>NC_143512.1:79753340-80953340 GCF_031878675.1 Megascapheus bottae
GAAAGAAAAAAAACAAGAGAATTCAAGCTGGGCATGATGAAATCAGCAGGACTGGGAGTTGAGGCCAGCCCAGGCAAAACTTAAGTGATTATCTCAGTCCATAAGCGGACACGGTGATGGCTCAGCCACCTGGGCTGTGTGCAGACGACTGGTTCAGGCCATCTGCATGAGATCATGAGACTCCATTCCAAACATCACTAAAGGAAAAGGGACCAGCACATAACTCAAGGGGTAGATTGCCTAGGCCTCCCCACCAACAAATGAATGGAGAGAAAAAATGTCAGTATGCAGACCATTTTAATAGCACCATGTCGGCTTCCACACCCGAGTAAGCAGAGTGAGTGGCCCTGTGTCAAAGTGTCTGCTTAGAAGGTAAGTATTTGCCTTGCCCTGTTGTCATTATTTTTTAAAGATATGAAAAATATTAGATGAGTTACTTTATAAATCTAAAAAATAGGCATTTATTAATTTTTTTTTCTGCCAGTCCTGGGCCTTAAACTCAGGGCCTAAGCACTGTCCTTGGGCTTTTTCAAGGTTAGATCTCTGCCACTGAGTCACAGCACCATTTCTGGCTTTTTTTTTCTTTTTTTGCCAGTTGGGGGGCTTGAACTCAGGGCCTGAGTGTTGTCCTTGGACTTTCTCAAGGCTAGAACTCTACCACTTGAGCCTCAGCACCACTTCCAGCTTTTTTCTATGTATGTGGTGCCGAAGAATCGAACCCGGGTCTTCATGCATGCTAGACAAGCACTCTCCACTAGGCCAAACTCCTGGCCCCAAAACAGATATTTTAAAAATAAATTAGAGCTAGCAGTGCCAGTGGCTCACACCTATTAATCTTAGCTACTCAGGAGGCTGAGATCTGAGAATCACAGTTTAAAGCTAATTTGGGCAACAAAGTCTGTGAGACTCTTATCTCCAATAAACTACTCAAAAAAGCTGGAAGTGGCACTGAGGCTCAAAATACTAGAGTGCTCACCTTGAGCAAAAGCAGCTCAGACAGTACCCAGGCCCAGAGTTCAAGCCCCAAGACAGAAAAAAAAATACATAAATAAAATAAATTGGTAGAGTTTTAAAATCTTGCAATTCAAATATACATTTGAGATATAATGACTATAAGATATATATTTGAGGACTGAGAGTTTGGCCTAGTGGTAGAGTGCTTGCCTAGCATGCACGAAGACCCAGGTTCAATTCCTCGGTACCACATAGATAGAAAAGCCTGAAGTGGTGCTGTGGCTCAAGTGGTAGAGCACTAGCCTGGAGGAAAGCCCAAGGACAGTGCTTAAGCCCTTGTTCAAGGGCAAAAATATATATATATTTGACTTAATTTGACTTATACTTAACTCATAATATTATGAGTTATGCTTACTTATTATGAGTTATGAATTATACTTACTTGCTTGCCAATGAACCAGCCCAGGTACAAAAGGACCAGAGACTCTTATCTCCAATTAACTTCTAGAAAAGGGGAAGTGGGCTTGGCTCAAGGGTAGAGTGGTAACCTTGAGCTGAAGAGCTCAAGCATTGACCAAATCGATTCTCTCTTTCAAAATATGTTCAGATCATATGTAAGCATAGCATTAAAAAATTCATTCAAATTTTACAATTTTATAGATTACAGCACTGGAAGAATGATGGTTATCTATTCTCTGGGAATGCCTACATTATATTTTCTGGCATATGTGTACTTTACCATAAGATATACAAGAATACACGAGAATATACATATATATATATACTTAACATATATATGCAACAAGATATGTGTGTATAGTCATTTTAGCACTAATTTTAGTACATATATTTTATTTTTTATCTTTTAGAGCCTTTATGTTTAGTTCAATGCACAGAAACAGTAAAAACAGAGTCCACATTTATGGCGTGATTATCCAAACTTTAGAGCCAAAATGTTTTGTAGAAGGAAAATGGTTACATTAATCAGGGTTGCTTTTTACTATTTTTTGTCAAGATGCTGTATAGAGGGCTTACAGTTACATTCATAAAATATTGAGTATGTTACTTCCTGAAAATTGTTACCCCTTATGTTTTTCTCCCACTTTCACTCCCCTGACCCTCTCCCAAGTTGTAAAGTTCGTTTCCAACATACTGTCCTATGAATATCACTGTTACACTGGCCTATATATTTGATAATTCTGAAATTACGAGACTTTTCTAATAAAATTGGAAACCAAAATACACTTAAATCTTCTTAGCTTAGTTTGCCATCTTTCTTATTTGGTTATTCTCCTCAGACATATCATCCCATAATAGTACATAGGCATGTGGAAATATGTTATATTTCCACAGAGCTTTTCATAGATATTTGCATATTCTAAAAATAAATTGTCTATTTTACTAATTTAAAAAAAAAAACGTACACTAGGATCACGGCATATCATTGCTAATGCCCTGTGTAGCTAGTTGAGTAAGAACATAGCAATTGACTCCAAAGAGGACAGAAGCATGCATAATTTCCTTTAAAGTCTAAGAGAACATGAAAAATTGATCACAGAGAACGTGGAAGCTATGATCAGACAGGTTCATCCATCAGCTGGAGTAGTCACAAAGGTGTTGTTTGATATATATTAAAGTCTATGAAAGAATAGGTAGAGATGGAAAGAAATACATTAGATTGGGCAAATGATTGTCGAAATAACATTTTATTTGAGTGGAGTCTGGATTTCTGGTTCTTGACAGGGGAATGGAGACAATTCCTGGATTTCTCAGAACAGTTCTGATTTCTTTCAGTTATCCTAGTCTATGTCTGGCTTCTTCATCTTTCTCTTAATATTTGAGAAACAGAGCTGTGGCTCAAGTAGTAGGGCCTCACTCAGTAAAGAATGAAAGGGGAAGAGTTTATGACTGTCTCTCCATGGCTTACCAGAATGCCACAAAACTTCCACCTACACCACAGATAGAACACCTCTGAAGAGTTGACATGATACATACGCAAGAATGAAGAATGATGATTTGTGAAAACATATGGCTTCACCTTCACGTTCAACCAAATGAAAATGGGACCCTAGAAACCCATCGATTTTGCCACAGGCCTGGCCCTCACAGGAGCTGTTATTCTGTTACTGAGGAAATTCACTAAGTGGAAAAAGGCAAATCACCTTCGAGTTATAACCACAACCTATGGGTGGTGGAGTGATTCACACCTTAGAGTGAACATTGAGGCACATGTTATGTGCCTGAGTCACTTGAATGGGAAGATTTGGAAAAATTAAGGTTGATGCACTTTGTTGCCAACCCTGTGAAGTCAATGCCCACAGTACAAGCACTGAAATCTTGGGATGAGGTTGTAATCGTCGTGTATCAATTCTCCTTAGCCACCACGCAGCAGAAGCTATCAAGCCATTGTCAAGGAACCAAGTCTGTTCTCCTCAGTATTTTTGTATGGATAGTTATATGGGAATGTAATGCTTCCCTCCTGTAAGCCCAGAATTGTGTAACTGTGATCAAAACAAGACAAAACAAAACTGTGTCTCACACACAGATAAAAGACTTGGCCCTTCATAGAAATTTTGCTTACTCCTAAATAGAATTTCAACCCAGATAGTCATTCCTCAGAAAGGTACTGAATATCTGATATTTCCATCATAGAGTCTAATACTTGATTTGGATTATTACTAGAGAAAAACAACGGCCAGCATCTTGCCGATTTTTATTTGTGTGTGTGGCATGTGTGTGCACGCTATATTTCCTGTGCACTCATTCAGTGAGATCTGATTATGAATTCTGGTTATTTGGAGGAATTTATCTTTTTCATTCAGATGGACCAAATAACATGTTTGAGCCAGGACTGTGGAATTCATTTTTTGATGTATTTTAATAATAAGCAGATAATTCTTTTTCTACCACTTTTAGAGTTAACGCTCAGAAAGATTGAAAAAGAAATTAACAAGAAACAGCCATGCATATCCAATTAAACTAGGGCCGTTGAGGGGAGGGGTTGGGATGAAAGCTATGGCAGAAGGGTGAAAAGAGGGGAATTAACCAAGCTGCATTGTATGATTGAATTCGTTTGCTGAATGAAAACCTCTTTGTAATGAAAGGTAATGAAAGTAGTTTTTAAAATAATTTTTAAAAAGAAAGAAGTGGACATACATTTTCTACCCACATGCACTATTAGTAGTCCATTCTACATATCCGGTCACACGTCCATCTCTCTCTCCAGTTGCTTATCCATTCTCTTTGTTGCTCCATTTTATACAGTCAGATACATCCAGACCTGTCTCCGTAATGCTTCACCAATCCTGCTGTTAAAGTTTAACATTTATATTCTATTCTACTTTTTTTTCCCATTGGAGTACAGTTTACCTACAAGGAAATGCACAAATCTTGAAGGTACCATGAAACAAACTTTAACACATGTGTAAAGAAGGGGGTACGCTCCATCCGGATGCAACACTGCGCCACCCTCTGGGAAGTGAACCATCCCCTTCCCAGCAGTTCCTCATCTTACCTTCAAAGGCGGCCCACACAGATCAGGCTGTTCTTCTCTGCTGGAGAATTCCATATTTAATGGAACAATAGGTTCTTCCACAGAACACAGTTTTTGCACTGCTGACCCGTTCGGTCTTTGCTTTGTGGAGTAAGCATGTTTTGGCACAAGGATACTGCACACAATTCGGCCGTTGTCTACTCGGGAGCCTCCCGACCTTCCCAGTGTGGGCAATTATGAGTAAAGCTGTTAGGAACTTTCTTGCAGAAATCTTTTTGTAGCTGTGTGTGTGTGTGTGTGTGTGTGTGTGTGTGTGTGTGTGTGTGTGTTGTACTTGTTGGGAAAGCGTCTTTCTTGACTTAGAATCTCCCAGGGTTTGTTCACTCTTTTTTTCCCATGTATTTTTATTGTAATTAATAGAAGGGTTACATTATATTCACCAGATAAAAGGAGCATTACTTCACAAACATTGATACCCTTTCTCATGTCTTGGTCCCCATTTTCCTCCCCCCAACCCTGCCCCTCATCTTGTTTTTCCCCTTCCCTATCCGATTTCAAATAACCAAATACAAATATATACAATATATCAGATAACAAGGTGAAATACTGTAACAATATGAGATATCCAAGGGACAGCAAAAGAGATGAGAGATAGCATAGTACACTAAGGACAACAATCACTGATTATATGGCTTTGGTTTCTCTATCAGGGTTTGTTCACTCTCATCCTCCCAATCTGTTAGAGTTTGAGCGGCTTCACTGTCTGGGAGGTCAAGCATTTTGAAAAATAGCTACTGGTAGTATCACAATTTTGCATCTCCATAATAACCAATGACATCGAGCGCTGTGCTTGTTGCTGTAAATTATGATATTAGTCGTATCTAAGGCTCCTAACGTAAGGGTCCTGTGAGAAGCTATGACTTGGAATACACACATTTTGTGTTGCCTCTATAGAACTTTTATCCCAGTAAAATTTCACAGGGAATTTCAATCATGTTTTCTCCAGAAAATTGAAGATATTAAGATATTTGATCTTGCAGGGAGTGAGGGAATAAATATACTTACATAGAGAATTGTGGTTTAAGAAATTCAAAGTGAGGTATTCCTATAGTTGCCTCATTTCTTCTGTGTGTGTACTTTGCTTTGCTCATGGTTTCATTTGGTTCTTCCTTTGACAGAGAGCTTTGCCAACTAGAATATTCCCAGCTTGACTGCCCAGCTGAATGGCCACACTCACTCACACCACCACTCCATCACTGCCTCATGGCCGATGACATTTCCCTGGCTGAAATTATATTCTGCAGACCCACCCATCCACCTGGAATGAGATCTAGAAATCGTTACACATGACTTACATAACTTATTGACTGTGAAAAGGTTTTTCTCTCCTTTGTTTTCTTATCTAAGAAATGGACCTTCTCACCACTCTTGTGGAATTACTTTCCATCACCCTCCAGACTTGCCCCAAATTCCTTTTACCCAGCTCCAACTACATTTCTGCCTTGTCTTCCTCAGTGCTGATGCTTCATTTGGGGTCGTATATTTGGTATATGTGAAGTCTCCATGTATTTTCTATTGCCAACTATTCATTTATGACTTATGCAGCATTTCTATTTCAAACTACACCTTCTACTTGTTCTGGTGTTGGGGAGCGATGTAAACCACAGGATCAGACCTTCTGCTGAACCTGGTCAGGAACCTTCTGGAAATGTGGGTCTTCCTCCTGGCTCCCTCTGCATTCTCCTCTCTCCATGGCATTGAGTTCATGGTCGTATAGCACTAAGTGTACCTGTGTCCCGTGAGAAGGGGTGGACAGGACACCCTGTCTATTGCCTCATGCTGTTGGCAACTTGGAGACAGATTCCACCAGCCACTTTATAAACCCAGTGGTCACCAATCACAGAGGTGGAGGACACACTTTTTCTTACCTGGACCCAGCGGTAATGATTTTTGGCTAGTGGGTGTTTGGACCTCTAGGATGTAAACCACTCTGTGTGGACTATGTTACAAAAGCAGCCACGCACAAAATGAATGTCAACTGTCTGATATGCAAGTAGGTAATTGTATATTGTGAACACAGAAAGCATGGCTGTGTTGTGGTCAAACTTTGTGGCTATGTTCTGGACTCTATCTGATTTTATAGAAAGACATTTTGGACTCGCCTGCAGTGTTGCTTTCCTTCAGAAAGGAAAACCCATTAACCCACACCTCCGTAGAACATATACCACATTACATTCACAGCACGATGGCTTCTTGAGTGAATCTGGGAAAAGAAGAAAAAAACTGGGAAATTTCAAGTGTGATCCTTATACAGAGTTTATTTTATTCAAATAACCTAAAATTGCATTTTCCATATGCTAACCCTAAGGTTACATACTGACATTCTATTCAACTCCTTGATGCAAAATACTGTCCCAAACTCTCAGGACAAAAATAGTCACGGTTTTGTTTCTGTTGTTGTGTGTGGAAAGGTATGTGAATGTGTGTGTACTGTGTCTGTGCATTTATACATATGTATGAGTACGTTCATTTGAGTGGAATTTTCATATCAGCATTTTACTTCTTGTTCTATTTCTTTTTAATATGAACTCTATTAAGGGGGCAAAAAGCTAATCCTTATAATCCAAGCTACTTGAGAGTCTGAGATATGAAAGATTGCATTTTGACGCCAACCCATGCAGAAAGATTGCAAGATTCCATTCCTATAATAACTCGCCAAAAAGCAGAGCTGGAGGATGGTTCATGTAGTGGATGGCCAGCACACTAGTGGAGAATAAGCACAAGGCCCTAAGGTGAGTTCAAACCCCAGCACCTCCCCTGCTCTGAGGAAAGCACTTTCTTTTCCAGTAGGAGAAACAGATTAACCCCACCAGTTAGAACTAAAACAAACACAAGAACTATTTCTGCATCCCTCATTGTCTCTCTTCAAACAGAAAAAAAGAAAGGAAGGAAATCTCAACTCTGGTTGAGCATCATTTTCTGCCAGATTGACAATGCTTTGTGTTTTGTGAACAGTAAGAGCCCACCACCCCCTAGAGACTCATGGCTTTGCGGTCCCCATCACCTCATCCATGCTGGGGTTTTTGTTGTTATTGTTGTTGGTGATGATGTCAACTTTATTGTCAGGGTGATGTATAGAGAGGATACAATTGCAGACACAAGGTAGTGAGTAAAATTACTTTTCGAATGTTGCTACCCCTTCCCATGTCCATGGTGTATTTTTTTGAAGGCAGAAAGCTTCATTCAAGGGATTTTTCAGAGGCGCAGGACATGGACCACCTCTTTCCAAGAGGAAAGAAGTCAACACCTCCAGCTCATTTCATTTAGATCATGAAGTGTATTTAGTGATGAGGATTTTGTCAGTCTCTCGCAAGCCATATTAAACCATCAAATTAAAAACGATGGATGCCCTTGCTGGCTGTGGATGTGCTGAGCCGTCTCAGGAAGACTAACTCCGGGTCCGGCTCTGCCCTGTTGCCTTCAACAAACATGGAGGCCTCGGGAGCACATGGGGATGGGGTAACCGCGGTAATGATAGCTGCCACTGGCGCGCTGTGATTCATCTTCTTGTAATTGCTCCCAATTAGAAGCTGCTGGGAAAACATCATAGAACATCCATAAGTGAAAATAATGTTTCACTGAACAGGAAGCTTGAAGGAATGAAATATTGAGAAGGGCTTAACTAGCGAAAGTCAGTTTGCACAAGTCTGTAGAGTGGACAACTGAAAAACACAACACCTGACTATAAGGCATGCTGATATGGAGTGCCTGAGGATGGGATAGAGCAAACTCAGCCCCTCCCTCACAGAAGAATGATTTGGGGCTGGGAGCATGGCCTAGTGGTAGAGTGCTTGCCTAGCATGCATGAAGCCCTGGGTTCGATTTCTCAGTACCACATACACAGAAAAAGCTGGAAATGGTGCTGTGACTCAAGTGGTAGAGCGCTAGCCGTGCAAACACTCAAGGGCAGAGCTTAGGCCAAGAGTTCTAGCCCCAGGACTGGAAAAAAAAGAATGATTGGGCTTAGTGTGGAATTCTTTTGACTCAAAACATACACCTTGATTTAAGGAAAAATAGTCATATATGAACTTAAATCTAAAAAAATTATATTAATAGTGACCAGTTTTCATTAAAGCCTTTTTGTTTGATATGTATAAATAAGAAGTGAAGTAACAGGCCTGATAGTTCACCAGCTAGTTGATAAATACATTTACTCCAAATCTACAAGCATAATATTCACTCAATTCATTGCTGACCTACTGCACTGATACTTTATGAGAGTATACTAAGTGTGCTGTAGTCCCTATGGCAAAGGGATTCCACAGAAGAGAAAATCTAACATGCTAAATAAAAGAGAAATGTATGATATCAAATAGCCTTTACTGTACTCTGTGCTGGTTCCCATCTAGGGAATACTTTTTTTTTTAAGCATCTGTCACAGCATTTGAGTCACCATTGAGATGGTTTTGGAACTAAGGATTGCATTGATTAGCTTTCTTTAGGATATCATTTCAGTGACATTGGAGATAATTGATTAGAGCATGCAAAAAGAATAGGAGACAGGCATGTGGCTGGAGTAAAGCTGAAAGGAGGTGAGAGGGTTTATTGATAACTTATTTATGCCTGGGAATTTTCTGTACATTGTCACATTGTATTGTGGCTCTCAGAGATAATCATATTTAGATAATTCATAGTGCAAATGCGATACCTGCTGCGTGAAAAAGAGGAGAAAATATACCATTAAGGCAATTGTAAAATATTAAAGCTTTTTTTTTTCCTTTCTTCCTTGGTCTCACCCTCAACTTACCATTTTATCTAATTGGAAGAAATTTTAAAATATTGAATGATTAAAGTGAGTGGTACTATTCATCTCTGTGCTGCATTAAATCAGCTTCACATGCAAACCTAAGAAAAATTCACATACAGAGCCAGCGCAGTTGTAGAGTTGATATGCCATAGCGTGTACATTGAATGTGCATTCCCTTCCTACCGGGACCATGATCGCATCGCCAAAGACGGCCACACTGCTTTCCTTCCACTCACCCCCTGTTATGCCCATCTATTCGTACTGCTGAGTAAGGAACCATCACTTGTGGATGCCGGGACTTTTCTCTTCCTTCCATGCCACTTCTGCCACTCGATCTAGTGGAGGAAGGTGAGCTGGTAACACAACATATGCAAGAGCTCCTAGGTCATTCAGGTTTCACAGAAGGCCTGGCCTTCTCCATTCGTAACGTCTTCTGCTTCCCAGAGAAAACCTGGGCTCTGGTCTGATCATCACTCCTGCTTCCATCCATCCTCTGCACAGCACAAGAAACACCGGGCAGCCACTGCCCCGACCTCCCTCACGCGTCTGCTTGGTCCACCGCTCCATCAGACCTCACTCACTAAATACTTTCCAAAGACAGATTGCATAAGAATTTCCAGCGGGCAGCACTGACCTCAGCACCCACAGAGCCCTCTGAGCAGGGGCTCTGTGCAGCCATCCCTGAGGCCCTCCACAGGGAGGAGGTCAGGCTTCCTCCACGCCCCTTCAGGCCTCGGGCCCCCAGGGGTGGTACACATATAGATTAAGTGATGCTTGTAAAGATTTCTTATTCCATCTTCCAAGTGGGAAGGCTGCTAGAATGATGCCCCATAGTAGGAAAGACTGACCGGACTCAACTCCAACTGCAACCAAGAAAGCTGGAAATGTACAGGAGAATTGCAGGATCCAGCAGCTGAGGAGGAGTGAAGATCTAGTCTTTTAGTTTCAAATATCATTATTGAAGGATTCCATCATTCTCACTCATCTGTCTCAGCCCACCCATTCATCCCCTCATACTGCCTGGCTCCATTTTCACACATATACAGTGACTGTGATGACTGCATTAGTCCACCCTTCCTTTCTCCAAGCAAAGTAATTTTTAACGTGTGATTTTTCTTTGAATCACAGTATTTTTTGTCTGGAAATCACCAGAAAAAAAAATGGAATCAATCCAGGAGCATGGGTTAGCTTGACTTAGGTTAATAAACTCTGAGTGCAAGAAAAGCTGATTAAAGATCAGAGTGACTTAGGGGAACACACACCCCTCCACACATGTAAACACACGATGCAGTCATGCGCGCGCGCACACACACACACACACACACACACACACACACACACACACACACACACACACACACACACACACACGCCACCATCACAAAATACAAGTAAGGAATAGCTTGACTCCCTGCAATTAACTTGCTGTCATAGCTAACATAATCCGACAAGGAAAATTTGAAGATTTTATGAGTGTAATCGTGGGCTGACTAATCAGAAGAGGGGATAAGTGTGTGCAGATGTGACAATGAATTCCCCTCCCTATTGCTGATGCAGACCAACAACAAGAAACAAAATCCTGTAGAGTGAGTCAAACACACTGACTGCTCCCTCTACAATATTAGTCAGGGACATTCTCGCTATGAGGCCAGAGACCTCCCTCTCTATCCCCCCACCCCCTTCCCTCCTTATTCCACATCTCACTGGGAATTCTAAAGAATGCCCACGTAGAATTACCAGAGTGACAGTGTACATTGCAGTATCATTAGCACATAAACCATGTAGACTATCTAATTTAATGGTCTAGAAAGCACTTGAAAACATTATAAGATCTACCGAATGATGAACTGTAACTGTAGTCATCTAGAATTGCAACTCACTGTATTCCAATTTATGAAATGCCCATTGGCAAAGACATAATGATATTTTTATTTTCTAACACGGTTAGAAATGCTGCTTCAACTCCACTCAATGTCCTGTGTGTTTAGAATAATCACTTTAAAAAACAATCCCTAATTCATGCATGAGAAATTTCACAGGGAACTAAGGAAAGAGATGGAACACAGGGAATTTCTACTTTATAATACACCATTTGTTTCTGCTTCTGATATCAAATTTTGTGCAGAATATGTTTCTGTAACACAGCCGCAAATCAACTCTAAAACTATAAAATGAATGCAAAGATGAGAAATTTTTCTTTCCCATGGTAAGAGGTTGGCTTTTGTGTAGACAGCATATTTTCAACACTATGGCCTCAGGCTAAGGTGTGTGTGTGTGTGTGTGTGTGTGTGTGTGTGTGTGTGTGTGTGTGTGTGTGTATGGTTGTTAGATTTCAGTATGTATTAGACTAGAGTATTTATGTTGAAGGAATTATCACAAATGCCAGGAAAATCAGCTTAGGAAAATATGGATTCCCCCTGCTTCAAACTAAGGAGAAATTAATCATTGCAATCTGAATCTGGTATTTTCTTCTATGGTTTGGAAAACAGCAAGTGATCCTTAAGGGCTTCACTATAGCAAAAACTTTCCCATGTGAGGAGTCCTGCACAACGCTGGTTGGGCACTTTAGGAGATAAAGGGAAATGATCTTTCGTTATAAAACATGTAATGCCTTTTCTGTTTTCATGTTTTGTGTGGGAATACAAATTCCACAATACAAATTCCACAGAGCCCGTAACTTGTGTGTGTCATTTGAAGTTATTGGCCCCCACCATAGACAAGTTGAATTCTATGAGTGGCCTGTTGGATTCATTCAGTTCTGAAAACTGGTTGGTCTTTCTCAGGTCTCTGTCCTTATCATATGATCGGAGGGTTTGCATTATTTCATTTTTGTGAATATGTCCTATATTTCTGGCATTGTTCTACAGAGTTTATATACATTACAAACATAAGTTTCTCTAAGGTACCAAGGGAAAAATTTAGTAAGCAACATCTCTATTTTACAAATGAGGAAACTGGACCTTCAAGACAGTAAGTAGCTTGCTGGAGGTCACACAGACCCATGTATAAAAAAAAACACCTGGAAGACAGCTTTCCATGTAGAAAGTCACTTGTTAGGTGAACTCCTCTCTAGATTCTTCTCCCTGGCTGCAAAGCCGTGTTAATCAGCTTTCAGAAAGTGTGACAAAAATGCCTGTGATAATGAACATGGGAAGAAGAAAGGTTTATCTGGGCCCATGGTTTTTACGGCTTCAGAAGATGGTATTTGATTCATTTCTCTGGCCTTGTGACAAGTCAGTGTGTCCCAGTAGGAACATCTAGTGGAGAGAGCCCACTCATCTTACGAGCTGGGAGCGAAGGCTCGCAGCCCTTCTGTAGAGCCCATTTCCAATAACCCAACCACCTCTCGCTAGATCTTATGTACCGAGAGTGCTGGCACCTTTCAGAATCTTCGCTGGGGCACTTCTGTGTGCCTTTAACACCTCCTTGGGCATCCAGCCTCCAAACTACCAATAATGTCATGGAAGGCTGGAGACCTCTCACTTCTCTGGCCCTGAAGCCACAGTGGTCAGGAAGATTCTGCAGAGACTTGGTTGTTCCGTTTTCTCTGGTGCTGTTGGGGATGTCCAAGAGCTCAGGCATAGGAGCCTCTTCCTCCGGGTGTTCTGTTTTACCTTCCCCAGCAAAACAACAAGGCAGGAAGTAGATTAGACTAAGTCAGAATCCATCACTACAATTGTCAACGTGGGTAGTAGATACAATAATTGACTCCAATCCCAACCATTCATAATTTGTAAGCAGTTATAAGCACTTGGCCATCTAACATGCAGTCACTACCTCTTCACAATGTCTCCGTTGAGAATTCAAGTCTTTCCCAGAGGTCAGAGTTAGACTCCACATCAAGCTCCGGCTTCTGGCTCTCACTCTCCTTTAAGAGTGCTGTGAGTTTATCACTATCTATTATTGGCCAGTTAAAATGTTTATCGTACCTTATAAAATTACATTTTTATGGAAATGGCTAAAGCAAAAAAAATATGCAATCTAAGAATGAAATTCCATTTGCATGGCAGATAGTATGACATTCATTGGGGAGTATTTTATAGGCAGGTAAGGGGACCAGAAGGCACTAACTGATTTTAGTGAAATTCAGGTTTAGTTAGAGAAACAGGTTTATTTGCTACCCAAACATGCAAGTGCTGAACACAGCACACTTGTAAAAAGGCAGCTTGTGGCCTAAAGCACAGTTCCCTGTGATGAAGTTCTTAACCGTTTTTACACACGTACTGTATTTCCATAGAAATTGAGACATTTACTAAGTCTTTTTCTTTTCTAATTGTTGCCTATTCCTGCTGGTGCCACATACAAAATTGCCTTCTAAACATATTTTCTGACAGAATTCAAGGTCAAATCACAGGGACATCATCAACTTGAGAATCTTTACTACTGAAGGCTAGAGTCAAGCATTATTTGTTTCACAGTAGTGACCCTAGCTTATATATTGAGTACATGGTTTAACTTGAAAGAAAACTACAACTAAAAATTTACCACTCTTTAGCTTTATTTCATCTTGGAAGATACATGGAACAAATAACGTTCTATGTCATACAATATGGGGATTTATGCTTTAGGCATAGGCATCAGGGAATTAAAAACTAGAGTGTGTGTGTGTGTGTGTGTGTGTGTGTGTGTGTGACACAAAGAGAGAGAGAGAGAGAGAGAGAGAGAGCAGATTCACAAGAGAGAATAATAATCGTCTGCTTTATGGCTTTTCTTGATACTAAGGAAACCTGTGAACTCTGTGTGTGTGTGTGTGTGTGTGTGTGTGTGTGTGTGTGTGTAAAAAATGCCCTGGTTTGGACAGTGAAACTATTAAGCTGGAATAGGAAGGATTAAAAACAATCACTTTTCAACAAATTCAGGCAACTTATTTGCTTTAAGGCAGTTTCCCCCACCCAATTTCATGTTTTCAGAATGTGAAAATTATTGGTCATTTACTAGATGTGCTCCAATAGCTTCCACATTGTAAAAGAGATTCTGTCTGGTTTTGTCACGTATGAAATTAGATCTCTGGTTGTATCTAGTCATGTTCTGGTTCCATTCTTTATACTTCTATATGTGAAAATGGTTTAGCATCACTAGACTTTCCACTGTGAGTGATCTAATGATGGGAAGAATTCTATATGGAATGGAATTACAAGAAAGTTTTTGTCTATTTTGGAAGGCTAGGATGAAAGATTTTAATTTGGATTTGAATACAAGATGTATTTGCTTAGCAGGTACTCTGCCTCTTGAGCCAGTGAATTACAAAGATTTAAGAGTACTTAACTACAGAATATTTGTAAATACAAGAATTGTATTTTCCCCAAGTGTCAAATTTATTATTAAATTAGTGCTAATTATATGCACTAACAACGCCAGGTCTCTTGTCTGTTTTCATAAAATAAGCCATTACAAATCAAAGTCAAGCTCCCCTTACAGCCCTTCCCTGGCTCATTCCTTTTCTTAAACCATGCCATCACCATTGTAATTTGGTACATACTCTCTCTTTTTTTCTTTCTTCATTCTTATCTGTAGTATAACATGTGTGTATATTTTTATGTGTAACATTATATAGTTGATGTTATTTAAGTTCACATACTTGGGAAGTTGCACTATGGCTCATAGTGGTAGAGCTATAATAGCTTTGAGCCAGAGAGCTCAAGAACAATGCCCAGGCCCTGAGTTCAAGCCTCATGACCAACAAAATCATCCTTCTCCTCCTCCTCCTCCTCCTCATCATCCTGATCAATATTAAATGGACATAATTGAGACCTTGCAACACAAGATCTAAGTGAAATTTGACTTGTTTCACTCTGTAGCTGCTTTTTGAGCACTACGTTGAGATCTGCCCAGTTTGCGTTTCTTCCAAATAGCATTCACCCATTCAGCTTTACCAGGTATTTCCTCATGGTTTTCTCAGGTGTTTCTTTAATTAACTCCTCTTCTGGCAATATGTGAGGATTATTTTCCCATTTCTTCCCAGCAGCTTAGTACTGTCAGACTTTGTAAATATGACTGTCTGAAATGTATGGCAGACTATCTTGTATTTGATTTTTATTCCAGTTATTTGAGTGTGCTTAGTGGCCATAATTTATTGCTTTTTTCTATTATGGATTAGCGATGCACATTCTTTGACCTCTCTTTTGATTAGTATGTTAATTCTCTATAATTAGTGATTTTCAATTTATTTTTATGTTCTAGAAATTATTCTCTTGTGAATTATATGCATAACACATATCTCAGAACATGGCTTGCTTTTCAACTAGGTGTGTGTGTGTGTGCCGCTTCCAGTTTTCTGGTGTTTAATTGGAGATAAGAGACTCATGGACTTTAGTGCGCAGGCTGGCTTTGAGCAATGATCCTCCAATCTCAACCTCCTGAGTTGTGAGGATTACAGGCATAAGCGACTGATGCCCGGCTTTTAAATTGCTATTTTTAAAGTAATATAGGAGTTTAATTTTGATGCAGCTAAACATGTGGCTAAAACCTGAAGCCCAGTTGTAATGCTGGCTCTACAACTCATTTGCCAAGGCTCGGCCAGTAACTGCCTTACCACCTTTTTATCTTGACTTCATAAAACAGGAATCAGTGCCACACTCAAAGGTTTCATCATGTGGAATGGAGGTGGAGCTCAGTAGAGCATCTGGTTAACATGCATGAAGTTCTGCCTTCATTCTCCAGCCACTCTACTCTCACTCATTCTCTCTCCCCTCTCTCTCTCTCTCTCTCTCTCTCTCTCTCTCTCTCTCTCTCTCTCTCTCTCTCTCTCTCTCTGTCTCTCTCTCTCTCTTTCCCCCATCTCTTTCTGTTTTTCTGTCTCTTTCTATCTCTATCTCTTCCTTCTTTCCTCTCTTCCTTCACATACACACATATACTCATTATTTAATCATGAAAATTAATGTAAATCATAACATTGCCTGGCACAAAGTGAAAACTTTACAGATGTTAGTTCCCATGGTTTATGCTTAATGTATTACCTCTGAAACCCTTTCTAGTCTTTCTGATTATCTATTGATCTAACTGATCTATCTATTTATAGGTGTAGATTTAGAGGTATAGATCTATATGCTTATGTATGTACATAGGTAGAGATAAGCAAATAGACTGACTTCTGGACAGATCTAAATTACTTCTATACTTTAATTATTTAGAGATGATTTTTGCTTCAAGAAATACCATTGCAACAAAAAAATCAAGCTTCAGTTCCTAAAATTGGAACATTGAGGTTACAGTTTTTAAAAGGTGGCTTCTTATGATATTAAATTCAATTATGAAATTGAGAAATAGTTTACTGAGGGAAATTCATAATACCTGATAGGAAAGTATCTGAGACACAGGCACGATCCATATTTGTTAAATGAATAAATTGCCTTTCTTTAAAGCATGGATCCTACAGAAATTTTAAGGAAAGCAATCAACTGTACAAAATGTGAAAATTCATGGAATTCCTTAACAGGGAAGTGAACACTTAAAGAAAATAAATGCCAGTTTTTACTGGGGACTTCTGTTCCCTGTGATCAGTTATATTTTTAATGCATTTTAACTGGAATCCCAGTGGACTTTGCTGCCTGGTATATTGTATATCTATTTATTTGTTTATTTGAAATAGGGAAGAAAAGGGGAAAAACAAGATGACTGGGAGGGAAGGTGGGGAGGGAAAGGGGGACAAAAACATGAGAAGGTATATCAATGTTCAAAAATAATGCACCCACTAACTGAGGAATGTAACTCAAAAACAAACCAGTAGAAGCACCGCCATATTGCTCTAGGGTTGCCCAGGACATTTTTGTGGCCTTCTGGTCCCTGAGGATGGAAGGATGGAAAGCAAGAAACGCCTAGTGGATCCAGATGGTGGACCATGTCGTAAACGTTCAGAGTGACATTCATTCTGCAGACCCAAGCATCCCTCCAGAGTTTTACCACCAGAGTTTATGCCCCACTGGGATCCCCATTCTTCAGTGAGCAGCAGAGGTCACCATTTCACCTGGTCACTCGGGGACCCACCAGCCTTCACCCAGGTGGTAAGAGCAGGAAGACCCTGGGACCCTCCTGCCTGCTGTTCTGTGCTCATCACTTCTGCTTGTGGCCTTACACTAGCGCATGTACATGCCAGAGTCTGGGCAGCGTGGGCCTCCCTGGGCCCGAAGGAACAGAGAGCTGGACTTGGCTGACCCATGGGAGGGGCTCCTCGGATTTGGAAGCTCCTTGGATCCATGGAAGCTGGAGTGATATTCCTCAAGAAATGACTTGTAGATGAGGAGTGTGAGTTCTGGTATGGCACTAAACTTTACCTATTAAATAAGAAGCCAATACATATTCTCTAAAATTCAGAAGAGTCAGGAAAGGGGTGAGTAGGGGAGGGATGGGTAAGAACGTTAAATAAGGAGATTTTGATCAAGATACGTTGTAGTCATAAACGGCTTTATTAAAAGGGCAACTCCTTTGGAGAATACAGATAATTTAAAAAATAAAAACAACTGAGTGGCTCACTCCCGTAATCCTAGCTACTCAGAAGGATGAGATCTGAGGATCAAGGTTCAAAGCCAGCCAGGGCACAAAAGGAACTGAGACTCTTATCTCCAATTAACTTCTAGAAAGTAGGGCTTGACTCAAGGATATGCTGCTAGCCTTGAGCTGAAGAGCACAGGGACAGCACCCAGGCCGAGTTCAAGCCCCATAACCCACAAAATAAATAAATAAATAAATAAATAAATAACAAATAAAAGAGATTTGTCATTGTTCTTGTGAAGTAGCAAGACCCTTGTCTGTAGGAAGCACTTAGTCATACCTGTAATGGTAAAAGTGTGTATTTGTATAGAGACAGTAGCCAGTCATGGAACATAAAACATGAGAACGTTTCTTTGTGCTGGTTCTGGGGCTTGAACTTATGACCTGGACACAATTCCTGAGTTTTGTGATCAACGGGGAATCTCTATCACTTGTGCCACATCTCCACTTCCAGCTTTTTGGAGATGAGTCTCATGGATTTTCCTGCCCAAGCTCGCTTTGAAACTTGGATCCCTGGAACTCAGTCTCCTGAGTAGCTGAAGCCCAGGTGTGCGCCGCCTGCATCTGGAAAGAATTTTTTTTAATTGTATCAGGAAAAAAAAAACTTTCAGATTCTTTTTTTTTAACTTTGAGCATTTAATTTATTGTTGTTTTGTAATGCAGATTCATGAGAACATAATAATAATATACAATCATTTGGTAGTTTCAAAACTTTTATGTTTTTTGATGATATGTATTATGAGATCCCCTTGGTGAAAGTAATATCAGATTGAATCTCTTGAAAATGAATCCTTTGAAAATTTAACATTTGTGGATGAATTCCGGAAAACACTTTTAGTTTTTTGGGGCTGACACACAGATTACATTTGAGTGGAAGTAAATGATAGAACTTTACTCACTTAAAATTTTAAAGGCCAGGTGTTTTACATAAGGAGGCATCGTTTGACGGTTCAAGGGAATATCCTTCTGTACCTCTTGCAGGTTTGGGTGGCCCCAAGCAAACCGTGGTGTGTGCTGTTTCCCCGCAATTCTGCCTCTATCTTTTCACCTCTGTCTTTGACTTCACTGATTTCTTGTAAAGACAATTGCCATTGCGTTTCTATGCTCCAGTGAGCTCATTTGAAGACTGTTCACTTATTTATATCTGTAAAAATTACTTTGCGCAGGTTGCACAGTTGTATCTCTTTGTTGTAGATTTTTTTCCTTCCATTTTTAGGATACTGAGGCTCGAACTCAGCACCTCATCATGCTGGCTTCTTAGGTGCTCAACCTGTGAGTCAGGACTCCAGTCCTGTTTGCAATCGTTACTTTTGAGTTGGACAGGGCATTCCACATTAGGGTGTGTTTGTGTTGTAAGCTTCCCACTTTGGGCTTCCTGTCATGGCTGGGATGCCATGTTCACCACCACACCCAGCTTTTCCCCATGGATATGAACTTTGCTGGCCTTTTCTACCCAGGCTGGCCTGGAACTACCAGCATCTAAATCTCAGCCTCGCAAGTAGTTAAGATGCAGCTGGTTCCAAGTCTTTGATGTGGCTTTGGAACCAGAAGAACAGTATTCAATCTACTGCAATGTGTCGTATGTCCTCCCGCCTAAAAATGCATGGCAGATACACACCTTGAGGGCCAGGCCATCTTAGGATTTGTTCTGCTTTAAGCAAGGGAAGAATAACTTCAGGTGGTTTGAAACTCATGGTGAATCATTAGTGAAAGCGGCATGCAGTGTGAGCAGCATGCAAGGATCACCCTGGAAGATAGGTGCTCGTCACAGACCCCCCCACTACCCTGGAGATTTTCTGATGCTGTTCAGTTCTGTTGGGGCTTAACGTGCACACACTCGTGATCTGTAGATCATACTGCCATAAGCAAGCTCTAGGAATTTCTCAGAATCAGTGTTCTTATGCTCTAGTTTAGTTTCTGAACAATGAGATTGATATGTAGACATTAGAATGGTGATATCACAGCCTTGAAAATTTATAAATAATAACCTTAGAGAATTAAAATCGCCGTGATGCATATGAGTCAGAATTCCTGGGATTTGGAATTCCTAGAGGCACTCTTGAACTTTAAGATGGGACTGTCATATACTCAGGGCCACTAACTTAGTGCATCTGTCTTGGAAATTTTAAAATACTGATTATACATTTGTACTTTGTACTTAGAGGTTGCTTGTATATACAGTAACGTCTTTTTAATGCCAGACAGTTGAACAGGACCAGACTTGTAGAGTTCACATGTTGCCTATCATTTCTGTCTATAGATCTTAACATTAGAAAGCAGTTGTCCACTTTGCTAAGTGGGTTGGCACAAAAGGAAAGGCACCACATAAAAATCATGCATATCTTAACAGGCAATTCTTATATTCATTTACATCCATCTCGATGCCTGTGAGCATTGATTTGTATCAAATATTTTTCCTCCACAAATATATTCAAAACTCACCTTTAAGGTACAGATTAAAGATCCAAAATGCACTTACTTTTGAGGAGCTGATGAGTTATTCATAGGACCTGCCTGAACTGAGAAAAAGATCTGGTGAAATAAGTATAGAAATCAGTCTAAATGACATTTGCTAGGAATTTACATCTAGGCTTCAATTATTGACATAAAAGCCAGAATTCAGGGATGTTCTGAAAGTAGGGTGGAAGTTGTTCACATTTATGGACTCCAAATTTACCTATTTTGTATTTCATAAATGATTCAAAATAAATCTAGATTGCCTCACAGATCCAGTTTGGATAATGCTGTTGGCATGTCATCTGTATGAATAACTTTCTATCTGCATCATTTTATAAGATGTTAGGTAAGAATTTGAGAGTGTATATTAAGTTGGTGATGTTATTATTTTTTAAATTACACGATTTAAAGCATAATAATAAACTAAGAGGAAATGTTCTTAGGCAATGTCAATGTGAAAGCAAAGGCATGTTATCCTCTTTGTGGTATAAAGCCAGTTATTTCTCATTGCACCACCTCAGAGAATGTGCACAACAGATGACTTTAAAATGACTGAACTTGCTTACAACTGCATGTATGGAGAAATAGTGGTCAGGGGGAAATCGGTGGGTTGGGATTTATTTTTTTAAGCTGTCCCTCTGAAAATCACTGAGCATTGTCCGTCTCTGTTATGTATACCTGTGAATTAAGGGGGTGGGGTGCATGGCAGATAAATTAACATCAAGATTGTGTCACAATGAATCCCTTGGTTGTCAGTTAAGAATTAAAGGATGTGCTGTGAACCCTGTGCTGCTGCTGTCCTGTGTGTCTTGTGGTTTAGGGGCCTTGAGCCTCGTTTTTGTGTGCAGTCAATGCATTACAGAATGTGTCCTCTCTTTTACAGCTCAGCAGAAGAGCAGTTTCACTGGCAGTCGCAAGGTAAGACGCCATCACTGAGGGCCACATTCTCCGCCTCCATGTGTCATGTGTCCCTGCTCACCAGCTTTCTTTAGGAGACCTAGAATAAAAAATGCTATAAGGGCTGGGAGTTTGGCCTAGTGGTAGAGTGCTTGCCTAGCATGCATGAAGACCCGGGTTCAATTCTTCAGTACCACATACATAGAAAAGATCCGGAAGTGGTGCTGAGGCTCAAGTGGTAGAGCTCTAACCTTGAGAAAGTCCAAGGACAGTGCTCAGGCCCTGAGCTCAAGACCAGGACTCACACACACACACACACAAAAATGCTATAAGTGAGGAAAGCCTTACAACTCATCTCACATGATGGGCTGGGCGGGTGTGGGGAGGGACTTCACACATATTTTATGTTCTCTGGGGATACATGGAATTGGATCTCCTTGTCTTTCCTGCTGGTAGTCAAGGCTTCCAACATGTGTATTTGGTGAGGACCCCTCACAGAAGGAGCAGCATTAGTTAGAATGTGTTTAATTACTAAGTGATAACTGAAACTGAATAGCAACATGCCGCATCTTTGTTCATCATTTTATCTTATTTCAGATGGTCAAAAAGATATCGAAGATGAACTTACCACAGGTCTGGAACTGGTGGACTCCTGCATTCGATCTCTGCAGGAGTCCGGAATCCTGGACCCTCAGGATTACTCCACCAGTGAACGTAAGTCAGATGCCAGTGACCCAGCTGGGAGGCGAATCCAACCTAGAGGAATATGGAAGGCGATTTCTCTCTGTGTGATACATTTCACTCCACCCTCGAGGTTCCTTTCCCCATTATCCCACCCACCTCTCAATGGATTATTCCTCTCAGAAGTCACATCTTCCTCTCCCCTCACATTTTTTGCCCCTATGCTAGCACATTTCGTGCACTCGCATATAGTGGTTTCATGAGCACAATGTCTGCCTCAAACTTAACTATCACTGTTTTACTGCTGCAGATAATTATTGGAAAGGATTTTTGAAATCTGCAATGATACAACAAAGCTGAAGAAGAACTCTATAATGGTATATAGATGGTATTAAATGCTTAGTATTGTAGTAAAGTAATATTCAGTAACTAGATATTTCTGTATTTTGACCTTGCAGCACCAGCTCAATGTTGATTCCAATAGAATCTTTGAAAATTTCTTTATATCCACTTAATTATACATTTTTAAATGCAGGGATGGAAGCTTAGATATAAACAGAATAGGAATTGATCTGAACCCCTTCTCATTTAATAAACCATGAAATTCTCTGACCTTATTTTAAGAAAACCCTACAAATGGTTAAAACTTTCTAAATTTTTTTGTAAAGGTGATGTATGGAGGGTTACAGTTACCAAGTAAGGTAATGAGTACATTTCTTGTCAAACATTGTTAATCCATCCCTCTTTTCCTCCTACTCTCCCTCCCACTGACTCCCCTCCCCCCAAGTTGTAAAGTTCATTTCCAACATATTGTCTTAGGAGTAACACTGTTGCATTGATTCACCCTTTGTCCTTTGTCTCCCCATTTTGTTATACCCCTCTCCTTCCCCAGACCAGGTAAACCTATATACTAGACACAGTGTACCAAAACACCAAGCAGTGACAATCTGGATAAACCAAAGGGGGGAAAAACAATAAATAACTTCACATATGAAGTTAAGAAAGCCTCTTCTTTCCCTGTCTCCAAGTTCATTTCAATTACCATCATTTTATATGACCATATGTACACAGCTATTGAGCTATTGTAATCTTCTGCTAGGAGAAGCCTAGATGTGTACTAATTATTACAAATGAGGGAAACCATGGAACCTGTGTTTCTTTGGGTCTGGCTTACTTCACTTAATATGATTTTTTCCAAGTCTTTCCATTTCCTTACAAATGGGACAGTATCTCTCTTTCTGATGGAAGCATAGAATTCCATTGTGTATATGTACCACATCTTTTTTTTGCCAGTCCTGGGGCTTGACCTCAGGGCCTGGGCACTGTCCTTGGTCACTTTTTGCTCAAGGCTAATGCTCTGCCACTTGAGCCACAGCAGCAAACTTTTCTGTGTATGTGGTGCTGAGGAATTGAACTCACTAGGCCAAACTCCTAGCCGATATACCAATCTTGATCCATTCATCTACTGAGGGGCATCTGGGTTATTCCCATATCTTAGTGGTAAATAACGCTGCAGGGAATAGAGTTGTGCTGGTAGCTTTAGTGTGGCTTTGTTTGTGTTCATTTGAGTAAAAGCCCAGGAGTGGGATTGCTGGATTATAGAAAAGTAGCCTTTTGAGGTACCTCCATGCTGCTTTCCAAACTGATAGAACCAGTATACATTCATATAGTAGCATTCACTTTCAGCCACTTCCTGCCAGCATATATTGATTTTCTTGATAATTGCTATTCTAACTGGGGTAAGGAAGAATCTCAACGTGGTTTTGATTTGCATTTCTTTTATGGCCAGAGATGCTGAATGAATATTTCTTCATGTGTCTGTTGGCTATTTTTATTTCCTCTCCAGAGATGTCTCCTCCTAATTCTTTAGCCTACTTATTATTAATGAAGTAGTTGTTTCTTAAAGAACTTTTTTACTGGGGGTTTAGTTTTTTGAGCTCTAGTTACATTTTTGATATTAGGCCCTTGTTTGTTATATACCTACTGAGGATCTGCTCCCCGTCTGTGGGCTTTCGATTTACCTTTGCCATGCAGAAGCTCTGCAGTTTCATGCAATCCTACTTATCCAGTCTTTCTTTGATTTGTTGTATTTTTGGATCTTTATTTAGGAAGTTTCTACCTATGCAAATGGATAAGATTTAAATTATAAAACATGCATTATGCTGGTAATGTTTACATCAACACACAGGGATGGATTTTATTCACCAACTTAAAAGTTTTCAGGAGTAAACATAAAAGTTTACCTTATAAAAGAAAGTATAGGATTTAGATAGCATAATTTCTTTGAAATCCTTTTAGTTGATATGTGAGCTCATTTTCCTTATAATCATCTCTTTTTGTATAGCATCACTGTTTACATTGAGATTTATTTCATCCCTTATACATCCATTCAGTGAAAGTCCTAAAGAAAGCTTCACAATTGACACTATATTTATTTTCTATATTTTAACTTTGAAAATTGGCACTTATCCCTCCGAATCATAATTTACATTTCTTTTAGAACAGTAACCACAGATAAAGTCTATTTAGTTAATATTTGAAACACCTACCTTAATAGAAAGTTAGCCAAACAGAAATAGAATAGTATATCTCCCTGAAACAGAGGGTAGTAGATACCTCATTTTTCATATAATAATAGAGTAAAATAATTAACTAAATTCTGGAGTAGAGGGAACTTTAAGTAAGTAGACAGTATAGAGAAAAGAAGAAAGACTAAAATATTAGATTAACAAAAAATAAGCAAATTATACCAATCCGGTCCTGTAAGCACTGTTATCTACAAGGAATAAAAATTCAAGCCAGATCCCAATGACTCAAACCTGCCGTATCAGCTACTTAGGAGGCTGAACCTGGGAGAATCACTTTTGAAAGGCAGCTTTGGCAAACACTTCACAGTAAGTAGCTGGCGCCTAGCACTGAGTTCCTCACTGCAGCTGTGCGAAAAGGCTGTTACCACACGGTCCTAGTGTCAGTCAGGTTACACATCTCCACAGAAAAGGTTGGGTGTGGAGACATAGGCTTGCAATCAAGGTACAACAGAAAGCGTAAACGTGCGATGCTACCGAAAAATGACACCATGTGATAAAGGGATAGAGGATGGCCCAGCAGTAGAGCACATGCCTACAAACCACAAGGCTCTGAGTGTAAATAAACCTCAGTAACAACAACAGCAAAAATCTAAGGGTGGAAAATTTTATCTAAAAATAATGTGAAAATAACTATGTTCAAAAGAAAAAATGAAATAGGTATTGAAATTGCACAGCTCTTGACTGGAATCCTAGCAACTCAGGAGACTGAGATAGGAGGACAACATTTTGAAGTCCGTGAAATGTTTATGTCCAATAAACTACCACCAAGCAGGAAGTGAAGTTGTGGCTCAATTTGTAGAGCACTCGCCTTCAGCAAAAGAGGCTCAGGGACAAATCCCTGAGATGCAGCCACAGGACTGGCACACAAAAAAAATAGTGTTAACCAATGTAATGTAATGCGGAGAGTATGAGATAAAATAGTATTGAATACAGAAGCAATTATCAAGGTCAAACACAAGGATTATGTGATAAAACTACCTTCACTTACAAAGATGTGAACAATCTAATAAACATAAATGAACATAACCTAGAATTTACATATTAATTTGAAGATATTGATAGGAAGTATTGCTGAAGACATTTCAGTGTAGATGAGATGTTGGCTAGAAGAAAAAGAAATGTTGGAATTTAAAAATTAGCACATAAAGTTGGGTACCAATGGATCACACTCATAATTCTTGCTACTTAAGAGGCTGAGATCTGAGAATAAGATCTGGGTTTGTTAGAAGGCAGCCCAGGCAGAAAAGCTTCTTTAACTCTTATCTCCAGCGACCAAAAAATACAGATCTGGTGCTGTGGGTCAAGTGATATAGATCTAGCCTAGAGCACAAAAGCTCAGGGGCTGTTCTTAGGACCAGAGTTCAAGCTCCCTAAACAGCATGAAATGGTAATAAAGTAATAACAAATCCACATGATAAGCAAATTTTCAAGTGTCTTTATCAAATACCGTTATAAATTTTTATGTATGCACAGAACATATTTTCATATATTGTTTTGTAATTAATAGAGGGTTAACAGTTATGTTTGCCAGACAGAAGGTGCATTACTTTGCACACATTGATATCCCTTCTCATGTTTTTGTCCCTATTTCTCTTCCCCCATCCCCTTCCCTCATCTTGTTTTTCCCCCTTCCCTTTCTTATTTCAAATAAACAAATAAACATGTGCGATATACCAGATAACAAGGTAAGATACTGTCACAATATGAGAATGACTAAGGGACAACAAAAGAGATGAGAACAACAATCACACATTACATAGCTCTTCTTTCCAAATCCTGGAGGTCCTTTCATTTAGCCTCATCCTACATGGCCTTACATATCTAGGTTTTGAGCTACTGTAATCGTCTGCTAGGAGAGTTTAAGGTTTGTACTAATTATTACAAATGAGGGAAAAACCATTGAGCCTATTATGTTCCTTTGGGTCTGGCTTACTTCACTTAATATGATTTTGGCCAAGTCTTTCCATTTCCTTACAAATAGGGCAATGGCACGCTTTCTAACAGCAGCATAGAATTCCACTGTGTATAAATACCGTATCTTGTTGATCCAATCATCTACTGAGGGGCATCTGGGTTGGTTCCATATCTTTGCTATGGTAAATATCCATAGAACATTTTGAGAAAAAAATATCAGATGCTGAAAGCTGATGTTAACCACAGAGGTTGCTCTCTTCTTTTGGGTCTGGAGGCATGGATCAAGTGGTAGTAGAGTGCTTGCCTAGCAAATACATGGCCTGGTATTTAGTCACCATGATCAACAGCAAGGAAAACACAACAAAGTAAGGTCACATTCTTTCAGAACAGCTCACTGAAATAAAAAAAAAATACATCAAGTAATAGTGAAAACTACAATGGCAGTGAAGCGAGATGAGATACTGTTTCACATCTATAGGGTCAGAAAGAAGTAGTAAGTTTCCTTATGTAATATTTAGGAAACAAATAGAAAGCAACATTTTATAATGATACTTTATTCAGCAGACATAGTTGCCAGTTTTTAAAAAGACAAAATAAATAACTAGTTATTTGGGGGAAATCGTTGAAAGTGCTAAACTACTAAAATGAAAGTACAAAGATGGAAATGATAAATACAACAATGGAGAGTCAAAGAAATTAAAATAGTGTCCAGGGAAATAAGTAATTAAAATATGCAAAAGAGATAAATATGAGGCTTTCCTGTAAGAAAAATGTTTACCATGAAGTTTCTTGGTTGGAAAGCTCTGTAACAGGTAAAGGAGATGGTAAGAATGGCAAATGCTTTCTTTGTTGTCATATGTGTCTAAAGTCATCTACAAATGGCATATCTTTATTCCAGGAAAGTTAAATACTCAAGTCATAATTTTTTCATATTTATTTATATTTGAGTAATTATTTGTTTTTTTCCCAGAAATATCAGTTAGCCAATATTGTATACTTACAATTAATGGAATGGTTCTAGAATTTGGTTGAATTTTTATAAGCTCCTGCATCCTGTTTGAAAGAAAGCAAAGCAAAATGGAACATAAAAATGCAAAGGAAGTACCAGATGATGAAAGTTTCAGCCAAAATTTTGTGCCAATGATTCTGAATCACAATGACACAGGAAAGAGCATTATTCCTCTTAAGAAATATTTGCTCTTAATTTGTTCACATGGCTTCATACAGAGACTGATGTCACTGAGTGAACTTTAGAAAACATAATTTTAAAATATTCGGAAAGAAAGTATAGTTTGGTATGTCAATATATTTGTGATTTTAAATGTTCAAAGTGTCAGGATTTTTTTAAAATCTCAGTAGCTCTGTGTATGTGTTATCAGTTCGGGTCCAGACGGTGTACTGATTCTACACAAAAGAGTTTAACTGAGGACGATTTAATTAAGGAACTGTTTATACAACAGTGGGAAAGATGGAAAGAGTGTCTTGTGCACTCAGAGATATTCAGGGAGCATCAGGAGACAGAAGTGCCCTTCCCCAGCCTTACACCTGATGGAGCTGACACCAAGCAGCATGGTGGTCTCAGAGGAATGAATCTCCTCATCTTTATCTGTACTTGCCCCCGCCACTGCTTTGTCTTCCTGTGCCAGCACCTGGCAAACTTTCAAGGGCCAGAGTGGAAGGGAAGGATGGACAGAGAATGACTGTAGACTGCAAGAAGACAGAACAGCACCACTTCATGCTAAGTATCTTAGCCATCTGCATGTGTGGGTCCTTGGTGTAGGAATGTGATAGATAGATACGCAACATCTCTCTGATTCCTTCCATCGTATGAGGAAACATACTTGAGACTTTTCCAGTCCCTAGTGATTATTCAATCAGTGACTTCATTAGCTACAGTAGCCATGAACTAGCTAAAGCTAAGCTGAACCTGGCATGCTGCCCTTGAGAACCAATCGCCGAATCCTTAGTTAACAGGGCCTAAGACAATGCTATGAAATCTAAATCTAACCTGAATATAATGCCAAAATAGAAGGTAATCTCAATCCCTGGGCACATAGTACTTTGTGGTTATATTTAGAGGTCTGGGGATTTTTCTTCCCAAGGTCCCATCCAAAGAAATTCTGGATCAGAGTAACCTCACCCATGTGAACATAATGGTGTCCTGTCAGTATAAACACTTTCCAGCTCTTTGTCCATTCCAGGAGTGCTGTCCTAAACAGCCTCTGAACTCCATGCACTACTTTTGTGGCCCTGCCACTTTCTCATGGCTGTTAGCTGTGTGATTTAAAGTCTAACGTATATGTCACTGAGTCACTAGGAGAATTACATCAGAAATGTTTGTACCTTCACTGAAATAACACAACACAACTTGTCCTGAAAGGCCAGGGGTCAGGTACTTGATTTAACCCATATATCTATGGATCTATAAACCCAGAAGTGAGGGTGAGGTAGTGGACAAAACTTATAAACTTCATAAATGCAGGGGAGGAACATCTGAAATAGGAAAGATGGATTGGGAGAACATGACATCTTTAACTAGAGATCAAGTTGTTTAATATTATATTTTACAGTGGTAATTCAGTAAAACACATGTTGATGACTTGAAATTCAGCCATATTTTAGGTAATTCCATCATTTATTAGGGAGCTGACACAGTCTCACTGTTATGGTAAGGAATACATATATTGTTCTGAGCTGCAAATCATTATGTATTTAAAACAAAAGTCAAGAACCACTCATCTATAGGTAACCATTCAGGACACATGGAATCCAAATAGAATAATCTCAAGGAGTTTGGTGCAAGTGAATATATTATTCAATATGCATTTGTAGTCTATCATTTTCATTTTATCACTGTGACTGTATTTATATTCATAGGAGAATCTTCAAGTGATACCATGGAGCATAACTCCATATGTTCAAATGCAGTAATAAAGTTAAAAGTGAGAGGATGAAGTGGCTGTTTTCATAATTCTTGGAAAGTTCAAGACTAAAATAAGCAGAAATTGTCTAACTCTATAACAGTTTATTAAAATTATAACAAGCAAAATGAAAGCCATTTGTGCCATTAATTTATACTAATAAAATGTTTTCCCTTTTAAAAACGCAATATATGCATTAAGTTGCTTCCACATATGAAAGTTACAGTCAGGGAAAAGGGACTGCTGGTTGTGTGTACACTGGCTATGGGGCTTGAACTAAGGGATCTGGGCACTGTCCCTGAACATTTTTTTCTCAAGACTAGTACTCTCCCAGTTGAGCCATAGCGCCAGGTCTGGCATTTTGATGGGTAATTGGAGATTAGAGTCTCAAGGACTTAATGTCCAGACTGGCTTCAAACCATGCCCTTCAGATCTCAGCCACCTGAGCCGCTAGGATTTTCAGGTGAGAGCAACCAGCTGCTGTGTGTGTGTGTGTGTGTGTGTGTGTGTGTGTGTGTGTGTGTGTGTACTTTATATAACACAGAATACTGAATATATATATGATATATATTATATTTATGATATATCTCTCTCCACTATATGATATCTATCGCTCCAATATTGGCAGAATCCAGTCTAACACACACTGGATATGAACAGCAGCCTAGCCTTGAAGTTTTCCCATCCCTCCAGTGGCTCTCTAAGAGCCCGCCGTCAACATCTGAGCCTGAGTTATCTATTCATAGCTCACATGTCTCATTCCATGTGTAGTCCCTTTCTTTCTGTGACTGCCCTTCAGTCTAAGGTTTTAAGATACAAACAAGATAGTCTCCCTTCTAAGAGTTTCTACAGGTATCCAGATGTAATGTTGCCTGAAGCTAGCTACCTCCAATTGATGCCTTTTGAAATCCATTTATCCATTATTTGTGGTTTGAGGGGGGTACACCTAGTGGAAAGTTAGCAGTGACAAAGAAAATGGCATTAGCAAAAATCTAATAAAACACACAGGTGGCTTCCAGGGACAAACCTGATGTTTCAGGAAGCTGCAGCCATCTTCCCCTCCACATGGTGGAATCCCAGCTAATACTCAGCTTTTTACTGGATTTCACTGAGATTTCCTTCGATCACACAGACAGGTAAAAAATACATGAAACCCAGGGTCATGCTCAGACTGAAGGGATAAGCAAAGGACTAAAGCAGGAAGAGCTTTATACTCATCACTAGGCAGGAGAGAACGATTCAAATCCTATACTTTCCTGTCTCATCCCAAGTATTGAGATCCAGCACAAAACAGAGTCTGATGCTGGACTTTCAGAGGCTCCTTATTGCCTCTGTTTCTCCAAGGGTAATTGGTGAGCACTGGGGTTCCCAGAAGATTGTGGGAGAGCCTCCGTGTCAGGAGTCTGCATGACACTGGAAGGCGGTTACTTTTCCCACACAGCGTTCCATGGGGTCTTCCATGCAAGGCTAGGATTCTGTCAGTGCTCTGGCTAACCACTCAGGAAGCAGGTGTTCTGCTGCTGTACTCATCTCCCGTAACTGTCAGTAGAAACAGCTTGTGTCTGTGAAAGCTCTTACGAGTCCTCCACACTTCTGAGAGTGTGAGTTAGAAGCCAATACTCAGAGAACTGCTAAAATACAGAAAGATGGAATCCTCCACTGGGAGAAGACACATGATCGGAAACCCACATAAAATTCATGAACAGAACAAGTGCTCTTTATGCCAAATCGTCCACTGGCTACTCAAAACTCCAAATCCTGTACAGCAAGTGAAGCCTTTTTTTTTTTTGTCAGTAATGGGACTTGAACTCTGGGCCTGGGTGATGTCCCTGAGCTCTTCACCTCAAGGCTAGTGCTCTACCACACTGAGCCACAGCTTTCCAGTCATCTGGCACTTCATTGGAGATAAGAATCTCACAGAATTTTGTGCCAGGTTGGCTTGAGCCAGAATCCTCGTATCTCAGCCTCGTGAGTAGCTAGGAATATAAGTGTGAGCCATTAGCCCCTGGCTGTCTTTTCTACACTTAGGTTTTACACTGGCTGTTCTTCAGAACTAGACTGCATGTTCCATTTTTTTCACAATTACTGATGTTGAGAAACAGGAATCTAGTCTCATTAGGTTATTAATTTACAAAGAATAGTATATGTATAAAACACTTTTCTTCCCGTATTACATTAAATTTTAAGGGTAAATAATCTGAAAACAACCATTATGAAGAAATGCTTAGGAACTCAGAAGATCTATAAAATATCATTCTGTGATTATAGTAATATGTCAGTTATACATTTAAACCTAAGTATACATTTGACAAGTATGTTATGTATACTCTAGTTTAAATGACTCTTGGTGTCCAAGTCCTTCCATTATATACAGATCTGCAGAAACAGTAAGTTATTGCTTAGTGTGAACATTTGTCCCAACAGATATTTGCATCTGTAATCATCAGACGTAGAAAGCACACTGCAACGATTACATTGGTCAAATCTCCATCAATTTAAAATCTAGATGTGTAATTCAATATTCCTGAGACCACTGAAGTTTCTAATGCTCATATAAAGCATTCAACATTGGAAACATCTGACCAGATGAAATAGGTATTGATATGGTAGATGCTGAGACAAAAATGAAATTTAAATGAGCACCTGCCAGTGAGCCAACCACACCATCCCTGAGCATCCCTGCATAACAAGCCCCTTGAGCTTTGTACCTGGGTTCATTTGGGGGACAGTAGATGAGCTGAATCCCTAATTTCAGGAGGGGTTCTTCAACAGAAGACTTGAAAGGGAGCTTCATAAGTAAGTGGCTTAGTGAAGCTCAGGAGAAAAGGCCCAGTTTATCAACACCAAGTAACTCTTATTCTAAGTAAATTCCTAAAGAGGCAAGTTCTTCCAGAACACATGAAAAAGAGGCAGTGCCATAAACTAAACTGATGAGCAGTGTGGTTTAAATAGAGTTAGCATATCTCTTCTGCAGAGTAATTTGTAGTTACATCCGACAACGTTCTCTGATTTAAGTCAGTTAAATAATCAAGTTTTCTCTTTGATTTTATAACTTTTAAAACTCCTTTGTATTCAATATAGTATTTCTGTAAAAATCCTTTTTCTATTTTTTTGGGTGGGGAGGTAGTATTCAGACTCAAACCCAGGCCCTCTTTTTGATGAAAGCTGGCAATAAAAGCCTCACAGACTTTCCTACCTGGGCTGGCTTCAAAGCAGGATCCTCACATCTCACACTCCTGGGTAGCCAGGAGTACAGGCATGAACCACCATCCTTACCTGGCTTAAAATAGTTTCCCTTTGTTTTTATTTCATATTGCTGAACAATAATTTTATTCTCATTTCATTAAAATAATACTGAACCTTTGAATCATTCTTAAAATTAAGTATAATCTTTCAAGAAGATCAAGTCCCAAGAAGATAGAAATAAATACGAATCGCCTATGTGTTATAAGTACGTGTGGAGTATGGCTATAATATGATTACCTCTTGTAGCCTGCATGTAAAGCTTTAAAATCATTTTGTAAGCCTTATTCTGACCTGAGGGTACTTCCAGGCAGACACAAATTGAAGCAAAGCTGTCACTGGGAGGTGTCTAGTTCTGGACAAGTGCATAACAGTTTGTGTATTTATTCTTCTTCTGAGTATCTGGAGTTAATGGCCTCACAAAACATTACCTGGGCTCTTCAAGACATTGCCCGATCCCGTTAGCTTTGCCACTCAGTGCATTTTTGGTCATGGAAAATAACCTTTGAAATTAGTTTATAATGCTCCCCTTTTGAGACCATTCTTTTGACTTCTACCTCCAGTGCTGACTTATTTTATAGTTACACCTCTGTCTGTACATAATCAAAAAAAATCTTCTGCTGGAACTGGATTTTGAATTCAGTGTTCATTCTTGTTATGCTAGCACTAAACATCTTGAACCATGCATGCTATAGTTCCTCTGTCTTTGTCTCTCTCTTTCTTTTTCAGAAATGAAATAGAGAATAATAGAGAGTAATGAAATTTGAACTGTACTGACTCCCTTTTTGATCTTTTTTTTTTTTGCCAGTCCTGGGCTTGAGCTCAGGGCCTGAGCACTGTCCTTGGACTTTCTCAAGGCTAGAGCTCTACCACTTGAGCCTCAGCACCATTTCCAGCTTTTTTCTATGTATGTGATACTGAGGAATTGAACCCGGGTCTTCATGCGTGCTAGGCAAGCACTTTAACCACTAGGCCAAACTCCCAGCCACAGATCTTCATCTTTTGGTCAAGGCTGGCTTGCATCCATTTGAGCCACAGCTCTATTTCTGTTTCTTTGATGGATAATTGGAGAAAAGTCTCAGACTTTCTTATACACGCCGACTTCAGTCCCTAATTCTCAGATCTCAGCCTTCTGAGTAGCTAGGTTTATAGGTGTGAACCAGCAGGGCCTGGCTTGCTCTGGCTATTTTTGAGCTAAGGTCTTACATTTTAATCTGGGGATTGCCTAGTTTACAATGCTGTTTACACTTGCCGACATAGCTGGGATGACAAGCGTGTATCACGCCGAGCATTTCTCTGGAGATAGGGTAAGCCATCATCTTCCTGATCTCTGCCTCCTAAGCAGCTAGGATTACAGACATGAGCTGCAGCATCATCTATAATCAAAACTTGATCTCCAAACTTACTAAAGAACATGAAGGCCGGGAGCATGGCCTAGAGGTAGAGTGCTTGCCTAGCATGCATGAAAGCCCTGGGTTTGGTTCCTTAGTTCCACATACACAGAAAAAGCCAGAAATGGTGCTGTGGCTCAAGTGGTAGAGCTCTAGCCTTGAGAAAGCCCAAGGACAGTGCTCAGGCCCTGAGTTCAAACCTCAGGACTGGCAAAAAAAAAAAACCACAGAGGGAGATTAACTTTGTCCAATTCTATTAGAGCCAGCGATAAAATGAGCCCCAGATTGTGTTTCTAACTACCACACGTCACTTTCCACAACTCTTTTGATTGAAAGAATAAGCCTGCCTTTCTGCTGACCCATAGGGTTCCCTCGCCCCTATACTTCTTAAGTACCAATGGGTTCTTTTAAGATTCCTTAAATAGACATCTTCCTCTCTACTCACAATGATCTCTGTGCTCCAGTTAGGCCTTGTTTTATGCACTACAAGTTTTCTTTTCTGGTACTGTAAGATATGCTTCGTGTACACTCTCCCCAGCCTTGAAGCATGGAGTCTCTCAGTGCCATCCCTTCAAATGTCAACAGTCTTTCTCATATCTTTCTATTCCTTCCTTCCAAAGAATCTTCCTATGAGTAGCACTGGTCATATCCCCCCCCCCCCCCGCTAAATAATTACAAAGGCTCAATCTGGTCTGCTGAGTGTTGAGGTAGCATGCTGGGGTAGAGTGGGTTGATATTCCTTGGGCAGGGCATTTCAGGGCAGGCTCCCAGGGAGGAGGTGATATTTAAACATTTGACAGTGAGTTTTGAGGTTGGCAAAAAAAAGAAGAAATTTGGGGCTGAGAGATGAGGGAAAGCCATTTCTCAATGCCCAAAGATTTTAACTTGTCCTCTCTTGACTGTGACACTTTTTTGTTTTTAATTCTTTTACTGTAAGTTGGCCTTTGTCGTGAACTATGTGTTAGATGTCTCGCTTGTGAACGAAAACTTACAGGGTGTTGAGAGAAACAATATGTGATGTACTGTGTGATACAGAGGTATAAGCATATTTTCAGGCCAAACACAAAAATCTGTTGAGGTTTTATTACTATTAGATGCTGTGGCAATGAAGTTGAAGAAGAAAATAATAACTGACACCCCCCCCATCGAAGTTTATATATTTGAAGCATTTTCAGTCACTATCGTATTTAGGTGCTTGCATTTGGAGGGAGTAAATGGGATGAAGACAGAGTAATGGGAAGTGTAGCTTAGGACATTATGAAGCCAATCTGTAGAGACCCATCATTGACCATGGGGACTCAGCTGGTGGGGCCTACATTTTCGTCTTCCTCTTGAGTGTGTGCCTTGGTTTCTGTCATAAGATACTGATAAAATTCAGCTACTCAAAATTGTCACTGCGACTTCATCTACACTCAGTAAAGCCTAGCTGGATACAAAGGATGCTGACTTTAACTCCTGCATATTTTTCTCCACCAGCCATTCCATCAGTTTATTAAGTTTAAGAAGTAACTTAAAGAAGTAGTAACTTAAGGAAGGACTTGAAAATGTCACAGTGGAAGCCTCTGGCCTTTTCTGTATATTGCATAGTATATAGAAAAATTAAGGCTTCCTGTATCATGAGACAGATATTCAACTGAAGCAATAAGCTTCAGCAATTACAGTTTCCTTTGAGCCTGTTTGAATAGAGTAAGTGCACATGAATGATCATGGCTGTTCTCAAATATGCAGTTAAATTGAGTGGTTCGATGATTATTTGGGTATAGTGGTGAGTCTATAGTTTTCTGGAGAAAAACAGGAAAGAACCTTTCACCTTCTGTGTTTACTGAAGCTGACTTTCTCTGATTAATAATAGAAATCTGGCTTCTCCTAACCCACCCCAGTTCACTGGGGAAGTGCCAGAATCTGAGTTATAAGGATTTTTCCTACAAACAAAGAGAACTTTAGTTACAGAAGAATTTTTTTTAACTATCAAGACTTTTTGGCCTTTCGACTTTAAAGCTGATGTTTGCATAGGGTTTAAATAAATAATGCTTTGAGGTTAGATGACAATTACTCCTGGAGTTGGAGACAGAAGACAAAGATCTGAGCCCTGTCTTGAGTTGCCCAGATGCATGACACTGGTTCGTAATTTAGTCTGTTCATATTTCTGAAAATAATGAAAAATATACAAGTATACTTCATTTTTCACAGATTATCACACTAGTCATTAGCCAGTCCACATATTTGAAAATGTTGAGACATTGCTCTTACACTCAAGACACCTTGGTCCATGCATCTTCTTAGGATTAATAGGGTCAAATATGGTGTTTTCTTGGGAATCCCTCCTCTATACAACTGGGACTAGAGTATTTTGATCAGACCAAGGACAGATGACTGTTTTTTTGAGCATTATGAATTGATCAGGAAACGAGTTCATCTCCTCTCCCTGGTCTGCAGTGTGTGTCTTTTGAGGAATTCCTTAGCCTCAGATTTTTTTTTTGTTTTTGTTTTTTGGGTTTGTTTTTTTTTTTTTGCCAGTTCCAGTCTTGAGCTCAGAGCCTGAGCACTGTCCTTGGATTTTCTCAAGGCTACAGCTCTACCACTTGAGTCATAACACCACTTCTGGCTTCTTTTCTATGTATGTGTTACCGAGGAATCAAACCCCGGGCTTTATGCATGCTAGGCAGGCACTCTATCACTAGGCCAAACTCCCACCCCCCCCTGCCCTCAGTTTTGAGAACTGTCCCATTATGGCAAGGTCCAGACGAGTCTAAGAAATCCTTGTAACCCTCAAAGACATTGTTCTGAAGACATGAATACCAGTGCAAGTCTCTGCTTTCTGTAGCCAAACAGAGCATTTCGATGCACTATCTCTTTTGGGTCGTTTCTTTTAGGGCAATTGTTTATAGTCAAGACAATATTCCCCTTCCCTTAGGTGGAATTTTAGGGGGCAGCTTCTCTTTCTTGTACCACTATACCCTCCTACTCCACCCCCTCCTCCAGTTTATATATAATGGCTATCTTCAAGACTACCACCATATTTTACCTCTAACCCAAGCAAGACAAGAAGTCATTCCAAAAGTTTTAGAGGACAAAAGCATAAGTTAAATTATTGAATGCTTTTGAAAACTTTGGAAAATTGGATATTTTCCCTCATTGCACTGCAGTGTTAGTAAGACTAATAAAAATTAATTGTATAAAATGTTCCTTTCATTATAAGGAGCCATCTTATTACATTAAACTCTTTTGTATTGTCATGTATCTGTGCTCTTCAAAAATTGGCATAAGTAAATGATTTTGATGTCAGACGTAGTAAGCAATGGAAAAAGCCATTGTCCAATGTGCATAGGGTTTTGGCTGTGTTTTGCTGTGTTTGTTAAGTGATACGTCAGTGCTGTTGTGTTATGATGCATTGCTCATTTCTGCAATTATTGTTGTCAGAGTACATCTAGGTTTCAGTGCTTGAGATGTCTCAATAAAGTAATGAGATAGAGCCTCTTGGTTTGTTTTGCTTGAGTATTGATCAAATATATGACTGATTGTATAAAAGATAAGCATATTTTATTACTCCATGACAATTTTTTCCTGGGAAAATAAATTATTTTATTTGCAATGCCTTTGAGAAAGGGCACCACATTGTCATTGTGTAAAGAACATTTGGTTTGTGGAGGTAATTGTATGAATCAATTCAGAATATACAGGATTATTTAACTTTCTAGCTACGTACTCGAGAAAGTTCATGAGAGAAAATTCTCTTTAAAAGGCAAAAATACTGAGGACGTGCAATTCTTTGGCTTCATAGATTATGAGAAACTCTGTGAAATTAAAGATTTTATTTCATTCTGTGGACATTGCCAAAGCTCGCTTTGCCATGCTTGAGATGCATTATCAGGAAAAGGAGACTGTCCTCATGGTTGCCCATTCTGTCCTCGTGGACTGTTCTGGAAGCAATAGCAAAGCCAGGCACAGCGAGACGCTGCCAGGCATCCAGTAGAAGGGTAACTATGAGAGCGAGCGTCTTTACTCTCCTTCCACAGTTCACTCTTCTTCATCAAGATGTGACCTTCAGGTAGGACCATGATTAAAGCTATTGGCTACAATTTATCGCCGTCTTCCCAGGGCTGACATCTGTCTCCTCCCTGTGGTCAGTCCCACTTTCTACTACCACGACAGAGGTCTCTCTGCCTTTCAAAGGCCTTCATAGCCTGAGCATTCATTGCCTGGAATTCAGAGATCATCCAGGAGTCTGCCGTACCCTGGAGCTTCTACCATAGTAATAAGGAAAATATACTTCAGTCTCCAGAATGGGACTCTAAACTCTAAACTCTCTCCACACAGGCACAGTACAACCAAAGATTAGGCCAGTAATATTATCAGTATGGATTAAATGATATTTTCTCAGACTATTAGAAAATGAAGCATCTGGTAGATACTGGTTTCTTGGGACTGTATATTTTAAGGTAGTTTTTATTTTTTTTCCTTTTGAAAGAATTATATCTGTATTTTTGATATGCATTTCATGATAAAGTTGTGGCCGGATGGAAAATTTGTATTTAATTGCCTGATAGTTTTTAGAATGTCTCTTTTTTTCCAAAATATGAAATTGTAACTGTGTCAGTTAGTTCATCATTAAATATCTAGTGATTTGAAATTTTTCTTCATGATATTAAGAAGTTCTGTCAGGAAACTGAGAGAAGGAAAAGATCTTAAAAATGCAAAGCTCTTGGGAAATGATGCTTAAACAAAGAGGACACATTATTTTTGCAGAAGAGTGGTCTGAGTCACATCGCCTCGAGGGCGCGACTTCAAATATAAAGTCATATTTCGTTCCTCCTGTGTGTGAGTATGTGTAGGTACATGCATGAACACCAGGAATCCACAAGCTTACAGAGCTCCCTTGCCTTTTGTTGCCCAAGGTTGGAATCTACCACTTGATGACACCTCCTTTTCTGGCTTGTTCTTTCTGGTTGATTATAGGTAAGTCTCTTGGGTTTGTCTACCCAGGCTGTCTTTGAACCATGATCCACATATCTCCGCTTCCTGAGTAGCTAGTATTATAGACATAATCCATTAGTGCCTATCTGTTTTATTCTTTGAAAGAAAGTGATGAGGATGATCTCAATATGTCTCACCTCAAAATGCTTTTGCTCTTCTGTGCTTCTTTTAATACTCCAAGTGACAATTCAAGTTGCTTCTTGAATTTTGCCTAAAACAAAAAGAGCAATTCACATCTGTAATCCTAGCTACTCCGGAAGCTGAGATCTAAGATCGTGGTTTGATGCCAGCCTGGGGCAGGAAAGCCCTTGAGACTCTTTATTTTCAATCAACCAGCCAAAAGCTTGAGCTCTGGTTCAGGCATAGAGCACTACCCTTGAGCACAAAAGCTTAGGGACAAGGTTCAAATCCTGAGATCAAGTCCTAAGAACTACACAAAAAGGAAAGAATGGAAACAGGCAGGCAAAAAGGAGGCAAGGAAGGAAGGAAGGAAGGAAGGGAGGGAGGGAGGGAGGGAGGGAGGGAGGGAGGGAGGAAAAGAATGAAGGAAGGAAGGAAGAGAGGGAGGGAGGGAGGGAGGGAAAGAAAGAAGGAAAGTGAGTAAACTCTTGCAAAGATCTTCTCTCAAAAAAATGTAAGCAAATGGAATACAATTTCATATGCAATGTGTATTGAAATATAGGCCTGGGCCTGATTCTCATTTCTTCATCTTATGAACACATATTAGGTTGGGGCACCAATTTTTACTTCCCCCCACACCAGTACCACCCTTTAACAATAGACATTTTAGACATTTTTTTGTCATGTTGCTGGAGGGTTTATGTCCGAATGCAAGGGGGAAGAAAAGATGGTTTCTTCTGAGTTGGTTGTCCCTCCCTGACTTTTAGATGCCTTCTCTATTGCTCTATCCACAAGTGGTCTCTTCTCTGTGTATTCAGACCCTGGTCTCTCTTTCCATTTGAGTTCGATGCATCTTGATCATGCCCCTCCTCTTGCCCAGCTCCACACACCCACTCCATTTACCTGGCTCCGTTCTCACATGTGTACATTGACTATCAGCACCACAGTCACCCACCCTCCCCTCCCTGTGTGTCTGCCTCTCCCTTCCTTGGATCTCCTTCCCGTCCCCCTCCTCCCAACTGCACTTCTTTTGTCTTCCTGGTATTTATTTTGTTAAACTATAAGTTTTTAGGAGAAGTCACACCATTGAAATCCCCTTCTGTCTATTCATACTTCAGTCAGTTTTTATATATGTCTTAGGACTTTATATATGTTAATAATTTAGATCTGCTTCCCATAGATGAGCGAAACCATGTGCCGTGAATTTTGCCCAAAATTTCCACAAATTTGGGGGAAAAAAAGGAGCAGGGATAAAGCACAGTAATAAACAATTAGTAGCTAAAAACACCATGTCTAACCACGCCCCCACGGGATACAGCAGTGATAAAAATTAAGCAATAAACGAAACCTAACTTAGTTCACTAACATAATTAGCACCGATTATATACAGTATCTCCTCTTTGTCCTCGTGGTGACTATTGCTGAGTTGCCACGGATAACTAGTCATCCGGATCAAGTGAGATCAGGGTAGCGTCTACACTGTGTGAGGTGAGGAACTATTATTTTCTACACTGTCCACCCTTCTGGCAGAGAGGTGTGACTTCATTGTTTATACAAAAGATTTTGTCACTGATTGAGAGGGTTCAAAGGTTTTTAGCATCCCAGTTGTGGAGTGGCAGACAGAATTTTATGAGCACAATTAACATATACAAAAAAGTAGACGTTTTTGCATTATTTCATACATTCTAGATATTGTCTGATCCCAAAATAACTACTTGATTAACCAATTTGTCTCATAAGAAAAGTCTCTATGTAGGTCATGATGAGATCATTTGAAAAATCTACTCCTTTGAGAACTTTCAAACTAACACACACACACACACACACACACACACACACACACACACACAGACAGAGTCTCATTTAAAGGAGTTAAAAGTGAAATTATATGGTCATTTTAGTTCTCAGAATTCAAAGCAAAGCTGGCTGGAATCATGTGCATGTGATAATTCCAGGCTACTCTCAATAAATAATACATGTCATTTCTGCTTCACTAGTCTGTCACTGACTGCTCTAAATGACTTTTAACGCAGGGCCCAGCCTTCTCTCCCAGAGTGCACTTCAGCTCAATTCCAAACCTGAAGGGTCTTTCCAGTATCCGGCCAGCTACCATAGCAACCAAACCCTGGCCCTGGGTGACACGGCCCCTTCACAGCTCCCAGGCCGCAGCACTCAGGCCCGGGCTGCCAGTCAGAGCTTCAGCCAGGTATGTACCATTTGCTGCGTGGTGTTGACAGTCGCCATGGGAACAGATGGGGAGCAGGGATGTCTAAAGAACAGGGCGATCCTTCCTGCCTTTGTGTGGGTGTGTCCTTGAACTTACAGGAGACCCTCTTCCCTGAGTGAAAGACAAATTAAATGTGATTATAGAGTAACACTGGATGGCAAATTTTGTTTAAGAATCTCCTAGTTGGCCACTCATGCTATATCTATATTGTATGTATTTACCTGCCTTAATATGCCAGCGGCCATCCACTTTGTCTCAATGTGATGTAACTGGAATAGCCATCTGTGTGTGTGTGGACGCACCTTGGAAAATTACTGTTCTTTCTCCCAAGAAAATCCTGTAATTATTCTTTGCAGTTAATCCTATCAAGGAACATGGTAGAAATGCATAATCAAGTATGTAAAACTGTTCTGTACATAACTGTGTTTGGATTAGAAATAGTTACACTGTGTCAAATCTGATTTTGAAATGTGTCCTTAATTGTGTCTCTAAGGCTTGTGATTGTTCTTACAGCTTCACCGCAACTGCACAAATTCATTTGATGCTGTTAACACAAGCTTATTTTGCAAAGGAGCCAAAGCTGAGAGAGAGAGACGGGAGGGTAGAGTGAGGGAGAATACATATATGTATGTGTGTGTGTTTGTGTGTGTGTGTGTGTGTGGTGTATGTTGTATAATATAAATACACACATGTATATATAATATTTTGATTTTGATGATTTGGGGTTTCAAAGTATATTCAGTCGGTCCATGAGAGTTAATAGGTTGGATTGCTATCTATATTGTTCAATGCTATCTTAAAGTTATTTTCAGTGGCATAAAGAACTTTTGGTCTCTCTGCTTTTGCTTTTGCTCCTGAAAGGAGGCCAACCACCACCAAGTGGCCCTTTTAGCAGATGAGCTCAGTTTGATTTCTCACACCTTTACCAGCCACTATGTCTGCTTTTTGTTACCATCTATACTGGTACCGGGGCTTGAACTTATGGCCCAGGTACTTTGTTTCCTAGTTTCTTCTTGCATAAGACTGATGCTGTGCCACTTGAACCACAGCTCTACTTTAGCGCTCCAGTGGTTAGTGGAGATAAGACTCTCAAGAACTTTTCTGCCCAGGCCAGCTTTGAACTGTGATCCTCAGATCTCAGTCCCCTGAGTATCTTAAGATTACAGGCCTAAGCTGGAACATTTCATTTCAATTGTTAATATTGTTGTTCCAACAATGTATTTTTTTTAAATATGACTGCTTTCTTCCAGCAACAACTTTGTCCACTATTGGCTCTGTGACTGACTTTTTGTAATACTGAGCTGGAGGATGGTGTATAATTTGGAATGACAGAACATCCCACTGCAATGAGGGGCCTATCCAGGTGCCCCACTAAAATTGAATCCGAAAGTGCAGATAGCCAAGCTTCCAAAGGAGCCATTAGAGCTGAGGTCTGAAGGCGTCATCGGGTGATCGTGCAGGATTGTATCTTCCTCAGAGAAGAGTTACTAGTGTCCCCTCTGCGCATGCGAAGATGAATGGGTCTGAATGAGGAAACGGGAATGTGTTCTGGGAAAACTCAGCTGCAGTACTGAGATCACCATTGGATATCTGAACTTTAGGTCAATAGCTATTGGTTATTGATACCAATGAGCAGCTGCAGCTGTGCTGTAACTTTAAAGGTGTGTTCTACTGAACACCTTTTGGACCTGGGACTTCAAAGTGGCAGTAGAGAAGGCTGAGGACAGGAAACCAGCATTGCTCTCTGCACTCATTTCTCCTCATTCCTTGCAATGTCCTTGGATGAGGAGGGCACAGAGCCACTACAATAATGTCCCCACGGTTCCCATCAGCAAATGGATTTTCCGAGCCCAGGTTATATATTCTTTGAAGCATTTTGAATGATAGTAAGTCTCTCCTTCAACGGTGGATTTGTTTGTTTATTTGTTTGTTTAAGATTATCTTGTGCTTATAAAGTACTATAAGATCAAGCCAAGAGAATGAGCTTAAGATCTTAATTTCAATTTTTAAAAACCATCTAGCTTATCCAGTATAAGTGTTGATGACCAGTGACCATAACCCAGTTGTATGACAGGCCTGGGATACATAAAGAACCTGCACTGCCTGGTTGTTCCAATCCAGGAGGTATACTTACAATCACAAAAGTTGCTACCACATTCCCTAGTGAGACTTCTGAAGAAATGTTCTCCTCGCGTGCACTTGTCACCAACCCAACGGTCATAGCTGCCCCAAAAGTGACATGAGTTGATTTATGGTTAATGCTTTCCCCTAGCCCGAGTATTATGGTCATCAAAGCACATTCCCATCAAAGCCTCTGAGTAGATACCGCTCCATCCCTCCATCCTCCTCCATTTCAGCATGGGTCTCTATGTTGGTGCTTGTAAGGAGTTTTGCTCAACATAGAGCTGCTCTTCCATTTACCTTGTATACCTTCTGCTAATTAATTCTTCAATGCATTCTAGATAGTTATTGTGTGCCCGTTGATGTCAGAAGTCTATGTGTTTGACATTAAATTTACATAGACATAATCCTTGTCCACAGGAAAGTTATGTTCTAGATTCACTTTGATATCTAGCAGCAGAGAGGGATGCAAAAAAAAGTCAGTGCTGTGTGGCTGGAAATGATAGGTTACATTAGAAGGTGATGGTTTCTCTGGGAAAGACATGACAAAGAATAGGGGAAGCAGGAGTGTCAGCAGAAAGTAAGGGACCTCCCCAAGGGACATTTGGGCACACAAAGACAAAGAGGAGACAGCTATGCAGCTGGCAAATACAGTGCCCTCTGACAGGACAGCCTGGCGTGCCCACCTAACAACGAGGAGAATAGGGAGGCTAGAACAGAGTTGGGTGTTTGCAAAGTGATGGGACAATGAGTTGGTCATCATTAGGTCCTTATCTTTAACTCAGTGAAATGAGAAACCTATAAAGAATTTTGAGTAGAATAAAAACACAGCCTGCCTTACAAGTTCAAAGCATTGTTCTGTCCTCGCACATGCTACCTGTCCTATAGTTAGTTCATATACATTCCTTTCTTCTCATTAAATTGTGTCAGTGCAGGGCCGGGAGTTTGGCCTAGTGGTAGAGTGCTTGCCTAGCATGCACGAAGACCCGGGTTCGATTCCTTGGTACCATATACTTAGAAAAAGCCAGAAATGTTGCTGAGGCTCAAGTGGTAGAGTTCTAGCCTTGAGAAAGTCCAAGGACAGTGCTCAGGCCTTAAGCCCAGGATTGGCAAAAAAAAAAAAAAAAAAAAATTGTGTCAGTGCAACAGCTACGGCCATGCAAAATGAATGTCTATAACCCCAGTAAGTGGCCCCATGGTCACCCAGTGTCCACCAGGCTCCTGCACCACCAGCCAAGACTCTCTTTAATCATACAGCATAGGCTGGTAGGTAGAGATGAGGCACATTAGCTGTCCTCTGGGTTTTGTCTGCTTTCACGCATGTAAAATTGTTACAGATTTTATAAAATGTCAAATCAAAAACCCTCTGGCTTGGAGGACTCACTCTTGAAAGATGAGTCTCTCTACATCTCTAAACATAAAATATTCTGTCAGCAGCAGCTCAAACAAACAAAATATATAAGAACAATCAAAGTAAACATCTACAGACACAATGCTGGAAAAGCAGTACAGGAGCCTGAAGAGGTGAAAGCCGGTTGCATGCCTTGCAGTAGAAATGAAGGATGTACAGAACTGCCATCCTCTGAAATGGCCTGGCCTGCTGCCTGCAGGAAACAGAATTGTATGCTAGTTCTCTGAAATAAAACCATGCAATGGTGGAGATTCTGGGAAAGCAGTAAGCTTTTTTGAGAAGCAAAATTGCCAAAGGTTCTTTTTGATTTGGCCTATGTAGTTAATGTTGCACTTACTTGTAGGTCTTAAAACTCCTCATTTATGTTATATCATAATTATAAACAGGCCATCTGTTTGCTTCTGCCAGGGGCCAGAACACTGGATAGTTGCTTTATTGGAGAATGCTTGCATCAGTTAGATGCAAAAGACCAGAAGTCAGGGTGCTCTGTGCATGGTGCTAGGATAAAGCACCGAGCTGCATGAGCTACAAAAGAAGAGCAAGTTCCCGATTGTATTTGGTTCTTACAATGTTCCCCTCTGTTGTATTGATCAATAGTGATTTCATTGATTCCTGACGTGTGGGTCCCAGAATGCAAAGGACTGTAAAGACAAGGACTATGTCACTTTTGTTTGCCTGATTGTGAAGGAAGTTATCTTTAAGAAAACATTTTCAAGTGAAAACACAGCATCAAGAGAGAAATTCAGGATAGAATGCATGCATCACACATCATTCAGAGAATAAACTGTGTCCGCGTATGTATTTTCCTTGGCATGTTTGTTCAGATGATCACCTATGGTAGATCTTTAAGCCTCACTTTGCTTTAAAATCTTCTCCTTCTACTTTACCTTTCTAGAATAAACATATTTAATCTAGCTCCAACAATTGAGGCATTTCTTGTTGCAGAGAAAATATGTTTGTGTAATGATACTATAACATTTTGTCTTCTGTGCAAATATTTAGATTATTAAAATTATCCTGAGTTAGCTCTAGCCTGCAATGAAAGACATACACAGTATATCTTTGCCAGGACTGGTTTAAAAGTTCCTTCCTGCTAAGTGTGTCAGAGCACAGGCTTGTGACCCTAGCCACTTATGAAGAGACAGAAGGGTTCCAGTTCAAACTCAGACCAGGGAAAATTAACAAGATCATATCATGAAACCAAAATGGCAAGGGCTCAGATCAAGTGGTAGAGCGCTGTTTCCTACCCCCACCAGGGGTGGGGGAGAAGAGAACAAAAAAAGGAGAAGGGAGAGAATGGATAGAAAGCAAGGAAGGAAAGAAGGGAAGAGAGGGAGGAAAGGAAAGAAGGGAAGACTATATTCTTTAGGGTAAATGTGTGTAAGTTCCTATGCCATGGATTTATATTTCCTAATCTCATTTTTTCCTATGGAGAGATTACGGAAATGGCCCTCTATAAAGTAATTAATAGAATAGCTATGTGATGAGTCTAATAGCATTTCTATTAAAGGAGGCTATAAGAAAGGAAAAATCTACATACAAGACTGCGAATACAGAGCATGCCATATTTGTACTAATGACTTTGAAGTCTTGGGAAAAATGGATCCAATGTACCTCCTAATTTCCATAGCAAGGATGATTCTCTTTCTTCCTCTCTATCATTTTTCCTTCCTTCTCCCCCTCCCTCCCCTTCCTCTCTCCTTAGGCAGCCATAGGTCTCCACAGTGTGGAAACCGTCCCCATGGCTTTTTGAGACATTCTCAAAAAAGGAAAGGAATCCCTTCCAGGTGCTGGGTTTTTCAGTGAGTTGAGGGCTCTACCTGTCCTTGGCAGGGCCTGGCACCAGTGGAGGCTGGGCCTTTGTTTCCTCATGGAGATTGCAATCCTAGAGATGAAGCCTGAAGGAGCTATGGGAGCTATGGGCAGTCGCTGACTCTTCTCTTTGTGTATCTATTACATTTTTTTTAAACCAAAATCAAAGCACCTCAAGGAGATTACTAGACCAGCACTTGATGCTTTTATTTCTCTATTTCCACAATCAAATCTTTCTCACAGTAGCCAACAGTAGTTCCCTTTGAAATAGAGTGTTATTCCTTCGGAAGACAATGACAAAAAGAGGAGTTATCCAAATCTTGCCAGCAATAGTAGTTCTGCTCAAACAAAATGATTCCACTACAGACAATACATAAAGGAGATACAATTTATTTGAGAATGTAGGTTTCCAAGTAGAACATTATGGAACTGGTGATTTCTCATTTCAAAGACGTGAGAGTAAATGGCCTGATCCACATTTGTACTCAGTCTGAAAACTTTAGAGAAACTTACCCCTAAAGAAGAAAGCCAGTTTCTCAAGTCACGATTAACAACACAGCAATGACATTATAATATCACATCACAAGGTGGTCGAAATCTACTTTTCCAACCAAGCTAGTCTCTCCCCTGCCTTTCATCCAGGCCTACTCGCTGGAAGAGTCAGTAATTGCTTGTATTTTCTCACAGCTGTATCACATTAGCCTCTCATGTTGAGAAACAGCAGCCAGACTCCTTCCTCACCCAGTCCAGGAGATCAGTCCTGCAACTCCTGAGTCTCTGGCCTGGTAGGCACTGCCTGCCTTTGAAAGATGCTCTCTAGCCTTTTCTCTGATGACCCTATACTTGTTCAGAAGCACTTCTGTGAACCAGGACTTTAGCCACCACTGGCCACAGCTGTCTTCAAGGGGGGACATTATTAGTGATGGGATTGCCTGTGTGTTGAAACCACAGGGAAATAGGAGGGATGAGTGCGGAAGTGAAAGAACAGACTGCTGATGGCCAGTCACTAAGATCACCAGCCAGGACTCCAGGGCTCCTGGTGTCACTGGTCTGGTTGGCCCAGTGTTCAGGGCAAATCTCCCTTCTTCCCACAGCTGAGGGACTTGCTGACTAGTTCAGGAATCTTGGCAAGTCTGAAAGGCTTTCCTAGGATTGCCCACATCTCATGGACCTGCTCTAAAAGATGTAATTTTGCTTAGTAGCATGGTGACTTATGCAACTAGATAGATAGATAGATAGATAGATAGATAGATAGATAGATAGATAGATAGTTAGTTTCCTGGCATTTTATCACATCACTAGGTTTGAAAAGCCCAGAACAGTTACCTAGCAAGGAGCTCTTCAGATGACCAGGGAGATACAGGAGTTTTCTATAGCTTATCTATGAACTTACACACACACACACACACACACACACACACACACACACACACACACACACACACACATTGTCGAAGCCTGGAGTCCAGCTTTTTTGTTTGGTTTGGGGTTTTGCATTAGTCCTGGGGCTTGAACTCAGAGTCTGAATGTGTCCCATAGCTTTATCACTCTGGCTGGGTTCTACCACTTGAGCCATAGCTCCACTTCTGTATTTTGGGTGGTTATTTTGGAATAAGGCCCTCATGGACTTTGATGCTTAGGCCAGCTACAGTGATTGTCAGATCTCAGCCTCCTGAGTAGATAGGATTCTCACTACTGGTATTCTGAGCCACTGGTCTCCTGTAATTTTTATTTATTTTATGTTTTGAACTCAGGGGTCTAAACCCAGGGCCTTGCATTCTTGCTTGGTTCTTTGGCTTGAGTCTGGTGCTCTACTACTTGAGCCACAGCTCCACTGTTTGTCCAGCTTTACCAGACAGGCCTTCTTTCATTCCACACATACTCCTGTAGTCTCTTACACCAATGAAGCCCCACTCTGGTTCCTGGAGAGTCACTGAAGGACATTTTCCATGCACTACACCTGTTGAGCTCAGAGTAGCAGTGTGGATTAAGATATAGAATATATTTAGGAAAGTAGGTTCAATATATGCATCATATAGAAATGGTATATGCCATATAAATAAGCACACCTACCGTGGACAGTGTTTCTCAACAAAGCATTTGGCTCCCTCACACGGAGCTGTTGTGCTTCATAGAGCCTGTTGATGGTGCTCATTTAACTCTGCAGCTGTTCCCACTAGCTTGAGATCCCAGAGACATCCTCAGAGGGTGGGGAGGCATAATTGAAACTTTTCATAGTTAACATGTGCTCCTCCTCTCCTCTTCCCAGAGCTCCTTCCCCTCTCCGCCCCCCCTAACCTGCACCCTCCTCTTAGCAGCTTCTCTCTCCATCGATGTACTTACTTCACTCTCTGCCCCTGACACCAAGAGAAATCTCTCCTTTCTGCTCCTCCCCGGGAGAGAGGGGGTGGTGGGGAGAAACAGGGAGAGCCAGCAAGGTGGGGACCACTTCTGCCCAGAAGAAACTGACTGACCAGGCACCATTTCATTTGAATGCAGATTTGTCTCTGTATAAGATTCCAAGAAAGTGCTTTCTCCAGCTCCTCCCAGGCCCCTGTGGCCTTTTGTGATCTTGTAAATAAGTGAGGGGCCATCAGGCTTTGGGGGGGGAGGGATGAGGGGAGGAGCCAGAGAGGGAGAGGACAGACACTGAAAGCTTTGGAGACCAGGGTTAAACCGTCTAGAAAAGAGAAGTTTGGGGGTTAAAGGTTTTCGTTTGCAGTTGCTCTCATTGCTGTAGAATGGAGAAGGAAAAAGAGGTAAACATGTCCTCCCTCGGTCTGAAGTTTTCTCGTCCTGACCAGTCCACACAGCCATGGCAGAATACATTCTAAGAAGTCTATTTGTTCTTGATAGCGTCCAGATAAGTATGCAGCTCGGCCAGTGTTGGGAGGCCATGGGTGTACCTGGTAACATCCCGGGGTTGTAGCGTGTGTGTGTGTGTGTGTGTGTGTGTGTGTGTGTGTGTGTGCGTGTGCGCGCACTTTTCCCCCCCTTTACACTTCACAGTTCAGGACAGCGTCCAGGGAGGCCGCGGGGCCCTGCGAGGCCGTCTCTTAATGATGATCTTTCCAGGACGAACGCGATGCTGGCCCCGGAGACCCCACGAGGCCGGCGGGGTGGGGTGGGGGCGCGGGTTCGCGTCCCGACCCCCGCGGCGGGCCGTGTGCGTGTCCCCGCCTGGCTGAGCGCGCGCGTTCTCTCCTCTCCCCGGGCACAGGGCACCACGAGCCGCGCCGGGCACCTGGCGGGCGCCGAGCCCGCGCCCCCACCGCCGCCGCCGCCGCCGCGGGAGCCGTTCGCGCCCAGCCTGGGCAGCGCCTTCCACCTGCCGGACGCGCCGCCCGCCGCCGCCGCCGCCGCCGCGCTCTACTACTCCAGCTCCACGCTGCCCGCGCCGCCGCGCGGCGGGTCCCCGCTGGCCGCGCCCCCGGGCGGCTCGCCCACCAAGCTGCAGCGCGGCGGCTCGGCCCCCGAGGGCGCCGCCTACGCCGCCCCGCGCGGCTCCTCGCCCAAGCAGTCGCCCAGCCGCCTGGCCAAGTCCTACAGCACCAGCTCGCCCATCAACATCGTCGTGTCCTCGGCCGGCCTGTCCCCGATCCGCGTGACCTCGCCCCCCACCGTGCAGTCCACCATCTCCTCCTCGCCCATCCACCAGCTCAGCTCCACCATCGGCACCTACGCCACCCTGTCGCCCACCAAGCGCCTGGTCCACGCGTCCGAGCAGTACAGCAAGCACTCGCAGGAGCTCTACGCCACCGCCACCCTCCAGAGGCCGGGCAGCCTGGCAGGTAAAGGTGCGCTCGCGGGGACGGTGCGCGCGGGGACGGGGCGCATGGGCACGGGGCGCATGGGCACGGGGCGCATGGGGACGGGGCGCGCGGGGACGGGGCGTGAGAGGACGGGGCGGCGGGGACGGGGCGCGCGGGGACGGGGCGCATGGGCACGGGGCGCATGGGGACAGGGCGCGCGGGGACGGGGCTCGCGGGGACCGGGCGTGAGAGGACGGGGCGGCGGGGACGGGGCGCGCGGGGACGGAACGGGGCGCGAGGTGATGGGGCTCACCGGGACGGGGCGCGCGGACGTGGAGAGGAAGTTGGGGCTCCCTTAAAAGGCGGCGCCTTCTCCAAGGTGTCCACTGGGGTGTGATGTATCTCTAGGTGCTCCTTAACTCTCTCTCTCTCTGTCTCTCTGTCTCCTCGTTAACTTTCTCCTGTCTGTCTCCCTCTCTCTTGTTGACTTTCTCCTCTCTCTCTGTCTGTCTGTCTGTGTCTGTCTCACTCTCCCCTCTCTCTCTCTCTCTCTCTCTCTCTCTCTCTCTCTCTCTCTCTCTCTCTCTCTCTCTCTCTCTCCCTCCCTCCCTCCCTCCCTCCCTCCCTCCCTCCCTACCTCCCTCCCTCCCTCTCTCTCTCTCTCTCTCTCTCTCTCTCTCTCTCTCTCTCTCTCTCTCTCTCTCTCTCTCTCTCTCTTCCAAAGTCCAAAAGCCATGAAAAGGCATCAAGAACCACAGACACCTGTTGCCTGCACCCAGAAAGCCAAGCACATAACAGTGGCTGTGTTTATAGGATCATTTTGAGTTGTCAGAGAATGTGAGGGATTTTCGCCCATCACACACTCTGCTTGAGTAGATTCCACTGGCTTTGGAGAAGTGACCTCTGCTGAGTTTGTCAGCAGTTTTACTGTCAGGAGGGGGGGAGTGTCCCCAGAAAGGAAAACTGCTTTTCCCAGTCATTTTGCAGAAAGGTGACATTCCTTTGGTGGCTGTGCCCATCAAACAGCAGGCTGAGCTGGAGCCTCTGCTGGTAGGTGCATATTGCCATGTGCACGCTTACACCAGGCACTGTGACCGCAAGACTAATGCTTTGTCCCCTAAAACACCTGACAAGTAATGGGAATTTATCGCCAGTTTTTTTTCTTTATAGAAGTATTTGGTAATTGTGTCACTCGAGTAACAGATGCTGTGTTCATATGTTTCCTTTCTTGACACAAATAGATGGCTGTGAAGATAAATAGGATTAAAAAAGGAACTTGTTGCAGGCACCAGGCAGGTGGGCAAGGCCTTCTTTAACTCAGCACAGTAATTGCCAGCATGGGCTGGCCTGGCTTAGCAGGATGCAGGCTGCGATTGGCTGCCCACGTTATGCTAGGGATGTTTACTGAACTGAAAACGTTCAGCTCTCATGTGGGCCTCTCCCTGCGGACTAGAATTTTGGAAAGGGACAATTATTAATACCAAGCTACTGTTTGTACCAAAGTATCTTGAATGTAAGGATTCAGAACTAGCAAGGACTTAGGCATCACGACTTTGTACTTAAAAAATAAATGACTACATCAGATCAGAGAAAAGAGGAATGGTGGCACTGTGGCAGATTAAAGATTCCTGTCACCCTCTCCCTCTGACCATAGAGAAAAGGAGAAAGTGGTTCGGGGAGTGACTTCATTTCCTAGTGGGTGAAATCAATTAAGTGTTTGAGATTCCAGATATTTCCTTCCCACTGATAGTGCATGGTGGTTATCTGTGCGTGTGTCACACTGTTTTCACACTAGAGAATTTGGGTGTGAGGCTGAATATATTTGGATCTGGAGGAGAGACTGAGGGAGCGGGAAGAGAGTAGCTAAGGGCCCCATAACTCCTAATTACATTGATTAGGAAGGAACAAGAAAGGAAAGGTATTGGGCTCTATTGTCTGCAATGGATGTTTCGAAGGATTGGAGCATGTGTGCACACACGTGAGTGTGTGTGTGTGTGTATGTGCCTGTGTGTAAGAAAGCTTCCCTGACCTAAAAGAGAGCTCTCGTTGACCAGCACATTCTCATGTGTTTACATTTCCCTCCTGTTCTATGGTTTTACAGCTTTTCTGGCCCTATCTTTGGTGGGGAAAATAATTCATGTACCACCAAAGAATTAACATGCCCACATTTATTAATTTAACATGCATGTGTTAAAATATTCATGTAAAGATTTGTCATGCAGATTGCTGGTGGTTTTGAGTTTGTGATTATGTACTTGAGTTTATAATGATGTTACGGGCACTTGCTTTGCATAAGGTTTGTTTTATCCCACTTAGAAATCAGTAAGTTGTGGCCCAGGAGAGACATGGAAGATAGACTATTGATTGTTTCTCTGGAGAACTTTTCAGATTTCTTGCCCAATCCTGTGTACTTGACCACATACCAGGCATCCTAAAGTTTGCAGCCTCCTGGCTTGCTAGTAGAGAGAACACAATTATATATCAGTATTGCAAAATAGCTTTTGAATTTGGAAAGTTGTGATATGGGAGATCCATCATTGGCAACTAAAACGTATGATGACAAAGAAGATGAAGACTTTTCCTAATTTCATATTTCACAGTTGTTTGTCCTGTATTCCTCTACTGTCACTGCTTTACATTTTGGAGCGCAATATCAGCCAAAATTCCTGATCTTGTTTCAACCAGAGATGACAGAAAATCATGAAAAGCAATGCTTACTATAGGGTGACCAGGAAGGACTCATTAAAAGGTGACTTCCTGAAGAGCTGAGCCAGCTGACCCTATGCTTATCTGGAGGGAAGAGTGTTCTGAGCCGTAAGAAATGTAAGCTCAAAGGCTCATAAAGGAGAGTGTGTGAATGATAAGTTCCCAACACAGCTAGGAGGCCAAAGTGATGGGGGCAAAGACATGACTGTGATGGCACTTCAACACACTGGCATTTAGGATGCACTTGAAGGCCAGATAAGAAAGACACGTTGTTGTCTTTTTTTTTTTTGCCAGTCCTGGGCTTGAGCTCAGGGCCTGAGCACTGTCTTTGGGTTTTCTCAAGGCTAGAGCTCTATCACTTGAGCCTCAGCACCACTTTTGGCTTTTTTCTATGTATGTGGTACTGAGGCATCGAACCTGGGTCTTCGTGCATGCTAGGCAAGCACTCTACCACTAGGCCAAACTCGCAGCCCCATGCTGTTAAGTCTTGATGAGGACTTAAAAGTGCTGAGTTTACTATACCAATGGGAGTGGTTAAGTATCTGAGGTCCAATGACACAATCTGACATGTTGGGAATAGACTTGGGATGAAAGGAAAAAGCAAGAATGTGATTGCAACAATCTTAAGAAAGCGGTAATTATAGACCAAGGTTCTTACATCCAAGGTGATGAAAATTAGTGCATTTCTAGATGTCTCTCTGTGGTTCCGCCAATGGGATTTTCTCCTTGGTGATGATGGTAAGAGAATTTCCAGTGTCCCACCAAATACCTACCAGGAGAAGGAGTCACTCTGACTGAGGCAGGGTACACTGCAAATGAACTGGGTGGATGAGGAATTCTAATCAGTTCTAATACTCATATTTAAGACGTGTCTACTTACCAGAATGAAACTACGTAAAGTGGAGAGGTAAATATATAGGTTAGAATTTTTTCAAGAAGTGTGTTTTCATTTTAATTTCTGGATATTAAAAGTTCTTCCAGAGGGCTTCAGGTCATCAGTTATAGAGGAAAGAAGAAATACATACACTTGGTTAGGAAATACACTTATCTCTGGCTTTTATAAACATCCATAGCCTGAAATCAGTGGCTCACAACTATCATCCTAGCTACTCAGGAGGCTGAGACCAGGAAGATTGTGGCTGAGAGCCAGCCCAGGAAGAAAAGTCTGTGAGATTTAATCTCCAGGTAGTAAGTGAAATGTAGGACTAGAGACATAGCTCAAGTGATAGAGCACTGGCTGTGAGCAAGAAAAACAAGTGAAAGTTGAAGTCCTGGAGTGAAGACCCTGTACCCTATATTAGACACACACACACACACACACACACACACACGCACGCACGCACGCACGCACGCACGCACACGCGCACGCGCGTGCGCGAAATAATATCCATGGTGGTCATAGTTTGTGATAGACAAACTATAAAGAGCAGGTCACAAATTTCAGAATTCTGACTTCATACTACAATCCAAATTGAAAGAATGATTTCTCCGATATTAGAGTCTAAAGATCTCCTCATAGTTTTCTTTCCCTTCTTTAATAGTATTTCTTCTCATTGTGCAGTAGTCCTGAATGGGGACCAGCAAGGTCTTGTTGGAGCTCCTCAGTATCCCGTGTCACCTGCTTGCTTGAAATTCTTACTCACTAGGGAGGGAGATGTCAGTACTATATATTAGCTCAATGTAAATAAAGTCATATTTTAGGCATAAATAAGGAACATATATAAAGTTCTGTCACTTTTCCAGCTCAGTAGAAGTTGACTCGTGTTGCTTACCAATGCCAGTCATGTGACTTTGGATGCTCAGAAGCAGTCACCTGGCTTTTCTGTAGACATGAAACAGGTTTGTTGAGTTATGAAGCATGCCAGTTTCTGTGATGAAGAAACAAAGATATGATAGATGTGATCTCTGGGTTCGAAAAGACCCAGATTCAATGTTAAACCTAGTGTACAGAGGTCAGTTCGTATGCAGACAAAGATACCACAGGCCGTGCATGTAAAGCCTTGTAGAGTGATCTTCACAGCACCCGACTGGCATGGCATGGTCACTGTGGTGTGTTCAGAACTGTTGTGGGAGCTGTATGGAGGGTGGATGTACACAGAAAACTTGGGTGGAGGAGTAGGAATCACTCATTCCCGTAGGCGTCCTCTATTCCCAGATGTGATTATTACAAATCTCCCACACTTGGTTTGCAATCAGAGCATTCAATATTTGATAACTTACAAACAATATAGGAAGAAAGAAGAATATTCTTCCCACTATAAAGGTCTTTGATTTCTTTTTTTATAAAGAGCTAAATTTATTCATTTTAATGAACAAATACATTAAATATTAATGATAAAATTATGTTCAGAGAGTTTTGCACTGTAAAATAGTTGCTAGATGCCAGCCACTGGGCCAGGAACTTGGCAGTCTCTACCCATGTGATCCTCAACAGCTTGATAAAGGAAGTGCGATTTCATCCAATCCTACAGATTTGAAAGCCAAGGCTCAGTGCTTCTTGTCTACGGTCCTTTGTCCAGAGCTGGCAGGGGTGTGACTTGAAGCCAGATCCTTAGAGAACAGTGTCTATCGTCTTGAATATGTGAGATGCATGAATAGAAGGAGGCTGTTTTTGCATTTGTGAAGAAAAAATTATATGAACATTGAAGTGTAGTGAAAGTTTTAATTTTCTTAATTCACCGATAATTTTGTACACAGCAAAAAAAGAATCTCAATAATGTATTCACAGTCTATTGAGTGTGATTATGGCAGGACCAATTTTGGTTTCCTTTTGTAAACAAATAACACGATCCTTCCATTTTCTGAGTTAGAACAAGAAGAAAAAAATGAAAAAATTAAATAAAAAATAAAAAAAGAACAAGATGAATCTTGTTAGAAATAGAAATCTGAGTTGTAAATATGCATTAAAATTGTGAGACATCAGAAGACTACTTTGAGCCCCAAAGAAACGTAAATTCTCACCCAATGATTTCAAATAAAATTAACCTAATATAGAGAGCTAGTTGTTCAAGGCATGTCAACCCCACGCTCCAACCAAGGGAACTCATCTCCTGGTGATCTTAGAGTGGATCTTGCAATCTATTCTCTGGATGTAGAGATTTCAGATCCATTCCCTTACTTCTTAGGGCTTTCTGGAGGACTACCTGCTGTGGAAAGGAAAGGGAGAGAGTCTGATCTAGGTTCTCGAGTTGATGATCCCTTGCTCTGGTAATGAGATTGTCTGCTTAACCCACAGCCCCTGGGATGTTCTAAAGGCAACATGGTGCCAGCTCCCTCTGTTCCCTTCCATCTCATTTCATGATGCAGAATGTTCCCTACCAGTGGACAGGCATTTGAATGCTTCTGTCACCTGAGCAATAGGCATTCCACCAACATTTTATATATATATATATATATATACACATACATACATACATATATTCTTTAGGTAGTTGTACAAAGGAGTTGCCCCTCAACAGAGCAGTTTATGAATATAGTGCCTCAGTGTCACTCCTTTCAGCATTCTCACCCACCCCTCCCACCTCACCCCTTCCCTCCCTTTTCTTAAATTTTAGATTTATGCATTGAGATTTTGCTAGTGAACACACGGCAGTACATCTTGATCTGTGTCACCTCTTCACTCCCCTTCTGTCCACCCTTTCTCGGTTCTGTGGCATACACAACACATTCTTGCCTGCATTCTATTCTACTCATTCCCCCATACATTCTTCTACCCTTCTCCTCTTGATCCCTCCCCCTTGCAAGTACCCATTTCCTAGCACTTTTTTTGACTTAGTCTTTCTAAAGAGTAATATCCTAGTTTAGATTTATGCATTGCAATGTGACCAGCCATCGATCTCAGTCAGTAAGTTAATCCTCTTCCAAAGGTGATTGAGACTGACTCCTTCAGTAGAGCTTCCAGAAGTCCTTTGGAATAAGACCTCACTGGAGATTTCTCCTAGTGACACAAATTATTTGCCTTCCTCCTGTCAGGACAAAAGGCCCTGGCCCCACCTCACCTCAGAAGGTCTTGGCCTGAGACAAAGTCCAGGTCATCTTTTGAATCCTTGATGACTAGGTCTCTATGCTCGTGATACACTGACACCATGGAGGGTGCAGGTCTATTGATCCCCTTCTCTTTCACCAACAAAACCATTATTCTGCCAGCCATCTACTCCCTAGCAGTCTGCACTTGAAATTTGTAGTAGAGTTGGAGTAGTTTCATGTCAGTGCATCTCTTTGGACTCCCCACCACCCAGCAAGGCAGACTCTGAAATATTCAGCAAATCCTGTGCATGTCTAATCGCCTTCATCCGCCTAGCGGCCCCGAGCTCAAGCAGTAATCAAGCATTTCCGCGGTAATTCGCTTTATGTGCATCACATTTTTACCTTGGTATCTAATTTCTATGCAATTGGTGTCTAGGTCAAACTGTAATGGGGAGAGTGTCACTTTTAATATCCTCTTACAGTAAGTTAGTGGCCGGAGTCTGCAGCTAAGAGCTGAGATTGCTAGGTGGCCCAGGGGGCCTTCCTGATATCGTTCTGTTTGATTCACAGAAATGGATGCCTCTGTTCCTACACTTTCTTCCTACCAAGTAGCAACAGTGTCCATTAAAAGGAGATAAACAGACCTTGTTTGATGGAGGAGTGGTATTTTTGTATAGAATTCTATCAAAGTGGACTGATAGCTTTATGATTATCAGCACGTTCTGATTCAATTGGGAAAATGTAAGTGGGGGGAGGAAGAGATGAACACTTATCCTAGACAGTGAGTTAAGGTGACGCATCTCATCTGACACCTCGTTTCTCAGACAGCATCCGAAGCTGGAAGTGCAGAAGTACAACAGAGGGAGAAGAGCGACAGGAGCACAGGGACTGGCAGTGGAGTCTCCCTACAAGCAAGCCACACTGAGAATTGTCTGCACCTTGCAGTCTGATCAGGCAGAGCCGAGCAGGGGCTTTTAGGCAGAGCTGTGGCATTGTACAGCTAGTTTGAGACAATTCTATGCTTTCTTCTCCTCCCGTTCATGCCCTCGCTCTTGCCAACATGGCAGATAGCAGGCAGCGCGCACTCCAAGGTGAAGAGTGCTTTCCCGAAGGAACAGCAAGAAAGTTATACTTTTGAGTTGAAAAGGTCTGGATAGGGTTGAAGTACTCTGGTTTTTCTGGCTATGGGGTGGTAGAGGCCTGAGATTTGCTGGCCCCCCTGGCTCAAGAGACAACATTGTTAGACTACACGCCTTCTCCCCTTCCCTCCCGATTACCAGTTCTATCTTGGGGATTGTGCAGGGAAGCAGTTTATATTCACATTGGAAAGAAAAAAAAAATCTGCCACCAGGATTTTCTTCCTCAAATATGATCAAGTAACAAGGATTTCTGAGGAATGAGAGAGAATTAGTGGCATAAGAAAAGAGACATTAAAAATAGAAAAGTAAATTGTCTCTGGGAAGAAACATAATTTAAGGGATAGAAGAGATTAAAAGAAATAAGCAAAACTTGCAGTTGGGTTATTGAGATGGATTTGGGCAGATCTTTAGTTTATTAAATAAAAACAGAATGGTATATAAAAGGATAAAAGAACAAGAAAATCTTTTCTAGGCTGTAAAAATAAAACTACCAAAGCTCAAAGTCAGATAGGAACAATTGTTCAGGAAATCACCCAGAAAGGAGAACATAATGGAAACACCGCAAAAAATATGAGAATAATGCAAGGAGAATCATAAAGGCACATTCCTGGGATCTCACTTACTGCAGGAGTCTCAGAAATAGAGCACAGAAAGGCAGATTATCAAAGAACCTATACAGGAGACACACAGAGCTGAAGGGCACATACCTTCCATGAAAACACATCTGCTTGGAATAATAATAATAAAAAAAAACTTTATCCCACATCATGAAATTTCAAAGCACCAAGATAAAAGAAGACTTTCAAGTCTCCAGAGAGAAATGAAGCAGACTCTCCCTGACTCCGCTGACATCCTCCGGGATGGCAGAGAACACGTGCTCTCGGTGGGGAAGTGAACCCCAACCTAAAAATCTATGCTTAGCCAGTGATCTTTGGCATGAAGAGGGCCAAATATTTTCAGGCTACTTGTGAGTACTCTGAAACAGTCTGCCTTCTTTGCATCCTGTCCTAGAGAGCTGCAAGGCTGGAGACTATATCCCAGGTTCACAGGAGGCTTTCCTCAGGAAATATGATATACTGACTGCCAGGGATAGAAGAGAGCAGAAATGAAGCCCACTGGGGCACCAGGCTAGGAAAATGGGAATGGGCTTGATACAGGCGGTGGTTGTGGTGTGAATCTTGGCACAAGTCCCAGGAGATGGAAGAAAGTTCAGCATTGAAGACAGAAAAAGTGCAAGAATGTGGATCTTAAGTTGCAGGCTAAGAAGCAGGAATTGTTACACTTCATCGAGGTCCACCAGCTATGAGCTGTAGGGGCTGCACAGATCTGATACACTGTCTGTGTGCTATGACTTCCTCGCTCTGACCTGGGACAATTCCATTCAATCCACACAGACTTAACATCTGCTTTTCCAGCCAGGCACAGAGCTAAAGCCTTGGTTTCCTTGATCTAATGTTCTCACAGGCAAATGTTAGGTAGTGAAAAGGGATGAGGAAGAAAAGATCCAACAGATAGGGACAGCTGAGGAGTTGAAAGGCAGTGACTCTCAGTGGTGAGATCACTTGAACAAGGAATTGAAGGAAGAGAGGGGGATGTGTGGAAGGGTGCTTGAGGCAGAGAGAACAAGAACAGCCCATGTGAGGGTTCTGAGTCACAAATGAATCACGCGTGGTCTGTTGAGGAAATATAGTTAGACTTCTCTGATATGGTTTCCTTGTTCCTCAGTGGAGATAGCAATGTCATGATAATGTTACAAAGATCGCATTGTTCATCATTAACATATTGGCATGTCAATACTGACGCCACAGGCCAGGAGCAGTACCCGACGCTTGTAATCTGAGTTATTCCAGAGATGGAAATAAGGTCAGCTGGGGTGAAAGTTCACAAGACTCCTATCATTATCAGTTTTACAAAACAGCGGGGTCTGGAGAGGTGCGCCTGCCATCACAGCTGTGTGGAAAGCACAGTGAGAAGGATCACTATCCTGGTTTAGATGATTTGAAAAATACCTATGAAGAAAGGGCTATGGGCATGATTCAAGGGGTAGAGTATCAGTCTAGCAAGCACAAGTCCCCAAATTCTAGCACCAGTACCTCCCCTACTACACTCCCCCCCAAAGACTATGACTAGAGTCATAATATCAGGCTCTTCTGAGAATTCAAGCTTCTACGATGGAACCTGGATGGTTCCGTCTTTTTAGAAGGAAGGTAGGAATGATCTTAGTCCAGAAGTAGCTTTAGGTACAGATCCATAGAAGAGAGGGTGGGAGGCTGGGGGATTCTGATAGAACAGTACATGTAGGTAGGGGATCTGGAAAGGATTGTTCAAGGAGACAGTATCCCAGGCTGGGCCTAATGGAGGCCCTGAATGTCTTGTGTACCTAGAAGAAAGGAAGAGCTAGAGATATAGGCCCTCACTGTGCAGGAGTCTATAGAGGAGTCTGGACTCTGTGGAGTTTGTTACTGAGCTTTGGTCATAGGGACAGGCATAAGGTTAAGGCTGAATCTTATGTGAGGTTCTTATCTCCTGTACTGACATCAAGGAGCCATGACCACAGTTGAGAAACACTGTGATGTGTTTCAAGCAAATCATTTTATCCATATGAGTTTTCAGGTGCTGTAACAGGACACCTGAAGCTGGCTGCTTATAAAGAAAGCAAATGTATTAGCTCATAGTTTGGGGGACTGGAAGGGGCCTCTGGATGATGTTCAAGAAGGAGTATGTAGGTGATGAATTGGTAACAGGGTGAGAGGGGGAGGCTGAGAGAAGCTGTTGTTCAATGTAATACCTCTTCTCTCCAGAGCTGACTGAGGTCTCAGCTCTTTCACGGCAGCTGTCCCAGTGACTGCAGCCTAAGAATCTGGGGATAAATCAAACCACAGCTTCACTCAACTTTAATATTTTTAGGACAGGAACATTTTTTTAATTTTTTCTAAGACTGCATCATTTAGAATTCCATGTCAACTTCATTTCACTGGGGGCTTGGGGTCCCAGGAGTATGGGTGTGACACCTAAAAGGCAGGAGGCAAAGTGATGGTAAGTGAGAGAAAGGAAAGTGACAGGTTCTGGGGCCCCATACATGCACCAGGTCTCAGGGCATTTATGATCTTGTCTTCGAGAAATGCCCCATGATGAGCAGCAGGATGGCTTCCTGATATTACAAACATCTTGTTTCCTTCAGCCTGTATCACAGATAGATAGCCGAGAGAAGATTCTACTTGGGATTTCTTTTTGGCATTACTAGAATTTGAATTCAGGACTCAGTGTTTCCATTCCACTTTTTTGGCAGGCACTCTTCCACTTGAGCCACAGCTCCAGCCCTTTTCATTCTGTGTATTTGGGGATAGGATCTGGCATTTTCCCCCAAGCAAGCCTCAACAGCAATCCCGTAGGCTTTTTTTTTTTTTGACAGAAGTGCATTACCAAGCCCAGCTTTGCCTGTTGAGATGATCTAGTGGCCTTTTGTGCTCTGGCTATTCTGGAACAGTGATCTTGCCAATCTTACCTCCCAATCTTATCGCCCACATGGCTGGGAAGTGCTTCCATTTCAGATTTAGAGTGACATAACCATAGGCACATAGACAGAGAGACAGATGCAGTCTCTCTTTCCATGTATTCCCTCTGTTCGGGATTAGGAGACTCAATAACAGTCAAGTTATTGTACGAGAAAAACCATCTCCTCCATATTCCACGGGCCATCCCAGATTGGCAGTGTAGTAGGATCTTCCTAAAACAATGATATTTGAAAAGGGGGATTGGAGAATTGTAGCGATCGATTAGTCCCATCAATTTTGAGCCTCATTAGGAAACTGAATATTGATGCATAAGCTGGCATCCAAGTGATAATTATATATACATCACCAGTAATTATTCAAGCTTTAAAACATACATGTACACACATATATTTTCAACTTTTGAAAAGGAAAGGATTGAGATGAATTTAAACTTCATCAAAACTGTATCACACAGAATAATCCCTGTTTTTTCAAACCTTTTTAAAAAAATCCGCCCAATTTTATGCTGATCCAAATAGTAAAAACTAATAATATGTTGACACTGTTTATTTGTCACTTTTTTTCTCTATAAATTTAGTGGGAAGTTAATGGTATCCTTTCTTTCTGGAATTATCACAAAGGTCACTCTGGGATATTATTGGTAGGGGCTAGAAAGCTGTAGGAAAATGACACAGAGATATGCCTTTTTTTTTCAGTTTGCATTTTAGAAGCTAAAAGTCTGATTTTAGAAAGTGAGTTTGTGCAGCCAGTGAATGATTTATGTAAAACAGCTTGCGCAAAGACTGTGATTAGGATGTTAAGAAGTAAATTATCTTCCTTCACATATAGTTCCAAAAATCACAACCAACTGAGGAGGAAACTGCTTGCTGAAGCCTATTTTGGTTGGTTTAAAACCCTTCCCTGAAGGGAGGAAAACAAGATGAGGGACGGGGGTGGGGGGAAGAAATGGGAACCAAGACATGAGAAAGGGTATCAATGTATATGAAGTAATGCAGCTTCCATCTGGTAAATATAATGTAACCCTTCTATTAATTACAATAAAACAAATATAAAAAAACAAACCCTTCCCTGTTCATATACTGAGATGTTCACTTATTACCCCCTATTCCCTCTAGGCAGACACCAGTAACCCAAAAGCAAAAATTAATTTTTTCAAGCAAACTTGAAGTCTTTCCAAAACAACTGCAAGGACGAATGAGGCACACCTATATCTGGATTCTTTCAGAATCATCATCATCATTATTGTAACTGGGTCTGGAACAGACTTCAGGCCCTACTCAAGTATTGCAGTGATGGTGTTGGGAAAAGCAGCTGTCCAGAAATAAAATGACCGTCCTTGGATTTGATCCCATATTAACACAGAAGAATATCTGTGTGACTATGAGACTGCCCATTAAAAATTCTGGGAAGTGACTAATTAATAAAGTGCCAAATTATAGATTCCCTTGCATGAGTAGTTAATTAGAGACATAAGAAGATAGCAGCGAGCCAAATTCTTGATACTCCAGCTCGGAAGGAGAGCTGGTTTGAAGCAAACGATAAATGCCATACTCTTCTCAGTATTGGGAATATAGATTAAATGGTAGAACACTTGATTAGCAAGCAGAGGGTCCTAAGTTCAAACCCCCAGTACCCACAAAAAAAAAGAAAATGCCCTCCCAAGTAAAAGTTAGCCTTCCTGGATTAAACTTCATCACACTCAGATGCTGAAAGACTTACTTCCAAGTGGAAATCTCACTGCTAGTCAAATTCTGCATCCTTCCTTGTTTCATGTGCCCGATTTCTCTGAGAACAGTTGCAGTGTCTATCGAGTCTTTCCCGCTGTCTTTATCAGCCTGACACTGTTTTGGAAAAAAAATGCCAAAACTTCACAGGATGTGCACTTGGGACTACTGGCCCCGCACACACAATATGGAAAATTCCCCAGCCCCAGAGCAGCTACCCCTCCCAAGATGAGCCACCTGGATGCAGCCCAAAGACCTTTTCCAGAGCGTTCCAGAAGGGAAGGGGCCAGGAAGAGGTAGAAGACACACTGAAGTCTAAGCTTGGCCACAACCAGTGAAGCTCCTCTTCCGCTCCCCTCAAAGATTTCCCAGCAAGGGACTATTCACAAACCTGACAGAGTGTGGATTGCCTCCAATCAAAGCAGCCCTCTCCTTTCTTGCTCTCAAGGATATTGCCACTTTTTCTTGAAAATATTGAAGTCTCCCTCCAACCTGCCCTCCGCTCCCCTCCCCTCTCCCCACACACATTCAGGAGTGGATATTTCTGGGGATGCTCTGAGGCCAGCTGAAGACCTTGGCATGTGTTCCTCGAGATCCTGCATCTTGTCACAAATCTTAGCTTTGCTCTTGGCCATCCAAGCCAAATGGCTTCTTAGCAGCACTTTAAATGATTGAACTCCTTTATTCTCCTACCCCGCCTTGAGATCTTAGTCTGCAGTGATCCTTCACACATTAACAGTCTTTAAAAGTTGTCTTCCCAGTGTGTTCCCAGGTGGAGAAACACTGAGCTTCTTCTGCAGGCAGAGAATGAACTGAGGGGCCTGCTTCTGCAGAATTGCCTGAAACACACCATCCTTACCCAGTTGGGCCAACCTACCCTACCTGTGTCTCCCTGACAGTGACTCTCACCCAGCTAGCCTGCAATCTTTTTGCTGTGGACCTGACCCCACGCAACTGAGGTCAGCCTCTGTGATGGCCACCCGTGGCCCACAGTCAGCGTGACCAGCCCCATGGGTGTGTGCTGAGCACAGGCTCCAGCCACCTGCTGAGGCCTCACCTGCACAGCCAGCATCCAGTGAGACGCTCCACCCAGCCCTCTGTTGACAGCACTGTTTTCCCAGGAAGGCAGGAGAGGCCATGGCATTGAAGTGTCAGCCACTCACAGTCTAGATGAGAGCCCAAATGGAAGTGCTGTGGTAAGCAGGGATGCATTCACAGACAGAGGCCATCTTCATAAGCAGAACAGTACCCCAGCTTGGTGAGAACCTGTCCCCCATGCACAAGCTCAGGCCTGCACTCAGGGCATTCAGACACACCTGGCATTTTGAATAACTCCTCTCCTCTACCTGCTCTGAAACAAACAAAAGCAGAGACGTGGCACAGGGCTCTGCCGCCACTGTTCACCCAGTGTCTCAGGGGGACAAATCTTCTCACGGGCTCTTTGGAGCTGGGTGTGAGTTACGACATAATTGACGGCCTGTTTCATCATATCCAAGGTGGCACTGTAGTCTTCTGCAAAAGGTCAACATTTTGTTCCTAAAAACTGAGAGGTCGTACAATCATTTTCTATCTTCAAGGTGAAATTATTCGGTTAGGATGCAGTTTTGTCACCAAATGCATACAAGTTCAGAATTGCCCTTGCATACCTATGTCATATGGCTCTCAGCCTGTGTCGAAAAATGGATCTCTGTGGTTTTCCACATTTCTAACAACATGAAGTATGTTGTCGAATGAATTCAATGAATCAATTCTCATTTGTAAATGAAATCGAACTCATCAGCTTGACTGGGAAGATACAGAAATATTATGGAGTCCTTTAAATGCCAAGATTAACTTTTGAATTAACATAGGAGCAGGAAGTAGATTTGGGATTTTAATGTGAATCTAAAGCAAAAAAATTAAGAATAAATCACAGTGTAAAGACAGAAAAGGAGGATGAAAGCGAGGGAGGAGGACAATAAGGAAGAGGAGAAGGAGGAAAAGGAGGGGAAGGAGACAGAGGAGGATCTGTGAACTTCTATTCTTATCTGTGCTCCCAGAAAAGCAGTATACAGTGCAGTTTTCTGAATGCTTTTTGAAAAAATGGTAAGTAGTCCATTTTTATTTTTTAAAATGAAGTGTAGCATGGGTTTTCTTTTTTAATGTCTCTAAGTATTATACAAAAGATTTAAGTTCAACATAGCAATTCTTTATCAATGTCACTCCTGGCATTCTTCTCCCCATCCCTCCCAATTCCACCTATCTTCTCAATTTGCCTGATTTCATTTTCTCATCTATATATTGAATATTATGACTACATCCACCCACTCTTCCTCTCTCAATTTTCGCTTTTTTAGTTCTGCTTCGTTTGATGAGACTCTTTTCAGCTCTAAGATGTAATGTTTGTGTTTGTTTGTTTATATATTTATTTAGTGGGCAATAGGGCTTAAACTCTGGGCCTCAAAGCTACCGCACTACCCCAGGAGCCACTTCCCATTGTCTAGTGGTTAATTGGAGATAAAAGTCTCACCTTTCTTTAGTGCCCAGGCTGGCTTTGAACACTGATCCTCAGATTTCAGCCTCCTGAGTAGCTAGGATTAGGATGTGAGCCACTGTGCCCAGCTAGTTTTTATTTTTAAGAGTGTTTCATGCAGAAAGCACATTCTCGCCCTACTCTACCCCAGGAGCTTAATAACAGTCAGCCAGACTTGGTATTCAAAGTGAACAGAATAAAGAGTTGAGAGCCATCAGCAATGAGGCCGACTGCTGACCCTCCCACCACAGTGGGACTTGAACTCAGGGCCTCAGCACTGTCCTTGGGCTTTTCTCAACGTTAGCACTCTGGCACTTGAGCCACTTCACCACTTCCAGCTTTTTCTATGTATGTAGTACCGAAGAATTGAACCCTGTTCTTCATGCATGCTAGGCAAGCACTCTACCACTAGGCCAAACTCCTGGCAAACATTTTAAAATAAAACAACCAAAGTCCAGTTAGATTTTTCATTCAGACAGTTATAAGACCATAAAGAATCAAAATATGTCCCCAAGAAAAACACAATGGTGCTGCTTTGTTCTGTTTAATAAAAATGACCAGCATAGTATGGCAACAAATTATGTTGTTAAAGCAAGAAATAACTGAAACATCAGATCTTATATTTTTCTCTTAAAATGCCTATTTTCTCTTAATCTAGTTGATTTAAGGGACAATGGCATTGACTAGGATCCTGCCTGTGCATCAGGCAGGGGGTCCCCTTAAAATATGCTTAGTGTACCCCATTCTGGGCACTCAGTGGGATCTTTTGAAGTTGAATCTAGAAATCTGTGTTTTCACACATTTCTGGGTTCACTGAGAGAGAAAAGTAAGATCTGAGAAATAGTGCTATGTTAAGATGATAATGCAAAACACAAGTGGAAGATTAATCACCCTTACTCTACTCTTTACCAGATAGTTGTAAGAGACAACAGATCACCTACTGAATGTGTCAGGTCCCTTCAAGAAAATTGGAATTGCTATGATTGTTGAAACACTATTCAGTCCTTGTAATCAACTGAGGAGTTTGAACGAACCCACGATGATATTCCTATACTTAATTGTGTCATTTATGAAAGACAGCATGGATTAAATGGGCACCAATAAACTCTCCTCTATAACAATTCTGAAATGAATCTCTTATAGGATCGATTTGCTCTCTCTAAGGAAGATACGACATGATTTCTTCCTCTGGTATGGCCAGTGTCTCATCTTCTGCAGCTCTCTTAACATCCCTGCCCCACATTTGTGTATTATCTCCCTCTCCCTGCTCTACCTCATTTCTTTCTTTATCTTTATCATTTCTTATCTCCATCTGCCTGAAAGTGAGCATGCACAAGGTCACATTCAAGGTCAGGTTCTTTGTCCTGAGGATCAAGAGTTCCTAAACTGCTACAAGTTAAGCACCTTTCCTCCACTCAGTAAGTGTGCTGAACGAATTAATGATGTATTGATTATCTATCAGCTTGGTTTTATTGGCCCATATGAACCAAGTGATAAAATCCGGTACATTCAAATTTAGCTACAAATCCTCGCCATGTACATAATATTACAAATCGTTAGTCAAAGGTAAACAAGAGTTTTTGGATTATCAGACTCAGTAGAAATGGGGGATAGAAGACTGACAGGCAAGCCATGAGATACTCTTTAGCCCTTCCTGCTTTATTTTTCCTGTTCTAGAGTGCCTGGCATGTCTGTATTGCCTTCCTGCTGGGTTGGCAAGAGTTGGTTATCTTACGAGTGAAGGTTTAACTTAGGCCTTGTCTGTATCTCTAAGGAGTCACTTTATTCGTGCTTATATCATTACTTCCCTCTCCTTGGATTTACCTCATTCCTGTAGTTTTCGCAGTCATACAAGAGCACTTATTTTTATGTTGCTTTATCAACTGTAGAGGACTTTTACATGGATTATTCTTATCTCTGTCTTCCAAAAATATTCCAGATTATACAAATGCGTATATTGCCACCTTTTTTTATGTTTGAAAAGACTAGAGATCAAATGATTTGGGTTATTTATCTTAGTTTATCCACCTGACTAGAGATAGATTCAGGTGTTCTTATTCAAACTTCACAGAGCAAAATTCACACCCACACCCTCACAGGCAAACATGTACAAACACAAGTAAAATTACAAAGAACCCGAGATATTATATCTGATGGCAACCCATGGTATCAAGCTTCTACGTGGCATTTACGTGACCGCCAAGCAGGAATGACCCCCAAACAGAAGTCCAGATGTTCTGAGGGCTTGTCTCCTGTTTTCAGTCTACACAGTATTCTGAGCCCCTCAGATCTCTTCCTCCCTCTCTGCCTTTCCATTCACCACCGCAGTGGAGCACCTAGGAGTGCTTAGCTTCTGAGCCATCCTAGGAACTATTCGCAGGGATGGGTAGAAGCTACCAGAAGTCACCAAGATCGCATTGCTCTATCTCTGCTGTGGATTAGCATACAGACTGCCCCTGAGCTGCTGGCCCAGGAGGATCTGTGGACTGCCCAGAGCACACATGCAAGAATTTTATTTTAAATTATGAAAAATCTTTATTGAACCTATTATTTTTTAAATCATAAAGTAACTCTAATTGCTCTTTAACGCAGGACTGACTGGCACAAGCATTTTTGTTACTTTGTTTTGTGAAGTTCTGGAGCTTGAACTCAGGGCTTGGGTTCTGTCTCTAAGCTTCTTTTACTCAGCCAGTTGAGCCTTAGCTCCACTTCCACAACTTTTTTTCCTTGAATGAAATTCTAGGGTCAAAACTCAGATCTTGTGCAAGGAGTTGGTCCATCACTTGAGCCACACCCCCAGCCCTTTCTTGCTGAAGTTACTTTTCAGATAGGCTCTCATGCTTTTTGTCCTACCTGTAATGCCCAGTTTATTGAGATAGGAATTGCATTTGTTTGTCTGATTGTTTGTTAATTGTCCAGGGCTGGCTGGCCTCAAACCAGTCTCCCAATCATCACCTACCAAATACTTAGGAATGTACATGCAAGCTACCATGCACAGCCACATGGGGGAAATTCCAGCACTCTTCACGACTCACAAACCATCTTTGGCACATGATCTGCTTGCATGCTCCAGACAGGAGACTTCAAATCCCTTCTCAGGACGACTTTGCAAGTGCCAGAGCCTGAATACTCTAGCTTCTATCTTTGTTATGCGAAGAGGAGAAGAAGATGGAAAAGATACACATGATAGAATTGAAGCATCTAAGCTGGAACTATGGCAGAAGTCAGTTATAACTGCTGTTTGACCAGAAGTCATTCTTTCAGGTTGATATTTTTGTAGTAGAGGAACTGTCAGGGCTGGTACAGGTCTGGTTTTCCCTTTGGACTATTTTGGCAGGCTTTGATTTGTATTTTGACTGTGCAGATCTGAGCTTACAGCTTGGTCAAGGTCAAGTTCCCAGGACTGTTCTCTTCCAACACAATTGGCAAGAACACTTAGCCTTGATATCTACCACACTTCAGACCAAGTCAAAATGTCCTCAGCATTTAAAAAATTATTACTGAAGTTATTGTTGTAATAGTATAGTTTCAGTACCTGAAAAAGATATGTGTTCTTGAGTGGTGTGTTGAGTTCCTATAATGTGCTTAGGATTCATTGGCAATTAGAACAAAATGTTGAGAGAAAAATCCCACTAAGAACAGTTATTTTCTTAGAATGAGAAAGCAGATAGATAGATAGATAGATAGATAGATAGATAGATAGATAGATGTATAGATGTATATATATGTGCGTATATATGTGTATATATGTATATGTATTTTTGTCTCCTCATTCCACATATGTATATAAAAACATAAATACACTATGTGCATATTTATAGATATAACATACATATGCATGTGACTATACATGTAAATATATAACACATGTATATGCGTATATATACATGCATGTACAAACATATATACATTAATACACACATATGATGTTTAGTAGGGACAGAACTCAGGTTCTTGTACATGCCTCCAGTCCCTTTTTCTGCATTGGTCTTTGTAAGGTAGGTTTTACTTCATGCCATAGCTCCCTGAGCTGCAATTCTCCAAATGTTGCTACCTTGCTTCACTGGAGAGGACAGACATGCACCCTCGTAGCCAGCCATTTTCATCCCCCATAGCCAGCATAACATGCACATACACCACACCTAGGCATTGGTAAAGAGGGAGTCTCTTGACCTATCGTACCCAAGCTGTTCTCCAGCCATGATACTGCAATCTCTGCCTCAAAAAGAGTGAAGATTTCAGGATTGAGCACCTGAGCCTTGCTGTGATCATGTTCTTGAAAATATGATATTCACAAAAATAGACTTTAAGATTATTTAATTTTATTGCTAGTATTACTAAAAATGTCTAATACAAATTGAATTCTTGTAGCAAGGGGATTTTCACCTACCACTGCTGCAAAGTTTAATCTGGTCCTCCCCTTGTTTATCCTTGGATACTTATAAAAACTTACAGTAAAGGAATGATGATAAAGTTCCTGCTGTTACCAGTATACTTAACTTTCATTTAACTATTTGACATTTGAATGGAATCACTGTCTCCTTATTTCTACCCTTTTGAATCCTTCACAATACTCTCAAAACCTTCAGGCCTAAGAATTGAAAGCAAGAACTCAAGGCTTAGAGTGTATGCCTGGGAAAATCCAAGCTTGAGATAATAACTAGTGATGTTGACATTTGATAAATCCGCTGCGATGAGCCTAATTATGCAAAACAGATATTTGGAAGCCATTATTCCTCACAATGCTATATAAATCAGAAATTGTTTAATTACTTGCAAAGGGAAGGGTGAGGAGCTTGGCATGGAGACTCTTCCCCTCCCCCTCCACGTTCCGCATGTTTTAGTCATAATAAATTCACAGAGCTCTCGGCACTGCTCCCACCACTCAGAAATGTTGTGTTCTGCTTATTTACATTTAAAGAAGCTTGTGCTGGCTTGTGCTGGCGGCTCACCACCTCAAGTCCTTGCTCTCAGGAGGCTGAGATCAAAAGATTGTGGTTTAAAGACAGCTGCACAGAGAAGTCTATGAGATTCTTATCTCCAACAACCAGCAAAAAGCACTAAGTGGAGGTATGGTTCAATGATGGTGTACCAGCCTTGAGTGAAAAGCTACGGGAAAGCAAGAAGCCCTGAGTTCAAGTCCCAGTTCCAGCACAAAAAGAAAAAGAAAAAGAAAGCATGTGCTAAATGTACCAGCCAAACATGTACCTGTAAGCAAATTGCAAAACTTCTAAATGGCTTTTTCCTCAAATGGCTGAGGTGAACATTTGAATGCTGTAGCCTTCAAAAGGCCTCCCGTGAAGGCCCTAGATAATCAGAAAGTAGGGATACCTGTGCCTGTTCACAGACTCTGTCTGAGTCAAGGAGTTTCCGGTGCTTCTGACTGGCGAGTTTGGGAGGGAGGAGCTGAACAGCAGTTGGCGGTGGAATCCCAAGCTGCGCATGGGTGTTTGTTTGAGGGATTTAGCTAAAGCCCATTTCTAAAGCCAGCGGGGCTCTCCATTGGTTCTTGCATGGATTCTGGACTTGGCTAGTCAGTGCCTGTCCTTGCAGCCCAAACCCATCTCAGTTCGCATGCATTTTCTCCAAGATCTTGCCTTCTTTTTAGTTTTGTCAACTCAAACTGCGGCCCTCATAAAAGAATATCACCTGACGGAAGAGCTTCATTCTTTTTTTTTTTGCCAGTCGTGGGCTTGAACTCAGGGCCTGAGCACTGTCCTTGGACTTTCTCAAGGCTAGAGCTCTACCACTTGAGCCTCAGCACCACTTCCAGCTTTTTACTATGTATGTGGTACCGAGGAATCGAACCTGGGTATTCGTGCATGCTAGGCAAGCACTCTACCACTAGGCCAAACTCCCGGCCCCAAGAGCTTCATTCTTAAAATAATAGTAATAATAATTTAAGTAGCCATCCAAAGAATTTCAATTCGGTGTGTCAGTTTCTGAGCATAATGCATTTCAGTTGATGTCACCCTTCTCATCACTCTCTGCCATTGCTCCATCGTCACCCGTCCCTTCAATCTATCTGATTTGGTTTTCACATCTGGGTCTGAATAACGTGACTGCATTCCCCCACCTGTCCTCCATTCGTGTGCTCCTCTTGCCGCCCTCCCCCCCATAATACACGGTCCATCTTCCTGGAATCTGTTCACTGTTTTACGATGGAAGTCATTCAGAGGACTCGGTGGTATGGTGAACCATTGGACTCTTCCCCTGGTAACCACACATTAGTGAATGTGTTTGTGTACAGAGACAAATGCCGCCTGTGTATGTTTCTTTAAGAAGCATCCGCCTGGCTCCCTGGTCTGTTGTGGCCATTCCAGCCATCCTTTCCCACGCTGTGGAATCCAGTGTCAAGCCAGGAGCCACACAGGCTGGAAACCGGGGTGATTTCAACCCTCAAGCCATCAGTAAGCCAGGGAGTGACGTCCGCTGGTATGTTTTCCAGAAGGAGGTAGATGAGCGCACATGCTTGGATTTGGACAGTGAGAATAAAGGAAGATATGGCCCAGAAGTCTTATTGTTTAGCATCTGCTTCTCTCAGAGGTTTAGCTTGTTAGCTGCCCAAACGTTGTGACTTTTCCATTGTCCTGGGAAAAACTGCTGATAGGAAGAATCTGCAGTGCCCTGCTCAGGAGTCAACCTCACGATGTCTTTGCCATGTGTCCTCTTCATTGATTTGTCCCTGAAAATAATCCCTGTTGCACAGTTTGTGGTAAGAGGGCTTTTAGGATTGTTTGCGGGCCTGATTCCTTTGGTGAAGAGCCCAGCTCCATTCATAAGGCCGTGGTCCTCTGCTGGGGGCATTTCTTTCAGCACTGTTGTCATTCTCATCGTGACATCACCTTTGGGAGCAAAACGAGGCAGCTGGATGTGCAGATAAGCTGATTAGCCAGATGCATGGCTGCCGTTTGGTTTTCAGTCCATCCCTGTCTCTTCCGACTTCAAAGCTTCATGGATAAGACATGTGTGGCGGTGAGCGGAGCCCTCACGTTCTTCTCGTTCATTTGTTACAGCTGGGTCCCGAGCCTCCTACAGCAGCCAGCATGGACACCTGGGCCCCGAACTGCGGGCCCTGCAGTCCCCGGAACACCACATAGACCCCATCTATGAAGACCGCGTCTACCAGAAGCCCCCTATGAGGAGCCTGAGCCAGAGCCAGGGAGACCCTCTGCCGCCAGCACACACGGGCACCTACCGCACGAGCACAGGTGGGTAGCCACAACCTCCCCGGCCTGTCTTGGGGTGGGGGGTGCCAGGGGAAGCCTGAAGGTGTTGAGTATACAGTGAAGGGGTGTAGATCCACTCTTCTCATAGTGCTTCTAGCAACAGTGACCACTGATGATGAAATTGCACGATGAGACCCCCACTTTCCTATTACAGAGCATAGAATTACAAAGAGGGCTGTGAACTTGTGTTGTTAAATAGGAAAAGTAGAAAAGAAGGCCTACTCATGTTGTATACATCCTTATCAATTTATTGATTGAATATACACAGTCTAAGAAAACAGTCATTTCAATATAACAAAAATGCAACTTTCTGATCATGGTAAGTGCATGTTAATGGTGTGGCCTACACAGTCTGGCAAGCTTGGGGGAAAGAAAAGTGTAATATATTTTGAAAGACACACTTACAATTAGCTTCATGCATATCTGGAGGTTGAATCAGGACCTATCCAGTTGATGTTCAGAGGATGGCAGTTGCTTGTGCTTTAGTCAACAGTTTGGCTCTTCTGTATGTTGAATCCTACACATCCAGGAGTCTCAAGAAGCCAGACAAGTGTTTCTGCCCCATGTAGCTCTTTGTAAAATAATTGGTTTAGTGTCATGATTACTTTCCTCGAGGACACCTGGTTACATATGAAAATCAATACAATAGAAACGTGCTGGGAGGTGTGTTGAGGACAATCCTCAGGCTGCTGCAGGTGCAGGTGGTGTTTCTAGTTCATAGGTGGTGTGTGTAGCTGTTCCTTCCTCTTGAAGCACCTGGCAGGGAGGCGATCAGAGACGGCATAGGATGCTACACAGCTTGGCACAGAGCTCTGCCACCTCACAGTGCTGTAACTTGTAGTGATTGCTAAGTACAGGAGCAACTTTGATCAGCTGCATTATGATGCTAAATTACATGACTAAATCAAAGCAAGCTGAGCTACATTTATAGTTGCTTATTGATATTTATGGGTCAGTATTTCCCTACCTCAGGAGAAGAAAGGCATGAAACACTATTTTCTACATCATAAATACCATCCCATCTTAATAATACATGGCTTATTTATCTAGGCTTAGATAATAAAAACAATACTTTAGTCAGATTTCTCTCACTTTCATCCTCCAAGGTGAGACACCCACTATTGTCTGGAGTTGGGCACCATGAACATTGAATTTTCTTTGTAGAAGCCCCTTTTAAGGGAAGAGGTTAAAACCTCAGTGACATTTAAAACCTAATTTGAATCACAATGGGAGCAAAAGGGATTCTCTGATCCATATTCATGTGCTATTAAGATTATGGCTTGTTAATAAACTAGGAATTTGATGAAAAATTATCTATCATGAGAAAGAAACCTAAATTTATCTGTGTCAGAGGAAACCCAGCAGAAGGCATGCCAGCTTCAAAAATGAGAAACAAAACAAGAAAATCTAAGCCTGGGTCAGCAAACAGTGGCACAGTGACCACCACCAGTCAGGCACCTGTTGTTGTGTGGCGTGAGAACTAAGAATGACTGCAAGAGGAAAACAGGAGTAACAAGTTGGGGTGCAAGGCAATGATAACAGAATTCAGACTTCATTATCTGTGCATAACCGCCTAGGATTCAGCCCCCTTCGTGCCCATGTTTGCACCCATAGCTGCATTGTTCTGTGGTGGCAGAGATGGGATGCTGTGAGGAGACCATATGGTTGGGAAACCAGGAATGTCACTTGCCTGGCCCTCTGCCTCGTGCTATCCATCACCAGTCATCCCGAGCGAACAGGTGTCTTTCTTTCTCCCCGAGAATTTGTAGTCATGGCCACCGTGGAATCTACCAAAGTTGTGACAGCCATAGGTTTAACATGGAGGTCCACCCACACCTTTGACCAGAGGCAGTTTGGAGGAACTGTGATTTCTATAATATAATGGAAATCTCTAGAATTTCCACAGCTTGTCTATCAGGAAAACAGGTGGTATAGGAAACGCCACCCCATTCCAGCTCCCACGTGTCAACCATATTCTCTCTCCCCCGCCCCTGTCCACGGGCCCTGTGTCCACACCTGACTCACTTCCTGTCCTCACACCACCTCCTAAGCCCAGAAACTGACTCTGCTAGTGCTAGCCCGATCAAGAACAGAGGGCCGAGGAGCCCATGCGTCACACGCCACCTGGAAGACACATTCGGGATTGTGTAGATACTCCCTTGGGAGAAGAGCACAGGTTTTGACCAGGGCCCTGGATTGAGGCTCTCAGGACCACTGGCTTCCAGCTCATTGGTGGTTGAGGTGGCCCGAGACAGTCTTCAGCGTTCTGCCTTTGCGTGCTTCAGCAATAATAAAAATAATGTGAGCAGAAGGTACACTATTGTAGAGCCATTGTTGCTGAACAGAAGATTGTCTCCTCAACACTTGAAGTAGAAATACTTCATTTTTTTTTCCTTTTCTTATTAAGGAGAGGGCAGCACTGGGGTTTGAACTTGGGGCCTTACACTTAATAGGTAAGCACTGCTGATCCACACCTCTAGTCCTGATTTTTACTGGTTATTCCTGAGCTGGGAGTTTGGTTCCTGTGCAGATGCATACGTAGGTCCAGTCACTTGGGTGAGGCTTCCTGTGTAGCTAGGATAGCAGGAACAAACCACCTTGTCTAGCACTTCACTGAGAAGGGCGTCTCACAGCTCAGTGGGTGATTGTGAACTGATGACCTCCTACTCTTCCTCCCACGTAGCGAGGATGATAGAAATGAGGTACTGCTTTCTAGAACAGGAAGCATCTATCATCTCAGCTCCACCAGATTCCAGGCCATGTTCATGACACTCGGAGCCTTAGCCAGTTCAGGTATTTATTCGAACAGTTTAGCTTTGTTTTGGGATTGTTTTTAAATAGCAGATGAAGTTTCGGGCTCAAAAAGAATATAATATGTCATATTGCATACCCCATAGCCTCATATGGTCACATCCTAGGTATAAAGTCATTTACTATTTTAAAAGATGGAGCAGCTTTTTTTCCCCCCCAGGAATAATTTTTGTTCTGCAAACAACTGGCTCTTATACCCAGTTCTGTTGCCACCTGTCTGAGCTTCCCGTAAGGCCACATGAATGCCACATCCCATCTAACACTTTAGATGGGCAGCCAGGACACCCACTCGTGTTTTGCTGGCAACCTTCCTGAGTGCCTATGTGTAACGTTTGCTCCAGCTCCTTATCACAGCCCAGGTATCAGAAGTGATACATTTAGTGCATCCGTGTAACCATCCATTTCCATTTTTGTGGAAAATGCTTTCAAGTGCTTTTCATGTGGATTCATTTGGTTTTTAATTGAAGGTAATTTTGCTATATTTCTCTTCAGAGGAAAAAGCCAAAGAGAATGATGGTATGCATTCTGAGGAATATATATATGTATATATATATGCACATATATATGTATATATATACATATGTACACACATTCATGGAGCAAAATAATTGATTTAACCAGTTACACCAGATATCACATTAACATTTAATCATCCCTGGCTCCTCTGCCAAACACTACACTTCAAAGTCTGTGGACTGTATTTTCTGAGCATGCACTCAAGCTTAGTGTCCACAGAAGGAGAGATGAGGTAAAAGAGGTAGAGGCTGGAATTGGAATGGGGTCTTTCATTGGTTGGTTGGTTGGCTGGTTGTTGTTTTCATCTTGGGGCTTGAATTCAGTGTTTCACGCTTCCTAAGCAGTTACTCTATTGTTTGAATCATACCTCCAGACCTTTTTGCTCTGGTTATTTTTGAGATAAGATTTCCTTATTTTATTTCATTTTTTTGCACAAGCTGTCCTAGACTATGATCCTCTTATTTTTTTCTTGCCAGCGCTAAGATAACAAGCATGGATTACCATACTCACTGTTTTTCTGTTGAGATGGAGTCTTTCCAACCTTTTTGCCTGGCCATTCTGAAACTCGAATCGTCCCAGTGTCTACTTCCAATAGCTGTAATTTCAGACATGAACTACCAGCAAGAACTAGGCTCCATTTTCCTGCTGGCTGTGCCAACCCAGTCTTACTCTCCAGCAAAACTCTTTTGCTGGTGAAAGAGGTGCAATCCCTGCCCTGCAGTCATGAAATGAGATTGCATGCGCAAGCTCTTAACAGGATGGCCATGCTGAAACATCTCTGAGTGAATCGATCAATTGTTATTATTTTTCCACCTATCTAGGTAATGTAGGTTTCCCCCTTCAGAACTGAAAAATGAGTTAACAATGTTGGAAACCTGTGTTTGCACCCATAGTAAACTCTATTACACACACACCATAGATCAAAGGTGATAATGAAGGCCTGCGTTAAATATCCACTTGAATAGAACAATACATACATAGAACTAAACGTGGAGTTTTCTGTGCTCCATTTTGTTCATTTTTTCACTCCTGAGCCAGATTCTAGTAACCTGCTTGACTGTAAAAGTGTGTAGACTGAGTTAATAATAAGTAACCATTCTTAAATATCAAAAGTGGTCCTGTTATTACGAGTCAGTTATTGGTTGTCGTGGTTAATCTACATTACTTAATGAAAATCTGGAACTGTCAACTCTGTGAGCAGTCAGACCAGAAGAAAATGGAGGAAACTGCTGTCGGATAGGATTCCACATGCCTTTCTCTCTCAAATCCATCCTCAGTAGGTGGACACACATGCCAGCGTGGAGCGCCACCGTCAAGGTTGTGACTGCCATCCTGACATTTTCAGTGTGGTCTTTACCAAAGAAAGCGGCAGCAGGGCCAGTTAGGCACAATTTCATTACGACCAATCAGCACATGTTAAGTGCCCACCTCGTGTAACTAATAATGTTTACACCCTGCGTTAAATTTTCTCCTGAATATTGTCCTTTGATTTTTGCATGGATCAGCTTGTGACAAGTGCTGAAATTCTGAAGATGTTTACAGTTAGATTTTTGAGGTGAGTATCCCAAATATGGGCTAAAGGCTCCTTGTCCAGGACATAAGGAAAGAGATTGGAGGCCAGATTATTACCCATGATGTCACTTAATGTCAGTAGTAGGATTTGAACTCAGGACCTTGCATTCTTGCTTAGCTTTTGTGCTTAAAGATAGCACTGATACTTCTATTTCTGGCTTTCTTGCTGGTTAACTACAGACAAGAGCCTTTTACATTGTCTGCCTGGGGCCAACTTCAGCCTGTGCTTCTTAGATCTCAGCCTCCTGAATTTCTAGGATCACAGGTATGAGCCACTGGCCTGTATCCTCACTTTCTGAACTTTCAGAAACAATCTTTCCTTTTCTTTTCTTTTCTGCCAGTCCTGGAGCTTGAACTTAGGGCCTGAGCACTGTCCTTGGGCTTTGTCAAGGCTAGCACTCCACCACTTGAGCTACAGCACCAGTTCTGGCTTTTTCTATGTATGTGATACCAAGGAATCGAACCCGGGTCATCGTGCATGCTAGGCAAGCACTCTACCACTAGGCCCAACTCCCAGCCCTAGAAATAACATTTTAAAATGCTTTATTATCTGTTTATATATTGTATTTATCTTGATTACATAGGTAAATATGTGTTGTATTGTTACTGTTTTCTCTCCTTTTTATTAAACCCCAATTTATATTTCTCCCAAGAATTTCCTTCTTCCATGCCCAGAATCCTGTCTGTCCTTTTTTTTGTTTTTAACCCCTTTGCAGCAAATAGTGCCATCACTCCTAAAGCATTTTCACTGTTTTAAGAATGAGTCACTGCCCTCCCTGCACTGCTTCAGATGCAGGACATAAAGCACCCCTCTCTTCTGCCCTGATAAAGTGGGCTTTATTTGTGTAGCCCTCCAGAAAACAAACAGGTACTTTCATGTACTTGAAGGAGTCTGTTGAAGAGTCAAGGCCACGGGAGAAGAGGCTGCTTGTTAAATCTCCCCAAGAGACCAGGGGCACAGTTCATTGAGTTCTGGGGACTTGTGGAGGGGAGAAAGGCTGTTGGCAGAGCAGGGCAGAGGAGGGAAGTGTTTATACAGCTGATGAAGCCCTTCCCCTGGACATGTTTACCATGGAGAGAATCAGCCGAGGAGCCACACTACCAAGAGACCACTGGAGCTGTGCAGCTCAGATAACAGAAATGCTTAACTGTGCTGACGCAAAGGGGGAACAGAATATGAATGAAAGAACAATGCAGTTCATTGAGCCATATCAATGCATCATCCTAGTTTACATAATACGCACCAAAGCCAGCGCCATCCAGAGAGCTAGAGCCCTGAATTTCTCTACAATCTCATTCGATGCCTCGGGTACGGTGCCCTAACTGATCAGTTTCAAGTCTATTGTTGGAGACGGTGACTCCCTCTACAGCCCAGACTGCCCTTCATTTCAGCGTCCTCCTGCTTCAGCCTTATTAGTGCTAGGATCACAAGCGTGCATCACCATTAATGGTCAACATTTTTAATGCCCACAATTGTAACTCATTCAGTGTTTTCAGCATATTAGACATTTCACATCTTTCATTCCCTTAAAGAACAATCCCCCAAAGCCATCGGATAGCTTTTTAATGAATATTAATATCAGGTTTTCACACACTTGGTTCTTCATTATTATAGAACCTGGTTTTGATGTATTTCTTTTTCTCCCTGTTTGCACCGGTATTTTACATTTTTTTCTCATTAGAGTCATAAGTGTATTTTAATTTAGCAGTTCCGATTTGTGTTCTGATTTTCAATTTTGCAATTCTGAAAAACTCTCTGAACCCGCACATCAAGAATACTCCTGCAGTGGTGACAGTTTTCACAGCCAAAACTACAGACACGATTTTGATTTCTTTACGATCTGTCTGAAAACTTTCCTATATCCAAGACCCCCCTTTTCTCACATAGTGATATCCCTCAGTCTCTAAATACGTTAAAGAAAAATTAAGACCAACATATGTAATACTATTCTTTGCTCTTTTCTAAAAAGGAACAAAACTAGATTTTAACGTTCTTACATATCTCATATTCATTATATAATTATAGATATATTTCAGTGTAGTCAATTTCATTGGAAGTAGTTTAAATTAATTTATACACCATTCTGCATTGGTTTTGTTACAATATGATATAGAGTTAATTCTCTCTGACTTCTCTCTCCCCCTTCAGTAGGTATTTCTTTTCTTCTATTTTTTTCCAACTTTCCTTGTCATATTATATAATTCAATCATAGTCATTTATGCTTTTTTTTAAATGGATGATTATCAGCAGAACATCGATGGCTCACATCTGTAATCCTAGCTGTACCTTTTGGCTGGGATCTGAGGATCATGGCCGTGAGTTCAAGCCCAAGGACCAGCACATACATACAAAAGACTAAAGGACTGTTACCATGATGAAGTTCACTGTCTGGACACTGAAATAACTTGAGTTCTTTTTCTGTAGATATCAGCCTGTCCAGTGGTTTCAGTGCTCTGGGCTCAGATTCTCAGGTGTAGGTTGAAAATATGAAGCCAGCCCTGCTGCAGGACTAGTGCATGAGCTATGAGTCCCAGTGAGGAAAACGCTTAGATCAGCAGCACCAGGGTTGAGCAGGAGTCACCTGTCTCCCACTCAGGGTTAGGAGCTGGGCCCCAGGTCATATGTACACATGCATCCAGTGAGCATTAACAACAGCCGCTAGCAAGAATGAGTCATTTATTGGACACTTTCTCCACATAAGGCCTTTAAGGCTTTCCCCCATTAAACTCAAAAAAGCAGTGTTCCCTTCACCAACTTTGAAACTCTAGCTCAGAAGTGCAGTTCCCATGCCAAAGGCAGGAACTCCCTTGTCCGACTTCATAAACCCAGCTCTGAATGAACTCGCCCCATACTTCTCAGAAAAGGGCCCAAGTCAAAGACAGACTTGGAGCCTAAAAGCATTCCTTCACTCTCCTCCTTACATCCAGAGGGTTCCTTCCTGTCTCCACATAGTTCACCCAGTTCCCTTGTATTCTTCACAAACTGTGGTCTCCTCCTTGGCAGTTTTTTCCCTAAACCCCTCCCCTCTTGTTTTAATTGCCTGTGACTTCAAGCCATTCTGCTAGCTGAGATCAGTTTGTTCCTCTGCACCACACTTTGGGTATGTGATAAAACAAGCTTAGCTGGATTTCAGGATGGTTACCAACCCCCACTTGGGTTCCATTCCAGGGAATCACTCTCTGTAAGTATAGCAAGGGCACATATTCTTTTTTTTAAAAAAAAGAACATTTCTACAATCTATTTTTAGCAAGATTAAACTTTTGATATTGAGCTTCCTGAATTTTAAAAAAAAAGGACTTCTATGAAAAAATGTCAGGTGTGCTTAGTTTTCTTTTCTTTCTTTTTCTGCTTTTGGTTTTCTGGTTAGCTTATCACAACTCTTGCAGAAAATGAAATTTTGTTTACCTCTGTGGACCTGCCTAGATTTTAAACTCCTGTAAGCATAATATAAAGTACATTGTTTACACATTTTTAAAGTCTAAGTTTCACTTAGGCATCCTAACAATGTTATGGAGGAAACATAAATCCTCAACCATTGTATGCCTAAGCGGATTTGCTGCTTGTGCAGTTTGTGTTTATTATTCTAATCTGATTGTTCCCGAAACATACAGATCAGGGCGATCCTCACCATTTCAAAATACCTCTTGTATGGGAATGTGTGCATATTTGTTTAGAAAATTTATCTTAATTATTTTGCATTTTTATTATATCATGATGAGAACTCTCCAGAGTTTTATTTTAACATGATACATGAAGTTTATTGGAAAAGAGAAGCCCTGAAATCCTTATTAAAAGTCATTTTCTTCATAAGACTACAACACAACTTAATTCTTAATAATTTTTCTCAATGTAGTGTTTGTGTGTGTGTGTGTGTGTGTGTGTGTGTGTGTGTGTGTGTGATTTCACATAAACCTCAAGGCCTCTGATGTAAGGGAAGATAAAATAAGCTTTAAACAATGCTCAGAAGTCGAGAATTGTGATGTGTGATTTATACTTGGAATCTAATTCTAGGGAAGCACTGATGGTCTAAGCATTAAATCTACTCAATGGCTATAGTTTTGGTCTATACTGACCGATAGTGATAACTATATTGTCCAATACTAGTCATGGTTTGCAGTTATCAGAGCATCAAACAACTAGTTACAGACTACGTATATGAAAAAATTGAGACCGTATTATCCATGACAAAGCATAGATGATAAAGATTTTTGAGAACCAGAGCAAAACAATGACATGAAATAATCCAAAAAGAGTCAAAGAAGGAAACAAAGGTAGAAAGTCAGTTAGGAAATTGTCAACTTGATTCTAATAACTTGTGCGAGCACGTCCTCAGAACAACTTCGACATATAGAAGAAAGGCACACGCTTTGGGACAAGCTAGGTCAGCTCCTCCTTGTGTCTGCCTTGCAGTTGGGTTGGTTTTCAATTTGTTCTCCCACAGAATGCTTCCACTGGATACATTTGTTTTTTGGATTTGGGTTTTTTGTTGTTTGTTTGTTTGTTTTTTGGTGGGTCATGGGGCTCGAACTCGGCCTGGGCGCTGTCCCTGAGCTCTTCAGCTCAAGGTTACTTCCCTACCCTTGAGCCAAGCCACATTTCCCATTTTCTAGAGGTTAATTTGGGATAAGAGTCTCAGATCCTTTTGTGTCCTGGCTGGCTTTGAACCTTGATCCTCAGATCTCAGCCTCCTGAGTAGCTAGGATTACAGGCGTGAGCCACTGTGCCCGGCGGATGCATTTGTTTTTATGACAGCTTTACTTGAAACACAGTCATGTCACAGTCTTTGGGAAGTTTCTTTACAGAAAGGAGAGCAGCCCTGCATGGAGTCATTATGAAAGTCCATGCCCACGCATCTCTACCTCACCCCCACGCAGGCGGACACACACGCCCTCTCCTTTCCCTCGTACTCTTCTAGTCAGGGAAGTTACTTCTTTCCTAAATATGTTTTATACACTGGTAAAGCTCATGAAACACATCCAGAAATTTCTAAACTTGAACAATGGAAGATTGTCCATGCTTCCTTATAAAATATTCTGTGCTGCTTCTGGGTTTTACTTTTCAATGATGAGGGGGAAATGAAAGCTAATTCCTTGCACGTGATAAGCAAGCGTGTTACCGCTGAGCTCACTGGCAACCTGGGTTTTCGTATTGGGTTTTGGCTTTGGTTTGGGGGGTTCGCTTTGTTGCTGTTATTTTGTTGTCATGGAGCTTGAACTCAAGACCTGGACTCTGTTGCTAAGCCTTTCTGCTCAAGGCTAATACTCTACCATTTGAGCCACAGCTCTACTTCTGGCTTTTTAGTGGTTAATCACCCACTTTCCTTCCTGGGCTGGCTTGGAGCCATGATCCTCAGATCTCAGCCCCCTGAGTGGTTAGCTTACAGGTGGCAGCCCCCAGCACTGGGCCTGGGTTCAGTTTTATCCAGAGTTCACATTTCAGGTAAAGCCACCTCTCCTTGGTTGATAGTTGGCATATGAAGGTGTGTTGTGTCCATGATCAAAACAAGTATAAGATTTTGAAGTAGTATATTGATTGGCATTTGATGGGATAACATTGAATATATGGGGTTCTGTGACAGATTAATTTATTTTTATTCTTTCAAACCCCCATTTTTTTTTACGTGTGTGTAATTTCCCCCCTGCCTAGACCTGGTTAACCGTTTCTGTGAGCAGGTCCTCAGTGTTTTACTTTGTCCCTACTTTCCTGTCCTAGCCCCTTCTTCTCCTGGTGTCGACTCCGTCCCCTTGCAGCGCACAGGAAGCCAGCATGGGCCACAGAGCGCGGCCACGGCCACCTTCCAGCGTGCCAGCTACGCTGCCGGCCCGGCCTCCAACTACGCTGACCCCTACCGACAGCTGCAGTATTGTCCCTCCGTGGAATCTCCATACAGCAAATCCGGCCCTGCTCTCCCGCCTGAAGGCACCTTGGCCCGGTCCCCCTCCATTGACAGTATCCAGAAAGACCCCAGGTGGGTGAACTCTCTGTCTTTACCCTGAGATGTCTAAAGGTGTTTTATATTAAAGTGTTTTGATGCTGTTATCTTTTTAAAAAAAAATCACAGTTGCATTTGTGACACTGGCTACGTGTGAAAGGATTGCCTTTTCTAGAGTCTATACTTCAGGGCTGAGCCTGTAATGTGGATATTGAAAGGGAATTGCTGTTATCATCTGTGGTTCAGTACCAAGATAGGTTAAGAAAAAGAGATGAGAATTGCTTTAGGTGCGAAGTCTGTAGGCCATTTCATGAGATCTGGCGGCGTTGTCCTTGTTGTTTGTGCAGTGGAAACAAACAGAGGCGGGAGATGGGTGATTATATCATTCCACCCTGAGAATCTGCGTCCAGAGGCCTTACTGAGGGAGCATTCTCTATCATGGCATGTTTTTCTCTTTATCAGAATGCAAAGGTGTTCTTCCCAAGAATTCTAAAATCTTTAGAAGTTTCATGTTACCTACATTTCTCTCTGTCTCCAAATAAACATTAGAATGAAGTTGATTGGGAATTGCTAACAAAAAAATACTTGCAATAGTTGATTAAAGAAACTTCCCTTTGGGTATTATTTCTCTTTTTCTTTTCTCTAACAATAAAGAGGATTTAGCAATGCTCTATTTCTCAAGTTGGAATTGATTCCCTGTAGAGTTAAATAATATTTTATTCATAGCCACTGGCAGATAGAGCCCCATAAATATTATATATTTATATATATTCTTTATCTCTGAATGCTATACATGTGTCAGATTTCTGGTGTTTCTTTATGGTAGGGCATGTGGTCTGACTGGTGATACATTTAAAATTTATCGAGCAATTTTCACTGGCTGAGTTTATAGATTCCTGTGTGTTGCATTGTGAGGGATCCGTAGGCTCCTTTACCAAAAGAAATCACTTCTACAAATGTAAAGGACCAAATGATCGTATGGTGTTCTTTTAGAAAGCCAATGTAGAACAAATCTAAATCACTTGGAAGGTCTTTGCTAAATACTGTATTGGGTACAACCTCCATTATAAAATTGGATTTTAATAAATGCTTACTGCTACCTCTGAGAAATGAGAAGCATGCGCAGGGTGCTGGCTTTCTAGATTTCAGTGCTAATAGAACTTTGTTCTGAAGTCTTGATAGTGAAGTCTGGCCTTAAATTTTAAGTATTCTTGTTTAGAATATTCTTCAGAATATAACTCACCATTATTTTAAGTATTTTTATTCCTAATGCCCAATTGAGTGTGTATAGAAATAGAATAATCATAAGCTCTGAAGCAATGCCAAACTAGAAAAATGTATCATTGGATTAGCATTATTTGTATTTAACACTGTGTATTGAAGTTGAGAATATGTTTTGATTGAGGCAGGGTCTTGCTGTGTAGCTGATTCTGGCTGCAAAATTCATGAGATTCCTATCGTAGCCTCCTTAGGGATAGAATTAGAGGCATGTACCCCTCATGAACATAAATGTTTGTCTCCAATAGAAAGTTTTCAAATGTGTATTAATCATTTAGTTAGCTCGAAATGTCAGAGGACTGGAATGCTATCCGGCATTCACAGTGTAAGACTCTTGGAGTTGGAAGAGCTCCTGAAAGTTTTAAATGTATTTATTTATGTCAGCCACAGCCCATTGCACTTCTGCTTTAGTAACTGTAGCTTCATCTCCTCTTCATTGCCTCACCCATTCTGCTTTCTCTTGTTTTTCTAAATAGCCCAAGCCATCCACACTCCTTTCCTCCTTCCTTCCTTCCTTCTTTTCTTTCTTTCTTTCTTTGTTTTTTTTTTTGCCAGTTCTGGGGCTTGACCTCAGTGCCTGAGCACTGTCTTTGGGCTTTCTCAAGGCTAGAGCTCTACCCTTTGAGCCACAGTACTACTTTTCTATGTATGTGGTACCGAAGAATTCAACCCAGGTCTTAGTGCGTGCTAGGCACACACTCTTATCACTAGGCCAGGCTCCTGGCCCCACACTCGTTTATTTTGATACAAAATCTCTGTTCTTATTTATTTATTCCCTGCGCTTGTAGTAAGGACACACTAGTTCCCTCCACCAAGAATGGGCTTGGAAGGCAGTGATTGCAGACCCTACCCTCAGGGTTCAGTACTCCTGTCCCCAAGCTCGCTGACATCAGCCTCTGGGTAGTCCCCAGTAGACAGCTGCTCTCCTATGTCTCAATCTTCAATTGAGAAAGAAAGCAAGTGTGATGTAGTCCAGCCTGGATTTATTATGCGTTTTCCTAACGATAAGATTGATGGTTACATTTATAACAGTCATTACTGTCTTAATAATGATGGTAGTTAAAACCAATTAGTTAGTATGACTCATGTTCAGCATTTTATATTTATTATTTAACTTAAATCTTTCAAGATTGCTTTAAAAAATTAACAAGGAACACAACTTTTTGTGATACCTGTTTTATATAAAGGCCAGCTGAATCTTGGAGAGCTAAAAATGTATCCCAGATCTGGCTTTTTGTGAGGTATTGAGGACAGAATGTGGGGCCTCATACTTGTAAATTATGCACAATTTCCTTGCCTTCTGATTTTTTTTTTAGTTTGTTTTTAAAACTAGGATCTTAGGGTCTGGACTTTGGCCTAGTGGTAGAGTGCTTGCCTAGCATGCATGAAGAGTTGGGTTCAATCCCTCCGTACAACATACATAGAAGAAGCCAGAAGTGGCACTGTGGCTCATTTTGTAGAGCTCTATCCTCCAGGAAGCCCAAGGACAGTGCTCAGGCCCTGAGTTCAAGGACTGGCCAAAATAAAATCAAAATAAGCTAGGGTCTTAAGCCTTTTCCTGAATGATCCTTATACAGCAATCCTCCCAGCCTTGACTCCCCAACAAGCTGTGATTACAGGCATAAACCACCAAGCATAGCCTATTTCCACTATAGAATCGTGCTGACATTTGGCTTGGACTGGCTGTGAACTTCCATTCTTTCATCTCTACCTTGTAATTAACTGGGATTATAGATGGGAGATGCTGTGGCCAGCTGACTAACTTCTAATTTTGTATTTCTGACTACTGTGACCATGGAAACAATATTAACTGTACAATCACATACAATCTCAAATCTTTTCTCATGAGAAGACTACAAAGCTATGGACGAATTATACTTAACCGCAGTTTTTAAGTTTTATTTTCAAATTAGATGAGGGACTTCATATGTTCTTCTTATGAGAGATTATTTCCATTATTTGGCACTACTGAAGTCTTATCAGGGTCCCAGTTTTTTTTTCCAGTGCAATTATTCTAAGCCTTATTTCATTGCCCGTTGAAATTTGAGAGTCACATTGTATGTTTCCCAGAGCTTCCTAGAGGCATGGCCAGAGTTGTCTCAGGGTAGGGCCCTCATTTTTCTGGATCCTTCCCCTCCAGATCATCTGAAGACACTAAATATGCTGTGCTTACCTTTAATGTGAAAAGTTGTAGGTGACCCTGCAAGTGTGACACAAGTCTGTGTGAGAAAGCTACACCTATACATGACTGTACAGCAGAGTTTGTGCACACAAGTGTGATGAGAAAGTATGGAAGAGCTGGAGCGGTAGAAAGTATATACGCAAGATGAAGAGAGAGAGAGAGAGAGGGAGAGGGAGAGGGAGAGGGAGAGGGAGAGGGAGAGGGAGAGGGAGAGGGAGAGGGAGGGAAGGAGGGAGGGAGGGAGGGGGAGAGAGAGAGAGAGGGACAGAGAGAGACAGAGAGAGACAGAGAGAGAGAGAGAGAGACAGAGACAGAGACAGAGACAGAGACAGAGAGAGCTTTCCAGATAAAGATAACAGGTAGAAAGGACATGGCTGGAATTGGTGTGTGGAGACCCACTTACGCTACTGAATTTTGGTTCTGCAAGGACTCAGAGTTGGCAGAGGGAGACACCTCTGAATGCCCATCACTCTGCACCTTCGTACATGAGTGTGCTTTGTAATAAATTATGATCCCAGTGGACATAATTTTCTGAGGCTATTGTCTTAGTCTGTTTGCTACCATAACAAAAATACTACAGGCTAAACAGCTTATGTATAAGAAAAAAATGACTACTAATTGTTTGAATCTAAGAAGTGCAGGGCACAGATAGCAGAATGTTGCGTGCCTTTTAGGGTCCTTTGTTCATAGATGGCATCTTCTTACTCTATCCCTCCATGTGGCGGGGGAAAAGCCATTCCTGGGACTCTCTCTAGAAGGGAACTAAATCAGGACTCCACCCTTAAGCCTGAATCACTTCCCCAGAGATGCTCCTTAATGAGTACTATGGCTCTGATGATTATATTTCAGCATAAGAATTAGTTGAGGGTATACCCTCAAATCACAACTGCCATGATAGCACAGTACCCACACTGACTAGCCTTAAAGCAAGAGACATTTATTCTCACAGTTCTACAGCCTGTTTTCCTTCCAAAATTTTGAAGCACAGCCTTCTTTGCGTATTCTACTTCCTAGTGCCTCTGATATGCTTTGGCTTCTGGCTGCATTAGTCTAATCTTACTATGCCTTCTCATCTTTCTCTCTCTCTCCTTTTCCTTTTCTCTTCTGAAAACACAAGGCACTGGGCTCAAGATCTCCCCTAGCCCACTGTGGCTTCATTTAATTGTATCTGTAAAGTCCTTATTTCTAAAATCGTATTATGAGCTCCTGAGTTATTCATTTCAGGGGATATCATTCAGCTGACTTATTCAGGCTTACCATAACACTAAGATCCTATGGACACTGTAAAATAGACATACACTGGAAATAGAACTCAAAGCAGATGTGTTAAAGATAAAACATGCTTAGATGTCCTATTTCATGGTACATTTGAATCATAATAACCTTTGTAAAGAGCAATGTGGTCTGATGAGAAAGCACAAAGGAGTGTTGAGTGATTGGCATCTCTTTTACTGGTACCAAAGCTGGCCTCTGGCTGCAGGCTTATTTATATTGATGGTGAGGCAGGCCATTGCATTGGCTCCTGAACAGGCTTGCATTGTTTCTGATGCCTTTCTCATTGTTGAACGTGAGTTTAAAGCAGATAAATAATTCAAAACTCACATGGACCAACACACATCCGTAGTTAGGTTCCCTGTGCTAGACTGGGGAATAGTCGAGAGTGTTCTGGCACATCCTCCATATTGTGGCTTTTACTAAGGCTACCACTGACCAAATATGGACCAGTGACAGGGTCCAAGCCAACCCAAAGGGGGCCTCTTAAGGGCTTCCATTTCCTAACTTTGTTTACTTAAATAGAGGAGTCTACATTCTAACGTTTTCTCCACTCCCCTCTCTGCCCAGCCACAGGGTAACATTCTGTCCCCTATATGAGTGAGTAGTGGCTGGGAACTGTCTTGGGAATAAGCACAAAGGTGAAGAATTATTGCCAAAGTATATTTTGGGACATGGTCTTTTCTTCATTGACCTTATGGTGTGTGAGGGGAGGTACGAGATAATAAAAGTATGATGATGGACTACGTGAAGACCTGAATGTCCAGGGCGGTGTGTGTCCTTGTACAGGGAGGAACCTGTAATTGTCATTGTCACCCCCCTTTTGGTGGTAAGTTTGTTACCCCCTGCCCTACAGAGCTCCTAGGTTCATGTTGAGAATGATGCCTGAGAGTCAGAGTTACAGGAGAAATGCAAGAAGACCAAGAGGCTCTGAGCTAGAAGAACCATGCCCAGGGTGTCTCCCACTGGAAGCCAGCGAGTGGTCCAGGAAATAGTGAAGGCTCAAGCCAGAGGGAAGAGAGAAGAGCTCAGCTCCCACCACCAAGAAAGAGAAAGAGAATTGCAAGAGGCAAGAAAATACTTCACTGCCAAAAGATCTACGTTTGTTGTGCAAATCCTTTTCAAGATTCCTTTCATCAGTTTGAAAGAAAATAATGTCCAGGCAAAATCCCTGTCTGTGCCAATATTGATTTTTGTTTCCATACCTAGAAAGCTATTTTGCCTCCTTGTCTTCAAAACCACACGGAGGAGTAAACATTCACATTTCTAAAATGCACATTCACTTCCAGAGCCCAGCGCCCCATCCTGGTACAGAAGAATCTGGATTAGAGCCTCTCTGATGCGGGAAGAGGTGATGAAGGGTAGGTGGTCGTGCGATGGTGTCTGATGAACATTTGGCCCACAGTAACGATTGGGTAGGTTAGGTGTTCCTCCTCAGCGGGAGCCTGCCAGCTGCAGAGGCAGCTTCCTTGCTTTTGAGTTTCCCCAGTGGAGACTTCCCTTGCAGGGATGCCATCCCTTGGCTCTCTCCAGTTTGTGGAGTGTCACTAAAACAGAGTCTACTCAAGGTCAGAGGCTGATATCTGGGGAAAATTTTGCTGCTTATAAAAATTAGCAGCAAGCATTCTGGATATCCCAAGCTCATTTGGGGCAAATCCCCAAATCCAGAATATCCAGAGCCAACAGCAGAGAAACCAATATTGTTTTGTAGGTTTTTCTCAGTACGATTCTCCTTTCCTAACACAGTCGTATCCAGCGAGTAGCCCCCAGCACAGTAGCACAGAAGCATCTGATCCCTGGCTGTCTTCCGTTGAGGGCCTGATGACTAGCTTATGCTCAGTCCCCATCTCTCACTAAGGTATCCTTTCCCACATAACTTGTATTTAACAACCTACAAGTGGATCTCTCATCATCTGGTACTCTTTTCAGAATTTTCCTTTCACTTTTCTTTCCCATTTTTAGAATTATCTTTAAGCAATTGTATAAAGGAGTTGCCATTTAACAAAGCAATTTACGCATATAATATATATTGATCAGTATCACCTCTTTCAATGTTCTCACCCATCCCTTCCTACTGGCCCCTTCCCTTACTCTTTGAAGTTTTGTAGGATGTTTTGAATTTTGTAGGAGTCTTCATCTTCCCCCACTTCTCCTCTTCATTTATCCACCCTTTCCCCTTGACCCACCCAAACCCTTCTGGGTACCAGCTTCCTGGTATTGTCTTTGACTTTGCCTTTCTAAGGAATTATACCATTTGAATTTTCCCTGGAAGCTATTATATTTCAGTTAATACATTTGTATGTATTTGCATATCACCCATTTATTTATAAACTCACAGGCTAAATCTAGCTTCCACACATGAGGGAAAACCCTTTAGAACTTAGGCCCACTGCACTCTGTTCAAGAGCAGAGATGGGTCTTTCATCTAACTTAATACAACTGAGAAGTCCCTTGCCATAATTAAACTATCCTGCAGTCTTCACCAAATTGGTTTATGGAAGAGGCTGAATCTGTGATACCATCCCCTCTCAGAAATATCTTGAAGAAATAGAAGTCAGAACTCTGAAAGGCCAAGCACATTACTTGTACTGCCACCTACCGAGACAGCACCTAAAAACAAAAGTTGGTGGGTAAGATCTGGGCATGGTGACTCATACCTGTAATCCCAGCTACTCAGGAGGCTGAGACCAGAGGATCACAGTTCAAAGCCAGCCCAGGCATTAAAGAACTAGAGACTCCAGTTCCTCACTAGAAAACAGGAAGTGGACTTGGCTCAAGAGTAGGGAGGTAGCCTTGAGACAAAGAGCTCGGGAAAATGCCCAAGCCCAGGGGTAGGGTGGTAGCTTTGAGATGAAGAGCTCAGGGACAGTGCCTAGGCCGAGTTCAAGCCCCATGACCCACAAAAAAAAAAAAAAAAGAAGTTGGTGATTTAGTCTCTCCGAAGTCTCTAACTGTAGTTATTAGTTCATCTTACTTTCAGCCTCATAGTTACTGTGTTCAGGTTGACTAAATATAGTCAGGTGTAGGAGCAAATTTAATACAATATATGCATATGTGTACAAATGTTATGTATGTAGAGTTTATAATTCATATAAATACCTTTTTAATTTTATATACTGTCAGTGTCTGTTATACAGTTGTACACATTCATACCTATAGATTAAAATGAGACTCATTGGGCCGGGTTGCCTTCTCAGAGGCGGGATTTTCTCATGTGGCCATCTACACACTGTGGAGCAGAGAATCTTGTAGTTGCTCTGATCAGGGAACCAGTCACCTCAGAACAGGCGGACCATGTCGCCCCATTCTGAGACTGATGCCCGGGAGTCCCTGGAATAGTCTGCATTGAAAGCCTGAAGAAGCTGGAGTGCAGTCTCCAGCTGCTGGAAGCAGGTAGAGAGACACGTGCTCAGGAGACATCCGGCCTGCACGCAGTGGCTAGCGTCCTTTCCTGTTGTCTCTGTTCCGTCCCCACCCCAGGCCTAAGGATAGTGCCGCCCACATTCAGGGTTGGGAACCGGCAGTTCTCATGTGCCCATTGTCTCTATTGGCCTTCCACACATATCAGAGCAAGCTTCACTGATTCCTCCTCATCTCTCCATCCAGTCAAGGTGACAGTGGACATTAACCATCTCAGAGACTTTGCACATGAATACTGAGGAGGAATAAAGCCCTCCCCTGAACCATTTTGTGATCATTCAGGTATCAGAGTGCACATGTGATGCATGCCAGCCCCTCTGGAGACGAGGGTGATAAATCTCCATCTTCATTTGAAAGAGGGAGCAAAAGGTTTAAGACACAGGAGGAATATGAATAGTATGAAGGATGCTTCTCTGACGCTCAGAACCGTGAGAACCTCTTCGTCAGGAATCCTGTGGAGAATAGACAGGAAAAAATGTAAATGCTCCCACTCAGTTTCCACTTGACACCTTTCAAATGTCTGAAATGTGGCCCTGAAGGAATCAAAAGAAGGTTCTGTACCGCTAAAGGAATCAAAGAGAAGTCGTGTGAGTTCTGACTTCAGTGAGACTCTATAACTTCAGGACAGCGCCCTGCTACCCTGGGTCGGTTCCCAGGAGTAAATCCTCATTAAGAAGAGCAAAGAAGATTCAACAGAAAGATAGCGCTTAGACCGTCATCCCCCAGAGATCATCATCTGTGGATGGTCTCAATGCTCCTAGACTTAAATACACAGACACTCACAACTTTCTTTATATGGTAGGTTGTGCATGTATGTATCACACGCAAGCAAGTATGTATGTATAGAGAGAGATTGTATAAATATCCGTCCAGATATTATGGAAGTATATAAGTGCACATATTCATCTAATCACACAATAATGTGATATATAGAAAATAAATTATATGTATACAATTATATATACATATATATGTATATATCTTTTTGTTCTGTCTATACATATTTATAAAGCAAAGAACTATAAAGTTTGTTTAAACATTATTGTTACAAAGTATAAATAATAACAAAGTATTTACAAAGTATTAAGTATTACTGTCTAGCTTTTAAATCCATAGTGATAGAACATTCCAAACTAAAACAACAATATCATACAGTCAGACAAAGTGTTCTGTCCCATACATAAATAAAGGCTGGGCTGGGCCGGGAGTTTGGCCTAGTGGTTAAAGTGCTTGCCTTGCATGCATGAAGACCCGGGTTTGATTCCTCGGTACCACATGCATAGAAAAAAGCTGGAAGTGGTGCTGAGGCTCAAGTGGTAGAGCTCTAGCCTTGAGAAAGTCCAAGGACAGTGCTCAGGCCCTGAGCTCAAGCCCAGGACTGACAAAAAAATAAATAAATAAAATAAATAAATAAAGGCTGGGTACAGTTACTGGGAGATTTCTGAAAGGCACATTTTGCTGTGGGTTTCTACATGTAAAAGGCATTCCCAGCTGTGTTCCACCTTTTGAAATCATGTGCTGTTCAAATGCTAAACCCTTTTCTAGCTTGGCCTGTTCCTAATTAAAAGACTCTTTCTCTTTTTTATTCCGCTACCTACCATACAATGGAGAACCATTTCTCTTTCCATATGTTCCAATTAACGCATCCTCAAAATCCTCCTTGTTCATCACACCACAAGAGGAACCCTGAAGTCCCCTTTGACCACACCGTGTACAAACCAGTTTTGATACTTGACTTCATGTCACCAATTGCTTCTCTCCCCCATTGGCTTTGAACATTTAATTGAGGACAAAAATGGAGCATTCAAAACATTTATTGTCTTGCAAGGCAGATTGTAGTTGACTGTCAGACGTTAACTCATGGAAATTAATTCCCACTGCTTCTTGAGAAGTTTTGCAGCTAATGGCACTCATTAATTTGGAGGTACTGACATCGAAAGAAAGAAAATTAGCATTCTGTGTGAAAAGGAAAAACACATTTAGAACTGAAATTCCATTATGAGTGATCACTTACAATTTGATGAGTCTCAGGTCTCAATTTTTCCTCTATTGAAGGTCAAGTCTCACTACTCTTAACCAGGTTGCTGAACCAGCAACAAAATTCTATTAAGAAGATAACGAAGTCGAGGAGAGGGACGATAAGGAAGAGGGTGAGGAGAAGAAAGAGAAGGAAGGAGAGAGGAAGTTCAGGCTGAGTTTGACGACTGCACAGTTTTCATGAAACCTCTAAAGTAAAAGCCCAATCTACCCTGCACATCCACTCAGTACACAAAGATGCTCTACCAGTCAGTTGCTCCCAGCATTTAAAAATTCAAACAATTTCAGAAGACCATCCTGGTTTTGCCAAGGCTCATCTCCAGCCATCTAAGACACAGTTAAGGCAGACTTGAAATAGGTTTGAATATAGGACAGACTTTTCAATTAAATGAAAGTGGCTTGATGAAAAAAAGTCCAATTTGATTTGAAGTCAGATGTTGGGAAACTACTAGCTTAAAAGCTGCAAGGGAGGAAGCAATCACTTCACTGGACAGGGGAGTCAAGTAACATTAGCTTACAATACTCATACTGGTCCAAGTGAGGATGGAAAATAAACACTGGCCATGGGTCAATATATAAAATATGTGTGCATATGTATACACAAGTATGTACATCCATACAGGTGTATTTATGCATATGTGTATATATGATCATGATGACTATCTTGAATATTTGAGAAATTGATTCATTATTAGAATCATAATACTTTTTCTGAATATTTTCAACATCTTCCAAGTCATAGTAGTATTCAAAAATCTTAATTATTTCTAGGAAAAAATATCTCTCATTGAACAGCAGACTGCATGATTAAGTTCTAAAATTTGGGCTTATAAACCTCCAAGATGGTGGCCCCAGAGGTTGCATCCAGGGCCACCCATTCCCAAAATTTATGGGGCTGGCTTGGTGTGACTGTATAAAAGTGGCAGTGTGTCACTTCCAAAGGTAGAGAGTCCAGGTCAGCATTCTCAGGAAACATTAGCAGCCCCTGTGGTAAGAAACTAATTTGCCCATCCCATGAGTATGTCAATTTTTTTTTTTTGCCAGTCCTGGGTTTAGGCTCAGGGCTTGAATACTGTCCTTGGACTTTCTCAAGGCTAGCACTCTACCACTTGAGCCTTACCACCACTTCCAGCTTTTTGCTATGTATGTGGTACCGAGGAATCAAACCCGGGTCTTCATGCATGCTAGGCAAGCAGTCTACCACTACGCCAAACTCCCGGCCCCGAGTATGTCAAATTTGAACGGTACCACCCTTTGGCCCGCCAGGTTCATTCTCAGCATGCATGGAGCAGAACCAGTCATCCCTGCTATTCTGTCCTAGGTTCCTGCATGAAGAAACCATAGCTTATTATTATAAACTTTAGGCATTGAGTCCTTTTAACAGCTTCATTTTACGTAATCTGAATGATTATCTCACCAAACTGTCAACCTCCCCTTTCAGTATTTGTTATAGAATTCCTTTACCTTTTTCTTATGGAAAGGTAAAAAGACAAAAGGCCAACAAAATCCAAATATTGACCAACTAATGAATAATAAAACATAGTATACACACATATGCACACACACACACATTATCATCTTTTAAAAAGAAGTGAAATACTAAGATTCTTTGGTACAGTGAAATACATAGTGAATCTCAGAGACAACATGCTAAGTGAAATAAGCCAGACCTAGAAGACAGATAGTGTGTAAGTCCATTTTTCTGGGATACTTACAGTATCAAGTTCACAGACAGAAAGTAGAGTAGTGGCGTCATTACCAGTGGCAGGAGGGAGAATGAGGAGTTAGTGTGCAGTGTGTACAAATGTACTGTTTTGAATGATGGATGTGGTCAGGGCTGGTGGTGCTGCAGTGAACTTCATATTCCTGACTGTATGCCAAAAAATGTTACGGTAAGCTATATGCCAGGAAGCACTGCTTGTTATGAACAGAAGCCAGAGCTATAGGGGAGGAAAGAAGCCACAAGGAGGAAAGTAAAAGCAAGTGGCCCCAGGTCTTGAGCTTTTAAACTGTATTGCCCATGGCGCTGCAGGATGTTCCAGAACTCACGTGTAGACAGAACACCACAGAACTGCCCGTTGTTGATTCCTTGCCGAATGTGCAATGTAATAAGTAAGTTCCTTAACCTCCTCCTCCACAATTTCTCATGGTTCAGTAATAAGAACACACTGCTGTAATATATGGCCTGATTAGATTATAGCTAAGACTCAGGTAAAAGAATGGATGTAAAATAGCTTTTAAAAATTAAATGGCTTAATATTATCCAACAGACTAAAAATATTCATCTTACTCTAGAAATGCTGATCCATTTTGGGTATTTTTATTCATCCAGTCAACAAATATTGAGTGAGGATGAATGGCCAGGCACAGTTTAGGATACTGAAATGAGGTGAAAATATTCACTTGGAAATAAATAGGAAATAATCATGTTTAAAAATGCTAACTTGAAAAAACTTGAATTTAAAAGAAAACTATCAGCAGCATTTTTATGTAATATTACCCATGGTAACTGCTTATGCCAGCCTCCTCATAATTCTATTTCCACCAGACCTGTTGCCTTTAGAGAGAAAGTTCAATTTCATGGCTGCCATATAGAAGGCAGTAACTCACTGCCCAGGACCTAAATCAGAGAGCTTTCAACCAACACCAAGAAAGCTGACAGAAATGGTATTTCCTTCTCCCAGGAGGCCTCCGGACTCCCTTCGTATCTCCTCTTTATAACCAACTCTGCTCTCTTTCCAGCCAGGCCTGGTTACATTAGTAAGGAACTCATTAGGGTAAGTGGCAATTAACATGTATAACAGCAGCAAAGTGTTGTGACATTATAAAAGGAAATATTAAGAATAGGCCTTTTTAAAATTTTAGATAAAGTGACATGTTTCTTCAGGGAGCCTCACCATGTGCTAACTGTCTTTTGATGTAAGGATGCCTGAAACATTAACAAATTTGTATTTATCAGAAATGAGATTGGTAGTAACAGTCTTGCTAAGACAGTAGATTGGGCCTTAGAGAGCATAAAATACTGTCTGCAGATCATTATGCTTGCATGCATGCATGCACACACATGTATAAACACACATATACAGACATTCATGCACAGAAACACATGTGGATATATATACATACAAATAAGTACAGACTGGACCTGTTTCTGCACAAATAACTTTAAACTCTGAATAAATAGAAGTTTTCATTCATTCCAAGGCCAGCAGTTTCTGTTGGATTACTTACTGCTCTAAGAACAAGTAGAGGCAAAACACAGTGGGGACCTTAGGTCTGAGCACCTTCTCTGTGCATCTGTCATTCAGACCCAGAGGCTCTCAGCTGCACGGAAGGGGCCATGTGTAGAATACTGCATTAGCTCACTCTCTGCAGGGAGCCCTTACAAGTGGCAAGGAATGAGAATGCACTCTGGCTGGTTCAGTCAATAGAAGCTTGTTGTATGTTTCCAGAAGGCCATGAAAGAGACCGGAAGCCAGTTCAGCAGCCTCAGCCAGACAGGGCTCATTGAAAACCAGTTCACAAGCCCTGGTACCAAAGTGGCTCTGGGGTCTTGGGCAGGAACTGAACATAATGTGGAAGCATGACTGTGTGCTCAGCCTTATTGCACGGCCTGCAGTGTTGGGGGGCCTGAGTCGCGTTGCTTTTACCCTCTGACATTTTTACCTATCTTCCGGTCTCTGCCTGCCTAGGCTTCTGTGGCTTGGGGCCCAGCTCTGGCTCATTCTCCCTCCTCCCTTCTCGCTCATTCTCTACTCATAACCCCAGCTTGCTAAAAAAAAAAAATAGGTTCAGGTCTGTCCTCCAGTTTCCTTTGTTGAACTAAAAACCTCCAGTGGTGAAATGTGACTGTATCTGGAGATGAGAGCCTTACACAGGTGATGAAGGTCAAGTGTAGACACTGGGGCGATGCCCGGATGCCAGAGCACAGGCGGCAGGAGACACCATGGATGCATATTGCAGACCAGACCTGGGAACAGGGCAAAGCTTCGTGGTGGCAGTTCTAGCGGGCTTGCTCTGAGGCTGGGTTTGGAGTGACTGTCGAGCTCAGAGCTTGCCGCGTGCCGGCCGACGGGCAGATCCTAAGAATATTAGGGATTCTGCAGGGTGGTGCTCTTATGCTTCCTTAAATGGGGGCCAGTATGGCTGTGATGGTTTCTCTGACAAGGCCCAGGGGAAAGCTGGATTAGCTAACCCACCATTGTGCTAGGGTGAATGAAGACAGATTTCAGATAGTGTTTAAAATACAGTATGCGAGCCAATGCTTATCCATTTCTCTGCTCCAAATTTGAAAAGATTTGTGTAGGTTGTAGAAAATGAGATTTGACATAGTAAGTGAAGTAAGCCAGACTCAGAGGAACATAGGCTCAATGGTTTCCCTCATTTGTCATAATCAATAGAAACCTTGGCCTCTCCTAGCAGAGGTTTACAATAGGGCAAAACCTGGATACATAAGGCTATATAGGGATGAGGCTAAGTGAAAGGGCCTCCAAGACAGAGATACAAGGGCCATATAATGTGTGATTGTTGTTCTTAATGTACTATGTTATTTCTCATCTCTTTTGTTGTCCCTTGCTTATCTCATATTGTTATAGTATCTTACCTTGTTACCTGATATATTGTATATATGTTTATTTGAAATAGGATAGGGAAGGGAGAAAAACAAGATGGGGGTTGGGGAAGAGAAATGAGGACAAAAATGTGAGAAGGGGTAGCAGTAATGGTTAAGGAATGCACCTTCTATCTGGCGAATATAATGTAACCCTTGTATTAATTACAATAAAAATTTTAAAAAAGGAAAATGAGATTTGAGAAAAGGTCAGTTTCATATATTTGCATATATATACATATTATATCCTATCACTATATGCACATTAAAAAAATCACTGATTGGGGGACCAGGAGTATAGCCTAGTGGTAGAGAACTTGCCTAGCATACACAAAGCCCTGGGTTTGATTCCTAGGTACCACATATTCAGAAAAAAAAATCACTGATTAAAAATCCCTTGGTGCATTAAAAGATCTAACATGTCCACTCAGACTGAAATTGTTTCTGTAAAATATACATCATTTTTCTTATTTTATTCATTCAGTTTTAAAACCACTAAAACACTTCACCATAGTTTGAGTTTTGCATTAAATAGATCTGTAATTGTACTTAAAAATAATCAACACTAAACGGACCAAAATGTAAGTCTGCTAACTAACACCTTTCCCACAGTCTTTTGATCCCAGCTAGGGCCTGAGAGCAGGACCCAGGCAGAACTGCAGGACCTGTCCCTTGACCATATTGTAAGTGATGCAGTGACACAGTCTATCCCCGTGGCTGTGTGACATGCTCAGCTCACACACTGAGCTTATTCAAGTTGGAAGTCAAGCAATGGTGGTCAGATGTGGGGTGAGAAATTCTGTATTATTAGTTTCATAATAGGGCACTTGGGTCATCTGGCTTTTATGGTTTTAGAGTTTTCTCTTATTTGACTGAAGGTATAAATTGGATAAACTATGTGTTTCCTGTAGTTGATAATATGATCAGTGGAATATAGACTCATTTTGAAGAGAATTGTAGTAGAGATGTTTGAAGACATAATATATGTTTACATTTTCTCATGATGGTTTCTTGAAAAACAACATTTTCAGCTTGCCTTTCCAAAGTTTTAAAATAATTCCCTTCCATTTCTTCTCTCCAGCCAAATCCCTGTGATGCCTATGTTTTTTTTTCTCCTGTTGAAATTTTTCTCAGTTTGCTGAGGGGGATCTGAAATCTCCATCCCAAAGCCTTCTTCTTTCCCTTGCTGTATACCTTTCCTTGCTCTTTACCCTCACGTGACTGCCCTTGATCTTCTTTGGAGCTGGTGTCTTTACAGCCTTCAATCATCTTGGATTAACCCAAACCCCCAGCATCTTTGGCTAGCCTGGCATGGCTCGGTGTGGATGTGGTGCTTTATATTACCTTGCTATTGCCGCTGTGATAGGGAGAGAGCATTGTTCGTGCTCCTTTGCATCTGTAGACAGTACACAGCACATTAAGCCACACACTTACCTTGTCAGCCTGGATATCAATTCACAACTGCTCTGTACAGCTCCGGTACAGATTCTCAGATCCACCCTACAGGCCTGTAGATTAGACTCTGCATTTTAACAAAGTCTCTAGTAATGATTCAGTTTGTATTAAAGTTTGAGACACTGGTTTACGTAGGTGTTTACTTAGCACTTTCCTTCTGTCTCATGGATAGCAAGCTTTATTGTTTTTTTTGTTTGTTTTTTTGTCACTCTGGACCTAGGCCCAGTTCCTGAGCTCTTCAGCTCAAGGCTAGCACTCTACCACTTGAGCCACAGGTGCACTTCTGGCTTTTTCTGTGTATATGGTACCAAAGAATGGAACCCAGGGCTTCGTGCATTCTAGGCAAGCACTCTACCACTAGGCTAAACTCCCAGCCTCCTTACCCCAGTTCATATGAATAGGGAGATGGATGTTTCTGCTCTGTGGCTGCTCTGTCTCAGGTACAAAGCGGAACTCAGAGCCCCTGTGAGGGAAAAGAGACATAAAAAGTGCAGACATACTCAGAATACAACAATGAGAATCTCTGCTATTTGCAATAGGAGTTGTATTCCTTAAGTTCTAAGCCAGCAGCTTTCAGGCTGAGATAGTATGGTTATAGTAGGGGACTGACTCAACTTTGCTCTGCTAAAAGATCCTCTCCATATCCTTTTACCATTTCTCTGAGGCCTCTTCACAACAGCAGCCTGTCACTCTTCTGGAACTTCAGTGCATGTTGAAATGAACAGAGTTTAGGAAAGGTACATGCAGAGAAACTAAAAACAAGAATGGATTGTTACCGACCTCCCTGGTTCTTGCAATCAATACCATTTATTTGTGAAAACAAATGGGTTTTTAAAAACTCCACATTCATATCATTAAAAGCCGCATTTTCAATAAAATTATATGTTGTGTTTTATAATTGCATGTCAAAATTTCTGTGCCTTAATAACCATATATATCTTTGATCCGCAGTACACTAATAATAGCCACAATGACTAATCAATCCAATCCAAAATGAAAATGAACAGTTAGAGCTTTATTGTCTGTAGAATGATAGATATATGTATACCTCTGTGTGTGTGTGTGTGAGAGAGAGAGAAAGAGAAAGAGAGAGAGAGAGAGAGAGAGAGAGAGAGAGAGAGAGAGAGAGAGAGAGAGAGAGAGAGAGGGAGAGAGAGAACCATGGGAGAGCCTTCAATAAGTGAGGCTGCTTCATAATTTCCATTTTATTGGGTCAAATTCTGAGCTACTCATTAGGCCTGCAAAGGAAAAATAAGACTTTTGAAGACTTCCATTAGGTCTCACCTCTGAATCAGTTTCTCCGAAATAAGACAGGGAATTCAGAGTCTCGGCTCTCCTTCAACTCCAGTTCAGGCAAAAGAGGGTCAGTTTTTCGGCAGCAGACTTTGATTTTCATTTAAGGCTTTCATTCTTTAGAAGAAAAAAAAAGAAGAAGAATGTGTTAGACCAAAAGCTGAAAAAAAAATTAGACTTGGCCAGGAGTTTTCTGAGAAATGAGCACCGATTCCTTTGCAGATCTCAGAAGCAAACTATTTTTGCCTCAAAACAAATGGTTTCTTTCAATTAATGTGCAGCAGCCTTGGATGGCTGCAGTGCCTCTGAAACAATGGCTGACTATCCATTTTCCCATCCCGATGCTCTTCAGATTCAATGGCGCTCTGTGGTAGCCATGGCAGGCTGCCCCTCCGACAGAGAAGACTTGGGTATTTCATCTTTTCAAGAAAGCCAGAATTCTCCCCTGCCACTAACCCCAGGTGCCCCCAGCCTTGATAAGATAGATCCCACTGAGATTCTCCATAATTACTTGCAAAGAGAGGCCATGGGAGCTATTTTCAAATACCTCTCAGATTCTTCACACACATGGCAGGCATGTTTGCTTGTTTCGATGGTTTGTGTGGTCATGGGAAAAGTGTCTCTGTAGTTTAAGGTTTCCCTTACTATTTCAGATGGCGATGTTTGGAGAATGTAATCTAAGGCTATAACCAGGACTGTGTTTGGCTGAGTTCAGAATCTAAAGAATGCATGCAGATTGGATTGTATGTGGAATTTACCTCTGTGTATTGTGTACACATGCGCATGTGTACACATGTGCATGCACATAGCACATATATGTGACACTGGAGCTTAAACTCAAGGCCTAGATGCTGTCTCTTAGATTTTTTTACTCAAGGCTAATTCTCTACCATTTGAGCCACACCTCCTCTTCAGGTTTTTTTGCTGAAGGATTTCTTGCCAAAGGAAAATCCCCATACTTTGGTAGAAATTCATTTTGATTAGGAATATAGTTTCTTTTCTGTTTTTGATTGTCAAAATACAAAGAGCTCATACTGTATGTATATCAATGGCCACACAGAATGCATATCATAAATAATTCCATAAATTAGTAAAAATAGGAATCTACCCAGTGTAGCCTTGTTGATTTTCAATGTACAGAAAGGACACTGTAGTGAAATCTTAGTGTGAAATAGTGCATTTATGTCACTTATCTTTTTGGAGATAACTCATGGATACTTGTTACATAAAGTTGTGGTTCGTCATCTCAGTAGAGGCAATGGTGAAAGAACATTAAAATTACAAGATGAGCCAGACTCTGGCGGTTCACATCTGTAATCCTAGCTACTCAGGAAGTCTGAGAGCTGAGGATCACAGTTTAAAGCCAGCCTGAGCAGAAACTTCCATTGGAGGGCAAGTGGCTGCAGAAGTAACAGGTTTTGAGCTGGGAGGTAAGGTTATGAAATGCCTTTATCATTTTCCTGTTACAGATTCAGGGGCTGGACAGTGGGACTGGAATTTAAGGTCACTTCTGATGCTGTAGAATCAAAAGAAGACATGGGAGGACCTTGCTGTGAGCCAGATTTTATATTCAAAATATCTAGGGAAGAAGTAACAAAGTAACAAGAACTCGTGTGTGTGTGTGGTTGTGTGTGTGTGTGTGTGTGTGTGTGTGTGTACTGATCTTTATTTCTCCCATTTCTACTGAGACGAGGCAACCTGTTATCTCGCATTTTCCATTTTTCTCTTTCAATTGTATTCCCTTGCATTTTTATGAGCTACTTGCAGTTGCAACTTCACATCTTTATTACATTATCAAAATGTCTTGTGTTGATAAGGCCATAATTTAGGATGGCAGTCTTGCAATGATTATGGGGATTACTGAAATGGCAGTATGCCGTGACAAGGAAGGTTATGTGCTAACAGTAAGTCACAGCTGTCTGTCTTAGGCTCAGTGGCTGTTGCCTGGACTTCGACACTTCAGGGAGCTTCTATCACCTCCTGGGCAAAGTGAGAAGGACCCAAAGCCCAGGGTCACCACCCACGGTATGGGGTGCAGTGATTTGTCCTTTGGCATATAATATAGTTTTGACAGAATAATCTTTCATAGGCATGTATCTTCTATCTGTGACCTAAACAGATCTTAAAATTCATTTGCTTGTAGCAACATGTGCTGTTGTTTTGTAAAATTCCTGTTTTGTAAAATACTACTCATTTGTATGTCAGTTTTTCGTGTTGCTCAGTTTGTTTTAGTTTGATTTTTGTTTATTCAGGTCTGTGCTGCATTCTGAGCTTTTTTGGCTAGTGCTCTACCAATTGAGCCACAGTTTCACTTCTGTGTTTTTAGTAGTTAATTGGAAATAAGTGTCTCCGGGCCTTTCCTTTCTCAGCTGGCTTCAAACTGTGATTCTTAGATCTCAGTGTCCTGAGTAGCTAGGATTATAAGTGTTTTAATTCTCCTTTGTGTAGGGATTACCATTTGGTTATATGTTACCATTTCGGTTGATGTTACAAGAGGATTAAACTGATGTTTCGAATGCTCCGTTAAGCTTGGCACTGATGAAGAAAAAGAGCATAAGGTTTTGGAAATACTATATTTTCATGCTTATCAAACTAAAAAAAATACATGACATGAACCTGTATTCCATTCTGTTTTTTCAGTCTTAGGAATTGGTGTCAATTTCCACGTTCGTTAAGATTAAATAGCACCTCTTTTTAGAGTTTTGCTTTCAGACCCTTTTTCCTTTTCAGTTCTTCAGCTGATTAAATGTTTAGTATTCCACAGGACTTCCTCACCCACAGAGCTGGTTTGAGAACCATGACAGAGTGACTGGCTTCTGTGAGGACCCCAATATTTAGATACACAGAAAACCTAATGGGGGAAGAAACTGAAACAAAGGTTCTGATGTAAGTGCGATGGAGAGATATTAATATTTCTGAAGAAGTGCACCTCCCCTGCCAACACCTGTCATCTACATTTAGAAAAATGAGTTACATAAAAATGTCCCCCTTGACAGTCAGTTTAATTTTCTCTTGATGAGCATCTGTCTTCCGCGTGGCATGTGGCAGCTCAGTGTACCAGCCATGCCCGAGACCACATGCCCTGTGAATTTGGCAGAGCCCGCACCGTCATTTCCCCTGCAGATTCTCTGAGTGTTCTCCAGGGTAAGGTCAGGGAGGGCCTGAGTCACCCATCCCGGAGCCCTCCACCATAGCACTGACAGCCTGGGGAAGCCAGAACCACACCGCCCATGCAGACTCCACTGTGACATCTTAAAACGCCCATCAGCAGCTACAGAAAATCCCCCCAAATGAACTCGAGAGCATTCTCATGTAACTGTGGGCCTTTCCTGTGTTTGTTACACTTAAAACTCAGCAATTGACATAGCAGGACTGTCTATTCTCTCTCCCTCTCTCTCTCCATATGTATGTATATATATGGAGAGATATTCCCTATATATGGATTGATTGATAATATATAATTTATATAATATAAATAATTTGTTTATATGATAGAAAATTGCATTTTGATACATAATTCTGATATATGATTATATGCTTATAATTATATATTTAGATGTAATTGCAAATGTTTTCTGTTTATATATACATATAATTTATATAATGCATATTTGAATATAAAATTTGGAATATACATATTTATAAATACTATATTTTATTTTTAACACGTTATTTATTTATTTTGTTGGTCTTATATACTTGGTTTCTTGTATCTATGGTCTTTTTCACTCAGTGTCAGATTTATTTTTTTCATATCTTTTTTTATTGTAATTAATAGAAGGGTTACATTATATTCACCAGATAGAAGGTGCATTAATTCACATGCATTGATACCCTTTCTCATATTTATTTTATTATTATCAGAGCTATAGAAAAACATAAGCTTCAGGGCAGAAGGGTAGCCTGGTGGTTGAGTGCTCACCTAGCATGCACGAAGCCCTAGGTTCGATTCCTTGGTACCACATACACAGAAAAAACTGGAAGTAGCATTGTGGCTCAAGTGGCAGAACACTTGAGTGCCTCGAGCAGAAGTGTCCAAGGACAGTGCCCAGGCTCTAAGTTCAAGCCCCAGGACTGCCAAAACTTAAATAGGCTTCAATTTGGACATTTAAATACTGCACAATGAATCAGTCAGATCCTTCTGAATGGACTTGATTCCAAGGGCATGTTCCCTGCCAGCCATATTAACACTGCCACATGTACATTTATAAGAATGCATTTAAATAATATATGCAAGCCTGCAATAGTGAGGCAAACTCAAGTTTGAATAACAATTTACAGGTTTTAGAGTTGATATTTAAAAAACATATTTAACCAGATGCAGTTGCCTATGTTTGGGATATAGAAAAATATTGACTGGATTAGTAAAATAATCTTTTTAAATGTAATTTTATTGTCAAGGTGTTGTACAGAGGGGTTGCAGTTACATTCGTAAGATAGTGAGAATTTCACTTTTCTCCCATGTTCCCTCCCTCCCTCCAGCACCCCCCATGTAAAGTTCATTTCCAACATATTGTCTTGTGAATATCCCTGGAGAATTGGTGGGAGGCAGTATGAGCTTCCTGGGAATACCACTAACCTTGTCCTGTTGTGGACCTGGGAATGCCAGCCTAAAATCCAGGTGGGGGGGGATGAAATGGGGACAAAAACATGAGAAGGGGTATCAATGTGTGTGAAGTAATGTTCTCTCTATCTGGCGAATATAAATGTAACCCCTCTATTAACTACAATAAAAATATGAAAAAAAACCTATGCTTTAAAATTCTATATTACATATAGAAAATAATAATTTGAATTAAAGAACCAGTCATAATTAAAACTGGAAAATAACCTTCCCTAAAAATATTCTTTCCTCTAAAAGGAAATTGTCAAAATTATAAGATCACTTATTACTTATTTATTTTTACTAGGTTATAGGGCTTGAACTCAGGGCCTGTGGGCTGTCCCTAGCTCTTTCACTTAAGGCTAGAATTCTACCACTTTGAGTCATATCACCACTTCCAGTTTTCTAGTGGTTAACTGGAGATAAGAGTCTCATGCACTTTCCTGCCCAGGCTGGCTTTGAACCATGATACTCAAATTTGATACTCCTAAATAGCTAGGATTACACAGGTATGAGCCACTACTACCTGGCCTATAAGATATCTTTTAAACATATTCTAGGATTACAGGCAAGAGTCACTACTACCTGGTCTATAAGATATCTTTTAAGCATATTCATCAGAAAGACACTTTTAAGTGGAGAAAGTAAAATACAGGTTTTCAGAATACAACATAATTTGGGTAATTGAGTTTAACTTAAAGCAAAAGCAAAGTTGGAATTACTGAAATTTGCAAGTATGTAAGACTTCCCACAATGTCCATGGTTCTCTGGGTAATAAAGCATTTTTTATCTTACTATGTTACCATAATCACGAAAAGCTATTCCCAGTGAAGAGAGAGCATGTGAAGCGTATGGCAGTTAAAATTATGTGATCTAGAGTAAGATGAAATGCAAATCTTATATCGCTACAAACTTGCCAGGTAAGAAACCCAATTGTTACTTAACTGATAAAATAGGGATCAAATAATAATATCTATTTCATAGAGCACATTTAAAGATTAAGGGAGGCAGGAGTGTAGTGTAGTGGTAGAGGGCTTGCCTCACATCTACAAAGCCCTGGGTTTGATTCCTCAGTACCGTATATACAGAAAAATCTGGAAATGGCACTGTGGCTCAAGTGGCAGAGTGCTTTTCTTGAGCAAAAAAAGTGTCCAAGAACAGTGCCCAGGTCCTGAGTTCAAGCCTGACTGGCAAAAACAAAACAAAAAAGTATAGCTTTGTTTTTCAGTTTTGCTTAATAAATGACAACTGTTCATTCTGATGGTTAACACTAAAAAGAACTGATCTGGGATCAAATAAACATTTAGAATTATTGTAAATAAAAGGTAGTGTGAGCCAGGTACCTATGTCTCTTTACTGTAATTCTAGCTACTCGGGAGGCTGGGATCTGGAGGCTCATGGTTCCAAGCCAGCTGAATTTGCACAGGATTCCATCTTTAAAAAGAAACAATAAAAGCTACACTGAGAGCATTATTCAAGTGGCAAGGTTCCAGCTAAGTGGGCAAGCCAGTAGAGGAGGTGAGGGCCCTGCGTTCGACCTCTGGTACTAGTAAAAGAGAATTTTAAAAAATACTTTCTTATTACACCAGATTAAAAAAAATACTGTGTGTGTGTGTGGAGAGGGGTCTCCAGTGGTACAGTGTTTATTTAGCAAGCACAAGGGCCTGAGTTCAATTCTTAGTACAGAGGAATTGATAGTTTGCGGAAGTTATCTTCTACATCTTCATCTCTCCAAGTACTGGAACACAGGCTGGTGGGTGACGGCCAAAAGTTATCTTTGTTAGTAACTACTGAGAGCATTATATAAAATTGATTTATACCTCCTGGCAATAAGACATCTGAGTGTTACAATCCAATGTCATTTATATTCTCGTGGAACTCAAACTGTGCTGCCAGGCTGAGGGGGCAGGATTATGTTTAGCCATTTATTTTCATAGCTAAGGCAAAGTCTTCAGTGGAGACCAGAGAATTTGCTACTGAACTCAGGCACCGAAATCAGAGGCTTCCTAAAGGAAAATTCATGTGTTTACCAGTTTCATTCACTCTCAGAATTACTGACCTGAGCTCGACATAGGTGGTTCACATCTAGAATTCTAGGTACTCTCGGCCGGCTGAGACCTAAGAATCACAGTTTGAAACCAGCCTGGCAGAGAAGTCTATGAGACTCACCTTCACTTGACAACCAGAAACTAGAAGTGCAAGTGTGGGTCCAATGGTAGAGCTTTGAGCAGAAAAGCTAAAGAGCTTAAGGTCTGGAGTTCAAGCCCCAATAATGGGAAAAAAATCTACTCAGTTGAAAAGTTGTATATTTCAGTTTCTCAACTACCAATATAAATGCATGTCCACATATATTCCCATAGGAGTAATTTGCTTCAAAGAGAACTATAATTCCCTGCAATTCCTTAGTAATTATTCTGGCTTGGGTTGCCAATGCAAATTTAAAAGTAACTGTCTTAAAATCCATTTTCATTGGCAAAACTTAAGAAGTGGATGAAACAATGAGATCAATAGTACAGAATTATTTATAAATGAATGTTTTGCAAGGATGGAGGATAAAAATATTTTAAGATCTCTGCAATCTCTATCAACTATATCATGTTTTAAAGTAATGAAATGATCACAAAAAGCTGCATGGTCTGTTCTGTTGTCTGCAATATTGAATTCCTCCTTTTTCTGCTTTTTTCAATACAAGAATATTGTTTTGAGACCATTACATAGATATAGTTCTTTCCTAGGGAATCCTTAGCTAATGTGGGTGTCTGCTTTTATTTTAGAAACCTTACTGTTTATACAACATTATGGAATCACTGGGGATTTATAATTAATAGTAATTTTGTTATCAAATTAAAATACATGATGCCCAGTTAAATTTGAATCTCAGATAAATAATGAATGATTACAGTGTAATACTTTTCTGGAAATACTGTAAATATACTTGTAATAAAATACAAGCTCATTGAGATGGGCATGTGGCACTTGTATATAATCCCAGCTACTGGATAGACAGAGGCAGAAGGACTAAGCATTTGAGAATTTCCAAGCCAGCAAGACCTTATCTCAATGGTAAGTAGCAGAACATATACCTAGCAGGGACCAGAAAGGGCCTGGGTTTAATCTTTAATATGGTCATTTTTTCATAGTTTATCTTAAATTCAAATATTTTCCTGGCAACCCTTAGCTCCTGTCCCTTAGCCCCACCTCTTTCTCCCATGGCAGCCAAAGCATTGTGTAGAAGGGAAGAGAACCAACCAGAGTTTACTGCTCAGCTCAAGATGTTTGTTTTTTAAATGGTTGGCAGAATTTAGGTAGGAAAGTATGATTCTTTAAAAAGCCAGCATGTAATAATGACTAGGTTAGACACTGAAGAATCAAGCAGGAACTGGAAAGCCCTGGAGTGTCCTCAGACTCCAGATCCCGAGGCTCAAATCGAGTTGGTAATGGCTGCAGATCAGAACCCCAGATCACCTGGCATTCTGGGAGGACTCTGCCCCAGAGGAACTAGCACCAGTGCCTTAGTAGGAGAGCATCATAGCAGGGATTGCAACAGTTTCCATGGGATAGATTCCTGAGCTCTGAACCAGGTCTGAAAGTGTGTTGCCACGGATGGGCCTTAGCCCAGAGCACTCTGGGACATGGCATAGGGGTGGGGGGGCAGACCTAAAGTGTTTCCTGCATCCTACATAGGGGGGACTGAGCAATGTTTGTGTTTCCTCTCTTTGCCAGTACTTAACATGAATGCAGTAGATCTGGAAGGGCCCAAAGGAGAGAGGGGAGGAAACATCAGCTAGCATGTACCAGCCCTGGGGAGTTTGGTAAGACAGAAAGAGGGAGAGGGAGGAAAGGGGAGAGGGATAGAGAGAAATAGGAAGAGAGAGAAGAGAGGTCACCTCTCATTCCCTCATTCCCCATGGAGAAGGTGGAGCCTGCACAGATTTTTAAGGAATTTTGAAATAGAGGCAAGGTATTCTGTAAGAATACATGCCACAAACACAGCAAAAAACTCACCTAGAAAATCCACAGAGAGTATGAAAAGACTAGTTGTCCAGGACAGTATGGCTAGCTTTGCCTGCATGTATGAGTGTGTGTGTGTGAGTGTGTGTGTGTGTGTGCACTGGTGGATGAGACAGTAGGGCCCTGTTAAATACCAGTGGATGAGGGTGTTTGGAAGTGAGTATTGAACATGGACATGACTGGGTGTACAAGGGATTGAGCACATGTGGGTACAGGGGTGACTGCGGGGTCTGTGGGAGAAAATGTGTGTAGGAGAACATGTGTATAACTGAATGTGTAAGAGGTTGAGCAGGTGCGGGTATATGTGATTATGGGGGGGGGGCTAAACATGAACATGAGTGGGGCTGTTTTCCCCAGACACAAAGAGCATGAAGCGGGGGTGTCAGGGGTGGGGGAGACCTTCTGGCCTGAGCCCCCAGGGAGAGTACCAGTGCAGCCTCTGGGGCCTCTGCACATGAAGGGGCCATGGCTTGGGACGTCTGCACATGAAGGGGCTGTGGCCTATGTTTCTGAAAGCCGACAATTCCCAAGTCTCTGGGGGAGATTGACAGAATCAGAGCTGAGCTGCTGGAAGCTTACCATGATTTCTAGCGTGTAGGATGGAGTGAAGGATGAATTCACAAGCTGTCACTAAAGATGACTTTGGAGTTTTAAACCTTAGAAAACAGTGCTATAAATAGAAGAGAAAAAGACAGGAAAAACAGAGTTTGAGGGGAAGCTGAGCATTTGCTGTGGTGTGTCAGATAGGAGGTGACAAATCCCTCGGTGACCACGGGTGGTTTGAACTCGTCCTCCTGGGTGCCAGGACAGTGCCCACCACCTGTGGAGTGGGATGATAAAGCACCTGTCTCCATAGGTGGGGTTTCTGCCAGGGAGAGAGTTTAGCCGATGGCTGTGGAGGCACTGCTGAACCCCAGGCCCAGCTCCAGGGAAAGATTCAAACAAACGAAGGCAGTTGGCCTCTAGTGTATCTCATTGGATTGGTATGAACAGTGAAATGTAGTGCCTGGGTTTTCTGTCAATATTCATTGCTTCTGGTTACTTTTGCTTTGATTGAAGCGGAAATTGTTTAAAAGAGAAGCACAAAAGATGTTTAAACAATGCACACCATCTTTACTCTCCATGTGAGCCACCTCTAATTTTGACTTTGGGATGAATGGTGTTTAAGAATCATGAGACCCGGGGCCAGGAGTTTGACCTAGTGGTAGAGTGCTTGCCTAGCATGCACGAAGACATGGGTTCGATTCCTCGGTGCTACATACATAGAATAAAAGCTGGAAGTGGTGCTGAGGCTCAAGTAGTAGAGCTCTAGCCTTGAGAAAGTCCAAGGACAGTGCTCAGGCCCTGAGCCCAAGCCCAGGACTGGTTTAAAAAAAAAAAAAGAAAGAATAGTGAGCCCCTTCCACTGTTCATCAGTATTGACAAAGCCACAGTCTCTGGATCAGATCTGGCTCCCGGGTTTTTCAATCATGTTTTATTGTAATGATCATCTACTGAAGTATTGTCTGTGGCTACGACAGCAGAGCTGGCAAAGTAAGAGCTTGTCATGCAAAGCTTAACATCTTTACTGCCTGGCTACACGGAAAAAATTTGCTGACCCTTGCTTCTAAAACAGTATATGATGTTAGGAGCATCTAAGAAACAAAAGTGAAAAGTAATTGTGATCTAAGCAGGACATAACATGATTCTAAACATATAATTGTAAATACTATCTTAGTTCCTGCTGCTGTATAACAAAACACCATAACCTGGGTAGCTTACAGACCAGAGAAATATATTTGTCCCAGTGGAGAATGAGAAGTCCCAGACTAAGGCGCCATCAAGGCCAAGTCCAGATAAAAGGCTCTGGTCAGGACTGATGTCACTGGTGGTCAGTAACAAAGCTGGCCAGCCCCATGGGGCCTCTTGCATGGAACCAACCCACCCATGACCCAGTCTCCTCCAGCCTATGACCCCAGGAGTAGAATTTCAGTGTATGAACTGGAGAGAGGCACCAAAGTTCACACTGTAGTAAGTGCCAATTGCACATTGTCTGCTGGAATTATAGCAGAACTTTCAATAGCAACACCACAACTTTAATATGGTGAACTTTTATATGGCATAGTAAATTTCATTTTATCCCAAAAATCATCTGCAGTTCATACAATTTTTTACTCTGTTGTCTTATGAAACAAAGACATCTTTCTGGGGAATTGTTTTGTGGCACACTAGTAAAAAATGAACATAAAATGATCTCCTGAGGTAATGAATTAGTGCAAATTAAGAAACAGCTTGACTTTTCCTCCTGGCCCCTGTGCTTTACAGCCTGGGCCTGAGTGTAAGTGAATACACACACACACACACACACACACACACACACACGTGTTTGGGTGTGCCCTCAGTAACATAGCTCTCTGATCACCCTTCATTTCATTACTCACCCAGGAATAGAGGAAACAGACATAAAAAGAAGTAAAAACATTTCTGACCAGGAGATGTGGATTTACTGTAGCCATGAAGGCTGAGGAGAACACTTGGGGTCATGCTTTGCGTGGGGCAAGCCCAGTTGAAGCAAGCTGGCGGCCTTCTTTGAAGGCAAGCGATACTTCCAGAGGTACCTTGTATCCAGACACACGCTCCTCTGGGACACTCAGAAGCAGCACTATCCTCCCCAGGAGACAGATATAGGAGCTGTTTCTAAGGAGAGAAATTTGGACTCTGTGTATTTAGGACCAGACTCTGTTTTGTGCTGTCTTTTGAGCACAGTGCATGCAAAGCAAACCTTCAAGGCATTTTTGACATTTAACTGAGCAACATGGTAAAGGATTACAGCATCAAACAGCCTATGCACAGGTGTGGGAAAACGCACGCCATACATTGTAAAGGCAGATGGGCCTTGCATAACAGGGCCCTGGGTCAACATGTGAGTTCTGAAAAGCTAGATCAAGGAAGCAAAAGTCTGTTTCCAAGGCAACAGAATTGCAAATCACTTGAATCTTAATGCAGTGGGCAGTGTGGTGATTCTAGCCAGTACCTCTTCAAATGAAATGGAAAATAGCTACACAAATACAGACATCTTGGGATCTCCCTGAGCAGACTCTGTGTTCCTAATACTGGTTCCAAAAGATGCGAAACAATGCTGATGGGACAGCTTCCAGCATCTCATCTGATGTAAAAGTAATAAAATACAGACATACTAGAATAACAATCTGGAGAAGTATATTAACTCATTAATTGCAAAGGACTGGTTCCAATGCCTTACTTAATTGGTTTATAACACCTTGAAAATACACATAGGCAGAGGGGAGGGAAAGAGAGGAGATAAGGGAGGGATAAATGAGGAGAGCAGTCTGTTCACATTGGAGAATCAAGAAGGCAATAAGTCAGATGTTTCAACCAAGCCATGAAGGATGAGCAGAGCCCGGAGGCAGATGAAGCCAGTACTGAGTGAGGCATTCCGTCACTGGGTAAGGGAATGTGCCATCATAACTAATTGGTACTCAGTAGGAAAGAAAGAGACATGTGGCTTCAAGGAGACAAGTGAGGTTTTGGAAGTTATTTCTTCATGTTACATGACTGGAACAGGCCAGGAACAGCAATCACATCAGACTAAGTAGAAATCTAGGAGCAGAAGGGATAGAAGAAAGTTGAGATACGGCATAGAGGTTGTTCTTTAACTCACATCACACATGGCACCCTTGTGTGTTAATGTTATAGAAGGCCTGTCACTTATTTCTCATGAACAGGAAGGTGTTGACTCCTGCTTCTGGAGCCTAGGGAGTCGATATTGATGGGACAGGCATGTGATGAGAAAGCATGAAAGATGAATTGAGGGGCCAGAACCCACCTTTTTATAATTATCCCACTCTGTAAGAAGTGTGTTCCCCCGATGACTGTGGAACTCTTGAGGTTTCGTCACCTCTTAACTGCCCCTATTTCTTAAGCTTATTATAAGGGAAATGAAAATGTAGCAGAAGTTTGGTAGAGTTCAACTCTCAAACTTGAGAACATAAATAAGAGGCCCCAAGAACATATTTTTCTCACATCACCCCTCACGATGCATCTAGAATCCATCCATTGGCGTCATCTTTTCCTATACTGTTGCCAGTCTCCACACTGACTTTCCACACTGTCTGTCTTGCTGTCTTCTAATGTATCCTCTCACAGTGGTGAGAACGCAACATGTTTCACAGGTGGAAATGGGCTTTGTCACTCCGCTGCTTCCATTATCATCTTCTCCTTCAAGGCTTTCCTCTTGGAATAAATCATCTGTAAGATCATGAATGACCTAATCCAGCTCTGCCTAGCTCTCCTCTTACTTCCAACTCCCCTTATCGTTACATTATAGACTAGCTACGATCACCTTGATCTATTACCCTGAGTGGACAGACCTCATGTTTACTTCCCTGGCTGCTGTGAGGTCATCCTTCTGCCTTGGACATTTCCTTGCCCTCACACATGGTCATCCGTACCCCAAAGGGCATGTTCCCAGTCCTCAACACCCTTCTGCTTTTCCCCTTTTTTCTATTGTTATCACAAAGGTAAGGTACAGGGAGGTTACCGTTGTGTAAGTTGGGTGAAGAGGACATTTCTTTTTGGACAGGATCACCTCTTTCCTCATTCTCTCCCAGTTTCCCCTCCCATTCCACTCTGATTTGTATAGGTCATTTTGAACATAGTGTCTGGTGAGCACCACCGCTGCATTTGTTCATCCCTGTCCCTCCATTTTTATCTTCCTCTTGTCATCCCAAAGACAGATAAACAATCAAACATGACAAAAAAGAAAAAAGAAAACAAAAACCGCAATTAAGGAAGAGACAAACCTCATTTCCCTTTCCTGGAGCTCATTATAGGAAATAGTGGCATATATGACCAGAGCCCATAGACATTGCCTTTATGTTCTTCCCCTAAGACTGCCCTCCCTTGAATGCCTAGAGTGCTGTACTTACCACTGTTCTAAGGGCATGCCCCTTCCAGGTACCCTGGCCCTAACCTTTCTGACACAATCATTTGTTACCATGCTTTGAGGTATGTGTCTTCCCCATTGACTCTGATTTTCTACAGTCCCTCATCACCTAAATCAGAACCTGGCTCATGGCACATACTGAGAGAGACTTGTGTAGAAGGAGCATGGGAGGCACAGAGTCGAAGGCAGGCCAGATGCAGAGACAAGTAGTCCAGTGGAAAGTAGCAGCCATGAGTGTGGCAAGGACACCACACAGCTACAGGAACAGGTGAGGGGAGTAGCACTGGCCTGAAGCTTGCAGGTCCTGACCAGAAGCACTAGAGGTGGGTGGGAAGAACAGAGAAGGGACCAAGTCAGGGCCTGATGGCCGGGGCCTGAAGTCAGAAACTGCAAGACCACCTTGCTGTGGGATCCTGGGAACACACCGCAACCATCTGTGAGCTGGGCCCTCACCTGTCATGTGGAGATGCAGAGAGCAATGCTTACCCCTCCAGGCTGTAGTGAAGAGGAGAAGGGTGGTAGTTGAAAGGCACCAGAGCGATGCCTTCTGTGCACTCAGAGCTTTATCAGCGAGGGTTAAATCACAGCTCTGAAGATCATCAGCTACTGGGGGCTGAGTGGATGGAATGCAGAGACTCCTTCATTCATTCAGCAAACAGAGCTTCAGGAAACTCGGGAAATAGCAATTCAGAATCTCAGTTCTTGTGCCCATTGAGCTCGGCCTTGTGGGAAATGCAGCTGTCTATCAGAGGAGAAGATGGATGAATGTGTAGGGGTAGCAAGAAAGTGATCCCCTTCCATGTGTCTTAAAGGGTCATGTTGACACGTTAACTGGAAGAAAGCATGACATCGCCATTTGCTCCATGTTTTATGTGGGAACCTTCACACTGAAGTCGCAAAGACCCATGGTAATCCTTCTCCATTTCTAAGGTTAGGTTCAGTGGAGCAAGGACAGCCATGTAGAAACATAATTGGAGAAAATGAGGATGGACTAGGTAGAGAAACCCAGGCAAGTCTGTCTACAGATTTCTCTTTGTACAGCAGTCCTTCCTACTAGCCAATGAACAGGATGCCTTTTGAGTTTTTGTTTAGTTGGTTGGTGGAAACATTGTGTGTGTGTGTGTGTGTGTGTGTGTGTGTGTGTGTATGTTGCCATTTTATTCTCTTTACCTTTCAGTATCCTCTCCCTCCACCCCAGCAAATCCTCTCCTTGACAGTGCCCTTTTACATTTGTATGTTATTGTCATCATCATCATCATCACCATCATCACCATCACCATCATCACCATCATCATCATCATCATCATCATCATCATCATCATCATTGTCGTCGTCGTCATCTTAGGTCTGTATGCCACAAATGAGTGAGGACATGCAGTCTTTGGCATTTTGATCTTGGTTTATCTTGCTCAGTGTGATGATCTTGATTTCCAGATCCATAATTTTGCCCCAAAGAACATAATTTTATGTTTTGTTTTGGCTGAGTAATATTTCATTGTAGGTTGGTAGGTAGACAGACAGATGGCGTGATATATTTTCTTTATCCATTCACCCATAGTTGGGCAGCTTGGCTGCTTCTGCAGTTTGGTTACTGTGAACAGACAGTTCTTAAAATAAGCTGAAATGACTAATGACAAATAACTAGTGCGTACGTGAAGAAGTGTTCAGTATCCATAGTCATAAAGGAAATTCAAATTAAGAATACACTGATTCCATCTCACCCCAATAAGAATGACATTCATCAAGAAAATGAACAACTGTGAATGCTAGTGAAGATTCATAAAAAATGAACTCATATATTACCAGTAGGAATGTAAAGTTGTCCAACCACAGTGGAAGTCAGTATGGAGATTCCTTTAAAAAGACCTAAAAAACAGACTGACCTTGTAACCGTACTACCATATTCCTGTCAGGCAAATATCTGGAGGAAAGTAAATCAGTAGATGGAGAGATATACCTCCATAGCCATGTTTATTATAGCTCTATAGCCAAACTGAGAAGTGGTGTTTTCATAGCCTCCAATACTTGGAATGAACATGAAGTCTGGCGTTACATAACACACACACACACACACACACACACACACACACACATACACACACACACACACACACACACACACACACACACGGATTAAAACCAACAAAATATATGATTTTACCCTCTCCCTGGCTGTTGTAATCTTGTAAGATGGCAGCCTGGAAGCTTGTTGCAGGTTTACATGTAGCTTAAGAACTTAAAAATGCAATTTCTTCTCTCTCAGTAATGAGACTTAAAGGAAAAATACTCCATGGGACATACCTTCATTGAAAATTGTGGCTTTGTTGTATGGGCCTTTTACTCAGGAGTCTTGTTGCTTATTTGGGAAGTCTAAACAACAAGGGAAGAGGAATTCGGGAGGTAGGGCTTCTCTGGTGGGTGGAGATCTGGGCCTGATCTTTATAATGAGAGGTGTGCACAGCAGGACCTCGAGGGCCTGCAGCCCTTCCTGAGGCTAGAAAGACCCTGCCTTGGCCATGAGGGCCTATGCAGTGGATGTTTCTGAGATGACCATTGAGGCAAAATGACCAGATGGCCACCAGAATAAGATCCCATGATTCTTCTAAGAATTCAACCAGGCACCAGTGGCTCACAACTATAATTCTAGCTACTTAGAAAGCTGTGATCTGAGGATCAAGGTTCTAAGCCAGCTCGGGCACAAAAGTCCATTAGACTCATCTCTAGTTAGCTACCAGAAAACCAGAAATGGCGCTGTGGCCCAAGGAGTAGAGTGCTGGCTTTGAGCTGAAGAGCTCAGGGACCAGAGTTCAGGACTCATGACTGACAAAAAAAAAAGTTCAAAGATTCAGATTTACACCTGCAAATTCCAAGATCTCTGGATGGCTTGCTAAGGGTTCAGCATTCTATCATGGCATCACAATTGTTATGGGTCTTAGTTGAAATACTCTGGCTACAGAACCAAACACATGTCATAGGGAAATTCCCCAGAAGAAAGGAAAAGTATGGCCATGATAGGTGTTTCTTCCTAGTGGGTGATCCACCGATCCTGCCAACAGATTCTGATTGCTTCTAAGCTGATGAGACGCAGAAAAGAAACCTGTGCAGGGGCTGTGGGAGGAGTGGACGGGTGATTGGCACTGTCTGTGAGGATGTTCCCCACGGCCGCCTTGGCTTCTGTGAAAGTAGAAGTCAGAAAGTTCAAGGCCTGTCTCCATTCTGCTACTTAAGCTTTTTCTTTTTCCACCCAGATGCCTTCACCTCCATTTCTGGGTGAAGATGGCAACGTGAAGGTCACAGCTGGTACAGATAACATATAAAAAGAGGCGGGCATCTGTCTCCCTATCATAAATACCAAAAGGGTAGCTAAACATCCCCAAGTTGCATATTGAAAGTATAATTTTATCCAGCTGTGTTCTCTTCACACCTGTAATCCTAGCTTTTGGGAAGTAGAGATGAGGAAATTATAGTTCCAGGCAAATTTGGGCAAAAAGGAAAGTTCCATGGCCTATGATACTCCATCTTAGCCAATGGACTGGCACCACTGGCTTAAGCCTGTTAGCTCAGCTGTAAAAGAATTGCAGTGGCTGGTCACGGGGGGTGGGGAGGAGAGGGTTATCTGACAACTCAGCTGCAAAAGGAAGCTCGTAGTCCAGGCCATCCTGGATATCAAACACGACTCTGTTTGAAAAATAACCAAGGTGATGAGTGTTTGACTCCTGTTTTCTGCATTGCAAAATGTAGAAAATGTTTCTTTTCTATTTCTTCCTATTTAACTTTGCTAAAGTAAAATAATTCCTTGCTAATACTGCCAAAAGAAAAGTAAAAAAGAGAAGTGGGAGGGAAGAAACATGGGTAGAAAGATAAATAGACAGACAGGAAGGGAGGGAGGAAGGGAAGGTAAAGGAAGAACAAGGGAGAGAGGTGAAGGAAGAGAAGAAAGAAGGGAAAGGGAGTGGAAAGGGGAAGTAAAAAGATGCTGGAGACATGATTCAAGTGATAGAGTACCTACATAACAAGTGCAAGACCCTAAGTTCAATCTCCAGAAAAACAGAGGGAAGTGTAGAACCTCAAAGTCGTTTCAGGTCTTAAGAACTGACAAAGTAGTTACTGAAGTTAGGAAAAATATGCAACCTTCATTTATTCCTGAAATATAGTAGTTCGCCAAAGAAATAGGTCAACTCAAATCCAACCTGAGAAGGACGTATTTGTGACCCAAGGGAAAGTATGTGTCATTTATAGCTATGGTGAGTGATCGTAAGTCTCTCGGTACTGTTCCAAAGGGTTTGCCAAACAGAACTCACTTTATTTCTTGCAAAACCCTCTGACTCCCACTGATCCCATTTCATAGTTGAAGAAACTGAGGCAAGCAGACATAAGTATCCTGCCTCCCAGCACCCAGACTGGAAGCAATGATTCTTGCACATGCTAGAGTTCAAATGTAAATAAGCAGTGAGTAAGCAATTGAACATTTCCCTTAAGGAGCTTGTTTGTAGATATAATCACCAGAAACCACCATCATAGAGAGTTAATAGAACTAGCTCAAAGAAAGACATAGCTGAAAGTGAATGTGCTTATGTAGGCATTTTAAGAGTGAGCTATAAAGAGATTCAGATTAAAGGAATTTTACGTATTTATTTCCAATCTTCAGCATAATTACTAAACAAAAGACAGCCATTCATTTCCTGGGGATTTTGTTTTAACTGAACAACTGTGATAGTCTTCATGTGGCATGGAGTTTTTCTGTCTTGATGCAATTACAGCAGCGTGATTCCTAGCTTTGAAATATGCTCTTACTTGGAGAAAGTAGAGCTGATATGTTGCAAGGCTGTGATCACGAGTCCTGCTTGCTGGCACTGTTGAAGATGCTTAGTGACATTTTAACATGAAGATGGTAGCGTTTCTATTTTGTCTCCATTATCACTGTGAGTTTTGAAGTGCAAATAACTAGAAATGGGATCTCTTAAAATTTGTTTCACAATGACAGATAGAACAATCTCTACATGTTGCGACAAAACCCTGACTGATCTATGATTTAATCATATCCCCACTGCTCCTATGAAAAACCCATGGGCTTTTTTGCTTCTGGTGTGTGTGTGTGTGTGTGTGTGTGTGTGTGTGTGTGTGTGTGTGTGTGTGTGTGTGTGTGTGCGCGCGCACGCGCGCGCGTTCTGGGCCTTGAACTCAGGGCCTAAAAACTATCCCCTAGCATTTTTTTCAAGGCTTACATTCTACCTCTTCAGCCACAACTCAACTAGTGACTTTTTGGTGATTACTTGGAGATGTGAGTCTCATGGACTTTCTTGTTCAGGCTGGCTTCAAACCTGAATCCTCAGACCACTGCCTCTTCACTCACTAGGATACAGATGTGAGCCACTGCCACTCAGCCTGGTTCACAGACATTTTGATGTCCTGATCTCTTTAAACTAAAAACTATGGAAGATCTCAAAGTTACTTTATCTATGTAAGTTATATCTTCTAATATTTATTATATTGGGTTTAAAATTTTTAAATGCTTAAATAGTTAATGTATTGTATTCACTAAGTATTCTTTTAAATTCAAATGTAAACTGAACATGTATTGATAAAAATATTTTATATGACGTATCTTGCTTTTCCAGATAGGAATATTGGCTTTGTTTGTCCAGTATCCAGAATATCAAGCTAAAGAGATGTCAGCTACTTTCTTAGATCTATATCTGATTTCAGTCTGCTGTAGCAGACAGGGCTATACACATGCATGACTGGAAACAAAAGTAATATTTCTAAAATGTCAAAATAACTGTAGATGTTACTTAATTTAAAAAAGTCCTACACATTGGATTTTCCTCTTGAGACCAGGTCTTGCTGTAATAACCCAAACTGATCTCAAACTATGTGGGACTCTGGAAACCCCACAGCCCTGAGACATCGTAGGGACACTGAGGGGCCACGGGAATCCTGACTGTGAGCAGCTGCACCTGTGTCACCTACACTCAACACCGTCCTTCCTGCCTCCCACTCTTCCACCCAGTGGCTGCCTCTGCTGCGGCCACCCCCCTTCTCCCCGGGGCACCCCTGCCTTCAGAGCACAGCAGTGTGAGTGATCACGTGATCTTCTGGGTCCTCAACAGCAGACCCTGAGACAACGGCTTGAGTGCAGGTCACATACATGTAGGAATTGTCAGGACAGGACAGAAAAGACGAGGCAGAAGAGGAAGGAGAAATCAACTGAGGCTGATCCCTGAAGACACCCTGTAACCAGCAGGCTTTCTTAGCAGTTGACAGAAGAAGATGGCTTGATAGCTCCGGTGGTCCAAGGAGGCTGGCTTGTACCCACCAGCCCCCGGTGATGTCCCAGGGGCTTGAACTTCCCTGAACTTTGTGCTTATTCAAAGTTCCCAGAGCCTTGGTGAATGCCACAAGACAGAAGCTCACTCAGGTGTCCCTCTGAGCTTACAGAAAAATGACCCCTGTAGACAGGGGCCAACAATAGAGGTAGACAAAAAGGCCTCTGTTGTGTCTCATCAATAGCAGTGATTACGTCTGTCTCAGAAGGAGGCGCTTGAGTGCTTCCTGTCTGTCAAACCCATGAAGCCACAAGTGGAATGCAGGGATTCCTAGAACGCCGTCCCCTCCCCTTACCACTCCGCAGGCTGCAGGCCCAGATTTCCCTTTAAACATCATTCCCTGCAGCTTCTTCCTCATTTGTTAAACAAATCTGTCTGATAGTACCCTGAGTATCCCCATCTCATAGTATAGAAAACTATTTACTCATGAAAATTAATTTTTTTCTACCCTGAAAACCAGTGCTTTCTCTTTTCAGTTGAATAATTTATTTTTCTTTGAAGTCTGCGGATCATTGGGGTTTATTGAGTCCCCAGGCTTCTCACTGATCAGGCCAAAAAGCCAGTAGTGAAGACTGCCCAGGAAGGACCCTGGCTGAGGACAGAGAGGAAGAATAAGTCACCAGGAACTCAGCACCACACCAAGACACACACACAGAGGAACCAGCCAGAGTTCAGCTGGATCCTGCTAGCTAGAGCATATTAGACCTGCCCGGTTCCGAGAGGAAGCGTCAAATGCAAGTGTGTTCATGAATGTGGAGATATAATGCCACTGACTCTGTGTCTGTCTTTGATTACGTTTCTGGGTTTTCTTCTTTCCTCAGTGGAATTTTGAAGTGGCGAGATCTTAATTATAGACTTCTCCCATTTATAAGCAAGTGTGCACTGTGGGTCTTCAGTTCTCAGAGCTCCCTTTTTTAGACATAGATGCACTCACTAATTGCACACACAGAATGGAGAAGCTGGGGGTTTTCATTATCCTTATTAACCCACGAATCTTCTGGGACTTGTGACAAATCTTGGGCTGATTTTTCTGCTCTTCTTAGAAACATGATTGTTTTCGGGATAGTTCCTTCAGACTGCTGAGTGATGAAATCTGGCATTGGTTTTGGAGATGCAAGGTAGATCGACAAGCATCCCTTCTCTTCCTGCAGGCTAACGCGGGATTTTTGGAAGTCTAATACCAAAGGTTACTTGCCCGTAACCTTTCAAGTTTCATTCTCTATAACGGTCCCTAAGCTGACCTGGAGTTCTGTTTCTGCTTCTAGTCCTAGACTTCACTTGAGGGCTGGGTTCAAATGCCACCTCCACCAGGAAGTTATCCTTGATTCTTGCCCATCACAGTACCACACATTCCTTCTTCTATAAACTAGTTCTCTGCCAGTTGGCCTGTGAACTCAGGTGGACTCTGTGGCCTGTCTCGTGGTGCCTCGGGTATGGCATAGAGCTTGGCAAGCAGGAGGGACTGAAGTAGACATAGTTTTTTTACTGCTTATTTTGATTTGGGTCTTACTGGTTCTCCAGTAGTTTGTATTGATGGTGCCGTTGAGAGGCAGAATCTTCTGGAGAAAAGGCCTAGCAAAAGCAAGTTAGGTTATTGGAAATGTGCCTTAAAGGAGATTTTGGAACACCAGTTACTTGCTGTCTCTGTGTCTCTGTATGTCTTTTTCTGTGTGTGTGTGTGTGTGTGTGTGTGTGTGTGTGTGTGTGTCTGTTTGTCTGTCTGTCTGTCTGTCTGTCTCCTGCTACCCTGAAGTGAACTTCGTTGCTCTGTGACTTCCTCTCCATGACGTTCTGCCTCCCACACCTAAAGCAACAGGTCCAGGGAGCCGTGGAGGGAGACATCCGAAATCTAATGTAAACCCTTCCACTGTTCCAGAGACAGAAACTGACTAGCACAGCTTGGTTCGGACATTTGGCAGTGGTTGTAATTCCATATCCAGTGCACACTCAATTTGCCCCGAGGTCCTGCAGCACAGAACTCTCATTGGTTTATTGTAGAATCAACTTGGACAATTGTCCATCCCCTGTTCCATTATCCATTTTGGAAAAATGGCCTTAACCCTCAGTCCTTCCTGCCATCTTGTTTCATTTCAGTAACTGCCATCCTTGAGTTTACATTAGTGGCATCTTAAGTATTATCCTCTCTCCAAGAACACCGGAGAAAGACATAATGCTGTTGTCTGTACTGTGGAAGATGGAGCCAGATATAGGAAAAGACATAGACAACAAACGTACTGTATAGGTTCTTGAGTGAACTCATAGCTGGCATCTGACAGCCTCTATAATGATGACACCCCTGCAATAGCACACAAAAAGACTGATTCACATCACAAGGATTTTAATTAAGATTTCATTAGCAAAATTGACATGGTGTTAAAATTAATTAGCAATTGTTTTTCTCAGGTCTTTTATAAAAACATTACTGGAAAGTATAGTAGAAAACATTTTCTGAGCTATTTCTGTGCCAAAGGAAGATGCATATGAATTTTCAGCATATCAATGCCATTTAATGCTTGGGAATTCGAATCCCAACGTACTTTGAATGTTTAGCAGTGGTTCCATGCTATACTAACTTAATTATGTATTATACTAATTAATGTTACTTTTTACTATCACATGCAAAAGAGGAAAGCTGCTATAAGGGCTCTATCTACACAAGTGTGATAACTTCAAAGGCACTGTATTCCTCACTGTACCTGAATGATATCTGGCATAGTCCAGCAATCAGGACAGTATATTTTTTCTCTATTTCATAATGAAAAAATGTAAAATAATGTTACAAAATAAAAGTAAAAGAAGTATAGCCCAGAAAAAATGCATAATTTTCCCTCTTTGTAAGAACTGGCTGATTGATGTAGAGTTTTATTCTGATGTAATACTTCTATATAGTTTTCAGAACTGGTCCAGTGATTCAAATTGTAATTGGAGAAAATCAACTCATCTTCCTGTTCTAGAAAATGAGGCACATTCACTTCCCAGGAAAATGGCATTCAGTTGAAATGCAAATCTCAGAATTATCTAAACCTGCCTCTTCCCACCCCCCAACCCTTGCATGTTAATCTGGTGTTTTAAACCATCCCCACTGAGCTGGTCAATTGAATCCAGAAGTCTGCAAAACCAAGAGTTAGAAGGACAGCTCCTGGATGCCCTTCTTGTTTATACACAAGCCAGGGGTCAATGTTCTCCAAACAAACAGAATCAACTGGATATATTTAATGGCAGGGGTTTTAGGGTTTTATTGTTATTGTCATCATCATTTTGTTTTGTTTCATTTTATAATTGGCACAGGCAGTTGTGAGAATGTAATCAAGTCCAAACCTTTAGGATAGGCCTATAGTCTGCTGGCAGAAGTCCCTCTTCTGCTAGGCAGAATAGTCTTTTTTTTCATTGTACCCTTCAACTGCTTACCTACATTCTAGGTAATCCATTTCACTCCCAATCCACTAATGTCATTCTCATTTGAAGAATACTCTCACATAATATCTAGATGAATTTTGACCAAATGTCTAGATACCTTAGCCTATACCAGGTAATATATAAACTTAGCTACCACTACATATAGAGACACAGAAATCCATGTAATACTTGCTCATTTGACTGAACTTTATTAGTGAGCTTTATACCACCAAGAGAAGATACGTAAGTTATTCCTCTTTCTCTGCTTCATGGTACTTTGTCATATGGATAGACTACAATTCATTTGAGTGATGGATAAGTATTTTGGTGATTTCCATGTCTTCTGAATGGATATGTGGCAGTTAATACTGCACTGAGGCATATGTCTTGGGAGAGAACAGAAAGGTGTTTTAATGAGACATTGAAGTTGTTGGACTGGGGAATGTATGTCTTCAGATTGAAGCATTATTATCCAGCTGTATTCTAAAATGATTGTCTCATGGATCCTTCTACTAATGGTTGATGATAATGATTGATGGTTGATTCCTGTTTCACTCTATTTTGTAAACTCTTCTTTACCTTTAAAAATTTGCCAGTTTTGCTGGGCGAAGTGGCATACTCAACCCCTGGCATGGTCTCTGCTTGTTCCCGCAGCAGCTTCTGTGTACTGTCTAAGTGCTTGACATGTAGAGCCAGGGCGGTGTTTAGAATTCTAAAAGCATTTTTTGTCTTACCAGATTTTCCAAAAAAGACTATTGACTAGAATCTTATCTATAGATACTCCCCAAAATCGGTAAGAGGTCGTCAGTTTACACGGAACACACCTCTTCCTGTGCTTCTCTGAAATCTCTTCAGCACTCATTTTCTAATAGAGTTGCTTCTCGAATCCTGATAAGTTCATTGGCTGTTGGAAATCAACATTGAAAATGAACTTGGAATGCTGAAGACCTGTCTGCTGCCCTTACCTAGCATGAATAGGACTGAAGATGGACTGAGGTGATCAGAGATCATCTGGATTAGGGGAGGAGGCATTTCAGCAAACATTCAGGGAGGAGATTGGGAGTTTGGCCTAGGACTAGAGTGCTTGCCTAGCATTCAGGAGGGCCCTGGTTTAATTCCTGGGTTCAACTCCATATACATACAGAAAGCCGGAAGTGGTGCTGTGGCTCAACAGGTAGAGTCCTAGCCTTGAGAAAGCCTAAAGACAATGTTCAGGCCCTGAGTTCAAGCCTCAGGACTGGCACAAAAAATAAGCCACTCAAGTAGATGAAATCAGGGAAGTGGGGAGTTCTCTCTAAACTGATTTTGTGGGATTCTTGCCCAAACTGAGTTCAATAAGACAGGACCAAGGTCGAGGCTTAGTTGAAGAGAGAGCTCCAAGGTACCTGGTCAAACTTCGATGGAGAGGATCTTCATCAGGCCTTGGGCTATCAAAGAGGCACATTTTAAATTTCTGCCATTGGCTCACTTCCATGCTCAGTCAAGTCAGCAAAAGAGGCAGAATTCCAGAGTGATGTGTCCCTGTGCCAGCAAGTTTCAGGAACACAAGCACCTCAGTGTCAGAGGAACAGGTTTACAGCCTTCCGGAAACTTCACAACAAGCTCTGTAAGAAGAAGTACCATACAATCAGAGAACTCCCAAGAGCCTCACCCCACAATGCACCACGCCACATTGCATGGCTGCTATGGCTAAATACAGGATTCACTTTTCAAAGTTTTGTAGGAATTTCTTGGTTTTATTGTCAGGGTGATGTATAGAGGGGTTACAGTTACATTTGTCAGGGGGTGGGTGCATTACTTCTCACACATTGATAGCCCTTCTCATGTTTCTATCCCCGTTTCCCTCACCCCTCCTAATCATCTTGTTTCCCCCTTCCTTTCCAATTTCAAATAAACAAATACAGTAACAATATGAGATTAATCATAAGGGGAAGAAAAGAGAAGAGACATAACATAGTACATTAAGAACAAAATAATCAAGATAAAGCTCTTGTTTCCATATCCTAGAGTTCCTTTCATTTAGTCTCATCCTATGTGACCTTATGTATCTAGGTTTTGAGCTATTGTAATCCGCTGCCAGGAGAGTCTTAGATGTGTACTAATTATTACAAATGAGGGAAACAGTGGAGCCTATGTTCCTTTGAGTCTGGCTTACTTCACTTAATATGAATTTTCCCATGTCTTTCCATTTCCTTACAAATATGGCCATGTCATTCTTTCTGATGACAGCATAAAATACCATTGTGTATAAGTGCTATGTCTTCTTGATCTAATCATCTCTTGATGGGGCATCTGGGTTGGTTCCATATCTTCACTATGGTAAATAATGCTGCAATTAATATTGTTGTGCTAGTGGCTTCAGTATGTCCTTGTTTCTGGATGATTGGGTAAATGCCAGGGAGTGGAATTGCTGGGTCACAGGGGAGTTCCATGTTTAGTCTTCTGAGGAACCACCATACTGTTTTCCATAGTGGTTGAACGAGTTTGCACTCCCACCAACAGTGTAGTAGTGATCCCCCCTGGCCATATCTCCACCAGCATCTGTTGTTATTAGATTTCTTGATAATGACCATTCTAACTGGAGTGAGGTGGAATCTTAGAGTTGTTTTGATTTGCATTTCTTTTATGACCAGAGATGTAGAGCATTTCTTCATGTGTCTATAGGCTATTTTTATTTCTTCTTCAGAGAAGACTCTCTTTAAGTCTTTAGCCCATCTTTTAATGAGGTGGTTGTTTCTTTGAAGATTTTTTTGGAGAGATTCAATTTTTTTAGCTCTAGATATATTTTAGATATGAGGCCCTTGTCTGTTGTATGACTAGTGAAGATCTTCTCCCACTCTGTGGGCTTTCTATTTAACTTGCTAGCTACGTCCTTGCTATACAGAAGCTCTGAAGTTTAATGTAGTCCCATTTGTCCAAACTTTCTTTAATTTGTTGTGTTTCTGGGTCTATGAAACCTGCATAACCCTCATCCCAAAACCAGACAGGAAATCATCAATGAAAGAGAACTATCGACCCATTTCTTTGATGAACATTGATGTAAAACTTATTAACAAAATATCGGCCAATCAGTCATCTTCCCCAACTTATCAAAAAATTATACGCTATGATCAAACAGGATTCATCTCAGGGAGGCAAAGCTGGTTCAACATACGCAAGTCAATTAATATAATTCAACACATCAACAGGAGCAAGGACAAAAATCACATGATTGTCTCAATAGATGCAGAAAAGGCATTTGACAAGATCCACCATCCCTTCATGCTAAAAGCTCTGGAGAAACTAGGAATCCATGGAACATTCCTCAGTGTAATAAAGGCTGTGTATGACAAACCCACAGCTAGCATTATACTTAATGGTGAAAAACTAAAGCCATTAAAATCAGAAATGAGACAAGGATGCCCACTCTCTCCACTCCTCTTTAATATAGTATTAGAATTCCTAGCCAGAGCAATAAGGCAAGAAGTAAGCATAAAGGGGATCCAAATACGGAAAGAGGAAGTGAAACTTTCCCTTTTTGTAGATGATATGATTCTGTAAAGAACTCTATAAGCTCCACTCCCAATTTGCCTGAGTTGATTTGAACTTTGACAAAGTATCAGGGTGTAAAATTAGCCCTCAAAAATCAATGACTTTCCTGTGTGGTAACAACAAGAGGATCAAGGCAGAAATCAGGAAAACAACTCCTTTTGCAATAGCCTCAAAGAAAATGAAGTACCTAGGAATTAACTTAACTAAGAATGTAAAGGACCTTTTTGATGAAAACTTTAAAACCGTGAAAAAGGAAACTAAAGCAAAACCGAGGAAGTGAAAAAAAAAACATTCTCCTGGATTGGAAGAATTAATATAATGAAAATGGCAATCTTGCAAGGGCTATCTACAAATTCAATGCAATACCCATCAATATCCCAATGTCATTCTTTAAGAAAATAGAAGAGGGCCAGGAGTTTGGCCTCGTGGTAAAGTGCTTGCCTAGCAGGTTCAGTTCCTTGGTACCACATACATAGAAAAAAGCCGGAAGCAGTGCTGAGGCTCAAGTGGTAGAGCTCTAGCCCTGAGAAAAGTCCAAGAACAGGATTCATGCCCTGAGCTCAAGCCCAGGACTGGCAAAATATTGTTTTGTTACCTGATATATCGGATATATTTGTATTTGGTTATTTGAAATTGGATAGGGAAGGGGGGAAAACAAAATGAGGGGTAAGGGTGGGGGGGAGGGAAATGGGGACCTAGACATGTGAAAGGGTATCAATGTATGGGAATTAATGCACCATCTATCTGGCAAATATCATGTAACCCTTCTGTTAATTACAATAAAAAATATATGAAAAGAAAATAGAAGAGGCAATCCAAAATTTCATATGGAATAATAAAAGACCCCATAGAGCAAAAACAATCCTTAGCAGAAAGAATAACACTGGAGGAATATCAATACCAAACTTTAGACTCTATTACAGAGCTATAGCAACCAAAACAGCTTGATACTGGCACAAGAACAGGCCTGAGGACCAATGGAATAGAACTGGAGACCCAGAAATCAACCTGAAGACCTATGGACACCTAACCTTTGGTAAGGGAGCCAAAAAAAAATAGGATGGAAGAAAGACAGCCTCTTCAACAAGGGGTGCTGGCAGAATTGGTTAAGCACCTGCAGAAAACTAAAGTTGGATCCTTATACGTCTCCCTGCACCAGAATAAATTCCAAATGGATCAAAGACCTTGAGGTAAAAGCAGATACCCTGAAAACTTTACAAGAAGGAATAGGAGGGCCGGGCGTTTGGCCTAGTGGTTAAAGTGCTTGCCTAGCATGCACGAAGACCCGGGTTCGATTCCTCAGTACCACATACATAGAAAAAAGCCAGAAGTGGTGCTGAGGCTCAAGTGGTAGAGCTCTAACCTTGAGAAAGTCCAAGGACAGTGCTCAGGCCCTGAGCTGAAGCCCAGGACTGACACACACAAAAAAAAAGAAGGAATAGGAGATACACTAGGTCAAAACTTTCTTAATAAAAATTCAGAAACAACAAATTAAGGAATTTTTTACATGTCATCAATAATGTTTTTATATTTCTAGAAGTGTTCACATAATCTAGCATGCATTTGTTTAACTTGGCCTCTTCACGTAAAATTCCTGATATATTGATTCCCATCTCCTTTGGCAAACGCATTTTCCTACATTAATAGTGGTCAAAAAATCAATACTCCTTGGATTAATAGCACTGCTTATACCTTAGAAAGTCACAGGAGTTTATTTGAACCTAGGCATGGCAAAGCCACCTCAAAATTCCATTACTGGAAGAAGCAGTTCCATATTTTATCTTCCAAAAATTAGAAGATTTTCTTTTTTTGAGTTGGCTATTGGGTTAAGTAGTCTGAATAGAAAGTAGTTGGGATTTCTCAAGTAAATTTGCTAAAGAATAGGGGAAGCAGTATAAGAGAAGAAATAATAATGAAAGTATCATGCAATTTTGACGACCATAAACCAACTACTGAGCAGAAAACCAGGCTGGAAATGTAGCTTTAGACAATCTCGTAGAGGTAGAATCTTTATCCTCCATCTTTGCATCTTTTTTTTTTTTTTTGCCAGTCCTGGGCTTGAACTCAGGGCCTGAGCACTGTCCTTGGATTTTTCTCAAGACTAGAGCCTCAGCACCACTTCTGGCTTTTTTTCTATGTATGTGGTACCTAGGAATTGAACCCGGGTCTTTGTGCATGCTAGGCAAGCACTCTGTACCACTAGGCCAAACTCTTGGCCCCATGTAAGAATTTTTTTTTGCCAGTCCTGGGCTTGAGCTCAGGGCCTGAGCACTGTCTTAGACTTTCTTAAGGCTAGAGCTCTACCACTTGAGCCTTAGCACCACTTCTGGCTTTTTTTTTGTATGTATGTGGTACCAAGGAATCGAACCCGGGTCTTTGTGCATGCAAGGCAAGCACTTTAACCACTAGGCCAAACTCCCATCTTTGCAAATTAACAGAGAGAATGTTGGGTTAAGATAAGTTTTACTTGGCGTTCCAGAGTTACCAGTACAAGTCTTCTGTCAAAGATTTATCATTATGTGGACTGTGTGAGAACCAAGATGTTACTTTTCATAAAAGGTTGATTGCAGCTAATTCTGTGATAAATAACTAAAGAGAAAATAGGAAGAATGTACAAGTATTGAGTTTGCTCCTGTTTCACTACTCTGTAAATATAAAATACAGGACTTAATTTTACATGTAAAGTCTAATTGTTATCACAATTACCCACCTCATTATAAAATGTATTCACACACTCCCCAGATGGGGAAGCTGGTTGTACATGGGCCAAAGTGTGCCCTTGCAAAATTGTTGTATTAAGCCCCAAGTCTGACTCATTAGTATAAAATTGTATTTGGAGATGAGGTCTTAGAGAGGGGACTAGATTAGAATGAAGCTGTTGGGGCTGGGCACAGAGGGTCATGCTTGTAATCCTAGCTACTCAGGAGGCTGAGACCTGAGGATCAAGGTTCAAAGCCAACCCAGGCACAAAGGACCTTAGACTCATCTCCAATTAACCTCTAGAAACAGGAAGTGGAGCTTGGCTGAAGGGTAGGATGGTAGCCTTGAGCTGAAGAGCTCAGGGACAGAGCCCAGGCCGAGTTCAAGCCTCATGACCCACCAAAAGAAAACAAAACAAAGAATGAAGCTGTTGGAAGTGACCTTGACTGAGTCAGACAGATGTCCTTGTAAGAAGGGATCTGGACACAGAGAGACATCAGGCAATGCCCCCACACAGAAGGAAGGCCAGAGGAGATAGAAAGGAAGGAAGTAGCCATCTGCAAGCCAGAAAGAGGCCTCAGAGAAAACACCCCTGTTGAAACATTGATCTTAGACTACAGGCATCCAGAAATGTGAGAAAATAAATATCTATGGCCTAAATCCTTCGTACTGTGGCATTTTTGTTGTGACAAGCCTAGCAAACTCATACACACCATAGCAAAATGGATTCAGTACACAGCTGTTGGCATTCTTTCAAGTTTGTGCCATTGGCTACCACTTCATAGGACACCACTTTCTAGAATTGCTTGCTCTTGGTATCAAATGACTTGTTACATCAATTACAGTCAGATAAAGAAACACTTCCTAAAATATATCAGTGATGTCAATACATCTGACCTTCCTTTACCCTCACTGAGTCTATCATCTTCCCAATTTATAGGATTTTATAGTTATTTTGAAAAGTAATATATGTATATATATATATATTTATTTATCCCAAGAAGCAAACATTCTTCCTTAAAGACCTCAAAGATACAATGATTGCTAACATTACCTTCTGCACTAGACTAATTGCATGGTTCTAGATTTACTAGAAGCTATTTTCATGGGGTGAATACATTCCACTCTAACTCAAAGAAGACCAATTCTGATCTTTTGTCTTTTCTCCTCTTTTTTTTTTCCCGTTAACCCCAGCACAATTCTGGTCCATTGGAAGTGATTGCACTTGCTCCTTTCTTGGTTAGAGTGAGATTTCTTTCTCTCCCCAGCACCACTTCCACACACCAGTCACATCCCTTACTTGTATCTGCTTGTATATGAGGGGGGCCTGCAGGAGGTGTGGGACTGGATGTCAGAGTCGTGGTGTGTGTGTGTGTGTGTGTGTGTAAATATGGTTTGTTTTAAATCAACACACCGTAGTTTTGTGTTCTGGAAAAGTGACACCATTTAAAATATGCATGTAAATAAAGTTGTTTTTGAGTCTCAGAGAAACAACTAAAACCATGATTTAATTGTATTTTCTAAGCCAAATGCCAAAAATAGATGACATGGGAATTGAACATAGATATTCAGCAATCTACAAGTTGTGTGTTTCTTTTGCTGACATTAAATTGTCTAGAAAACACAATGACTAAAATGTCTGTTGAAGAAATATGTTTTGCTCAATGCTATTCCCCCATAGGTTGGCACAAAAGACAAGCCTGATTCATTTGAAGTCATGTCAGTCTTTAATTCTAGCTGTTTCAAAATACAGTTTCCTTTGAATGTAGAGCTGCAGAGTTTCCACAATAGCAGGGAACCCATGAGTGTTTCAAGTGGATGCTATGTGGGAGGAAACTGCTGTTCATGAGGCAACTGGTTGATTAAAAGCCCTCCAGCTCTGGGATCTCGAGATGTTCATAATCAGTCCAGCCCACAATGGCCTCCAGTCTTCCCCTTCTACCTAGAGTGGAAACCACCACCATCCATGGAAACCACCACCATCCATACACAGCCCAGCACCTGGCTAGGAACCCACAAGACAAGAGATGAAGCTGGCATGTTGGGACTTCATTTGGCAGATGGCAAGCATTTACCACTGTGCATGAAACAAGGGTAGTGGTAGTACCTTCCCTGTAGCACTGAATGAACTGAAAATATAGTGATTCACAGATGCACTGTGTGTAATGGGCTCTGCACTCAGTAAAACATGTTAAGGATACCTCATGCCACTGCCGTCTCAGGCAGAGCAGGGCTACTCTTGAGTCAGCGCCTGTAGCTGTCCACCCATCCTTCACCCACAATGACATTGTTAAAGTTGATCACATTCCGTGAGGGACTCATAGTTAAGCCCCAGGCTTATGGTTTTCCTTCCAGCTGAAGGAAGCTAGGTAGCCAGCTAATGATAAAGATAACGTTTAATGCTTTTATAGCATAATATTTTTAGAAAGTCCTTTTTAGACCTGTAGTTCTGGCTTGCCTTTTTCTTTGTCCTTGAAAAGCAGATTTTTGTTTCAATAAATACCTTTTATTTGAAACTAAAAGCCATTATTTTCACCAGGGATTTAACAGCAAAACTGAGCTTTACATTTTGTGCATACTGAAGAGAATCTGTAATTATTACACTTGATTCTCTGGATTTATTATCTATTTCCAGACAGATCATATTTAATTTAATTTGTATGACAAAACCACATTTAAACTAACCTTGAAAATCCTATTCTGGTGAAATTTTAAAATGTATTTTTTTGTTCTGATATTGGTTTCTTTTTCTTTTCTTATTTTGGATCAGCTACCCTTTTCTTATGTGCAGAAATTGTTTCATTTTGTTTTGTTTGGTTCCTAATTATTCTCCAATGAATATTCTTTTTTGCTATTGTCTTTAAATAGCTATACAAAGGAGTTGCCACTTAACAAAGCAGTTTATGAATATACTGTATCTTGATCAGTGTTACCCCTTTAACATTCTCACCTACCTCCCAAGAATATTCTTAATGTGATACCAAACATATTTTTTCTTCTCTCAGGCTTGGCTTTTTTGTAGGTTACTTACTACATGTGAAATGCAGTCACATGAAGTTGAAACTTAATGTGATAAAAATGTAATACAATAGTAGATTCACATGAAAATGTTTTTTTGATTTGCTACAACAGACATACAGTCAACTGGCATTTAATAAAGCCAACAGTCATAAAAATCTCTGTGTTCACATATATCCAAAGGTATTAGGAAACAAGACTTTGAAGTATGATATGAAAGTTCGCACTTTAGGGCTGGGAGTGTGGCCTAGTGGTCGAGTGCTTGCCTAGCATGCACAAAGCTGTGGGTTCCATTCCTTTACCACATACACAGAAAAAGCTGGAAATGGTGCTCTAGCTCAAGTAGTAGAGCACTTTTCTTAAGAAAGCTCAAGGACAGTGCCCAGGACCTGAGTTCAAGCCCCAGGACTGGCAAAAAAGAAAAGGAAGTTCACATTTTCACAAACTTGCCAAATATGACTTATAGGATAAGTACATTCATCCCAATAAGAGATGTCTGTCTCAGTGAGTTTGTGAGTGAGCAGTGGGGCCTGGACTGTTGTCTAAGGTTTCAAGGAAGAGCTATCCAGGTAGAATATACTAAAAATTAAAAGGCAGAGAGAATCCTCCCTAGAAAATCTACATACTCATTCAAATTATGGATTTTTTTTCCACTACTAAATTCCAAAATCTCAATACCCAAAACAGACAAGCATCTTTCTTAGGAAAACGTAAAAAGTCAGCCAGGAGCTGATAACTCACACTTACAGTCCTAGCTACTCAGGAAGCTGATATCTGAGAATTCAGGTATGAAGCCAGCCCAGGCAGGAAACTCCTTGAGACTCATCTCCAATAAACTACTCAGAAAAATCTGGAAGAGGTGCTGTGGCTCCAGTGACAGAGTACTAGCTTTAAAACAAAGAAGCTCAGGGACAGTGTTCAGATTCAGAGTTCAAGCTCCAGGACTAACAAAACAATCAGACAACAACAAGGCAAAAATAGAGAAGCACATCAGGATATAGCAAAAAAAATTTTTTTCTAGTAGAAAATATTTACCAGTGGAAGCTAAGCCATGCTGTTTCATGTCAACATAAACACACATAGTGGCACACCTGACATACAATAACTGTGCAGTGTCTCAACAATGCCATGCACATGGGCCTGAAAGTCACAATTCGTCAAGATGTAGACAGAGCTGCTCATGTTGTTGAGATGCTTGTTGAGTGCAGAGGCGGGGGCCTTCCCTTAGCATCAGGGGAATTAAGAGGAAGGCACTAGTCCTGGAAGAATTCAATTGGACTATAGATATAGATATAGATATAAATGTATGAATGTATATGAACTCTGGTTCTGGGCACTGTCCCTGAGCTCTTCAGCTCAAGGCTACCACCCTTGAGCTACAGCACTACTTCTACTTCCGGTTTTCTAGTGGTTAATTGGACATAAGGGTCACAAACTTTGGTGCCCTGGCTGGCTTTGAACCGCAATCCTCAGATCTCGGCCTCCTGAGTAGTTAGAATTATAGGCCTAAGCCACTGCACCCAGCTGCAAAGTTATATTTTTAGGAATCCTGCATTCACTTAGCTAAAGAGAAGGAACTGGAGAGTTTTGCACTGGGACCCCGAAAGGAGTCAGGGAGTGGGGGCGAGGGGAGAGTTGCAGTTAGCCAGCCATACACCTATTGTGTGCATTGGTGGCCACCAGCCTGGAGTGTTTTGGGGTTGTCATCTCACTGCTGAGTTAACAAGTGTTGAGAAGAAGCATCACCATGACAAATGCCACTCAAAAGCCCAAGTCGAGCACGCTTTCTGTGAAGGAGCCGATTGCAGATATTTCAGAGTGGGCCAAAAGGCAAAATTGACAAATTTGATGTAAGCTGCTTATGTAACATGAAGGAAAGCACATTTTCACAAAAAGATTATTGATGGAATTTACCAAAATAGCAAAGTTAGTAAATGATTGTGATTTATAGTACAGGCCTATTCATAAGAAAGGAATTATTGTAATTTTTGCCTGACTAAGCTTCAAAGAAACTTCTTTCTAAACTATCAAAGAGATTACCCATGTTTATAAAATCTATTTTTAGTCCGCAGACTAGTCAAAAATAAGAGATTGGGTCACTTTGGTCCAGGAACCAGCCTTTCTTTTATACTGACTTGATGTAATCTTGGTATAATTCTGGTATTTATCTCTGAAGTAGAAAAGTGAGAACTTTCCCCTCAGATGTTTCAGTAAGGTGGCTATTTGCATATTAGGCATGAAAGTAAATTTGGAAATAATCTTCCAAGAGGCTTGCAGGGTAGTTCATGTGACCAGAACCAATTTTACAATGAATACAATTTTACTTTGTCCAGCTGGGGACTACTCTTTACTGAGTAACTCAGTTGTACAGTGTTCCCCCCATTATTTAAAAGATTGACTAGAATGGATTCTAATATACATAGTAAGGAAATGTGTTTCAGTATTTTGAAAGGAGGGTATTAGATTGTATATTTGAGGTTAAAATATATTTTTATTGTGGGTCTTAATAGAAAAATGTACAAACTAAATATCATCTCTTCCGTCCCTTCCTCCCCTCCTGTCCTCTCTCTTTCTCGATCCTTCTTCTCTGTCTTAAGTAGAAAGTATGTAAATACTATGAGACACTGGAAGGGATGTCATACATGGTTCTTGATTCTTTCTCTCAGCCCAATACAGTTTCCATTTGAATATAAGAATGTCATAAACACGAGAAAGGTTATTAATGTTTGTGAAGTAATGCACCTCCTAGCTGGTGAATACAATGTAACCCTTCTATTAATTACAATGAAAATACATGAAAAAAATGTCATAAACATACTTGGCCCCTCGTGAGAACTGAGATTAATTTCCTGAGGAAAAAAGATAATAGTATCACTGTTATTTTGTCAAACTCACATGTCTTTGAAAAATACACTATATATGTGTAGAAAAGAATTTCAATGAAATCAAAATCGTCAAAGAAGATATATTTCTGCTTTGATCTAACTGTAGTCTTTAAATCTAATTATTACTTAATAACCTTCCAAGCAGTTAGGTGTCATATACTGTGGAGGTAGGCATGATTATCTAAGTCTTATGGATGTATGCATACATGTACACATCTACATAGAGGACAGTCATTTTTTTTCAGTGTATAAGCAGGCAGTGTAATGATTTTCTTCATCATAAATTGTGTTTTAGAAATAAGTAAATGGAATTTAACAGAACATAACCTATCAAGATGCATCTCCCTTATTAAGAATAATTGGTTTTTAACTTAATTATGGGTCTACACATGTGTTTGATTGGCTGTGTGTGAGTTTGATACCATTGTAACTGGGGCTCATCTTAAAAGTTTGAAACATAGCGGTATAAAAGGAGGATTAATCTGTTCCATTTAGGTTCCTAGATACTTTGTATCTTATTGTCAACTATTAAGACAAAATTAACATGCTGCATCATATAATTTAATTTCAACAAATGTTGTTCTTTTGGATTCCACGTGGCCTTCACACAAACTATTACTTAGTTTTTCCTATCTGCTTGTGATTAGGTTTCTTATCTTCTACCTGAAGCTTTCTTGCAACAAGAGGGCTAGGGATTGGGTTGCAGTAATCTGGCAATACCAAACAAAGAAAGCATTAAGAGAAATAGCCCAAAAGTATAATGTTGGACACTAATTTCGGGAGAACCGAGCTTGATCCTTCTAATACAGCTCCTGAGGTGCATGTGCTGAAATAAGGATCCTGTATTTTTTTTATGAGCATTGTATTATCTATTGTCTCCCTGCTGAGTTAAAATCAATTCAGCCAGAAATCTGACACTGGGAAACTGTGAGAATTCTCACAGATTGGATATTACGGTGCTTGGATTATTTTCCTTTTTCTCTGTTAACTATGTTGTTTGCCTGTGAAAGTATACTAATAGGCTTACAGAAATAAGCTCAGGTACCTAACAAGTTGTAGTGTTGTTATCCGAAGTATTTCACCAGTTATTATTAGCTACATAATATAGTACTCCACATATAGGTCTCTGAGTTTTTAACTTGGTGTTTGGGACTTAGAAATTATGGGCAGGCAAAAGGATTCCATACTCACACATTTTGTTTGTGAGCAGCACAGAAGTTAAAAGAAAGCCTTACTTTGGGGAAGGTTCTAGAAGGAGCTAATTCTAATAAATTCCAACGTGCATAGAAAGTTTTATTCAAAACAGAGGGCATTGATAGATACAAATGCAATGCAAGGTCACTGAGCAAGTCTGCTTTCTGTCATGGAGTTTAAAATTGAAAAATATTTCAAAGAATAATTATCATGTGATTGCTGTTCTCAGGGCTTTATCATGGGACGTGAGGCTCCATGGTTTATCACTTCCAGTCCAGAGTGTAATTCTTGTGACTTAGCGTGTGTGGATACATGTCGAGTCTGTGAGCATACTTGCGGTTTGGTTTACGTGATAGCAATGTAAATATTGATTCTGTCCTGCCTGTTTTTTGGGGGGGCTTACTCCTGTACAGATCATTCTGCAGGCATCCAAAGAGCAAGTCTAGAGAGGAACTCTGGCAGCAATTTCAGAAAGAGGCACCTTTTTGTAAATATCTGCATTTATGCAGCACTGATTTCCTGACACCGGATGTGTCACCTGTATCACCCAGACGTGTCACCCTGTGACACATACTGGATCACAGAACCATGGGATCCTGAAGTGCTGCTGTAGGATTACATACGAGGTTCAAATATAGCATGAGCTTAGGCTGCATTCTGTCTTGTTTTTCTTCAAAGTAAAGAGACGATGGGTTGCTTTTACCTCTGACAGCTAGAACTAGCTTAGTGAAGTTGAACAAATCAGAGAAAGCTAATATTTCCATAAGATAGCAGAAGACATTTCAAATGAGAGATATTTGAATTTTTTCATATTCAAGGACCCCAAAGTGTTAGAAAGATATTGTACATTTTTGAAAGGTAAGAGGCAATTAATAGTCAGTGCTGCTGTCTTGAGGAGGGATTGTGGGGAGCTTGCAGCCTGCCTGCCTGCATGCATGCCCAGCATCTTCTCACTTGCTCTGTGCAGCTAAACACCACCCCTGACTCACAGCCAGTCAGTAGAGGATGTGGACCCTCCAGGCTGCCTCATCCATTTCTGTCTGTCTGTCTACATAGATATCATAAGTATATATGTGTATATATAGATAATTTTGTGATACAGATAGATCTATATTTATATAGCTTTTGATGAAAAATTTTCCTGAAATATAGAAGCAAAACAGACTGCCTATTTTATCAGTGAAGAGCATTTAGCTGTGTTAACCAACTTCCCAGATTCCTTCAGCCACCTGTAAGATTTCTAAACAAAAGCCATATAATGAATGATTGTTGTCCTTAAGGTACTATGTTATCTCTCATCTCTTTTGCTGTCCCTTGGTTATCGCATATTGTTACAGTATCTCACTTTGATATCTGATATATTGGATATATTTGTATTTAGTTACTTGAAATTGGATAGGGAAGGGAGGAAAACCAAGATGGGGGGTTGGGGGGAGGGTATGGGGACCAAGACTTGTGAAAGGGTATCAATGCATGTGAATTAATGCACCTTCTATCTAGCAAATATCATGTAACCCTTTTATTAATTACAATAAAAAATACTAAAAAAAAAAAGAATTCTAAACAGGCCAGGTACTGGTGGCTTTGCCTGTAATGCTAGCTACTCAGGAGGCTGAGAACTGAAGATCGAGGTTCAAAGCTAGCCCAGGCACCAAAGTCTATGAGATTCTTATCTTCAGTTAACCACCAGAAAACCAGAAGTGGGGTTGTGGCTCAAAGGATAGAGCGCTAGCCTTGAGCTGAAGAGCTCAGGCCCAGTTCAAGCCGCATGGCTGACCAAAAAAAAAAAAAAATTCTAGGGGCCGGGAGTTTGGCCTAGTGGTTAAAGTGCTTGCCTAGCATGCATGAAGACCCGGGTTCGATTCCTCGGTACCCACATACATAGAAAAAAGCCAGAAGTGGTGCTGAGGCTCAAGTGGTAGAGCACTAGCCTTGAGAAAGTCCAAGGACAGTGCTCAGGCCCTGAGCTCAAGCCCAGGACTGGCAAAAAAATAAAAAATAAAAAAATTCTAAGCAGTAACTGACAGATTTCAATGATTTCTTTAGTTACATATGTTGCCTTTCTTTCATGACTACTTTTTGTAGTTAAATAATAATAAGTCTCATTATTACAAACTGCCGTATAAATACTTTGGGGGAAATACATAAGATTGTATGACACACATAAGCGCTACTGTACTCAAGATAGTAAAAGAGAGAAAGAACTACTGAAAATCTTTGTGAAAGAAAAGTATTTGTCCAATAACTTTGAAGCCAGAAGCACAAATGTAAGTAAGTGCTTACGCGATTGTGGTTGAAAAGCATTCCAGTGGAAAGAAAGAAATATAGCTTGAAAGGACATAAATTCATTGTGGAACACGTCAGTGTGAGTGTAGATCGGAAGATACTGCTCTCAATACATTTCCTAGTCTGTTTTTAAGTCGTACCTTCTAATCGAGAAAGCAAATTGGACACCCGAATAAAAATAATTCTTCAAATTACTCAGCATGCTTTTTTATTATCATCGCTATCTCATCGAGTTGTGCAAAGCTATGGCTTCATCAAGACATTGCATACCTGCATATGCCATGCATGCTAACCCGCAGCCATGTATTAACTGCACAAGGGGTTTAATTGTAAGATTTCCGTATGCACATGCAATGTCCTCTGATCAAATTCACCCCCTTTATTTCTCTTTCTCTGTCTCTGTTTATAGATTTCATTATCCTATCTCCGTACATGTTGATTTAAATTTGCAAGATAATCCAGAGAGGGGAATGTTTGATCTGAGTCTGGTGTCTCACTGCACCTGTCTGGCTTTAGCAGAACTGATATGGGGGCAGACATCTTTGAAAGGCTACACTTCCCCAGGGCCTCTGAGTCTCCCCTGGGGTACTTTCATTTCCAATGCAGCATTTCCTGGTGCTTTGCAGTTTGTTCCATTCCTTTGATGCCTTCCTAGGTTTCCTGCCTGACAGAACGTGATTTCGTCTTTATTTTTGTTGTGCCAGGACTGGGGCTTGAGCGCATGACCTGTGCCCTGTTCCATAGCATTTTTGCTCAAGGCTGGTTCTCCACCACTTGAGCCACAATTCCACTTTTCTTCCTGTTGGCTGGTTAATTAGCCATGAATATCATCATCTTTTTGGCCCAAATTAGCTGTGAACCGTGCCTGATTCTCAGATCTCAGCCTCCTAAATAGCTGAGGTTCCAGGCAGAAGCCACCATTACCCAGTAGTGTTTCCTTGCTTCTTTCTCTGACCCATCCTGTCAGATGAGAGGACCTCGCTGACTTTCCATCAGCATTGCAAACTCAGAGAAGACAAAGAACCTTTTGTTCTTGACTGTGAGTAACATGTCGGTAGAAGAAGTAGGAGGGCCACAAAAACCCCCATGTAAACTTTGTCATGCCGCTTTAATTGCTGCATATATATTCTTATAAAATACAATGCACAACTACAGTGGAAGACTTTGCTTCCTTCCGGTTGATTTATTTTTTCTCAGGACATACCTGCCACATACACAAAATACATTCAGTCTGATGAAACCATGTCCCAATTTGCTATTTCAGATCTGGACAAACAGGTTGCCTTCCTCTTGTTACTTGGTCATCCACAAGGGAGTTGCAGAAAACAGACCAGGTTTTTAGGGTCTTTTAAGTGGGGGGGACACAATCGTCTCTGCCTCAGCTAATGACTGGCGACATCTAGTGGTATCCATATTTCAGGCACTCAAATGACTTTCCCCTGAAAAGGCAGAGCCAAAAGAAGCGGTAGTACATGTGTCTTTACAACTCAGACATTTCTGAATGCTCATGTACCAGCACCACACGGAGCCACAACCAAACCACCCCTCGGCTGTCATAATTGGTAGAAGGGCACCCTTCCTCTGTCCATGTCCTGGGTGGACAATGGCGGATTGGGGAGCCCATTGGGTCACCAACACTCAATTCACCAAAAGCTAGATGGTCATCAGGCATTTGTGACCACTGACAAGGAGATATTTGCCTCCTCCTGGTGTTTTCTGGAAGTTTCCATATGGGAAGCCAACCCATAATGGCAGCTTCTTTATTAAATATGTGCAGTGGAAATTATGCTAATTAAGCTGGAGGGTAATTATAGGCTAGAAAGATTCTCTCACAGTCTGACTTGAATTGTTGTAGATAAATGTGCATTAACTTAATAGTGTGCAGCTAATTATGAAAGGTAAAGGGGAGGAAGAGCTGTAATCAGCTACAGGATGTTTTAGAAGAAATGCCACCATCTGCAGTGAGCTCTGCCGTTCAGGCGCAGGTAACCTAAGGAGACGAGTTCTTCCATTTCTGTCCAATTCTCGGTAGTGCAATAAAAATAGCCACCACTGACTAATTAACCCATTTAACTCTGTTTGTCAGTGGCATTTATTACAGCAGAAAGCTCAACGCTGTGGCGCGCTGCCGTTTTATGTCCTGTTCTAAGTAGATTTGTGAGGTTATTTCCTTATACTTTAGGCTTTGTGTACACTTGTGATAATTATGAAAATGAGGCAGGGATCCATCCATCCCAATTTGATTTTGCATGTTCAATGAAAACTGTATTCTGGGAAATAAATTATATTTACCTAGAATTAAAGCAAGCTTAAGTGGTCATCACATATGCCATTTGGGTAAATTATCAATTCAAGGGATCATCATTGTGTTTATGATGGTTATGTGAAGGCAGAGATAGTTCTTTAAGCCTGTCAGCTGACAATTTCTATTATCTGCCAGGAAGGTGTTTTTTTCTGTGTTTTTGTCAGTCAATAGAGTCAGCTTAAGGAAATATACTTATCAAAAACAGAACACACATCGGTGATTCAGCATGATTTTTAGTAAATTTTGGGAAATGTACTGCTCACATATTTTCTTAGAATGATTTGGAGAGTTCAGAGAAATTTTTCTCAAGTCAACAAAGATCCAGCAATGGATACAAGTGTTAAAGGATTTGTTGTAGAGAGGAAGGACCACACTCAGAAAAGGTTGAGGAGCCTTGCTGGGGGCCTGCTCTGTGGCAGGACAGGCTATGCCCAGGGCAAGACAGGCAGTGGCAGAGCCATCAACCCCTCACCATATCGTCTGCTCCCATGGGCTTGGAAAGAAATCACTGTTTGCTCAGCTAAATAACCAGTGGAGACACTGAACTGCCAATGAGCCTTTTCCTTATTCCTTTAAATGGTTGCTTTCCTTCTCCTGATATGTGATTACCATCTGATACACAGAATATTGAAAACACAATAATTCTGAATTTTAATTTCACTGTCTTAAATCTTTCCTGACATATAAGCAAATTCCTTAGAATTCTTCAGCCATTTCTTCTTTGGCTTAATTTGGGGCTGTCTTTGCTTTGCCTCTAATGCACCATTACTTTTTTATTTTTTTGGCCAGGACCCATAAAGACATCACAGTTTTTGAAAGCTCATTATTTAATCAATGCCCTTTTAATGAATATGCAAATGTTCTTGCATGTGCAGTAACTGGATGGATTGATGGCACTGAGGATTCTGGAGTTTCTGCCACGTTGGAGAGCTAGCACTAACCTCCATATTCATTGTAGGGTTGGCACAAGATTTTTTTTTTCCTTTTTCATTATGTTTAGTTGTACAAAAGGATTTCAATTTGATGGGTCAGGTTACAGGAATGATGCCTCTTGATCACCCTTCTCCCTGTCTCTCCCAGCCCCACTGCTCCACTCAAGCTGCCCAGTTCCGTTCTCACACACGCGCATTGAATATCATGACTGCATTCATCTACTCTTCCTCTCCATTGGCCACCACTTGCATGGGGCTGATTCTATATGAACAGGTGGTTACAGATGAGGTGTCACCTGAGGAAATTGACTCGTGGACAGAAGGATCGAGCACACCACACCTGGGCATGGTATAAAGTCCCTGACAGCTTTTGACACAGACTTGTGTGTGCACGAGCTGAGTTGTGTTCAGAGGAGAGAGCAAAACACTGAGCATCCTACCAGGGAGAAAAAGAGTGTCGAGTGCGTGTGGACACAGAGTGGCATGGAGTAAATAGGAAGATATGAACTCAGGAATCCAATGGGGCAATCTAAAAATGATATTTAAAAAGTGGCTCACGGTGGTACCACCAATAGCACTGATCATGTTTTCATTTATTCTCCCAGTCTTTTCACTTTTCCCAGTTTTCATGTCCATTGTTACTTCAGCCATTTCATATCATACTCATAGATACTCATCTTGTTTATTAATTCCCAAACATTCCCCGTATTACTCAACATCATGTCTAAGCTTGCTCTTTCTGCTATCCACATTTGAACCCAGGGCCTCAAACTTGCTTGGTTTGCTCAGTTGATGCTTTACCATTTGAGCCAAACCTCTAGTCCAGCTTTTTGGTGTCTATTTTGGAGGTAGCACTTTATTGATTTTTCTTTCCAGACTGATTTCGAACCCTGTTCCTCTGTATCTTAACTGTCTGAGTTGCCAGTCTAACAGACATGACTCACTGGCGCCCGGCTCTAAGCATCACTTATATTTGCCTTAAATGCTGTATGGATGTAGCACCTTTTAATTATTCTCCTTGGTGGCCACATTTAAAATACATCTCAATTAAATTCTGAATGTGTCCAAGAAAGGAGATGGTGAATATTTCAATAGGTTATAGAAATCAGGGTAAAAAAGTAAAAAGGGTGAAACATGGAAGCAGAGTCAATGGCAAGGTAGATTAATATCGAAAGGATGTAGATATATCCTATGTCTTCTGTAGTCTGAGGACTCATGACAGGGCAAAGTTTGATCACAGGAACACGAAGTTTTCTTTTTGCCTCTGCAATGTGATGCTTATGTCAGAGTCACTGAGGAGTGGCGGGGCACTGGTGAGTAAGTTCAGTGACTCAGGGGAAGAAACGTCTCTTCCCAAAGCCTGTGTGACTGACACGAGTTGTGGGAAATCAATGAGATCAGAAGCTCAGCTTGTGAAGTTAGGAAATGTCTGCACAGAAAAAGAAAAAATGGAAATGATTTGACTTAGAAGATCGAATTCGCATTTAGCATCAATTCATGGGCCAGGAAACATCCACTTGAGGAAAAAGAAGGGAGTTCTGCTGGCAGGATGAGCAGCGCTGGAAAGACAGCTTCAGGGGAGCCCGGGAAGCAGCATGGTATGGCGGTGGCTTAGACATGGCTGGATCACTCTCCTTGTGTGGATTCCAGCAGAGGTGCCCACTGACTGGAGCCTTTTGGATGCGTTTCTTGAATCTCTCCTTCTCCCTCCCCCTCTTTCCTTCCCTCCCCACCCCTCTTTCTTCTCCACTTAGCTCCCTTTATAAGGAAGCTCCTTTGACTTCAGTTTCCTACCTTGTTTTAATGCTGGAGTCATGCTAAGTTTTCTGGGCTTGTTTTGAACTCATGGTACTCCTGCTACCGCGTCCTAAGTAGCTGAAATTACATACACCACCACACCCAGCAGTGGCGTGGCGCTTTGTCACGACTGACTTCATATAAGACCAGTTGTCTTTTCTTTAACAGATGCCTGTGAAACTTGAAATCATTCATAGCCAACTATGGTGACATAACTAATGCATGGATATGTTTTGCACCTTTCGTTTCTTAAGTGATACCTTTTACATGAGGTTTTAACTTTAAATAGAATTATCTGACATGCTTGGGATGAGTAGCAGTCCAGATGTTTTATGCTATAATAATAATAATAATAATAATAATAATCCATTCCTTAAACTCCAGTATGACTTCCATGATGGAAAACACCTCGATCCCAATCTGTCACTCACAAAGTCGGGATACATGACCCCCTCATGCTTTTCTCTTCTTTCTCTCACATCACCACTAGTTGTAAGTTTCAAAGACCAAGTGCTGCCCTGGCTGGTGGTGGGCCCTGTCCACCAGTGTCAACCCCAGGGAAGATGGGAATCACAGGGTCTCCCACCCATAGCCAGAGCTAGAGAAAGAAACGGGGTTCTGGGTTTGCTCAGCAGCTGTCTCACTGTCTGAGATGGAGGCCCAGTGCTAGCATTGAGGGACGCAGACCACGGGAGAGTTGACTACCTTCTCAGCTGGTGCATTTTATAACTGGGTATTTGCCAGTCTTGATTATAAACCACCAAGAGGACACTGGCTAGCCTGCCAGATCCTAACCACAGTGTCAGCAGGCAACATATAACAAATGAAATATTCTGTCAGCAGGTTCTAGAAGGAGGAACTCTCAGAATATAAAGAGGCCCCCGCCTCTGCTCAAACTTTGATGAATACCAAGAAATACAGCCTGGATTTGTGAAAAACTAAGAGAGGCTAGCGTAGGGTCACCATCTCTGATATTCACTGTAGCATAATCAAGGACCATATTCAAATCATTAATTGTTTATTAATGGAAAAAGCACCTTGAAATCCTTTCCTGGCCAAGGTGAAGTATAAGTGCATAAGTGTACACCGTGTTAAAGATGTCACCCCCTTTCCAGCACCGCCCTGCATATGCAGAGTGAGGCCTTCACTGGAAGATTCACAAGCTAGTGAGAGTCAAGAGCCTCAGAGCTTTGCTCTGGGCACTGTGATTAGAAATATGTCAGAATTAATCTAGTAAAGTTTGGACAAATTAATTCTTTACCCATTAGCTTATCTACTTCTTAATAATATTCAATTTTATGTTATTTTTTGAATGACTGCCACTAAAATGCTCATCTTTGTCATCTTGATGGTGTGTGTGTGTGTGTGTGTGTGTGTGTGTGTGTGTGTGTGTGTGCATTCATGAACTCGGGAACTGGGTGCAATCCCTTAGCTTTTTTGCTTAGGACTGGTATACTACCGCTTGAGCCATATGGCTTCTCTCAGTTTGGGGATAGTTTGAGATACCCAGGCTGGCTTCAAACCTCAATACCCCAATTCTCAGATCTGACTCCTAAGTAGCTAGGATTGTATCATGAACTAGCAGCACCTCGCTAGCTACTCTGTCTTTTTTTTTTCCAGATTGTGGATTTTCCTCTTTTTTGCACATTGATAAATATATGTAGATAGATAGATAGATGGCACAATATTTTAAGTACTTTGATGAAATGGATTTTATTGTTTTTTCACTTAATTTTATATGTGACATTGTGTTAAGTCCTCCTTTTGATTTTTTTTTTGCATATACGTTAGCCTGTGAGAAGTAACAAATGTGAGATGTTTCATTATTTCATGAGGACAACTTGTCATTTTATAGCACTTTATGAACCAGACCTGCCAAAGAACTAAGCAAAAGAAATACTGTTTTGTACTTTTCACCTTTCTGCAAGAATCTTTATTACCTCTCTATCTAAAACACATCTGTCACCCTACTCTGCTTATTTCTACTCGTGTTGGCTATTGTGCTGTTTACTCCAGCCTGCATCCTTTCAAGGCAGCGCATGAAACATGAACCCATCTTTTGCGAAAGGCCCATGAGAACTGCAATGCAAACAGCCTGATTGGTATATTTTGCTCTCAACATGCAAAACTCCATAAGCACAGTCACAGATGGGGAAGTACTTTCAACAGCTCCATTTTAGGATACTTTTCAAGTGGGTAAGGTGCATTTGGCCTGTCTAAAAAATGTTAATATACACACGTAAAAGATGATTTGCCTCTGGCTGACAGTCTTGGTGCAGGTGAGCTGGATCCATTCAGTGCTGGTATTAGGAGGTATTAACAGAAGAAGAAATGATGGTCTCCAGGTAGTCATTTTCAGACTTTGTGTTTGCTCCTAGAGGGGAAAGAATTTGAGACTATTGCACTAGTTGAAGACATAGAATTTTCTTCCTGAATCATGTCAGGAAGAAATTATTTTCTGTTGAATCCTATAAATAATGTCCTAGATTGCAAAAAATGCAAAAATGACAAAGGGCTCATCTCACCGAAGCCCTCCCTGCCTGCCCTGGGCATGACTTGCTGCATGACAAGGCGCTGCTGACCTATGGACTTAAAGGAACAATTGCTCAACGCCCAGTCCTGTAGCCTGAGCTGAGGTGGAAAGCTCTTGCCTGAGGACTCTCAGGAGGACACAGCAAGAGGTCCGGATCATAAAACAGTCTTGCTGTGAGGAGCAGGGGTGAGGCTAGGTCGGGTGCCACTGCTTTTGCCCTACTCCAAGCACAGCCACCAGCCGCAGAGAAACTGGTTGAAATCCATGATAAAGGAGTCCCATTTTTCCCGTAATGTTTTTTGTTATCTCTATCAAAAAAAACAAAAGAGTACAAGAAAGATGTTTATTTCTTTTTTATTATATTTGATTGATGGAGGGGTTACAGTTACATTCATCAGGTAGTGGGTACATTAACTTCTCTCACCTTGATACCCTTCTCATGTCTTTGTCCCAGTTTCCCACCCCCGACCTCCTGCCAATCATCTTGTTTTCCCCCTTCCCTTCCCTATTTCAAATAAACAAATAAACGTATATACAATATACCAGGTAACAAAATCAGATACAGTAGCAACATGAGATAAATCGTAAGGGGAAAAAAGAGAAAAGAAACAACTTCACATAGTACATTAAAAGCAACAATCACAAAGACAAACCTCTTGTTTCCATATCGTAGAGTTCATTTTGTTTAGTCTCATCCAGTATGGCCATGCATACATAGCTTGTGAGCTATTGTGATCCTCTGTTAGGAGACTCCTACACGTATACTATTCGTTACAAATGAGGGAAACTGTGGAGCCTTATGTTTCTTTGACTCTGGCTTACTTCACGTAATATGATTTTTTTCCAAGTCTTTCCATTTCCTTACGAATTGGGTGATGCCATTATTTCATCAGAAAGAGGCATCAGGCAGCATAGAATTCCATTGTATATAAATACCCCATCTTCTTGATCTACTGAGGGGCATCTGGATTGATTCCATGTCTTAGCTATGGTAAATAATGCTGCATTGAACTTCATTGTGTTAGTAGCTTTCATATGGCCTTGCATCTAGAAATTTGACTAAATGCTAAGGAGTGGAATTTCTGGGTCATAGGAGAGCTTTATGTTTAGTCTTTTGAGGAATCATCATACTGCTTCCCAGAGTGGTTGCACGAGTTTATACTCCCACCAACAGTGTAGTAGTGATCCCTTCTGGCCACATCCCCTCCAGCATCTGTCATTATTAGATTTCTTGATCATGACCATTCCAACTGGAATGAGGTAGAATCTCAAAGTTGTTTTGATTTGCATTTCTTTTAATGGCCAGAGATATTGAGTATTTCTTCATGTGTCTATAGGCCATTCTTATTTCCTCCTCAGAGAAGTCTCTCTTTAAGTCTTTAGCCTATCTTTTAATGGAATGGTTGTTTCTAGAAGAAAGATGCTTATTTCTCATCAATGTTTTCCAGAGACATCAAACTGATGGGAGATATGTACGTGTGTGTGTGTGTGTATGTGTGTGTGTGTGTATAGCTATGTGTGTATAGGTGTATTTGTGTGTACATATCCACATTAATGTATGTGTATATATGTATCTATGTACACATATTTTGTAAGTATGTATGTATTATGTGGGTATGTGTACATATACACATTCATGTATGTATACATGTATGCATATTTGTGTAAATAAGCACAATAGATATATGTATAGTAATAAATCTTAAGGAGTTGAATAAGTAAATTCTGTGTTTAAGAAGTCGGAAATCTGCAGAGGAGGCTGGCAGGCCAGATGCTTAGGAAAGAATTGACTCTGCTGTCTTATGGAAGAATGATTTTTCTTCACCAAAGCTGTGGTTTTTTTTCACTGATTGGATGAATTGTACCCCATTATAGAGGGCTGTCCTTAATTCAGAATCACTTGATTATCAGTGGTCCCAACTTCTACAGATATTTTCAGGGCCACACCTATGCTCAAGTTTGATGAAGTAACCTTGGACTGTAGCCTAGTCAAGTTGACACGTAAAACAGAACCTTCTAAAAAAGGCACATGCTGATTCATACACTGGGCAAAGATGAAGAACAAGAGAGAAACCCAAGACTGTCTTAATTAGCTGAGCTCTTAGAGGCAAAGAAATCAGAAATTTAAAAGAAAGAAAAACATTTTTAACGAATGCTCAGAACTTTTCTGTTTAATGATCCCTGGACAAGATTTTTTTTCTTAAAGTGCTGAACTGCTTTAAATGGTTGCAACTTTAGCAACCCCTTTTCTTCTATTCTAGAAGATTTTTAAGACACTACCTCTTAAAGGATTTTATAACTTTATTAAATTAATAAAAAATCGTTTCTGTGAAATTGAATAGATATGTGAAACTTTAAGGAGAGTGCCATCATACTCTAATTAAAGATCAAGTCCTGACCACTTGTATTTTTCTTTTGCAAGATTTTTCTGTGTGACCTTGAATAATTCACTGTTCTGAATGTGCCTGGGCAAACCTGCCTGGAGAGTCACTGCAGCATTGATGCTTGAATGTTTTAATGGATTTGGGCAGATGCTAGAAGCCTTTATGCTACTGGGGGGAAAAGAGAAGGGAGGGTGTAGGTGAGGCCAAACCAGCTCCTCTAAGGGAAAATGCTTCCAGCTTCCCTGAGCTGCCAGGAACCCTGGCCGGCCTGCTTCCTCGCCTGTGGGTGGTGTCATGGCACAACATATGCCAGATTCCCTAGCGGGGAATATGTTTGTGCCAGTCTGATGTCTGTAGTTTATTAGAGGAAATCCATTAAGCCCAGGGTACCAGACTGGTTTCCTGCCAAGAGAGAGCTCATGGATGCTGTGCTGAAAGGATCTGACTTTCAGAGGAATCTACATTTGATTGAGACACATTATTCACCCTAGGACTGTGAGCTCTGCAGGGCCCAGGTCCTTGATGGAAGAGGTCTGACAGGTAATGGGATGACAGCCATGCTGAAATGCATGAGTCATTTAGTACAGGGACTCCCAGGTACCTTTTCTTACAGATATGTGCAGGTACTCCAGAGCTCCATGTAAGGAGAAAGCGTGAAACCATCAATCACTCATTCCAAGAGGAAGGCTCACTGAGCTCTGGGAAGCCATCAGGCTGCTGTGAGGATGACTCATGAACTCCTGAAGCATCTCACTTGTGCTTTGTTGAGCCTCATGGCTGATCAGTGACTCAGGGTCCATGAGCCAAAGGTAACAAGAGGTCAGTTCTACACACCTCTCCCATGCTCCTTCAGTGCCACAGCCTTACACCCAAACCCACTGAAACCCAACAGAGTTTGTCTTTCCCTTTGGGACATTATGACTCAGAAGAGGCCTGCAGAATAGGATGATTCATTTCTAGACTTCTCTTTTTTTCTAATCTATAGATTTGGGTATATATACTGATTATGCAAAAGAGTTTTTCATTAACAATATTTCCATAGATTGTAGTTTGGTCAGATGTATCCCCTATGTTACTCTTTCTTAGTTTTCATCTGCATCTACATCTTTTAAGCACATTTTAATAGGTTTTCATATTTTTGTTTTTATACATAGGTAGTATTTATTTCTCATCATTCTTTCCCTCCCACAATTCCCATATGTGTGTATACACATGCTTGCACGTATATGTACACATATGTACATACATATACATACACACACATATATACATGTATACATACCTAATTACATATTCATCTATATGTAGATGGTGTTAGCTCTGGATTTCATATATCAGAGAAAATATGAGATATTTATCTTTCTGAACCCGCTTTATTTATTTATTTATTTATTTATTTATTTATTTATTTATTGTGAGTCATGGGGCTTGAACTTGGCCTGAGTGCTGTGCTGTACCTGAGCTCTTCAACTCCAGGCTACCTCCCTACTCTTGAGCCAAGCCCCACTTCCCATTTTCTAGGGGTTAATTGGAGATAATCGTCTCAGGTCCTTTAGTGCCCGGGCTGGCTTTGAACCTTGATCCTCAGATATCAGCCTCCTGAGTAGCTAGGATGACAGGTGTGGGCCACTATGCCCGGCTAACCTGGTTTATTTTCATGATCACTAATTCCATCCGTTTACCTGCAAACCACATAATTTTATTCTTCAGGGTTGACTAATGCTCCAGTGTAAGCATCTCTATTGGGCAGCTTTGTAACCATTTCCCAGTGGATGGACATTAGGCTTTCCTTTTGCTGTTTCAGAAATACGACATCGCCTCAGTGTCTCTCATCCTGGGATGCCCACCCTGATACTCAGAACGTATATGGCAGTATCTGTGGTCATTTAGTTGGTACTACATCAAGCAAGGGATGCTTTGGGCAACTGGTTGGTTGATTCCAGCGTTGCTGCTGAACACATTGCAGTGGAGAGCGGCCTCCCATTTCTAACACAGAAGTATCTGAGTCAAAACTTCAGCAGTGCTGAGTCTGAGCAATCCTGCTTTATGCTTCTGAGCATGCATCTGTAGCTTCACTTTGGGGGCAGAGCTCGGATATGGCAAGCTGTCACTTCAATCCAGCACACCCAAACTATCTTGAAAAGAGATTGAGTTTTTTTCCTTTGCATTCTTAATGCAAACCTCTTTCCCTTTTCTTTAAGTATTAACACACACACACACACACACACACACACACACACACACAATAAGCAGTAAAGAGAAAATCCCCAATATTTGAAGACTTGAACATAAATAGGTCAAGGGCTATTTAGGAAACAACTCACAGATGACACATTTCATACATAATAGAGGAAAGGACTATGTTTTTAATGTACACTTAACTTTTAGTTCTGGTTTCATTCAGAATACAAATTTGAACAATCAACAATAGTCCAAATCACTTGGTACTAAAAGAAATAAAGATGTCTTGAACTATATGGCCAAGTGTAGTGCGTCTGTATGCTTTATGTTTTGTGCTATGAAAACAAGAACAATATTTTAATGAATAATAAATATTTTCAAGCATAAATAAGGGAAATTGTTGTTTTCCCTTACTCAGAGAAATAATTTATAGAGTTCATGCTCTTCACAGATTAAAAAAAAAAAGTTCCCGATTGAAGCCACAGGCTGGTGGCTCACACCAGTACTCAGGAAGCAGAGATGTAAGGCTTGTGGTTCAAAGCCAGCCTGGGAAGGAACATCTATGAGACTCTTTTCTCCAACTGCACATAACAAAGCTAGAAGTGGAGCTGTGGCTCAAGTGGAAGACACTGGCCTTGAGCACAAAAGCTCATCATAGTCAAGGTTCCCCACTGTTCTTCAGAAGCATAGCTGCTCGGAGTGGACTCTGCATCCTGTGAGGGCAGAGAGTGGGGATTCAACAGGGCATGGAGGCCACTCTTGGTGATCTGGGGGCTTCTTTCTACCTGTGTGGCTCTCTCTGAATGTCTGTCCAGAGAAACAATCACAGAAACTGACTTACTGAGCGTCAGGAAGATACGTGAATTCACTCCCAATCTTTTACAGCATCTTCTAAGGTCAAGTGTGTAAAAGTTGGCTGATCTAAGCCATGAATCCAGCTCACTTGTAGTTTGCTTGAGTTGGTAACTAGACCCCCATCATTCCCTAAATGTCTGCACAGTAGACTTTAATAAAGAAACTTATAAATAGTTTTAGGGTAAGGTAGTAGATTATACCAGATAAATAGATGGAAATAAATTAATATACTAAGGGCAGGGAAAGCTGTTTTATATCAGATCATGTGTAAGTACAATATCTACTTCAAATGCAACCATCAGTTCTGATTGCATTAGTACAAAAAGACTTTAAACACAACTAACTACAGATTAGTACAGATTTGGGAAAGGTATTTTATCTGGAAGATTTTATTTACCACAATAAGAAATTGTATAACTTTTCATTGAAGTGTATGTCTAAAGTATCTACTTTAGTTGCACGCCCAGTTGTGAATTAAATGAAAAACAAATGGCTAACAAAAACCAGAGAAATATAGACAATAAATTAGCAAAGACTTGGAGAAATAGCCCTCCTGTAGACCCATGTTCAATGTTGAGACAGGATCATGAAAAACAGGGAAAGGGTGATATCAAAGAGCCACTTGACAATATTGATCCTCCTCCAGGTTAGACCTTTATTTTGTGCAATGGCTCCTGAACTTGGGCTCCAGCAAGTGGAGATGTTTGCTTGTAAGCAGTGTGGTGGCTTTATAAAAGTCAGAAACAGAAAATGTTACTGTATGAGTGACTAATACACTTAAATCTTGATGTGATGGAAGAACGCAATCATAGTAGAAAAAAACTAGTTAGTGGACCTAGGGTTAGACTTATTTCAAGGGAATTTTTACTTGATTTTAATGAAATTTCTCAGAAGTCCATATGCATTCTTGCGCTCCACGGGTTGTGGCTTTTAACAGAAGTAACCGCAATGTTTGATGAAATTGTGAACTTCCTGGTCTGTGTGCATGTTTTGTACTAAGCCATCTTTACTTATCTCTGGACCTGAGGAAAGTTGCTGAGGGGCTCTGTACCCCATCAGATACATCTCCAAATAAGGAAATGATTGGGCTATCCCAGTGGGAATGGGGTGAACATTAAGTAGGAAGAACTTCAGTGGCAATTCCTCGCAGCACAAGACATGTTCACTAAATGTGAGCTCTTACAAAGGCCCCTACATGCATGAAGGGAAGTTGTATCTGTGGTTACTAAATCTGTATTATATACTGCAGATAATCTGTTCTACGGATTGCAGACCAAGTATTATCTCCTTCCAATTCCTTACCATTCCAGTACAGTCAAATCCAAAAGTGATTTTTCTTTGGTAGCATTGACTCCAGAGCACAGCTTTTCTTTTACAAGACTAGCATGTATTTGCTGCTTCCAGTTTTCATGTTTATCATATGATTCCTCTTTCTGCCACCTAAGCTCATAGCAGCCCAACAAAGACTGTAGAGACAGAGCAAGAAAGGGGTAGAAAGGATGTCCTTGAAGGTCAAATACAAGATCAAAGATGTTAAGAGCAATTTCACACTGTGAAAAGCATGATGAATATAATAGGCATTTTTAATAATACTGCTTCCAGTAAAGTGGTTGCATTTTTTTGTCACAAGTATGCATGGTTCCCCCAATGTGCTGTACCCATACCAAGATGTGTGCATGCAAGTGCATACATGTGTGTTGTTACAGAGAGAACATGAGCAACTTAAACCAGTCTCCCCAAAACTATTGTCTTTTAAATCTAGAACCACTAAGGAAATGTTATGATATACAGTGATCTATTTCTAAATGCTTGCAGAAGAAAATTGTTTGTTTTTTTGCAGTCCTGGAGCTTATACTCAGGGCCTGAGCACTGTCTTTGACTTTCTCAAGGCTAGTACTCTACCACTGCAGCCACAGCACCACTCCTGGCTTTTGCTGTGTATATGGTACCAAGGAATCGAACATGAAACTTCCCAGGTTCTACCTCTTGGCCAAACTCCTGGCCCAAGAAAATTATTTTAAAAGAAAACAAGTGAAAATCTCAAATGACAAATGCTTATATTCATTTGACTTAACTACTAAGCCCATTCATTGAAATTCTAAATTTAAACTTTCTATTACAAACTTTCATTCATGTACCAATGGTCTGTCCAAATTTCAGCTGGAGATGTGGCTCACACAAGCACAAGATTCTAAAAGTTCAAACCTCTGTTCTACCAAAAAGATCTCCAGAAGTTTGACTCTGCATTATAGACTTGTGTATCAGGCATGAGGTCTGGAGTTCAATCCCCCGTACTCTTAAAAAAAAATAATAGGATCCAGATCAAGGCATTCCAGTAACTTGTAGATTAACAGCTGCAACAGAAGGCTGTAATCACCCACATATCCTGTCTTCTCTGTGCCCTCTCAGCAAGTCCAGCATGTACTGTGCATTACTCACTGACCTCACCTCTCTGTGAGAGTCAAGCATACTTTTGCCCTGACCTGAACTGGAGATGATGCATACTGGAAAATGTCACACAGCTCCCTTCACCTTCTTTCCTCAGCGTCAGTCATCTCTTCCAGGCTTACATGGACCATGTCGTCTTCTTGTTACTGCTGTTACAAATTAACACATCAGTGGCTTAAAGCAATAAACCTTTACTTGTTGCCATCCTGCAAGTCAAAATTTCAAAACCAGGCATCCCATGTCACAGTCACAATGACAACACCCTCTATCCGAAGGTTCTAGGGGAATATATTCCCCTGTCTTTTCCAGCTTCTAGAGCTGCCTGCCTTTAACTCCTTGGCTAGCGCCCCCCTCTTCTATCTTCAAAGCAATCACCCGAGTATCTTGATTAGTGTGGCATTGCTTTGTTTTGTCTTAAGTTTCCTTCAGCTTTATTCTTTTAGAGAGACTCGTAATGGCATGGACAAGCAGCCCACTGAGTTCCTGGATTAATCCTCTTTCTCAGATCCTACACTTAATCTCATCTGCAGTGTGTCTCTCTCATAAGGTGACATCCACAGGCACCTAACATAAGGCATTATGGTTGAACTTCCCATATACCCAGGTACTCAGAGACTTGACACAAGTGCTACAGCAACTATGGATTGCTCTAGATCATTCCTTCTTGATTGCCCAGTAGGCTTAGGTAGAGTCCCTTCTCTACTGATTTCTAGCCTATTGGCGAGGCATTTGTAAGCTGTCTTATAAGATAGACAAACACCCATGCCATGTGGTACTACCCCATAATGAGTCTGGAAGTCAAGGTGGGTGAAACTTAAGCTTACCATGTGGTTTGGAAAATTCCATCTTGTTTTTCAAAATGTAAAGAAGAGAGCCATTGCTTTCTAAAAACTACTTAATAATTGAGCTTGCTTTCTAGATGGTCATAATTCAAATACTACTGTTAATAAGAAATGAAAGATTTTTTAAGTGTGATTAATGGCTTAGGGCAGCTTTTGGCAGGGTTAAATACTACCTTGAAATAGGGTTAAAGATATCGGTGCTTTTCTTTCTGTTTTTGATCATTGGATAGGTTTCCTTGTTTAGTAAAAACTGCAATATAACCTTTTCATTTTAAAGAAATAGCTGTGATTACCCTTTTAATACCCACCATCTCTCAATCCCTCTTAAACTCATCAATAAGATGCAATGGCGGGACAGAGGGTGAACCAATGCAACTTGGATGCTCATAAAACACTATGTTGGAAGTGAACTTTACAACTTGGTAGAGGGGGGAAGGGAAAGTGGGAGAAACGGAGGGAGGGAGTAACACTTCAAAAGGAAATGTCCTATTTACTTAATGTAACTGTAACCTCTCTGTGCATCACCTTTACCATGAAATTTTAAAATAAATTAGTCTGCCTTATTACCCTGGCTCTAAGCATCAAAGTCAGTAGAGTTTTTAAAATTTCTATAAGTCTGGTGTTTATAGCTATTAGAATCTCCATAAATTTACAGTATGTCCGGATAGACCCCCAGTGGAAGCTGTTGAGTGCCAACAAACAGCACAGGACCCCCCCCCACCAACATGACACTGTGAAAGACAGATTTGAAATGTGAGTGGCCCCTGTGTGCGTTCGGCCTCTTTTCCTTAGGAAAACCTGGTTCTGTCTGTTACGACAGTCCACCCTCCCTTTGCCTTTCATGCCAGCACCACATAGCAAAGAATTTCAAACTGCTTGCCCCTGAGCCTTGTGCTGAGCATTGTGATTTTCAGGGTGCAGACAGTCCATATATGGGTGAAGGGTTAGTCACAATGTTGTTGGTCTGTGCGACAAATTTTAATAGAGAAAAGGTTACATTTGCATATTCCCCAGATCCATTAACATTTCTGAAGGGAAGCCCAATAAGAAACCAGAGTTATGAGTTCAGCTTCTTGGGACATTATACATCTTTCTTATTTCTCATTGTTCTCTTCTTCTCCATTGAGTTCCAGTCTGACACTTTTAGCAGGCCTGTACCGTGTGCCAGCCATGTCTGTGTTTGCTAGACTTGCTGGTGCTTAGGGCAGAAGCCATTATCTCGGTAAACATCTGCTCAGCAAACCCTTTGTGCCAGCCCATGGGAAGTTCAGTCATGAGCAAGGTGGCAGGCATTGGGATCCACTGAGGCTTTTAAGTGGAGTAGAAGTACATTTCCTTTTGGAACCATGTGGGAGAAGTAGTGAGGTGGGATATACAGACTGGAGGCAGTCCTTGGAGTGGAGATGAGGTTCTAGGTCTGTGAGGCGGAAGTGGAAAAGGAGGACGCAGAACTTTGTAGAGGAAGAGGGGAACTGGAAGCAGCCTCCCACTTGACTGGTCATTGCGATGCTTAGCTGTCCTCAGATTGAAGCTTCTTCTGTCCTCTGTGAGTTTAGTGTCCATGTGCACGTGTGTGTACCTAGCTTCAAAGGGTCCTTAAAGCTTCTGTCCCTGAGCTCTTGTTCAAAAGATGGTCTTGGTCTGTGCCCTATGTCCTTACCAGATTGGTCAGTAATCATCTGGTCAATAAAATGGAAATGATTTCTGTCCTAATTGCATTTCAAAAATAAAAACTTACTTACATCCATGCAGTATAGTCACATGGCACCGTCCATTTGATTTATAGGTATTTCTAGATTGTGGTTTACTCTGTAGAAAGAAGAGAATTCTTGTGATAATACCTCAGTGTGGCAGAGGTTTGAAATCAAGTAACCAAAGGAAATCAGATGACAAAGAAGACCTGCTTGTCATGTTTTACTCCTTAATTGTTTTCCACTGAGATCACATAGGCAAGAAGGAGTCAGGATTAGCAATCACTGAAGTATGATTTGGTGCAAGTGTGTTGTTGTGCTGTACGTCTTTCAGGAATGTGTGTACATGATTGTCTGAGATGGCATGCAAATTTATTAAGTTCTTTCCGCACATGAAGTCGAATGCTTTATCTTTCCAATAAAAAACTAAGCCACTTCAAGAGCCATCCTATTTTATATAGTCGTCAATTGCTGTTATAAAGCACCAAGATGTTTCAGGATTTCTCGGCACCTACACCAGATGTGATAAAGGGAAGAGGAAGAGAACAGGTTAGAATCTACGAAGAAACTTAGCCTTTGTTGGAATCTTGTCTACCTCATTCTTCATGGCTCTTCTGTCCACACAACAGTATTGACCTGCAGCAGTAGGATCTACGTTTTGGAGTAATTTCAGAAGGAATAGGAGTGTTTTCTGAGAAGCCATCTCATTTCTTCCCTAGCCTACCTTTCAGATAAATAGCACCCTTTGTGGCTTGTTGGGTCAGGTTTTTGTCTCTGGCCTCAGAGGTTGCTTTTTTTATTTCTCTCTGAAAAATTGGATCCTTATTACAAGAATAGAATGGAAAGTTGGTCCTACTGAACTGAGGAATTGCACTGAACAGTTTTCATGTGTATAGTGCTACAACCGAATGATTGTTTTAAATAAACTTAAATATTTTATGAAATATTTATTTATTTTTTATTGTAATTAATAAAAGGGTTACATGATATTTGCCATATAGAAGGTACATTAATTCACATACGTTGATACCCTTTCACATGTCTTGGTACCCTTTACCCTCCCCCCAATAGCCCCCCAAATATTTATTAATATTAAATAAACGCAAGTTTCTTTAGAGTAGTTTAAATGGGAAAAGTGAGATACGTGTATAAAATCTGTCAACATTATGTGAATAAGGCTTCTCTTTAAATAAATATGTTCCTTTTAAGAAAGCATCTTATGGCTTTGCTTTTATATCCAGAGTTTTTTCACTTGTTTTTTTTTAAATATGTTCTTTATTATTTACTTATTTATTTATTTGTTTATCGTAGTGTTGGGTTTGGTGTATTTTGGTTTTTAAAGAAGTATGATCTTACCTTTACAATAAATTTTTTTTAATTTTTAAAGTTGCTGTACAAAGGAGTCAGCACTTAAACCCATTTGTGCATACAGTGCTTCTTGGTCAATGTCAGCAGATCTTACAAAAATAACATTAACAACAATAATAAAATAATAACACCAACATCACCTGCTGTTGCAATGCCTTGGATTGTTCTAATCTAGTTATATTGTTCCTACTTAATAATTAAGCTAAATGATTGATATGTATTAGTCTGCCAGTTGGAAATAACAGTAGAAAAATGTGGCTTCTTAACTGTGCATTTAAGCCTAAATGAAGAGCATATATATTATTAAACAGTCATGTGTCAGTTGTTTGTCATAATCTTCATAAACATGGATCTTTGGTGCATTTATAGATTATCTGTATAATCATTAATCGTGTATGTATCTGTGAAAGAAGAAACTATCTGTGAAAGAGGAGCTTTGCAACATGCTTTGTTAAATGGGCCTACTCTTGAGAAAAGTGGAATGTTTTCCTTGCGACATATTACGTGATGAATGACTGTGCTGGCAGTCTGTGACGGTTTATTCCTCATGTTTTCCCCTCTTCCTTTTGTTCAGAGAATTTGGATGGAGAGACCCAGAACTTCCTGAAGTGATCCAGATGTTGCAACATCAGTTTCCTTCTGTCCAATCTAATGCTGCAGCCTATCTGCAGCACCTCTGTTTTGGAGACAACAAAATTAAAGCTGAGGTAAGGATTACTCAGATTCTCAAGTGAATGGTGTTGATTTATAATCAATTGGAGGTGTGTTGTTATTGGTAGAGAAGTGTGAAAAGCAAAAGATTTAGGGAAGCTTAATGTACTTTGCTACTCAAAACTGAACCATAGTACTTTGATCTCATTAATCATACCTTATGCCCATGTGTCCTTCCTTTATATTTGAATGCTGAGAAATGAGATGCATTTTAGTGTCAGCAGAAGCTGCACCATCATTTTGTCATTTGTCTTCCTCTTCCCATTTCCATCTCTCCCTCCCCAATTCTATCCCTATTCCTAAATAGTAAAAGTAATGCAGAGCATCCGTTGTTATTTTCTCCAATTGTAGTCAGTGTTTTTGAGGGCCTGTCTTTCCTTGGAGAATTCATTGCTAAGATGGGACTACTAGGCAATGACTAGCTTTGCATTGTGAGTAATTTACAAAGGTAGCTGTGGATATGGTATGGATATATGTGATCCACTGATGTGACCATTGTGTATGTCTGTCACATAAAGGAATGTTCACATGTTCTACCAATGGAATACTCTGAAGTACCAAATGATTTGTTCATGTAAGGGACAGGCATTTGCATGCAAGCAGCAGAGTCAACATTTTTTTAAAAAAAAGATTTTGTAAATTATGACGAGTCATTGCCCTAGCATGTGGCTATTTTGAGGATGAATCTAAATTAAAAGTAAAAAGAAGAGATTGAAAGATCTAATTGCAATTTATTATAGATTTTGCTTGCTTGCACTGGGCTGAGTTTAGCCTAGCAACTTTCCATATTTCTTTGAAAAAATTAAAGATGTATTTCATATACTGAAACTATGAAGATTTTTGCTTTATGCCTGTTATCAGAACAGTCATATTTCTTTGTGGAAAAAATAGAGCTCTATGGTTCTCGAAAGGGATGTGGTTTGTCCCTAAGTCACATCGGAGGCATGAGAATGCTTCAGTTTATCACAGTCAGGATTTGTGCTGAGGGCACTGGTATCTGTTTCTACCTACCTACCTACCTACCTACCTACCTATACGTATCTCTGTCTACAAACTGATAGTTAAATTACCTAAAAAGACATGGAACAAAGTTTTGTGACTTCTTTTCTAAATGGAAGCCATCATACAATACCTTCATTTTTAATGGACATCAAATGGCTGTGTAAAATAAAGGACTGATTCCTCAGGTGGGGGTTTTTGTCAATATATAATGTCTTCATGATAAGTCTGAGAGTTTCTCCATGGATTATGACAGCGTTGGTAGGTGTAAGTTGAGTTAGGAATATGTGGTCCTCTCAGCCCCCCAAAGTGGAATATGATCTCACCCCAAATGTGTGGTATTGGAGCGGCAGACGTCTGTAACTCTCCTGGATGGTGAGGAAAGGCCTGGGCTCAACATGGCTAAGCCTGCAGGAGTGAGTGGAGTCGGTCCCAGGCAGTCCAGAAAAACTCCATGGAGAATTTTGGCTGAGGATTTTCTGAGATAACAGGTTCTTATCCACTGACTGGGTCTTGTATGGGTGGCTCAGAGGAAGTTAAGAAAGGGCAAAAGGAGGTGACAATCTTTCAGTGGTCATAAATCAGACATCAGAAAAATGGAACCAGACTTTATTTTAGAGAGTCACCTAGTCAGGCTATGCAGGCAGCATAGCCAGTGGAAGTCTGAAAGTTCTTGTCTGACTGGCTAGCGGTACCTGTACTCTGTGGGCTGGCCTTCAGTCACCAAACTGCCCAACAACTGGCTGGACACCTGCGTGGGGCTGGGCAATGGTTACTCTGTGTTCTCTGATGGACGCTACCCATCAGAGGGAAGTGGAGGTGCTGACCAGCCCATGCATTATACAGGGGGGCCACACCAGAAGCTGCCTCCCAGGCCCAACAGCCTGTTTTCTGGACCTAGACCATTGTCTGCCGGAGCCTCTGTTCTTATCTTTAACTTAAAGATGCCCATCCTTTATTTGTAGACTCCCTACAGGTAATGCATGCAGGCTATGTCATGGTAGAATATCCACTCATTCACATTCTTTCTGGACAGGAATTTGGTTAAGCTGTTCGAATGATTATTTTGTTGTATGGATAGACAGGGGTGTCACTGTGTCTGTGTACATGTGTATTTGTGTGCATATATGTCTGTGTGAGAGGAAGAGCTCATTTTATTTTGCTTTGGTGCAGGTGCCCTTAAGATTGTATTACCTTTTACTGTTTGAAGTGTCCTTGGACAGCTGATCCTTAAGCGATGGATGGGTTTTATCATCTATAATACTCCTCTGTCACCTCCTGCACTGCTGGTACCCTACAGTGGTCGCTCCCTGGTACCTGAAGGTGTGCCTGATACAGAGCTAAGCACAGGAGATTGAAGCCAGATTAGCCAGGTGCATATGGAAAAGGAAAAGGCTAAAATAAAGCCCAGAAGGAAGAGTGCAGAGCTGGCATTGCTCTGCCCCCTGGAGTCACATAATCATTGGAAGTGCAAATGTGTGGACTTTGATCAGAATTCTGCACAAACCTGCTTGATTCTGTCCTCACAACTCAGAGCCCAAACTATTAGAAATTGGTTCTCCCTTTGTGATGGATGGCTGCCTGTCATGGTTTCATACACAGATATTGATTTTTGTAATTACCTGTTGTCCAAATACTAATCTTGCAGGTGCTACCTTTTTCAAATTTACTCAGTCCCTAGTCTTTCTATTGCATTTTATCGAATTGATTTAGCCCTTTAGTCTACATTTCTTTATTGGTATTGACTTTGCTCACACAAAAGACAGGCCATTGAGCAAATGGCAGAATTAAATCTTGTATATGCAGAGGGCCATAAATCATACTTCTCTCAATCCTTATTACAGTGCTAAATATGGTTTTCATATAATGAATGAAGCCAAGAAATTCAGTTTTGTTCAAACCAATGCTGGATAATATACGTGTAAGTCAAGAATTCATTTCCATGAAGCAACACAGAAAAGCCCTCTTCTTAACATGTCCCACCAATCTAATGAACTTGGGTTTGAGAATTTGAGCATGCATCTCCTAGAAGTGAACTTGGGATACCCAGGAGGACTCAAGAGGTCCAGCTTGACCATCTCTAGTGAGTAAGGTGCATTACCCATTACACTGAGTGTCCAGGCCCAGGAAAGAAAATGCATGTGTGCAGTGCCTAAATATCAGGAGAGATTAGAGGGGATCACACAAGTATTCAGAGCCAGACCAAGATGTGAACAGAAGAAAACAGCTGAAGAGAAATTAAACAGGGGAAAGGAAACAGAAAAGATATATATATATATATATATATATATATATAGAGAGAGAGAGAGAGAGAGAGAGAGAGAGAGAGAGAGAGGGCGCCTAAGTTATGGCCATAAACACACTACATTTATGGGGCTTATTTGCATGAGTTAATGAGTATCTAGAGATTGTAAGTGGGTCATGGTTTAATGGGCAGAAGCATGAACAACAAAGACAGATGTTGGTAAATTTGAATGATGTATGTCATCTATGCTGTCTCCTAACTTGCTGAAATGTCTTTGTAAATTGAGTGTATGTGGGAGAAATAGCTGGGCATGAAAACTTTTTCCCAAATATGAACTTCAGACATGTTTTAAGCCTCCATATTGATATCTCTTAAGTGTTTTTCATAAATCCTTCATTCTTTCTGGGAAGTCCCTCTCAGTTAATAATGTTAAGAACATCTAATTGATTTAAAGATAAAAGTAAATGCCTTTCTTGGACTGTAAGGATTTCAGGTTACTAATGCTGTCTCTGACTGCATTGCTCTCATATCTTCTTAACATACACCCTAGAGTAGGCAGTGAAACCACATTCATATACACACCTGAGCATCAGGAACGAACATATATAGGTTTCTTTGTAGTGAATGCTGGTGTACAAGAACATATGTATCCTAGAGATTCAAATGAAAATCTATGTTTTCTTTTAGTATTTTTTTCTTTATTAACGTTGATTTTTACATCATATTTTAAATGACAGGTTTAACAAACGAGTGTTCAAGAAGGGAATCTCTATTTACAATCACTGGAACTTAGTATTTAAAACGTAATCAAAATTAGGCTAAGGGTTTGTATGTCATAGAAACATATTAATTTTAGAAAATAAAACATTATGTCTATAGAGTCATAGGTTTTATGTCTATATAGTTATGTTTATATTTCCATTACCATGTCCATAGCATTGGGTATGCAGATATTGAGTCCTCACTCTTGTACTCTTTGGATTTAGTAGCCACATATTAAGAATACCATGCGCCTTTTGTGACTTGTCTCACTCAGCATGATTCGCGCTAGATTCATCTACTTCCCTGCGAATGACATTATTTTATCTTGTGTGTTGGCTATGTAGAATTCCATTCTGTATATATACCACATTTTCTGTATCCATTCATCTGCAGTAGGGTGTCTGGATTGTTTCCATTGCCTGGCTATTGTGAATAGTGCAGAGATGAACATAGCTGAGCAGGTGTCCTTATCATATCTTGGGTTATGATGTTCAGGGTAGATGCCCAGAAGTGGTATGGCGGGATTGTAGGGAAGGTCTATTTTCAGTTCTTTAAGGAACCTCCATACTGCTTTCCAGAGTGGCTAAACTAGTTTACAATCCCACCAGCAGTGTAGTAGGGTTCCTTTTTCCTCCACAACCCCACCAGCAACTGTCATTGTCTGAGTTCAAAATATCATGTGAAAGGGTATCAATGTATGTGAATTAATGCACCTTCTATCTGGCAAATATCATGTAACCCTTTTACTAATTACAATAAAAAAAATCCTTGCCATTCTTGTTGGGGTAAGGTGGTATCTTTGGGTTGTTTTTATTTGCATTCCCTTTATGACCATGGATGATGAACATTTTCTCATATGCTTTTCTGCCATTTTAATCTCTCCTTCTGATAAGGCTCTCTGAAAATCTATGTTTTGAAGTGACAAAATTTTGGCCTAGTGGTGCTTGCTTAGAGTGCATGCCTAGTATGCATGGAGATCTGGGTACGATGCCTCAGTACCACATGCAAAGGAAAAGCCTGAAGTGGTGTGGTGGCTCAAGTGGTAGAGTGGTTGCCTTGAGAAAGCCCAAGGACAGTGTTCAGCCTTGAGTTCAAGCCCCAGGATTGGCAAAAAAAAAAAAAATATATATATATATAAACTTTTTAAATTCTAAAACAAAATTATTCTATTAGTCACCCACAGGTCTGGATACTATTCCTGAGCTTTTTTGGCTTACGGCCAGCACTTGACCACTTGAGCCACAGTTCCTCTTCTGACTTTTTGGTGGTTCACTGGAGATGAGAACCTCATTGGCTTTCCTACATAGGCTGGCTTCAAATCACAATCCTCAGAGGGGTTGAGCTCCCAGTTATAATGAAAATTTAAAATTAATTTCATAAAAGTTTTAAATAGTTAAATAATTTAAAGATGTTTTCAGTTTCAGTATAGGCTTATTCACTTAAATAATGTTCTTTCAAAAATATTCTGTGACATTGCATTTCTTTGTGTTAGAAATGGCAAGGAAACGCCAGGGATGAAGATTTATTGTAGGGTTTTGACTTGATTTCTTCTTGTTATTGGAAAACTTAACTTTATTATCAAATATGGAACTGAAATACCTGAGGCTGTTATATAGTAAACTTCCATCACCATGAAATAAGGACTAGAAAATCAACCCCCATTGTATTTCCTTCCTCCAACAAAACCTCTTCAGTTATAATGGGAATAAGCAAAGAGTTAACTGGTGGCTCGAATCTGTGAATGTGGAAGACTCTAAGTATTGCTAATAAACAGATCTAACTTTTGTGACCACTAACTTACTGGACAGACAAAGCATAAAATATAGAACCTGAGAGCACGGGGGGAAGCTAAATGCTTTCTGTGGTGGTCATGATACTGTATTTTTAAAGTCAGAAGTTGTCAGAAAGCAGAAAACCTCTTTAGACCTGGTGGTGGGAGGGCAGAGGTTTAAAATGCCTGTCCTTTGTGTGTTCGTTCTTGTATCCTATTTGGTTTATTTAGTTTTTCTCTTTTGACACAAAAATCTCATAATACCTCAGCCTCTAGAGTATTGGAAATACATTTGTGTGCCACCATGCCCAGCTGTGGTTGTGTGTGTGTGTGTGTGTGTGTGTGTGTGTGTGTGTGTGTGTGTGCCCACATAGTATCAATATATTTTCCTATTCTTGTACTAGTTCTCTAAATTGGCATCATCATAAAAATCGATTTCTTAGCTTAAAATAGACATACTTTTCCACTTCCCCATAATTTTGGTTTTATTCAGACCCATTTAGAATATTGTATATGTTAAAAAATTGAGGCTTGTTCCCATCTATTACACTTACAGTGCTCCATAATTTTCTATTTTATCCTGGATTCTTTTCACCTCATATAGTTCAAGAGAAGCTGCTATCCATCTTCTCAGCTAATTGCCTCTGAATGCTGTCCTCTCTTCCTTCATTGTAGATTGAGTTACATTGTTTTTTGAAAAGGAGCCTGTAGTTAATGGCTGTCTTTAGTAGACGATGTGCTATAGCAAGGACTCAGAAACCAGGCTGCCTGCATTTGAATACTGGCTTCTGTACTGTTATCTGGCTCTAGGATAGAGAGAGAGTCACATTCTGTCCCCAACACTCATGCCCTCAGAGAAGCATCACTGAGACATTGCACCTCTCTACAGGGCTGTGCTGTGCAGAGCAGGTAGTTAAGGAGCATGCGTTACTGTTAGTCCTTGTTGCAAATATTAATTAGGGAAATCTCTTTCTTATAGGGAAGCTATCAAGACAGAGTATGTGGATGTATTCTACTTTACTTCTTTGCTTGCCATTTGAGATCTACTCCTATCAGCTCTGAGAAGCTGGAAGAAAGGCAGTGACGTTAACACATAGAATGATAAGACCTGTTTCCAAGGAGATCTGTGATCTTGCCATGCTTAAAGGCAATCGCACCAGGAGGGCTAAGGGCTGGAGAGCTGAGTGTGGGAGGAGGCGTCGGCTCTGTGGAGAGGTTGAAGCTGCCTTGGGGATAGGGTGCGTGATCTCCAACAAGCACCATCCCAGCCAGAGCTAAATCTGAGCACACGAAGGACTGGCATATTTCTTTTCTCTTCGTGAATACTTGGTCCTTCACACATGAGGGAAGAGGGAAGCGGCAAAATGAGAGTTATGAGGCCAGTGCTTCAAGCAGAAAGGACCATGAGTCACCCTCGGTGGAGGAGATAATAGATAGGCAGTATTGTTAATGGGGCAATTCTGCTGGGGCAGAATTACAGTAAAGAGGGCCACTATGGCTCCAGTCAGGTGTAAATCAGCTTGGAGGATGTCAGAATTACCGGCTTCTCGAAGACAAAGAAAGCAATGGCGACAGAGGCATTGCACATGATATTAGGATGGTGGATTCCTATGTAAAGACAGCTGGCCAGGGATAGCCATGCATCCACCATTGTGCACTCTTCTGTATTGCCTTGTCATTTCTGCAACTTCTGCTCATTAATTCCTCTTGAATAAATGATTTTCCTTTTATTCTTTTGACCCTTTCCCACCCAATGTTATTGTTCCTTTCCAAATCTATTGTTTTCAAACTGGCAGTGTTTAGTTGTGAGCATATGTTCTATTCCCCCTCAAAACATGTAGGAAATTGTAGGGCTGTAGGGTCCCACAAGAGCGCTGAAAGAGGAGGGGCTGGGAAAGCATGGGTGGGAGAGAATCAGGTGGGCGCAGCTTGTATGTGTGTATGCAGACCTGGGTGAGGACACCGCTTCACATTTAATGAGAAATGTGCATCCCAAGACGGGCAGCCAAAACACCAGCCTCTTCAGGAGAGGAGAGGTTTTTCCTTGAGTGAAAGGAAATCCATTTGTTTAGCGAGGTAAAAATAGTTTCCTCAATATTGGTTCGTTCGTTGAATTTATGACTATAGGACTTGAAGCGTTATTGACAGCAGCTCAAAGATAGTTCACATCTACAATTGTTCATTCTACTGTTTTAGCTCCTTATAAACTAATGATCATAAGAATATCTGCCATGTAACAATTTCTGTCCATATTCGTGGTTATTCACTAAATGTTGCTTTGTTGTTCCCTTTAAGTAGCTATACAAAGGAGGTGGCATTGATCAAAGCAGCTTATGAATGCGATGCTTCTTGACCGGAGTTACACCTTTCAACATTCCATCCTGCTCTTACCCTGCTTCATTTCCTAAGATAGCCATTGGACTCTTGACTGCCTTATCCCTTCTCATCGCCTCTTCCCCCTTTCATCATAAGTCCAAACATTCGGACCTCCTCAACCTGGCAATCTGCCCCTCCCCGCCTTATACATATATGTCTTTTTTCTAATTTAAAAAAGATTTTTTGTTACTTTTAAGTAGTACACTCACCTCTTGCCAGTCAACAAAGCAGTTTATGAAAATAGTACATCTTGATCATTATCACCTTTTCCAACATTCTCACCTACCACTACTAATCCACCACTTTTGTCACTTTTCTTAATTTTATAGGGTATTCCTTTGTCATTTAACAAAGGCATCTTGATCTGTATCACCCCTTCAGCATTCTAACCCTCTCGGACCTATCCCTTCCCTTTATTTTCTTAGTTTTGTGGCATATATTGTAAATTCTCAACCATATTCTCCTCCCTCACCCCTTTCGTTCGTGTATACCTCTCCCCTTCCTCCTACTCCACCTCTTGCGAGTACTTATTTTCTGTTACTTTTGTTGTTGGGCTTTGACTTAGTCTTTCTAATGAAGTATACTATGTGAGTTCTACATAGAGTCTATTTATGAGCAGACTTCAATTCCTTTGTTTATAACCACTTAAATACCACCATTCTAGTTGTCACCAATGAGAGATAGTGCAACTTATGTTTCTCTGGGGTACATCTCTGTGTCTTTGTATTTTGCTTTGAACTCCTTGCCTTCTATCTCCGCCTCTTCCACCTTCTAGCTCTTCTCTCTCCTCCTTGCTTTACCTATCTTGAGCCAGACATAGCATCTGTCAGATACCTCGAGGCCTTTCCTGGCCTGCACCATTTCCTTCCATGGGCTAAAGAGGCTGGAAGAGAGCTCAGGTGGCCAAGACCATCTTCCCGGTGTCAGAGAATCCTTGGAGATCAGCAGGACAGCTTGCTGTGAGAGCTGCTACTCTGAGCTCTGTGGGTCACTGAGCAGAGATGACCCTGCCCAGTAGTGAATGAACTCATGATAACTGGGCATCAAGTTCAAAAAGAGCCAGTTCTTGTTGTCAGTCTCTCCAGGACAGTGGAGACTTTACGAGTTCTGTGGCCTCTTTTGTGGAGAATTCTAATGAGAGAACCAAGGATAGATAGGAAGGACACCAGGGAAGGCCCATGTGGAAGGATGGAAAATGAAAACATTTGTCAGAGAAAGCAAGAAATGGAAACTGTAACTCTTCCCCAGTAAGCTCAGTGGAGCTTCTATGCAGTAGCTTGTCCTGTGCTGGTGGCTCACAGGGCAGGAGAGAGACTGAAGGATCAAGCAGTTACCTCTTAAGTTCGAGGACACCTTGAGGAAGGAGGACTATGGCAGAGACATGGAGGAGAGCAGACGTTCAGATGTCTTCCTGGAAGGCCATAGCAATGAGAGGTGATGCCAGCTACTGGCATCTGAAGAGAAAGTAAGGCAACCCACTGTAGGACTGTAGAGAGTGCCAGCTGCATGGCTGGTCCTTGCTGGAGCCTGCAAGCCATCTCTGAGGATTAAAAGACAGAAGCATTTGTGTAAGGAAACATCTCCTTATCTGCCCATTATCAAAGGAGAATATCAAAACAGGGGTAAGAAGGAAGGGAAGAACTCCAGATGGCACCCAACCTGCTCCACAAGAGTGGGTGAACATCCAGCATAACATGACCAGGATTTGCTCTGTGTAACTAGAATAAGACACTTTCAATCGATGGATGCTGTAGATAGTGTAGCTACCCTGCATGGAGATAGCTGAGTCCACTCACGAGGTTCACAGACAGCTATCTGCCATACAGAGATGGGTGACGAGGTCATGACCTGGAAACAACGATGCAGCAAGGATCTTTATTATCTCCGTGAAGTTTCTGGGCTGGGTTTGATGAATTCATATGGGGTTACTTAGCTTCATTTCTTCTTTGTGTCATACCTGTCTTGTATTTAAGCGGATCCTTTTCTTTCTGCCTACTTCCTGAAGTGGATGTGATCATAATGAGAAAAGGGGATAAACAACCTGTCTAAAGGTCATTTCATTCACATGTGCATCCCAAGTTGGTGATATAGAGATTTCTCACCATGCTTTGTTTCTTTTGGGGCATGTTAGAAGAAGAGACCCTATTCCTTGCTTTAGGAAAGATCGATGCCTGAAGATCTACCTGTCTTTCAGGATCATGGTTCAACTGGATACTTAAGGCTAACATTTCAAGGAACATTTCTATTCTTCAGTCTTTAGGAGAAGTAGCTGGAACAAATCAACCCAGCTCCTCCTAGAAACCCTACCCAACCTTAGTCCTTCTTTCCAAGTAAGCAGTCTCAGAATCATTGTATTTTTATTTTTTTAACCTTCCAAAACTTTGCCAGATTTTCCTGGTACACAGAACTATAGAGAACATTTTGTCAAAATACTAATGGCAGCTGTACAAGATGGCTGTGTCTCTGGTGACATCCAAGCAGGGATTATAATGTTCATTTCTGTGTGTAGTTTCAGTGTTCTCCTTTGTTATTGTGTTAGTTGTGTCTCTGTTGTCATTAATGTATTCTAAATCAGTTATCTCCAGCTAGATTTTACTTGAGCCTGTTGCCATGCTTCCAATTTCACCATTGTTATTATTCTATTGAATAACATGCAGATGGGTTCTGCATGTGCCATCTTGGAAATATTTAGCAGTTCTGAAGCCAGATATCACAGAGGCAAGGAAGCCACCATGAGTTGCCTGAGGTTTTCAGTTGACTTATTTTAACTCCAGGCAAATTTCTGAATTAACCATATTAGCTGTTGAGTATCAGATTCTGACTGGAAGAAATGTGTCTTGGTACCCAAACTATCCTATAAATGTTGTCCTACTATATCTCCTAATAGTTGAACCTTCCTCATCAGTCTAAACATTTTCAAACATTTCAGGAAAAGCTGTAGTTGGCCATTGTACTATGACTCTTCAGATGGGAAATCCTTGTGCATTTCTTCATCAAAGCCTGAATATAAACAAAGGAAAACAAAACCTAATTCCTAAGAGCTCTTCAAATTTCAAATCCTTCTTTTAAATTAATGTGTGTCTTACAAAGCAAGTAAAACTTTGGGTAGACATTGACTCTTTTGTTATTTGTATTTAATTATGTATGTTATATGTATTCTATATTTTATCTGGTTCTGCACAGGCTATCTCCAATTCCCAGGACTGAAAATGATTGCAATGTATTTTCTTTGTTAATAGTCATATATAAGAAAAGATGTCCAGTGTAAGATAATACTAAATTTTAGCAGTGTATGAACAATACTACAACATCTACTATCTGTCTTGGGGATGGTCATCAAGTTTTTGCATAGGAATGAAGAACCACAGCAGGCTTCTTCATGAAGGTGTATGGCCTCCTTATGGCTTATTTATGGGTTTTTCAGTGAGGGCACGAACCAGTATTTGCTATGGGCCCCAAGAGATAGGCAATCTGTTGTTTAGAGAAGGAGTTCAAGGACAATGAAGATAAATGAAAAGGAGCAGGAATGCAGTAGAAGTACCAGTAAGAGGTACATTGGTAATCTTTGAGACTCCATATGAGAACTCAATGAGGAGAATGAGGAATCAATGTCAGCTCCTATATGCATTACCATTGAGTACTAAAGGAACATTTAGGACACAGTGAAGAGTTCAATGTACTTGACAAGCTACGCTGGGAAAAGGCAGATGGGATGATATGCTACTCAATGGTGGGTTGCTCCTGGATTCCAGGCAATCAGTAAAGTATTTGTAGGTATATCCTGAAGGCCATAAACAGTAATCCTGGAGTACTAGGAGAAAAAGAACTGCGAAATGTTTCCAGTAAATAACTACAGAGATTCAAGGAGAAAACATTACCAGATACAGTGAAACAGAATGATCCAGAGACTAGTATTCTCCAATGAATGGTGACAACTGACTTTTATTTTTTGGACTAAGAATTACTAACTTACAGGAATTCATTATTCAGCCTCATACTTTTACCTGTAACCCAAGTCTATGTTCCTCTGTCCTAGGGAACAGTCAGGGTTTGTGAAACGTTCAGTATAAGTACAATGATCTAATCTGCCTTTCACTATTTCATTATCTTTAAAGAATGGCAGTAATTATCAACAAAGCCAATTTATACTGATCCTTGACTATGCCACCACTCCAATGGGATCAGATATGTATTTTGATTAGAACAACAGTTAGTATGGCATAGTACCCTGTGAGCACACCCTCATTCTTTCTTTTTTTATTAAAGAATTTATTAACGTTAATTTTTACATCACATTTTAAATGACAAGTTTAACAAACAAGTGTTCAAGGAGGGAATCTCTATTTACAATCACTGGGACTTAGTATTTAGAACTTAATCAAAATTAGGCTAAGGGTTTGTATGTCATAGAAACATATTAATTTATGAAATAAAACATTATATCTATAGAGTCATAGGTTTTTATGTTTATATTTCCATTACCATGTCCATAGCATTGGGTATGCAGATATTGAGTCCTCGCTCTTGTACTCTTTGGATTTAGTAGCCACATATTAAGGATACCATGTGCCTTTTGTTCCTTAGGTCTTGACCTGTCTCACTCAACATGATTCGCTCTAGATTCATCCACTTCTCTGCAAATGCCATTATTTTATCTTGTCTGTCCTCATTATTTCTTAATGCTATAATTGGTTATATGATGTCCAAGGGGAAACTAAGATCCTCTTGCTTAACTTATACTTTAAGCTGGTTTAAATCATGTGAAGAGTTATACTCCTTGATAAAGAAACGAAACCAAAATGGGACAGATCAGCCTAGGACAGATTAGGGAGGAGCTTGTATGATAATTAGTCTATTAAAAGACTTTATTAACACTGATTTTTTACATCATATTTCAAATGCCATGTTTAACAAACAAGTATTCAAGAGGGAATCTATATACAATTACAGGCACATAAATTTTAGAACATAATTAAAATTAAGCTGAGACTTTGTATGTCATAGGTACATATTGATCTATGTAATCTAACATTATGTCTATAGAGTATATATCCCATCATAGACTTTTATATCTATGTACTTACATTTATATCTCAAGACAGTGTCAATAACTTTGGATTATTGTTTGGATCTAGTATCCACATATCAAGGAGACAATGCACCTTTTATTCCTTTGGCCTTGACTTATCTCACTCAACATGATTTGCTCTAGTTTCATCCACGTCCCAGGAAATGCCATTATTTTATCTTGTCTGTTGGCTATGTAGAATTCTGTTGACTATATCTACCACATTTTTTGAATCCATTCATCTGTCGTGGACACCTGGGTTGTTTCCATCGTTTGGCTATTGTGAATAGTGCAGCAATGAACATGCCTGAGCAGGTGTCCTTATCATATCCTAGGTTATGATGCTCAGGGTAGATGCCCAGGAGTGGTATGGCTGGGTCATAGGGAAGGTGTATGTTTAGTTTTTTGAGGAACCTCCAAACTGCCTGCCAGAGTGGCTGAACTAGTTTACATTCCCACCAGTAGTGCCGTAGGGTTCTTCTTTCTCCATATCCCTGTTGGCATTTGTCATTGTCTGAATTCAGAATATTGGCCATTCTGATTGGGGTAAGGTGATATTCTTCGGGTTTTTATTTGCATTTCCTTTATGTCCATGGATGATGAACATTTTCTCATATGTTTCTTTGCTATTTTAACCTCTTCTTTTGATAAGTCTCTCTTTAATTCCCTTGCCCATTTAGTGATTGGTTTGTTGGGTTTGGGGGGATTCATTTCTTGAGTTATGATCATTAATTTTTAATAAAAGAAGAAATAGTAAATCACGTTCTCAAAGCACACTGAATATGCTTTTCATTAATTTTCCCTTGTGCTGGGATGAATTGCCAAAGCTAGTGATTGTATATGACACAAATGTATCTCATAGTCCTGGAGGTCGAAGTGTGGAAGTCAGTTTCCTGGGCTGGTGTCATGGTGTCCTCAGAACTGTTCCCTCTGGAGGCTCTCAAGAGCCTCTTCCCATCATTCATCCCAGGCAGGCAGATGCTGTTCTTGACTCTTCTTGGTGTCCTTCATCTTCAGAGTTCATCCTCAAACCTCAGCTCCACTACCGAATGTCTCCTTTCTGAATTCTTTCCTTGGCAGACTTGTGTGACTACATCGGACTCAGCTACATCCTCCAGAATAATGTTCCCACCTCATAGCTCCTTCCCTGTGCTGTGTATGGTACTGCGTCCACAGGCTACAGAAATTAGGAAGTGAACCTCGTTAGGGGAGGAGAGTTACCCCAGGGGTCCTTGCTGGCCGATGAGAAAAGCTGAAGATACTTGGGAAGAAATCGGAATTGATTTCTTTCCCCCGGCAAAGTTCTAGAAAATTTGAAAGAATTGCTGTTGAACTTCGCTGATTCGAAAAGGATGAAACACAGTGATCTTGGAGACTTATTTTAACTCAGTTAATGTAATGGTGGAAAGAGCAGATAGAGGTTGAAGAAAATGGGCTGTAAACAAGCCGAGGTGGTGCAGCCAGAGGACCCCCGTGGGCCCGGGGAGCTGCGGCTGCTCACCCATCTCTCACAGTAGATGATTGAAAGCCACACGCTGAGATCAGTTTTGTGCCCTTTGATGAAGAACCTACTTTCCTGGGTTTAATCAATGTCATTACTCTCAGCCATTATACTAAAAGAATCGGAGATTGCTTGGAGAGAAAATGGCAAGTGGGCCCTTGAAAAAGAATAGTTCATTTCTCACATCCAGCTGGCCTAGACTACATGGACAAGCCAGTAGGGTTGTTCACTGGAAACAAGAGGCCCTGGGCGGCCAGGACCCATCATTCTGAAAGGAAACTAAGGTATGCTTCCCAGGATGGAGCTGACAGGATCTCTTTTGAGGGAGAAGGCAGCAGAAGCCGGTCCCCTGGTCCACAGCACTGTCCTAACCACAAATGGCATATTTGACAAGACCAGTTGGTTCATCCAGCTTGACTTTATAGACTATTAAGCTCTAACTAGAGTAGAGCTCCCTGCGACTCTAACAATCTCCAATAATGTTCAAGCTAATAAAGAAACTCAATAGGCACCAGGGGTTTATAGGACTGTCATCAATCTGGAAAATTCCCTTTTGCTTTTCTCATTTCTAGTTTGTGGGGAGAAAAAGGCCAATTTTAATTTTGCCTTCAACAGAGAGACCATTTCATCAATTTTTAACAGTTTTCACACAAGAATATGTAATTTAAAAAAAAAACTGGTAGCCAAAACGTTGTGAAATAACCCTAATTTACTAGTGATAAAAGACACTCAATGACATAATCATTACCAGGCTTATAAAAGACAAGGCTGACAAAGTTGAAATTAGCCTGACTTAGGTGACAAACAAGGCTGACTCAGTTGTTCTGTATAACTAAGAGAGCTGACCCAAGAAGAAAAGTTAAAAGAATCAAAATTAATTCTCATCTAATAAAATATCATCCTGATACTACCCTGCTATGAATAAAAAATCCTAACAATTGTATTCAAGGAGATTATTACCAAGTTACTAAAAACACAGGAAAAGAAAGTAAAAGGAACGGAACAAGAAAGAAAAGAGAAGAGGAGAATGGAAAAGAGGAAAAAAAGAGAAGGAAGAGCAGGTGGAGATAAAGAAAGGAAGGAGATTGGGAAGGAGGCACTTTGAAAGTGATCATAAGAACAAGAAAAAGAATATCAGGCACATTCTTGGATACATAAATCTACACGTTCTTTTATCTAAACAACAACAAATCTCCAAAGAGATTAGAGTTCATAGCCAAAGCCAATAGATACAAGAGAGTAACAGCCTGAACGTCTTCAAGTACCTGCGCCCTTCCTATCATCTACCATTTGAAAGATGACAAATGCCTCACTGTCCACTCTCGTGCATTGGAAGACATTTCTAGTAATCCCTGAAATCCTGTTCAGCTTTGGAGAAATATCTGGAAATTTTGATATCAAAACAAATCTGCCCTAAAATCTCTTCGATTAACTGCAAGGATGTGCTCAAGAACTCATTCAATGAGACTTCACCAGAGATTTCCACTAAATCCATACACAGGTAACCTCAGCTCCCTCGCTCCCCGTGACCCTTTCTGATGTTTTACCCTGGTCTCCAGGGAAGGCATTGGCTCAACCCTATCAGAATTAGTCTCAGGGAGAAAGCGCAAAGGGAAGGAAGGCTTGTAGAGGCTACCTCTCTTCTGAGGTGTGAGAAACTAACTGATAGAAACGAGAACACTGGAGCCCACCTCCGTAGATGTCTGCTTTGTATTCTTTTTTTTTCATATATTTTTTATTGTAATTAATAGAAGGGTTACATGATATTCACCAGATAGAAGGTGCATTAATTCACATACATTGATACCCTTTCACATGTCTCGGTCCCCATTTCCCTCCCCCCACCCCCACCCCTCTTCTTGTTTTCCCCCCTTCCCTAACAAATTTCAAATAACCAAAAGAAAGGACCTCTAGGATATAGAAAAAAAGCCATATAATGAATGATTGTTGTCCTTAGTGTACTATGTTATCTCTCATCTCTTTTGCTTTCCCTTGGTTATCTCATATTGTTACAGTATCTCACTTTGTTACCTGATATATCGGATATATTTGTATTTGCTTTGCATTCTTTTGCATAAATTGTCTGAAAAATGTCAGCTCTAATAAGTCATGCATCACTTAGACAGATGGTGTCCACATCCAAGCTGACAGAAATAGCTTCCTTGTTACCTAGTGAAGGCTGGTGGGTAGTTCATGGAGACGGAACCTGGGCACTAGTTCAACTACCAATGTATCCATTTCTTTCTTATTGTTGCTTAAGTAAATAACCAAAGACCTAGGGGCTTAATACCACATAAACTTATCCTCTTATGCATCAGGACTTCAGAAGCTTAAGACTGGTGTCACTGGGCTAGAATCCAGTTGTTAGCCAGATTGTATTCCTCTGTGTAGATTGCAAGGTAGAATCTGCTTACTGCCTTTTTCAGCTGTCTGTTTCCTAGTTCATGGACCTTTCCCGTCTTCCAAACCAGCAATGGTGGGTCGCATCTGCCTCTATCACATTTAAAGGAACTTTGAGATTCTATGTGGACCATCAAAACAATCTTCTAGAATGAATATTTTGAGGTTAGCTTTCATTCCATCTGTGACCTTAATTTCTCCAGTGCCATAATATTATATATGTATTGTATATATAAATATATATTCACAGCATTCAGGAATTAGGACCTAGGCACCTCATAGAGTTGTTGTAGATGGGGGGCTTCATTTTTATTAGTACAACCTATTAGAACGAAGAACTTTTCCTCTCAGGACCTAGGAATCCAGGGAAGCTAGATTTGTGATAACAGGATCTATAGTTTCCCTCCTCTGTGAAGACCCCTTCCCTCCAACAACCTTCTAGATTATTTCTACTAACAAAGAATAGTCGATTCCCTAACTAGGTGACCATTATGACCAGTCATTCCACCTCGGGGATCACGTGGTCTTGAAAGTAGGGACATGGATCTATTATTGCAGAAATGCCTTTCCCAAAATTCCCAATGTCAATTGCAATTTCTTTAATTTTTTCATTCGCATTTTCCCTTTTCACCATCTATATTGATAAATACCTCTCTGTTTTTCCTATCATCTCTCAGGGAAACCAAAATCAGTGTTTTTCCCCTTTTTGCTAGTCTTTCAGGCTCTACCTTTAATTTTTTTTCTGCCATGAAAGCTCTAAGAAATGAATCAATAGATGATAATTTGTTTTGCAATTCAAATTTTTCTATTTTAATGTCTTCCGCCTGGAAAAGTGACAGCAAAATGTGAAGATTTTTGAATTATGAATAATCTCCCTTATTGTTCTGACTTTTATCTGTCTCTACCTTTTAACCCAAGTACACCTAATAGAAATTAGATATTCAGTCATGGACCGAAGTGCTACACTATTTCACATGCTTTTATATATTCTTGCATGGAGGAAAACAGGACATCTGCATATCTATAATTAGCTAATATATTCAGCATCCGCCTCTATAAACAAGATGCAGGTGTACATAGTGCCAGAGCATTTTATACATAGTCTTGGCGTTTCCTTGTGGGAAAAATTCTGTTACCTCATGAAATGCAAAGGTGGTTCTAAGAAAAACATTTTCTACATGTGCAGAATGTTTGCCTGGGGTAGTGTTACCATATTCATGACTGTATAATATTCTAAGGTGTTTGAGATATCCTCAGGCACCAGAAGGTTTTGTTCTCAGTGTCTGATTTGCTTGGCATATTTCATACCTCCTAAAGAGTGAACGGTATAAACTGGACTCACTGTAACATTTCAAAGTCAGAGCCACATTTGTCCAAGGTGACGAAGCATGTTGTAAGGAATTCAGCATTTCTTTCAGCCCCTGGGAATTCTGTGTTGAACAAGTCAGGCGAGATTTCTACACTGAAGTACTCACATCCCTCAGAGTGGGGATGGAGCAGAATGTCATTCAATAAGCACACAGAATGTTTCAAGAGGTAAATGAGACTTAAGGGTGGGAGGTGGCCGTAGAACAGAGGGAAGGAGGCATAGTGTTGGGTGTGTTCTTGTCTATGGTTCATCTGCTGTGGAGACCCCCTCTGACTCATAGGAAGCCACTCCGAAGACTCAGGAGAACACACAGCTACTCAGCAGCTCCAGATGCACAGACCACAGAGCTAAAAGTGAATCAGGGAGAGGAATGAGAGAAGAAGCAGACAAAACCTTGCATTGAAGGCCAAGATCAATGAGGCTTGGTTATGGAAGTGACAGAATCATTATAGGACCCTAGCAGGAAATGATGAGTCTATTTATGTTGTTGATGTTGTTGTTGTTGAAGAAAAAACTCAATAACTGTCTATGCAGAATTTAAGAACAGCAGGATAACTCCTTTCCTAAAGCTCTGCTGAACTCTGGTTCCTCAGAGTCTGCCCACCTGTTCAAACTCATAACAGCTTTCTGCTCCCAGTTTGGGAAGAGTTCGTGCATTAGCATACAGAAGTCAGGGGAAGACGCTGAAGGAATTAAAGACACAAACTAAGTCACAATTACAGAATGTATTCCTTCAAATGCCTAATGAGGAAATCATTAAGAAAGGAAAAATTTTAAAAAAATCAGAATTTAATATCCTAATGATTTTGTAATTTTTTGATGTTAGTCCTGGGGCTTGAACTCAAGGCCAAGACACTTCCTTGAGCATCTTAGCTTTTTTGGCTCGAGGCTAGCTCAAGCTGGCTTCAAATGAGTATCCTCTGATCTCAGCCTCCTAAGTAGCTAGGATTATAGGCACAAGACACCAGCACTCTGTCCATCCAAAGTCACCAGTGTGCCAAACAGTTACATTTCCTTTGTATACCAAAATCCAAGTGTCACGTGAGGGTTTGAGTAATGTCTAATCAACTGGGTCATACCACTGACATTCGGTGTTTCAGGATGCCGTGCTGCAGCTTCATCATCCCTGTCACAGCCTCCTTTGTGTTGAAGAGAATCACGGAGGAGATGGAGTGACTCGTTCTGGTTTGGGGGATCTCTGGCTTTCCCTCCTGCCCAGCCTCTGGAACACTCTGTCACCCTCCCCCTCTTCGGGAAGTTTGGGGCAGTGTTAGCTTCTCCAGCCATGGTTGAGAGGATTAAAGTTAATTTCAGCAAACAACCGAGAGATGTAGAAACCTCCACTTTTATAAGATTTAGAACATCCCAGATGTCAAAAGGTAAAAAGTATTTGATATCTGAGCTATGCTTGTGCTTTTGCACAAATCCGTAATGCTTTCCTCCACCCCTCCTCAGAATCACTCTCCTGCCAGGAATGCTACTTCTTCATGGCACTCCTGTGCCCACAAGCCGTAGGCGGGTCCCCCACTCCTGTGCGTCCAGTATTTCCACACCAAGGCGCCCCAGTTCCACTCTAGGAACCACTCTGCCCAGGCAGGTGCCCTGCACACTTCACCTGCTCCCACCTTCCATGCTTCTCTCCCCCACCCAGTCCTTCTGCACCTCAGCCACCAAACGTGGCATCCTTAAGGCTGGGCTTTTCCTTTAACTTTCCCACGAATATTGCATTTTACTCCATAAACTATCCAGATCTGAATATTTAAAGCAAGTCCCACATCTATGGGAGGGTTTAAGAGCTATGGAGGCATAGCAGTGCCTAACAGAGATCCCAATTGTCTTCAGTCCTAAGTGCCACTTGAAAGACAGGCACTGCTGAGAGCTAGTGGCACACACCTGCAGCCACTGAGGTCAAAAACCTGAGGACTGCAGTTCCAAGTCCACAATAGAAGAAAGACAAAGTGGGTACTTTATCTTTTGCTACATTATAGATACTTCACCTATTGTCAGATTTCTAAGAAATTAGCTCAGCTATTACTTTGCTGGAGTATTGACCCACCGCCATTTCCTAAAGTGGAGATTTCCTTGTGTGATTTGTAGGATTTATTTTTCCCTTCAAAAACTGTAGGATCTTTGAAAACATGATTTATACTTAACAAATATCATTTCAAGTGAACAAAATTACAAATTTTTTCCTCAACCAAAATGTAGTCTGCTAAGTATCGGTTATTAGTACAAAGAAAAGGAGGGAGCTGTGACAACACCATCAGGACACATCATAGCGCAAAACAGAACAAAAGAACGAAGAGACTTCCAATACCATAATTCATATAATGTAGCATACATTAGATCCTGTACAATTTCTATAGGTTTAATAGAAGTCTTACTGGAAGCAACAATTTTTAAGATATGTAATTTGAGAATAAAATGAATGCATAGGAATACTGTCTGTCCATATCTGTCATGGGCTCTGTTAGGGGAATATGTTACTTCTGTAATATTTATCATTGGCTGCAATTGTGGAGCCACAAAGCAACTTCTCTGTGATTTCAGTGTCTATCGTTAGCATAATTTGATATTTTCAAAAGATGCTGCTTCATTTTGTATGAATGAAGGAATAACATTTTTAATGTGCTTTTGGAATGCCAATAAAATAGAAATTTAAATGAGGGACTGAATCCTTCATAAATGCTTGACCATCTGTCAGTCAACTAAAAACTACTGTTGTGGTGATTACCATCAGATGTGTTTATGGAAAGTAAAAAACCAAGTATCACAGTCATTCATGAATTAGGGTCTGACCTCGTTTTCCCCACTCTTCCCGCAAAGCATATCTGGAATTGGACCACATTTGTCTCCCTGTCAGTCCAATGTCCCTCACCTGGACAGCCTCACTGGCTCTGCCAGGAGCCATTGTCCTCTGCAGACTGCTCACCAGCAGTCTTTAGTTACCCAGCAGAACTTGGATCCTGGGTCCCTCCAGAGAGCACAGGGTCTTAGTAATAGCCAAATCCCTCAGGTCCAGCCCTGAAGCTCTGTTACCTGCCTCTCCCCACCTCCTTCCCTCCCTCCTTCCCACTCCCGTCCTCCACTTCTGCCCCCGTGGGACCCTCTACCACTTGTGATGTCATTGGCGCCTTGCTCACAGCCACACTATCCCACATTCCCGTCATATTCTTCATCCAAGAGGGCACAGGTGTTGAGACTAACGAAACCCGTATCTGTATCTTCATCCATATCTATTTATAATCTGATGGGTTTTCTTTAAAAAGAATCCAAAATGATGGCAAGAAAATTGCTATTTTTCTTCTAGTTTCCACTATTGATACCGTCATATTAGCTTCTTTGGAGGTTTCTATTGTTATTATTTCTTTAAGTAGGTGTTCAAAGGAGTTGTCATTGAACAATGCTTTATGGGTATAATACGTCTTGATGACTAGAACACCTTTCTCCATTCTCACCCATTCCTCTCCATGTACCCTGCCCTTGCTGTTCTTAATTTTGTAGGTGGTACATTGGATTTTGGCTGCATTTGCCCCTCTTTTCCTCCTCACATATCTCGCCCTCCTCCCCTTGGCCACACCTCCCCCATTTCAAGTGCCCAATTCCAGGTGTTTATGTTCTTGAACTTTGAGTTTACAGATTGGAATTTTACTCATTCGTTAGAAAGAATGATTCAGTATCATTTTTCAAAGAAATGTAAGGATCTAGAAAAAAATTAGGTTATGTGAAGTAAGTTAGGCCCCACGAGACAGAGATCACACACGTTTTCTCTCAAATGTGCAAGCTAAAGTTAGTTTATAAACATATAAGTAAATACACTGAGTGGTATGCAAGTGTATACAAGTGTATTCCCTGAAATACAGTAGATTCAAGGGAGAGAAGAATGTGACTCTTCGGTGGTTTCTTATTTAAATCGACTCTTCCATCATAGGGAAGAGGGCTCAGTGCAGCCTCCTGTAAAGGCACAGAGCAGACATGTGTTACATGAGTGATGCCAATAGCAGTTCTGGGGCAGTAGTGTTATTGGTCTGCTTGCAGTCAGATGCCAGAATAATTCTCAGATGCTCGTGTGGAATTTTGTGCTTTCACACATAATGTGAGCGCATCCCAAAAGCTCTTCCAGATGTTGAGCAACGTGAATTCAGCTTTGCCATACATAAATGGTAGATCTGATCCTTTTCAAATAAAGGAGTAAAATATTTGTTTAGTAACTATTCATCTAAAAGGATTCTGTTTAGACTCGAGATGAGTCACAAATTATTGCTTAAAGTCAGATCAGAATCTGACAAGGGATTGTTTTCAGGCAACCTTGGATCTTCCTGTAAATCCCCTCTGGGAACCTGGGTGTCTAATTGCCAGCTGCTCTGGTGCGATCCAGGGTTGGAGGCCAAAGAGGAAGACAGCCAAGGAAGTAAGGACCTGAACCAGCTGTGACACGAAGAGGCTTGCTAGCTTGGGAAGTTCGCTGTGATCTCCTAGGGGGATTCTTAGACTTGTGTTCCACCTTTTCAAATGTAGAAAACAAAATCTGGAACAAAATCTGTGTCCATATATAATTTTGTGTATGTATGCACTGGTCCTGGGGCTTGAACTCAGGGTTTGAGCCTAGGCTTTGCCCCTGAGCTTTCTGTTTTGCAGCTACTGCTCTGAGCCACAGCTCTCCTTCTAGCTTTTTAGTGGTTAATTGAAGACAAGAGCCTCATAGACTTTCTTGCCCAGGCTGACTTCAAACTCCAGTCGTCAGGATTATAGACATGAGTCACTGGCACTCAGTTTCATGTACATTATTTGAGGGGAATAACTTATTTCCATTCTTGTCAGGGTGCCTCATTCAACCTTGATAATCACTTAAATTAATTTTGCCTTCACTAAGAACCTTTAATTCCTTTGTGAGTTATATCCTATAACCATTCAATCTTCCTCACGTTGCTCCTTTTCTACTGCACAGTAGGCCTTTGGGATAATGGAATCTTTTTCTTGGTCATCCCTTCTCTTCTGTTGTGCATCTCAATTCATCAGTACCAAAAGTATTGAGGTCTAGGTAATATTGATATATGAGACAGACAAGACCCCCTTGATTTCCTTCTTAATGAAAATTTCTTTGTTTCTATTGATGCTTAAGATTACAGATAAAAGAATCCTTTTGTCATGTGCAAAAAATTACCTGTTTGTGACTGTGGATTCCAGTTCTGTTAAGATTTTAAGTTTAAGAGGTTGCACAGCCTTTTCAAAATCCAGTCTTTCCTTTCGTGAACGGGGCACCTCATTCTACTTGGGCTCTGTTGCTCAGGAAAGTTCTCAGCTCCAAAGAGATTAGGCACCTCTTTGGTGAAAAGTTTGTTCAGACTCAACCTCCTCAGGAAAAAAAAAGGAAAATGCAAATTAAAATCTAAAAGAGATCATTTTGCATGTAATAGACTGGTTCACTTAAGAGGAGAATTTAACATTGTGTCCTGTCTGCAGAATGGCTTTTACTCACTGCTGGTGGAATGCAAATTAGTTTCATTTGGGGGCTGTACTATGTAGTTAAATACACCAATCCTAAGAGTTTATCCCAGAGAAACTTTTCTCATAATGTATGAGAAGTTACCCAGCTCCATTGCTGCTACTGCAATATATATATAATCTATAGATGATATTATTATGTGTACAATCTTTCTATCTATCTATCTATCTATCTATATGCACATATATACTTACATTTACCACACTCCCCAAGTACATATGAAGGAGTAAGTTTACTTGGTTTGGTAAGAATTATTATTTATGTACTGATTTGAAAGATCACCAATCAGTGTTGTGATAAAGCAAATAGAAATAAGTGCAACAAGATACCACTTATATCACAATTTAGAGATATGCACACAGCTCTTGGACATTGAGGCTATAGCCGTAGATGAGGCTCAGTAGTACAGAAGGGAGGATTTAAGCTTTGATCCTGCTGATGGCTCACTTTCCTCATCTCTCGGGTAAGCTTGCACACATTTTTGGCAGTGCTATTTGAACTCAGGGCCTTGCACGTTGAAGCCATGAAAGGCTAAGTCTTACCACTGAGCCATGCCTCAAGCCTGCTTTTTTTCTGGTTAGTTTTAGGATAGGATCTGGCTTTCTGCCATGGCACATGCTTGAGCTACAAACTGCCTACTTTAGGCTGCTCAACATTGCTAGAATCCTGGGCAGGGGCCAACAAGTCTGCTTCCCTCTGTGGAGCTGGAGTCTTGCAGACTTTCCTGCCTAGGCTGACCTTGAATATGACCTTCTTTTTCTCTGCCTCCAAAGTAGCTAGGATTACGGGCATGCCACTGGAACCTGGTGGGATGGAAACATTTTGTCTGTCAGATACACAACCCACAGTTTCTCTATTCCCATGAGCTGGTTGTCCCAAATTTTAGCTTTTGGATTCCTAGTGGTTACAAGCATGTGGATTTGAAGGATTTTCTTCTCTTTGCCATCAGCAGATCATGGGTGTATGTATAGGGTGTGTGTGTTCATTCTTGCATCCGTCCTTGTTTCCATTATAAATCTTCACTGTGTTTATTCTTCTAAATGAACCTGAATCAGTCATATTTTGGAGACATGTCTAAAACAGTGTGTCATCATATCCAATATAAAAACATTGTTTTTAAAATGGCTTCAGGGTTTTGTTTGTTTGGTTTTGGGGTGTGTGTGTGTGTGTGTGTGTGTGTTAGGACCAGGGCTGAACTCAAGGCCTAGATGCTCTCCTTCAGCTTTTTGCTCAAAGGTAGCACTCTCCTTTTTTTAACTAAAAAATCTTTATTAAGCAAAAGTGTTACAGTTAGATAAGTCAGGCAAAAGTGTATCTGCTTTTGGACAATGTTACCTGTTCCCTTGGTCAGTCCTAGTTTCCCTGCCCATCTTACCCACCAGCTGTATACTTCATTTTCAACAATGTATCCTGTGAGTAGCACTGCTGAGTACCCTTGTGAGTGCCATTTGTTGACCCTTTGTCCCTCTATCTCTGTGCCTTCCCTACATTCTCCCTCTTGGGCTAAATGGCCACTTCCAGCTTTGGGGTGTTTCATTGGAGATTAGAGTCTCACTCACTACCTAGGCTGGCTTTGAACCACAATCCTCAGATCTCAGCCTCCAGAGCAGCTAAGATTACAGGCATGAACCACTGTGCCCAGCCTTTTAACTCTGTCAGGAATCCGGGAATACTTTCTAGTAAAAGGAATGCAGATTTGATGCTTCCTTGGTTCTTTTGTACTTCAGCCAGTGTGTGCATTGGACATAGATTTGAAGTTCAGAGGAAAAATCCAATCAGGGCCCCTCAGGAAAGACCAAAGCTTGCTTGATTGAGTAGGATAAGCAACTTTCCAAACAAGCTGAAAGGATCAAAGGAATTGAAGCAAAGAATGTGTCATCAATCCAGACTATGGGGAGCTCTCCTTAAATACTTTAATCGATGTTCACCTTTATTATTAGCATTAGACAATAGTACTAGGTATGTGTCATTTGTGTAAATCACTGAATATGAGGCATTACACTGATTGTTATACAGTATATGAGATAAAATTTTTATGCTAAAATACACACACATACATATACACACATACATCCCTATCCATGCTGAACAGCGTGTGTGAGGCTTCAGTGGGGGAAAGAGAGTAATGATAGACAACCTTTGAACCAGGGCATGTAGAACAGCATTGTAACTTAGTGAAGAGCCATGTAATGTCACATGACCCCTGATGTGGAAAGGAAACTGCAGAGTTGAGTTTGGAGCACAGGAAGGGAAGGAGGCTGTCTCTAGACATTCTCCGTGTTGTTACTGCTTGGTTATTTTGTATTCAGTATGTGCAAAGCCAGCACAAATTGATCTACTTATCTATACTTAACCTGATCCCATTTCCTCAGTAGTGCCTCAGGGGCAGAAACTTGTGGAATCACAACAAATTCTTAAAAGAGCATTCAGCATCTGTGTGTGCTGGTGTGTTTGCAGAGGGTAGCAGTTCTCTGTATATAGGAAGTAGCTGTGAGTTGCTGTTCAGCTCTACGCTCACCTTTTTGGCCCACCAAAAGTAGCATTGAGTTGCCTCTGGCCTCTGTGTCTATGACTTCACTGGCTGATTGCTGGGTTTTTGATAGAAAATCTGGTATTTATTCTCCTGATATTCATTCATTCTGATGTGTTCTGATGTTACCCTTTGTGGATGGCTAGAATTCCTAGACTGTGTCACCCTCATGCCCACCACTGGCAACAGGAAATGGAATGGCCCAGGACTGCGGTGTGTGTGATTGGTGTGTGACTCCCTTGTGCTGTTGCAGATGCTTTGTGACATTTAATTATCTTGCAAAACGCACCATTGTATAGGAAATAATAATTCATATTCACTCCAAAATAAAAGGCCTCTTCTACTTTATTTTATCTTCTTAAATGATTAGTCTGAGTTGTAAAGAGAACTTCCAAGTTGCAGCAAAATAGAGCATTTCAGAGATTTCCACGAGGAATGATTTCCTCTAACCAGAGTTATGGATGATTTTTTTACTAATATTTAAATTTATTACAGTCTCAGCTACTTCTCCGATATAAAAGCTAGTTTATAAAGATTCAAAATGAATGATTATCCTCCATAAGATAACTCATTTTGTTTCATAGTCCTGCAGTTACTATCATGATGCTTCATTCATTTTTCTCTATGATTCATTACTCTTTATTAGGATAGATTAATTGTAAAAATGGCTCCTAATTATTTTTCTAACTTTGTTTCTTTCCTTCTCTTTGTGGTAGTAACTGAGACTTGAACACAGGCCTCACATTTCACTTGCTTTCTTGCTCATGGCAGGCACTCTACTGTTGGGAATTATAACTTCAGTGTAGCATTTTGCTGCTAAGTTGAAGATGGAATCTCTCAGGCAAACTGAGCTTCTCCCTGTTTCTGCCTCCTAGGGATAACAGGCATGAGAGCCCCTAGCACCCTGCTGTCCTAACGTGTTCCTTACGATGTTTCCACACAGGCTATAGGTGATGGTTCACTCTAAGTGCTAGCGGAAGAAGTGCACACATGGGTTTTAAATCTATCTTGAATGATAGTTTCTAGAAATTGTAGAGAATTTTAGACTGTATATTCGTGTGGAAAGAATAAGGAAAAAGTAGATGATCACACTTTATTTGTAGACTTGCCTTCCTTTGCCATGTGCACTTCTGAATGCCATCCCACTTGCCTTACCTGACAAGTATCTGGAGTGGGCAGAATAACAACGCAGATTTCTGTGAAGCCACTTTCTGCCAGACACATGGAGATGCAGCTAAACTCTCCAAATCCCATACCAGAATGCATGAGCATCAGCTGGGAAAACCTATAGGAGAGCAGAACCTTCTGGATCTCTTTGTTACTGTAATACAAATTTGATTTTTTTACCTGCTTTTTAAAGGCTACTTTGCTAAATGGATACGGAAACACTCTCCTTTTTATCGGTAAATACTCTGTATCAAAAATACCTCCTCTTTTTACTCTCTTTTTTCTTTGCCAGTCCTGAGCTTGAGCTCAGGGCCTGAGCACTGTCCTTGGACTTTTTCAAGGGTAGAGCTCTACCACTTGAGCCTCAGCATCACTTCTGGCTTTTTTCTGGGTATGAGGTACCGAGGAATTGAATCTGGGTCTTCATGCGTGCCAGGCAAGCACTCTACCACTAGGCTAAACTCCAGGCCCAATATCTCCTCTTTTTAAGAACTAGTATTACTTCAAAATTATGACTTCTATATATCACTGTCACCTCTACATCATTCCAGCAGAAATTCAAGAGAAACTTCAGACCTAAATAATTACACTGACCAACTAGACTTAGCAGTTATCTGCAGAGTATTCCACCCAGCAGCTTCAGAATATACATTCTTTATGGCAGCTCATAGAACACTTTCCAAGATAGATCATATTTTAGGTTAAAAAGGAAATCTGTGCAAATTCAGAAAAATTGAAATTATTTCCTGCATTCTGTCAGACCACAGCAGAATAAAATTAGAGCTCAACATCAAAGCCATAACCGAAAATTCTCTAACTCATAGAGATTGAACAACACATTGTTGAATTACCAGTGAGTCATGGAAGAGATCAGAATGAAAATTCAAACACTTTAAGGAATTTAACAAAAACGAGCGCACAAAATACCAGCTCTTCTGGGATGCAGCAAAAGTAGTACTCAGAGGAAAATGTATAGCTCTGAGTGCCTTCATCAACACATTGGAGAAATACCAAAATTTAATCAAAAATTAAATTAGAAATAAGTGAATCTGAGACTTTAAAAATGTAGAAAGAATCAACAGCACAAGGAATTGGTTCTTTGACAAAAAATTAACAAAATAGACAGACCCATAGCAAACCTGATTAAAAACAGAAGAGAACATGCCCAGATGAATAAAATCAGGGACTAGAATGGCAGAAACAAGCAAGATTTAGGACATTATAAAGGAATAGTTTGAAAGCCTTTACACTAACAAATTTGAGACTCTAGAAGGAATGGAAGAATTTCTACCAAATATTATTACACCCAAACTAAACCAAGAAGATTTAAACCAACTAAATAGACCCATATCAAGTATTGAAATAGAAACAGAAACAGCAATAGAAGAACTCCCATACAAGAATAATCCAGGACCAGACGGATTCATAGCCAAATTCTATAATGCCTTCAAATAACTCACTTCAGTTCTTCTCAAATTCTTCAGTGAAATTGAAAGTGGCAGATCACTACCAGACTCATTCTTTGAGGCCAGCATAACCCTCATCCCAAAACCAGATAGTGATCCATCCAAGAAAGAGAACTATAGACGCATATCTTTAATGCACATTGATAGCTCCAACACCCCTTTAAGATGAAATCTTGGAATCCGTCAACTATCCCTCAATATAATAATAAAGGCTGTATAGGATAAACCTACAACCAGTATTATAATTAATGATACAAGTTAACACCATTTCCTCCAAAATTGGGAGCGAGACAAGGATGTCCATTCTCTCCACTCCTCTTCAATATAGTATTGGAATTCTCAGCAAGAGTAATAAGGCAAGAGAAAAGAATAAAGGCAATCCAAGCAGGAAAGGGAGAAATAAAACAATCCCTCTTTGTATATGAAATGATCCTGCATTTAAAGAACACTATGGGTTCCTCTCTCAAGTTACTTGAGCTGATCTTAAGGTTTTGGCCAAGTAACAGGGTATAAAATTAACCCACAAAGATCAGGATAGCTTTGCTGTATGCCAACAATGGGAAGAGCAAAGCTGAAATCAGGAAAGCCTCAAAAGAACTAGGAATTAACTTAAACAACGATGTGAAGGACATCTACGATCGAAACTTTAAAAATCTGAAAAAAGAAATTAAAAGCTATGTACATATAGCCCTATAGGATGAGACTAAGCAAAATGAACTCTAGGATATGGAAGCCAGAAATTTATCTTTGTGGTTGTTGTTCTTCTTGTACCATGGGAAGTTATTTCTTTTCTCGTTTTTCCCCCTTATGGTTTATCTCATGTTGTTACTGTGTCTGACTTTGTTACCTGGTATATTGTATATACACTTATGTGTTTATTTGAAATAGGGAAGGGAAGGAGAAAAACAAGGTATTGGGAGGGGATGAGGGAGGGAAAGTAGGATAAAAACGTGAGAAGGGATATAAATGATCAAGAAGTAATGTACCTACTACCTGACAAATGTAACTGTAACCCCTCTATATGTTACCCCAACCATAAAATACAATTTTAAAACATTAAAGCAGATTTATGGAAACAGAAAAACCTTCCATGCTCCTGGATTACATAAGCATCATGAAAATGGAAATACTGCCAAAGCTATCTACAAATTCAATTCAATACCCATCAAAAATCCCAACAATATTCTTCAATGATACAGAAGGAGCAATCCAAAATTCATGTGTAATAATGAAAGCCCCAAATAACAGGAAGAACAGTGCTGGAGGAATGTCAGTCCTAAACTTAAAACTGTATTACAAAGCCATAGAAATAAAAACATCTTGGTACTGGCACAGAAATAGACTTGAAGACAAATGAAATAGAAGACCCAGAAATGAACCCACAGAAATATAGCTATCTAATATCTGATAAGGTGGCCAAAATCACAGAATGGAGGAATGACAACCTCTTCAACAAATAGCGCTGACATAACTGGCAATTCATGTACAAGAAGAATAAGGAGGAAGAGGAGGAGGAGGAGGAGGAGAAGGAGGAGGAGGAGGAGCTGCTAGACTTTATATATCACTGGGGCTCCTTGGAACAGGGCAAAAATTCCTAAGTAAAGATCCAAATCACAACAAAAGAAAGAAGACTAGATAAATATGTATTGCATCAAACTGAAGAGTTTCAACATGATAAAGGACATAGCTATCAGGATATAGAAAGCACACAGACTGAAAGAACTTTACTAGCTGTGCATCATACAAGTGCCTCATATCTGAAATGTACTCAGAGCTCAAAAAAATTTAACCTCTCAAAACAAATCCTCAATGAAACAGCAGCCAAGTTAGTAAATGAGCCAAAGATTTAAAGAGAGACTTCTCATCAGAAGAAGTAAGTATGGCCAATAGATACATGAAGAAATGTTCAACATCTCTGCATATGCACGCGCACACACACACAAAAGCAAATGAAAACAACAGTGAAATTTCACCTCGCCTCCATTAGAATGGCCATTATCAAGAAAACTAACAATAAGAAATGTTGGAGGGGATATGGCCAAAAGGGACCACTGCGACACTGTCGGTGGGAATGTAAACTGGTGGTTAACTACTCTGAGAAGCAGTATGGAGGTTCTTCAAAAAGCTTAAACATAGGACTTTCCTGTAATCCAGCAATTCCACTTCTGGGAATTATCCAATGGACCACAAACCAGGCCTCACTAAAGCCATTATTACCACAAGCATGGTCATTGCAGCATTGTTTACCATAGCCAAGATGTGAAATCAACCCAGATGTCCCTCAGTGGATTAATGGTTAAGAAAATGTAGTATGTGTACACAATGTAATTCTTTGCTTCCATCAGAAAGAACAATATTGCCCCATTTGTAAAGAAATGGAAAGACTTGAAAAAAACTAAAGTGAAGTTACCCAGACCCAAAGAAACATAAATTGTAATGTTTCCCTCATTTGTAGTAATAAGAATGTGCCTATAAATCTACAAGTAAACACAGTGGATAGTAATAGACAAAAAAATTACACTTGGATATGTTAAATTAAACAGGACTCTAAATATTCACAGACCAATGGAAGATATTCTTAGGAAAGGATCATAAAGACTTAATAGCTGTGTGCACATGATCATATAAAATAGTCCTTATTGAAATGAACGCCAAGAAATGCAAAAATGAAATTTATAATTTTACTTTTAGTGTGCCTTCCCCTTGTTTCTATTTTCCCTCTTTCATTGCTGTTTCTGATTTCTGTACCTTTAATGTAAGTTTGTTTGATTTGGGGAGTTGCAGGGGAAGTGAAAAACAATGGGACAAAGGGTGAATGAATTCAATATTGATATTCACTAGACATTATGTTGAAAATGAAATATACAAGTTGTGGGGGCAGAGGTTTGGGGGAAAAAACTATGAGAAAGTAAGGGAAGAGGTAGCATTTCAAAAAGAAACATACTCAGTTCCTGACTTACATAGCTGCAATAACTTTGTACATTGCCTCTACAATAAAAATAAATACATTTTTAAAGTAACAACAAATGAACAAGAACAAGAAATGAAAATAAAATCCATTTTAAAGCTAAGTGAAGTTAGCGTGCTTACCTTGGAAATACATCTCACTGCTATAATATTAATATAGCATTCTTTGAGTTCACTTCTCAAATGCCAATATAATCCATACAGTTACTATAGGATAAACACATCCCCTACTTATTCTCATTAGCCATATGCCAGATGGGAGCTAGGATCTATTTGATAATATACGGTTTCACACTAAATCCAATTTATGAAGTTGTAACCCTGAATTATATTCTTTTCACTGTCTGCCATATGTCACATCAACATATTAAATTGGTTCATGTATTGACCAGGGAATAATTTAATTAAAAACAGCCTTTAACAAGTTATTACAGTGGGTCACTTCTTGACAGATATTTTATTGAGAATTTTGAGAAACAAGTCACATTTGAGATCTCACTTAATCCTGCAAATAAAAGTAGATTTACATTTTGTTCAGTTTTTTTAGACATTTTAGTAGCTTGCTGAGAGCACATGGATTTTAAAGAGGAGCTGTATTTTGGACCCAGGAATCTTGATTCTGATGCCATCCCTCCCCCCCCCCCACACACAATGGCTTTACTACCTCCTCTGTAATACACAATTCAAAGACAAATGGAATTCATCTTGGTTGGCTGCTCTGACCTGCAGATTCTGGGGTGATCGATAAGATTATGTTCATGAAGTGTTACCTCATAATGTTTTAGTAACTCCATAGGGCAAGAAATGGGTTAACTGACAGATATGGTTAAAATCAAAGAGGTCTCCCCCAAAACTTCTGCTTTTAAAGGTTCAGAGTGGCTCAGAGTTGTGAGAAATAAACAGAAGGATACCTTGCAGGAGCTGGCTAACAAAAAAACAGGAAGTGCTCAGGAACCACTGAGTTGTTATGTGATATCATGTGAGCTTTCAAGAGACTGCAACAAGATTCTTACATTCATGGACATAATCCAACCTCAAGAAAACCAAAATTTGTCATTTTGTTGACCTGATGACTCCAAAATCACATCAAAATGAGAACAAAAATGTGTTCTTTAGATCAAATTAGAAGTTACCGCTTATAAATTTGGCTATAGATAACTGTAATTCTATATATCAACCTGACAGTAAAATAAAATTTAAAAATTGGCTATAGGATATTAATTAATATCATTCTGGAAAATATTGTGTTCTCATTACCCAAGACTTTGTTACATTCATTTTTAAATTATTTCCCCTTTTAATACATTGAGATAGTATTAATTTATTATGTCACTAAATGAAAAATATGTTATCATAAAGTAAGAATATTAGTTATAATACCCAGTATACCTAAAATACACAGATCTTGACAAAATTGGCATATTTATTCTTGATTCTAATATATGTGATAGATGCACTGTAAGAATAGACTTACCTACTGATATTCAAAGGAAGAATGTAACATTAGATTTTCCTTCTTTGTTATTCAAAAAATTATACCCATAAAATTTTGAAGTAACACACACACACGTACACCAAAGCCAAAAACCAACCTTCACATTTAACCTTTCCAAACAAACTGAGCATCCCTTCTGAGATGTCATAACACAGTCACTGTGGAATGAACCCATGTGTGGAAAGCCCACATCTAGTTGTGTCTCATTTATCACAGTACAGGGATCAGGGGAGCTCTGGCTTCAACGCAGAGCTGAGTCAAGTTTTTTCTAGCATCTTTCCTTCTTTTTGTGACTTGATCCAGTGACCTTTGGACCACCTGTCTCAGAGCCCCAACCTGCAGAAGGGCAAGGTGTACACGGAAGCAAGTGCTGATAAGCAGAGCTGTGCCCGAGTCCTCCCCCAATTTCCTCCTGCCTTCCAGTGGGAGGCAGCACACATGAAGCATTCCACTCACGTTTTCCAAAGTAAAGTCTTCAGTGTTTGAGTTCTGTGACACCACCTCCTACTTCTCCTTCTCTTTTTCCTTTTTTCCCATCTCTAGATTATGTGTATATGAGAGGGAGAGGGAATGAGAGAGGGGGAGGAGAAAGAGAGAGAGAGAACATACTGGGTTTGAACTCAGGGCCTGAGTGTTATCCTTTGCTTTCGTTGCTCAAGACTGGAGCCAGAGCTCCACTTCCGTCTTTTTGTTGGTTAATTGGAGAAACAGTGTCATTGACTTTCCTGTTAAGACTGGCTTCACACTGCAAAGCAGACTCCTAAGTAACTAGTATTACAGGTGTGAGCCACAGATACCCAGCTCTATAGATTTTTTTTTCTTAAAAAGAAGTTATCCTGGATGGGCCGGGAGTTTGGCCTAGAGGTAGAGTGCTTGCCTAGCATGCACAAAGACCCGGGTTTGATTCCTCCATACCACATACATAGAAAAAAGCCAGAAGTGGTGCTGAGGCTCAAGTGGTAGAGCTCTAGCCTTGAGAAAGTCCAAGGACAGTGCTCAGGCCCTGAGCCCAAGCCCAGGACTGGCAAAAAAAAAAAAAAGAAAGAAAGAAATTATCCTGGAGTCATTTTGCAGAGAGCTTTCAATTCAATGTGATGGCTTATGAGTATAATGTGCCTTGACCAACATCATGCCTTCCATCCTTCTCCCCGTCTCTTCCAACCCCAACCCCATTGCCTGGTTCCATTGAACATTCTGACTGTATTAGATACGCGCCCTTCATTGTTCTGCCCACCCCAGCCCTCAGCCTCCCTCCTTCCAACATGTGGTAAATTTTAAAAGAAACACTCCAACACTTTTTTTCTTTCTTTCTTTTTTTTTTTTTTTTTTTTTTTTGTCAGTCATAAGGCTTGGTCCGTGGGCCCGGATGCTGCCCCTGAACTCTTCAGCTCAAGGCTACAGCCCTAGTACTTGAGCCACAGTGCCACTTCCAGTTTTCTGGTGGTTAATTGGAAAAAAGTGTCTCATGGACTTTAGTGCCCGGGCTGGCTTTGAACTATGAGCCTCAGATCTCAGCCTCCTGAGATCTGGGCCATCAGTGCCCATTTTGAGGTTAAAATGACCTTTCCACAATTCTGTAGCCTGAAAGAAATATATTTAGGTTTGTATTAGTAGGATATTGAAGCCAGTACAGGCAATCTAAAGAGAACTCTTCATTGCCTTCTTTTCTCTTTGTGCACCTTCATTCAGCTCAGCACAGTTAATCATAGCTAATTCTTCCCATGGAAATCACATTTGGCCCTCGCTAGTGAAACCTCATTCTCAAAGCCCTGTCCTTTGTTCTTCCAGATAAGGAGACAAGGAGGCATTCAGCTCCTGGTAGACCTCCTGGATCACCGGATGACCGAAGTCCACCGTAGTGCCTGTGGAGCGCTACGAAATTTGGTGTATGGGAAGGCCAACGATGATAACAAAATTGCCCTGAAGAACTGCGGTGGTATTCCAGCACTGGTGAGGCTGCTTCGCAAGACCACTGACCTTGAGATCCGGGAGCTGGTCACAGGTTAGTGTCGTTACTAAATCGTTTTGTGCTATTATCCTGCCCCATAGCAAATGTGTGAACAAGATCTCATAGCCCCGTGCCTCTCTGAGTGCTGATAGCATAGGTCATCTCAATGTCTATTTTCACGTAAGTGAATAAAATAATATTAAATGTAACTCATGTAGGTCGATCGTATTAAGTGATTAGAAACCAAAGGGAACCCTCAATTAAATTCTGTGACCGTATGTCAGTCCTTGTCAGTAACTTCATAGAAGTTGATTGGGTATATTAGAACACGCAGAAGCCATTTGAAAAACATAATCGGTAAGAAGATGATGCACTTGAGTCATGGGTAATAGGGTATCCATTCTATTTTTTAGTGTAGTTAAAAACAATTTACTGAACTTTAAAGTTAATTTACTGAGTAAAATAGCTACTTCTACTCAAAGTCTCAGTGTTAAATTACTCTACATTGTAGAATGTTTCTGAAAGCCTTTACGTTTTTGAAAGCCTTTCTAGGACCATAGAACTTTGTGAAATGAAAATGATTATAGAAATGAAGATATAATGCTGAATGTTGAGCAAATGAGAACATGTGCAAAACTCAGTATACCTCCCATTCTTGGAATAAATATGGACTAAGTAAACTCCAGTCATTAGCTACCATCCCTCACTTGGGGTGGAATGTAGTACTGGGATTTGGCCTAAGGGTTTCTGTTTACTAGGAAGGTACTCTGCTAGTACTACTACTATTACTTGAACCATACCTACAGTTCTTTTTGCTTTACAGGGTCTTAGTTTATACCCGATTCCTCTGGACAATGATCTTGTGATCACAGCCTCCCGTGTAGCTGGGAAGTCAGGCATGCTTTGCCTTGCCCAGCCTACCCCTTACCTATTTAAGCATGCACTTTTGCTTCCTTAAGAGCTAGGGACATACTGCAGTATGGTATTCAGAATTACCCTGGGGCTTCTTGATTTTACTGGTTAGTGTTCTAGGTGATGTCTGGTTCTCGTTCATCAAGTTACCCCTTCAGTGAGAATCCGGCCAAACACATTGCAAATCTGGCTCCACTAAAAAGACTTTTAATTATCCATGATCTTACTGACCTTCTGTCCTGACTAAAATGCCCCTATAAATATGATGATGATGTATATGAAAATTTTATTTAAAATCATAGGTAACTGAAACTAGGCAATGATAAATATTTATTCAGTCCTGAGTCAAGACTACTACTATCAAATTTTCATCTTTTAATATTATTTTGCAGCTGGGTACTAGTGATTCACATTTATAATTCTAAATATTCAGAAGACCTAGATCTAAGGATCACAGTAGTAGCCTTGGGCTGAAGAGCTCAGGGACAGTGCTCAGGCCTAGTTCAAGCCTCATGACCCACAAAAAAAAAAGAAGAAAGAAAAAGCAAAACAAAGTCAGATAAGGAGGCTCATGCCTGAAATCCTAGCTACACAGGAGGCTGAGATCTGAGGATCGCAGTTCAGAGCCAGCCCAGGCACTAAAGAATTTGAGACTCTTTTCTCCAATTAACCACTAGAAAATGGGAAGTGAGACTGTGGCTCAAGGGGTAGGGCAGTTGCTGAAGAGCTCAAGGACAGTGCCTAGCCAGAGTTGAAGCCCCATGACCAACAAAAGAAAGAAAGAAAGAAAGAAAGAAAGAAAGAAAGAAAGAAAGAAAGAAAGAAAGAAAGAAAGAAAGAGAGAGAGAGAGAAAGAAAAGAAAGAAAGAAAGAAAGAAAGAAAGAAAGAAAGAAAGAAAGAAAGAAAGAAAGAAAGGGAAAAACCTTCAAAAGATTAATGTCTGAATGTTAGCATACAATAAACTATGGGACTGGCTGTATGAAAACGAACAAAAATCTAATAGCAAGTGTCAGTACTAAGCTGCCATCCTAGACAAAGCAATTGGCTGAACTCATGTGTGGCACGAAGGCATTCCAGGACAGGAGAGATGGCTGCTGCTGTGAGCCAGTCTGTAGCACCAGTGTCTTCTAACTTCTATAGAATGGGAAGTCTAAGGGAGCCAGGAATCAGCAGGACACAGATACCTGTTTAGATTTTACAGAAATGATACAAATTTAGCCAAGCCTCACTTCACCACCCAACGAAAAGGAAAAACGAGGCGGAGTGAACACAGTTCAGAACCTTTTCATCTGCTGAACCAGTGGGCATTCATTGTCTGCACCCTGGGAATCCTGTATTTTAGTTCAGCTAACTGGGTTCAAGCCAGCACGTCCACAAAACCTCCATTTCTCCCAGTTTTATTCTCTGGCTGCCCCTCCCCTGAGACTCCAGTCTTTGTGCAGATTTGACAAAAGTAGCACGGGGAGCCTTCCTGTGGGAATACAGGCACCTCATTCATTCCAAAGTTATGTATCTCTCACACATTCCTGAATTTCTATAGATCCCAGGTGGTGTGCAAGCCATGTAAATGCTGTGGTCAGGTGCATGGCCAGGACCATGTTCTGAATTGTCAACACTTAGGCTTTACTGGCTACTCAGATTATTTAGAGACATCCTCCAAAATGTGTGTGTAATTGAGAAACCTTCTACATGGACAGGAAAGGAGTCAGGGGCTCAGAAGGGTGGCACAGAATGGAATGTAAGAGGAAAAAGACCTGCTTACTTCCTTTGTCCAATGGAGCTGCCACAAATACCCTAAGAATGAGCTTTGATAGCCAAATATGAATTAAATAACACCATGGCTGAAGCCTAGTAACGCTGTCTGAAGCCCTTTGCATAGCTCCACCAGACCCAGTTCAGAATTCAGCCTCACTAGGTCAGGCCAGCCCTCCCACCGTACTCTCTTTTCTTTTGTTTGCTTTTGTTTTGTCATGCCATTACTAGAGCTTGAACTCAGGGCCTAAGTGCTGCACCTTAGATTTTTCACACAAGGCTAGCACTCTACCACTTGAGCCACAGCTCCCCTACTTACCTTTTAACTTACCTTTTAATAAGAAATAAAGTCTTACAGATTTTCCTGCCCAGGCTGGCTCTGAACCAGAATTCTCAAAACTCAGCCTCATGAGCAGTTAGCATTACAGGTGTGAGCCACCAGCACTCTGCTTGTCACATTATTTTCTGCCTCGTAGCTCAAGCATGGAAATATGTATCCACTGAAGAAACATTATGGTAAGGAAGTGAGGTCCCTCTTTGCACAAAGTGTTGGAAACAAATACTTTAAAATGAACAATTTTAGAGATTATTTTTAAAGTTTTGTAAATTAAATTTTAGATGAGACGTTGAAGCTCTATAAGATCTTAAGATATCCAGAATGCCAAATTATGAATAATTGAAGTCTAATAGAAAGAAATGATCTTGCCAAGCTATAAATTATTAATCGAATAGTTCTTGGCAAACTGTGTGAACAGTAATAAAATGTTAAAACTGAGTCATTTGCATACATTTCCACTGCACACATAAACATGTATGCTAAAAAAGCCAGCTGCCTGTTTGTACTGCAGTATCTGTTCACAGCACAGCGTGTTTTGCCAGTGCCTGTTGGTTTTGCAATAACTAATTTTCTTCCTGTGCAATAATTACTGGGAAAGGACGATCAGAATTTTATTTAAACCCAGTCAAAACTCTCCTGTGCAATCCATTACTTGAAATGCTCCTAAGAAAATGAACTGATGAGACATGGTACGTGTTCTGTGCGTTCAAAGCGAGTATGCGTGAGAGCTTTACGTTTTTAAGAGTAGAGTGTGCTTTGCATATCAAAACGTCTTTTATCTTTAAACTATTAGGACAGGCCACCAATGTAGGATTGTTTGTGATTTCTATCATTATGGATGTCTATGAGACTCCTGTCTCCAATAAACTACTCAGAAAACGCAGGAAGTGATGCTGTGGCTCAAGTGGTAGAGTTCTAGCCTTGAGCACAAAGAAGCTCAGGAATAGTGCCCAGGCCTGAGTTCAAGCGCCAAGACCAAGGAAGAAACAGCAAAAAATAATTCTAAAGACTTCCATGTTTTTCTACCCTTGGCTTGTTTTATGAATATAAAATACTAAGTCATTTCTCTGCAGCACCAACAATTACCTGAAATTGATGGATGTTATTTTTCTCTAATGTCACTTATCCTATGGGAAATGTTTCTCATTGATTCTACAGGTGACCTTTGTGTGGCAATCCTCAAATGTATACCTTTTTTTTCTTTTTTATCAGTCCCAGCTGGGGATTGAACTCTGGGCCTGGCCACTGTCTTCGAGCTTTGTTTTCTTAAGGCGAGCACTCTACCACTTGAGCCACAGCACCACTGCCAGATTTGGGGGGTAGTTTATTGGAGATAAGAATCTCACAGTTTCCTGCCCAGACTGGCTTCGAACTTCAATCCTCAGATCTCAGCCACGTGAGTAGCTAGGATCACAGGCGTGAGCCACTGGTACCGTGAGACAAGGGAGCATGGGATATGTTGACCTTTCTGCACACAGGTAAAGCAAAACCTCAGCTATCAGTGACAACGTCTTAGTTCTCCTTAATGCAAAATTAATTTCTATGGGGATCCTTCTGAGGTATTTATTTGCTCTGTTTGTTTGTCTGGCTTGGGAGGAGAAGCCAACTCTTGCTTGGCTTCCAAGTCTTCATTGCACATCGGTGACAACAGAGAAGGAAAGGAGAGGGGGCTGTTTCCATTCAAACCTTTTTCCCTCACTTCTCCTGTCCCCATCTTCTCTGAGTTAGAATCTTTCTGAGGCTTCCCCTTGACAGGACCCAGCACTGTGATGGAGCCCCACTGTGTGTACCCACTGGCTTCCCCAGGGTCTGAGGAGCCTCCATCTGTTTGCAGGTTGCAGAAACGTGAGGCTGTGTCTCATTGCTGAGTCTATCCTTCCATTCTCTATTATGTGACTTCTTCAATTCCCTAGTAGATGGTTTCTTCAGCCCTACAAGTGTTCTGAACAGTTTGATAGATAAAACACACCGTGAATGCTACTAGATATCCTCTCTCCTCCTGATGGAAGCCAGGTTGGAGGCACTCCTTGATGCCTGCCTGTCAAGTGAGCTTGCAAATTCAAAAGAAGCCTGGGTAGACTATTAGTTGAATGCCTTACGTGAAAAAGGCCATTAGAACAGAGGGGAAGCGTTTCCCCACCAATACTCACAGCATATTGTTTTCTTCCCTGGCCTACTTAGTTTTTATTCTGTCTTTGATGATTGCACAGAGGCATGTCTGCCTCTCCTCAAAGCAGGAGCTAGGCAGTTTGTCAAAAGGATTATTCCTCCATCTTTATAAGGCTTCCTGCAAGAAGTGGGACTTCACTGCACTAATACATATATATATATATATATATATATATATATGGAAAGAGAAACTATGTAATATATGCTAGGAATATACATGATACATTATATATGCCATGTATATATATGTATCTCATACCAAGAGTTACTGAAATGATTTAGAAGAACAAACTGCTTAAATCAAATTCAAGGTCACTATATTCTCAAGATTTAAGATTAAATCCCAATCTCATTTCTTATCCAAAACAATGTCCAGCCATGTTGTCCAATGCATGCCAGTGTCTCTAGAGCAAGATTAAACATCACAAAGATAAAAACGAATGGAGACAGTCTAATAATGAAAGGCCAGCCATGTAGCAATGCCTTGAATGTTAATATAAACTCTATCAAATAGCAAATTCCCTAGGAGAAATTAAATATCCAACTTTAAATCCCCTTTCATGTTGAAGTCCAAAGACATTAAAGTTCAAAGGAATTAAACTCAAAAATCAATATCTCTTGCCATTGTGTGTTCAAGTTCAAAGTCTGCAATTCCTAAGCTAACTAAATGTAAAACCATTCTCCCCCGATTTCTTATTTGGTACAGTTCAGCCAGTGGGGTTCTGGTACCCCTGTGAGGTACAGAACTTCAATACCAGAGGCCCCTGGAACTGGCTACTCACCTCAATGCCCTGAGAAGATCTATTATTTCATTTTAGCTCTGGCTCATTTCCTCATTCAGAGAAGGTTTAGGAGATGGCCCATCATAAGCCCTGGGACCTGGTCCCAGAACATCCCGGAATCCAGCCCCTGCCATGGCTTTCACACGGACTCCAGAAAGTCTGTTCTGGTTCCCTGATACTTCTGTAACCCATCACCACAAGGACAGCAAGGAAAAACCAACACGCTGATATTACCTTGTAGTCAGAAGCAGCTCTCACTAAGTGAAAAATAATTGATGCTTTTTAAATATTTGTCTGGAGTGTGCTAGTCAGCTTTTCATTGCTGAAGCGGAATCCCTGAGGTGAAGAACTTGCTAGGAGGAAAACCTTATTTTGTCCATGGTCACTTGACTCCTTCACATTTGGGCCTGGAGTGAGGCAGAGCATTATGGTGGCGAGGGAATGGCGAAGGAAACATGCCTACTCCATGCCTACCACAAGAAAGAAGAAAGAAAAAGGAAGGAAAGGAGGAAGGGAGAGGAGACACAGAAAGAGAGAGAGAGAGAGAGAGAGAGAGAGAAAGAGAAAGAGAAAAGGAGAGAGGGAGGGAGGAGGGAGGGGGGCTAGAGTAGCAGCTTCCTCTCCACGCCCCTCAGGAATCTTCTCATAGGCTCCCAGCTCCTAAGGTTCCACCCATCCCAACAGGACCACAGACTGGCAGCCAAGTCTTCCACACGAAAGCCCCCAGGGGACACTGCAGACCTAAAATATAGCACAAGGATCCTGTGGACCATCCATTTCCTTCCTTGGCTACCTCCTAGAAATTGTCAGCTTGTGGCCCGTTTTCTCACCTTTCCAAGGTGCCACCATGGATCTCTTCCAATGGTTTCACAGTCGCATTATCCTCTTCCCACGGAAGGAACGATCCTCAACCTTTAAGGAGTTGTGTGATAGGTTAGGCCCACTAGATTAAACTGAATAATTTCCGTGACAACCTCTGCTCTCATGACTTGACCTCAGCTGCAGAGACTCTTTTGTCATGTAGGGGGCAGAGTCACAGATGGCGAAGATTACTATATAGCAGTCTCTGCAGGAGAACTCCTTGGTTTCCCATCATACCTGAAATATGAGTCAATGGAAATTCAGTCAAATGATACAAGGTCTGCTTATAGCCTGCTTTCAAGACTCCATAATCTGTGACTAAACACAAGGCCAGACAATGATTAGTTTTGGCATGAAGCATTTGCTTGCCTGTTGGAGGGAGGGTTGAAGGACAGTTCATCTGTGTTGTAAAGCAGAATTCTGCATTCCAGGACTGTCTTGCAGCATTAGACATGTGCGGTGTGTTGCTGTCAGTGTCAGCCATGCTTTGGAGGCAGAAGCATTATGAATATTGCGGACTAGGGATTCCTTGTGAGATCTTAGACCTGACACTAGCACAGGAGCTGGAGCAGAAGGATGTAGAGGCTTTGCATCTGTGTGTGCTGGTGGACTTGTAAGTGACACTGGCCCCAGGACTGCAGTAGAGAAGGAAATCTGGTTGTGAGGCATGGGAAAGCAAAGGCCACTGCTACTGCACTTCTGTTGCATATGGGCCACAGAAATGATCCACAGCACATGGCAGCTGCACCTGGACCTGGGCACGCTGCCAGAGGAGATGGGGAAGCAGAGGAGCAGTGAACACACCCCAAAGCCAGGCCAGTGCGTCCACCTGTGGAATCCTGGCCACTGCTTCTGTGCCAGGCACACACGATTTCTCTGCGGACCGCCTCAACTTGAGCCAAGCAAGGGAAGAACATTCTGGAAAGTGTAGTTACAGTCCAGCCCAGTGCCACTAAGATGTTCGTGCAGAACCTAGCAAAACAGTCCTTATAGGAAACCATGTCTTTCCCCCGCTTGGCATTTGAAATCTTGGGACTTGAACTTCCTCTTCGGAGTCAGGCATCTTGCTGTGGTGAGCCCTGTCTGGTGGTAAAGCCTTGCGTGGTCCTTGTTAGCAGGCATTCCTCCACCCTGGGCCCCTGCAGCAGTTATTCCTGCTTCCTGTGGGTCTGACTGGATCTCCAGGCCTGCAGTCACTGCTCCCAGTGCTGCACATGTGTGGGCCTCTGCTCACCACCTCCCCGGCCCCAAAACTCCCACTCTCTAATCAGAGAACCCTAACTGTAAAACGTCTTACTCTGGGACTGGAGTATAGTGTGAGTGTGCTCCCTCCACTCTGCTCTGCGGCTCTTGGAAAGGCACATGTATGTTCTTTAGCCAGTGAACTTTGCTTTCTCGTCTGTGTAGGTAGAGCAGCGAGTCCCACCTGGTTTTTGCTTTGCTTTTTCCCCTGAAATAGCATTGTTTTAAACTCAAAATGCTTAGTCGGGTGTTGGTGGCTCACGCCTGTAATCCTATTACTCAGGAGGCTGAGATCTGAGGATCGCGGTTCAAAGCCAGCCAAGGTACAAAAAGTCCATGAGACTCTCATCTCCAATTAATCACCAGAAAACTAGAAATGGTGGTGCTGTGGCTCAAGTAGTAGAGCACTAGCCTTGAGCTGAATTGCTCAGGGACAGTGTCCAGGCCAAGGCTCAAGCCCCACAACTGACACACACATACACAAAGCAGTGGGGCTGGGAGTTTGGCCTAGTGGTAGAGTGCTTGCCTAGCATGCACAAAGACCCGGGTTCAATTCCTTGGTACCACATAGCATAAGGTAAAATGCTTTAGGTTCTAGAGGAGAAATTGGGAAACTCTTTCTGTAAAGGAAGAGAGAGGAAATATTTTAGCTTGAAGGCTTTCAGTCTATGTCAGAATGACTCAGTTGTACGTTTACTGGGGAAAGGTCATCATATAATACATAAATGAATGGGCTTAGCTATATGTTAGTAACGCTTAACTTATAGAAGCAGGCTACTGCCTCTCAGACACACTTTACCGTAACTGCCTATTATGCTTTCTCTTGCACAGCTAAGTTCTGATCAAATAAAGCAACTGCTATGCAACCAATGTGTCTCTGCTGGAGATCAGGTTCTTGAGCTTTGGCAGGCCACACTTGGGGCGGGGTGTCTCCACCTCTACCAACCCCCAAAGCACCTCTTTTTTATTTTATTTTTTATTGTCGGGGTAATATATAGAAGGGTTACAGTTACATTCACCAGGTAGTAGGTGCATTACTTCTCACACACTGATACCCCTTCTCATGTTTTTGTCCCCGTTTCCCTCCTCCCACCCCCTTCTAATCACCTTGTTTCCCCCCTTCCCTTTCCTATTTCAAAGAAACAAATAAACATATATACAATATGCAAGGTAACAAAGTCAGATACAGTAACAATATGAGATTAACCAAAGGGCCAAAAGAAGAGAAATAACATAGTACATTAAGAACAACAATCACACAAGATAAAGCTCTTGTTTCCATATCCTAGAGACCCTTTTATTTAGTCTCATCCTATATGACCTTATGTGTATAGGTTTTGAGCTGTAATCCTCTGCTAGGAGAATCCTAGATGTCCCAGAGCACCGCTTAAGGAGAGCAGGCAAATGGAATTCCCTATGGCCAATTCTTCATAAAAGCATTAAGTTAGAGCAGTCCCAGCTAAGCAAGTATGTTGATAACCATGGTAAATTCCAGAGACCCACTTGAGAAGTCCTGTGTGCTCCATTCAGAGAAAGGAAACATTAGGCCTGGGCAAGAGTCACTCCTACTAACAGACTGCATTAATTTCAGTGAGTCATTGAAGGAGGAAATGGTCGCTGTTGGTATTTGGCGGTCTGTTCTTGAAAGAAACTCATGTTCTAACAGCTCATACATTACTTATAGAAGCATTGTCAAGCCTTATTACAGCTGTCATTGTGACCATTTTACAGTTGTCTCTCTGAAATGGCTAACCCAGATATATTTATATGCAAAGGGCCAAAAACTCGGAACCTTAAGCAATATTCTGGGTTCTAAATTTCCTCCCCAACCAGGCTGAGTCTAGTCAAAATAGCTGCTCACCCCACCCTCGATCCTTGCAAAATAAGTTCTATAGACTATGGATAACATTCATTCATTCATTCACTCATTAAACAGTTGGGCACTTGCTGTATGGAAATGAAAAGTACAAGAAAAGAAATTTACTTTCTACCCGTAGGTCAGCTTCTTCTAGGGTTTTGTTTCCTTCTTAATGACAAGAATCATGATGCTTGCTTTTCACAAGACACATACAAGAAGGATGAGAAAAGAAGAATAGAAAGAAATCTTGGTATTTAAGTAGCATCAAATGCAATGACAAAGACTGTAGCAGGACCATAAGTAGTGAGATATTTAAAGCTCAAAAATCAGAAATCTACCTTCATGGCACTTATGTTTTATGATGGACACAAAAAAAGTAAGAAAAGAAAGCTAAGGCAAATATGTTTGTAGAGTCAGTGAGGAGCAAAAGCTCTAAAGTAAAAACAGGCAGGCTATTTGTCTGAAATTATAGAGGAATGGCAATTTCCAATTGGCTTGAAAATCTTCTTGAAGAAATGGAAAGGCCCAAGTAATGAAATAACATGTTAACGTAGATGTGAGTTCCTCTCCTACATGGGAAGTCTGGGGGTTATTGGTCTAGGGCAGTAGACACTCTGTTCCATGAATCTCTAGGAACCTACCTCCCTTCTGTCCATAGCACATCCTTCCCTAAGTATCATCCTTTTATTATTCACCAGGATGGTAGCACCCGTGCTCCAATGGGCAGGACAGATGGATATGAATTGCTATTTTAAGAGTCGTGCTGTGTGCAAGCTTATGCTATGTTGTCATCTCTGACAGGGAATGCCAGTTGTATCTCCCTTCCACAAAGCGTGGCAAGGTATACGTTCGTAAAACTTATGTCACATGTTTTTCTGTGTTTTCCTTTCCTAGTTCTCTTCAAAATGCCTCACTGTGAAGCAAAGTATAATATGAAGGAATGAGTAAATATTTCTGGATGTCCCATTAGCCGTCACCACTGTTAGTGCCTCATAAACACCTGCTAGCCCTGAGGTGGGATGCAAGGTGCTTGCTTACCATCCCAGCTGGTCCGTGGAACATTCCAAGTTCTCCATTCCTAAACAGATTCCAAGTTCCCCCAGTCAGAAGAGAATTTATAATCACTTGGTGGAAGGTATTTTTTAATCTCAGGTCTAAATACATATTTTTGGATCTCAGGTCTTTGTGGAAATATCCTGGGAATCCACACATTTAATAAAATCATCTGGTGATTCTTATGATCATGCTTATCTGGGAAACCCTATATTCTATCCTCAAGATCCCAAGACACCAGCTACAGTATACTAGGAGCAGAGTGATAGGGGGTTAGGAGATAAAAATGTGATTTTAATGATGCCTAAACAATTTCTTGATAATAGTAACTAAATTATCCAATGGAAATATTTAGCTCATTTGTCATTTTTTTCTTTGCAAATTAGAATGAATTTGCAATTACACTTTTACTTGCTTTGAGGGAAAGAAAAAAATGAAATAACATTTAATGAAGATGGCAGAATTTGTATGCCATTCCTAGCATACAATTAACTGTAACAACTGTTACTGGTGATCCTATCTGAAGGGCGATTACAGCTCTAATGGTTTCCTACCTCCCAACAGAACTTAAGAGTTTCCAAGGAACATATGTGAAAACTTAACTAGGAAAGTTGAGGAAATGCACGGGGATGGGATAAATGGAAAAGAAGAATGTTGAAAGGGATGACTCCATCAAGATGCACCGAATACATCAAAGAGTATGTTAAATTGAGACCCCTTTATACAACTGTTTGAAGAAAACAATAGCAAACTTAGAGTTTCATCAAAACCCTATATGCACCCCATTAGAAAATACTGGTGAGCATCTTCCACTGACAGGCCTCTGTGACAAAATATTGGATGTCCCTGAGCCATCTCAGGTGCCTTCATTCCTCATCGTTCTACTCAGTGGTGTTGGCAACATGAGATGGGAGCCACAAGGCATACCTACTCTTAGCTACATCTGTGTTTCACGGCTTGACATAATTTTAGAAAGGTTCCGACAGACAATATTGGTGAAGGCCTTTTGGCTTTTGTCTGCGTGCCAAGATTGAAATGCACAGTACATGTTCGCTTGTTAAGTCTGACAATGCATAACTGATTTGTGGCTCTACTTTGCGACTCACGAGTTACAAGTTAATTAGAAACACTTTTCCCTAATTATATTTGAGAGTTTGCTCTATTTGCTCTACAATTATCACAAAAATTACATTAACTAGTGTTAACGAATGCAGCATAGAAATCCCTTTCGGATCCTGAAGGAGTGGGGGAAATCACCAAATGTCTATCCACAGCTGAACACCTGGCTTTCTTTCCAACAGCTGTTTGTGTTTGTTATTCCCAGTAAAGTATCCCGGATAAACTTCCTTCTTAGTTGTTCCTCGGAGTGTGAAACCAAGCTGGCAGGGGAGAAGTTTTAGCTGTCTGCATTCTAGACGACCTTGGCTCGTGGAGTCACCCTTGTAGTCAACTGCCTTCCTTGCTCATGGTGAATTTGTTATCCCAGAAGCTGTGGCCCTGCCATAGCTCCCTCCAGAGAAGCGTCTCGGAAGTGATTTTCTTAATGCTACTTAAGTTTTAATTGTTCATTTCTCACACTGAGATCTCTGTCATTTGCTCCAACTCTAAGTAGTTGTACAAAGGCATCTTGACTAGCGCCAGTCCCTTTCCTTATCTCCCTCATCTCTCCCAGCCCCAGACATCCCTTCAGTGCTTCTGCTTCCATCGTGGCAGGGATACACTGAGATTATGAATGACTTCTTAGCACAGAGCCCTGCGATCCTGAGAAGCCAGGAAAGTCAGGAAATGGTGTCTGAGCAGCACTGCTCTTGAGATGCAGATGTGAGCTCTGTGCTCAGGGGGGGCCAGTGGGGTGTGAGAGAAGAATGGGTAATGGCTCCACAAGGCAACACAGAGAAAAGATCTCAGAGGCTTAGAGGAAGAGTCTCCAATCTGAAGGCCAAGAGAGCATTACTGAAGGATGTTGAAGATGAGCACAAATTTGGCCTTGAAGTCATAGGAGGAGGGGAAGGAAACAGAAGTCAAGAAAGTTGTCATCCCTCTGCTTGCCTGCCAAACATGCACACACACTCCTGGTAAATGCTGGTCACTTTTCCATGGTCCCTTCTCTCTTCAGTGCATCAAGAAGTGATGCTGCCCCCTTCATCCATTCCACTTTGCTCTTGCCCTCCATATTTCCTTTTATCCTGATACACTTCTAGGGAGAAATTATATAAAACTCTTGTTACTGTAGCGTGTTTTTCACTGACACTGCCAGGAGTATTCTCAGCATCTGCAGTGTCTTCCTCAGCAAGGAAAAAAATAACACCTCTACCTACTTGCAGTAATATGTGAATTATTAAGGAAAATTAATTAATTTAAAAAGATTAGTCTACTGTGCAAATGACAGGAGTCCAGTGGAAAAGTTTGCAATTTTTCAAGTAACTGAAAAGGTATGGATCATTGCAGCATACAAGTATTCCATGCACCAGCACAAATAAATTTAGGAGGAAAAATGTTAATATACATTAGCACAAAAAACAAAACTCACATTTTACTTGACTTCCATGCACGTTGATTTTTTTTGTTAATTTATAAGCTCAATTTTATTTTCCAGTGGCATCTCTTCTCTGTTCACAAATAGTTCCCACAGCTTATCTGCAGTTAATTAAAAGCAAACATGAGCTTGCACTCTAATCTGGTTTCCAGATAGTCTTAATTGCCAACCACATTTTGCCTTCACAAGTATCAGTAGTAAAAAAAAAATGTCTACTTCCATTTCTCACATTTTATATTAAAAGAATTTGTGTTAGATGAAAAAAATAAAAGGAACCTTGGCTAGATGTGGTATTACAAGCCTGTAATCCCAGCACTTAGATGGCTGAGCCAAGGTCGTAAGGCCTAGGCCAGCCTGAGACCTTGTCTCAACAATAAAATAATTAGTAAACCTCCCACCTTCAGGCTCCAAATCAAAGTTCTTTCCCGCTGCAGTTAGCAGGAGACTATGATGCATTTGGAACTCTAAGACTGAGGACTGTGAATTCCAGAGCATTCAGAAGAAGAGTTTGGCCTAGTGGTTAAAGTGCTTGCCTAGCATGCACGAAGACCCGGGTTCGATTCCTCGGTACCATATACATAGAAAAAAGCTGAAAGTGGTGCTGAGACTCAAGGACTGGCAAAAAAAAAAAGACTTCCTTAATAAAAGGGGCACTTGGACATTAAGTCTTGCAGAGTTCATTTTGTTTTCCTGCTTTACTTTGAGGTTATTTTATAGTCTTGATGTACCAGATGTTTAGTTTTGTGTGCCTTCCAAGCATTCTCAGAGAAACAAAGAAAACAAGTTTGGGAATGAGAGCGGGAAAGAACACCAAGCCAAATCTATTCATTTCCTCTTCTTTGGCGACAGACCTGGGGCTTCAGGGACGGGTTGGGTGTCTCTGGCTAGACAGTGAGGATGGATGCTCTTCTCTCTACCCTTGAACTTGGGCTATTTTCTGACTTGTGACACACACCAGATCACATCCATCCTCCCTTCAGGATAGTTGTGGTAGGAAATTTTACTTTCTGCATGTCTTCAGGATACCTCCTCATGTTTCGTACCATTAGCAGAAAGAAGGGCTCTCTTTGTATTTAACACATAGCTTCTGAGATGAGCATGCATGACTTAGGCTTTCAAGCAGTTAATCAATTTAATAACTTTCTATAAAACTGTCTTAGATATTAACTTAGTTATTGGAGTATGTCAACGCATATGGGAGATTTTTCTTGTCATGGAAAAACTTCACATTGAGCATAGATGAGTATTTATAACTTGAAACTATTGAAACTATGAATGGAAGAAGTAAAAGTCCCATATCACCCTAGAATGAAAACATCCCAGAACAAGCACCAATACTGATAAGCCACAGCTAATAAGTGGGAAAGAAGGCCTCTGATGTTTGCTGATTGGTCTTCAGATATTCAAAGTTCCAGGCACTTCCTTTGCCATTGCTCGCTTGGTAGCTTTGTTAATGTTCCCACTGGTACTGGGATGTAGTCCACTTTTTATGTTGCCGTGGAATAAGCTAAAATAACTTTTTGCCAGTCCTGGGCTTGAGCTCAGGGCCTGAGCACTGTCCTTGGACTTTCTCAAGGCTAGAGCTCTACCACTTGAACCTCAGCCCCATTTCCAGCTTTTTTCTATGCATGTGGTACCGAGGAATCGAACCCTAGTCTTTGTGCATGCTATGCAAGCACTCTACCACTAGGCCAAACTCCCAGCCCATGCAAAGTAGATTTTAAAAGCAAATCTTGAAGTCAGTAAAATTAATAATGGAGACTCCAGCCTAAAATTAACCTGGGAATTTCTCCCCTCCACTGTTCCTCGTTGCTCTTCCCGTAAAACTTTATACAAAGATAATATTACTGAAGCTTTGGGAAGACCACCAGCATTAAGAATTGAAGACAGTACATTAAGAAAAATACCCTACAACAAGACTTTTTTTAGGGGGTGGGGGTAGTGGCTTGTAGAAGGAAAAAACCATGGATAAAGAAAGAGGTTGACGCTGACAATCACCTGCTTAATACCTCAGGATCCCTCTTCCAATAAACAAATGCCTGACTTGCACACACACACACACACACACACACACACACACACACACACACACACACGCATTGCAGGGACCAAACCCACATGTAAACATGTTTGAACATGTTTGTGTGGTACTGGCATACCCACATAGACCTGTATGGGTTCATGCAGGTGTATGCGCAGGTGTGTGTATGGGGTATGCGCATGTATGCACATGGGCACATCACATAGGCAACACATCCCCCCTAGGTTTATACCTTCGGTTGTGCATCTGTTTCATACCCCAGGCCTGGCAGTGCTTCTACAGTGTCCTGGAGAGTCAGTGGCTCATCTCCCCCTGGCCCCTACTCCTCCCCAGAGGATGGCTAATGCCGCTTTGTTGGTTGTCATCGTCTTAGGTAAGACGATGCTCTCTGTCCCCCAGTGGTGGTGGGGTTGGGGGGGAGGGCTATAGCTATAAGGTAGTATGTGATCCTAAAAGAATAGTCTACTTCCCTTTACACTACAGTGTGCACAGCAATCTTTCCCACCTCCTCAGCACGTCTCCCTAAGTTGGGGCCATGTATGCTGCTTCTAGGCTGGGACAGAATTTAGTTCCGGCTCTCAAGTCCACCCTTCTCGTCACTGCTTTCTGCTTGTGGTCCTGGGTGGCTCATTTCCTTCAGTATCAGTTATGGCCTAGTTGTTTTCCTCCCCAACCCACCAGTCTGCACCCAGGCTTCCTCCTATTTGCATTCTTGTACAGAACCCACAGACCAACAGAATGAGAAGGGTGTCTCTTACATGGAATGTCTGAGATGAGAAGCACTTTGTAAATACTTGGGATTTTTAGAATTTTTGCATCTTAGAGATGGAATCCAGATGGAAACATGGAACTCATTTATGTCTCACATGTTACACATATTATATATATGGTCTGAAGATACAATATAAACACATGCTTAAATATATATTTATGCAGTCTGAAGTATTTATGCATCACTTCCAGAAATTTTCGCCTCATACAAAGTGCGTACTCAAAAGCTAAGAGGAGTCGGGCAGTCATTCTTCCCATGAGCCCATTGAATGAACTGTGCTCGAGACCTGCTTGCTCACTGCGACCTATCTCAGAGGGTCAGGTATGCAGCTTTTCACTTGAGGCATCAAGTTGACCCTCAGATTTGGGAGCATTTTGACTGTATGTTCTCACATGAGGGAAGCCCAGCCTCTAGCACACTCTGCTACCCACCATGTCTTGAGTCTGCCCAGTACCCTATGGGTTCTGCTCTCTGCATTCAGGCAGAGGCATCATCTCAGCGGGGATCCAGCTCCCTGATCCCAGGAAGTTACCAGCACAGGTGGTTGGTTACAGTGCATATATTTCCCTAAGGCTCCAGATGATAGCTTCAATGCTAGTTAGGAAGCGGCAGGATCTGGAGAAGGCCTTCATACCAGTCCCACTTTGTAGTCTAAGAGAGGTTCCCCCTGCCCCACATCTGCATAGAGACAACATTAACACACCATTCTGCGTCCTTGCAGGCATTATGGTGCTGAGACTCCACACTGTGGAAGACTTAAGTATCAGTCTACTTCAGGGCTAAAATTTAAAGAGAAATTCTTGTTACCATAAATGTTAAGTATGATATTTATAATATCTAATACATATCAAGATAACATATTTGCTTCCAATTCCATTACCAAAATAAGTGTTTTTGTTTTGCCAGTTGTGGGGCTTGAACTCAGGGCCTGGGCACTATCCTTGGGTTTTCCTGAAGGCTAGAGCTCTACCCCTTGAGCTGTAAGGCTATGAGCTTACAGCTCATCTAACAGGGGAAATGTTAGTTCAGTTGTGAGGTATTATAATTCTTCAAGCCTCAAAAATATCACTAAGACTTAGGTCTTTCTAACAGCTGTACTTAAATAAATCATACAGGCTATGTTTAAATATAAGATCAGAAACTGATTTTGAGCCAGCTCATACCTGCAGTCCTAGCCACTTAGGTGGCTTAGAGACAAAGGATCAATGTTGGAAGCCAATCCAGGCAGAAATGTTCCCAGTGGCCAAGAAAAGCAGAACTGGAGGCATGGCTCAAGTGGTAAAGCACCAGCCATGTAAGTCCAAAGCCATGAGTTCAATACCCAGTATTACAAAAAAAATATTTTTATCTAAATACCTGGAAACAAAAGCACTAAAATTCCTTAAGTAGAAAGCAAGAATGTCTCCATCTCTCTCCTGTGTAGACTCACCTCAATGTCTATCATCTTCTGCTGAAAATTGAGAAACATTGACACTTACTGCATTTACCTAAGGGATCTAATGCTTATCTATCTTAACAGGTATTTATACAGACTCCATCTGTTTGTATCATTTATAATCACAGGACTGGGTACTTGGACCTCATTATCATAGCTCCCAGAGAGGTTATATTTTAATGTCATTACCCCTGCTCTTATCAGCAGGTTCTACGTGAAATTACATGAAAAGCACATCAGAAAATCCTCGGATGTGTGCTTCTAGGTGCTCTCTACTGTGCTATTTTGGTCTTAAATCTGTGGACGATGGGGACAAACAGATGGTAGTTCAATGGGGCTGTGTCAGAGATCCCTCCTGCAGGTGCATGGCATTAATCTGACAGCGGTGACATGATGGATTGGAATAAATGGTAAGAAGTGAGGGTTTGGTGGTATTTTAAACTGGAAATGATGAATCCCAACCTTGACAAAGGAGTGGAGTCAGGGACGTAGTTGGGTAAGTTAGGGCAGAAAAACTGATCTTTACTGAACAGGGTGACATGATGGGACAAACAGAACTGGCTAGAGCAAGAAGAGCCCATGGCATGATGGAACGTATCCCACTGTTATGAATTTGAGTTATGAAATTCCATGCTGCCTCTTCCAGCCTCCCAGCACAGTCCATTAGACAAACTTACACAATCAAGTGGTGTGAAGCCACCTCTCTCAAGCCATAGAAGGCTGCAAAATCATTGGGCATATGACAGGACAGACACATGTGTCTGTGCTTCTTATTGTCTGCTCGTGGTTATCTGGCTGTATGTAGAATTTTGTCTGACCCATGAATGATGACATAAATATCCACATGGACTCTTAAGCAGAGAAGATGAGCTATTTCTGCAAGGCATAGGGCTGGCCACAGAGGAGTTTGCTACTGAAACTGTAAGCCAACCTGCCTGTCATCAACAGCGCTCCTCTCTCTCGGTGGCTACCTGTTTCTGGAGCAGTTTTATTCACTGTGTTTTTGGATGCTTAATATTGCTCCTTTCTGTATCAAAACAGAAGAATCAGGTCAGTGAAGATTAACAAAGGCAAAAAGATAACTATTTTTAGGAACACTGTAAAAATGATCATCGATTCAAAATTGTATACAAATGGTCCAAGTAAACCTTAACTAGACAGTAAATTATAAAATTTGGTTAGATTTAATTGATATGAAGGTATCTTGGTGATCAATGAAATGCAAAGGAAACGAAAGCCACATGAAAAGAATGCTACAATTCTCTCTAGAAATAGCCTGTAATGACACACATTGCATTAGGGGTCCCCAAATCTGTGGGCTTATTTCTGCTTTATTTTTATATTTATATTTTATATTTATTTAATTTTGCCAGCCTGGAGAATTAAAAGTTACAATGTATTAAACTTATGAGAAGAGAAAAGTAACACTTGTTATCTCACAAAACATTGAATATATACCAAATCTATATACTTTTTACACACTTAGAATTTGCTAAATCTAATGTAAAGTGGAATTTCTTGTGTACTCTATGCATCCACACAGATTATTTTTGTCAAAAAGTAGTAGCATTGTAAAATAGACATATTGTAGAGCTTCCAAAATTTTATTATAATGACTTGATAAAAGCTGCCTTCAATTCTCAGGGAAAGGATGAGGTTTTGTTTTTGTTTTTTTTTAAATATTCACCTAAGGGTTAGTCAACAGATATATACATTATATGTGTTCAGTATTCAGCCTTATCTGTAGAAGTCATTTTATCAGTTCAGTGACTTTACCTTGTTGAGTAATGTCAAATGTCACCTAGCATTTAAATAGGCAAGATTGTCACTTTTCTTAAATTGTTTTCTGAAAATCCTATTACACTTTACATTTCCAATCATAACAGAAACTTCATCATTCTGTACACCCAGCCACACTCTGGTTATGTTGCTTTTACTTTGACTTGGGGAATCACTAAAAATAAGTGATTTTCTCCTTCCTGTCATTTGTTCCGCTTATAGTCTCCAAATTCCCACTGTAATGATGGCCTGGCTAACTTGCTTCCCTTTGTCCTCAATCAACCTCCTGATGAGCTTCAAATAGATGATTTAGATGAAAAACCACAGCTCCCATTTTTGGGTGAACGTGTACAATAGGAGGAGAATGTAAGCTTCCAATTACCTGTGAAATTAAAATAAAATCATACATCTGAGCAACTGACAGGAGATGTCAGCTGAGATGCAAGTGGTACAAGCCATCCTAAGGTTAATGGTTTCTGAAATGAGCACTTTTTCAAGTGCTTTTTCTTCTGTGGGACTACCATTGCCACCACATGGTAGACATACACAGGATCTGAGCTTCTGGCAGTGCTTCTGAACTCGATTTCTGTGACTTCATCCAGTCCTGAGGTTTTAAATACCACCTAAATGCTGAGGACTGTGTCTTTCTATCTTTAGCACTGCGCTTCAAACTTGTCTCTCCAGCTGCCTCCTGCCTCACTACTGGACACCTGATTGGCCTCTCAGATTTAACACATCCCAAACTGGAACCCACAGTTTCCGGCCAGATCACTTCTTCCACCTATTTTCCTCTCCACTGAGCCCGAGCCCCACATGTCTTATTTCTGTCCTTGGCCACATCCAATCCAGCCTGTAGCTAGACAGCGAGATATCCAAATTATGTTTCTGACTCAACCACTTCCATCTCTGCCAACCTCCTAAGAGTCTTAATGTGGCAGTTCCACTCACTCCTAACCTTAATTCAGTCCATGATCTGCTTAATGCTTCTCAAATGCTCTTTTATAAACCAACTGTCATTTTATGGTGATGGAAAACATTTTAAACATTTAATGCTCACCCATCATGGTGAATGTGCTCGATGCTTCTGGGTTACACACCTTGACATGATTGTATGCTGTATAAATTTCATCTTGATGAAAAGAATTGTGTGTGTGTGTGTGTGTGTGTGTGTGTGTATGTGGGTTTTTTTTTTCACAAAAGCTTAGAGCGAGGTAATCACTTGGTATTTAGCCTCTCCTTGTCCAATATTTATCCTATATTTAGTGTAATCGATGCACCAGGTAGGGATAAAACATGATCAAACAAAGCGTGAGTCATGACACTGACTGATGAATGATGTCCCACTTGCAGAAAACATTTCCAAGGCCTTTGGTAGGACCTGTCCACTCTCAAGGCTGTCATTCAGGTCCCAACAGGACATACAAGGCACACTCGCTGGAATTATCCAGAGAATAACAAGGAGAGGACACTTTTCACGGGTGTCAGCAGAGCTAAGGGACTGCCTCAGGAGCAGCCAGGCAGCTAGTAGTGCATGCTGGAAAGAGAGTATTTGCAGGACCTTGGATACCCGGAGCAATGGAGAAGGGGCTGTAACCACAAAGGCTGTCACCCCTCCTTCCTCAGCATTCCCACTCTCTTCTCAAGTATGAGCATCTCTGCCCTCCCCTCATGCCCTCTGACTGCCCTTGACTCTTTCCACTGATGGGACCCCACTGTGAGCAGAGGACCTGGGGGTGCGGTTTCTCATGAGGACACAGGATATTTTAGAAGAACTAGAGGAATCTGGGTTGTAGACCGAGGACATGTAACAGGGGAAGTGCAGCAGACTGGAAATCCTGTGCCTCCAGTAATATTCCCCAGCTTAGACTCCAAGAAGCCAAAGCATAAGGATTTCCCTGGAGTACCACACACAGAGTAGCTACCTAATGTGAACTAAACAGTGCTTACTAAAAAAATCTAGCTAACAGAGAGGCAGGCCATAGACGGTTCCTTATACCCTCTGAGAAACTGCCTTGTCTCACATACCTCCCTTTTTCCCCTGTGTAGGATGCTCTCTGAGCCTGATCCACTTCTAATACCATTTTGACATCCCAGTCTTGATAGGACCTGGGTCCTAGTTTCAAAGCAGCATCCTGCCCTGTGGACCCCCTTTCCAGCTGTCCTCTGGTCGTTAATTAGACCCAGCAAGCATTCGGTCTCTTACTTTCTCCTGTCTGCCCCCACTGAAGCTCTTGAGGTCACCTCTTTTGTCTTCTCCCATCTGCCCTTAAGTACCACTAAACAACTGCCCCAATGTCACTGAACGTTTATGACCTCAATCACTGGCAGCTTCTTATTGGCTGCAGAGAGTTCTGTTAGCCAGTGAATATTCTGATGGATGAATAATGAATGAACAAATACATGAATGAATGGACACACTGAGTCGCGGCGATGTTAAAGCACTCCATTAAATTAACCAGGATGGAAATATAATACATTGCATCTCTAATGGCTCTTCACTGTCGCTACTAAAGAAACAAAAAATGGTACTAAACACTCTTCCCCTAGGCTTATACCAGAATTTCCTAAGATAGAAACTGAGCAAATGTCATTCTTCATTTCTTGGTGGCAAAGAAGATAATTATTGTTCTAGTGCAAGGCCACAATTACCCAAATAGACGTAGCTTTGGGATTGGTGAGGAATGTGCATTTTTACTCAGCATTTTAGTTGACATCTACTGTACAATTAGGCCCACAGACATCAAGATGATCGTCCATTATCCATTATTAGCTGCCAGCCTTTGTACTCTCTTTTGTTACTTTTGAATGTCTGTCTCTCTTCCTTTGACTAACCCTGCTCCCCCCTCAGGTGTTAGCTCAAGGTGAATCCCTGCTGTAGAATGTTGCATGATTCCTTCCCCTAGAGATCTTTGGTTGCCTGTGTTTTCATGGCTTTCCAGCTGTAAAAGTTCATGGATTTTATTGTACACACCTGACAGCAAATTCCACTTTTCACTTGGTGGGTTTGCTTACTGTCTGTCTCCCCAGTGGCCTCTGCTTCATTTACTATAGAATTAATGCAAGAGACTAGCAATACCTTGTTTTGTAGTTTTATAGGTATTCACAAATTATCTGTAAAACCATAATTGGCACGAGAAGTGGAAGTTATCTACAAAATGGGAGTATTTCTGATCTGGATAGTAGCTTATAAAATCTGAGAGGGAAGAAAAAAAACAAATTGGAAGGACTATTTATAGCAAGAGGGATTCCTATTTGTGGTTATAGAAATGATTGGAATTATAAATTTGAGGATGATCAGCTGAGATTATAGTCAAGTGATAATGTTCTCATCTACTGTCATATGTTTTCCACTACATAACCTCCAAGAGTGTCTTCAAGAGGCAATACAGTTTGGAGTGTGACAGCCTGTGTTTACATCCTCCTTCTCTCTTTCTATTTTGTTACCTGTCCTTGGGAGGTTTTTGTAAAATTCTTCGTCTCTGGTTATAAATCTGTAAGATGAATCTCTAGCTGTGTTCCATCCTATCTTTGTGGCCAGAATTATAAAATAGTAATGGCTCAGTGAATGGCTTCCTACAATCATTACTGGTATTTTTATGTTGGCATAACTGCATCTGAAAATAAAACCTAATCCTGGAATTATTTTGGTGGATAATGGAGGCAGGGTTTAGTTTCAACGTTATTTCTCCTGCAACCTTGTGTTTCTTCAGGTTTTCTTCCCCTATGGAAGGTTATAAGTGGGTTGTGCATGTGTGTATTATATAATTGGATGTGCGCATGCACACACGTGTGTACACATGTGTACACATGTGTATGTATAGTGTCATTGCTTGGATTTTATTGTTAGTAGACATAAGGATAACTAAATATTTTCACAAAAAATTATTTGTAAAGGCATTTTCCAAACCTGAATGTCCCTCATTTCATGAACTCAAATGACATCTTAAAATTTCTCAAGTTCCATGACCGGAGGCTAAAAAGAAACTGGCAAGAGATGAAAAGCAGACCATTCTCTTGCGTCCATGCCTTCTGCTTCAAAGGATGGCAGACCCCATTGATTGTCACCCTCCAATTTCAAATAGCAAATTTATGTGCCTGACATTTGTCTGATTGCTCATATGAATCACAGCCAATCTCCTTTCTGACCTTCATTTTCACCTACAAGTTGAATGACTTTGGGCAAGTGACTCAACTTCTCTAAGTTTCCTCATTTCTCCAAAGTAATTGGTTGAGAGTTAGCGTGAATCACTGTATGTAATGCAGTTAACACAGCCTAGAAATATTTAAAAAGAACTAAAAGGAAATAGGTATTTGGGGGCTATTTTAAGGTTTGTTTTTATTATGATCTTTTTGGGGACATTTGAATCACCCATCCTCAGTGATCCTTTGAAAACCTTGGACTTTAGCAATAAGTTGACCCAACAAGTCTTTCATCCATTTCATTATATCTAATCAGAGGGCACCGATTGAGGATATACTAAAAGCTAGATTTTTTTTTGAAATCCTGGCTATGTTAAAACCAAAATCTCATCTTTACTCTTTGATTCACAACTATCAATCTTTTTATTCTGTCACCTCCAGGAAGGCTGCTTTTCTTTGAGAGATACTACTCACCATGACCCCAGCACAGAAGACTGTAATTCGCTTTGCAGTGATGCTCATTATTAATCACCGTAGCAAAATCCCCAAAGCAGGGCAAATTTATAAAGAACGGCTCACAAGACTTCCCCACTTGTAGGAAAGGCCCCTAGAAAGGGCCTCAGCGGACAGCATCATAAGGAGCCTGCATGTAGGAAATCACATATGACAGGACATGTCAGGGTCACACAATATTTCCAGGTCAGGCCCCTGAGGGTCACACAATTCCTTCCAAGTCACACCCCTAATGCCTCAAAGACCCTCCCACCAGATTTTATCACTCATCAGTCCAAACACCTCACAGAGCACCAAGGCTCCAGCACAGGGGCCATTGGATAACAAAGCACATCCAAACCATAGCACAGCAATCCGTAGCTGAAAAACACAAGTTAGTTCAGTTCAAAGTGTGATGTCAACATCAGCAGGACACATGGGATGGATATTCTATACAGAATATTTTAAAAAATTCTTAAGGGGGGTGATTTCATAAGGGTATGTATCTTCTTACTCTAGACCCAGAGAGTCTGGCGGGGTTACCTGGGGCCTCGCCACAGAATGTAGGAAGGGAGCTATGTAACTTCTTGATTACAGAAATCAGTAGAGCTTCAGACACCTATAATCTCACCCCCAGATGAGATCTTGGCTGTGTGGTTAGTAGATCTCCTGCACATTCAGGAAGTCATCAAGCTCTGTGTTTAACAAGTTATCTCTCTACCTGCTTCCAGTCTAATGGAAAAAGGATGTTGGCCAACAAACCTAAGTTGATTAGACTTATACCATACTGCTTCTTTATCATGAAAGAAATAGTGTCAAGAGGATGAATTTGCAATGGTATGAATAGGACTTCTGCTGGGGCCTTTTAAGGTGGGTGTTACACTGTGGTGGGACACAGCTTTACCACTGGCTCGGGTAGTAGACAAGCTTGGTACAGGATCTCTAAGAACTCTTACTCTTCAGAAGCCAAGTATTTGGTTACTAAACTCCCTTATGAGTTCATAGGCAGGATTTCCTCAAGCACACAGAGTATTTTTTGCTAGCCTTAACTTCGTTCAGTGATGGCTAAATATGCCTGTCTTGGTGTAAACTGAGGGTGGAAATGATCATGACTTCTGACAATAAGAATGTTGTCTTTGAAAGTGGCACCGTGGCTTCTCCTTCTCTTCCTCCCCTTGATCCCTCCTTTTTTTCTCCTCCATCTGCTCCATGTTCCTCCTCTTCATTTTCTCTCTGCCTCACTCTCCCTCTATCATGCCACTATGAAAGGGAAAAACATAACAAGTGATTTTCTTCATTCTTGACAGTTGGAGTCCTGAAACTACCAACAAGTACAACTGGATATATAAAATATTACTTACAAATATAAATCAGCACACATATGGATACAAAATTGGTTGGATAAAAGGACAAAATATTTCCTGAAGAAAAGTCATGATTTCAAACGTCTAGGGTGCTTTGGTGACATTTTGCCAGAATTGTGGTTGACCCAAGGTTATCAAGGAAGGCAGTAGTTTAAGCAAAGCTAATTGAAGCCTCCTAACCTCGGTATTTGAGAAATATGAAATTGTGTGGCTTGTTTATAAAATGCTGTGATTTGACATGAATTTATGACTTTCACAGGTGGTTGCTGCCATATATCGACCTCCAAATTGTGTTCAAATAAAACCATTAAAAATAATTACTAGCCAGGCACTATTGGCTCTCTCATGTAATCCCAGCTACTTAGAAGGCTGAGGTCTGAGAATCAAGGTTTGAAGCTAGCCCACGGAGGAAATTCCGTGAAACTCTTACTTCCAGTCAACCACTAAAAAGTGGGAAGTTGCACTGTGGCTCAAATGATAGAGCATTAACCTTGATCAAAATAGCAAAGGGATAGCACCCAAGCCCTAAGTTCAACCCCTAGTACTGGCACAAAAAGAATGCTTCAGGTTAAATTAATTAAGACTACTTTCTAAAGTAGTCATCAAAAATTGTGGTGACTCTGGGCCTCTTGCATAAGTTCACCTTATTCCACCTTGCTCTAAACTTGAATAGATTCTACATGTGCCAAAATTTCAGTGTTGGCAGATCAGTATTAGCTTTACAATATGGCAGTTTCAATATTGGTGGCTGTCTTTCTACAAAGTTGCTTTAGAACTTGAGCAATTAAAATATCTCATGGGAAACCAGGAGATTTAGTCAGCTTAAACCAGAATCTGCCTACTGTGTAATGACAAAGGTCTGAATGACTTTCAGATTCCAAGAAGAACAGTTCACTTTTCATCCATTCTGCAGTTAAACATATATGTGTATATACATATATATAGTAGAATTCTCCTTATATCTTAGCTTTGCATGTGATCATTTAAAAACAATTCTTTATTTTGACCAGTAGCCAGCCATATGGCAAGAGCCAAATGAGAATCTACAATATGAGCATTGACGTATTCTTCTCCCTATCCTCCTCTACAATTTTAAGCCCAGTAACTTTCATTTCCTCTCTTGCTCTTGTGAGATACTGAATTAAGAAAATCTCAGTGAGTTGAACTCAAAAATCATCAGCTTCACCAACTCCTCCTGCAGGAACTCTGAGTTTATTCTTCACAAGGTTAAGGATGAAACAGGGACATCTCTGGTTCTGAGAGATCAAACCCTGGGACTCTTAAAAGAAATTTGAGGAGGTGGTACCAACTAAAGGTGGAGAAGGACATTTTGGTGAACTTCATTAACATAGAGTCTTTGTTTATTTAAAAAAAAAACAATGCCTGCATGCCCTGTAGGAATTGTAACTACCTGGCAGAGCTCTCAAGACAGTACCCAAATGTAGGCCTGGCTGAAGGGCTATTACTTCCCAAGGTTATGTGAGGGGTGCGTGTGTGTGTGTGTGTGTGTGCTCACACTCATACAGTACAGGACGTTGTAGGCTCCTGGAACGTATTAAGCTGTCCTCTGCCCACTCACAGATTACAGGTTTGAATGAATGGGAATAGAATAGAGAATGATGGCCCTCTGTCTCTTTAATTGAATTAGGGAAGGGAGGGAAACAAGATGATGATGAGACAAAGGACAAACAGTGAACCAGTGTATCAGGGATACTCACAAGACATGTTGGAAATGAACTCCTCACCTTGTGGGAGGTGGGGAAAGCGAAAATGGGAGAAAATCCTGGGAGGGGGTAGCAATGTTTGTGAAGATTTAAACTACTTCCTTACATATATAACTATCACCCCTCTAACAATAAAATTGAAATAAAATAAAAAATTGTCAAGAGAAAAAAATGAAAAATAAATGAAGTAAGCATAATCATCCTTTGGACTTTTATGTGAAAGCCCCATTGTTGGAAATTTGTGCTTTAGGTAAAAGGGTGGAAAAGAAATAGCTAAAAGCAAATAGGGACCATAATCAAATCTTGCAAAGCCCAAAAGCAATGTCTGATTTTACTGTAATTTAGGACTTGCTATTATTAATGTATGCTTTTTGTTCATCTCTTTTTTTTAACTGAGATGGTCTTCATCTCCTTCAGGAAAAAGAAACTACAATTACCCTCTATTAAGACAAAATAAAGGTTCAAATGAAAGTAATTAAGATTTTATTAAAGAAATTTTAATAAACCAATTACTGCTCATGAATATGGATAGTCTCCAGGAAAAGAGCCATCCTATGTCTGAAATAAAAATAAACTATCTTTAAATATATTTAGTTTACATAATTAGTTATTTAAATGTCTTTTCAACTAAACTTGCTGTCAAAATTATATTTGGAGCAGAAATAATTTTATGCTGATAAAGGGAAGCTATTGAATTCATGTAATTAAAGAAAAGATACTATGAAGCAATTTTATTGCAGATTATAATCTGAAAGAAATTAGCATATCTTCTTTGGGTAAAGTAAAGTTTGCTAATGACCATCAGCCACCGTACCAAAAACTTGTATTCTACCTTCAAGTAAAAATGAGTAGCTTGTTATGGATGCTGGTGAGTTGAGTCTCCTCCTTAGTTGTCTATGAGTTGATAATTTAGTATTACCTTGATAATTTAGCATTATCAGTGTAAAGAAATTAACCAATCAGAATTCCAGAGATCAACTGTCTAATGGTAAACTGATTCATGTTTCTCACCGGTGTCAGTTTTCCACCCTACTACAAGTAGAATTTGTAGATTAAAGGTATAGCATACCATTTAAGAAGCATTTTGTGCATTCTCACTTGAGTTTGTTGATTGTAGAGGAACATCTTGCAGCTTCTATTTATTCTGTCAAGTCATCATACCATCTCACTTCCCTGTAACACTCAGAAAATGCTCAGTGCTGGGAGACTGTGGCAATCCACCACAAAGTTAATTCCTGTTGTAATGCAGTACCACCATGATAGGCATCTCCTGGAGTATCAGGGAGTACTCTGTGAACTTCAGGTACTGTGTGTTGTATGCATGTGCTGTGAGCACACAGACATGTGTCCACTGCTCTTTCGAGGCCGGACCCTGCAGTGGGAAGGAGCAATGGTAATGACAAAAAAATCAATCAGTAGTGAACAGTCTGAGTTGGAGATAAAGGTCTCTGCTGAAAATTAAAACAGGGGAGCTGATAACCAATGTAGTCCAGATGGATGCCACTTGTGGATAGGATGGGAGGGGAAAATGGGAAAGTGAAGGAAGAAGCATTGTACTTAAAACCTGAGATAAAATCATAACCCCATTGTACAACTTCAAATAACAATATAAATTCCCTAAAAATAGCCAGAACTACTTTGTTTCTAATATGCTTTTTTAACTAGAAAGATCAATTATCTTTGCTACCAAGTAATGGTTTTATGTGACTCAAATGAATGAAGGTAAATACTTTGATCACTTAAATGATAAAAATTTAGTAAAGGAGCCTGGTGCTTGTTAACATGCCCTGTAATCCTGGCCACTCTCGCGAATGCAATCTGAGGCTCACAGTTTAAATCCAGCCCAGTCAGGAAAGTTCATGAGATTCTCACCTCCAATTAATTACTAGGAACCTATAAGTGGAGCTGTATCTCATGTGGTAGATTGCTTTGAACAATAAAGCTCAGGGATGGCACCCGGGCTCTGAATTCAATCCCCAGGATTAGAACCCCACCCAAAATTAGTAACACATGTCTTCTTAGATGAATAATCACTTAACACTTCCTTATCTTTATTTTTTAAGAAGATAAACCTATCCTTTGCATGTATGTACTGGAACTAGGGCTTGAACTCAGAGCCTCAGGTTCCTGGTGAATATTTTCCACTCAGGACTGGTACTTTACCATCTCAGCCACACTGCCAGTTCCTGTTTTTTGCTGGTTATTTTGGAGATAAGAGACTTACATGCTTCCTGCCTGAGCTGGCTTTGAACCACTGTCCTCAGATTCCAGCTTCCTGTGTAGCTAGGATTATAGACAGAAGCCAATGGCACCTGGCAGATAAATATACTGTAAATTTTCCTATCATTGAGGATCAATCCAAATCAGAATATACTTGGAACACCTTATTGTACCAATGAGTGTATTTGTAAACTCATGTTAGAATTCTAAATACAAGCATGTATTCAGAGTAGATTGAAAAATGTCAGAACTAAGGAGGGCTGGGTCAGCTTCTGTCAAGTGCCAGACAGAAAATTGTTTAGACTTTCTGGAACATACAGACTATTGCAATCAGTAAAATCTTTCTTTGTAGAAAAAAGCAGACACACAAAATATATGAGTGAACAAGCATGGCTGTGCTCCAATAAAGTTTTATTTGTGAAAAAAAAAACTAGCTGCATTTACTCTCAAGTTAACTCTGCACAAAGGGCTAAGCTTATATACACTAGGCACTAGCATTTTTTCATATATTTTATTATAATTAATAGAAGGTTACATTATATTCACCAGATACAAGGTGCATTACTTCACATACATTGATACCCTTTCTCATGACATGTTCCCCATTTCCCTCCCCCCTCCACTCATCTTGCTTTCCCCCCTTCCCTATCCTATTTTAAATAACCAAATAAGCATATATAATATATCAGATAACAAGGTAAAATACTATAACAATATGAGATAACCAAAGGACAACAAAAGAGATGAGAAATAACATAGTACATTTAGAACAGCAATCACTCATTATATGGCTTTTGTTTCTATATCCTGGAAGTCCTTTCATTTAACATCATACTGTATGGCCTTATGTATCTAGGTTTTTCTCTATTGTAATCCTCTGCTAGGAGAGCCCAAGGTTTCTACTGATTATGATAAGTGAGGGAAACCATATGATTTTCCATTTCTTTACAAATGGGGCGATGTCGTTCTTTCTGACAGCAGCATAGAATTCCATTGTGTATAAATGCCACATCTTGTTGATCATCAACTGAGGGGCATCTGGGTTGGTTCTGTATCTTTGCTATGGTAAATGGCACTAACATTTTCATCTTTATTGCACTCAAATAAAATTCTCTGTAAATGTTACTCCAAAACATAGTTGAAAGAGTTTATCTCCCAAGTCACATTTTATAGAACTTTATACTCCCTCTGTTGGATATTTATTGTTATTAGCAACCCGAATTGTGTTATGAATGCCTTCGTTTAGTTCAGCCTGCGCATGGTAGGAAATTAATTATAAAATTAAGGAAGTGTGCTCTGCTCATTTTATTTATCACACAGTAAGTGAAACAAAATTTCATTTGGTTAAAATAGATCAAAAGCTTGCCAAGTAAGCTGGCAGTCCATTTTCTGAAGCTGAAGGGAGAACTTTATTCCTTGTATGTGTGTATGGTCCCTGTTTATGTGGAAGGAATACAGAGGCTTTCAGTTAGGGAAAACATGGCATTTGCTTTTCAAGCATTTCTGAATGACAGCATAGTATACAGATAAAGTGCCTATGACCTCTTCTAGAGTTAGACTTGTTTAGAAAATGTTTAGCGAAAAGCCCGAAACAAACCAATGTGTCCACAATGTTTGCTTTTGCTCTGTCTGAATTATTGTCACACCTTGTCCACTACAAATTTGTGTCCTGCATGTTGTTTGGCTCCCTTTGTGGCCCCTCAAGGAAGAACATTCTTCCATGATTATTGCTTCCAGAGAAACAGTGTCAGCGCCATCACCAGAGACCAGCTGTTTAAGTTACTTTAGGGGCCTTTGTCATCAGGTCAAATGCTGGAGTCTCTGATCAGGGTAGTTTGTAAGGGGAGGACGAAGGACTGAGGTCCCCCATAAAGGTCCTCTTTGATCATGGCTGGACTTTGGGCACATCAGGTTAGTACTGAGTAGCAGCTTAAAGGAACAGAAATTTAGGGAGGCTGCAAAGGCCCAACCCTGGAATGCTAGCTTCTCAAGAAACAAAGGTCTGAGAATCAGTTTGACGTCAGCCAGGACAGAAAAGTTTGTGAAACTCGTATGTCCAATGAAGTAGCAAAAAAAAAATACCAGAATAAGTAAGGCTTAAGTAGGAGAGAACTCCCCTTCAGTGAAAAGACCAAGTGAGTGTGAGGCCATGAGTTCAACACACACACACACACACACACACACACACACACATTCAGTGAATCCAGTGAACGCTCCATGGTGGCTACAATGAAGAGGGAAGACCATGGCACAGTTCCTCTGCTCCCTCATCAGACTTTCGCCACCTGATCGTAGGCTACAGAAGTTCTCAAGTGGAAGCAGTAGCCCCCCTCCCATATTGCCTCACCCCTTTCTGCCAGTGCCCTTCGCTCTAGCAAGGGAAAGCCATTCGAGATGGGAAAGAACCAGTGACCATCCAACAGTGTCCTTGTGCGTCTCTTGCAGGAGTCCTCTGGAACCTCTCGTCCTGCGATGCACTCAAAATGCCCATCATCCAGGATGCACTGGCCGTGCTGACCAACGCGGTGATCATCCCCCACTCGGGCTGGGAGAACTCCCCGCTCCAGGATGACCGGAAGATCCAGCTGCATTCATCACAGGTGCTGCGCAATGCCACTGGGTGCCTCAGGTCAGTCTGTGGCCCGCGGGCCTCCTTTCCCCTCGGCACCCTCGGGCTCTCTCTTCCTGGGACTCTTCCCCCGGGGTGCTCTGAGGGATCTCACTGCTCTGCAAAGATGGCTGTTGTGTTTATTAACTCTTATTTGTGGAGTTGTCGGGTGCACAAGGAAACATTTCTGATTATATAGTGGTAAGCAATAGGCATCTTCCACCACCCTACACCTTCACCAGTGTCTACTTATTTAACGTGATTTCTTTCGTCTAGGGCCCCCCCAAAAATATTCCAGTCTAAAAAGCCAATTTCTTTCATTGAAAAGAGTAGTTTGTAGTAATTTGGTGTGGAGGAAGCTGAAACAGGTCAGGAGATGGAGTGAGGTCGAGCAGAGGGAGGGAAGATGAAGGGAGAAGGAAGGGTGGGTAAATATAGCCATAATAGTGGCTGAATGAGTGTGTCATGGAGTCCCGTGAATGGAAGAGATGGACTGGGTTGGGAGATGGGGAGAATGAAGGAAGGGGTGGCATTGACCAAGTCGTATTGTACTCATAAACTGGCATGTTGAATTGAAACCGCTTTATATAACTACGTAAAGATTATTTTAAAAGAATTAACAGCCAGTAGCCTAGTTGCTTTGGAGAGAATCTATAACATGCATGTAGAGATATAGCCAGCTAACATCACTTGCAACTTTTATTGTGGCTTTTACTTTTTATTAATTCACCATGTGACTGCAAGAGTCTATAATTTCCTAGAAATGAGGCTTCAACGAGTCCCGTTGTGTTAAATATGTTTAAAATAATACAAGTGTTAAATAAATGGTAATTCTTTCCTAATGCATTTTACGAAATCACCTCCTAGAAGGAAGTCTATTGAGAATCATCTGAGAATCATCTTTATGACTTGTTTAATTTTTATTCTTCGGAAAGGAAGTAATAATCAAAATAGTGTTCTCCAGGGCCTGTGCTCCCAACGACATTTTATTATGGAAATAAAGTTGGAAATATCTATAGGATGAAGCACATGCTACATTGGAGGCCAGAAAGGGTTTATTTAAAGCTCCTAGTGAAGTCATCTACATTTCAGAGTTTAAATGTCCAGAACTGCTTTACGTAAGCTGACTCAGAGTTGCCATTTCTCCTACGCTAGATTAGTTTCTAGGTAGAAAAATGAGTCTCTTCTGAGAATGACCAACATCACCTCAGCGATATTAATAATGATCTCATGAATATTCCTGACAGTGTTTTCAGCCTCCAGTGCTTTTTTTGCTTATTTATTTATTTATTTTTGCTTGGACTCTGGGCTTTGGCGCTGTCCCAAAGCTCTTCAGCTCAAGGCTGCACCCTACCCCTGGGCCAGGGTGTTGTCCCTGAGTCTTCAGCTCAAGGCTAGTGTGCTACCCCTTGAGCCTCAGCCCCATTTTCTAGAGGTTAATTAGAGATAAAAGTCTCAAGTTCTTTTTTAAAAAATTTTATTGTAATTAATACAGGGATTACAGCTATATTCACCAGATAGAAGGAGCATTAATTCACACACATTGATACCCCTTCTCATGTTTTTGTCCCCATTTCCTTCCTCCCACCCCCTCCCCATATCTTGTTTTCCCTCTTCCCTTTCCTATTACAAATAAACAAATAAACGTATATACAATATACCAGATTACAAGGTAAGATACTGTAACAATATGAGAATAACCAAGGGACAACAAAAGGGATGAGAAATAACATTGCACATTAAGAACAACATCCACTTATTATATAGCTCTTGTTTCCATATCCTGGAGGTCCTTTCATTTAGCCTCATGCTATGTGGAAAGTCTCAAGTTCTTTAGTGCCCGTCCTGACTTTGAACCCTGATCCTCAGATCTCAGCCTCCTGAGTAGCTAGGATTACAGGCGTGAGCCACTGCGCCGGGCTGTAGCCTCCAGTCTTAAGAAGGACATCTGTGAGTGCACATAGAGTCCACTCTATGTGTCTCTGCACACATTCACAGGAGAGATGGAAATGCCCTGAGAATTTTGCTTTTCCTCTGGGTCACAAAATAATAAACTTTTACATAATTTCTCTGGACCATCTCTACCATAAGCCAAATTTATAGGTCTCCAAACAGCTGTATTGTAGCACCCGTTTTATGACTTCTTAAATTCCGTTATCCTCTCTCCACAAGAGTATAACTCTTCCAGAGCAAAAAACCCTTAGGCACTGTGATTTTTGCAGCCTGAATTGTTTACTGAAGGTATTTACATGGACTGTAGGTAGTTTCCCTCCCCCGCCTGTCATCTTTCCTAACAACATGTCTCTCTGGCAGCAGTGTCTCCCAGTCACCTATACAGCAGATTCCTGGCCGAGCTGGGAAGCTGGTCAGATGAAATCCTCTATGAATCACATAGTAGCACACGTATGTCTTCTTGGGGTTTGCTTTCAGGACATGTGGCACAGCCATGGCGTACATAGATTCCGCATCATGGATGAAGAGCTAAACCAATGCCTGTCATGGTCTCTTGTCAGTCCTCTGGCTGAGTATGGTGTCTGGAATAGGAAGTAGGGTAAGGAGAGATCAGGATAGGGTGACCCTTCCCCTCCCCCCATCCAGTCTTCTCAGATGAATCCCTCGCTCGTGATCCAGTGATGCTGGTTAGGGCTCGCTACAGCTCAGGAAGCAGAAAAATTAAATAAGACAGCGACTTTAGAAAGAACGCACTGTCACCAAGTCAGGTTTCTTTAGCGAAGACCCAGGCTGGGTGAGTGACTTCCACCTTTCTCTGTTTATCCTGTGAGTGACAGAGCAAACCTTGCACTAGCAAATGAAACTTTTGCTTCTTTAATTCAACTTCTGCCTTTCCACAGAAGGAAAGACAAGTCTTCCTTCCTTATCTGAGTGTGTTTATGATGGTTTCATATTGACAGGCAGTGTCCTCTGGGATAGGAAGAAAACAGGCCTAAAAATGGCAGAAACAAATTTGTGAATTAAAGGCTCAAGGGATGTACGATTTCTAGACCTTTCATTCTCCTCCCAGGACACCTCCAGCCACTGTGCTAACATCGTGATTGAAGATGGTATGCTTTAGAATAGGAGTTCTTTTCCGTTCTTGGTTTATTCAGTGGCTCCTAGATCTTCATTCACATTAAAGAAATTTGCTTTTTATCTTGCTTCTACCTTTGAGCAGTTTTGCCCAAGTAGCATTTGTTGACTGAGAATTGTGAGTCAGTGGGGAGAAGGCAAAAGACCACCCCAGAGCTTCTACCTTTCAGAAGTCAGTAACCTGAGGAAGTGATGCCCCAGGACAGGCTCTAGCGTAACACCTCTGCCTCATTAATCCTGCGGGTAGGGTTGGACAGGAGGAAATCTGGAAAAGGAATGACTAACTCATCTAGGTGTAGCTTCAAGAGCCACATAGAATTGGAGATCTAGGCAGAGAGCACCTCACATGGATGTAGATGTAAACCTGTCAGGGACAGAAAGAATAGCCAGTCATGCTGGCATGGCACTGGGAGAGTTCCCAGTAAATTTGAGGACCATTATCCACAGACTAGGTTCCTTATTATTATTGGTTTTTTTTTCTAGTTCTGGATTGAACTCAGGACCTGGGCACTGTCCTTGAGCTTCTTTTCCTCAAGGCTAGCACTCTACCACTTGAGCCACACTAGCTTCTCATCTTGCCACGTGACCTGGTTCCCTGACCATCTGTCACGAGGCTGTCACCACAGGACAAATAGATGGCACTGCGCATCTGTTCTGACATTAGTCCTTTTTTTTCCATACACAGTACCAAGAATCAAGTATTTCGTTATGGAAAAAACAAAAAACCAGAAACCAGTAGTTTGGCCTAGTGGTAGAGTGCTTGCCTTGCATTCACGAAGACCCAGGCTCGATTCCTCGGTACCCCACATACATAGAAGGAAAAAAAAAAGACTAAAATGGCACCTATGAACGAAGTGGTCAAGTAACTTAAACAAAGTCACTAAGTAGTATCTTAAATATTTATTTAGATAGAGCTATGGATGCCATTTCTTTAAACTTACATCTGTAATTTTTAAAATATTCTAGACAACATTGATTTTTTTCCAATATTGAGATTTCATCATTCTTTGCTTGATTAGTTTAAGATGAACTTACATTTTTGAGGTTCTTCCCATATTTATATTTTAGTATTATATATAAAAACCAGATGATATGTAAAATAAAACTCTCTTCATAAGAGACTATTTTCTAAACTACTGTGGCTTATGAATCAGTCCAGTAAAATCAGGAAACGGTAGGTAAAAGTAAATTGGTCACATCATTGGAAATCATTACCCTTGATATTCATTCTTGGCAGAATGCAGACTTGTTTCTTTTCAGGATGAGAAGCTGAGATTTAGAATTTAAGAAATTACTATTCTAAAATAGTAGCATTTTTATTTTTCAAAAAGGAAAGCAATTTTCTAAATGCAAATTGTACTGCTCTTAAACGTCCTGAAGTTCAGCAGTGAGAAATTTGAGTACAAGCAACTTGTGCTTTAGGGAGTCAAAATCTGGCTGTAGAAACTCTTGCAAGAGTCTTGATTTCCTTCCTGCTTCCATCACTAGTGGACTTTGTAGAGCTTTGCCAGTGGTTCCTGCTCAGCCCTGACTCAGGAAGGACCGTCCATTGCCTGTCCTCACACAGGCCTTGTAAACCATCATGGAAAGAATCAGAGCATGTTGACATAGTCAAAAGTTAAGCACATGTGAAATAGGAAATGAAAAGTTAATGCCCTTAGTTCTTTTCCATTTAAAATTCACTTTGGTGTAGGAAATGGAATTCTCTTCAATCAGATCTATCTATTTGTTCCTGAAATATCTATCTGTCATTTAGGGAAGAGGATAGAAATGGGGGAGGGGCATCTCTTTTGTTTGGTGAGTTGATAAGGATGCTGGGGGCAGGACCAGAGATGTTAGAGCTGAATACCCCATCAGGACCTAGAATAGGGGAGACCTCTGTGTCTAAGCTCCACCTTTTAACATCCTCCCCTTCCTGTCCTGCCCCTTTGCTCTCTGCTTCACCCATCCTGCCCTGCCCCTCCTCCTTTTCTTCCTCCTCCTCCTTCTTGACCCCCTCTACTTTGCCTACACACTCCCTGTTCTCCTTTCTTTTTTCTCTTTTCTTCCAAAGTATTTTTCTCCAGTTCTGCCATGTTTAAAATATTTTTCTGAATTAAAAGTCAGCAAAATATAATCTAAAATAAATGTATCAAGGGCCGAGAGTTTGGCCTAGTGGTAGAATGCCTGCCTAGCAAGCATGAAGACCCAAGTTTGATGCCTCCATACCACATACATAGAAAAAGCCAGAAATGGTGCTGTGGCTCAAGTGGTAGAGCTCTAGCTTTGAGAAAGTGCAAGTACTGAAGCGCTGAGCTCAGTACTGGGACTGGCAAATAAATAAATAAATAAATAAATAAATAAATAAATAAATAAATAAATAAATAAATAAATGTGTCGAGATGCTAGAGATGTTGAGAACATGGTTATGAGTGAGGTAGTCCTTAGTCTTTCTCATCTTGGTAACTACAATGCCTTCAGATAGCCTACATCCACCTATTCAGCCCTTTAAATGAATTCAGTTTTGTTCCTGTGACTGTGCACCCTGTATCATCGTGTTCATTTCTTAATCTTTAGCTCACGTAGCCTTCTCTTTCAACCGAAAACATGCATTAAGAGCTGACAACCTGAAGAGACTGACAGGAGGCAGGTTGACTGACCATGGACCAGCTCAGCCTGAGGTCCAGGGGATGTGTTTCAGAGGCCTGAGGTCCAGGGGATGTGTTTCAGAGGCCCTCCTCAAAATTCACGTCCAGCCATTACCTCTGAATGGGACCTTAATTCATGTCCACTCATTGCCTCTGAATGGGACATTTTATTGGAAATAATATCTTTGGGGTATTAGTAGTTAAGATCAAGCCATGCTGGATTTAGGGTGGGCCTTAATGCCAATGAATAATGTTCTTGTAATAAGAGAGAATATCAAGATATGAGAGGGGGTATCAATGTGTGAGAAATAATTACCCGACAACTGTAACTCCAAGCCCTCTATACATTATCCCAACAATAAAAAAAAATAAATATTCATCCCATCTAATTGGCAGAATAGCTTCCAGCATTACAGGAAAATGCAAAGCATATGATAAGAGGATAAGAGTAGAAAGTGAGTCTCATGAGTGAGTCTCAGGGTAGTGCGATCTGAAGGAAGTGGTTGTGATTGGGTAGCTTATGCAGTACCGGGGGGTTGTGATTGGGTAGCTTATGCAGTACCGGGGGGTTGTGATTGGGTAGCTTATGCAGTACCGGGGGGTTGTGATTGGGTAGCTTATGCAGTACCGGGGGGTTGTGATTGGGTAGTTTATGCAGTACCGGGGGGGTTGTGATTGGGTAGCTTATGCAGTACCGGGGCAGGTCTATGAAGCACAGCGGTTGTAAAGTGTCCAATACTGTTTGCACACATTTTGATTTCTGTCCTGATATGCTTCGATTCAGAAATGAGTTGAACCCACTGGCAGATTTATGAATCAATTGACATTTTTAAGATTATTAAGAAGAAACCTGTTTTTCAACCTCAATACTTAAGATTAAGAACTTCATGTAACCATTGCTCAGAAAAGTACCTGGGAAAGGAAAGGGCTTCCCACAGTGAAGGATTTATCTAATATTAAAGACAATCAGAAGTCATTCTAGTTCCACACAGGAATGTGACATGATGAAACCACCATTTCTTTGCTTTTTTTATTGTAATGTATACAGTTATATTTGCCAGGTAGTAGTGCATTACATCTCACACACTGATAGCCCTTCTCATGTTTTTGTCCCCATTTCTCTCCCTCCACCCCCTCCCAATCATCTTGTTTTCCCCCATTTCCTTTCCTATTTCAAATAAACAAACAAACGTATATACAATATGCCAGGTAACAAAGTCAGATACACTAACAATATGAGATTAACCAATTACAACAAAAGAGAAGAGAAATTACCTACTACATTAAGAACAGCAATCATGGGCCAGAGTGCTTACCTAGCATGCATGAAGACCCTGGTTGGATTCCTCAGTACCACATACGTAGAAAAAAGCCAGAAATGGTGCTGTGGCTCAAGTGGTAGAGCTCTAGCCTTGAGAAAGACAAAGGACAGTGCCTAGGTCCTGAGTTCAAGGTCTAGGACTGGCAAAATAAAAAAAAAAGACAATCACACAAGATAAAGCTCTTGTTTCTATATCCTGGAGATTGTTTCATTTGGCCTCATCTTATATGGCCTAATTCTCTGCAAGGAGAGTTCTGAGTGTGCACTAATTATTACACAATGAGGGAAACCATCAAGCCTAGGTTCCTTTGGGTCTGGCTTACTTCACTTAATATGATTTTTTTCCAAGTGAAAGCACCATTTCTTGGACTATATACACAGTAGAATTTTATTTGACTATTTGGTAGAATGATACTACACTATTTGCAAAGATATGGACAGATTTGAAAAAAATCATGTCAAGTGAAGTCAGCCCAGAGAGACAAAAGGTGAATGTATTTTCTCATATGTGGAAGCTAGGATTAATTTATACATGTATAAGTAAAAAGTTTGAGTTTGTATGCAAGTGTACACAAGTGTGTTAGCTGAGGTGTTTTCAGTGTAATTCCTAAGAAAAGCAACTCATAGTCCAACAAGATAATTACCAGGAAATGGGTTCTGGAAAAGTGGGAGGTGGAATCTGGGGGAGGGGAACAGAATAGAAGAATGAAGAGAGAAATCGGGGGAAATGAAGTCATAAAATTCAATGCATAGCGTATGAACTTCAGAAAACTAAAGTGAGGGGGAGTGGAGAGAGATGAGAAAGAGTGGCATAAAAGGTGGCATTGATCAAGATACATTATATCCATAAATTGATTTGTTGAATGGTTAAAGACTTTTTTTTTTCTGGAAGGTACTTCCAACAGCTAAGTACAAGAGTGAACGATTTCTGGCTTTACTGTGAAATGTGACACTGTTTCCATTTATAATATCACCAATCAGTATCCTAAAGATGCCTGTCATGGCCATTATCATCCTTTCAGAACGAACTCTAGGGAAAGCCTTTCCAAGACTCCTTACTCTCCTTTTACTCTAGCAGCCAGCTCAGGAAGACAGCTCGGCTCCACATTACTGTGCTCCATTTAGTCATAGGTCTTTTTTCAGGACTTTATCTCTAGCTAAAGCATGGCTGTAAGTCTGGCTTTGTAACCTCCACAGCTCATTTCCCGGAGCTGCCGAGTGGTTTATTTATTTTTATTATTCTGTTCCCACTTCAGCATCTTGTCCTGAAGGACAACAATATACAACTCTTATTTTTCTATCTATCTTTGTGTGCACAAGAATGTTATTAAGGCGTCAAAGGCACTGTACTGTTCCTCTGCTTGTGAGTATAATTAAAGTCAGACCCTCAATTAGTCATTTTAACCCATATAATGGATGAGCGCTTGGTCCCACAGAGCCACTGATTCCTACAATGACCTTGAGAAAATATGTCACAAAATGCAGCGCGTGATCATCACACAGTGACCAGAGCTCCCAGGATATTTATTTAACTGGTTTATGCATGCTTATTAGCCACAGGTAAGAAGAAAAAATACTGCTATCTTTATGTGAAGGTTGTGACACTATTCTTCACCTATTTAAAAGAAACTTGGGCCTCGGGTTTGGCCTGGTGCTACAGTAAGCACTTGTCTAGCGTCCATGAAGACCCGAGTTCGATTCCTCAGTACCACATACCTCAAATAGTAGCACTCTACTATTGAGAAAGCCCAAGTGTCCAGCCCTAAGTTCAAGCCCTACGACTGGTGAAAATAATAAATAAATAAACAAACAAACTATCTTAAAAAACTTGCTAGCTAGGCTCTTTTTGTTTGTTTTAGGGTTTTTTTTTTTCATTTGTTTTTGTGCTGGTCCTTGAACTTGAACATAGGCTTGGCCTCTATCTTTGAATTGGTTTGTTCAAGGCTTGTGCTCTAGTAGTTAATTGAAGATCTCAGTCTCAGAATTTCCTGCCTGCTCTGGTTTCAAACCATGATTTTCAGATTTCAGCCACCTCAGTAGCTAGGATTACAGCATGAGTTACCAGTGCCCAGCCGAGGTAGGTTTTTGAGTCATGCCTCCAGCCCATTTTGCTCTGCTTATTTTTTTAAGTAAGGTCTTGTTTTGCCAGGTCTGCCTTGGACCACCATCCCCCTGTTTTCCCTTCCCACTGCAGCTGGGATAACAGGTGTGTGTACCAGCACCATATCTAGCCTTCTCTGTCAGGGGTGGTCTCTGGAATTTTTATGCCCAGGCTAGCTTGGAACTGTGATCCTAGTGATTTCCACACCTCCACCCAAGTAACTAGCATTATAACATTGAATCATTGATGCCATCCCATTAGAGAATAATTTTTAAATGTGTGTAGAGCTCTGGACTGGCCTTTCCTTTGCCTCTGTTATACCAACAGCTTGTGTTAAGTGCATTGACATTCATTGTCTGTTTCTGGATAGGAAAAGGATTGTATCTTTGAGTGTGAATAGAGTTAATGCTCACACTTAGACCTTTTTATTCTCCTCTTCCCACACCTTTCCTTCCAAAGCAGTGAAAGCCCGTCACTGAGCAGCCATCTGCTACCTGGCCTGTGTGTCTGGTGTGGGTGAGACATGGCTTTCTTGAGTCATTTCCCAGCAGTGGAAGTCTGCTAAGATGAGAGAGGAAACAGTTTGGAAGGGGAGGCAGAAATGAGGGGTCTTAGCAGTTGAAGTCCATCTCAGCAGCCCCATAGGTGGCAAAGCTCAAGCCTTCCATGGTATGCCCCAACACTTCTACCAGCAACTCAATCAAGATGAGATGGTGTTGTGATAAATAGTACCAGGGACTGCATGGTTTCAAAATCTGAGATGTATGTCCTTCCAGCTGTGGAAGCGTGACACAGGGTCTCCGCAGGGCGGATTCTCTGAGGCCCTCTCCTGGGCTGAGGAGGTGGCTGCCTATTCCCAGAGTCTTTACATGGTCTTACACTGGGGCATTTCTGTCCCAATTTCCTCTGAATATAATGACATCAATCAGATTGGTCTTTAACAAGGACATTGTTCATGACTATACGGTAGTACAGTATATAATTTAATATGTAAATATGATACATATACCATAGTTCAATTACTTCTTTGAAGACCCTTCCTATATCTAGTCTTATATCTGAATGATGGGTTTAAGACTTGAAGTATGAATTTTAAAGGAAACATGTCAGCCTAATGCAATACTGTAATAGTTCACTTTCACTGTTTGTTCTCACATTGTGAAATAATGTTTAATAAATTCAAGCATTCTCATAACAAGGTCATATGGACTTGCATGAAACATATTTGATTTATTTGTATAACATGCATAAAACTTATACTTATCCTACAATCTACACAAAAGCCTAACACTAGCTTTTGGTTTGTGTTCCCATGTGGAAGTGGTCATAAAATCAACTGATGAAGAATGTCCTGCATGCAGGTTGCTACTTTCCTTACCTGGAATGAAGGAAGAAGAGAGGGAGAGAGGAAGGGACAGATAAAGGGAAGGAGGGGGAAAAAGGGGAGTGGAAGGGAGGAAAAAACACAGAAGAAAGAAACAGAGGGAGACAGGAGGCAGGGAGAGAGAGGAAAAGGGGGGAAGGAAGGAAAGAAGGGAGGGAGGGAGGGAGGACAGTGCCTTAGACTTTTAACAGAATTCTGTAAGTTCTGGAACTCAGCCCATCTGTTAAAGGAGTCCATATCTTACCAGTGGCTAGTAGCTTACACGGGAAATGAAGCCTTAGCATTAAGGCACCTGCAGTGGTGGATCTAGGGACACAGCAGCCAGGGGCCATGTGTCAATGATGGTCTTACAGTAAGTAAGCAGAGTGGAACAAGTTCATGGGTGAGCAGAAGTCTAACCCTCCCCAGCATAGTCTTTCTCTTTGGACTAACCACACAGGATACCACGTATAATGAGGACGTTGCTTGGTGAAATCCAAGCAAGAAGAGGGAGTTATAGCAACGGAAAGTTTTGTTCTATCTATCCTGTACTAGAGCCCTATGGTAGGTACTGGGCTGTCAAGAAGTTGCATAACGCCATTAACATAGGACAGTCCAACACCATTAACATCAGACGCTCTGAGACACTGGAGTGAGGATTACATCTGGCTGTGCTGGGATATTTTCCTGATAAATGACTCAGAAAACATTTTGTTTTAGTTATAAGCACACAGACACATTTTCATGGCTGATCAACTCCCTCTAACTGGTATATTCTTTCTCTATACTTTTTTTTACAAGGAATTTGGCATTTTCTTATCTTTTCTATTAGGATAAGTCCCCAAAAAGCTTTCTTTTTCAATTATTTCAGAAGACCTCTCTGGCCCCCAAAGGGACTAACTATAATTGTGCAATGTTTTTCTACCATTTGCAAATCATGAAGTAGTCATGCCCATTTCTTCCAATACACTATGTTATGGTTTCCCTTAGCTTGGAAAAACAAGCCTCTAATGCTTTCACCTTAACTATAAATGATTAATATAAATTACCCCATCATGTTATTCCATATTAAAGTTCCTGCTACTTATGTCTGCAAATTTTCATGCATTTAATTATGAAAATTTATGGGATTGAAGTAAAGCTTGTTTTAAATTATATATCTTATAATTTGGCTGTAAATATTGGCTTCCATTAAAAGGACAAATATTAAATTTTATATTTTCCGTGCAATCAACAATTATTCCTATTAGAATGTGAATATGAAAATCTTCTGTTAGTATGAACAAATTAATTCCTTTTAAAAAATTCAGTGAAGAACATTAGTTAATTCCCAATTATTATGCCATGATGTTAAATACTTATTCTTATGGAACACTGAATTACAGGATATTAGCTTTTTGATAAGTAAAATACTGGTTCCTCTGTAAAAATCCTTCATATCTTCTAGATATTAAAAATATAAGTTTTCTTCCTGCTGTAACCAAAATTATATGACACTGCAGAAAGACGAGGTTTACTGAAGAAGCAAAGGAGTCTATTCAGCGTAAACTGGAGAAGGAAGAGCTCACCAAACATTTTCCCACAGCACTTAAATGCTAAGCCTTTGTAGTGTTTTAACGCATATATCTGCACACCACTTCTCTTTCCCCTTTTTAAAATGACATGTTAAAAAAATGTGATGTCAGCATCTTCCGAATCAGGGCAAAGCCTCCGAGGAGACGGGCACACCTTCGTGAGGAGTCTATGTCTGTGGCTCGCACCCCCTTAGGAAGGTCAAATGAAGGTCCTCGGGTTGCCAGGACCTTTTCTTGAGGGAAGAGAAATACAACCAGTGCTAACCACTAGACAGACTCAATTCAGAGATCAGACTCCTGGCCACCGTCTTGTGACGTTAGAGAGTAGAGCTAGTTCCTCAGAATCCACACGATAGCCATGTCTGTTCATTCTGTCATCCTTCCTACTCTTCCCAGAATCTAAAGAATACTTTTCCCTACTTAGCCAAGCACATTTGAGCTGAAAAAGGAGAAAGCCTCCAGAGGCTATTCCATTCTCCTGGGCACTCTTTCCTGGACTAAAGCCCTTCCCGCGTGTCAATGCAGAGCGCTCTACACGAGTACCTGTAGAGTAGTATCAAAAGCTGCTGGGGAGTCTAGTGCCCTGGCTTCCTTCATACTGTTTCTTGGAGCTGTGATATGGAGGCATGAGATGTGCTCTTTCTGACCCTGGATGACTGGGATGACATGGGGGACCAAGGGGCTCACAGAGGCAGGCGGGGTGACCTGCAGGATTGCCCACTCAATAGGCAGATCCCTGGTGGCATTCCTGCCTATGATGGGATTTTCATCTTTGCATAAAATTTTACTCATCTAGGGCCAGGAATAAGTTTGGCCTAGTGGTAGAGTGCTTGCCTAGTATGCACGAAGACCCAGGTTCGATTCCTTGGTCCCACATACATAGAAAAAGCTGGAAGTGGTACTGTGGCTCGAGTGGTAGAGTGCTAGCCTTGAGGAAAACCCAAGGACAGTGCTCAGGTCCTGCGTTCAAGCCCAGCATTGGAAAAAGAAATATTACTCAGCTAGAGGCTAAGTTGGGAAGCTCTCCTGAAAATAAAACTCAGTTTTGCTCAGTTCTGACTAGAAAGTGTTTCTTATGAGCTGACAGAAGCTTCTAGAAACACCAATTAAAAAGTTTTACTAAAGCAGAAAAAAGCCAACAGGCAGCCCTGGCCAGGTTTCATGTTCTTGCGTCTGAAAGATTTTTACAAAGAAGCAGCCTTTCGTCATACTGTGCGGGAATGGCTTGGCAGACTTCAGCACTGGGTGGTGGGGACACAGCTTTTTCTCTCTGTGCCCTGAATTCATTTGTCAGTGGTTCTGTCCGCTACATAAGAGGGCAGACACGCCAGGACTTCAGAGTAACCTCAACGTCCTTCAAGATTGTCCCACAGCGGTACAAATGCATCATTATTCCCATTAATTAGCTCTGCACCAGCAAGGAGGATGCACTGACTGGAGCTAATGAATTCCTACAACTAATTACATTTCTCTTAAGGTAACTTATGACCAGAAAGTAGCTGTGTTAGCACAAAGGTTCTACGTGAGAATGGCGATGCCCAAGAAGAGCCAAGCTGCTAAAGCACCCCCTGTAATCCTTCATAATCATCCTATCTGGACTTGCCTGTGCACAGATCAGTGGTTTTCTTTGGGGTTACATTTTACCTGACCTCATTTTGGACCAACGATGTAGTTGCTAATTGCAGCCTGATTTATATAAACAAAACAAGGGTCCTGCCAAATGAAAGCGTGCTCCTCAGGATGGAGCACTGCGTGTTCTCATAGCTATTTGTTTTATGTGAGTTTAGGTGGAACTCCAAGCACGGCCCTCTGAACTGGGTACTTCGTGTTCTGATAGCTGTCTGTTTTGCACGAGTTGGAACAAATGGAGTAAGAAAAAAAGCACCGCGATCTTTTATGGGCTGCTAGGAGGCGTGGTATGGGGCGTCTTGAGTCTGTCCTTTGCTGACAGGACCTGAAGGGCAGACTCTCTTTAGCATGTAGGAAAGCAGTGTTGAGCAGTTTCTTTCTGGAGCAGAAAGGAACTGTATTTCTTTTCCCTCTACAGCAGCACTATCATCAGGACTAGCAAACATGATTAAATGTCATTTGTCCTTGACCCCTGTCACTCCTAAGGAGCTGAAAATAGATAAAAGAAGACAATACATTCCAGATCTGATGGAGCCCAATGTCTTCAGCCAGTAATAAGCTTACAGAGAAGCTGATGCTGGAGTTTATTAGGATTTCCCAGGGCTTATTTCTCCTTGAAGGAAGATCACTGAGACCGATTAGCCCTTTGCATCCACTCAAGCAAGCCAATCCCTCTTAGCACTCCCTTGGGACCTGAATAGGGGTGCTGCTGGAAGAAAGAATGCCCCCTACTGTAAGCCTCCAGACTTCTTCCTCTAGGCACTTTACTGAGCTATGAAGAGTTTTATTTAGGACAAAAGATATGGAGCACATATGATGGAGCTCCAATTAATCTGATCCGCCTGAGAGGGAGTCCAACAGGAAGAAGAATGAGACCTCTACCTGAGGTTGTGCCTTGGTGGTTCTGTCACAGCCAACCATTTCCTAATTTCCTAGGCATTTCTTTCATCTCCCTTTCTTCTGTCCTTTCTTTATTCTCTCCTCCCCCCTCCCTCCCTCCCTCCTTCTCTTCTCCCTCCCTCCCTCCCTCCCTCCCTCCCTCCCTCCCTCCCTCCCTCCCTCCCTCCCTCCCTTCCTTCCTTCCTTCCTTCCTTCCTTCCTTCCTTCCTTCCTTCCTTCCTTCCTTCCTTCTGATACTAGGGCTTGAATGCAGGGCCTGAGCTTTTACATTCAAGGTTGGCATTGTACTGATTGAGCCACACATCTACATCTATCTTTTATTATTTAAAGGTAAGATCTCCCATACTTTCCTGCTGGGAGTGATTTTGAACCCTGGCCCTGAGATGTCAGCCTCCTGAGTAGCTAGGGTTCCAGGTGAGAGCTACCCTTCTTTTTATTCTTAGTAAACCAAATGTTTCTTTTCTGTTTGCTTTCTTCATCTTATTTTTACCCAATTGTTTCTGGACTTTGCAGATAAAGATTTTATTTATTGAGCTCCAAATAAAATATTAAAATGGTGACATTGGTGACAATATAGGTCTCGCATAAGCAGAAGTTAAGGGGCAAAGAGCTGGGAGGAGTCAGCCATGGATTACACTACAGACTCCCCTCTAACCTGGAACATTAGTGTCCATTACAGATCCAGAGACAAAGAGTCAGTGCAGTTTTGTACTGTCCAAGGCCAGACACCAAAGCAGTTCACTCCCCAAGCTGCCTAGGGAGAAAACACAACTTAGATAGGAATAAGCATTCTATTACACAAGATCAGGTGTTCCCAGGTAGCTTAGGGATATGTTCTCAGTGCATTCCTCTAACTGCTCACACCTTTATCTATGGTCTTTCAAAAACATACATTCAGCTCCAGACTTCCTTTCTTCTGTACCATACATGAGATCAGAATGGTGTTTGTTGACCTGAAGTCAGTCACAAAGAAGTAGTGAAGTAGTGAAGCAGTGAAGCACAAGTAACCGTGCATGTTGATTCCTTGTCCAGAGTGGTCCATCGAGGAAAATGTGCCCCGTTGACACTGCTGGCCGCCAGCTGGCCACCAGACTGCAGATACAGCTGGCCTAGGAAACATGTGTGATTTCTCCCTAGTGAGAGTTCACATCTACTTTTTCAGCTTGCATCTAACTTCCAGGCTTTGCTCTTCTATTCTGCACTCAGCCGTCAAGGAGGAACTCTGAGCACTTAGGAAAGAGGTCGACTCAGTCACGTCAACATGTAATTGTTGTTAATTACCGTGACCTTTTCTATTATTGTCTCCACTAGCACTTAGCAAAATGAGAAAATAACCATCTTCCAAGGATGTGCTTTTAAGACAAACACTACAAAAGGAACCAAAAGGAGCCTTTCTTTCTTTGCTTATCCCAACCCAGAGAGATAAACAAGCTAGCAACTCATTGTGTATACTTCTACTTCCAGAAATGTGTGTTCCCGTGCATGTGTATGTATATGTTGTTATTGTCATCATTGTGTTGAGGCTTAGTTTTCATTCCTCTATTTTAAGTAATTGAATAAGTATCAATATAAATCTATACAAATATTCCTTCCAGCACTGTCCAGGGATTGCCCTGTGCCTAGCAGGAGTTTGTGGCAGAGTGTGGTTCCAGATCCTTGCATCCATCCTTCCAGAATCCTTCCATGTATTCCATCCATGAGTACATGTTTTGTAATGAAGAGTAAATATATTTTTCTCCTGCCCTTCTTTCTGTGGCTTTCTCCTAGGAACAGGAAGTCTTGGCAGATACAGATAGATAGCCTCTGGCTATTCAGATTTATAACCAAGTGTGAACTTTCATTTTTTAGCAGAAATAATGTGATAAGACAATACCAATATACAGCTTGCAAACACATCATTAGAATTAAAAGGTTAGATGACTGAGCCCAATTAGTAACAACCAGAGACTTACAGTCCCACCATTATCGGGCCTCGAGACCAGGCAGGGCCAGCCACACCTGTCACTCAGGTGAAGCTCTTAGGTTCCTTCTGCTAAGACATCCACTGAGCCAGTGTAGCAGTGAACTCAAGAAACCCCATGCATTCACATTATTTACATTACTTACAGAAAAATAATCCCTAAAGATATTCTGCCCAGCAACCTGGAAATGTGTCCCCTTACTGAAAAAGTGATTTTTGCGAATGAAATGAAGGGCTGGAGGTAGGAGATTACTGCATGTTACTCTGCATGAGATACTTAATCCCATGAACCTTAAAAGCAGAGAACTTTCTCTGGAAAATTCTTCAGACAGATCTGAAACACAAAGTATTTGCTATGCCATGTCTGGTTCTGAAGGAGTTGTTCCACAAGCTGAGGACAAAGGACAGCCAGCAGACACTGGGAAATGTCCTCAACTGACAGCCAGCATGGAAATGGGTGAGTCAGTCCACAAGGAAGTGGAAGCTGCTGCCAGTTCGTGGGACTGGGGAGCCATGCGTCTTTCCCAAGGGCCTCTAAGAAGGAATTTAGCCCTGCTGAGTCCTGAGCATGCCCCTGAAGAATCCCTACTGGAATTCTGACCTGGGAGGATGTAGGTTATAACATTCCGAGCTAGTCTGACCATGGCAGCAGTAGATAAGAAACCGATGTGGTCATTAAGGAGTTTCCATATCTTCTCTAGACAGATTCCTAACTGTGCTGATATTTTCCACAGGCAATCCTAAATATCAGAAATAATCTGAGGGATACACAGAGCCAACCAATAGATCATGGCTCTCTTTTCTAACATACTGGTTGTCTTGGGAGAATTCCTGTCTTTAGCATCCTTAAAAACAGCTCTGGTTCCCGGCTTTCTATTAAAAAAGCATTCTCCCTCCCATCCCAAAGTCAAGGAGTGGATTGCTTAGGGCTTAGTGAATAAAGCAGGGCTTAGAATATTACTCTAGTAAGTTCATTTGCTTCAGTGTTATGAAAAGACAGAACAAACAAGAAAAAGCAATGCAGTCTCTGAACAACTTGAAGTACGTATACTATTTACAGTCTTTCCCAAATCATATATTAGTTAGATTACTATATCCAGCATCTGGTATTAAAAAAAAGTCAAATTTGTACACTTGTGCATTTGGTATACACCAAAGCTAATACTGTTCCTGCCTTTCAGGCAACATTTCAACAATGAAATGCAAGTCATGGGTGAATTCATTCCTGATTTGACATGATTTCTCTGTCATCCAGCCCTCCAGACAACTCTGGAGTAGCTGCATTATTTCTGGAGTTGACTAGAGATACACTACAAAGGCTTTGCAGGTCCACAAGTGCTTAACAAATGCCAACTCTCTGCAAGGCACTGTTCAGGGCACTGGTAGACAGGAAGATCATGCTCTGTTTCTATGAATGTGTAGGAAGGAAACAGTAACCCAGCCATTGTAAGGTGTTGAATTTCACTTAGAGCAAAACAGAAAGTCCTAGAGAGGACTTGTACTCCAAATGTATATTTTCAAAATCCCGCTCACTGCATGCACCCCAGCCTAGGTGGGAGAAGAGAGGAGAGAGAATTGAAGAGATGGTGGGGATATGACCAACACTGCCACCAGATGTGCTTTAAAAGTGGAGCTAGCGGAGAGTGACAGGGGATGCCAGGTTGAGCATGTAACTAACCCTCCGCCCGTGTCACCTTGCACATGTCCACAGCTGATCCTGCTCATCCTGTAGCTGTGTCCATGTGGAAGACAGACAGAGAACCCGTGCTTTGAGACTGCAGCAATCCAAGATATCCTTGTGTTTAAAATTCAAATGACTCTGTTTCCTGGAGAACGGTAGCCTATTATCAGCTTAAATGAAGTCATGAGATCAGTAGATCTATTAGTCTCGAGTGTATAATAGGCACAGATCTGCTTTCTGTGCGTATTTTAAACAAGAAGTTGAATCTACTCTTACCTTTTTTTGTGACTGTCTTTTTCTGGGCTGTTGAGCATATCTCTACATCTTTCCCACTTCAGTCCATATATGAAAGGATCAGCCATAAGGATAATTACTTAATTACATTAAGATGATCTTTAGAAAAATCTTGAGTTACCTGCTTCCATCTTTCAGACTATTTCTCTGAGGCAGTGATACCTTCACTTCTGTTTCTGTAACGTTGTTGTATATAGGTCTGCTCTAGCATCACAAGCACTGCCACCATTTTCGAAGAGCAATCAAACCTCAATGACAACAGGCTCTGGGCAGGCCCAGAATGAAGGTCAATCCTCTTCTGTTTCCTAGTCATCTCAGGATGACCACTGTGCTAGCTAAGGTAAACTTTTTAAACATTCGCACAACACTAAGAGTGACACTGGTACTACAGGGACTAAAAGCCCTTGAACAGCAGTACTGGTTACTCAGGGAGGGCAGGATATGCAGCAGACCTCAGTTCCTCATGGCTGTCCTGTGACTTGTTTTTCATAATGCTTGGTGGCTCCTTAAAGTGTCTTTCACATTTGCCCTTTCTATGCTCGTTTATAATCCTTGGATTTTTGAAGCATCACTCCCCCATGACGGAAGCTGTAAAAGGAAATTGTACACCCACTGGTGCCATTATCCAACATGCAAGCTGAAGGCCATCTGTTGGCAGTAAACCAGGAAAAGTCACTCTTCGGTGTAACCTAGAGTGGTGAGAACCTTATTTAGATTACCATTCCTGCCACAGGAGGCCCTAGAAGTCCTAGTGACTGCATTTTATATTGCTATTCAAAGCATCTAAAATTAAAAAGAAACAGAAAGTTTGTCGAATGTAAAATGAACGAATAGCAGAAATGTGAACAGGAATTTATATTAAAAAAAAACAATTTTTAATGAATAGAGTGCTTTTCCATTGCTTCAAAGACAAATGACTACAGACTAGGCTAAGAACAATATTACTGCCTCAGCGTTCTGTGTTGTAGAAGTCTAGGTTCTCCGCTTGGAGTCTCTCCTTCCTGAAATCAAGGAACCATGTGACTCCTACTGAGAATGCCTGTGAAGATCCGACTTCCAGCCATGTTCCCATTGTTGTCTGCATTGAGTTCCACACAGCTGCAGACCGAGAGCTCCTTGTCCTTGTTGGCTGTTGGCTAGGCATTGTTATCAAATTCTAGAGGCCACTCTTGGCTGGCCATGGCCTCCTTCCTTCAGCCGGCAAGAAACAACAGTGGTTCTCCTCCTTCATTGCTCCCCACATCTCCTCCCGTTCTGCCACAGAACTCAGTCTGACACTTCTGATTTCTTTTCTGCTTGTAAGAATCCATGTGAGTACATTGAGCCTAGCAGGACAATCTAGGCCATGTCCTCTTCTCTTATGGTCCTCGGATTAGTTACCTCTGTATCATCTCAAAGCCCTTTTACAGCAGCACCTAGATTCTCACACAGATTTACCATGTGGGAGTTAGGCAGCCCTGACTGAGCAGAGACTTAGCAGATGTCACTGTGCATTTGCAACTTTGGTCAAAAGTAGCAATTCAAACCCCTTTATGAACTTTCTTCAAAAAAGCTGCCCCCTATTTTCTTTCAGTAAGTCGTTCAATGATTTTAAAAACGTATTTCATTAAGATGAAATATAGATCCTTCCCCTTTTCAGAAAAAAAGATCATCTTTTGTTGTATTCTGATTTTTCTCTTACATCGAGTACAGATATCCTCTTATAATTTTTCTTCCTGGTTTTACACCTCACCATCTCCAGACATTTTTTTTCTCCTCCAACACTGGACCATACGCATTCTGTATAGTTTTAACTAATCATTAACCAGATATTGTGTTAGTTTACCAATCAGAATGACACTCTTATCTCTGGCCTAGTTTCTGGAGGCAGTGTTTTTCTACTATTTATCACATCTTTGGCTCAAATAAGACTATAAAGTGAGTTTTCAAAACTTTAAGATTTATGAGATAACAATATAGAGATTGCTAAATATCTAAGGGAATAAACAGAAGTGTTTGTATTTTTAATTCCTTCCAATTTGGACAATTTTTTGCTACAATAAAGTTCAGAAGCATTTTTTTCAGAGATATATAAGAAATCTGTTGTAGTCATTTTATGCTACCATAGCAAAGACCCATTGAATAGTGGCTTATAAACTACAGAATTTTATTAACAGCTTTTACAGACATGAAGCCTGAGATGAAAGAACCAGCGTGCTCTCATGAGAGACTCTTCTGGTCCAGAGAGATGAAGGCTCCTGGGTCTTTGCAAGGCACAAAGCGAGCTATCTAGCCCTCCAGGGTTTCTGTTACAAAGGCACTTATTCCATTCACGAGGTCCCACCCTCATGACCTAATAAATTCCCTGCACCTCTTCATTCCATCACGCTGAGAGGATTTCAGCCTATAGACTGAGGGTGAGGAAGATACAGAAATATTCAGGGCATCACAAAGAACAAAAGTGCAAAGAGGTATGGACACAGCGGGCCCGGAAGCCTGTGCTCCTCCATCCCAATGTGAAACCCATTCAGGGAGATGCTCAGCCATAGACTCAAAGTCCCAGAGGATAACCATAGTTGGGGAGATTAGAAGGTTGTACAGAAGGAAAACATAAGACACAGAGTATAAGGTTGTTCTTCACTTCTAAACACACTTTCAGTTTGGGGGTAGCTTATTGTTACTGGATAAGCTATGAGTAAGTGATCAAAGCAATTGTGTAAACAACAAGTATGCCTCAAGGAAATTCTTTACCATCTAGATATAAGCGAGCTTCTCAAAAAAAAAGCACATGGATTCTCATCTTTAATAAGTCTTTGAAGTATGATTTGTTAAAAATTCCTACAAGTAGACAAATGGAAAGATTACCTGACTGCCTGTGGAGAAGTAGGTGGTGAACTAAAGTAAAAGCTAGATTGTGTTAATAACTATTAGTGATGCAGAGTGCAATGCCAAATCCTGAAGGTCGCCAAGCCTGCAGTCTGACATTTAGAGACAGGTAGTCAGGTACTGATAATCCCTTAGTAGTCAGTTTTGCTCCTCTACTGCTCAGAGGCTGCAGAACTCCATACACAGAAAATGGGATCTTGTCAGCATTGATTTGTCAAGCCACTCAATGCTTGTTTTTCTGGAAGCTGCCTGCATACTGAGCTGAATATTTCACTTCTTTTTTGCAATGTTTCCCAGCATACTAATTTTATGTGCACACACACACACACACACACACACACACACACACACACACTCATTAGGTTTTTGTTAATTAGCAAACAAGGAATAAATAAATACTGGAGAAGAGGAGTATTTCATTTTTTAACTTAATTTGCTTTTGGCCCATGCTATTTTTAACTTACATTTTTAATCATTATTCTAAAGGTGATAATACAGAGTGGTTACAGACACGTAAGTCAGATAATGAGCACATTTTTTTGGTCACTCTCTCCCAGTTTTTCCCACCCACAAGTTATATAGTTCCTTTTCAACATAGTGTCTAGTGGGTACCGCTGTTTCATTTGTCCACCAGCCTTACTGCATGGTCTTTACATTTATAATTGGACCATCACCCACAACTCATTTAGCAGACACAGCAAAGCTTGCTGCAGTAGTGAATATGCCTGATGGAAAGCAGAGGAGCCAAGGGCAGGGTTTGAATCCGGGATGCTTCTGATGTGTGATGTATGATGTGATTAATCTGCGTTTCAGATCCCACTACACAGGCACAGGGGGAAAGGCCTGGGTACTTAGGAAGTAGAGAGAAGGTGGATTTTGCCATGTACTGGGCACAGAGCACCACTTCATCTTCAGAAATGGTCAAGCAAAGATGGAAGCCCTGTGATGCAACTCATTCCTTTAATACTTGTTAGGTCACAGCAACTGTGAACGGCAGGTGAGTGTTAGAGGAACACAAAAGACCACATGCACAATTAGGTTCTCAGTAGTTTGAGCCACTCAGCATTCACTCTTTTTATCCCCTTGATTTCCTTGTAATTTAGCCCAATGGGAAACTTTTAGCAGACATTTCATAGAGCAGTTAACTCTGTGGCGACCATCAATTTTAATTGGAATCATGTAGCTAAAGCCCCAGGTAGTGCTTCACAGCAAGAGGGTGTCTTGTAACTCAGGCATTCCTGGTTCTGCTGTGGGCTTCTCTTGAACAATGCTCCCTGGTGCATGGCTAATTCCAGAAGACCTGGACTCAGGCACTCTCAAAAAGGGGACAGTGTTTAGCAGTCAATGAAGGAGAAGCTCACCTATCTCTTTCTGTTAGTTTGCATTGATGAGGGGCTCCTTCTGTGGGGTGGGGGGTCAAGGAATGAACACAGCAGTGCATGCTGTGACTGCAGAATGGCAACAGGGTTTTCTCCTCACCGCAGTGGGTAGCTGGTCTTTGGCCACTAAAACGTTTAGTCCCTGCAGCAAGTAGAGCAATTAGCAAATGATTGTCGTCATCTCATGTATAAAGAAATCACCTTCCTTGGGAGAAGACAGTCAGGTGCCTACTAGTCCACACAGCAAGTCTCTGCTAATCTTCATACACACACACACACACACACACACACACACACACACACACACAAGAGGGAAACATTTCTCTAGGAAGAGTTCTGACTTAGCGGTGACCGGGCACCAGCTCTGTACACAATGCATAGTGAGAGGAGTCAAGAGCTCTTCAAGTCCATCAGCCTTCCTTTATTTGTTCCCCAAAGACATCTGCAGCGGTGCAGCAAGGCGGATATGGCGGACACTACAGGGCACCTATGGCTATCATTATTGACCATGTTCTGGGAATATGCCTACAGTGATTTCAGGTGCAGTGTAGACCCTGCGTGAGCAAGGCCAGGACACTGCCTCAAATTCTCTACCCTGGGAACCACCCCTCCCATTTCTCAGGCAGATATACACTATCGGCCCCAGATCTTTCTTTTTTTATTTTTTATTGTGATTAATAGAAGGGTTACATTATATTCACCAGATAGAAGGTGCACAACTTCACAAACATTGATACCCTTTCTCATGACATGGTCCCCATTTCCCCCTCCCTCCCCCCTTCCCTATCCAATTTCAAATAACCAATTAGGTTATATAAAATATATCAGATAACAAGGTGAAATATTGTAACAATATGAGATAACCAAGGGATGGCAAAAGAGATGAGAGATAACTCAGTACATTAAGGACAGTAGTCACTCATTATACGACTTTTGTTTCCTTATACTGGAGGTCCTTACATTTACTGTCATACTATTTCAGCCCCGGATCTTTCTGATCACTACATGTTCACACTACATGTATGTACAAATACATTATATATATATATATATATAATATTTGCCTAACCATCCAGAGATACCTCCTGAAAACTCCATCTTCCAGGAAGGAGATGGATGTAAAACACTGGGAATGCTGTTAAGAAGACTTTCATTTACCCCTGAGCATAGCTAGCTCTAGGCTCTGTATTTGCTTCCCGTTGCTGCTCGTGAGTGAGCTCAAGCTTGGTGACTCGCAGCATGAGTTTATTGTCTGGCAGTGTGTGCCAGACGTTCACACTCTGGTGTCACAGCTTCAGATCAAGGGGTCATTGGGCTATGTTTCCCTCTGGAAGTTCAGGGGAAAAAAATCTGCTGGCTGCTGGCTATTTCACATTATTGGCAAAAATCCAGTTCCTTGTGTCTGTGGGAATGTGGGTCTGAGATGTTTCCTGGCTGGCTATTAGGTCAGCGCTTCTGTAGCTCCTGGCTCCTTCAGTCTCATGTCACCCCATCCCCCACTCCCCTCCCCCTGCCATGTCAGCACTGTAATAGTTGTACCTTCATGTTTGGAATATCTCTGATTTCAGCCCGAAGACAAGGATCTCCATTTCAAGGTAAATGTAATTAATTACGGCCCACGGGAATTATCCGGGAAAAACCATAGCTCCATAGTCCATGTAAGGCCACCTGTTTACAGATCCCCAAAGATTAGATCCTGATGGACCTTTGAGAAGCCAGTGTTTGGTAAACAACACTTGGTCTTCTGACCCTTGTATCTAATATACTTTCATCTCATCCAAAGCTCACATTAAAATTTCATCCCATTGAAACAATAATGCAGAGTCCAGCATTCAAAGATCCACTTCTGAGTTCTTGGTTAAGATTCCAAGTTAGCAACCTATCTGGATATAGAGACAAACAGAGTGAAGTTAGTTTAGTTGACAGAGCCCCTATGTAAGAGCAAACGTATCTCCTCTCAGCCCATTACAGGGAAAATTCCTGATCTCAATGTGGATGTTTCTGGGTAGAAAGATCTCTTTAAAATGTAGTGTTTTTCACGACAACAAAACCAAGCACACTTCATGGGTGAGAGCCCTGTTGGGTGTAATTTCCAATTTCCACACACACTCACATCAAATAATTGTTGATAAATTCATTAGTGGCTGAGAAGCTAATTACATGGCCAGATAATTAAGATGATCCATGCTCCTATTGTACACAGATCTCCCTTTACAAATTTACTGCTGTTGCTAGACATTCATTCTGGGAGCTCTGACCACTGGTTTCAATGCTGTCACAGTTGGGGCAAGGCCGAGCTGTCACAGTTAACTAGGTGGGCGTTCTCTGCACCCAATCTTATTAGGCAGAGCTTCCCAAATACCCGTCATTCTACACACATACTGTCTTACACACATAGTAGACCATTACATGACTTCTGGTGAGTTAAAAAAAGGTCTTAATGTCCACCTCCTGCCGTGGCTCAGACAGCTGTTCTCTCATGGTAAACGAGGACATCAGGACAGCTGAACCCATGAAGCCCACCAGCTACAGTGAAATCAGAGAGGACCTGGGCCTCTCTGTTTTTGTACCAAACTCAAGCTGACTAGACTGGAGGTGTTCAGAGGAGCCTTTGCCACGTGCTTCAGGAGGATTCGCAGCAACTCTGGCCAGCTCCCTGCACTAGGTACCCTTACTCCTCTCAACATACACCCAGCTGTGATCACCAAAAATAGCTCAATACCCTGATGTTGTCACATGATCCCCGGGGTGGGGGCGGGACTAGTTAAGATTCCCTGTTCCAGAAAGGACAAACCTGGGGGAAGTCATGTGCTCTTTTACTTGATGGTCTCTTTATGTGTTTTTACTATGCAAGGAGATAGGGACAAGGGACACACAACCAAGCAGGTGAGCTGCTGCTGTTCATCTGCCCTCACAGGTGATGGAACATGCAGGAAACATGCTGAAGCTGACGCTTTCCTACATGGGATGGAGGCAGGATGGGATGAAGGGGCTCGGAAAGTTCTAGAGTGAATATGGAGTGCTCTATAAATGGATTGCATGTTGAAGGCGTGGTCCCAGCTGGTGGCACTGTGGAGAGCGGATTAGATCCAGGGGGAGGGGGGGAGTGCACTAAACTCATGAATTCCATTGCAGTCATAGTTGACTGGGGAATGAGGAGATGGGGCTTAATTAGAGGAAGTAGGTCTGAGGGACATCCCTTCAAATAATGTATCTTGACCCTGTCCTTCCATCTTTCTGTCCCAGATTCCTGGCTACCACAAAGTAAGCTACTTTCCTCTGCCACTCCTAATAGATTGCCTTACAACAGGCCTAAAACACAAGCCAAGTGCCCATGGACTGAAATCTGTAAAGTTGCAAGATACAGTAAACCCTTCCTATCTGAAGGTGTTTTCTGTTTCTTTGCTGTAGTAATATAAAGCTAACTGAAATAACACGGCCTTGAGGATGTGCACACAGGATATCTGATTGAGTCCCTACTCCGGTAAAGGACCAAATTAATGGGTTAGTCGTGGAGAGAAGATTTCAGGTGGAAGGGTCATCACAGCTCTGGAATGGCTGACAACCTTTCAGTATCCATGGTTGAGGGTTGAGAGCTTTCAGCTCCGCGCTGTGGGTCCTGAGCCCTGTGGGTCCTTTTGGGTCTGGTGCTCTGGTCACGGGTAGTTTCTGCCTCCTCTTCTGTCTGTCTTGTTAAGCTGGTGTAAGATTGTACAGGAACATGGCTTTCTATTTCTGCTTTATTGTGGAAGTCACCAGTGCTTCTAGGAATAACCTCAGCTTTGGTCCTTGCCACACTCTGAGCAAGCACAGCTCCACCCCTAAACCTAGTGCAGGGCTTCAGAAACTAGGCCTAACTCCCACAGAGATCTGGTGGCCTATTATCAATTGGGAGATGAGACAAAGGGGCTCAGTGAGCAGCGGTCCAGAACTGTGCAAGGTTAGTCCAACCGAGAAACAATAAGAATGTACATACAATGATGGAACCAGGGCTCCAGAGTGTGAGGGGTCCCCTGATTGTGCACTGATTGCAGAGGAAGCTAGACCAGAAAGGCCAATAAGTGGGTCAGATGGAAGGAAAGAAAGTGACAGAGACTGGGGAAGGGAAACTAGTCTCAGGCCTGAAGTGGGACTATCTGTCTCCAGCCACTGAGCTGTACAGTTCTCTCCAGCACTCATAGCACACAATCTGTAGTATGAGCATCCAGGAGAAAGAAAGCACGTGTCTACAGATGAATGATGTTCCTCTCAAAGCAGCCTTCCATTCCTCTTGGCTGCTTTGAAAATTGGACCTGTTCTTGAGGCATCCACGGTAGGAATTGTTGTGTCAGATACAAATTACAGCCCAGCAGCTTGTATTCCCATGGAGTAGAAGCTCTCTTATACGTAGTGAGCATCTAGCACAGAGGAGAATTAGTGAATTCCAATCCAACAGAAGAACTGAACATACTTGTAACAGCCAACAACTTGTATGGAGCATCTAAATGGACATGTCAGGCGCTCTGCTGACACATTTTCCACCTCTGGAAGGTACCTCTGTAGTCATCAGGTTACAGCCTCAGTATCCAATGCAAGATCTATGGTGAGTGACCAGTGATGGAGATTTCAAGAGCTGTGAGAGTACAGAGGGAACAGCTAATCACCAATAAATTGAGTCCCCGGAAATCCTATCCCTGGAATTTTTTCCCCTGTGGTTTCCCATATGCTAGCCATCTGCAACAGTCACCTCTTTCCTGTGAAATTGTGGTTGTTCAACTGAACATATGGTATTAAGTTCCACTGTGGATCCTTGGAGAGCATTGTGTCTTCAGCTTGATTTAAGTAAGCTCACTGAGTGGCAGAGGCTCAGAGTAATGAGATGTCCAGCCTCACTGAAGACAGGAAAATGAAGCAGCTTAACTGGTTGCCTTGGAATTGAAGAGACTGTTGCTTTAATAGGAAAATGTAGACATGGTTTTGCTTTAAATCTATTAAACTAAAAAGACGACAGAATCCTAAGTAGAAATTTCCAAATGACCTCTCCCAACTGCAAAGGCAATTAAGATCTTTATAGAAAGGACTTATAGATGCTAAACATGTTTGTGCTTTAAAAAAATACTAGCATAAATTAATTACAAAGGGGTAGATTCTGAAATTTACAGTAATAATCAAAAGTAAACTTTGGTCATATCCACCTATCTCTATTACTCTTTATTTGTACTTTGAGTACATAGTATACAAGTATTATTCTAATGCTGCTTTTGCATAGACATTTGCTGCACTAATTTTCTAACCAGATATGGAAATTGTCTCCCACGTGTTGGACAGAAGATGATGTCAAGATAATGACAGTGGAGAATCTTGGGTTGAACATTGGTTCACTGTCAAATACCTAAGACTATGGCTACAAGAAACCACTGAATGGCCAGTGCAAAACATTACCAGGATTTTAATTTTTTCGTATATTTTTATTGTAATGAAGGGTTACATTATATTCACCAGATAGAAGGTTCATTACTTCACAAACATTGACATCCTTTCTCATGTTTTGGTCCCCATTTCCCTCCCCCACCCCTGCCCCTCGTCTTGTTTTCCCCCCTTCCCTATCCTATCCTAGGATCTTAATTTTAAAACAGTGAAGCCTGATCTCAAGACTCATAGTAAACATGAACAAAACTTTGAGCTGTGTTAAGATTGTGATATTTGAAGCTTAAATATGTACTGTTCTTAACATCATTTTTTCTTAGTCATAAGCTAACAAGACTCTGACTTAACTTAATGAAAAGTTTTTAACAATGATAAAAAGCTGAATATCAGAATGAAAACATACATCTTCTGTTGAACAGGGTAAAGGAGGATAAGAAAGTCTCCTTAGCTTCAATATAAATGCAAAGGCCCTCTTAAAATATATTCCATGCATCTCAGTGTAGTTATTAAAAGTAGAAACCTAGCCAGGTGCTGGTGGCTTTAAACTTAGCTACTCAGAAGCTCAAAACTGATCACAGTTGGAGTATAGTCAGGAAAAAGTTTGTAAACCCTTTTCTACAGTTAACTACAAAAAAAAAGCCAGAAATGAAGCTGTGCTCAAGTGGGTGGTGCTACCCTAGGTGATAAAGCTCAGGGCCAGTGACCAACCCCTGAGTTTAAGCCCAGAACTGCCACCAAAAGAAGAAAGGAAGAAAGAAGCAAAAGATCCTGTGCGCGCTGATTCACAAGTTGCAGTCGAGGTGTCTATGTCTTGTCTGATTCGGTCGAAGCTAAAGCAATATTCTTGGTGAATGTTGTAGAAGCAGAGAAGCTTTCTCAGGGGATGTCCCCTGGGTGAGCACAGAGGAAGTCACTGATGTCCCTTGGCTTTGCAGGAATGTAAGTTCGGCTGGAGAGGAGGCCCGCCGCCGGATGCGGGAGTGCGACGGGCTGACGGACGCCTTGCTCTACGTGATTCAGTCTGCGCTGGGCAGCAGTGAGATCGATAGCAAGGTTTGTAGTGTCTTCAGCCATTACGCTTGCTAAAGAATAAAGGCAACCAGGAAATGGGACCCAACAATGAATAGCAGCCATAGAGAGTCATGGTCATACTTCTGTTCTGAGCTCTGTCGTCACTCCACATTACCTAGGCAGGGCTTTTGGTTGTCACTTCAACATGGAGTGAACATCCAGATTATTGTATGTTACTCAAAGCATAGATGTTCCAGCTGAATGTGTCAATTTTGCATATCATAGTACCCCAGATCTTCTGATTTTATAATGTCAACTTTCAGGAAGAGAAAGTATTACAAGCTATCAGTATGAGCCAGGCACTGGTGGCTCACACCTGTAATCCTAGCTACTCAGGAGACTGAGCTCTAAGGATCACAGTTTGAAGCCTGCCTGGGCAAGAAAGTTTATGAGACCCTTATCTCCAATAAACTACTCAGAAAAGGCTGAACTGGAAAAGTACCAGCCTTGAGCACAGAGAGGCTCATGGAGAGAGCCCAAGCCCTGAGTTCAAGCCCCAGAACCAACAAAAAACAAAAACAAACTATATGAATAATTACTCTCCTACGTTCTCTTTTAAATAACTAACCGTATTCATTGTCATTTTAAATGCCTAAAAGATCTGTTTAAAATGACACAAGGCCACATCAATGCATGTGACAACATGTTAAATTATAACTGCTTTAGATCACAAGCCCAAAGAGCAGTGGGTGTTGGGTTTGTCTTGATTCACTTCTTTCGATCTCATAGTAAATATAAGTTACTAATCTCAGATCTTGACAGAAACACCGACTTTACCATTAGTCTTCAGAGCCACCCTAACTGGCAATGGGAATGGAGAGCAGCATCCTTGGCCTCTACTGGCCAGGTGTCAGTTATAAGCCACCCCAGAACTACTGAACAAAAGAGACACTCTGTGTCCTGGGAGGTGGGGGGCAGACGGGGCCCTGACTGTGAACCCCAGCTTCAGAGCATTTCCTCTCCCTCAGAGTGGCCTCTGGAGCTCGAGTGAACATGTCTGCCCCACTCCCAGGCCCACTCTCCAAATTGGAGTATCCCACTCTGACCTCCAGGCTTGTCCTTGAACATGAGTCAAGGACTCATGGATTGAGAACCCGCCTGAACGAATGGAACCTTCCAATGGACCAGTTGGCGATCTAGCTGAAAGTGATGTTGTAAAGTCAGATTACAAAAAGAAGTCAAAAGTAAGTGATTCTGTGAACTGTCTTGGTGGGTGAGTGAGCCTCGCACTTCTTAGCCTTGACCACAAATTCAAGTTACCAAGAAATTTTTTAATTACTGACATCTCAGAATTCCCAAAGGTTGGAACCCAACAACTCAGAGTCTCAATCACCTGGTGCCCCAGCACAGTGTTCAACAACACTGCCTGTCACCTCATCCCTCAGCCTGCTGGGGTTGCACGCATTCCTTTCTCAAGTTATTAACTCCAAAGACAATCCACAATGTAGTAAAAAATTAACATATCTCTTTTGTTTATTTATTTTGTGTGTGTGCGGGTTATGGGGTTTGAACTCAGCCTGAGTGCCGTCCCTGAGCTCTTCAGCTCAAGGCTACGTCCCTACACTGAGCCAAGCCCCACTTCCCATTTTCTAGAGGTTAATTAGAGATAGAGTTTCAGATCCTTTTGAGCCCAGGCTGGCTTTAAACCTTCATCCTCAGAGCTCAGCCTTCTGAGTTGCTAGGATTACAGGCATGACTCACCGTGCTCAGCTTACATGCTTCTTTTTTAAAAAGCTCTAAGAACCATTTTAAACCTTTCAATAATTATTGACAAGAAAATTAAATCCCTAAAAAAGTGACTAGTCAAGATGTCTGGATTATTTACAGAGGCATGTTAATATACGAGACACAGATTCACTGCTGCAGCTAGGCCAAGCAGTTTATTACTCACCACAGTGAGAGACCAAGGCACTGGGAGGCAAAGCCATACAAAAGAACTTTCATGCTATCTCAACAGCCAAGTCAGGAGGCCGGGGCCTCAGTCAAGCTCCCCGGCCATTATCATCTCTGAAGTTTCCACCATCTCCAGGAATACGTTTTGAGAACTTGCATGCACCATGGCACAAATACCATCTTTCTGTTTTTTGAGATGATCAGATTTGCCACAATCTTGGGACACCTATTTCAGTGCCCACATTTTCTCCAGAGGAAGAATAAGGAAGAAAAAGGAGCTTTCCTTGTGAGACAGAAGACCAAATACCCCTGATGAGTAGAAAGATCACTGTGCCGGGCTGGACATCAAGATGGGCCCCAAGCAATACCCTAGTCCTTCCCCTCCAGCCAGAGGGACATGCCACGTGACCTCTGTTCCTGACATGTCTTCAGTAGCCAGCCAGGGCTATGGAGTTTTAGCATGTCGTTATTGTGCCACTCTTTTCCATGCAGCCCCCCCACCCCCTTGTTCAGCGTTCAGCTACTTCAGAGCTCTCACAGCAGCAGGAAAGGGGAGAATATGAGAACATATGCTCCTTAAGGCTAGAGAAGCTAATGAATAAAAGAGTCTGGATTCTGTGCAGGCTTGCCGCTCTGCTGCTATAATTGGCACAGTTTGTTGAATGGGTAACATATGGTGGAGACTCTGCAGATGACTTCCGAATGAGCCCTTTCTAATAGGAAAGAAGGACTCTGAATGACCCTGTGACCAAGAAGAATGGCTAAGAGTATTGTTGACAGCAGTGGGCCACAAGCAAAGCCACCAGCTGCCACTTGCCTTCTGCTGCCCTGGTCTTTTATTTTTTTTTTCCCATTTCCTCTCCTACATTCCTTCAGAGAATGGTAGCTTACCTAAACCAAGTCAGACTGTGACACTCCAGGAAGCTTAATGAAGGGTAGGCATTTCATCCCTGAGGAACCTCTCTCCTCTCCCTTCTAGTCCTAGTCTCCCCTGTCCCTCACCCTTTCTCGCTCCCTCTCTCTCTCTTTCCTGATCCTCTCTCCCTCTATGCTTTTCCCTCTCCTCCCTTTCTCTTTCTCTCTTCTCCCTCTCTCCCTCCCTGCCTCTCTCTCCTTTCTCCTCTTTCTTTTCCCTCTCACCTTCTTCCCAGATCATCTCCCAGCCACAGGGAGATCATGAAGCATTTCTGAAAACTGCAGAGCTACTCCCCAGTAGCCGTCTGTTAAACAGAGGCGGCAAAGCCCCAGGGAGGATGAACAGCAGGATGAGAAAGAAGTTGATTCTCCCAAGTCTTTGATGTAAGAAAAATCAGTTTGAGATGATTTGAAAATGGTTCTGACTTGTGCCATAACATTTTCCTTTCAATGAGAGACTTTTCTGTCTTTCATGCATCGGCCCATGTTTACCTGCTTTCATGCTGGTTCCCTTTTTGAAGCTTGAAATAGGAAATCAAGTTGACTCAAAGCCTATGGAATTAGCAACCCTGAAACCTTGAAAAGCCAACAAGCAAGGTCTAGAATGGCAAAGGCTCCAGAGACAGATCCTGAGAATTGGTTTTCCTGGTTGATTTTCACAACTTCCATCCCTCTCCTCCCCTGGGAGATAAAGGGCACAGGCTGCAGCTGGCTTTTACCAGGCAGGATTTGGGTAGCCTCGTCTCTGTCTGCCTCAACCCTGACCCTGCACCTCTGTGAGATGCAATCGGATCATCTGCCTCCAGTGGTGGTAGCCACATAGAAAAAAAAATGAAAACTCCAGCGGTGGTCGAATTTGCACAGTAAAATTTAGCTCCGTTTAGGATTCTTTCTAAAATGCTTTGGTTTCCTTGTTCCTCTAGTTCCTCAAGGACAGAACAAATATTAAAGGGGGGCAGTTTTGTGTGCAGACTAACTGTTCTGCAGGTCAGAGGCTACATGCTTGAAGCTGTGTAGAGGATGTAGTTTCTGTCCTGGTTCTGCCATTGTGTCAGCCCAGGGGTCAACGTCCGGAGATGATGAGAAACGCCCGGGCATGTGTTTTCCAAAAACTGTTACAGATTACAAACAACACATTGGCTCTGCCTCACCAGCTGCCATTTGCCCAGGCCTCAACCCACTGGGGCAGTTATTAGAAGGGATATTCCAGAATCCCACACTCCACTTCCCATAACAGCAGCAGATACTTTCTTAGCAGGTGCAGTTTTTCAGGTACTGTGTCTGTAAACTCTCATAACACCTCGTAGTAGTCTTGTGAAGCCAGTTCTTCCGTCTCCAAGCACAATTCCCAAGTGAAGACACTGAAGCAGAGAGATGAAGTACATAGCTTGCCCAACGGCAGAGCTGGCACTCAAACCCAGGCCAAGGCAACTACTTACTAATAGGTCTTTTGCCCAGATCCCAGACTGGGCAGTCTCCCAGCATTGTAAATGACTGTGTAGTGTTTGTTGGGCCCCAGGCATTCTTTTGCAATGCTTACATGCTGCATTAGTGTCCTATTGCTGCTGGAACAAATGACACAAATTCGGTCATGCATTTATTAGCTTACAACTGTAGAGATCAGGAATCTGAACTGGGTCTCATTAGGTTCAAATCCAAGTGTCATCCGGACTTCTGGGAGTTGTAGGAGGTAAGTCATTTCCTTCTCTATTCCAGTTCCTGAAGCCCACTCACATCCCTTGCCTTGTGGCCCCTCTGCCATCTTCCAAGTCAGTGGCCCTTCACATCCTTCCGTATACACCCTCTGAACTCAGCCCTTCTGCTTCCCTTTTTCATTTACAGGGTCCTTGTGATTTCACAAGTTGCATGGATAATCCATATAATCTCCACACGTGACATTCAGCCAGTGAGCATCCTCACTTACATCCACAGCCTTGATTTCTACCTCCCCAACAGAATCTAACACACTCACAGGCTCTACCAGGGACTGCGGACCCTGCCTGTGTCGGAGACATTATTCTACCCACCAGGCGCGACATCTGCTCAACTGTAGGCTCCTGTTGTGACCATAGTACAGAGGGATATTGAGTTCTGGAGATAAGTACCTTGCCGAAATCATATGATAGTGTTCCACACATGTCTACCTCTATAGCAAGAACACTTACCTCTGTTTAACCTTTTGCTCGGAAAATGGGAATGGAAGCCATCCTGAAAAAAAACTCATGATGAGCCAGCACATTTGTCTGGAACAACTCTGCTTCACACCTGTTGCTCTTTTTTTTTAAAAAAAAAAAGAATATTTTAATATATTTTATTATAATTAATAGAAGGGTTACATTACATTCACCAGATAGAAGGTGCATTACTTCACAAACATTGCTACCCTTTCTTATGTTTTTGTCTCCATTTCCCTCCCCCCACCCACTCCTTTCATCTTGTTTCCCCCTTCCCTATCCTATTTCAAATAAACATATATACAGTATATCAGATAACAAGGTCAGATACTGTAACAATATGAGATAACCAAGGGACAACAAAAGAGATGAGAAATAACCTGTTGCTCCTTTTAACACCCAGAAAGTGGCTGGGTAAATGATGATTGCTGGTGACACCTCCAGTACTAACTGAAGTCTGGTATCTGCACCTCTACAAAGAGACAGGTTTAGGGATTTGTCTGTAGTTACAAGTTTTTCTCCTCACATGTGAATTTCAATCCATAATGGCCAATGTTTATAGAAAGATGATTCCTTTCTTAGCTGAGAGAACCAAAACTTCTCTAGGTTCTTTTCAATGTAGACCTGAGACCCAAAATACAGGAGTAGCGGTTTATGTATGACCAAGCTGACTGAAGTATAGTTTATGTACCACTGAAACTTCACATCTAAGCCCTTTCAGCAATCAACAGGCAGTATGAAACAATGAATACCAGGAAATTGCAACATGTTTTGAGTGAGGGAGGCAGGTGAGTGGAAAAAGCAATGGTGGACAAATACAGTCACAGTACTCAATGTACACATGTGAGAAAAGGAAGTGTAAAGGTTGATGAGACTGATGAAGATAAAGGTAGGAAGGTGGGGTGGGGGAAATAGTGGAAAAGAAGACTGGGGTCATGCCCTAGATGCATAAATAGACTTGTGAAATTGGAACCTCCTTCTACAGCCAGCTGTAAATTTTTTACAAAGTAAACTGAAATTAAATTCTTCCCAAAAGAAAAGTGTGTACATAGAGAGCAATTGCCTTTCCAGAGTGGAGGTGTGAAGCTCTGTCTAGCTTTTATTCACTCCTCTTCTGTCTCCTGTTCTATTTTTTTTTGGGGGGGTGTCCTCCAGACCGTTGAAAACTGTGTGTGCATCTTACGGAACCTCTCCTACCGGCTGGCAGCAGAAACGTCTCAGGGACAGCACATGGGCACGGACGAGCTGGACGGGCTGCTCTGCGGCGAAGCCAATGGCAAGGATGCTGAGAGCTCCGGGTGCTGGGGCAAGAAAAAGAAGAAAAAGAAGTCCCAGGATCAGGTGATGTGGCCGGCTGCATGCCATTGTCCCCTCCCACACTCCGGTAGCCATCGGATGGCCGTGTGCAGAGCATGTGCGAAGGCGGGAATGCCTCTGCAGTTTTCTTGTGGCGGTGGTGTAGCCTAGCAGGTGGACTGTAACTAACCTCTTCCATGTGTGGAAATTGCAAATCAAGGCAAAAGCCATGCAAGGACCTGGCATACTCAAGCATCCCCGGATTTCAAGGGCAGGGGTAGAGCCAGGCGTTGGTGGTTCTGTGTTGACCTGCAAGTGTGTGAGGTCCTTGACATGGCCAGAGCCATTGCTGTGCTCATGGCAAGATGCTCAGAAGAGGAGAAGGGAGTTCCAGAGACACTAGAGACCCAGACACCAAACTCCATGTGTATGTTCCGGCATATTTTCAAATACTGGGCTCTGCATTCTTGCTACTGCTTAGAAGTGGGGGTGACAGTGAGATTCCCCACCCCTTTTCTGAGCATTACAGGGGATGGATTTAGCAGATTGGGGATCTGTGCCACCTGCTAGGAGCTGGATAGAAGGCTTTCCCAGTGTCAGTCCCAACAGCCTCCGCCTGTCCCTGTGTCCTGGAGGAATCGAAACGTCTGCAGCCCTCAGAAAAGGTAGTCATGGGAAGGAGGTGCTCAACTGCTGCCAGCTGAGAACTCTGCCAGCCACTTCACACACACACACACACACACACACACACACACACACACACACATACACAATTTCAGTCATGTGCCTATCCCCCCCCACATACACACACCGCTATGGTCAGGTGCCCATCCACCACAGCACCACTTCCAGCTTTTTTCTGTGTATGTGGTACCAAGGAATCAAATCCGGGTCTTCGTGCATGCTAGGCAAGCACTGTACCACTTAGGCCAAGCTCCCAGCCAGAAGCTGTGATTCTTAACCATTGAAAACCCTCATGCAGCCAGTTGCCAGTGGCTCATGTCCGTAATCCTACCTACTCAGGAGCCTGAGATCTGAGGATCACAGTTCAAAGCCTGCGCACAAAAGTCTGTGAGATTCTTATCTTCAGTTAAACACCAGAAAACTGGAAGTGGTGCTGTGGCTCAAAGTGGTAGAGCGCTAGCCTTGAGCTGAAGAGCTTAGGGACAATGTCCAGGCCCAGAGTTTAAGCCCTACAACTGACCAAAAATAAATAAAACTCTGCAGCAGGGAGGCGGGAACAACCAGCTGATGTTTGCTGGGCATCTGTCAAGTGCTGATGTTGTTGTATAAGCTGCTGCCCCAACCTTCAGCTTTTTTTATTTTTTTTTCTTGTTATACTTGTTTATTCACAAACTTTCTACAATAGGCATGGTTGACTTTTTTCCTCTTCACTATTTCCTGTAATGAAGTAGCATAGCCATTTACCACTCTACCACTCTGAGCCACAGCACCACTTCCAATGCTATCTGAGATCGAGGTTCTCTAAATGACTCTCTTTCTTTTAGTATTATTATTTAAGTGGCTATACGAAGGGATTTCAACCCAACATGTTACTTCTGAGTATAATACATCTTGATTGGCATCATCCCTCTCATCACTCAATATTAACACCATTGCTCTATGTCTTGGACATAGACAATGCTACTAGACAAGGCTTTCCCAAGTCTCCCGCTGGAATCACAACCTCAGAGACACCTTGGGATGCCCTTACCCCCCTCCCCAAATTCAGCTACTGCTTTCCTTTAACCTGGGTTCTAGGTTTTTTTCCGTATATTTTTATTGTAATTAATAGAAGGGTTACATTATATTCACCAGAGAGAAGGTGCATTACTTCACAAACATCGATACCCTTTCTCATGTCTTGGTCCCCATTTCCCTCCCCCCAACCCCACCTGTCATCTTGTTTTCCCCCCTTCCCTATCCTATTTCAAATAACCAAATAAGCATATATACAATATATCAGATAACAAGGTGAAATACTGTAACAATATGAGATAACCAAGGTACAGCAAAAGAGATGAGAGATAACATAGTACATTAAGGCCAACAATCACTCATTATATGGCTTTTGTTTCTATATCTTGGAGTGTTTTCTAGTTTTGTAGAGACAGTAGGAGCGAAGGATAATTTATTTAATTATAGATGATGGATTTCCATTTTGATAGAACTCTTGCATCCCACAATTGCTCGTGCCTCTTCACCCAAATGAGGTGAGCATGTAAAGAATGATTTTTCCCTACTTTACTCTAATCCTAGCCACACTTAGCTCCATTGTCTTCTTAATGGTGGCCAATACAGAGTCAAATATACTAACATCACCCTTAAAGTATACTTCCAATCATTTTGTGGGAGAAACCCTCATTTTAATAGACGGTTGATAATTTCCCCACTATTAACTCAATAAAAGTTTGACTAAAGGCCCCAGATAAAGGTCAGCTACATTGTCTGACTTTGAACTAGTTCTTCCGCAGCGTGCGGGTTTCAGGGTGCCATCCATGTTCTGAAGGAGCAAAAATCTCCTTTGAGCCCCATCACTCACTGCCATCAAAGGTGATCTATCTTCTATATCAATTCTCCTTTTATTTCCTCCAGATTGTCTCTGTAGTTGTGTCAAAAATGATTATAATAAAAGGTATTTTAGAGTTACATAGATGTGTCAGAGCAGAAGAGAATGATCGACTGATTTAATCATGGATCCTGCTTTATAGTGCAGAAATTAAAGAAAGGAGAGTAAAAATGAAAGCCAGGAAAGGAGAATGTAGCTGCCTTGCCCTCCTCCTGCCTGCTCCGGCTGTCCCAGTGTGTGAGGATCTGTAAATGTCGCTTCGGTGTACCTGCTGCCATCTGCTTAGCTCCTCCAGGAGTTGACAGTGGCTCTTCACAGTGACCTGGAGGCTGCAATAGGGAGGCGCTGTGACTGCCGCTTTGTCAGGCAAGGAGGCACACGGGCTCAGAAAGGAAAGGCACTGGCAGCGGTGACTATTTCAATTTGTTGTTTGTTTTATTTTCGATTTTGTCATCTCCTTATGCATGTTAAGCTATCATTTTCATGCCATTGTCAAGGAATGAGCAGGATGACAGCAGGGACTCATAATCCACATTTTCCAAAGCATTTATGTGAGATGTGCTGGTTTCATGGATAAGACTTTCACCGATGCAGAATCATCTTTGAGTGATTGAGACGCAGCTTGAGTTAGAAGAGCAGGAACTTCTGTCTAGGGGCTTGAGCACCTGCCTCAATTTAGGCTCAGAGACAGAGGACACATTTTCTCTCATATGTGGAACTTATATCTACATTATACATGTACCTGTATGTAAACATGTACAGGGTCCTGTGAATAAATCTACAAACGTATTAACTGAAGTATTGTATATTCGGGGGCAGATCCCAACAGTGGAACTCCCTTGAACAACTATCAGTTTTACATAAGGAGTTCCAGGAAGCTAGAGGGTATGTTCTAAGGAGTGAGATCAAACTGGGGAGGAGACAAACAGAGGGGGGAGGTGTGAGAATGTAGTCATCATATTCAATATATATGTGAAAATGGAACCTGGTGAGGGAGGAAGGGGGTTGGGAGAGATGACAAAGAATGATAAAAAGAGTGACATTTATCTCAATGCATTGTATTCACAAACTGACAAATTGAATTGAAACCTTTTTGCACAACTACTGAAACATATAAGCACAAAATATTTTTTTAAAAGATGAAGCTCCCTGCACTGATCATTCCATTATATTTTTACAGTCCAGCTGGGTGCTGTAATCCTAGCCACTCAGCAGGCTGAGATCTGAAGATTGAGGTTTGAAGCTAGTCTGGGTATGAAAGTTCGTGAGTCTGTTATTTCCAATGGAACAGCAAAAAGCTGAAGTGAAGCTGCAGCTCAAGTGGTAGAGTGCCAAGCTGAGGGACAGTGTACAGGACCTGAGTTCAAGCTTCAGGACCTGCACACACGCACTCACATACAAAATGCTGCAGTCCAGGGACAAGCTGACTGAAAATGGCCTTCAATACGAGTCTAGCCACCGTCCACGGAATGTCATTCATCTCCAACCTTCAGCCCTAACTTAAACTAAGGTTATCATAATTGAGAGAAGGAAGACAAGAGATGTTAATTTTTCCTCTGGAAAATAAATATTGAAATTATTTGTGATAGCAAATAACTTTTTTATGCCACTCCTAGAACTTGAACTCTAGGTCTGGGCACTGTTGCCCAGGTATTTTGCTCAATACCAGTGCTCTATGACTTCAGCTCTCATCCTCCTGAATAGCTGGGATTACAGGTGTGGGCACCGCAAGGCAACAGTTCCATTTTTATATTATTGAGCATAAAACAAACCTGTAAGTCCTTCCGGTGAGACTTTGAAAATCAAGGAGCTTACTTAGACTGTGAAATGCAGTTTTCATTTTACACTCAATTGGCACATACCTGCTTGTATGTGGGTACATCAAATGCCATGTGAACACTTAGCATATGTGGTGTATAATTTATTTTTAACATTTTTTTGTGAGTCATGGGGCTTGAACTCTGGGCATGGGCATTGTCCCTGAGCTCTTCAGCTCCAGGCTACCTCCCTACCCTTGAGCTATAGCCACACTTCCTGTTTTCTAGTGATTAATTGGAGATAAAAGTCTCAGGGCTTTGTAGTGCCTGGGCTGGCTTTGAACCATGATCCTCAGATTTCAGCCTCCTGAGTAGCTGGGATTACAGGTGTGTGTCACCACCCCTGGCTATTTTTTTAACAATTTTTAATAAATAAATAATCTAAACAATTTTGTAAATCCACACCAAGTTTTTAAAGGAGCTGTTCTATTTCACTATGATTTTTTAGCAGAAATAAATATGGGCATATTTTTCAACATAGAATGTTTTATTTCTATTCTCATTATGATTATTGCCTTTTTGTCATTTGTGGGGCTTGAACTCAGTGCCTGGGCAATGTCCCTGAGCTATTTTGCTCAAGGCTATTTCTCTACCATTTTGAGCCATAGCACCACTCCAATGTTCTTTTGGAGATAAGCATCTCACAGACTTTCTTTCCTTGACTGGCTTTGCCCCATGGTCCTCAGATCTTAGCCTCCTGAATAGCTAAGATTACAAGCATGAGTTACCAGCACCTGGCTTCTTTTTGTCTTTTATTAAACAAATATAGAAGCTGTTTGCAATCAAAGATTAGACCATTATTTAAATGTTAATGATTTTTAGAATCAGGTTTGAAGTGTAGAAAAGATAATAAAAAACAAACGTCTTATTAATGCATGTTATAATCCTTAGAGGTTTTTATGATACATTTTATTTGGGATAGAGTACCAAGTCCCATGATGCTTTGCATCTTTGTTCATTTAACTTTTATTGTTATCATTTGTCCAAGCTGGTATAAAGCCTTCATAACTACCATTTTTAATAGTGGGCTCACATTCCTTTGTGACTATAAGCTATAATTTTAATATTCTGCATAACTAATTTTAACATGTCCTGTTACTCATAATATTCGATTCAAAGCAAACTATCAAGATTATGTAAGATCTACAACTCATGTCAGTGTAGCTCATAAACCATAATGATCATTTCATTCATATGTTAACTGTTTGTTAGAGGCAGTGATGGTGCCCCAAGTCAAATAAAGGTATATTTTCCCAATTATATAGGAACATATCAGAACTGTTCATAAGTTATAATCATGAATAAAAATGGAAGGCACTGGATATCGAAGGCACTGATGTATGAGCTATGAAACCTGCAGTCATCTTCCACTGTGCTCCATCAAAATGTATCCACCTCTGTTCCTTCCTTCTTAGAAAAGTTGTATTAGACTTGCTCTCAAAAAGCTTTCCCCTCTCTTACCAGTTACAGTCCTTCTGCACCGGCCCCCAGTTTGCTCTGATCATAAGCTCTCCCGGGCAGAAATGGCTCTCCCATTTTCTGTGGTCCCCTAGGTTAGTAATTCTTCAGCCTGTTCATAGACACCCAGTGTTTTGACCCTAGCTTTTGTTCTTGTTGGTGATGATGACAAAAGGTGGCATTAAGAATCACAGAGATGTTACAGACGTTGACTGTGTCATTTCTCTTCCACCAGTGGGATGGAGTAGGACCTCTTCCTGACTGTGCAGAACCACCAAAAGGGATCCAGATGCTGTGGCACCCGTCCATAGTCAAACCCTACCTCACACTGCTCTCTGAGTGCTCAAACCCAGACACGCTGGAAGGGGCGGCAGGCGCCCTGCAGAACCTGGCTGCAGGGAGCTGGAAGGTATGGCTAGTTTGTTATCATAAAAAAGAAAGAAATCTGGAATTGTGAGCAAGTATTTAAGGAAAAAAATTGAGAAATACAATTTTAAGAAAGATTTTTTTAGGGCATTAGAGGGAAAAATATATTGAACCATTAGACTTGGAAAGATGTTCATTTCAAACTAATTTCTTTTTAATGGCTGATGGATTCTAAAAAACCACTACAAAGCCAGATTGCCAGTGCAGTCCTAGAAAATGCTATAAGAGGCTCCCCATCCTTGCATACAGCCGAGCTACGTGGCTGTCCAAGAACGAATGACATGGTGTTTTCACAGCACTGTCTCTGACTGATGAGATCTAGTCTCCAAACACCTTGTATACAAACTTAAATAAATACTTAAAATGTTTTTTTATCAATTCCCAAAGAAAAGATACCTGTGCATTTTTAAATTGTAGACTTACAGGGAAGAATCGTGTCACTAGTTATACAGTATTACCAGAGAAGGAGGTGGGGAATAATAAATACTAAAGCACAGATGTGGTTTTAAGGAGATTAGCAGGTGCCTCTTCAAGTTATTATAAATTTGCACTGCTCCTGATTGATTCTCAACAAAAGCCAGCAGGACCTCCTGTGAGGTCGACAGGGATGTGCTTTAGGAAGGAATTACTTGGTCAGGAGTAGTTATTTATGCCGGTATACTTTGATGCATAACTGTGTGGGACTCACTCTTTGAAGAATGACTGGGAAGAATGCCAGAAAGAACCAAGGAAGATTTTGGTTTTATTTTTGTTTTGGTTTTTCCTGTTTCATTTACCATCGTGTACCATTCATTGAAATGCAAGCAATCTTTTCTCTAACTTCCTTTCTCTTCAAAGTGACATGAACATTGAAACATGGCTACAGATAATTCCCAGGTCAGAACCATCGATGTGTACACACCTGCCTAAGCAACTACTCCCTTGTCTTTGCTTACACTTCATGATGTCTGTCTTCCTGTCACTCCCCGTCCCTTGCTTCCCCCCCCCCCATTGCCACACTCTGACCTGCACCACTCCCTTCTTCCTCAGCTGGGACATTCGGCTCACAAGCCTTCTCTTCAGAGTCTTAGGAATGGCCACAGTCCTCCCGTCTACTCCCTGACCTATGTTTCTACTTAAAGAATTGAGGTAGGGCTGGACAGGAAGTCATGGTACCCCACTTTCAAATCAGAAATCGATGAAGAAAAGTTTCTAAAGCAAATTTGCACCAAGCAGAAAGTCAGTCATTTTATAGAACTGGAAAAGAGCTGATAACTGATCTGAAAACACTTTTTATAATACAACTTAAAAAAATGTTTAGAAGGACATGAGAAATTAAGAATTTCAGCCCGTTCTTGGAGACTTTCACTTAAATCACAGTCCCCAACTCTAGACCACCCCCCCCCCCCGTCTACTCATGGGAACCTGAGGAAATTATCACCCCTCCCGTGTCTCATATGCCTCATCCTTAAACAGAAAATCGCAGTTGCCTCACTTACCTGCACACAGATCCATCTCAACACTGAGTGCTAATGTGGGCATAAGATATCATAGCCCAAGGACGTCACAAGTGTCACCAGAGGTGTTCATGCACTGCAAGTTCCCACAAAGAAAAAAAAATCGGTGAACTTGAAGACAGCAAGGAAAACTATTTAAAATGAAGTACGGAGAGAAAAGAAAAAGAAATGTGGAATGTGTCCGTGTGTGAACATCCCACGTGATATAATGTAGTATGGGGTCCACAGGAGAGAACACATTTAAAGAAAATAATGGTGAACATTTTTCCACGTGAAATGAAAACCGTCAGGTGACAAGATAGAAGCACTCAGAAGATATCCAGAGTCGATTCAACAGACATGAAAAGACAAAGGATAGCACACATACAAAGTGCTCTGAACTGGTCATAAAGAGAAAACCACAAAGGCAAGCAGAGGAAGACAGGTCGTGTGCAGGGAATTGCACTCCATCTGAACACCACGTTGGAGATGGGGTCACCAGTGAAGGCTCCTTCCTCCCATGGGTCCCTGCTGGGCTACTCACTATCCTTGGAAAAACCAGCTGATGGATAAGCCCCGGGGGCATAGCTGCTCCTTACCTCTCTTCACACCCTACTGCTTGGTCTGTGCTTGCCTAAACATAAATGGTCATGTTTAATTCAGACAGGATGTGCTCACCCGTCTTTCCTGACAATGACAGTCACCTTTGCTTGTAATCTTCCTGCGGCTGTTCAGGGTTGCCTAGCACGTACATGGGCCAGACCATCCTCAGACGACCGCATTCCATAGTCCTTTATTTGGCTCTTTGATTCGGAGAGCAATATGCAGAATCAATAGGAGTTATATGGTGTTTTCCATGTCAGTTCAGCAGTGTCGAGCTGACTATAGTGGTCTGTAAGGATGCCCAGTCCTGCAGCTCCTAATTCGTGAACACTGTACCCACTCAGGCTCTGTGTTTTACTGGGGTCAAGCCAGCTGGCAGAACTGCTGGAGTTTGTCTGAGCACACACACATAGATCATTGGAAGAAGAAAATAGTAGACCTTTGCTATTTTTATATTTTTCAGTTCTCCCCTACTTGGTCTATGTACTACTAGTTATGAAAGAAGGGTAATTTCAATACTCCCTGGCTATGCCATTGTGCTGTTTCAGCACAAACACATAATATTAGCTCAGCCCAGTAATCCCCAGGGCGGCATCTCTCGCCGCATATCCAAGGACACTTATTTGCTACATTTCTCTTTTGTCAGTGAAATGGGCTATTTAGAATGAGGCATAAAGGCTCAGAAGACCTGAGGTCAGTGGTACAGAAGAGATGCCGTTCTGTGTTGTAGACAACAGCTGAAAACAGTGAGCAGTGGACATCTATTCACATTGGATTGTAGGCTAAAAATTAGAAAATTAGTTAGGCACTGACTCTCATGAGTAAGCATACAGACACATGACCAAGATGTGAGAATAGAGAAGGAGAAGAGAAAAAATAAACTAGAGAACTGAAAAAGAGTTAGAGTAAATATGAGGCTGCAAGAAAATAAAGCTATCAGAGGTCATTCGATGTCTTGGCAATTCCATATCTTCTAGAAAGTGATAGCCATAAAGTTTGTCATCTGTGGCCAAGAGAATGCCAAGTTATTACGAGCAATTTTAGAAGATAGAAAGCATTTTAGCACCATTTCTAACCCAGTGGCTAAAACAGAATTCTTAGTGTGTCAGTGTTATTTTTGTCATAATTCTCTAATGCTTCTAGAGAAATGAGAAGACCTTCAGGCACACAGGGGCTTGCCAAGGAATATTTCTGCATAGTTATAAATACATGCATGTCTACAAAAGTGTTTTTTGTCAGAATCAATCATGTAATCACCACCTGTTACATAGATGATGAAATATAAAGGTGACAGAGCTACATAGAGTTAGAAAAAGATAAATTTAGCCAGGCACCAGTGGCTCATGCCTATAATCCTAGCTACTCAGGACACTGAGAGCTGAGGATTGTGGTTCAACGCCAACCCCAGCACTGAAGTCCGTGAGACTCGTATCTCCAGTTAACCACCAGAAAACCAGAAGTGGCACTGTGGTTGAAGTGGTAGAGTGCTAGCCTTGAGCTGGAGAGCTCAGGGACAATGCCCAGGTCTAGAGTTCAAGCCCCATTACCAACAAAAAAAGAAAGACAGAAACAGAGACAGAGAGAAAGAAATTTTTTTCATTTACTATATGACATAGAAAAAGAGACAGATGATTCTGGGGTAAGAGCAACTTTTCACCAACCAAATGCTGATGAATTATCACAATTCCAGAGAAGTTCAAAATGAATTTTACAGAAACTGGACAAAGACATTCTTACTTTAAAAAGACAATTTCAAAAAAAATCAATCTTGGGTAATGAAAATATTAACTGAAGATGTAGAGTCATTTATTGACTTTCAAATACACAATGTTACCATCTGAAATCTAGGAGTCTCACAATGTGTTTTTATAGCAACTCTGGAAATTCAGTATATTTCTCTAGTAGTCCTTAACTTTTTATGAGCCCACAAAAACAGAATTTTGCATGGAGATTGCTTTTTATGGACCTCATCTTCTGAAACAATAACTTCCGTTTATGAGGAGAGCATACATACTTTTTTCCTGTGGCAAATTGACTAGAAAACCAGATCTTTATAATGGTCCAAAACACTTTTTAAACTTTAAAACATTCATTACTTGGTTTATGAGCATCAGAAAACCCTAATGACATTATGGCAAAAGTAAAGTGATAAATGTTTCTCATGGTCGACATGGACTCTAGTTACATTTTTCTCATTTGCAGTACAATGATTTTGTTTGTTGCAGAATATTAAAATGATTGAATAGAGTAGTTCAAAGATTTCTGAAATGTGAATGAATATTCCTTCAACTCCCATTGTGAAATGTTTCTAGTATACCTGAGCTTCATGAAAACCCAGGACTTGAACTGTAGAAATATAATCAAGTAGCATTAAATGAGCTAACATGATAGCTGTGCGTGCGTGTGCGTGTGCGTGTGCGTGTGTGTGTGTGTGTGTGTGTGTGTGTGTGTGTGTGTATTGTAAAGAAGGAAGCAGAATCTCTGGCCATATAAAAGAATTGGGGAATCAGGGACTCGCCTTAAAGACGAACTATTAGAAACACACAGAATTTGGCACAGTTGAGCAGCTACCATGTCTCCTAAAAGGAAACCAGAGTAAATTAGTGGAGTCTGACAAATAAAAGTAAGAATCATAGTTTGACATCCAAGACTAAGTGAACTGGCTTTGTCCCAGTTAATGGTGTGAGGTAAAGCGTAAATTTTAAATGCAGAGAAACAGTTGTGAAAGACGATGATAAAAATGGAGCATGAAGCATTGTGCCTCACAGATGAGTAACTGGGCCAGAATAAACACGGAGGGTGCTGAGAACTGCATCAGTCAGCAGTCTCTGAGAGACAGTGCACTCCAAGGAAATGAGGACTGCAGAAATGTGTGTGTAATGGCTACGAGACCAAGCACCTGGAAAGAGGTGTAGCGAGAAATAAGTCACAAGGCATGGCCCTACCACATGTAACTTAGAAAGTTCCTTCCCACAAAACCCAGGATATAGTACCAACTCAATGATGTCTGAACTTTAAACCCCTTAAATACACAAATCAACTGTAGAAAAGATCTATGTTTTATAGTCGTGTTATTTTTATAGCCTCAGTTTCATCACTTGCATTGGATGATTTCTGAAGTCTTCAGAATTTCATAACTCCACTCAGATGGAGTAAGAGCAGTGATCTAGAGAGGCTTCTACTTCCAGTTAAGGAGCCAAGATGGTAAGACAAGGTCCACTTTTATCTTCCTTCGCAGAAAAAATAAAACATGCAGAACAGAAATGTATGGGACATTAAGCAATAATCTGTGGTGGACAGTGCTCTGGAGAGACACAGGAAGCAGGGGTGGACTGTGACCTTGAGAGACACAGGAAGTAGGAGGGCTCAACCCTATAGGGGGTACATCTTAAAAGTAAGACCCAAGTCTCAGGTCAGTTAACTGCATTGGCGAACAAAAATTTTATTTTATTTTTTTCATATATTTTTATTGTAATTAATAGAAGGGTTACATGATATTTGCCAGTTAGATGGTACATTAATTCCCATACATTGATACCCTTTCACATGTCTTGGTACCCGTTTCCCTCCCCACCCCCACACCCCACACCCGTCTTGGTTTTCCCCCCTTCTCTATCAAATTTCAAATAACCAAATACAAATATATCCAATATATCAGGTAACAAAGTGAGATACTGTAACAATATGAGATAACCAAGGGACAGCAAAAGAGATGAGAGATAACATAGTACCTTAAGAACAACAATCATTCATTATATGGCTTTTGTTTCTATATCCTAGAGATCCTTTCATTTAGCGTCATACTATATGGCCTTATGTATCCAGGTTTTGCTCTATTGCAAATCTCTGCTAGGAGAGCCCAAGGTTTCTACTGATTATGACAAATGAGGGAAACCATTGAGCCTAAGTTCCTTTGAGTCTGGCTTACTTCACTTAATAGGATTTTTTCTAAGTCTTTCCATTTCCTAACAAATGGGGCGATGTCATTCTTTCTGACAGCAGCATAGAATTCCATTGTGTACAAATACCACATCTTGTTGATCCACTCATCAACTGAGGGACATCTAGGTTGGTTCCATATCTTTGCTATGGTGAATAGTGCTGCAATGAACATTGTTGTGCTAGTGGATTTAGTATGTCCTTGTTTCTAGATGATTGGGTAAATGCCAAGTAGTGGAATTGCTGGGTCATAGGGAAGCTCTATGTTTAGTCTTTTGAGGAATCACCATACTGCTTTCTATAGTGGTTGAATGAGTTTGCACTCCCACCAACAGTGTAGTAGTGATCCCTCCTGGCCACATCCCCTCCAGCATCTGTTGTTATTAGTTTTCTTGATCCTGGCCATTCTAACTGGAGTGAGGTGGAATCTTAGAGTTGTTTTCATTTGCATTTCTTTTATGACCAGAGATGTTGAGCATTTCTTCATGTGTCTATAGGCCATTTTTGTTTCTTCAGAGAAGACTCTCATTAAGTCTTTGGCCCATCTTTTAATGGGATGGTTGTTACTTTGGAGATTATTTTTGGATTGATTCAATTTTTTGAGCTGTTGATATATTTTAGATATGAGGCCTTTGTCCGTTGTATGGTAAGTGGGACTGCATTAAACTGTAGAGCTTTTGTGCGGCAAAGGACATAGCTAGTAAACTAATTAGAAATCCTACAGAGTGGGAAAAGATCTTCACCAACCATACAGAGAACAAAAATTTTAAGTGTCTCTGAGAATGAAAGTACGCCCAGCACCCAACAAATTAATATTAAGGATATCTGATATTAAGTTGAAAATGCCTACTAGCAAATGAAAAGGAAACAGTGATTCATAATGAGGGTTAAATCAGCTCAGAACTGACACCGATGTGCAAATGATCAAGCAGGAGATTATTATAATTGCTTACTGTGTGTTCAGAAAATTAAATGGAGATAAAAATATATTCTAGAGGGAAAAAAAACAAAGTGTCTGGAGTCGGAAGTATAATGTTTAAAAAAATAACTATATGGGATACACCTAACAACAGATTAAAGACCACAAGCAAACAAGGTTAGTAGACCAGAGGATAATGTCAGAAAGTAGCAAAATGAAAATCAGAAAATCAAAAAGACATGCAGACAGTCACCCAGTGACCCAAAATATCCATAATCGTCATCTCCAAGTAAAGGAGAGGAAAAGTTGAAAGCGAACAGGAAAAAAAATCATTGAAGGAATAACAATTTAGTTTTCATCAAAGTCAATGAAAACCATAAACTCATAGATGCAAGAAACTCAAATAATCCCAAGCACAGGGCCCATGAAGGAAGCATGGCCTGGTTGCATCGTCAAATTCTTCAAACATCAGCCATAAAGAGAAAACCTTAAAAGCAGCTGGAGTGGCAGACGACATGTTCTCCACAGACATTGCCCCAGAGTGGACAGAGGACAGCAGTAAAGTCCTGAGGAAACCCTGAGCCTACTGGCCTCATCATATACTAACAAAGTTTAGTATCGAACAAGCAGACATGACTCTAAAGGAAACTTCTAGCCACTAGTTACACTTAACTGTGTTGCTACCTTAGGCGCAGATAGTTGCGAACCTATCCATTATGAATTACAAAACTCCTTCTGAGCCTTGTTTAACATGTGGACTAGCCACGAAAGAAACATGGCCAAACCAGAGAGGAATTGCACCATAAAATGTAAGTTGATGAAGCAGCATTTGGAAGGAAGGTAGCTAGGACACGCTACCTTGGCTCTGCTCTTCCTGGAGGAAAACAAATGCTCAAAATCCTCCCGTCAAAGGTTCTGATACCAGGCACAGGGGCCACAGGATTAAGGGATTCACTTGGCTTTTGAAAAGACTCCTCGGGGACCACAAAGCCACTTCAAATCCTCCCAGTACTTTTGTGGAAGCGGATAGAAGTCTCGGGCTGCATTAGTGACTGCCGTGACTTTCATCTTTTCTGCACAGAGCCATTCATTAGAGAATGCTTTATTTCAATAATAAGCCCTCCGTGCTGCAAATCAGGCTGACCTTTCCACTCATCAATTAAACATTTTTAAATCTCCCACTGTGGGCCAGAAAGGGGAAGACAGTGGGAGTGAAGAGACGCACAGGAGTTGGTCTCTTTCCTTGCAATGTCATGAACATGGACCTAAAAAGTTCAAGAAGCCATTAGTGATGCCTGACGGGAGGATGCCCAAGTCTGGGAGGTCATTTTTACCAGGAAGTGGCTAGGTGGAGGAGCACTTTCCTAATGTCTTCAGACCTCACGGTGGAGAATTCACTAAATACAGACTGTGTATGCTGAGGAAATGGCAGCTGCAGTAACAAAGAGATCCCCAATGGCCCTAGAGATAGAGCAAGAAAGAAGACAGAAGTTCTTTTCTTCTTTCCTGTGGTGACAGTAAAGGGTCAGGGTTAAAGACAGGGAGCTGCCTCCCAGGGTCCCCCCCCACCTCAGCTGAGAGATGTTGGGCCATCTTCAGCATGCAGCTCAGCAAGGCTTTTGGCAGCAGCAAGCAAGAACCAAAGGGAAACTCAAGTCCATGGCAAGTAATGCTTCCCTGGGAAAATCAAGATCACAGCTCTGTTCCCTGCTCACAGTCTGAGCTCCTCTTCTGCTTCTCAGGAGACAAACGTACCTGAGAGTTCTGACTCGACCGACTTAAGTAAGCAAGAGCTTCTCGTAAGGTAACCTAAACCCAGATTCAAGAAAAGTAAAGTTCTAGGGGCAGGAGTGGTAGAGTGTTTGCCTTGCATGCACAAAGCTCTGGGTTCTCTGTACCACATACTCATAAAATGGGGACCATGTCATGAGAAAGGGTATCAATGTTTGTGAAGTTATGCACCTTCTATCTGGTGAATATAATGTAACCCTTCTATTAATCACAATAAAAAATTATTTATAAAAAAGGCCAGGGGGCCAGGAGTTTAGCCTAGTGGTTAAGGTGCTTGCCTAGCATGCATGAAGACCCAGGTTCAATTCCTCGGTACCACATACATAGAAAAAAGCCGGAAGTGGTGCTGAGGCTCAAGTGGTAGAGCTCTAGCCTTGAGAAAGTCCAAGGACAGTGCTTAGGCCCTGAGCTCAAGCCCAGGACTGACAAAAAAAAAAGAAATCCAGAAGCAGCACTGTGGTACAGTCCTAGCCTTGAGAGGGCCCAAGGACAGTGTCCAGTCCCTGAGTTCAAGCCCCAGAACAGGCAAAAAAAAAAAAAAAAAGTAAAGATCTGTACTCTAACAGGCCAAAGGTTTTCTAATACATCTGTATTGCAAAACATATCCATGGTACAAAGCATCTTAGTAAAAAGGCAATGGCCTTTGAGTTGGCCTATCACCTAAGGTTTCCACAGCATCTCTGCTTTGCACTTACAAGGTAGAATGCCCTCATCAGCGTAGTCCCTGAATCCTACGTGTACCCTGAAGACAAATTTTAAGTTTTTTCCTTCCCATCACCCTAAAGAAGAGTCTGTCTGATATTTCCCAAATGGGATGTATTCCCCCTCTAAAACAAACACAAAAAATATGTCATATTCCTCTACTCAAGAGGCGCCATATTTTAAAAGAAAAGAACTAAAGACATAGTAGAAGAAGTTTTCTGACTTGATGTCAAGTAAGTGAGGAGAATGAACAACTGCATCTTATTGTCTTGTCCCGAATAAAACTACTGCCCTGAGCCTAGTGGCCAGGGGAGGAGTCTGCCTAATTCACCTGCATCCCACTTCTTTGAGGCCAGTTCCATTCTGAACCTCCATCACGGCAATGGCTGCTCTTGTCAATGGTGTGTTCATGCAGCTCTCCCACAACGAAAATGCAAGAGACTCAGAACAAGACAGGGGAAGGTTTTGTTGCATTCCCTATGAGGCCTGCCATCTAAACAGGGCTGCATTTGATTCTCTTAGAGGCATTTCTAATTGCCAATTGCATACAGTGATGACACCTCCAATATAACATTCACAATCCTTCCTCTGTCCAAAAAGGCAGGTAGTTGTAATTGAAAATTACTGGTCCTTGAGATAGCTGGATGGCGGGGAGAAGAGCTATCCATGTGCTCATTGATTTGGTGGAGAAATGAGCACATTTCACCTCAGCTTGACCTTCTTTACTTGTTCTGACCATGAAAGCACATCAAAACCACTTCCCTTCCTTCTCCCCAGGAAATTCTATTGATTGGATGTTAAGATGTTCAGAGTTGCTTGAATACATGTAGTCAAATTCAGTCTAGGCAATAACTTGATTTACATTTAAAAACTACAGGCAGACAAGAAAAAGTAGAACACATAATAGCTACCATTACCTTAATTCACATTTTTACTTATTGTTTTATTGACATAAGGAAACATTCACCAGGCATTCTCCAAAGGAGACACCTTTTTGTTGTGTTTTTTTTTTTCAAAATAGATCTTTGAACTTTGAAGAAAAGAAAAACTGTGGTCTTACACTTAAAAACTTAAAAAACTGACATCTGAATTCTGTGTCTGTTACAGAGACAGCATGCCTGGGGAGTGTCTTGTACTGAAAACGCCCATTTGCTCCATAAATCCTGGAGTAACACCCCCGACACACACCATTCCCTTCCATTAAAGTAAGACTGAACAAATAATTTGGGAAGAGAAACACTCTACCCTTGTCATGAGAGCCAGATGCCATGTAAATCACATGGTATAAATAGATAAATTCAGAACCTCATGAAGTTTGTTGCCACATTCACTGAATCTATGTCTTATTGTGTAAACAGGGACTTTACACACAGGTGGCTGTGACATCACATGCTGTTAAAATGCTTCAGAATGGTTCAATTATATTAGAAAGAATTAAATATTTTTAAATATAGCCTATCTTTGTTAAAAGAAAAAAGGGGAATGGCTAGTTTAATAATGTCAGTGAGAAGATAGGCACTTAACAGTAAAACATTTCATTGTACTCTGCTTTCAGTAATGAAGTCCATAGACAAACTCAGAACTTTAGCACCATTTTGGGTCTCAGAAAAGACTTTTTGCATGTAGTCATTTAGAAAATTACTTGGATTCTAAGAGTAGGAAGCCTTTTTAAAATGCTTCTCCTTTTAAACATGAATAATCTTTAACAGATAGTCATGTAGGGGAGAAACGTTTGAAAAATTATAGCCATTGTTTGTGTTTCTAGCCAGGCTGAGACTGTTGAAAGCCAAACTTCTGGAAACCCACATTCCAGTAAAGCACCCTGGATTCAGGGGGTGCAAAGGTTACTGACTTCAACTTATCAGCAAGCCTTCAGTGCATCCAGCAAAGGAACGCGTTAGACACAAACTCCTATTCCAGTGTTTTTGTTTTACATTCCAGGTTTCCTCAGCCCTAGCTTTGCCTGGTGGTATTTTTTAAAAAGGAGAAATAGCCAACAACAATCTAGTCATTTCTAGGTCTTTGGAAACTGGCTGCACTGATGTTACATGTCCTCTCCCTCCTCTGGCCTCTCCAGTTGATGCTCAACTTGGAACTGTACAAGCATATTCCTCCAGGGAGGCAGGAACTTCATTATGAAGTGACTCCATTTCTCAGTTGGAGACATAGCCACCCTACACTGTCTCTTGTCCAGGACAGGCATGGGTGTGGAAGCCATGATAGGAACATGGCTTCTCTGTCGTGGGTTCTCTGAGCCTGCTCCTGTGTCCCTCTCCTTGTTGAGCTCCACCTCCACCAGGGCGTCACCTGCCTTCTGGCAGTGTGACCCCTCTGCAGCTCTAGGTCCTTCACCATTCCTCAGTGGACTTGTGCTCTGCAGCTCACAGAAGCTCTCAGGGCTGTGTTGGAGCCATAGGTGCCAGCTGCAGCATGCCAACCCACAGTGCCATTCCTGCTCTCTACTCCCCATTCCAGAACCTTGCTGAATCTCACTCAGCCACTGACAGAGTGGAAGAAGAAAGGAAGACTTCCTGGCAGTTCTCCATTCTGCCATTTGATCATCAGCCCCTCACCAGAGCAGGGTGTCGTCCAGAGTTCAGGACTTAGGTGACAGCCTGTTCAATGCTGTCACTTCTCTTCCTCCTTCCCCACTCCCAACCCACCCCAGTTTAGCAGCTCTGCCTCTGCTGATCCCCTTTCAAAGATATCCCAGCTTCTACCTGGATCTGTGCCCTTTTGTTTTAAACACTAACCTGATTTTTCTCTTTCTTCTGTGACAATACTTTGTGGGGACAAATGGTAGACCAAGCAACCCTCCCGCAGGATGCCTGGCATGGAAGAGAAGAGCCAATGGAACCGTCATGTTTGCAGGCACTGTCCCGTCACCCATGAACACAAGACTCTTTCCTGACACAGAAGAGAAATTCCTGGCTACACCTGGCTTCTAGTGTCAGATCCACTGAATCTCAGCAAGCAGGATTGAATTGAAATCTCCATTAGCTCCTTAACTCAGTGCGGGGGAATACCAAAAAGATTATTGGAGGTCAAAAGTAACACCACGAAGGCCAATGGCGATGGGTTATTTTCCAAAGAATTCCTTCAATGATGCTGAAGACATTTTTGGTGCATACTGTCTTTGTGGAGGCAGAGAATAGAGCTCTAGCACAAGGACTGAGGAGATGCTTTCTGGACTCAAGACCTGGTTGAGCATTGGCAAGATGCCAGTCCCGGCTGTGCTTTTCTTTTCCCATTTGTAAAAGGCAGCATCACAATGGTACCTGCCACGTGGGTACTAGTAAGATGAAAACACAAGGACTGAGTGCAGTGCCCAGTGAATGCTGAAGTGTTAGGGCATTGCAAGGAATCACGAGCATCTTAAGGCTCACCGTAGGAAATTCTAGTTTCTCCTAGGCTGCATCCTTCTCCTCCTCCTTCCCTCCTCCTCTTCCTTGTCCTCCCTACTTCATTTTTGTTGTCATCTTCCTGCTTCTCCCCTTCCTTCTCCTTGGCTCATGACTGGTCTTCTCAAGGGATTCCTGGTCTACAGCGGATGCACCCCCCTCTCTGTACGGGCCAGCCCATGCATGTTGGCTGCTCTCCATCTGCCTCCTATCTCAAGATGTCCACCAGAGTTACTCTGAATTGGGTACATTTTGTTGGTTACTTTTTTTCCATTGATACCTTTTTTTTTTGCTAGTCCTGGGGCATGAATTCAGGGCCTGGACACTGTCCTTGGGCTTTCTCTAGCATTCTACCACTTGAGCCACAGCACCACTTCTGGCTTTTTTCTGTGTATGTGAACCCAGAGCTTTATGTGTGTTAGGAGAGCCACTAGGCCATGCTCCAGGTCCCTGTTCCTTGATTTTTGTGATATGACTACCATAGTCTCAACTGAAACTCTTGACAGCCCGCAGACCTTTCTAGAACAGGGCCTGGCATGCTCCTGAGAGAGTGCTCTTCTCTTTTTAGAAGCTCTCTTTGTGAACTTCACATTTCTATTTCTCCTGGACCTGTGAAACATTCTCCATCTCCCAAATACCCTTGTCTGTGGCATAGCTTTCTCCCATTTATCACATTTCTAGTGGGTTACTTATTCTCCCCAGGAGTCACAGGTAGACATCATCTGCCTTTGAATGTTAAAAAAAAGTTAGGCAAACTAAGAACTGTTTGACTACAAGGTAATGCTCTACTATATGTTATGGTGGTATTGGAAATCTTCCATATAAACATAAACACATCCAAAAGTAAAATAAACTTCAAAACCAAAGTTACAGTTTTACAGCTCAAAAATGTAACTATCAAATCCACTGTCTTCCTATCACTTCCCATTTTGGGAGAAGTTACAGTGTTAATCACTTTCTCATATCAAAAATGTGTATCTGCATGTCATACATATTGGTGGCCTTCTGTAGCTGGCTTCCTTTATTGCTCACTCTTAAACCAAAGCTGAAGTGTTCTTATTCTCCAAATACCAAATCATTTTTCCATCCAAAATGAGGGATCTAAGATGGACTTGCACAGAGGACAGGGTCATGTCTGTCCCCTTCTTGGATGATTTTCAGACACAGGTCGTACTCCATGTGTGGAAGGATCGGGGGAAAGATCAGGAAAGTCCCTAGAGAGAGAATGTAGGTAGTGGAGGATAATGCCATAGCATAAAAAGGGGCGGTTATGAAGAAATGGGATCCAGATTTAAGTGACATCACTGTGTTATTTGACATCACTGTGTCTTAAATTTCTTTGTCATTTAAAAAGTAAATAAAAGCTGACCTGTGGAGCTTTGCAAAATGAGAAAAGACCATACCATGTAGGCCAGTAGCTTGGGCCAAGGGAAGGAAGTACCAGAGGAAAAGAATAATCCAGAGATTTTATTGAATTTGTCATGAATCTTCCTTGCCATATCTCAGAAGGCTGAGACTCTCTCCCTGGTGTTAAAAGGTGCTGTTATATGCACTTTGGCATCTGTCCATGTTAGCCCCACACTGGCTTCCATCCTTCTCCCCGTCTAGTTTCCTCATTAGTGTTAGAGACAAGCCAATGCATGGGCGGCTGCATAAGCTCAGGTTTCCCATTGGTTCTGGGTTGGAGTCTGGAAGCCTGGAAAGGCACATGTTGGGCAAACAGATGCACGGAAGTGAGCATGTATGCCAGGAGAGAGTGCCTCCACTCTGAATTCTGAAACTGGCTTGGAAGTTTCCAAACCTCCATGTTTTTCCACGTCTAAGACTCTCATCCTCCCTCGTGGGGCTGTCAGGTTGTTCCCTGCAGCCCAGTCGTGCCTCCATGGAATGTATCTGCCTGCCCTTGCCTCAGACTTCCTGAGTTTGAGGCACAGAAGGGAGCAGGAGAAGAGAGTGTGTGTTACTGGGTGATGGTGATAAGAAACTATGTGACTGTGCCTTCTGACTAGGACGGGATGAAGTTGTTTGTTTTTTTTAATCTCATATTTCATGCAGGGCTGGGCTGAGGATGTGGCAGGCATGGCGTATGCCCTACGTTCACTGCCAGAGGGGGCTCCCTGCCTGCCACAGGTGAGAGCCAGCTCTGGGCTGCCTGCCCCAATGGGGGAGGGGGTGGGGTGGGACTGGTGGTGGAGGGCGGGGAAGGATTGGTCCCTGGAGAACTCTCCCTGAGAATCCAGAAACCGCATTCCGTGAAGGTCATCTTTTTCAAGTCATAAGTGAAATCACAACAGATCCAACCCTTACATTGGTCAATTTTCCAACTGCAAAATTTGGGACACTATAAAATGATGTGGCTCAAAAAATTATATGTCTGAAACACTGGACCTTGCCTTCATGCTAAACCTAAATGCTTAATCTCCATAAATATTCATATGAAGCATTAGTTGAGTGCCTTGTGGTCAAAACCCACAAAATCAAAACAAACTATGTCTTGCTTTACAAATAAGGCATTGAACTGTGGTCCTGGACATAATACATTCGTGTATTAATATTTTTTCAAAAGAATGCATATGTTCACCTGTGGTGGTTGTATTTGCTCTTTCTTGCTAAGCAAGGGACCTATGCCTTTGCATCTTTGGCAAATGAGGACGGGTGCCCACCACCGAATTCAGAGCTCTTCTCACCACTCACTGCTATCCAACCCATCCTTTCTCCTGTTGGTGGTCCATTTTGACGTCCTGCTAAGATCAATGGATAGCTCTTCCTGTCCCAGCCTCCATATCTTAAAGTGCCAAGTCCACCCATCCCACCAGAGTCTTTCAAACACAAGTACCCAAATGGCAGTCAGAAGAGAAACGAAGTGTGGTTCATGGATTAACCCTCAAACCTCTACCAGGAAATAATGATAGTCATGTGAAAATGTTTCGTGCATGTTTAACATATTCAACTGTTCTACAACTAGGTCTTGATAATCCAACCAATTTGGCTCCTGCAAGCTGCCATCCAACAACCCTCCCATACGATTTGCTGTGGGGTCTCCCACCTCTGCTCCTAATGCCCTTTCCCTTCTCTCTTTTGGCAGTGGTCAGTCTATATCCGAGCTGCTGTCCGGAAGGAAAAAGGCCTGCCCATTCTCGTGGAGCTACTTCGGATAGATAACGACCGCGTGGTATGTGCAGTGGCCACCGCTCTCCGGAACATGGCCTTGGACGTCAGAAATAAGGAACTCATAGGTACGTCGTCTGTCTCCCAGCAACCTAGTTTTGCAGTGAAAGTGTTTTCTCCTGCGTGAGCGTCGCTGAGTCTGTGCTGAGCATGAGCGTGTGCAGAAAAGAGTGTAGTTACCGGTGTGTTTCAGCTCTCCTTCCGTCCTCAATCCAATGCCTCGGCTGATCGTGTAGAATTTAGAGAAAACAGAATTTTATTGACAGTGCTAATCCTCGCAAATGAAAAATAATCACAGTGCCCAGCACTAATCCTCTTGTTCCAGAGTCTGGATCTTTGTAGAGTTGTTTGTTTGCTTACCAGGTGGTGAGAAGAGAACTCCTCGAGGAAGTAGGATTCTTTCCTTCCTTTCTCTCCTTCAGGGAGAACGAGACTGTGGATGAGAGCATACTGGCTCCTTAACCACATTTTTAAAAAACAAAATTCTCTCCAAAGATATACTGAGGACCTTTTATTAATGAAGCACTGAATAGTAACATCTCCTTGGATTTGTTGAGCAAATATTTATTTGTATCCATCATTGTTCCAAGCTTTTTCTGTGCCCTGAGATTTCCACCAATGGGTGAATCCGACAGAAAGCCCCTGGGTTTGTGGAGTTCTTATTGGAGAGCGTGAAGACCTACAATAAATAATACAATGTTGTATGTTCAAAGGGTCCGAGGAAGATGAAACTGATAAAAGAGGCTCTAAAGAAGAGGTTGGATGTTTTTAGTTTGAGGTGAAATTCACCCAGCATAAAGTTAGTCATTCTAAACTACGCAAATTCAGTGGCTTCTAGTGTATTTCCATTATTGTTTAGCCACCACCTGTCAGTCCTAAAACTTTTTACTATTCTGAAGGAATACTTCCTTCTGTCTACTAACCAATCTGTTTCTATCCTCATCCTTCCAGCCTCTGGCACCCAATAAGATGCCTTTTGTCTGCAGACCCCCCGTTTTTGGGCTCTGTGTGTGTATGTGTGTGTGTATCTGTCTCTGTACCCCTGTCTGTGTGTATGAATATATACATACATACACACACATATATATAGTATAATGATCATATAGAATATAACCTTTTCTGATTCACTTAGTGTAAGGACCATGATTTTAATTTTTATTAAGTATTACTAAATCATAATTGCATGTATTTATGAGGTACAAAGTGATATAACATTGTACAATGTGGAAAAATTAAATTTTTGTAATCAGCATGTCCTAAACACCTCAAATACTGCTGACCTCTCTTCTGTTGGTGTTGTTTGTTGCTTAGTTTGGGGTTTATTTGTACCACAATTGGGACTTAACCTCAGAGCCTGGGCACTGTCCCCTAGTGTCTTTGCTCAGAGACTCGTGCTTTACCAGAGCTCCATTTTGGGCTTCTTTGCTGATTAACTGGAGATAAGAGTCTTATAGATGCTTGTGCCAGGCTGGCTTTGAACTGTGATTATCAGATATCAGCCTCCCAAGTAGCTGAGGTTTACAGGCTTGAGTGCCCCCAACACCCGCATTGTTTTGTTTGTTTGTCTGTTTGTTTGTTTTGCCAATCATGAGCCTTGAACTCTGGGCCTAGGCACTCTTGGGCTTTTCCAAGGCTAGAACTCTACCACTTGAGCCACAGCATAACTTTTGGCTTTCTCTGTGTATGTGGTACCAAAGAGTCGAACCAAGGGGTTCATGCATGCTAGACAAGCACTAGGCCATACTCCCCGCTCCATTTTGTTTTGAGACAGTCTCCCTTTGTAATTCTGTGTTGTTGACCTTAAATTTGATATGCTCTCTAGTGCTGGCATTATAAGCCTATGCCACCACATGCAGCTCAAAGTTTACCACTATTGACAAGAGAACATTTGAAACTTTATTCTCTTTGCAATTTTGAAATGTAAAATGCAATGCAATAACCCTCAAGAATTTTATTCCTCCCATCTACTGTGAATGTGTGCCCAATTCTCCCAATCCCAAGCCTCCATCATTCTGTTCTCAGATTCTATGTGGATGTTTTGGTTTGTTTTAGCTTTTACATTTAAGTGAGATCCAACGTAATTTATCACTTTCTGCCAGGTTTATTTCATAGCACTTCCTTCCGTGTTATCACAGATGACCCCATTCCCTTCTCATTTGTCTTGGAAGTGTGTTATTTTGGATCACGATTGTCTCCATTCTCCATGCTGGACACTTAACCTGAGCCATGTCTGTTCTACTGGGAATAGTGCTAGGAACATAGGCCTGGCACAAATGTATTGCAAATACTTATTTCAACCCTTTGCATCTATGAAATGAGACTGCTGGATCATGCAGCAATTCTATTCTTAGTCTCTTCATACAGTTTCCCATAATGAATGCACTGATTTACATTCCCACAATAAGTGTACAAGCTGTCTGTGTCTCTTTTCCCCACACTACTGCCAATACTTATCTCCCATCATTGTTATAACAGCTATTCTGACCAGTGAGGTAATACTGCAGTTTGACTTGCATTCCTTTCATGATTAGTAATTTGAATTTTTTCATATGACCATGGGCTGTTTGTATGTCTTCTTTGAGAAATTATTCATGTCTTTTAAAACCTATTATTTTCTTGCTTCTTCATGTATTTTGGATATTAACCTACTGTCAGATCAATGCCTTAAAAATATTTTCTTCTACTCCATAGGTGGCCTCTTTAGCCTGTTAATTATTTCCCTGGCTTTGCAGAATCCTTTTAGTCTGATGTCTGAGGTAGTCCCATTTGTCTATTTTTGTCTTTATTAGTTTTAGAGTCAAACTCAGAAAATCATTGCCACAAAAAAGGCTATTCCTTTACTTTTTCTTTGAGAAGTTATGTAGTGCCCAGAGTTATGATTAAGCATTTAATTCATTTATGTTGGATTCATGTTGGATAGAGCATGAGAAAAGGGTCTATTTTTGTTCTCTATGTTGATATCCATTTTAAGATTCTAAGTGAAAGGTCACGGTAGGAGTAGTTGAGAAGGCAACCCTTAAGCTAAGTCTTAAAGGCAGTGAAAGTGTTGCATGCTTGTATTTATGGGCAAGGGAGTCCAGGCAAGAGTGAAGCACAAGGAAATCTTCTGCAGATCACCCCCTGGCACGGGAACTAGATGTGAGCCAATGGGGTCCCCAACCTTCAAAAGACCTTGTGAGTCTGGCAGAGCAAGTGGTGAGAGCCAGGCCAGACTGGCTCATAAATGCAACTGCACCATACTTACAATACATAATAAGGGAAGAAATAAACTTGCAATTTAGAGTTTAATTTAAATGGTTGTGAAGTTATTTAAACTTGTTCGTTAGCTCGAAAGGTCAAAGCCCCCTTTCCATATACACTTTTCTTTTTTCTCACACAGTCCTATCAAACAAGATAGCACGGAGCTTCCAATAAATGTCTATCTTTGCTCTATAACACAGAGGAAAGAATCAATAGCTAATCAGTCTACTGCCCGGATGCTAAGTACTAGGTATTGTGTTTTTGTGTGTTTTATTTCTTTTGGTGGATTAAAATATAACAAACAGTGAGCTATCGATTGCCTTTCTAGCTTCTAGGCATCTCTTCTTTCTCCAAAGCCACTTATCTATACTCTGGCTGAGGCAGAACATTTGGCTCTCCATGGTGCCCAGGCTAAATAAAGCCTTTACTATCCAGTGTCACCACTCAGGAAACATTGCCAGCCACTTAGAAACAGGAGGAGAAATTCCTAAGCACAGGCTTTACGGAAGCAGTCTTTTTTTTTTTTATTTATTTAACCTGAATGAAAAGACCAGGAACTTTGTAAAACCTTAGACTCTGTTTAGAAGAAATTAAATTTTGTTGACACTTGTATTTTTTTGTCTTGTTTTTAAATAAAAATGTGAACTCAGGCTTGAAACCACAGCCTGTCACTCTTACTGGAATTTTCTACTCTTGACTGGTGCTCTACCACCCGAGCCATCCCTTGAATTCTGGCTTTTGGCCTAGTAAAGTAGAGATAAGACTCTCAAAGATTTGTCTTGCCAGGAAGGTTTTAAACTGTGATTAACATATCACAGACTCCTAAGTAGCTTGAAATATAAGCCTGATATTTATAACAATATTGTAATATAACTATGCTTACTTTAAATGTTGCGTCAAGGTAGCGATTTTTTGTAGGAAAAAGCAATACCAAACCATGCATTTTTTAAGGTAGTGATCTGGAGCCAAGAACAAGATGAAAGGTAGATCTCTTAGACTTTCTAAAAACACTGCTTGAAAGTTTTAGTGCCCTCATCTAGTCCCTGGCTTATGTGTCATCTAATTCTCATGACTTCCAAGTAGGCATCTCTGTGGAAACCCCAGACCTCACTTCCAGTTGACTATCTAATGCCACCACTGAATATCCACCAAGCTTCTCAGATGCATTCTGTCCATAACCTAGTTTCACCCATCCTATCTGCCAGGAACACTGTCACTCCTGAGTTCTGCCCAAACCTGAGCCTTCATAGCCTTCCCTGAGACAGCCAGTAGTCAGCCTGTTTGCGCTGCAACCAGGGTGGACCCACAGAAGTCTTCTTTAGCTCACATCTAACAAGCATTCATCTCCAGCCCACAGATCTGGACTTCCTGATGGATTTATCTTCTCATGATCTTATCTTCACAGCCTTCTGCCTGCACACATAATCTCTCACCCGGGCTGTCACTGTGGCTTCCTCTCCAATCTCTCTTCACCCCATCATCAGCCCTCCCAGAAACAGCCATAGTGATATTCTGGGTCAGCCTGTGAAATTCCAGGTCAAGTCATCTTCCCATCTCTACCCACCCCCCCCTCCTCATCTCAGACACTGCAAACACCGCTCTTGTGGACAGATCCAGCTGCTGTCACCTTGAAAACCCCACCTTCTATGGGTCCTGCAGCAGCGCCTGATCCACTGTGCTCCTCCCCCACCATCCCTATCACATCGGATCAGATCCGGCCTCAGGACATCTGACCATCTTTTGCCATCACTCTTCTCCCTTCAGGTATCCGAGCACACCACTGTCCCTCGCTCAGGGTTTTCACCCAAGGGCAGTCAGGGGGGCACCATAATTAAAATTCCACTCACCTACCTTCGCTGCTTGATTTTCTTCACAGTGTCTACTCCAGATAAATCCAGCATAAGATGATTCTGAATGCTGGGAAATAGCACAAACTAGCAGCTCTCACTAGTAGCAGATCACAGAGGAAAGAACCTGTATTGTCCGGTATGCTAATAGCGAAGCTGTAATACTCTATAGGCTGAGTGTATTAAGTGCAATTTTGATGTGCAGTGTTTTCTACCTTTTTTACCAGTACTGATTTCTGAACTCAGGATCTGACATACCGTCTCACCTTTCTTGCTCAGGATTGATAATCTACCACTTGAGACATGCTACCAACCTAACTTTGGTTGGTTCATTGGAGATGTGGTCTCACAAACTTTTCTAAGCCAGCCTTGCCTGGCTGTAAACTAATCCCCCAGATTTCAGCTTCCTGAGCAACTAGAGTTAACAGAACAACTCAGCGGTACCTGGCTGGCTTGGAACATTTTGACCTTAATGATAGCTTGCCATGATGTAATCTACGATCAGTTAGGAGAGCCCCTGGGTACAACTATAATAATATTATTTCTCACCCTCTCCGCCAGCTGAAATGTAAACCCACCAGGGCCAGAGCTCTTCTGTGTTTCTTGCCTGATGCATCTTACAAAGCCACTATACTATGCCATCCAGGGTAGGTATGAATGACTCAACTAGGTTTATCCTGTCTGTCGCCTTGAAAGAAACTCCAAGCTGAGCACAGTGACACACTCTGTCACCCTAGCAATGACAGAGCCTAAAATAGGAAGGTCAAGATTCAGGCAGGAACTAAAACCCTATCTCAAAAGCAGCCAATGGGGCTGGGAGTTTAGACTAAGTGGTAGAGTGCTTGCCTAGCACGCATGAAGACCCAGGTTTGATTCTTCAGTACTACACACATAGAAAAAGCCAGTAGAGTGCCAACCTTGAGAAAGCCCAAGGACAGGTCTGAGGCCCTGAGTTCAAGCCCCAGCACTGGAGGAAAAAAAAGCAAGCTGGGCACAGTGTCTCACGCCTGTAATCCTAGCTACTGAGGAGGCTGAGATCTGAGGATCAAGGTTCAAAACCAGCCCGGGAACAAAAGGACCTGAGACTCTTATCTCCAATTAACCTCTAGAAAATGGGAAGTGGGGCATGGCTCAAGGGTAAGGTGGTAGCCTTGAGGTAACAAACTTAGGGACAGTGCCCAGGCCCAGAGCTAGGGTGATAGCCTTGAACTGAAGAGCTCAGGGACAGCACCCAGGCCAAGTTCAAGCCCCATGACCCACAAAAAATAAGTAAATCAATCAATCAATCAATCAGCCAGTGAAAAGCAGGGTTGAAGGTGTGACTCGGCAACAGAGTAGCAGTAGCTGCCTCCTTCACAAGCACAAGACCTTGAGTTCAAAACCCAGTGCTACCAAAAACAACAAAACACTTCAAGACAATATGGAAGTAGACAGAGTTAATGAAGTGCTAATAAAAAGGGGGTTGTATGTTAATGAATAATGAAAAGAATCGGTGTATTTCCTCTTTAAGTGTAGTAAGCGCATGCAGACCCCCAGAATTTCAGAAGGAATCTGGCTCTTTCCATCAGCTGGTTTGGGGTTTCAGTTTAAATCACACATCTCTCCTTAGACTGTTCCTCCGTTAGAGGTTGAGGGCCGCTGAGCCTAGGGATGTTTCTTCTTCAGAGGACTCCATTATCAGGAAAACTCAAAAGACATAATTGAACAGTAAGCACGCTGGCCATTCGATATAAAGAAGTATACGGTGGCACTAACAGGAAAAGAGCACACTCAGCCATCCCCTACTTTATCTTCTCTTTTGTGCTGTTTCCATGGTTATGTGTGTGTCCCTGCAAGCTGGTGTTAAACATGCTATAGATAGATCCTGCATTCTCCATTAAGAAGAGGCGTAGTGGCTGCGATTATTGTACATCCATACATTTCTTTGCAAGCTTCAAAAATCTTAATTATCCTCCTGAGTAGTGAAGAATTTTTAAGGACAGCAATAATTAGCTTCAGTGAAGAGAGCCAAGGATATTGCATCACATGAAAAGTTTCATGAAACGCTATCCCCTTTAAAACTCGGACAGTTTTTGGAGCTAGCTAGGAATTTTAGCCATATTCCTCTGATGGGAGCATAGAATTCCATTATGTGTCTATGTACCCCATTTTCTTGATCCATTCATCTACTGAGGGACAACTGAGTTGATTCTGTATCTTCCTTTGAGAAGCAATATTGCAGTGAACATGGTTGTGTTGGTAACTTTGGTTTTTTTTTTCCAGTCCTGGGGCTTGAATTCAGTGCCTGGACACTGTTCCCGAGTTTCTTTTGCTCAAGGCTAGCACTCTACCACTTGAGCCACAGCACCACTTCAGACCTTTTCTGCTGATATGATTCTAAGAAAACAAACCCAAGGCTTCAGGCATGTTAGGCAAGCAGTCTACCACAGAGCCACATTCCAAGCCCACATCAGTGCTTTAATGTGGCCTAATTTATGGTCATTTGGATAAATATCCAGGAGTGGGATTGCTGTCAGCAAACCAACAAAGCCTAATGAAACAGAAACTTAAAACAAATGTGAATTTTCACCTACGGACCTCCCAGGAGCATTTAAAGCCAAGTTTATCGTGACCCTCCTCCTTCAGAAAAACCACTCCTCCTTGCATTCAGAACTTTGGTGGATAGCACCCACTTGTTAAACACTCTTCTCGTCTTTGCACTATCTTTTACTTTTTTCATGTATTACATTCTGGGTTAGTGAAATAACAACAGAGAGGGATTTGGTTGGGGTTAGGGTTGTGTTTATTTGTATATCTTCTAGTGCCTGGCACTTCAACCTGCTTCTGTGGGTGTTCAGTATACATTTGCTGACAGTTAAGTAACCTTGAAGAATAGATCTAGAGGAGGGGGGTGTAGCAGGAATGTGTGAATCCATCTCTTCCACTGTGTGCAGGAACAGAGGAGAAACAGAGAGCACAGATGCTCCCTCCAACCCAGAACTCTCAGAAGACTCACTCGAAGTCTCTCTCTACTTTGGGAAAGATTTGAGGTTGCATGCAAAATAGTAACACTTTCCATTTGTGACTTAATCACTGCCAAAAGTTTTCTTGGTAGGGCTACGCCTCCCTGAGGGTAGTCTTGGCAGAGCCCACAGAACACCTACTCTCAGCTTCTGTGGTTACTGGCTGCTTTCCACATTTCCAAGTAGGCCGAGGCTATGTCTTCCCAGCTGCAGGTACACACCACTCTGAGCTGAGGAAAAGAACTTGCCCCCATTCCACACTTCTAGTTGCCTGACTGTTCTGTGGCCTGCATGACTCTTTCCCTACCCTCTGTTACCACACAGATAGTTGGGTTGCCACATTTTTAATAAACCATACGAATTGTTCTTCGACTGATTCCAACACACATTCATATGACACAAGCCATTCCTCTCATTGTCTGTGCTTTTTATACTTGATCAATGAAGAGAATTTCTTTCTGGGCAGTGCCTTCCTTCCCTGACCCAACCTCAAAGAGGGAACAAGGAAGACTGACATTTTCTAGGGATCAGGATGGAGCAGTTTCCTACCATATGTACATGAAAAGATGGAAGAGAAAGAGCCCAAATCCTCCTTGTGTGCCTAGCAGGGTCAATCTATTACACTAATGAATTCATGGACAAAGTAAAGGCTGTTCCTCTTTTAGAGTTAATTACTTTGTATCAGTAAATTTATTATATTCCTTCTTACCCTCATCCCCAAAGAACATTTAGATCATTCTGTTCTTTCTTCCTAGGGAATTATAAAGTGAGGAAAGAATAATTCCTCCTAACTTTCTTTTCTTGCCCCGATTGGATAAAAGATTTATATCTACCACTCTAAGTCTGTTTTTAGACAATGATGCTGCAATGTTTAAAGGACTACCTAAAATGTGCTGCGTTTAACTAAAATAGAACAAAAGTATAAAAATGGAACTTGAGGGCCAGGTGTTTGGCCTAGTGGTAGAGTGCTTGCCTAGCATGCTCGAAGACCCAGGTTCGATTCCTCGGCACCACATACATAGCAAAAAGCCAGAAGTGGTGCTGTGGCTCAAGTGGTAGAGCTCTAGCCTTGAGAAAATCCAGGGACAGTGCTCAGGCCCCGAGCCCAAGCCCAGGACTGCAAAAAAAAAATGGAACTTGAAGTCAAAACTCAGTGGTTGATGAAGGAAGGAATATTGTTGACAAAATGGCAATGCACCCTTCTCCCACGCCAGGTCTTTTCTTGGTGAAAAGTATATTTTCCTTTGAAGAACAAGATTGGAGGGGCTGAAGAGAAGTCTTCCATATGTCAGTCCTGTCCAGGGCATATTCCTAGTTTCACCAGCATTCTCCTTCATTTAATGATCCATGGCTGAATGTTTGGTAAGAAAATGTACCTATGGAATGTTAGAATTCTTCACTCACCCTTGAGATGCATTTTTACTTAAATCATTGATCATTAAAGCATATTATCTGAGGAATAAACAGACATCTCCAGCTATATTCCTCTGTGACCATGAGGAATCACTCTAATTGTTCATAGGGAAATCATTCTCCAAGCTTTGTCTAAGTTCTACATCCCACAGTTAAAACATATCCTAGCACATCCTCTATGCATGTGCATTATTATGCTTGGCTTGCACTGCAAAACTAGCCTGTCAAAGCTTTGAGATTCTTATCCATTGATATAGAAACTGTGTGTTTTATTATTGTCGCATCTCCTGCCAAAGGGTTGTATGTGTAGCAACATCTCCTGGGGTGTGGGCACCACAGTCTGGGGAGCAGACTTTCTGAACTTCCCTCATTCCTTGGCACCATGAGCCCCTCCTTCATCTATGCCTGTGACCTTGACCAATTCTGTCTATGCCCAGGGGAAAACCAAGAACTGGAGTAGCCTATAGGCAACTAGGGAAAGCAGCATGGTATTTTTATTCCTAGGAATGCATAAACTTCACTTTATTAAATAGAGATGAAGAAATTTTAGAAGCATACCTTTTCTGCTTTTCAAAACATGCTCTTCAGCCCAGGGCAGATGTTGTTTTAATTAAAACACATGCAATTTCAATTAGTATTTGAAGAAGAAGCTTGATTTTCTAGTCAAGATGATTTATCAGAGCACTCTACACTGGCTTGCTCTAATAAGTAGGTTTCACAAGCCAGAAAGATGACTCTGTACTTTGGGTGAAACTTCACATCTTTGGATTGGAGGCCTTGAGAGAGAACTCATCCCTTAACCCCAGAACCTAATCTCACAAATGCTTCTTTCCTTCTTAATTAACTTTGGACACTTACTGGGGACTATTGGCAGCTGGGTCTAGAAGATAAGAATTCCTTGGAAAAGGAATTGTAAATAAATCAATCAGCCAATAATTATTAGATTAAGTAAGACTTTGATGACTCATCCTTTGGAAATATTCCATGAGGGGAAAAGGCAAAATTGAAAAATTTTCAGTGGATTCCAATTCAAGACCTCAGGTTAACCACCTCAGAGAACAGAACAAGATAAGAGAGACTGGCAGAGACAGGGGGAGATGCAGAGAGGCATCTATGGCTTTATATATTTATTTTTATTATTTAAGTATTCTTTTTCTGTTTGGTCTTTTTGCATTTAGAGAAGATGGTGCATGAGAAATGAAGTTGCTCCTCAAATACACACAGTTAAATCTTGAGAATTTAAAGGAGCAGAGGATTCCATAGGATACTACATTTAAACTGTATTCTATTCAAAGTGTGTGCTGTCAGCTTCTCTGTCCCCTACCCCCAACATAACTCCTCTAATCATACCAGGAAAGTTGTTATTTTTACTTTATCATTCAGAATACAACAGTTTAAATGCTTCTGGCTTATGGTTGGTTGTAGTTTTCATTGCTGGATCTTAAGAAGTGTTGAGCAGAACAGGCAGGCGTCATTGGAAAGTCAAAGACCAGTGGCCTTGCCATGGAGAATGCATAAGGAGGCAGACAAGTGAGCAACCAGCCTGCATGGTAGGCCACAGCCCATCCTCCAGGCTGGACGCTTAGAGAGGCAGCCATGTAGCATCACAGCATCTGCAACCATGAGATGATGCTGGTCTGCAATGGCACAAGCTGCAAGTGCAGAATCACCTCCTAATCCTATGGGTCATGGAGAAAGCGTCCTCTTCTCCTACCAAACTAAAGTAAAGGAACATTAGGTAAGAGGAGATGAGGGACAGTGACATGGAATATGCAGAGAGGAGAGGCAGAGAAATGAGCAACAGCTCCTCTCCAGATGCTCTTCACAAAACTTAGAGGAAATTCGGGGATTTTTTTTTCCTCTCTCTTGTCTTCTAGAAAGTTCATAAAGGCATACAGTCTATCTGAAAAACTCTCTTTTAAGTTGTAAATCAAAATAAAATTTTCTTATTTGATTCCGTGGATTATAGTATCTTTAAACCATGTCAGGTAAAATGAACTTTTGCAAGAGTGCAATGATTTAAAAAAAAAAAAAAACTGTCTTGTTTCTAAGTGCACTGCACATCCTTTGAATTCCAAACTTCATTATACTTCTTGCACTGAACATGGAGCAATATGAATTGCACAGATGTAGACATGTGTCAATGCACAATACACCAGTTTTAATTAGGAATCAGTAATATTGCTACTTCCACGTTGATGGTGTTGAAGGTAGAGCATAAGATATAAATCCCTGTGGTCTTCACCTTGAGCCTCGAACAGTTCAACTTACTTGTCAGAAAAGAAAGTTATAGCCATGAAATGGGAACTGGTGGTATTAAATTTTTAATTCAATATTAAGTTCACAGACTAATATACTTAATGTCTATGTGAGTGGGGTTCATTGTAAAAGTGACCTTATTACTCTGAATATGTTAGAAGCTCAGTAATTTTAACCCTTAAGTCATTATCAGCTTTGCATTTCAACTTCTAAAGCAAACCCTAGTTTTCTGCCTCCTCTTGGCTTCCCAGTGACAAAGGAATTTTATGCACTACACAGCACTGGGGTCCTGCCTCATTCCCTTCTCATTCTTCACACACACCCACCTCCCATGAGCCACAGCCACCATCACCTTTGTAAAAATGGGTCAGTAAAGGAAAAATTGGGATTCCTGATGTGGATGACTCAAAAATGAACCCTACTGCCTTTTTATTCAATAAATTTGTGGTTCCCCCTAAAAAGCCTCCATGGGTCTTAGTGCAGTAGCCGTACCTTCTGATCGTGCTTGAATCTTCCAGAAGCATTTGATATATCATATGTCTTGATTTCAAAAAGATACAGATTTGCTAGTTTTCTCCTCTCTCTTCTTTCCTCCCATCTTCACCTGCCTCCATCACTCTCCTGTTCTACTTCTTTCCTTTTTGCTCCCCTTTCCTCTCCCCTCCTTTCCTATCCTTTCTTTTTTTCATTTAGGCACTACATCTAAGTGTTACTTCTATTTTACTTCTGGTGCTCCTAGTTTCTTCCTGTCACTTCAGAATAATCCACATTAATATGTTGTAATTTCCCTTCTGCCTGAAGAAAGTCCTTCACTACTCCCATATAATACAGTTCTTTGAAAATATTTCCCCATATGTTTATTGGAAAGTATCTATTTTTCTTTCAGCCTTTAAGTTTATATCTTTTTCTGTGGGATTCTTAGTTGACAATGTTTATCTTTCAATCACTTGAGATACAACATTCTATTGTCTTTTATTTATTTTTTTTGCCAGTCCTGGGCTTGGACTCAGGGCCCGAGCACTGTCCTTGGGTTCTTCTTCTCAAGGCTAGAGCTCTACCACTTGAGCTTCAGCACCATTTCTGGCTTTTTTTCTATATATGTGGTACCGAGGACTCAAACCCGGGTCTTTGTGCATGCTAGGCAAGCACTCTACCACTAGGCCAAACTCCCGGCCCAACATTCTGTTGTCTTTTGATAAGTCCGTTGACCAGAGTCAGGCATTTGGCCTAGTGGTAGTGTGCTTGCCTAGCATCCATTAAGACCTGAGTTCGATTCTTGGTACCACATATACATACAAAGGCAGAAGTGATGCTGTGGCTCAAGTAGTAGAGATCTAGCTTTGAGAAAGCCCAAGGACCGTGCTCAGGCCCTGAGTTCAAGTCCCAGAACTGACAAAAGAAAAAGGAAAAAAAAAGAAGGAAAGAAGGCAGTCGTGCTTGTTCTTGTCCCCTTGAATGTGTTTGCTTATTTTGTCTCTGTTTTAAAGATATGTGGTCATTGCTCACTCTAATGTGTCTTCTACCCCATTCTTATTTTTCTCTTTCTGGGACTCTAGGTACATCTGCATTATATTGCATGACACTGTCACATCAATTTTAGTGATGTCATTAAAGAATTTTCCACACTGGACTTTACTTTGGATAATTTCCAGTGATCCACCTTCATATTAACTCATCCTCTCAAGAACTAGTCTTGTCTGTAAAGGTCATTGTGCAAATTCCTCTCTTCTGATGCTTTATTTTCTTGCATACAATTTCCATTTGGTCCTTTCTTATAGTGTTCATTGTTCTACAAAATGTGTTCATTTTGATGCTTTTTCTCACTAAACCAGCTTAACATGTACTTTAGAAATGAAGTCCTTTCTTCCAAATCTAATACCTGTATTATTGTGGATCTGCTTATTAAGACTATCTTTCCTCTTAAGTGGTCATGTTTATTATAATAGGTTAAGTAGTTGGCTTAAAGAATATAATAGACTAACGTAAATATTCACTTCCTCCATGCCCCCTATTGTCTTAGAAAAATGGATGGTTGGAATGATCTAATGCAGATTTTAGCTCATTCTGGGCTTTGTTTAATTTAAATCTAATTTAAATCAACTTCAGTTAAATTTAGTTTACTACTGAGTTCAGCAGTTTTAAACATATGATCAGTAGTTAATGTATAGTTGTACTTGAAAATGAACGCCTACAGATCCCAAAGATGCTTCTTTGTATGACAGTTCTGCTTAGCTTCCAGTTTTCTGAACCATAGGAGATCTTATTTTGTTTCTTCCTATCTCTTTCCCTCCCTCTTCTTTTGTGTATGATGAAATTCAGCTGTGAGCTTTTTTGGATCAGTAACATTTTTTCAAGGTTTAAATAATGCTGGCCTCACCATCTTCATCTGTCTCAATACTTACTGTTCCTAAATTCATGCCCTTCTATGCAACTGGACTCTGTCCACTCTGCCTTTGATGGCACCATTCTCAGTCAGATACTATTCTTCAGCTAACTCCTCTGTCTAGTTTCTCCTTTTCTTCCTTCCCTGTCATCTCCATATCTACTTTCTAAGAGAATCTCAGGCCCTAGTCACTCACCAATGCTCTGTAAGAACTCTTTGCCCTTTTATAATTATTATTTGAAAATGCTAAAAAAAAAAATAACAGAAGGCTTACAGTCAAGTCAGTCAGGCAAAGAGTACATTTCCCTTTAGACAATGCCACCCCCTTCCCTGGCTCTCTCCAGTGTTTGCTTCCCATTCTGCCCACTGGTTATATAGTTCTTTTTCAACAGTGTCCAGTCAGTACCACTGTTGTGTTTGCTTACCTTTTTCCCTCCATTTCTGTGCCTTCTTTTACATTCTCAAAGATGTGTAGACAAACAAACAAGAGAAAAAGAAAAGAAAACCAGCTAGCCCAAAGGGGAAAAAACACTCTTGTCTACATTTTCCTGAAATTCATCTTGATAAATATTATTTTGTATGATCAGATGCATATAAGCATTGTACTTTCAGTTCATTTCCTAAAGGTGTCCTTCTTTATGGTCATTGTTGCCCTTTCTGAACTGTTACTTTGATCTCTGTGTACTCCATAGTTAGCACTTGGTGAATGGTATATAGACCACTCAGATCAGTCCATGTGACTCAGGTCTACTGGGGTCATCTCCTTAGTGAAGCTAGCAGCTCTCTAAGAAGAGGAAAAATATGTTGCTTTGTTTTTTTTAACCTTTTATGCTTCATTAAGGGTTGTGACTGTCTGGCATTGTGCAGTGTGACGACAGTGGCACATGTTGTGGAGTCTCTGTCTGCTTGAACATAAGCTCGATGAGAGCACACACAGTCACTTGCTCGTGTGCTGCTACAACCCCCCTGCACATGGTTCTTTTGGCATCCAGGAGACACTTACTAAATATTGTTTGGATGCATGATAAGATGAAATCATAATATTGTGACTCCAGAAGCCAAGTTTGTATTGTCATCTGTAGATTTTTCTAATTTTTAAAATCCATTTGCAGTTAGAACCCATGTCACAGCTTCTTTTACAATCACTGCCTTCTGATCTTGATCCTCCTGCTTTACCGTGAACACACCACCACCACCTGCCCCTCAAAACAGACCTATTGCCTAATTTTAATTATGCAAACCAGGACTGACCAAGAGTACTTTTTATAGAACATGGTTCTTAACCTTGGTTGTACTTTGGATTCACCTGAGTTCATCTCCAGAGATGCTTAGATATTAGGACTTATTTTAAGACTCCCTAAGGGCTTCTAAAATATTCAAGGTTGAGAACTACTGATTTAGAGTCTATAAAAACCCATCATAGATTTAAAACAGCCTACTCATCTTGTGGTAACTGTCTTCTTCCTATTTTGGAATCTTTTTTAGTGATTGAAGTTTAAAGTTAAGTATTTTTCCTCGAGACATTCATTTGATTACAAAAGACGGGATTTCTTTTCCTCCAGATATTTAACTGATCCAAATGGATAATTATCTCTAAACAAACTGCCAATTTATCCAGCATTTCCACAAAGAAAATTAATACCCGAAGTCCAAACAGTACTTAATTTATTGCATATATACATGTATGTCATAGGACGATCAAGCCATTATCCCTGTTTTATTGTAATCTTTCCTAACATATCAGCAGAAAGCTATCATGAGTCTCTTCACTATAGCAAAGGATACTAACATTACCTTTCCACTTACAAAAGCCTTTGTGTTCAAAGACCAGTTTAATCAAGAAGCCAGGATCAAAGGGCTTTTTGAAAATGGTAAGTGTAAAGGCATCACTGGCTGGGAAGGTGGCAGCAAATATCTGAATCCTTCAGCATATCCAAGTCGTCCCCAACTCAGGACCTCACGGGTGACTGCATGGCAAGCCTGCATGGTGGGGCTAGTTCTGATGGGGCAAGCACCCGTCAGCTCCAGTCTCGGCTCATCTCTGGAATGGAACTGTCATCCTTCACACAACAACTAGATAGTCCACTGGTATTTTGACTTCAGGCTCCTTTGAAGTTGTGTCTTTACTTGGTGGTTAAGAAAGGGAAGGTTGCTCTCAGTGTTCTAAAGAGCAAAGGAAAGAGAAGAAAGTTAAACAGAAAAGTAATCTGTATGCACATTTGAGGATATAACCCTGCCTCCACCATTTTCCAAAACTGCTATAAGATTGGTGTTACATTTCTATGAGTTACTTTATCAACCAGAGCTCCCCATCACTTCTGCAATGCAGTGATCCCTGCTGTCTGGAGGAAGGTTCGTACAAGGACCCTACAGAAACTACAATGCTTCCAGGAAGCCAGAGTAGTATTCACATATAGTCTGTATAGGTCCCTCCTTGTGAAACTTCAAGTCCTGTCTGGATTGCTTATAATAACTAATACTGTGCAAATGCTATGTGTGCAAATATTCTATAGAATTGTTTAGGTAATAATAACCATGTACTTGCCTAGCAGACATGAGACCTGGAGTTCTAGTAATACCAAAACATGAAAATACCTTCAGAATACATCTTCTTACATTTAGCACAGATGCAGTATTTTTTTTGGATATGTTCAGCTCTTGGTTCTGCATCTGTGCATGCAGATCTACAAATATGAATGGAGACTGTTTATTATTCTGCCTTACGTCTTGTACCTGAATGGTTTTCTCTGGTATGCAAAAGGGATGCAATGTGTATATCCCATGAGTTAGTAGCCTTTCAACCTTTAAAATTATTTCGTCTTGTCCTCTCTCCTATCTCCTGAAATAAGGGCACATGTTGGTGTGGAGGGTGGCTCAGACACTGGAAGAAGATAATTATCCAATTAGCTAATTAGACCTTGCTTTTTTGGAAGATTAAGAGTCTGTTAAATTAAAGAACGATGGAGCCAGATGCCAGTGGCTGGGGTCTGCAATCCTAGCTTACTCAGGAAACTCAAATCTGAGGATCCCAGTTGGATCTTGCTTGGTCAGGAAAGTCTGTGAGATTCTTATTCCAAATAGCCACCAAAAATCTGGAAGTGTAGCTGTGGCTTGGGTGATAAAGTGCCTTCCTTGAGCCAAAAACTCAGGGGCAGTGCCCGGGCCCTTAGTTTAAGTCTCAGGGCTGGCACACATGTGAACATGTAGAGGGGGGGGAGAGGAGGGAAGGAGGGAGGGAGGGAGGGAGAAAGTGGCAGACATTCAGAAAACCCAAAGATTAATTCTGCTGTTTTCTTTGATGTTCCTCCAGTATTGAATATTGGAATATATTCCTTTCTCACTGATTTCCACTGTTAGTCCAGGATAAGGGAGAAGACATGATGGATTTTAAAACAAGAATGGTACGTGATAAACACTGACAGAGATTGCTGTTGGATGAAGAAAGAGGAAGGTGTTTATAAAGCATGTTCGTTGGGCAAAATAGAAGTATTCAGTTAGCTACTTTCCATTAGCTAAAAGACTAGAATTAGTGGGAAACATTTGCATTACTGAAGCAAAGGAGTTCCTCTAGGTCAATATTTTAATTATAAGTATGTGATTCTGCTCCTCTGGATTGGATAGTAACAATTTCTGAGTGGCTATCCACAAGAATGGTGCATTGGGCAATTAAGTCCAATTTGTATCAAAGCCCTTTTTAAATGGGCAAGTGACCTCCTAGGTATAATGATAATTTCCTGCTCAGTAATTAGATCCAATAAGAAAAAAACAGAGGAAATCAGCATGTCTTCTTTCCACTTCAGCTTCAGGCAATACCTCTAACCACTCTGCTTTTCGTTTTCCCCTATGAATCCAAAAGTCACCTCGGTGAGCCAGTGAGTGCCTTGCTGAGACCCAGCAGAGGATTTGCTGCTTTAAGGGGAAGGATGCTTCAAGAGCAGTCTGCAAACAGGAGATAGCAAGAGTAATAGCCATCATGTCTTCTCCCCCTGGTTAATCTGAATCACCTAGGACTCTTGAAGGAAATCAAGGGACTGGCTTGAACTGGATGCAGAAAAAATAAATCACTAAGTAGAATAACAAGTCATTGAGGCATTTACTTGAATTCATGACATTTTCTTAAGTAGTCTTCTGGATTTTCAGGCATGAATCTACTGTGTTTCTGTGTTTCTTTGGTAAGACAGAGAAGAGAGATGGTTTTCAACCACAGAGCTGACAGAAACAGTCAGACCATCTTGAGATGGAGGACTGGCTGTCCAGGAGAATGGTTGAACAATGGCAGGTCCTCAGGTCTGCGTGGCAGGGGAGGAAGGCCTGGGAGAAAAGGGAGCAGGTGTGGAAGATGTGCTTGTGTCCCTAGGAGACAGCTTTAATGCCTCCTGTCCCCTCACCCTTTGGCTTGGCTCACCACAGGTGATGCCATGAGCCTCTGTGTGTTCAGAGATTGTTCACACTCTACATTTGTTATCTAGCCTCTGCTCATTTTCTTTTAAATTCAAAGGCCTATGAAACTTCTAACTTTCAACACATAAAAGAGGATTGTATGCATAAGAAGAGCCTCATAAGAGAGCTGAAGAGCAGAGGTATCTTCACATAGAGGAAGAAGAGGATGAAATGGAAAACACACCAGGCCTTCCTGAAATGCCTGCCCGTGGACTCCATTTCTCTTCTCCACCTCATCTCTTCCAGTTCTGAGAAATTTTACCATGTTGCTGGTGTCTCTTGGGTCTGATCTCCCTTCCCTGGTAATCTCCATAGGAGGAATAGTCACATTCTTACCCAGTGTGGCCTGACTTGCACAGGTAGATTGGGGCCTATGTCAATTTCCTGATAGAATCAGTGATTGTGAATTATTAACAGAATTAAGAGAGCAGAGGATTCCAATTTGCTCTGATTAGCTTTCTAAAGACTGTTACACCACCATTAAATACACACACACTTTGCATTTTAAATTTTAATCTTTCCCAAGAGTATAGTTGCCAGTGTGGCACTTTAAAAATAAAACTGTCATGTCACTCTTTTTAAATATATCCAAGCAATCAGCAGGACCCAATGGGTTAGCGCTCTGTCCTCCACTTCAATAATATATGAGCCAGCAATTTAATGTCAAAAGTTCTCTATTAGTCCTTTTACCTCTTGAACACATGACTTTTTCTTGTTCCCCATAAATCCTATTCTGATTAATGTATTTTATGTCTACAAGGTTTTCATGATTTTTCCCTCTGCAAAGTATATACAAATTTTAATCCACTGTTTGATCCTTCTTTTAGCAGCAGGTTTTAAGTTAAAACTCATTTTATGGATTAAGTTATCACTAGAGATATTAGCAGAACATAATCGACCCAGATAATCTGTCTGTCATCAACCTTGATTTAAAATAGTAAATATAAAAAGGGAAATTATATTGGAAATGCTTCCTTTAGACAGATGAGCCTTCTTTATTGAATCAGTTTGTGTTTATAAATGAAAATTACTTCATGCTTGAATAAACAAAGATTAGATTCATTCTTTTATCATTTTAGTTTTCTTTCTTGTTGTTGTTGTTGAGATATATTTATGTACCAAGAAACATAAGCATCTAGGGTGAAGAGAATACGAGGCTTCTCTCTACAACAATGCCACTTGATTCTTTTAAATTCTTTTACATTTAATTTCAAGAGTCTCATGGGGATCTGTGATCCAAAGTAATTTTTAATTGTCTATTAACTGACAGTTTGATGTAGGCTTCTGTTAAGTTTCTATAAAGTAAAGACTTAGAAAGTACATTGTTGGGAAGGAAGACAAATGGCCCATCCTTCTGTAATAGTTTATTTACATCTCAGAGGAACGGAAATAGAGACTGGCTTTGTTTTGTAATATAAGGAAAGGAAAATGGACAATAGCAAACAGAAAATGTTTTCCTGCAGATCCTCATGCTGTCATCCATACAGCAGAAAGCTGGGGATCTGGAGGGGGTTCTGTAATTCCACAGGTCATGCGTTCCCTGACAAGCTTGCCAGGGTACACAGACTCCACTAGCTCAGGGCAACTTGACCTTGACAGGTTAGTAATGTCCTTGAGGTTGTTCCCACAGAACCCAAGCTTTTTATAAGCCATATCCATGTGTCCCATCTCCGGGGTGGAGCAGGAGTGGGGGCGCCTACCACAAATGAGTGTGGCCAAGTACGTGGAGGTGAGATTTAAGGATTACATTGGGTGCTAATTAAGGCTATAGTAGGCTAGATCGTAATTTCTTATCTACACACAGAGGATCATCACTGGGAAAATGAGCGCAGTATTTAAAACTTCCTAGGGACCCATTAAATATAAAGAAGTCTGGCTTTCAGGTTGGAAGAACCACAGCTGAGTTCTTATATCATGAAAGTCTGGAGTTATTGCTTAATACAGTTGCCAAGATTCATCACTGGAGTGAGAAATAGGAGAATCTTTCAAGGGCTTAGCATCACTTCTCATCTGTTGACTTCTAAGTAATAGAATGCATTAAATTCTTTATCCACTCACTTTTCCCCTTTTCTTACTCCCCTCGTTCATTCATTCTTTCTTTCTTTCTTTCACTTAGTTATCTAATGTTTATCGATGCTTTCTGTATGCCACTTGCAATACAGCATCAATATCCCTGCTCCAGAGAGCTTATAGTCTACAGGTAAAGGAATCCTCAAAGCAAAGAAACAGTGTTTGCATTCTGCTCTTCAACATGAGATAGGAGAAGGTATTACAGTGTAACAACTCAGGGAAAGCCTTGACTGCCTCATCAGGAAAAGACAGAGTGAGAAGAGCTCCAGTAGACAGAGGAGAGAGCTTTCTGGGCAAACAAACAGCAAGGAGGAAAAAACCTGGTAGAGAAAGGAACTTTGCAAGAACCACGGGGACATCATTAACTTCGTTACAAGGAACCTGGAATGCTGAAAATGAGAGGGAATATGTTTAAGGCCAGGCAAAGAATTCAGATTTTTCAATTCTGTAGGCCATGTCTCATGTACAGAATCTAGATCAGAGTTTGAGAAAGCAATCAGTAGGACAAGAAAAGACAAAGGAGAGGGTATTGGGGTCAGGGGGTAAGATGACTATACCAGAAGTACATACTTTATATGTGCATAAGAAAACAAATTAATGAAACCTATTAAAATTGATTGGAATGGTTTCAAGACAGAGCACTAGATGGAGTGAATTCAATCAGACAACAGTATATGCATCCATGGGAATACTGTGAAGTCCTTGAGTAGAATTAATGCATATTAATAAAAAGAGAAATGAAATGCATTTGACAAAATTTGAGAATCAGAAAGAATTGGGATTTTCCTCAGAGTGTTCTGGCTAGAGAGCATGGCTGGACTGACATGAAGTTCTCTGGCTGCTGGCTTAGTAAGGAAGGAGGGAGAAAAGAAGCTAGATTTCTGAGCCTAGGAAAGGCGATGGTGCTGTTTTAGACTGAGCTATAGCTGAATGTGGAGATAGAACTTTTGGGAGTTGGACATTGTGATGGATAGACAAAACCTGGAGTTCAATTCTAGACTGAAAGATTGAAGTATCTAGTAGACATAAAAGGACAAAGCCAAATAGAAAACCAAGCATATTAGTGTGGCACGCAGGACTGAGATATTAAACATAAGGAAAAGATCAAATTATGGCCCAATTATCTATAATTAAGATAATTATCTATAAGAAATAATCATCTTAAAATAAAATGCCTTAGCATATGTAGACAAGCATTTGATGACTCATGAACCAAAGATGGGTTCTTTACATAATTTTCTTCTTCACATAATTTTCTTCTTCTTACCTTATAAGTAAAAAAGAAACCCGAGAATGATCCTCTGAGAGCATTTACCGTCACCTCATTTTAGGATGGACTCCAGGTTTTATTGTGAATTGTTTTACAGGTCATCTCAAACTTGTTTAAGGACATATGGGTGTCTGGGAGGACTGGGGGGGTGTGCATGCATGCACGCCTGTACACAAGTGACAGCACCCTAACTTGTTACTCATCCCTGGGGAAAAAAAATGTCCAGTCAGCTGAGACTGATGAGAAGTCTGGTTTTCCAGACGTTCATCTTAACGTTTTGTGGGATATATTTTGTTTTATTTTTATTTTTAGGCTCATTATTCCAGATGGTAACATTTTATTTGTAATATTCATCTGTCAGGCAGCATGTGTGTGTGTGTGTGTGTGTGTGTGTGTGTATGTGCATATGTGCACACCTGAGTGTAGAGTCATCCTTCTGTTATTTCAGGGACTTGAACCCCTGTGAACAGGACAACACACCAGGTCACACTCCCTTGAGTTTTCCCAGTGGCAGTGAAAATTGTTTTAGACGCACACACATGAAGTGCCAGCTTCTTGGATTGTGGAGAATATTATAATGAGAATGAAGGGACGAGCATTTCTGCTGGAACCTCTGTAAATGCAGCAGGTAGTGACCTCTCCACAGACCCCACCTGAAATGCATGGTTGTGAACTTGGCTTCCATTTTCCAGCTCCGTACAGGTCTTGGCAGGAGACTTGTCAACCATTTAGAAGTGTGAATAGCCTGCAGAGAGGCAAAGCCCTCTAGGAGACATCTATCTAATTGATGAAGAAACATTGAGACAACTTTGTCATCAAGCTTGCCTTACTTTCTGTGGGAAAATTGTATTGAATCCTCTGTCTTTACCAATTTCAGGAAAGTCTCAATAACAACATTACCATACATAAGAGTTTCCAGGATATTCTTCCTTATAAATTCGATGCATTTTCCCCTAGACATATAGTTTTGTATGCCACAGTAGTTTTTGTTTTTGTCGTCATGGCTCTTGAACTCTGGGCCTGGGCGCTGTCCATGAGCTCTTCAGCTCAAGGCTAGCACTCTACCACTTGAGCCACAGCACCACTTCTGGTTTTCTGGTGGTTCATTAGAGATAAGACAGACTATCATGCCTTGGCTGGCTCTGAACCTCAAATCTCAGCCTCCTGAGTAGCTAGGATTACAAGTGTAAGCCACCAACGGCTGGAGCCATAAGAGTTTTTATAAACAGCTGAATTTTTGTCCCCAGCTATTTCCAGGGACCCATGTGACTCACAGAGAATGAGAAACTGTGGTAGTTCTGCCTTCATATTCCCATCTGAATTTGTAACTTGTTTGCTCATAGCTGAGATCCAGCCCTGTGCCAGTGGTGCTGTACATGGCACATCCTGTTTAACAAATCCGTCTGCTCCCCTTCAGACCCACTGTTTCCACACGCTGCCTACCTGCTAGGCCACTGGAGGCCATTCCCAGTCTGGACAGCACAGGGCATGAGTCTTGAGATTACTGTTCCACACTTAGAGATGAGGCTGCAGAGAAGGTGTTGGTGAAGGCACGCGTGGTTCCATAATGTGGATGGAGGGGCAGCCACATGTATGCATGGACGGAGAAGATGTCCCAGCAGGGTGGCGTGTGGCTGCACTCTGTACACAGGGATGAAATGGGCATTACTCCACATTGAACACCCTCAGAAGTAGCTAGAATAACACAGGACCCCGACCTCCTGACCCAGTCTCGGGCCAGGATCCTGAGCATCTGTCCCACTCCAGAAGCTTCCCCTGATCCAAACACTTGGTGTCGACAGAGCATCCGGCATCCATGGGGCAGTGTGTGCATCCTCACTGGTCAGAGGCTCCTCTAGCACGATGCTGTCCTTTTCCTTGTGTGAGTCTGCTGCTTACTGAGCTCAGAATTGTTCACAGAGGGGATTTCTACCTTCACAAAATTCTCAGTTGAAGTGCCATTAAGGTTCTGCAATGAAGGGTTGGGGTGTGGCTCAACTGGTCAAATGCCTGCCTAGCAAGCATAAGGCCCTGAGTTCAAACCTCAGTACTGCCAAAGGGGGCTGGAGGGGGAGCTGGTGCAATGCATTCGTGCACCTATGTTGTTATTTTGAAATAAGTTATGTGTGTTGTATCAACTTTTATTATGCACTTAACACCGGAATGAAACTAAAAATACCTTCAAGATTCACTTGGCCTTATCTATTCTGCATCTCACTCTGCAGTGTTTCATTAGCAATAATCTAAGTTAATTCAGCAAATGGTAACTGAGTGATTACTGTATTCAAAACATTGTGCTAGGTGATGTGAGCAAATGTCAGGCACTTGTTCAGATTCCTGATTCAAAAGATTTTCTCAGCCTGGGCCTTGGTGACTCATACCTATAATCCCAGCTACTCAGGAGGAAAAGGTCAACAGACAACAGAAAGCTGAGTCACACTGTCATTCAGTAGCTGGATTGGGTGACGTGTCTATCATCCAAGCTTCAAGGGAAGCATAAACTGGCATATTGTAGTCTGACTTAGCCAGGTATTAATGCAAGACCATATCCAAAAACTACCATAGGCATAAAGTTTGGCTGGAGGTATAGCTAAAGGTGGAGTTCCTGGCCAGTTTGCATAATTCCCTGAATTCAAACATCCCTATTGGACAAAGTAAATAAATGAATAATAAAAGATCATAAGTAGTAATAGAAGATTTATTCTCGGAAGTGAAAATCATGTTCAAGCATGTCATTTTGACTCACACATGTGCTTAGCAAAAACCCAGTGAGGGGGCCGGAAGTTTAGCCTAGTGGTAGAGTGCTTACCTACCATGCACAAAGACCAGGGTTCGAATCCTTGGTACCATATACATAGAAAAAAGCCAGAAGTGGTGTTATAGCTCAAATGGTAGAGCTCTAGTCTTGAGAAAGCCCACGGACAGTGGTCAGGCCCTGAGTTCAAGACCCAGAATGGCAAAAAAAAAAACCCAGTGGTGATACATGCCCCACCCTATCTGCACAGCACATCGTCTCTAGAACCAACTACAGTTCTGTTCACTCATTCATGAGTGTTTCTGAGAATCTTGACAGCCGTAGGCACTGTAACCACAGAAGTAACTTCTTTCTGCAGGCAAGAAACCAGCTCAGACCCAACTCATGATTTCAGGATGGCCTCCCTGCCTTAGGCCCACCAGACATTCCACCTCTACCCAGGACTTCCTGGGCAGCTGGAAGTGCCTGCTGTGCTTCCATGACTAGCCACTGTGATCTCCTTTGGAGGCTGACAGCAGTCTCTTGCCTCTCCCTGCCTGGGAAATTCTCGAAGCCAGAGACCACCCTGCTCAGAATCCTGGAGCACATCTTCACTCATGACCTCTCAGCACCGGCTGCTTTGAGGGGGTTAGGCCTCTGGACACCCAGCTCCAGAATTCAGATCATTCCCAGCCAAGCTTCTCCTCTGCCAGCTCAGGTCTTAATAGTGGATGGTGAGAGGAAGAAGATAGGCGCTTAAAATGAGCTGACAGTAGGCAGATTATCAGAACAAGACCCAAGGTTTGTTCCCACGCGTGCAGGCACACTCAGTGACGAGAAACCTGCTGCACAGCTAAGGGTGGTAATCTCCAAACCCAGCAGGGAAAGGAAGGAAGAGTATATGAGGCGCCTCCTGAGAGCAAGTGAGCTTGGAACAATTGAGCCGAGTGTGGGGACTTCTCATAAAGCTCATTCAGTTTCTCATCTTTTTTATTATTATGGATGTAATGTATAGAGGGGTTACAGTTACGTTCGGCAGATAGTGGGTGAATTACTTCTCACACATTGATATCCCTTCTCATGTTTTTGTCCCAACTTCCCTCCCTCAGCCCCCTCCCAATCATCTTGTTTTACCCCTTCCCTTTCCTACTTCAAATAAACAAATAAACGTATATACAATATGCAAGGTAAGAGAGTCAGATACAGTAACAATATGAGATTAACCAAAGGTTAACAAAGGAGAAGGGAAATAACATAGTACATTAAGAACAACCATCACTCAAGATAATGCTCTTGTTTCCATGTCCTAGAGACCCCTTTCAGTTTCTCATCTTAGTGTGAAGACTCAGTTTCTTTGTTGGCTGGAAGCTCCTGGAGGAAATTTATAATAGCTTTATTCTCAAAATGGCTCTGCCTTCACTCCTTAACAGAAAAAGCAGAATTCTAAGTCTAATCTTTATGCTATTCTGCTGTACCAGTTCAAGACTCAGGAGAATTGTTTGCAGAGCCCTGCCCTTCTGTTCTTACGTTTTTAACTCTCTCTTCATGGACCTTTTTCACTCCTCAATGAAGCCTATAACACAAAAAAATGAACTGAGTCTTGCCAGACTTCAAGCAGGCATTCACATGACAGGGAGAAAATAGGACCCTCGGCATTGAGAAGTTTCAGTCAAGCACATAGCTCTCACCAAAGTGTAAATTGCTCTGAGAAAGTATCTCAAGACTTTCCGCCCATCTCTCATTAGAGAGGTCACACTGAGAGTAATAAACCATGCAGGCCCAAGGAGAGGGCAGGGTATATAACGACTGTTCATATAAATCTAAACATAGAACTGCCCAGAGTCAGTTGGTATAAGACCAAAGCTCTTGTGAGAATACAATTATGCTCTAGAAAGAAAAAAAAATGATGTTCCAACAGAGAGGCTGAGCCATCTAGTAAATATCACAAGTGACTGCAGAGAAAGTGCTCCAGAGTGTGACACAGTGCCACACAGAAAGCAAAGCCTGCTCTTGAAAGAGAATCAGAAATTCATGGTCGTGGAGGCCAGCTTCCAGGCCAGCTGGACGCAGGCAGGAGAGGCGAACCACGGGACCCAACGGCTCGCTTGGTCAGTGCTTCTCCCTCCCTCACTTGAAATCACTCATTTCCTTCCGCTGTGTTTCCTGCTTTGTATTTCTGGTTCCGTGTTGGGCATTGTTATATGTGTCATAGCACGAATCCCTTGGACAGAATGATCCTTCCTCTCTGTACCTTTGTGGCTTCTTTAAAATGGAGAGCCTGGTAGACTGTCCTTCTTGTACCACTTGAGGATGTGTAGAAGGCTTGAGGTCAGTCACAGCGTCACTCATGTGTCTTCCTTTCCATCGGCTTCTGGAAGCTCACAGAGGCTCCCAGGCAAAGCTTACCAGTGCTTCTGTTCTGTAAAAATGAGATTAGAATTATCCAGTATATTAAGTTACTTCCAGTCTATTGTGATAAAGCCTTTTTTCCTCCGGTGCACACTTTTATTTTCATTTTATAGTAAGCGTAAATCTGCTTCATGAAAATGCCTATTTTTCACACCTCCCCCTCAAAAAAAATAAAAACTCCTTTCACTGTGGTTTTATATTTTGATATCACATTTCTATTCTTCCAAGAAGCTACTGTTGATGAATGGAAGAATGAAAGCAAGTGTGGGCAATGAAGAGGAATTCCACAGTGATATAAAAGGCCAGAATCTCAAGTACCTAAAATTGTATTTTCCTGTACATGTGCAGAGCTTGATAAGAACAGGCGCTCCTTCACCTTAAGAAAAAAACTGCCAAGAACTCAAGGGTTTAATTACATTGAAAAGTTTTCCCTACCTAAATTCAAACACATGAACACAAAGTAGAACCTCAAATATGCCTTGAGACCTGGAATATGCATACTGTCCCTGGAACTGTCCTGTGAGTAGAGTTCTGTCCTTTTTTAAAAATATAATTTGGTTGTTATTATTAAGGTGTTTTACAATGGGATTTTTGTTTTTTTAATGTATTTTATTGTTGGGGTAACATATAGAGGGGTTACAGATGCATTCGTCAGGTAGTGGATGCATTAATTCTTTTTTTTTTTTTTGCCAGTCCTGGGTTTGAGCTCAGGGCCTGACACTGTCCTGGGACTTTCTCAAGGCTGAGGCTTGAGCCTCAGCACCACTTCCAGCTTTTTTGTATGTATGTGGTACCAAGGAATTGAACCCGGGTCTTCGTGCATGCTAGACAAGCACTTTAACCACTAGGCCAAACTTCTGGCCCTGGATGCATTAATTCTTGAACACAGTGAGATGTTTAATGGTATCCACCAAGAAAAGAGACATATCTGGATTTCTCCAGTGAATCAGGCAAAACCTCAGTTGAAAAGCTTGATTTCTAGGCCAGTCCTTTGAAATGAGATTTGTCAAGGTGGATTTGAGTGTGTTATCTGATGTACTGGAGTTCTTTCTCTGGTATTGACTGAACAGTCAATACCACTAAATACACTAAACCAACAGCTCGACCTCTTCCTGGAGATGTTGAAATCCAACTGTTTCACTCACTTATTAAGCCTTCTCCTTTCTCTCTCAAACTTCTCTGACAAGCGTGCTGTCACTTACAAAACGATCAAAGCCCAGGAAGGAAAAAATAAATAGTAGAAAACAAAAATGAAAGTACCTTTAGTTTAAGCTTTCAACAGGACCAAATTGGCTTGTGATCTGAGATCAACTTGGCCTGGCAGTAAGCTTAAGAGCAAGACTTGGCTATCATTCGTTAACGTATTCTAAATTTCTCTTTGAAACCTCAACCTTCTATTATAGGTCAAAGAGATTCTGTTAACTAGTACCACATTGACATGGGTTTATTCTATACAAAGAAACAACTCACCCCAGAGCATGCACCAGTGGCTCCTGCCTGTAATCTTCTCAGGAAAAGAGATCTGTAGGAAGCCAACTTAAGTAGAAAGTGCATTAGCATTCCATCAGCATAATGTTCCCTTAGCAGAGGAAAGGACTAAAAGCTTGTCTCAGGTATATTACCAGCCTTCCATACTGAATCCCTGAGTGCACGCCTAATATGGCCATATATGTGTGTGTGTGTGCGTGTGTGTGTGTGTGTGTGTGTGTGTGTCAGAGGTAGATAGATAGATAGATAGATAGATAGATAGATAGATAGATAGATAGATAGGAAAGATTATGGGGTCAGGCACAGTGGCTTGGGCCTGTAATCCTAGCTACTCAGGAGGCTGAGATCTGAGGATTGCAGTTCAAAGCCAGCCCAGACAGTAAAGTCCATAAGACTCTTATCTCCAATTAACCACCAGAAAACCTGAAGTGGTACACTGGCTCAAGGGATAGGGTGGTGGTCTTGAGCTAAAGAGCTCAGGAACAGCTCCCAGGCCCAGAATTCAAGCCCCACAACTGACCAATATCTTACTAACAAAAATGTAGAAACTTTACACATTATCCAATAATTTCTGTAGTCTATAATGAAGGCCTGGTATAAAACCACTGTCTCACCTGTGCATAGCTGCTTGAATTTATTTTTAAAGGCTTCAGTGGTACCCAAAAACTAATACCCTAGCACCATCAGGACAACTTGTTTCTAAAACAAAGCTGAATTCCTTGTTACTGTGTCAGAAGGACATGGTTCAGAGGAGCCAGGGAGGCACTGGGAAGAGTAGCTGAGGTTTTCTTCAGCGTCTGAAGCCTGGTGTACAGGCAGATCTTTCTGTTCTGGGGCTACACATTGCTCAGTGTTGATGCCCTCTCCACCAGTGTCTGTGTTGACCAATCGTGTTATTCTCTTGGGAAAAGTATAGAGAACTAACTAGGAAAATTGATGGCATTTTAAAAGATCATCAGGCATGCTTGCAGATCCCGTCTGAACTAGTCCTATTCCTTTTTCCTGCCCAGTTCCTTTGCTCTGGGGAAGAAGTAGAATGGGTTAGTTCTCCACAGAATGAAAACATCTAGGCTTCTCAAAAACTGTATACCATGATAGATAAGTAGCCAGATGACACCGAGAGGAATCGGAAGGAGTGATACAAAGCAAGTGATCATGCAAAATCCATTGTCCTTTACCTTGAACAATTGTGTGGGCTCATGTCACCCCCTCTCCACCCTCCCTTAGTTCCTCCCATTTGGCATGAGAAGTGAGCTAGGATTTCTACCGTCAGGAAGCAGCCCATGCAGAGGAGCCTGAGCCTAAGTGAAGCCATGCTTCCCTAGTGGTAGACTTAGGGATTATGGTGTCAGTTGTAAATGCTGTGTAGAGGATCACAGAAGATAAATGTAACCTGGTGACAGTGCCCATGAAAGGCAGAGCTTTAAGTTGTGAGGAAAGCACAGCTTATTTGGGTCATTTATTTTTAGCTGTTCTGGCACATGAAGTCCCATCAAGTTGCTCATATTTGCCTTTTGAATAAGTCCAAAATGTCAGGCTGTTGATCTATAACTTTTAAATGGGCAAGTAGTTGGTATTAATGCTTTAAACTAATAGAGAATAAGCACACAGTTATCTACAGCAAGAAAAAAAATCTACTGATGAAAAAACCAGGGAGAGGGGGCCAGGAGTTTGGCCTGGTGGCAGAGCGCTTGCCTGGCACTCAAGACCTGGGTTTGATTCCTTGGTGCCGCAATACATAGAAAAGCTGGAAGTGGAGCTGTGGCTCAACTGGTAGAGTGCTAGCCTTGAGGAAATCCCAAGGACAGTGCCCAAGCCCTGGGTTCAAGCCCCAGGACTGGCAAAAAGAAATGAAGAAAAGAAAAAAAACAGGGAGAAATGACTCCATTCCCTTACAAAATCTTTAACAGTTATGATTTTCCAGTTACTGTAAACTCATATTGCAGAAAATTATTAGTATCCAACTTAGCTATTTCTTCTCTCATCTTTTCTAAGAGCTGTAGCCATGATCAAGTAGGAATGCACACGAATGAAGAGTGATTGATCATAAAGTTAAAGTCTTTGGCTATGCAGACCAACATTCTTTTCAGTTCATCTCAAACATCTACCCAAGATTAGTCAAGCGGACCAAGTAGCCATGGCATCTCTTTCTGTTTCCAGTGCTCATGACCCTGGCCAACTTCCATGTGGCTAATTGCCTATTCCCATCCAAAAGGCTATTTCATTTCCAGTAGCCCTGTCACTCTCTGCATGTTTTCCTCTTCATGGGTGTTCACTGGCTGTCTAGCCACTGAGCAAATGTGCTTTTTAAATAAAGAACAGCTCCAAAACCATTGAGCAGCAGAGTTGTCAGGTACTCTGGACAACATACTGAAGAATGCATACATTATCATGCTGGTAAGCTGGGTGTCGTAGGAGTGGAAAATGACCAGTGAAGAAGAATAAAAGTTATCTGTTCTAACCTTGCAATTGCAGGGCAGTTAGACACAGTATGCTTTGCCAGAGACTAAAAGGCAGAAGAGTGGGAAAGACTACAGAGGAAAGCAACAAAGGCTCAGTTGTGCCCTGACTGAAGTTTCATGTCTAGAGAAGGCAGGCTGTCCTTGGGGAGTATTTACCTATCTATATCTATTTGATTTTCTTGGGATGAAAATTAAGGAAGATGTCAATTATTAATCAAGTCCTGGCCATTGGAAGCCAATTATTAATAGAAGTTCTGCAACTGTCACTAGAAAGACTTTTAGGAGAATGACTTTCAACAGACTAGTCTCTCTCTTTGTTCATTATAGATGCAGTGTAAGTTCCCTGGTCACGTGACTACAGGTTGTGGGTCAAATTTTTGGTTTTATACAAAATCTAGCCATTGTCTGAATGTTCAGTCTTTCAGGGCAGATATGTGTGAAATATTCAGTTCAATAGAGTGTGACATTTTATTATATATTAGGTTTTAGGGATAGTTGTATAAACTTAAGCATATTAAGGTAATTTGGAAGTTTGTGTGTATGTGTGTGTATACATATAACGTGTTTATCTCCTTGAAGGATCACATGCAAAGGCCCTGTCCATAGGAACAGGAATCAATATAAGGAAAGCATTGTGAAAACAGAGGAACCAGAGATAACAAATAGGGCATATTCAATGAAGTCGGTGTCTACTTCAATCTGTATCTTGAAAACTGACTTGGTGGATATTTCCAAGTGTTTTTCTTATACAGAAGCATCCATGATTCTCTTGACTCAGTCTGTGGATCCATAGACATTGGTAGAGACAGAACATGGCCCACAAGAAGGAAGAATGTATCACTGATTGATACAGGAGGAAAAAGGAAGAAAACAGAGCTAAAATTTCACAAACTACCCAGTCCTGATAACTCATATCTGTAATTCTAGCTACTCGGGAAGCTGAGACCTGAAGATCTCAGTTCAAAAACAGTCGGGCAAACTCTTATCTCCCATTAACCAGGAAAAGAACAGAAATGAGATGTGGCTCAAGTACAGTATCAGGCTCAAGTGAAAAAGCCAAGCAAAAGCACATAGCCCTGACTTCAAGCTCTGTCCTAGCACATGCACAGACGCCCCCCCCACACACACACACATTCCCTGACCTAACAGTACAGAATTTAAAGAAGAGACTCTTCATAACTCTACTTGCTAGATTCTTTTTTTTTGCCAGTCCTGGGCTTGAGCTCAGGGCATGAACCCTGTCCTTGGAGTTTCTCAAGGCTAGAGCTCTACCACTTGAGCCTCAGCACCACTTCCACCTTTTTTCTATGTATATGGTCCCGAGGAATTGAACCCCGGTCTTCGTGCATGCTAGGCAAGCACTCTACCAATAGGCCAAACTTCCAGCCCAACTTGCTAGAATCTTTCAGTGAATATTTGCTGGGTCCTATTAGCCTGGCCCTAGAAATTTCTCCATTATGATAAGTTAATGGTAGTCAGTCTGTAGCAATAGGACAAATGTATCTTCATTATGTATCTTCATTAAATACAGTGGCTTGTTGGTGGGAAAAATTATTATTCAAATGGAAGGATTAACTACCAATATGTAAACTGATGAGATATAATCCTCTTAAGGAACAGAAAAAGATATTTTTATGTTACTTTCATAGAAGTAGATAGAGCCCATTTGTGTGTTGAATGAGGGACAGGGAGAAGAAACATCATTTTTCCAGATGAAAAGGAGTTTCAGGAATCCTGACTGATGAGACACACAAGTATGTATGAGGTGGGCACTGGCCAATCTGCCATGAGCAGGTAATTCAGGAGCCGGCTGGTGTAGGAATTAGCACTGCACCCTTGACAAGTCTTACATTTTCGTTTGTCAGACTCAGAGTGAGTATGCTGTCTGTGCCACTGCATGTTTAGACAGTTATTTTTCTCTATGTACATGCTCCCAGAATTACACTCTGCAGACAAGTGGGAAAGGAACTTGACAAGCAATTTGTATTTATGTCAGTTATAGCAAATCACATCCTCCATCTGCCCTCTAATCATACAGAAGCTTCCAAAACCCCATGAGCTGTGAAGTTCCCGGGGAGTCTGAGGCAACTGAGACGGTGTGAGACGTACAAAGTGGACATCAGACCACAGGAACCCACAGGTCCGCCCCTGGGCTCCCTACAACACTCATCATCTTTCACCATGACTTGCCTGTCCTCCTGTCTGGAGGCCACCTGATGTGCCTCTGAATCTCTACAGACATCTGCAATCTGTATCTCCCCGGAGACATGACAGAGGGCCTTTCTCCTGGGAGATGTTTGACAATGTCTGGAAGTGGTTTGGGGAAAGGAGCACATCTCTGAATGGGGAGAGTTGCTATACCGCCACCTAGTGGGTGGAGGCCAGGGATGCTGTTACCATGCTGCAGTGCCCAGGAGAGTCCCCACCCAGCCCAAAATACCACCAGTGCCAAGGCCAAGGGACCAGCTCCAGATCTTATCCAGGAAATATCCTAAGGAGCCTGGAAAACCTAGACAATCCCATCTCCCTTCCGCAGCAAGGCCATACCTGGGAAGCTGCTTCTAGAATGCGTGAAGTGTGCCCACACAGAGCTGAAAATTGCCACTCCTCGAAAATCCATGGACATTCCCTGTGCGATTGATGACATTAGCTGGAAACAGCTGTGGGCCATGGCTACAAACCTATGTTCAAATCACCATGAATGTTCCCTCTGGCAGGACACCATGAGAGCTGTGCCATGTGTGGCGTTCCTGGAGCTCAGATGTGGTTATTGCACATCCATGTGGGTGGATTGCACCACAAGGGAATATCCGAGGAACACTTCTGTGTCTAACTCTTGCTGCAATGTTTCTTTTTCTCTCTGCAAAACCCTTCTGGTTTCCCAGGCAACCAAAGGTATTCCCAGCAAATACATGCATGCAAGACTTTCATAAACCAATATTAAGTTTAGATCTGACTAGTATTTAGGATCATTTAAAATCTCTGAGAGCGGCTTCCAGCTCACTCTTCAGTCTTAGAAACTATGAGGCTTCTGACTGGTGCTTGCCTTGCTCTGGTTTGGATGGGGCTCTGACTGGTTTGTCGGTGGTTTAAATAGATGTAAAGATGGGATGGTGCAGGTATAAAGGCCCCTTTATGAGAGGGTCTACATAGGAGATGAGGGTGTCTACATAGATGCAAGCCAGTACCCCTCATCTCTGAGGTCACAGAGGAGGACAGACCCCCAGCTCTGTGGGAGACATGTCTGGGTTTGGGGTGGTGAAGCAAGTCTGTGAGGAGATTTAGGAAACCCTTCCTGAACACTGGGACCCCAGGACTGAGCCTGAAGAAATTAGCTTTAATCAGAACAAGGAAAGAGGAAGCAAGAGTATTAGGAGCTACACCTGAGTGTCCCTCCCATGTGATATTCAGAAAATTATGAGCAGGATTTCCTACAGGGAGGATGAGAAGAAGGCTCTAACCCTGCAGGTCCAGGTGACCAGTCTTGGAGAGCTGACGTTTACCTGGCAAAGCAAAGATGTCACCCATACAGGCAGCAGAGGAGTGGTGTGCAGTCACAGTTGACTCCAGTAAGACTAAGATGCAAGGGACTTGTACTTACAAAGACATCTCTAAACCCCTTCCACAGAGCAAGTGCTGAACTACATAGATCTATGCTTGTACTGACCATTCTGTATGGATCAGGTATGGAGAGAGAGAGAACGAGAACACAGCACACCATTCTTTCCATATGTTTAGCATGCATACATCCTATGTCCAATCTCACACAGACTGTAAACCTCTCAGAATATACTTGTCTTGGTAAAATCCCACAGCCCATATCTGGGTGCCTTAGAGCCCCATGTCTGTAATTTTAGCTATTCAGGAGACTGAGACCCAAGGATCATGGTGCAGAGCCAGCCTGGACAGGAAAGTCTGTGACACTCTAAATGGAGCTATGGCTCAAGTGGTAGAGTGCTGGCCTTGAGCAAAATATAGCAACGATAATAACCCTGCCTAACAGCCGTGGACAGTGCCTTTATTCTAATCCCCCACATTTCTCTTACCTGTACTCTGGCCATTGGTTTGAGGGTACTAGTCCTGCTGCTTCCCACGTGGCTCTTACTTTCCAGTATCAGTATCTGTCACTTCCATGCACCTGATCTCCCATATCTGCATTCAGGCACACACTCATCAGAACTCGACCTTAGCAATTTGTCACTAGAAGGTGATGGTTGCTTCATGAAGTCCCACTTTAGCAAATGGAATGATAGAATCGTGCCAGGTCAAGCAAAACACTTGAAGTTTCTAATAGCTTTCATTTAAAAAAAAAAAAAGGTGGTCACGGCTGTTCATACCATATTACTGAATGTATGTCAATGTATTATGAAGAACACCCCCACACACACACACTTTCCTTTTTACTTTGTGAGTGTTTTGGACTTGAACAGTTTGATTTCGATTTTGTGGTGCTGACCAAAATAACCACATAATAGTAACTGAACTATTTGTACACCAAATCTATGTCTTAACTCATCAGCTAAACTTGCTAACCTTGCTGGCATCAGTCCAAGCATGAAGTGGGCTTGTAGTGACACAGAGCGTGTACTGAACATAAGGGGTGTACATCTCAGAGAGTCGCCTGCTCACCAACCAAGGGAACGCACATGCATCACAGCTCCTCATTACAGCAACAGCAGCCAACCAGAAGACCTGCGGTCCTGAGGGGCAGAGGCCAGCTTTCCCCGAATGCCTTGGTCACTTTTGCACAGACATATATGAGGGGCAGTTTCTCTCCCTTGCTTCAAAATTTGACTGTTCAGATAAGAAAATTCAAACTGTAACCCAGTTTCTAATATTTCCTTGCTCATTTTCATCTTTAATTTCTTCTAGTCATATCTTTTTCCTTTGCAGCAAAGTCCCATCACAATAATGAAATTGCCACAGGACTGCCCAATTTCTTTTCTTTTCCTAGAATGTTGCAATATTAAATATTGCTTATAATAAGTGGGCTGTCAGCCAGATTCAAATCTAATATGTAGCCATTTTGATCAAGATGGATTGATAGAAATAAATGACCCATATTACGGTTTGTCTCCTAAACTTGTGTGTTGCTTTTGCTTTATATCAGTATTATCTTTCCATCATCGCTTTTTTTTAATTACCTGGGTAAGGTATAGAGGGGTTACAGGTACATTCACCAGGTAGTAGGTACATTACTTCTCATACATTGATACCCCTTCTCATGGTTTTTGTCTCCATTTCCCTCCCCCACCCCTTCCCAATCATCTTGTTTACCACCCCCCATGCCTTTCCAATTTTAAATAAAAAATGTATATACAATACACCAGGTAAAGTCGGATACAGTAACAATATGGGATTAAGAAAGGGCAAAAAAAGAGATGAGAAATGACATAGTATATTAAGAACAATAATCACACAAGATAAAGCTCTTGTTTCTAAATCCTAGAGCTTCTTTCATTTAGTCTCATCCTATATGACCTTATGTACCTAGGTTTTCAGCTATTGTAATCCTCTGCTAGGAGACTCCTAGATGTGTACTAATTATTACAAATGAGGGAAAACACTGAGCCTATGTTCCTTTGGGTCTGCTTACTTCACTTAATATGATTTTATCCAAGTCTTTCCATTTCCTTACAAATGGGGAGATGTCATTGTTTTTGACGGCAACATAGAATTCATTTGTGTATAAGTATCACATCTTGTTGATCCACTCATCAACTGAGGGGCATCTGGGTTGGTTCCATATCTTTGCTATGGTAAATAGTGCTGCAATGAACATCGCTGCGCTTGGGGATTTACTATGTCCTTGTTTTTGGATGATTGGGTAAACATCAAGGAGTGGAATTGCTGGGTCATAGGGGAACTCTATGTTTAGTCTTTTGAAGAACCGCCATACTGCTTTCCATAGTGGTTGGATGAGCTTGCACTCCCACCAACAGTGTAGTAGTGATCCCTCCTGGCCACATCCCCACTAGCATCTGCTGTTATTAGACTTCTTGGTCCTGGCCATTCTAACTGGAGCGAGGTGGAATCTTAGAGTTGTTTGGATTTGCATTTCTTTTATGTCCAGAGATGTCGAGCATTTCTTCATGTGTCTATAGCCATTCTTATTTCTTCTTCAGAGAAGACTCTCTATAAGTCTTTGGCCCATCTTTTAATTGGATGGTTGTTAGTTTGGAGATTCGTTTTGGAGTGATTCAGTATTTTGAGCTGTTGATATATTTTTAGATATGAGGCCTTTGTCCATTGTATGGTTAGTTGTTGGGAGCCAGAGTGGAATCAAACTGTACCTTGATTTGCATCAGACAATGGCTTTATTGTCTTATTGTTTTCTGGCCTTATTCTGTTTAAATGACCTGAGATTTATCATATGAATGTAACAGCTGGAAGTTCCCTGGTTTGAAGAAGGGATATAAGCCTGGAGTTGAGAATAAAGGAGGCGGCAGTTTTTACCTGGGCTGCAGACCTCCCGGACCCGATGTGTTTGTCTCTCTTCTATTTTTTCCAGTCCCTGCCCCCTATTTCAGGAACCCCAATTTGCTGCTGTAGGTCCCAGCAGTTAGTGAAGATCTTCTCCCACTCTGTAGGCTTTCTGATTAGTTTGCTAGCTATATCTTTTGCCATACAGAAGCTCTGCAATTTAACGCAGCCCCACTTATCCAGACTTTCTCTGATATGTTGTGTTTCTGGGTCCTTATTAAGAAAGTTTGGACCTGTGCCAAGGAGGCCTAGTGTATCTCCTATTCCTTCTTGTAAAGTTTTCAGTGTGTCGGCTTTTACCTCCAAGTCTTTGATCCATTTGGAGTTCATCCTAGTGCAGGGTGACAAAGAAGGATCCAACTTTAGTTTTCTGCAGGTGCTTAACCAGTTCTGCCAGCACTATTTGTTGAAGAGAATGTCTTTCTTCCATCCTATTTTTTGGGTTTCCTTATCAAAGGTTAGGTGGCCATAGGCCTGCAGGGTGATTTCTGGGTCTTCAGTTCTATTCCATTGGTCTTCAGGCCTGTTCTTGTGCCAGTACCAAGCTGTTTTGATAATTATAGCTCTGTAATAGAGTCTAAAGTTTGGTATTGAAATTCCTCCAGCGCTGTTCTTTCTGCTAAGAATTGTCTTTGCTATCCGGGCTCTTTTATTATTCCATATGAAATGTTGGATTGCTTCCTCTATTTCCTTAAAGAACGACATTGAGATATTGATGAGTATTGCATTGAATTTGTAGATAACCCTTGGCAGGATTGCCATTTTCATGATGTTAATTCTTTCAATCCAGAGGAATGGGAGGTTTTACCATTTCCTCAGTTCTGTTTTAATTTCCTTTTTCAGGTTTTTATAGTTTTCATCATAAAGGTCCTTTACATTCTTAGTTAATTCCTAAGTACTTTATTTTCTTTGAGACTATTGAAAAAGGAGTTGCGTTCCTGATTTCTGTCTTGCTCCTCTCATCAGCACTTTTTTCTGTTTAATCCAATTTGTATAATTATAATGGCTGTTGATTATTTTAAGTTTGGTTCCAGTTTTGTGCACACAATACAACCACCAAAAAATGCTTGAATTCTGGACCCATTCAAAACACCCACTGTAGTTAATTAACAGAGAAGCAAGCAATATTTTGTAGCTTGGGGTATTTTTACAGTTCATGGGAACATAGTTACCACTAACTAGGGACTTGGGAAAAATAGCTAAACTTTTATTAAAATAATTTGTCAATATCTTGGAGTTGGGTGTTGTTTCTCTGGAACTAGAAATTCTGTGTTATGAGAATACAGAAGATGCCAATCCTTTATATGCTGAAAAATAGACAGTTAATAAATCCATGGACAAAAACTATATTGGTTTAGACATCAAGTTTGATGAACTAATAACACTAAAAAGCAATTTATACTGAGGATGAATGACAGGAAGATTTTGTTAAAGAAAATTCAAGTATTTTACTTTGCTCTAAATCTTCTTGTACCTAGAGTAAGAGATCATCCCCTAAGACCAAGGGACGAAGAGCTTTTGTTTTCTTTTTGGTTTGGGATTTGAATTCACAGCATTGTTCCTGCTAAGCAGGTAGTTGACCTCTGAGCCATGCCTCCGGCCCTTTTTGACTGATTATTTCTGAGATGTGCTTGCTTCCTGTCCAGGCATAAGCCTGAGACACCTTTCATCTTTACATCTCCTGTCACCAGCATGTGCCACCACAACCAGCTATCCATTCACAAGAGAGTCATGAGCTTTCCACCACACCACCTCTGGCCCAGCTTGCCTTTAATCACAACCCTTCTTAAATCAGCCTCCAAATTATCAAGGATTTCAGGTATGAGCCTTTGGTGCCTACTCTCCAGCTTACTTTTTTTAAGCTAAGTCTTGCTGACTCTTTCCCCAGTTTGGTTCTGAACTGTGATCCTCTTTCCCCAGTTTGGTTCTGAACTGTGATCCTCTTATCTCTGCCCTCCCATATAAGTAGTATTTAGAGCCACTGCATTGGCCTTCAAATGAGAGTTTTATGTATACAAACTCATATGCTGTAAAACTATGACTCAAAGCCAGTTCAGACTTACTGGGACTCATAGCTCAGTAATTAAGAGTAGAATTAGAGATGTTTTGTGTAGTAGGCAAAAATCAGCCTCTGAATTTTGGCAATAGTGAACTTTTGGTACTTGAGAATTCTTCTGCAAGTACTTTAATGCTGAGTAGGAAGATGAAATTTTGGGCAGATGATATGTACTTCTTACATGCTTTTTACCTCTGTAGTTTCCAAAGTCCTCTCTGAACAAGGTCTGAATGAGTGACGTCAGGGGAAAGAGTCTGTCTATTAAGTCAGAATGAGACAGATGCACCTTGAAACAGGCATGCTTAGGATGAATTTCTCCTAATCAATGCTTTGATTATCCATCATACATTGTCTCTTATTATCTCTTTTTCGTAGTGAGAGTGATTGAATCCATTCTGGTCTTTAGTAATATTAACTCAAATTGCTTCACAGTTCTGATTTGTTTAGTAGATAAAGATCAGCAGTGTTTGACTAGGTTAAAAAACTAAACTGAGCGCTCAGTGTTTAATAGGTGAAGACCTATGGGTGCTTAGTGTTTAGTATGTAAACATCATAGTAGCTGAATAGCAGGGAAATTTAGGGTGACTTGCCAGCCCCAAGGCTCTGAAAACGTAGTGGACATTCTTTACACTCAAAAAGGTTTTCTGTATTCAGGTAAGTATGGGAGAGTTGGAGGAAAGCTAAGTTTCGAGGTGGGTATGTCGTGTCTAAGTATGAGATATCCCAGAGTCAGCACAGGAGAGGTAGTGTTATAAGGCAAGGACATAAGTCTCAAGCAGCATTTTCTACACTGACATCCAGCCCTTCGAAGCATGGAGAACCTTGTAGAACTTTCATTGTAGAGGTGTTAAGGCCCAGTAGATTCAATGTGTATGAAATTCTGAGACATCAAAGCACTGTGACTTCATCCCATTCGCTCTTGTGGCTGAAGAGCCGCAGAAATAAGGTGGTTAAATAGATCCTTAGTTTCAGTGTATACCACTTTAGGGCAGGTAAATACACCCACTCTCGGGATGCAACTGTGAAGTATGTTTGTAGAAAGCCTGGCTTGAGGAGGTGACCCACAAGAGCTGTGTGCCGAGTGAACAGGTGTGTGAAAAGAGCTCCAAAGAAGAACTAAACAGCATGCAGAGAAATTTCTCCCAAGAGACCTGCAGGTATCATGGCTCCAGAGACAAGTCTACATTGGTATACATCATCTAATCTGTCTGGAGCACAGTTTTCTGCCATGAAAATGGGAAATTATGCCCTTTCTTACACCTTGAGGAAGAAGATGAAACAAAACTGAGAAGGACAGATGTCAGTTCTTGAAAATATTTGACCAATATGCAATGAGACCTATGAGAAGTACCATAGGAAAGAAACCCAGCAGATACATCCACTGTCTTGGTATCCTTAATTGAGACTGCTTTTTTTTGTTGTTTGCTTTTTGGCAGGGTTGTAAAACAGTTTGAAAAAAAACAAGAATGGGGAGATGTAACTTTATAAATCCTCATTAGGCCACCTACAGTACTCAAGATATTTTCTCATTATACTCAAATCAGTAATTGACTTCCAATTTTTATTTCTGGGAAAAGAAAGAAAGGAAAGAAAGGAAATCTTGGACCTCATTCTGTCTCAGGCTGACAATTCTTTTCTGATATTTTTTGTCTTAGGAAAATTCTTGGGTCTAAAGTAGACAGCAATCTTGGCCCAAAAATACAAAGCCCTTCCTAGGTTTTCTCCCCTGAAGCTAGAATCAGTTAAGGTTAGATTATTGGTACTTCATTTTGATTAAAATTACGTGATGAGGTCAGATGAATTTTGGGCTATTATGTTTAATATTTAATCAAAATTTTAATCCTATCAATTGCTTGTCTCACTTTCAATATTTCTCAAAAATCAATTTATTTCTAGTTCAAAATGGTGTTTCAGCAAACTTCTCATTAATTAACTGCCATCTTTATTTTTAGACTCATTCTTATGATAGTTAAACATGCACATCTGAGCAACTTTCTTGCTGGCATTTCTTCTTGTTTCTTTATAATTCTTGACACTTCAACAGTGTAAGAATTCCTCATAATCTAATTCAGTGAATTCCTCTGGGTGAATCCTTGAGGTGCCAAAATCCACAATCGTTTTGTCTTCCAAAGAAATGAAAAGGGTTATTTATTTGTGGATAGTAACTCTTGAAAGCGCTTCATGCTATACACATGGTATCTTGTAAGAGTCTGCTATCTTCAACACTGTTTATTTTTCAGAAGGCTGAATTGGGCCAGTTGCTTACCTATTCTGGGATGCAAAAATAGATTCTTACATATAAGTCACTACTTGCTTCTTAAAATCCTAGTTATGGGAGGTAGGGGGAGAAGCATAAAGAACTTTTGTATATCTTCTAGAGTTTTCCATTGGATTCCCTGGCCCCAAGTCATCTCTCCCTGCTCTGCCTGCCCCTTCCTGACTTCCTTACCAGCTCTGTATAAATCTCTAATCAATTAAAACAATGGCCAGTTGCATAAAAGAAGGTTCATGTTTTTCAAAATTATTCACCTCAAGAAATATATATTGTAACCCAATTGACACAAGGCACCAATGTGAAGGTGAGCAGACTCCAGTTCTGGGGGGCGAGAGAGTGGGGGCAGGAATCTGCTGTCATTTCAACAGAGAACCTGTGAAGCAAAAGTCATTTGCCAGTGTGGTTCTTCTTTCTCTTTTTCTTTTTCTGCCCTTGTTCCCCTGTGTTGTGTTTCAGCCCATCTTCTTGAAGAACACGATTTACAGTTTTCCTTAATAGTTCTTTCCAGCACTGAAGTTCTGTCCCTAAATGCAGATTAAGCACAGATGTTTATCTAGCAGATTTCTATGTGAACAGTAATTGGGTGGTTTCTCTCATCTGATGGTTTAGACAAAGATATCTCCAGCAGTGTTGTGTCATTCACAAAGACCACTTTGTGTGGTTATCAGAACAATACCTTTATGTCAATAAACCTTGAGTGAACTTTAGTTTTGTGGTCATTTTCATGTGTCCTTGCAGCTCAGGGACTGTCAGAGACCCAGAACACTAAGTTACCAGTTCTGCTGGGTGTGGTGTCTCACGCCTGTCATCCTAGCTACACAGGAGGCTAAGATCTGATGATCAAGGTTCAAAGCCAGCCAGGCACTAAAGAATGTGGGACTCTTATCTCCAGTTAACCACTAGAACACTGGAAGTGGCACTGTGGCTCCAGGGGTAGGGCAGTAGCCTTGAGCTGAAGAGTGTTCAGTCCCACTGTTCAAGCTGTACCTCCACCAACAAAAAAAAAGAGTTACCAGTTCTTATGTGCTCTGACTGAGCCCTGAAGAATTCAGTGTCCTGGCCATACTACCTGAAGGACTGGGAGTCCCTAAGCCATATGGCATGAGCCAAGGAGAAAACTGTACATATTCATCTCTACTATGAAATATATGAGTTCTTTAATGGGCTTGTCGTGTCTAATTCAATTATATTTGCCTTTAAATGTAATATCTCTGTCATGGACATGACTACAGATTTAATTTATTCAATGACATTTGTGTCAGAGGAGGACAGATTCTTGTCCATTTTGAATCATGAAATCTACGGTTAAGGAAAGCTCTCACATTAGTTTTTTGAAAAAAAAAAAACACCTATACATTCTTTAAATATTGCTTTAAACTGGGAAGTCTTGATGTAGTTCTGTTAACAGGATCAATAAATATTTGATGGATGTCCTTATATTTACAGGATTATTATTAGTCTTAGCTTTTCCTGAAATTTTATTCTTATTATCTGGGATTTTTTTTTGATGAATTCTGGAAGATTAATTAGAAGAAACTTCATGAACATGTCATTCTAATTTTTCCAAGGATAACACGTGAAACAGTCAAGTATTAAAGAAATATGTGAAACCTCTATATCATGTCTATTATATATATTCAAATATCGTTCTTTCAAATACATGTATTTGAAACATGACTTTTATAACATGCCCGATTCAAAATATAATGTTCATCATTATTAAATGTGCTTTGCAACTAGGTAACGAAAACCTTGCTTTGTTGGTCTTGGGTTAGTAAGCAAGGAGTTTTCTCAAAGCATCTGATTCTGATGTCAATGAGTTCTGGAAAGTCTGGCCCAGTGTGAGAGATGTTCCTCTGTGGTGAAGCTGTTCGCGTGGTTAAGGATGCCGATAACCCACAGCCTGCTGGGCCTGTAGCAAATGTCAGAGTCTTTGAATCAAGCAGCTTGGAAGCTCTAGCAGACGCCATATCCGAGCTGTGTCTTGAAGAGGAGTTCTTTCCGTAGACTTGAGAGAGACTCGGGAGCTACGGTTGGTGAGGGAAGGGGGAATATGGCTGAATGGCTGTTAGCCTACACTCACTGTAGCCACTGGGATGGAGACCAAGGCCAGTCTCCATCAGGAGGACATAGTGAATGGTCACCAGAGAGGCAAGAGCCACCGTGTGGGGGAAGGCTTTGAGGGGCCAGGTCTTTCCTCGCCCAGTGCATGTGACGGTCAACACCAACCCAAATGGCTCTTTTAAACTCGTAATGGAATCTCTTTTAAAAAGAAAAAGTCATTGACCATTATGGCCTATTCTTTTTTTCATATATTTTTATTGTAATTAATAGAAGGGGTACATTATATTCATCAGATAGAAGGTGCATTACTTCACAAATATTGATACCCTTTCTCATGTTCTGTTTCCCATTTCCCTCCCCTCTCCCCCCTCACAGCTTGATTTCCCCCCTTCCCTTTCCTATTTCAAACAACCAATTAAGCATATATAAAATATATCAGATAACAAGGTGAAATATTATAACAATATTAGATAACCAAGGGACAGTAAAAGAGATGAGAGATAACATAATACATCAAGGACAACAATCACTCATTATATGGCTTTTGTTTCTATATCCTGGAGGTCATTTCATTTAGCGTCATACTATATGGCCTTATGTATCTAGGTTTTGCTCTATTGTGAATCTCTGATCGAAGAGCCCAAGGTTTCTACTGATTATGACAAATGAGGGAAACCATTGAGTCTGGCTTACTTCACTTAATAAGATTTTTTCTAAGTCTTTCCATTTCCTTACAAATGTTGCCATGTCATTCTTTCTGACAGCAGCATAGAATTCCATTGTGTATAAATGCCACATCTTGTTGATCCATTCATCAACTGAGGAGCATCTGGGTTGGTTCCATATCTTTGCTATGGTGAATAGTGCTGCAGTGAACATGGTTGTGCTAGTGGATTTAGTATGCCCTTGTTTCTGGACAGTTGGGTAAATGCCAAGTAGTGGAATTGCTGGGTCATCGGGGAGCTCTATGTTTAGTCTTTTGAGGAACTGTATGGCCTGTTCTTTCCTGAAAGGGAATGTGCTTATATCCAAAAGGAGACACTCGGAGCCACTGATCCATAATTATAATGAAGGTGTTCTCCTTGCCACATTCACGTGGAAATTGAGTTCTCCTTCCTGCCCCTGTCGGGTGGTTTTGTGTTGGATTCTCAGTAACTGGAACAGCTCTCTCTATAGTACTGGCCCACATTTTGTTTTAAAAAATCGAGAATGCTGTGTCTGTCTGATGGGTTTTACAGCTCTTATTGCATATTAGAAAAATCTTTAGCTGGTTGCCAGTGGCTCATGCCTCTAATCCTAGCTACTTAAGAGGCTTGAGATCTGATGATCACAGTTAAAGCCAGCCCAGGCACAAGTCTGTGAGATTCTTATCTCCAGTTAAGCACCAGAAAACTAGAAGAGGCGCTGTGGCTGAAATGGTAGAGCATTAGCCCTGAGCTGAAGAGCTCAGAGACAGTGCTCAGGCCCAGAATTCAAGCCCCACAACCAATGAAAGAAGGAAGGAAGGAAGGAAGGAAGGAAGGAAGGAAGGAAGGAAGGAAGGAAGGAAGAAAGGAAGGGATCTTTACTGTTTGAAAAGCCCTGAAAATGCTTTAGGTGTAAAAGGTTTTTTTGTTATATTACTTTGCCTATGTGGTTTGACTTTGCAGAAGCCTGATTCAAGTATGGTTCTCGGGGGACACGAAGTGTGACCCTAGTAGATCTGACTGCTAAAGGCAAGTTGTTATTTGTAATCTGGTTCTGAGTGAGAACACTAAAAATAAAGAGTAATAAAGCTTACCATCAGTTATCAGGAACTGTAAGTAAGGATCTTTTGCTAAATGTTAATTTAAGAGATCTAAGTGTAGCATTTTTACAAGTGAGGAAATTTTGCTAAGGTGAGGAAACGAACAAAAAAAACCTGAAATCTCACAGAATCTCAAGTAGAAACATTTTGGTGATAAGAAAAGCTTTTGCTCTTTGAGAACAGACTATTCAACTAGGCAGAATAGACTCACTCTGGCATGCCCAACATCTAGTCCCCAAACCAGGGAAATAGGTGACTGGCTGGCAAAGGAAAATGAAGATTGCTCAGCAACCAATCTTAGGTTAGGGACAAGGACTCAAGTCATCCCAGTAAATGCAAAGAAATGATAAAAAGTGGAAAAGGATGAGGGGGGGGTGGGCAAGGGCTCAGGGCAGCAGTGCGTTGAAAGATGGATTTAGCTCCCATCAACTGTGAACCCTATTCTAAATACAGGGGAGGAGGGTACATTCCACGGCCCTCGGAGACTGCTAAAAGATGGAAAAGGAAAAAAGCAGATTCTTACACAATTTCCAAAATATGGCCTTGTGCTTTAGCTCAGCGAGAGCTGTAAGCATAGGTCATCACAGTGTGTGGTGATTTGTTATAGGGCAGCAATAGAAAACTAACATATACAGCATCATCTACTGATATTCCTTAAGACTTTCAAACTAAGTAGCGGAGTTCTCTTTCCTCAGGTGAGTAGAGAAGGCTCAAAGATAAGTACCTGGAAACTACATCATCAACCAGATTTCATGAGTGAGTGGCATCGCAGATGTACACACTAACAAGGCAACACCATTGCTTGTCTGCAGACCTTTGTAGTATGTCCATATATATATGCACATGTGTGTGGTGACCAGTATGTTAGCAAAGATTTTTAACTCAGAATACTTACTTAAAATACCTCAGTTCTATAGAATATTACTAAGAAGAGCAAACCCTTGGATAACATTAATTATGAAAATTTAACACATTTAAACACCTGTATCATTTTAAATAAATAACATCAGCTAACCCATCTAGTCAAACCAAAATTATAAAGTTGCATAGCTCATATTAATTAATAAGTAAAGAAATAAATGTAGTCTTGCATAATTTCACTTAACTTATTGCTAAACTTCTTTGTGATTCACTTTGTAAAAACCTTGCATAAGGGATGGTTCATTTTTTTTTAACAACCAGCAACTGAGAGCCCTCTGAAATAATACTTTTACTGGAATATTTTAGTTCTTGTATTATAATTTCACATGTAACAATTTGTTTGCCTAAGCCAATTAAATTAGAGGCCCCACTTAACAACCTTATCCAGAGAACATAAAAGTTTCCACCAATTCCTTAATGTAGAAAATGTTTATACACACATATAAAAGAATTCCATCAAATTCTTGAGCCATCTGGAGAATTCTGAGTGAATTTATAACTGAATTTCCTCCTTGAATACATGCTATTTAGTACTGTGTTTTCAGGGCCAATGTGGCTTGAAACCACTGATCAGTTTTAGGGTTTATGAATACCTTGTTGTCAGTACATAAAATGTTTTATTGTCCTTGTTTTCTTGGCACAGTTCTTAAAATGTTACTGTGGGGTTCTTGCATTTTTCAACTTTAATTTTGAACTAAGTATGTGTGTTCAGGAAATTGCAAAGGTGGTCCATCAAAGCCCATGTATTTTGGGCGCAGTTTCCCTGAGTGGTCACATCTTACACAATTATAACACAATACTAAACTCAGGAAACTAATATTATAATAGGCAGATATACTACAAAAGCATTCTTCCACATGCAAATTTGTGTCACTGACATCAAGGTACATATCTATTCTGTCACCTTAGCAGTGTTTGTGGTACCATCCTGCACAGTCACCCCCCAAACTCCTGGCTTCTCTAATTTCAAAAATGCCATACTCCTCTTACAGGTTACTGTAGGGGGGGGAGAATTGTTTTACATAGCACAATGCCATTGAGGTCAATTTGGGTTGTAGCATGTATTGTTCTTGTTTCACTGCTGAGTAGTATTCTGTCTATTTTATGCTGAAATGGAGAAAGTCATGTATTCGGATCAAAGCATTCCTATAACTCAGAAATCTCTACAGAAATCTCTAGAGATCATTCTCCTGTTAACAACAGCCACATTTTCGATGACAAATACCATCTTGAATGCTGTACAAATTTTGTATGTGAGCTGTATAACCTATTCTTAATATATAGGTATTTTGTGTATAGTTGCTTCCTTGAGTTACAGAGGATATCCTTCTGATGTACAAATATCTGATTTCTGTGATAAATTATGATAAGGACCTCCAAAACAGAGAGATGAGGAATGGAGCTATCATCACCTACAGAGCATTGTAAATGACCAACAGCCTTCCACTGCATGAGCAGACATGCTGTTCACATGACCCAGATATCCAGTCACACAGAAATCGCCCCCTCGCCCTTACATCTTTGGCCACTGGGAAAAGGACACTTGAAGTGGGGAGGGTTTGGGACCTAACACAGGAGGAGGGGGCATGGCAGGAAGAGGAAGAGGAACAGGAAGGGTTAAACTCCAAGCATCTTTTCTTACCTGAACTATGGTGACACTGACAGAATTGCTCAAGTCACTCCTTCAATCTCTGGAGTGCATTGAAGGTTTGTACCTTTCAGAGACAGAAAACCCAATCAAATTTAGTCTATGTCAAATCTTAGCACAACAGTAGCTACACGTCTTGAACCCCAGCTAGGCCAGGGAGCTGTGAACACGCAGCTGAAGGACCCAGGCCAGCACAAAGGACCTTTCCCTTCTAGTGTCAGGGATGTGTTCTCTCTGCTGATCACTGCTCCTAATCACAGAGACCCAGACAGAGGCGGACATCTGCTGTTCTGTACATGTACATACCTGCACACAAACACACACACACACACACACACACACACACACACACACACACACTCTCTGTGCTCAAGTGTCTCTTCTTTAACTAAAGAAATTCCCAAGAGGATAGAAGGGATGATATTCACCTTCCAAATTTTTCTTGCTTCTTTTGCAAGCCAGTCATTAAAGACTAGAGTATTCCAGAACAGCTGTGTGTGTGGAGGAAATTAAAGAGTCACTGTGCATACCCAGTGAAAGTCCCAGTCTCAGAAGCAATCTGTGAATTCCTCCCCTTTTCATTTCAAGTTTCCTCAGTTCAGAGACAGAATACAATAATCAAAAACAAAGCAACAACAAGTAATAAGCTCCAGGAAGGGGAAACCATATTATTTCCAGAGTTATTACATTATTAGATTAAAATTCCACTGTTCAATAACAAAAGTCAATGGATATAGAAAAATGGGATAGGATAGGATAGGCAGTTTGAAGGGTTGAAAAAATAACTAACAACTTTCAAACACACACACACACAATAAAAATGGTTGAATGTGTAAAGATGCTTGAAGAATTAAAGGAAGACAAAAGGCAACAGAATTATTTGTAAGCAAAGAAAAATGTAATTATAGAAAGTAGAAGACTAAAACAGACAAAGATCAAAAAGAAAATTACTTCAAGGTTTCAAACACAAAATTGAACTGGTGGGGGGGAAACAACAAACTTGAAGGTAATTAAAACAAAATCATGCAGTAAAAAAATCATAAAATCATGAAACCTGAAGATAGAATGAAAACAGATGGAAGAAAAGTAACAGAGGCTAAAGGGCTTTGTGACACCTTTAAAAGGGCCTGTGTATACTCTGTGAGATACATGGAGGAAGGAGAAGAAAGGTCGGAGTTTGTTTGAGGAAGTCATGGCTGAAAACCCACCCAATTTGATGGAAGGCATGGATATAAATCACCAAGAAATCCACATAAGATAAACTTCAAGAAACCCATGACAAAGCTGTAGTCAAATCGCCAAAAGAAAGAAATGACAAGATTATTAAGATTATTGGTGGGTTTCTCAAACATTTTACAGACTAGCAAGCAAAATATTAATATATTCATAGTGCTATAAAACAAAACTCCCCAAAATCCTGTATCCACCAAAAATTGTCTCCAGAAGTAAGGAAACAGTTGAGATTTTTTTAAGTGAGATTTTTAAAAGCTTGATAATGTTATTACTACTAAAGCTGCCCTGTAAGAATCCTGAAGGATGCTCAGTAGACATGGGAAAACATGATTTTTGTTTTCCTTTTGCTCTTTGAGCATCTTTCAGACAGTTTTCAGTCAGTCTTTATCCAAAATGTCAGCCATCAGGTTTGGCTCAAAGAACCGTTTCTCTTGGTTACATTTTTTCCTTTGACTTGGCTGTGCTTCCCTCTTTCTATCCCTTGACTTCCCTTTTGATTCTTTCCCATAGGTAATTCTAAAAGCTAATAGTATTGTAACAAGGATTTATAACTCCATGTTTTGGGGGGGGTTACTAAGTTAGGAGATTACTACACTTTAGGGAAAAACAATTATTAGTCCATAAACGAGTTGTATGATAATGTTGGCTTGTAATTCCACATTTTATTCTCTACATAATCTGATGCATTTTAAAAGTTATAATCAGTTTTTTTTAGCACTTAAGGTACAAAAGTGTAGTTCTGTAAAATCATAGCAGAGTGGAGCTGGAAACAGCACGCGCGCGCGCGCGTGTGTGTGTGTGTGTGTGTGTGTGTGTGTGTGTGTGTGTGTTGCTGAGGTTAACCAATATGAATTCAGAGTACAGTGTTATAGTTTTATGCTATTAAAAATAATCTCCATAGTAACCATATAAGAAAATAATTAAAGAGAGACACAAAGATGATGAGAATAGAATTAAGACATGTCAATACAAACAAACACCAAAGATTCGGGTGTCATTCAATAGGGCAAAAAGTAAGCCCCACCAAGGGGAAATAGAGAAATGGCAGAAGTCCTTCCTTAGCAGCAAGAATGATGCATAAAACTCTCCAATTAAAGACAGAAATTGACAACTACATATTGCCAATAAGAGACTAACTGCATCCAAAGATCCCAATAGACTGAAACTATACACTCATAGTAATAGCAACGTTGTTCAAAGTGGCTAAAATAAAGAATGCACCCAATGATGCACATAATGTGGCATATCAATAGAGTCTAAAAGAAGTTCTGACGTGCTAGAACTTGGATAGGCCTTAAGGACTTCATTCTACATAAGATGATGCAGGAAGTAATAGAAAGTAGAGTGGATGGGGACTCCCATGGGCAGGGGAAAGGGAGCTGGAGAGTGTTTGCTGGACATGAGGTTTTAGTGTTCCAAGATGAAAGGCATTCTGGAAAGGATTGCATTGTGGTTTTATAATTGCACCAAGGTCCTTAAGATTGCTGAGCTGTACCCTTAATACTGCTATGCTTTAATTTTGTGCTCCTACCAATTTTTTTTAATTAAGAGAAAATAATTTTGGAGCATCTCAGCAAAAATTCATGGGTCAGATTTAACACCTCGGAAGAAGGCCCAAAGAGTGTACAAGATGAAAGCCTGGTGGTCTTCTCCAGTCTGGGTTGTTCTCTGTTCTACCAGATTCCAGTTTAATTTTTAACTAATCCAGGGGTGGGAACAAAGGCCATTTGGTGATGTTAGCTGGTGTTGATGTTTAAAGCTCCTACATTATTGAATTTTTGAGTTGCCACCTGTGGTTACCTTGGCAGGCCCACACTGAATGGTCTCCTGGCCCTTCTGCAGCCACAGGCCAGAGGTTCTCACCCCTGTAAGAAGTCTAATCAGGTCGAGACACTTGTGCAAGAAAAAGCAGTGACAGAGAGGACTCTGCATTACCATGCAGGAAGTGACTGAAGTGACCTCTTGCAATCCATACCTCACAAAGGACCAGTTAGCCCATGCAGCCACTGCTCAATATTCCCACCACCACGGGGGAATTAAGTGGTACTGTGCATATCAGTACCAGAAATAAACTTAGTACAGAAACAGAAACAGCCACAAATCATTCAACAGGCCCAACATGGTGACAGAAGCAATCAGCAAGAACAAACCCCCAACTCACTTGTATACACAGTGGGCCGCTGAAAGTAAGCGCCATCTCGGAGTGCTATGGTTTGTGAGATCTCCCTCTCCTACTCCTATGAGAGTCCATCGAAGTACATTTGCTGTGTCCAGCCTTTCTGTGTCCAGAATTTCTTAAGAGAAGACTCCAGGAACAAGGCATGATCAAGAGAAACTAATTTTACTCGCAAATTTTAATAAGAATATGAACACGGAAATTCTGCAAATGCTATAGTGTTTATGGTAAATATCCAACAGAGAAAAAGCCAGCAATATTACAAGAGTACAATTAATCTATCATGCGTAAACAGAAAAAACTGGTAATTTGTACATAATTATTAGCTTTTATACACAATTATTAGTTATTACACATAATTATTAGCTTTCTTACAGGCATCTCCCATCCATATTGCCAAAGTCAGAGATAAAGGCCTTTTCATAAAGACTAACTTAGAAGAAATGACCAGAGGACTCATTAGGGACTCTCCTGAGATGGAGGGATACCTTTGGTGGTGACGGAGTTGTGGGGTAGTGTGTTGAGTTGTGTTGTGTTGAGATCTGAGTGAACAGGTAATCTTCTCAGCTCTTCTTCTTTCAAGTTGGGATTCTGTGGTCATGAATCACATGCACACAAGCTAGAGGGTCAGGCTAGCCATCCACTTTTCTTCCACACTTCTAGGAGCTCTTTCACATCAGTGACCTATTTATCTCTGCGATGGAATCTTGCCATGCGATTCTCCTTTATATCTCGTGTAACTCTTTTGGTGGTGCTTAGGAATCAACTCTTTTGTACACTTGAGGTACAAATCTAAACTTTTCCTTTTTATTCTATTTATAAGAGAGTGTTCCATTACTTTGCCCGGGGTAACCTTGAACTCATGATAGGTAGTGAGACCTATAACATTTTGCTATAACTCTTGATGGAGAGCAGAAAGAAAAGGGGTCTTGTGCAAGAGACACAACACGAGAGATGGCTTTCATTCGTAAAACACGGGATCTCTTCATCTCTCAAAACCATTCTACTGGTAATGTGGTCCCAGCATAAATTTCACTAGGGAAAAACCATGACATAACAAATTTTTCTCTTTGTTAAAAACATAAAGCCCAGAGCTGGGAAGTTAGCCTAGTGGTAGAGTGCCTGCCTAGCATGCACAAGGACCCGGGTTCAATTCCTTGGTACCACATATATAGAAAAAAGCCGCAAGTGGTGCTATGGCTCAGGTGGTAGAGCTCTAGCCTTGAGAAAGCCCAAGGACAGTGCTCAGGCCCGAGTTCATGGTCCAGGACTGGCATAAATAAATAAATAAATAAATAAAGCCCCCTCCCCCCCAAATAAAGCCTAAGTTGTCCAAATTTGCGTTTCTGCCTATGTCCTCTTTCTAGGCCGTGCCTGATGTCCGCGTTTCACGGCTCTCCAAACCTTGCTAGTTGGGATTCCATCATGACTGCTCTCCTGTCTTCCTTCCCTCCATGCATCCTTTGTAGTCTCCATTATTGTGTCCTGAGATAATTACTGTCTCCTGCCATATGGTGACATTAGCATGAGTCACTCCATCACTTTCAGTTGGTGCCAGCCCTGTCTGATTGTTAAAACAGGAAGACGCTGGTCTTCAGATTGCTGATAGTAGTCTCTTTTTCAGGCCAGAGTAGTTCAGACTCCTGTGCTTCATGCCAGGCTCCGCCCCGCAGCAAGCCCCGTGCTCCTGTTTCCTTGCTTCCCTGCTCACTGCTGGGATGCAGCTGAGCTCTAGGTTCCCTTTATGTCCGTGGACCCCTGCAGAACTTCCTACATGCCCCCTTCTTGGGTCCTCAAGAGGCTGGGCCAGCCGCTCCCCTGCTTACACATATGAGACAACTCCATCCATTTCTGTCTCTTAAAAAATGAAATTGATAAATTAATCAGCTTGCTAATGTTGAGCTGTTAAAAATTAAAATCGGAGCCTTACAAAGTCTCCTTATCGCCACTGTGCCAGAACAAAGGAATTAACTCTTTATCCTTCAGGGACCCAAAACTCTGACTGAAGACTGGAGATAAAAATGGAATGGTGTTCTTATCCAATAGCAAGAACAGGTTTCCAGATTTTTTTTCTAGCATTAGGAACTTGGAGATGAAAGAATCTGTGGGACAAGAAACAGCTGTAAGGCACGCTCCTGGAGTTAGGGTGATGATAGATACAGAGGTTCTGATTAGACAGCTTCACTGATTGGAAAAGGACCACATTTTTCTCACCCTTCCGTCTTCCTGTGCCAGATCTTTCCATCATAACATGTCAGAATTCTGCCAACATCAACTTGATTTTGCTGCTTCCCTGACCATCCATCTCGTAGTGAAGCCCTGAGCCAGTTGAATTCTCTTTCCTGAGCTGATATTACAGACACACAGCACAAGGTCCCTTGTGCCTGTACTTATTCTCTCTTCGTATTTCCTTTTCTCCCCCCAGTTAGCCTTAACGTGCCTAAATGCCAGAAAGAGCTCAGCCTTTCCTTGCTGTCCAAGTTTCCTGTGAAGAGAAGACAAGATTCAGATTCCTATTCAAAAAGATAGATTTTCATTCATTGTATAAATAACTACATTAAAAACAAATGAACAAGAATGTGGGCCAAGAGCATGGCCTAGGGTAGAGTGTTTGCCTAGCATGCACAAAGCCCTGGGCTCAAGTCCTCAGTACCACATACAACAGAAAAAGCTGGAAGTGGTGCTGTGACTGGTAGAGTAGTAGCCTTGAGCAAAAAAGTGTCCAAGGACAGTCCCCAGGCCCTGAGTTCTAAGTCCCAGAACTTGCAAAAAAAAAAAAAGGAAGCAAGGAAGGAAGGAAACAAGGAAGGAAGGAAGCAAGGAAGGAAGGAAGGAAGGAAGGAAGGAAGCAAGGAAGGAAGGAAGCAAGGAAGGAAGGAAGGAAGGAAGAGAATAAAAGATAGTCTTCAAAGTAATGAGCAAACTTTGCTAGAGGTCTTTCCTGTGCTGGGTGATTGTCTGTGACTTGTTTGTATCTCCTGGTGAGTGTCCTGAGGCCACCAAGATGAAGATGGTTTTTGAACTTCGCTGCTCTCCCTACATCGCTTTCTTACAAAGAAGAGAGAGCAAGTTCACCTTCTACCTCTGTGGATCTCAAATGTGTGTTCTAATGACTCTCTAGCCTGCTGAGCTGAACCGAAGGGGCTCCTAGCGGGGGTTGAGTCTGATTTCATGACAAACAGATTGAGCATATTGCTCTGAAGACTGTCTGTGTACTGAGAACTCTAAGCAGTTCTAAGTGCTGTGGTTAGAAAATAAATACACCATACTTGGGGATTCAGGCAAGACACTTTAGCAAGACACTTCCTCTGCTCATCAAGTGAATGAAGACACTGCTATTTCAGTCATTTCAACATCAGCATTTTCTGTGCAAGCTAAAACCTGCCATCTAAACATGGGTAAAAGCAGAAACCAAAACTCAATGGGTCTGTTACTGTCTGAAATCAAGATCCTGCCTGTTCTCATGGGGCTCTTTGTCCTACCCCTGCCCCCTGCCAGACTCCAGCCCTAGAGGATTTAGGGGCAAATGCAAATAACATTTAGAGCTATGTTCAAGGTAAAACCTTTCAGACAGCCTTCAGGAGCTGCAGCGCCCTATATCTCATGAGAGACTTAAGAAGTAAATAAGCAGTCTACACTTTAGACACTTGCCAATTGTACCAAAAACTTAAAGAACAGCCAATTTGGCTATGGGCACTCTCTCACTTCCAGAAGTAAAGAAACAGAACTGAAAGCTATGGGTAGGACCAAGTGATTGTTTTGCTGGGTTTTTGGTAATGCCTGAAGTGTGTTGGGACTAAGTGAAAGTACTTGGTAACTATGTCATTCTAAGTACCTTTATCACTGGGAGTAGTGAGATTAATAATGAAATGAATAAAAAAAGGAAGAGTTGGATTTTTTTATGTTTCACACTAAGAAAAACTTGCCAAATCTGTGACTGCTGTATTACAGAACAGCATGATAAAGTATCAGCAGAAGGACAAGGATGCTCTCAGGCTGTGTATTTAGTTAGATCATTCTTCAAGGTTCTCTTCCTTCTTTCAGCATTTCCCTTTGCTTCCCAGGGGTCAAAACTCACAAATGTCATCCTGTTGTAGTTTGACTCTTGGTAAAAATTATTTAAGTCCCAACATAGATCCCATTAAGGTATTTTTGAAGGCTGTCCTTTAATTGCTATACATTTTCTTGACTTATGTGAATTTCAAAAGGGAACTTAACAGCTAGTAGATACTGAATCTGTGTCCTTTTAGTAATGGGTTAAATCCTTGCCATCCACTTACACATTAAATCTTTAAAGAAGTCTTGTAAGTTAGGTACTAATATTCTTCTTGCTGAATGGTTTTGACCAATCTGAAGCTTAGAGGTATGAAATGACTTTCCATGAGGAAATGCACCTGGCTCACCACATGTATGGGTCCCTCATCTTTGAATTCAATCAACTGCAGATAGATAGATAGATAGATAGATAGAATAGAGAGATGGAGATATAATTTTCATCTGTATTGACCATGTACAGATTCTTTTTCTTGTTATATTCCCTAAACAATGCCATCTAATAAAATTTAACTTTTGCATCTGGATGGGAAGTAATCTACAGATGAGGATGGATGGATGTACATATCCCATTTTGTACAGAGATTTGAGCATCTATGGATTTTGGTGTCCACAGAGCTGTGTGGGTAGGATGGGTGTCCTCCTGCATGCAGTGACTATGGACAGTGAGTCATGCCAGCACTCGTGTGTGTGTGTGTGTGTGTGTGTGTGTGTGTGTGTGTGTGTGTCTGTGTGTGTGTGTGTGTGTGTGAAATCACCCAGAAGAACATTCAGGGATGGGAAACGGGGGAGCAGACAGAATGGTATTGGCAAGGGCTCTGGCGTTCTCCCTCTGCCCACTTCCTCCACCTTGACCCCATCTCCACCTTCCCTTTATCTTCTTTTCCAAAGGCAAATACGCCATGCGAGACCTGGTCCACAGACTCCCCGGCGGGAACAACAGCAACAGCGCAGCCAGCAAGGCCATGTCAGATGACACCGTGACTGCCGTGTGCTGTACCCTGCACGAGGTGATCACCAAGAACATGGAGAACGCAAAGGCCTTGCGTGACGCCGGCGGCATCGAGAAGCTGGTTGGCATTTCCAAGAGCAAAGGAGATAAGTACGTTAGATGGTGACTTCATGTCTCTGTGTTGGTAGGGTTAGTTCTTATGGTTCTGTTGTTTTATGCATGTGTGTGCATGCGGGCATGTATTTATGCATATGCTCATTATCTATTTATTATTTAAACCATTTTGTGGTAATAGGACCTGAACCCCAGGCACACTTTCAGCCACTTCAGCCATATCCCCATCCTGTTACTGTGTTTTGTTTTAAGACAATGTCCTGCTAGCTCTACCAGTAGAGGCCATGTACTCATGATCCTCCTCCTGCCTCATAGCTGGGATTACAGACATGCATTATTAGCACACTGAGGGCGTTGGTGTAGCATACAGCCATTGGAAAGTATCTCAAGAGGAGGAAACAGCGAACTTTTCCCAGCATTCCCACTGAACCAGAGAAGCTTGTCCTTTGAGTCATGTTGATTCTGAGGTATCACTAGGGTAGACCTGACTTCCAGCCTGCAAAGGGTGATGTTCCTTCCGCAGAGCAGACGACCTCTGGGTGCCTGGCTGCTGCCTTCTGTTGGTGATGACCACCTGTGGGTTGCAAGTGTGTGTGGATGGATGAAGGTTCTTTGGTTCTGGGCCTTTTCACCTCTTCATATCAAGAGGAAGGATAAGGGAAGACAATGGTCTGAGGAGGTCAGAGAGAACTCAGAATCCAATTCCTTCCCATTCTGTGAGATTTGGGGCACACCGTTTAATTTAACAAGTCACTGGAGTCATATTTCCTAACCTGAAAGAGAAAACTTTCATACATACCATAAGTCCTGGAATACTAATTAAGCCTGAAAGAATGCATAGAAATGCCCAAGGAGAGTTATGAAGGAGAGCTTTCAAATAAATGGAGTGAGAAGGCAAGAGTGGACATGAAAGCCACATGCCACCCCAGATGGAAATGTCTTCCAGTGTGATTTAGGAATCTATGGAATCTTACTGTGTGCAACTGAAACATATCTTCACTAGCCAGGCTGTTAGTCTATCACTGGGCTGTCAATTCCTACAGAATTGACCTTCACTAACCTTAATTAAATTTCGCCTTTTGCAAATTGCTCAATGTAATCAAAGAAGATTAAAAAGGTGTGCCTTTTATTATTAAGGGCTTTCCTACTTCTTGATTTGTCATTCTCTGCCTCTCATTCTTTTACCCCTAAATGTTAAATAACTTCTCTTTTGTTATTTGAGACTGCGAGACATACATTTTGAGGCATTCTGGAAATTTTCTCATTATTTTATTTAACTCAGTATTTTGCCAATGTATTAAAAAAAAGTGTTAGACATTTTGTTTAAACATGCTGAGACTTCTGAATAGACTTCATTGTAGATCAAGTAGAGAAAGTTGATTGGATTTATGCAATACTTTCACAATTGAAATTGTTGACTTAATTATTCTTGTCTTAGGATGTGTTATAATAAGATATTATACCATAAACGCAGGAATGACTGCAGTTTTCTTCTTCGTAGATATCAGTAGATCTTTGGAATCTTGAAATGAAGTGTTCTCTTTTTTTGAGCATTGAGAGCTTAATATGTTAATGTTTTCGAAGAACAGACACATAGCCTGGCACGGTGTCTCACGCCTACAAACCTAGATACTCAGGAGGCTGAGATCTGAGGCTCAAGGTTCAAAGCCATCCCATGTACAAAGTTCTGTGAGATTCTTATCTCTAATTAACCACCAGAAAACCAGGAATGGCTCAGTGGTAGAGTGCTGAAGAGCTCAGGGACAGTGTCCTGGCCCAGAGTTCAAGCCCCATGACCAAATAAATAAATAAATAAATGGCTAAAATAGTCAATTTCATTTTGTATGTATGTTACCACTATTTAAAAGTGTTTATTTTTAAATACTTTATTATGACATCAATGGATGAGACAAGCAGACGGTGATGTCATACACAGACACAGAGCAGAAAGTATTTTTTTTACATCTACTAACTAATGTAGGGATCAAAATGAGTTTGCTAATCATATTACACTGTTCTTAAAAGGAAACAAATCAAAGCCTCACTATTTGTGACTCATTCTGTAATGACTGCAGACATCGAGATTCTATGAGCGCCTAGACATGTTTTTATAAAATATAAATTCCTTATTGGAAATGGAAGTTTTGGAAGTCAGTTATTGAGTCAATAACTGAAAATAACAGGACTATCAATTTACTGTGGTTGACTGATAGAATTCTCAGGTGTATGTCTGTCCTATGTTGCCCTTGAAAACAGGTCAACCTGCTTTGGGTTTGAGATACCACAGGAAGCACAAAAGGAAAAAAAATGCTTAGTTGTGTCTCTCCATTTTTATGTATGTATTTTATTTCCAAGTATGTACCAGTGTGGATATGAATGTGAAGAATGAATCTAACTAGCAAGTGATGAGGCTCTCCCAGTAGGTAGAGGACACAGACAAGGGGACTGGTAGTCTAGAACCCTACCTCTGGCATGACTGACCTGCACAGACATGAGGAGTTACAATACTTGACTTCCTCAGATACCTGGAATTAGACAGCCAGCTGAAGATCAGGCATTGTGTAATTGGGCCTTGAATTCAGGACCTGAGCACTGTCCTTGGACTTTCTCAAAGCTAGAGCTCTACCACTTGGGTCACAGCACTACTTCTAGCTTTTTCTATGTATGTGGTACCAAGGAATCAAACCTAGGTCTTCACGCATGCTAGGCAAGCACTCTACAACTAGGCCAAACTACCAGCCTGTGTAATTGTTATTAACCCAACTCTCACACTCATCATTTGAATTTTGATAGCTTATTCTTCTCACAGCATTTTAAACACTCAATATGATCATTCTATTGTGTTAATCCACCTAAAAAATGTATTTTTTCTCATTTTAACAGTTGTATAGGAAATACTATTGAAAGTGTCATTGTATTTTGTCATGAGACAGAAAAGCTTTTAATAGTCTCAACTATTCCTTGTCAGTACATTGTGGCTTGAGTTATAATCACGTGTCATATTAGAAAGACTCAATTGTTCAGGTCCTTCAATCAATAGTTACAGTTTTTCAAATGGACATTTCTATCATTCCAGTCTATTAGATGGACCACAAATGTAAACCTAAAAAGAAAGCAGTTTCTTTTACCTTTGCCTGTCATTGTAACACTGAGGCACTGGCGTTTTAATTGAAAACTATTCTTCATTAAACACTCACAGTCTCTATTTTGGAACTATGAGGTAAGTAGAAATAAAATATCGCACTGTGTCAGAGGAATTTTTCATACTGAATGTTTCAACCACACTATCACTACCTAAATACTAATAGATACTCTTCCAGGATTGAGCAAATGCTGTCACAAACAACTCTCTACCTAACAGTGATAAAATGCAACAAAACAGAGCACTTCATCTTTAGTTCCCCAGTGATTATCTAGTAATAATTGTACCTTTATCTGTATCCACAAAATGCTCTAAAATTCCCTGTCATTAAGTCAGAGGAGTTTAAACTTACATTGATACTGTCATTAATTGGGTAAAATTATATAATGATTCATCTTAGTTAAATAAAATAAATGTTGCCTTGATATAGCTAATGTTTCAGAGAAAATGTAGATTTTATGATAACCGTATGTTTTGTTTAAAATGCTCCATATAATACAACCCAAGTTGAACTCGATCTCAAAAATAATAAATGCCTGTTACTTTTGCCCTCCAGTAAATGGATGAAGAAACCATAAAATTAATCTAATTTTAAATATGAAGACCTACAATAAAAGCAGTCATTGTGTCAGCTGTGTACTGACATGTCACAATTTGATTATAAAATGCGTGTCCTTGAAATGTCCAGTTCCTCTGCCTCTCAATTCCCACCTCAACTGACCCAACTCCCATCTGCCCACTCTATTTCAAAAGCTATTTTATGTCAAAGGCACCCCTGGTTAGAATTCAGATCTTGTGTCAAGCAGTGCTGTCAGCCACAGGGTACCAGTCAGCTCTGGCTGGGTCATCACCTCAGAGCCGTGAACGGTACCCAGGCTCAGGGACCAGAGAGCCACACATACTGTCCCTCAGGCCCCGCCCCACCCACTGCCTGCTTTTGAAGATGAAGAAACCCTTTCCAAAAGCTCCCCTGACCTTGATGTCTCCCTGTATACTGTGGTACGGAGGACAGTACTTTCAGGGCAGGCAGGGCTTTGTTTCTAGAAGCCTGTCCTGGCATGTTCCTCTTGAATGTGTTTCTGTGTGGCATCTTCAGGGAGAGAGGTATTCCCAGCAGAGAGCACAGGTGCACAGAGCGGCAGTGTGTGCTTCTGAGCCTGTTATGACCAGGATTGTCTTTTCTTTATGACTCAGGTGTGGTCTGCCACCCTACACTTCCACCCACCCCCTAAACTCCAGACCTTTCTACACACTACTTATTGAGTGGGGTTTTTGTTGTTGTTGTTGTTGTTGTTGTTGTTGGCCAGTCCTGGGCTTGAGCTCAGGGCCTGAGCACTGTCCTTGGACACTCTACCACTTAAGCCTCAGCACCACTTCCGGCTTTTTTCTCTATATGTGGTACCACGGAATCGAACCTGGGTCTTCGTGCATGCTAGGCAAGCACTTTAACCACTAGGCCAAACTCCCGGCCACTGAGTGGGGTTTTTTTTTCCTCTTTTTTTTAACATGTCCACATGTGTCACCCTTCCCTCTTCTATCTCATCGCACTCCTCGAGTTCCCTACTTCTGTTTTCACATATAGACATTGATTATTGCGACTGTCTTTACACACCATTCCACTACCCACTCCGCCGTGACATGTCTCAGCTTGGTGGTGTTCATTCTGATAGACTGTGTTAATTGTTCAAAGGGGCTATGCCAGGAACTCTTTCTGTGATAATAGATGCCATCTATTACATAGCTTATAAATACCATCGATTACATAGCTTGCATTTGCCATACTTCAGTTGATCATGTGTGCGCCTATGCCCTAGATGTGTTGTTTCTTCCTACTCTCTTTTGTAGACAAAGCCCAAATCTACACTCCCACAAAAATGTCACTATTGTACTATTTGCGTTGAGAAGATGGCTGTGCCAAATTGTTATGCCTTCCTGTGTCTCAGCTTAGTGGATGTATGTGTGTGTGTGTGAGGAGGAGAAAGAGGAGGCAGAGGAGGAGAATAGACAGACAGTTCCTTGTACTCTCCCAAGCCAGGAAAGAGTCAGCTTGGGGCAGGGGTTGTAGATCTTGATATTCCCTGATGAGGAGTGGATCCAAACCCAGCTGTCACTCACCATCTGCATTTCCTGTCTTTTCTTCATCAGACACTCTCCAAAAGTGGTCAAGGCCGCATCTCAGGTCCTAAACAGCATGTGGCAGTACCGAGATCTGAGGAGCCTGTACAAGAAGGTAAGGTCTGCTTACCCTGCTGGCCATGAGCGGCATGTGGCCCTAGGCCCATGACCCAGTCTTTGTCCATAACAAGCAGCATCTCAGGGATGGAGGCAGCTTGTCCCACAGCCTCAGCTTCAGATCCTCAGAAACAAGAGAATTAGTGAGGAAGCAAAAAGAGACCTATGCCATGTCTCTAATGTCCTTCAAGATCCATGAGCCTCTGGGCTCTGGGCCATAGACCCACAGTCATAGAATCCTGTCCTGTGTCATTGCTGACTAGTTTGGAATCGGAACATAATAATTATACATATTTACAATATGATGTATTGTGTATGGTATAATAATCAGCTCAAGATATGTATTATTTCTTCTTGGTAAAAGCACCCAAGCGTCTTCTAGTTTCTTTTAAATAAGTGAATCAATATTGTAAATTATACAACCGGAAATTAGCCTGTTCTGAGCTTCTGAATTCCACAATTGATGAGATCAGGAATCCTGGAACAAATAAAACCAAGAACAAGGTTTAACGTGTCATTTTGGAAAGGAGTCAGTAAAATGATTAAAAAAAAAAAAAAAAGCAATTGAGAAAGTCTAGGTTCACAACTCAGAGGATCAGTTAGAAGACCCAGGTACCTGGGCCAGGCTTAGCCCTGAGTCCTCAGCACTTTGCTGCCCAGTGGGAAAGATGACAGTCCCACTGACCACTGAAAGCTACCCAGGAGCTTGCTTGATGTTTCCCTCCATGCTCCTTTAGGCAAACAGGAGCCGTGCATCTGAAGCAGTCTTCCCTCCTGAAGTGGTTCAGAAGTAAAACCTGGCAAATGCATGTCTAGAGATTTGATTCCATACTTTATTTCCAATGCTGTTGTATAAAGAATTTGCAACTTGATTTTGGAGAGGGGAGGTAAGGGCAGGAAATGGTGATATCTCCCAGAAGCTGTTGTTTTGCTATTGACAGTACATCAAGAGCTCATAAACAAGGGTAGACAACAATATGGAAGGCAGGGTGAAGTATCAAGATTCAGGGAGCCAAATTGGGTCTGGGAAGAGCACATGGGCTTCCATCAGCCACTAACTAAAGAGCCTCCTGGCTTCCAGTGGAGACAGGGGAAGCCAATGCATATACAATGCATCATTCCCAAATACCACCCTTTATGTCCAGCTGACTCCCTGGGAGTGAACAAGGAGCCACAGTAAGTCATGAAAGGCAGGGGGGAGACCCATCTTGCCACAAGGAAATTTTATCTTTTTTCCTTAGCCAATGGGAAAAAGTAAATATTTAATAACTGCTTCTACTCAATTCTAATCTATTTCTAGATTTCTCAAGGCCTTTCTACTTCTCCTAGGCATTTACTGCTTTGCATCTGAGTTTAACTTAGCCATTTCTTTCAAAGTTTTCCCTAGAAGGTGCTATGTCTGAGTTGAATCAAATCGTGAATGTTGGCAGAGTGTTCTCAATTCATTACATTCAAGTCTTTTGCATTTTGCAATGAGCAAATGCTGTGGGGTTCTGTTCTGTTTTGCACAGTACTTGTATCCCGTCATCCCTGCTGAGCTCCTTCTTAGGCTCCCTCAGAAGCCAAATGGAGCTTCTCCCAGAAACGAATCCTTTGGCTAAACTGACAGCCAGCCATGAAGATCATGCTACAAATTAGACATGAGCTGCTGGTTCTGAGTCAGTAACTCCAGAAGCTCCAAAAAACAGAACTGCCTAGAAAACAGCACTTTCACACTGTCCCAAATGCTTCCACTTTGCTAACATGCCCCTGCTCGTACTTAGGTACATTGGAGACCCTGAAAGATGTCTATGGAATAGTAGTGTGAATTTTCCAGTTTCTTTGTTTTCTGTGTTGGTAATAGAGTTCAGAAGCATAATTGTCTTCCTATTCCCATGAAAATAAGAACATGTTGACAGGAATTTAATGGAACAAAGATGGTTGAAAATGTGTGTTTCATGTAAGGAGACTCAGGGATGCACTGGAGAAATCCAAGTGATGTTTTTACTTGACCCACAGGTTAAAAATGTTCAGAAAGAGGCCGGGAGATTAGCCTAGTAGTAGAGTGCTTGCCTATCATGTACAGAGACCCGGGTTCAATTCCTCAGTACCACATACATAGAAAAAAGCCAGATGTGGTGTTGTGGTTCAAGTGGTAGAGCTCTAACCTTGAAAAAGTCCAAGGACAGTGCTCAGGCCCTGGGCTCAAGGCCCAGGACTGGCAAAAAAAAATGTTCAGAAAATGCTGTTCTTAATCATTTCTAAACTACACAGTTGTGAAACGAGGCGAGGATCTTTTACTCTGTGTCACAGGAGATGCTCATAGTCAAACTCAAAATTCAAGAAAAGGTTTCCCATCTGAAAAGTCCTTCCATGAAAAAACTCTTTCATTATCTTTATGAGTTATTTTTAACCAGTGAGGAAATAGATTTCTATTTTAGTCTTCATTGACAATTTACTTGCCATGGAACGTTATCTGATCCATATCTTTTAATTATCCACATTTCCAATCTAATTATTAAGCAGCAGCAGCAATAACTTATTATAGGCTCAGCAAAGAAAGCATTCCAACGAAAGTCTCAGGCATGGAAGCAGGTACTCTATGGGCTAAAGTACAAAATCGAGCAGGTATTGAGACTTCATGAGATTCTGAATTACAGGCTTTGGGTTTGAAAGTGGGAAGGAAGGAAGGAAAATTGCAGAGCAAATCCTGAGGAATGTGTAAGGTATGAATGATTAGAAATAAGGGTATGATGGACAGGCAGGGGGGAGGGTGGGGGAGGGAGTTGGGGATGTCATTGTCAACTGCTTGTGACTTCAACAGGATCAGCACCATAGACTGACAGATACTTTCCTACTAAAGCCAGGAACAGAGGCCAGGGACCCAGGGACTCCAATCCTAAGCATAATAACTCTTTTACTTTACTTAGAGGGGACATTTTGATCCACTGGACCATTCTTCTTGTTGGGTGTTCTGACCACAACACAGCCATGGTTAATCATGACATATTTGAGACCAAACACATATGTTAGCTCAACCTTTAGCTTGAGGGAAGCTTGCCCTTCTGAAGTTAAGTGTCGATATCCACAAATACAGCTGCAAAGTGTCATTGTCATATGTGTCGTTTTAGCGGGTGTTGTACGAGAGAAAGAAGGTGAGCCAGGGAACAGATGGAGGCAGAGGAAATAGATGAGTAGAAGAGCCAAAGTGCTTGACTTTTTAGAACCTCACAACCTTAAAAAAAATGTCACAGACAAAACTGAGGTGCTGGCTGATGGGCTACTATTTTGGAAATCCATGGACTGGCTTGTTTTGAAAGACAGGAATAAAGGGAATAAAACTAAAAGATGCATGAAGTCACCAAGACCTGAATTCTCTCTGTGAGATCACCAAGAATTATAGTTCTACTGATTCAGACATAAAGTAAGTTTTCTCTGGAAGAGAGGCCAAACACTACAGAAGTGTCAACTAAACAGACCTTTCCTTCTCATGGAACCACCTCTGGTCAGGCGGGTGGATCAGGGCTAGCAAGTAGCCCTGATGCCAATACAGCTGTGCTGCCATGCAGTGGAGAGAGGAGTCCTCCCCACTCCTCATTCTAACCCACAAGGAGAGACAGGAGATTAAAGGATGCAGAGCTGCCAGGCTTCTGCCAGGCCACAGCTGCTGGAACCTACTGCAATAGCCAAATCCAGCAAGGGAGACCAAAAAGTGAAAATCACTGACCACTTCAAAACTTTGTGGCAGATATAGTAGGACGCTAAATGAAAGGATCTCTAGGATATAGAAACATAAGCCACATAATGAATGATTTTTTTTCTTAAGGTACTATGTTATCTCTCATCTCTTTTGCTGTCCCTTGGTTATCTCATATTGTTACAAAATCTCACATTGTTACCTGATATATCGGATATATTTGTATTTGGTTATTTGAAATTGGATAGGGAACAGGGGAAAACAAGATGAGGGGTGGGGGTTGGGGAGAGGGAAATGGGAACCAAGACATGTGAAAGGGTATCAATGTGTGGGAATTAATGCACCATCTATCTGGCAAATATCATGTAACCCTTCTATTAATTACAATAAAAAATATATGAAAAAATACTTTGTGGCAGAAGGAAGGTAGTCTTGGCTCCAGAAATCATTTAAGGATTTTGTTTGTTAGCCTGCTTTTCCAAATACACACATACCTTCCTATTTTTTATTACTGGGAATGGGGTTTGAAGAGCGCTGGTAAGGGCTTTGTCCTTACGAGACAATCACTCCGCCACTTGACCCACACCTCCAGCTCTTCGTGTTCTGGTTATTTGGGGGTCTAGAATTTCCTTTTTGCTTGGACAGTCCTGGACCACAATCCTCCTGTTTACACTTCCCACAATAGGGTACTACAGATTCATTCCATGGCTTCCAGTGTTTGCTGTTGAGCTGATGGGCTTCGGTAGCTTTTGCCAAGCTGACCTTGTTCACCAGTACGCTCAGTCCAGCCTCGCAGGCAGCTAGGATTAAAGGTGTAAACTGCTAGTGCCCTGCTCCAGTATCTCATCTCTACCGTCGATTCTAAACATCATCCAATGAAGCATATTATTCTATGTTCAGGTAGCTGTAATTAGTCTTACTTATATTAGGCACACATTTCTTTTATCTCTAACTTCTACTTCCAAAACCACACTGAGCAACTTTAATTTCTCTTCTCTGCAGCAGCCTTCCTGGTTTTGAAGCTACCTGTCTGTCTCCAGGAGCCCATCCCTTCCCTAGTCTAGACATTCCAGGTCCTTCTGCATCAGCATAGCCAATGCCGTCACATGTTGTCACCTTTTTCCCACCATCATGCAAGTCTGTCCACATGCCTTGTGTAACACAGCCCATGAATGTATCTTCCATGTTTCTGTGAAGCTCAGGAGGTAGAGGAAGACCAAACTTTCCTGATGCTAGGCACTCAACTATTAACAAAGCATGGTATCAGTCTGTGCCTGAAAGGCCTATAGAACCATGTGGAGAAATGACATGCCCAGATGGCCCAGGGTGTAAGGCACAGATCTGCCTCCTAACAGCACGAGGCTGGGCAGGGGACTTGCACATTCGACTTGGGACAGCTCCTGGTGAGGAGTAAGACACAGTGATAGACCTTTTATGGCCCAGATTTCACAGCCAGAACCCAGAGGTTTACTGGGATGCTTCGTATCCAGGTCCCACTGCTGGGTGTGCAGCCATTCACGACAGCATCCAGGCTATTAGTAACTCTTTAGACAGTCTTTGGCAGTTCTTGTACCTGAGGAGTCTTCTCTCCAGGAAGCTGCACTCTTTAGGCGCAGGGCCCTGGATGGGAGGCCTGGGTTTCCATGTCTGTGTCTCTCTTGGGCTTCGTCTATCACGGGGGTAACGTCCCTTAACCTTGCATCACAGAATCTTCATGGGCTCTCATGGACACTCATTGGCACAGTTCCTGAGCTCTCCCTTTCCCCAGCCCTGTGCCGCAGGCTCTCCTGTGTGAACTAACAGCTGTACCACCTGCCTCACTGCGTTGCTGATGGTCTCTAATGAACCCACAGTCATCATGTTGCTTTGTATACCAGAAAGCAAAACACCCACAGGGGTTATAACAGCCCATTCAAAACACCTTCTCTTGCCATTTGCCTGACAAACGCTGTCCCTACCATCCGGTCCCATCCTTTCCACAGGCCACTGGAGGATTGGAACTAAAGATTCCATCCTGTCATTCTCCCCATCGCTGTTCACTTCCACCAGTGTTTTAACAGCTAAGTTTCCCCTGGGTTCCTCCACAGGCTCCTCTCATCTACCTGCCAGTCAATTCTCATGCTAATCAGAGTGGTGAGCCAAGCCAAGTGGGGTTGGTGCACAGTAGTGAAAGCCACCCTTGGTTTTAGAGGTAGTTTGAATGCTAAGTGTGTGTGTGTGTGCGTGTGGCAAGCCAGATATGTTAAAGAATCGTTACCTTGAGGATGGCACTGAGACCTAAGGCTACAATGTGCTATGAGATCCAACAAGACCTATTTCCCCAAGAAGGGTCCTTGCTATGACCCTGCATGCTTCCAGTTTGAAAGCATGGCAAAATAGCATCATTCACAAAAACCATCTTTTCCCAGCACCCACATCAGACCTCTTCCCTCTGTTACCTCACACTCTCTGCTCCCCTTCGCCACCCTTTCTCCACTCATCTTCCTGGTCATTTCTCACCTTCTCATATCCAGGAGGACTTGATGCTCAGAACTTGGTCGTTCCATGCATGCATGCCTAGATCAGGTGACATAACTAACTCTTCCCCTTCATCAGTCAACAACCAGATTTGTTTGTCTCTCCTGTCCATCTCCCCAGCCCCAGTCAATCTTTGTATCTTTAGCCACCCACTACATGGCCTATTCAAATACAGTATCTGAAGCACCTCACTGAAATCAGATCCCAAACTGGATTTCTCCTAGATTCAGCTCCTCTTCCTTCATCCTCTGGACTTCCAGAGACCCTGCACAGGTCGCCAAGGATACCCAGATGCCTCCCTGGCCTCTGGCCTCTCCTTAGTATGTGTGAATCCAGTGTACCAGAAAACCACTGCTCTCTGCCTCTATCCATTCCTTCTGCATTTTCAGCCACAAGTAGCTGGATCATTAGTTCCCAACTCCTTACTGTACTTCTCATCTTCACATTGGTTCCTCACCTGCCCTTTCCCCAAAGGACAGCCAGGCATATCTTCAAGATGCACCTTCTAGTGGCTTCTGTGGTTCTCTGGACAGAGTCCAAATACCCTAGCACAGCTCACAAAACCTTTCTCAACCAGCTTCAGGCCTGCATTCTTGCCCACCACTTCCTCACAGCACTTAGTGCTACCAGGGCTGCCCTGTGCCTCAGTTTACTCTCCTCCTTTACCACTCCACCCATGAGCCCATCCCAATCTTTATTCTACCCACATTTTACCTGCATTCCACCTCCATCTCACCATTCTCCTGACATCTCTACTATCACTGGAAACCACTTATCTCCTTCATCTGAACTAAGTTACTCCTTATCTGAAATAGACTTTGAATATATAAAAAAATAAAATTCATGTTTTGAAAGAATGCTATCATGAATACTTGAAACCTATGGCTAAGAATTGCAATATTATTGCTCAGTAATATATAAGCTATATTTACATTTTTATTGGAATACAACCTCCCTTCCTGCTTTAAATATTTACTGTGGGAGAAATCACACTGTGAGCTAACATTAGAAGTTGTTTTTTTTTTTCCATTAAAAGTTGAAGTGAGGGACTGAGAGTTTAGCCTAGTGGTTAATTGCTTGCCTAGCGTGCACGAAGCCCCGGGTTTGATTCCTTGGTACCACAGATACAGAAAAAGCTAGAAACACTACTGTAGTCCAAGTGGTACAGCTCTAATCTTGAGAAAGCTCAGGGACAGTGCCCAGGCTCTGAGTTCAAGCCCCAGAACTGGCACAAAAAGAAAAAGAAAATGCAGTGACATTCCTCTACATTACATTCCTTAAAATAGTTCAAAGAGTACTAGGGAAATGAGAGATGATACCTGAAATAGACTTCATTCATTTTTGTAAACTAAAAAATTGAATCTGTATTAGCAAAAATTAAAAAGATGCTTTTTCAACTTTATACTCTTCGTTCTTAGTTTATCTGAATTACTTCAGTTCCTCTGTTTTCCAGAATTCACACTTCACTTTTGGCTACCAGGGTCTGTAAAGATAGAACCCTCCGCTTAATGACAGAAAAAATTAAAGCTTATCTCATCTCTAACCAGTATGGCTCACTGGTTTATGGGTCTTCCTGGGGCATTATGTCCGTGAACAATTTGGCAGGCCTTCCTGAACACAAATGCAGAAACAGGCTTTGGTTTTAAATTTGACATGGTCCATTTTAGTAATAAAGAAGTATTTACATAGAAGTATTTACTATAATACAGTTTATTACAGTTACTATAATAAGCTTATCAGATTCAGATTTTTGCTGATGTTAATTTCAGAAGTTTATCTGTGTTTTCTTCAATGTTTGAGGTCTTTGTTTTTAGCATTTCCCCCCCTAACACTGGACACTGTGCTATGAGGCTCCTTGACTTCATCCTAGGAAACTCAAAGTTTTTGAGAAAGCTATGAATATGAGAAGGATTTTAAGCCCTTAGCTCACACATGCAAGAATCAAAACTAAGATGGAGTACAGTCATCAAATTCTTTTGGGCAATGGGGTAGGAAATCTGATTCCTGCCTGGTGCTTTCAAGACGGTCTCCTCTCCACCTAGACTACTGGCATCTCACACAAGGAGCTCTTGTCTTCCAGAAGCCTAAACTGACTGTGTCAGAAACTAAGGTCGTGTTTCTCAGAATAAAGATATCGTACGTGCACTGTTACCATTTTGATGTGAGAAACAAAACATAAAAGTAATCTTTAGATGTCCTTTCCTTTATTATCGGGGAAGATTGGCTCTCAGGTTGCAGACATCATTCGGTGAGTGAATAATGAGTGTTGATAGGAGTGGAGTAGTACCCTTCACAGCCTGCCTCACACGGGCTCTCTTTTCTTCCTGCCATTGTATTCATTTCATTGGCTCTGACCACTGTTGCACTGACAAAACAAGAAATCAATAAGTAATTATGGACAGGTAAGGGAATGCCTGCGGATTTCCTCCACCATCCAAGCCATAGTGGGTGAAAGACTATGTTTTGGTTGACAGTCTCTGAGACCATTCCCAGACCCTCACTGTGTGCTATAACATATGTAAATTGACACACACTCGCCCTGTATGTCTGCTACTGCCTGCGGGAGACTGACCATCATTCACAGATGAGCCAGTACCTCTAGTCCTTGTAAACTGCCATTGTGCACCTGCATTTAGTATCTTCTTATCATGATTATCTGCTGAGTGTTCAAGGATCATTGGGTTCCATTGGCAATTAGAAATCTATTTAGAAACATTGCCATGGGGAAAAAAAAACACAATGAGATCAAGATTCAAATTGTTTATCTCTTATCCTTGCTGGAAGAAGAAAAGGAAAAAGGGAGGAAGAGGGGGAGGAGGAGAAAGAGAAGGAGAAGGAAGGGAAATTAGCATCTCAGTACTTAATATGTTACCTTTTGGGGAGTTAATACGTTTTACTTGCTGGGTACTAAGGTCATATTAGAAAAGCAGTAAATCCTCTATAGAAATAAAATTAACCTACTAAGTATAGAGCTGTTGTTTTAATAAGGAACTTGTTTACTAGGAATGTATTCAACTTTCTAATGTGTATAAAAATTTTTCACCAAGAGATGCCTGCAAAAGAACAAGTACTTTTCACCAAGTGAAAAACAATGTAATCAAGGTGTCCTCAAAGTTTACCATTGTATTTCCTCTAGTGTTTTCTGTCTAAATCACTTGATGTCAAGTTAAAGTAAACAATGTAAAGGCTGAGGCTAAACTCAGCCATGGCACTTCCTTCTCCATAAATCTGGGAGTTTACCTGTTGATGTTTGTATTGACAAAGAAGATCTTTCTTCACCAAGTCCCCTGACCTCTCTTAGAGACATTCCCAGACACGCATATACGATATCTGTCCAAAAACAAATGCACAAATGGGAACAGAAGCAAAAAATCAATCCTGCAAAAGTGGAAATCGATGCACGTGACTGCTGCTAAACAAGAAGTGACTAAGTTATGGCGGCTGCTGGACTCGATCCACACGTGAGGGCAGCACAGAGTCCAAATTGAACATTTCCTTTGTAATTAATTCCACTATGTCACAAAGCTTCATCCATAACACCCAGAGTCAGGCTACCAAAAAATACCCTGAGACACAGAAGCAGAAAAAAAAGGATTAAATCACAAACTAGAAAACTTTTGATAGATAAATGTAAGTTTATATATACTGTTGTTGATCAATTTAAGCTATTAACTCCCATTTACATTTACTCAATTACTTTTCCACTGATCCAGTAGACTGGATGATGGTGGACCTGTGAAAATCAATCTCATGATAGACCACATAGAGTTTCTCCTCATTTTCCAGTTTTATCTTGCCTCCCTTCCTCAGTTTTGCCCTTGCCCATCCCTGTGCCGCCACCCATATTGTACAGAGGTGGAAAGGGGGTAAGGAGAGTAGAGGTGGCCATTGTAAGTCTATCTGGCACAGCTTACCTATGTGCTTCTACTCTCCTGGAGACAAAAGTGTGGTTTGTGAGAATATCCCAGTACACACACACACACACACACACACACACACACACACACACACACACACACCCTATGGGGATAGGGACATGGGGAAATCACATTAACATTAACATCCTGTCACAGTGCCTTATTAATGAGTCATCTGTGAGTTTCTCACAATTCTAAGTCATTAGAAACCTAGATAAAACATACCTTAAGGACAGCTCAAACTTGATTACCCTCTGTATTTGTTCTTTTTATTGTTATATAAAAGTGATCCTTTGTAAAGGTGATGTACAGAGCAGTTATATGACAGATTATGAGTACATTTGTTTATGTGACAATGGCACTCCTTCCCCAGATTCCCCACCTTTTGTATTTGCTACTGATTATTATAGATTGAGTTGCTCGAAAAGCTCACCAGCTTCAGGGATCCTAAATCCAAAGCAGGCTTCCGTGAGATGAAATCAAAGCACTGGCAGGGTGACATTCATTCCCATCTCTCTAAAAAGTACTTTTTTCCTTTCTGTGTCTGGTAGCTTGTATTCCTTGGCTAATGGTCTCTTCCCCCTCCATCTTCAAAGCTGTACACACAGCATCTCTGAATCCCTGTCTGCCTCCATCCTCATTCACCATCACATTGCCTTCTCTAGAATAGGTCTCCAAAATCTCTCAGGAAGAAAAGCCCCAAAGATCTTAATGGATCCTCTCTCGTATCCAGATCTTCAGCTTCATCCCATACACAAAGTCCTTTTGCTACGGAGGATAGGATATTCGCAGGACCTAGGGATGAGGGCAAATGTAACTTCTACCACCTGGGATTCTCTGTGCTCTATTTTGTGACATCCTGTTTCCTCACTCTCCATATTTCAGACGTGACTCTTTAGTACCATCCTCTCAAGCCTATGAGCAAACGGCCTTTTCTGTACCAGCTCAACACACATTATTGAGTGCCTTCTAGTTCTATGGCTCCCTTCCTGCATTTGGGAAGACCAAGATGAATGTGTCCTCATACCTTTCCCCAGTTCAATGGTGACACACTTTTCAACAGTTGTTTCCTATTTGACTCGACGCTTATTTGACTGAAATAGAAATACATATAGTTGCCTTATTATGGTCCAGGTTTCTGGAGTCGTCTTCTCTGAGCACTAAAAACATGCTCACCCTCCCACTTCTGGCCTGCAGAAGCTGCCAGCCCCAGGCCCCATTACTAGGTCTCTGTCACATGGCTATAAAAAGCCATCACACAGGCCGGGAGTTTGACCTAATGGTAGAGTGCTTGCCTAGCATGCACAAATACTCAGGTTCAATTCCTTGGTACCACATACACAGAAAACGCTGGAAGTGGTGCTGTGGCTTAAGTGGCAGAGCTCTAGCCTTGAGAAAGCCCATGGATAGTGCTCAGGCCCCAAGTTCAAGCCCTATGACAGGCAAAAATAAAGCCATTCCATGTGGTCCAAGTAATAAGAAAAACAGACTGGGGAGGCAAGTTCCTGCCACATCCTTATCCAGTAAGCGCTTTCCTCCTGGGCTTTCTGCCACTCCTCATGTTTCTCTTTCCTGGCATACTGCATTCCTGCTCAGACTCTTAGTCTCTGATCTCCCCCGAGGCACCTTTGCTTTGTGTTCTCATAGTTCTGCATGTATGTGATCGAATCTCTCCCAAGCATTTCTAAATACGTTTGAATGTCACTGGTATCTACATTAATTTCTCTTCACTCCTGTATGCTAAGTGCACACTAAAGTTCCACTGCATAGCTACTAGTGAACACATCTCTCTGTGGGTAGGCACAAGCCCCTAACTCTCCACACATCGAGTACCTAACCTCCCCCCACAAAGCTATTTTTCCTCTCGTAATAAACTGCCTCTTTGGTAAACTACCAGTTTTCAGAAATCTGGGAGCTGAGAGAGTGAACAAATGTTTATGCCATGTCAATTTGTTTGGTTTTCTAAGCATCTCTGGACTCCAGCCACGTTTCCCAATTTCATTTCTGGTTCCATCCATTTTACCAGCTTCCTTCTGATTTCCGTTAATCCTTCTGAACATATGTTAAAAGCTACTTCTGACCTTACCAGTTTTCTTGTAAACTGTTCAGGAGCCTCCGGTTTCTCTCAGAGTGGTGTCCCCACTGGCCCTTGGAAGTTCATCTCCTTCTACCTCCCCTCAGCTTCTTTTCCCACCTTATCAGCCCTGCTCTCCCTTGTTCTATCTCTTCTGCATGAACCTGTGTCTACCCCTAGGCATAGCATAGGCTAATTCCCCAACCTACAGCCTGGCTATCAGATTGTTGAATCTATCTCAGTTGAGTTGTTACTCCCACCAGGAAGCTTGGCTGACTCTCTCTAGCTCTACAAGGCTAACCTCATAATAGTCTAGGCTTTTCCTGCCTGGTTCTGATTCCAGGTGACTATTGCTGTATCTTTCTTGATATGCCCAGTCCTTTCTTCGTCTTTGTCAGGAGCCATGCCTGCCTCTTCCTCTAGTCTTCCCTGTCATGACACTCATTGAATACAAGTACCCATGTCACAGTTTCCAAAGTTAGGCTCAGCAGGGGTGTGTTCAGGTGATGCCTCTATATTTAGCGTGTGAAACATTCTCCAGTAAGTGGATACAGAGATCTCTGACTATAGAGCAGGGGTGCACTTTGCTTTTAGTGACCTTATATGACCTTAAATGTATGAAAAAAATACCTGATTTGCCCAGTGTCAAACTAATGTGAACACTAAAAGACAGACTTTTGGATTCGTGTACTTGAAAGATGAGACCATATTTAATTGTGTCCCAAATTTAATTGTGCAGTATTAATTGGAACAGAGAGAACATGGCTAAAGATGTTGAGTTGGTTCTCTGAGTTCAAGCTTCAAAAGTCCCACTGAGGAACTGAAATTTGTTCTCACTTTTATTACCTAAGCTATTTGTGTGTGAGGGGGGTTGGGTGTCTGTCTGTCTGTCTGTCTATATATATGTCTATGTGTGTATTGGAGTGGTTATCAGTTTGTTACTTTTCTTATTCATTCTGTTAGTAGAAGTTTACTCCTGGCAACTAACAATGGTATTACTTTCTTCAGCTAGATTATGTGCATTTCTTTCTAACTTGCCAAATCATGTTGGTGCTATTGGGTCTTTAGGCTAAGTGACTTCAATTGCATTCATAAAATGCATTGACATAGCATTTGCTTCTAAACATGGTGCTGCAGAATATCTTTATTCTCATACTATACCTTTAAGTATCCAAATCAATTTAATTAAATTTCATTAGAAGCAACAGAGCTGAAACAAACTCAGGGAAACAACTAGTATGTCAGGTGGTATTTATTTCTACATTAAACTGCAAATACTCCCTTTTGGCCCTTAAAATTTAGTTTAAATATTTAACTCTAATGGCTTTTAGAAATGTTGGTGGAATTGGCTTAAATGAATCTTTAACAGTTTACCTTTAAAAATAGATGGAGGCTTGTTTTATTACAGCAAAAAGAGTTGCAGATTTCATTGATATGCAAAATCTGATATGGTCTTATATCACACAGACCATGCACGGGAATATTCTGTTATTTTTTTCTGTTTGAAGCCTTTTACAGAATAAGAAATAAGGAAGAAATTTAACTACATTCATTTGGAATATTTCCTTTTTCCACCAAATGTGATTACATTAATGGATCTATTCTACTTAGAAATGACTGGGAAACTGCCAGAAAGTGGAACCATTACATTTTTCATATGTGGTCAGGATAGGTTGGCTAGTTGCCTTTTGAAGAGGGCGGCAGCAATGTTTGTTTGAATTCTCATCAGGAAAGTGGGTCCCTGAAGAAGTGGCCATGTGTGTGGATGGAAAGAGCTCTCAGGGCCTGCAGTGGGTGAGTGGATGAGCTTGGATGGCGAAAAGCCCAAAGGATTTCACCATACTTTCCTTTATATCTCAGGTCACTCAAAGAAAATGAGAATTGACAGGCTTTGCGGGCTACAGAGCCTTCAAGGACAGAGAAGGCAAAAAAACTTGTATTTGTTACTTGAACCCCAAGTAGTTTCTGTATGCTCACTGGGAAATGCTGTTTTAAGGCTAAGTAAGTCATAAAAGACAGACCAACTGCAGAAGAGGATTCTGATGAGACTGAGCTAAGCTAAAATAAAATAAACAATAAGGAGGACTTTCTCATAGAACAGTAGAGGCTAATAGTAACACCTATGGAATCGGTTATTTCATATTACAGTTATTTTTTTAGATTTAGATTTTTTTTTTGCCCATCTTGGGATTCAAACTCTAGGCCTGGACACTATCTCTGGGCTCCTTTTTGCCCAAGGCTAGCATTCTACCGCTTGAGCCATAACATGACTTTTGGCTTTTTCTGTGATTAATTGGAGATAAGAGTCTCACAGACTTTCTTGCTGGGGCTAGCTTTGATCATGTTACAGCTATTAATGCCATCATCTTCTGTTCATTAACGCCAACAGCATACATCTGGCACTTCCTGTGTTTAGCTGTCTCTCTCCCCACCAGGAGCTCAGACACAAACCAGACGCCATTCTTAGCGGGAGACAGAATGGAGGGCCTCAGTGAGGTGAACAAGTGCTAGGGAAAGCAAACTAGAGAAGCTCTGTTGGCTAGTCCTAGAGGCAGCACGCACTCATTAGCAGCTGGGCTGGGATCTCAGGACGAGGTCTGCCTCCTCTCTGCTGAGCACAGAGCTGAGCAGGACAGGTAAACAAACAGAAGTGTTTCCAAGCTGTCATGTACATGTGTGAAATTGCATCACACAGTCAGTGAATGCTAGGGAATTGGGTGTGACTGGAGTCCAGAATGAATGTGGCATCTCTCTGCCCTGAGGTTGTGACCTATTTTTGTTCCTGTAGAAGTTGGCCTGGAGAAATGCCTTAGCTGGCATCCCCAAATGGAGCAAGGCCTGAAGCTAGCACCTGAACACATTCTAATTAGTGGTCACCTCTGCCTGTGCAGGGAGACCTTTCACTGACAGTGACCCACACGTCCTCCCCAGAACAATCTAAACAGAATCCCAAGGGGTACAACCTCATCATTACCAGTTTTTAAACTCCTCAAGCCCATGGATATGGTTTTCCTTCATTTATGAAGGGAAAAAAGCTACAAAGGGAATTTGCCCATAATTATACTACTCATGTGTGCTAGAAGGGAGAAGCTGACTGCTTACAACTTTCTAGTCCCACCTGAGTCTCCAGAGGCCAATCAGGTGGGGAGAAGCCACGAGATGCCCCCTCAAGTGTAACTGGGCGGCAGTGAGGGGTGACTGAGCCATACCTGGGGACAGATGCCCCCTCTGACGTTTGGAAGGATGTCTCATCAGAACCAAAGTTTTAATGTCCTGAGAGTGGAGAAAGCCAGGACATTCCATCTCTTGTCTCCTCTTCTGCATGCATGCACTAACCAACTTGAAAGCTCCATTCCCCTTCACACACATGGCTAGTGGATGCCCCTCCAGTAACACCATTCAACTTAGATGTGTTGAGTATTATAAGATGTTCAGCATACTTGAGTTCTGTAGGAACTAAACAGTATGCCTGCCCTTGTTACACTGCAATGGCTTCTTGCACTCTGAACCCTTAGAACTGCTGATGTAGAAGATTATAGCCTTAGGAGAATAATAAAGTTCAGAACGAAACACATCAGAAACTTCAACACAAGATCCCAAATTTGTGGAAGGACACTAAGAGGGTGGGATAAAGACAGTCAGATGACTCCCGGTGACAATTTAAAGTTCAATGACTTTGAACTTTCCTTCTCTTTGGATTTCTATCTCTATCGACTTGGAAACCTTTAACAGCCTCCAGTTTTAAGTTTAATGTGTTAAAAATAAAAACCAATTTAAGGTGCCGATATCATATCACACTTTTGACAGCGTAGCCGGGTCTGGAGCTGAAGGGCACATTTTTGGGGTCGTGGTGCTAGAGGGCTGCAGAGCCACCGACATTTAAAAAATTCCTTATCATCAATATGGAGGATTAACTGCCCATCCTGGCCTTGTGGCTGTCCCTCGCTCTGTGCTCTTGTTCCCTGAGCTTTCTTATCTAACTCCTCCAGAGAGGGTGCTTAATAGAATACACACACACACACACACACACACACACACACACACTCACTCACACACACACACACTCACACACACACACACACACACACACACACACACACACACAGATCTGGCCAACAATGAGTTAAAATTAAAACAAGAGAAGAAATAGTACTCAAAGAAGCAAATAATGATTGAAAAGATATTTGTTCAAGTTGCACACACTTATGTCAATTATTTTCAAGTATTTTGAAGTGACACCGGGAAGTAAATGAATAATAAATTGCCTGCTAGTTGGCTAGCTAACAAATATCGTGTGTGGCTAGTGAGAGGGAAGGAATATTAGTTTCGCAATAAAACAGCCCCAGAGAAAATCTGTCTTCATTTCCCTTCTTATGTGAGAAAGCAAAGCATTTTTTCCCTTGAATGACCAAAATGTTCATACGGTAAATGGTGAAGATTGCCGCGAGCTTTGTGCTCAAGGTAATCCAATTATCCAACATAACTGAGTTGCAGTGACAGGTGATTGAACCGTCCCTGAGGCCAGCTGTCCCCTTGTCTCTAGTGTCTCATATCCCTCAACTTTCTATGACAGTCAGAAAGGTATCTCCTCAGAAATCTCAAGTCCCTCCCATGCTTTCTTGAGTACCCAGAAGTTCCAGTTTCATAGCTGTGCATTTCATGGAATCTTCACGGGGCCAAAAGTAGAAGGTCACTCTTTGACCTGCTTCCTGTGGGGTCTCTACTACGGCTCAGAAAATAGGAAATGTAATTGGGTCATACTTGTCCCAGCCCTCAGGAGCCCTGTGGCCCTCTCATCCATAACGCCTGTGCCTTAGCATGTAATCTGTGCCTGTAGGTACAGATGTCTGGCTGGGGTCTTGCATTCTCAGAACCCACACTACCCTCTCAACATCCCTAGATACTGGCTAACTCGTCTTCCACAGAAAAAATGATGTTATCACACTGCTGACATGCAGCCACATGCTCAGCATGGGCTATGGTGAAGGATCTGGAAGCATATGTCCTTGTTAAGAATTCCTTCCTATATAGTTTTGATTTTATATCCACTCTCCTGGCATGTTCAGACATGGAAAGAGTCACGTGGTAGCAGTTACAGGTCTCAGAACTATCCAATATTACCCAGGATTGTTATTGTAAAATACCCTGCTTACCTTAAACAATGTACAGAATATCACCATTGATTCATGGCCAAAATAGCCAAGAATCTAATTAGAATGGTGTCCTCAGACACAACTTAGAACAGCAAAGTGTTATGGCTAAGACAGAGAGGAGATGACTGACATTCATTTGGTCATCTATAGGAGTTTTGCTGTCAGTGAGTTACTTCCTTCAACATAAATGGATGTATTTTTAAGCAGCCTTTAATCATTCCCAGTTATGAGTAATGGGTACAGACCTAGAAGCACTCTGCACTCTGCGTGCCTCCCCGTGGAGGATGAACAAACGCAGTCACATCCAGTGCACAGGTGTGGAAATGGAGCTATGGAAGTTGAGGAGATTGGAGAGGTTGGGAGAGATGGGGAGAATGACAAGATACCTTGTACTCAAACACCGACATGTTGAATGGAAACTCTTTTGCAAGGTAATATTTAAACTATATAAATGTCATTCCCCTGCCATTGCCAGCACCCACTAATGCTCAGGAAAGTCCTAAAATCTGTGAGGTACCCCCACTGTAGCAGTCTCTAATTCATGTGATCTCTAGACCACTGACTCCTTTTCCCTCTCTGTCCCCTGCCTCACACCCCATCTTCCTCTCTCCTGCACAGCTGGCATGGATTCTCATGACTTTCCTTCCTCCCTGTTCCTCTTGAAGTTACTACCCTGATGACCTCCATCCAGTTTCACCCACTCTGCACCTGCCCCCAGAGTAGCTGGATGTGGCTTAGAAGGACGCAAGCCATTCTGCTAATTATTCACCTCCCTGTAAATTCATTGTCATATACCCCAACACAGCCACTCACCCATCCACCCAACCACCTGGCCGCAGCCAACCTGTGAACCCCACTCACCCCCAGAATCATTCTGCACTCCCCCTCTCTCCTGCCCCTTCCTCTTCTGTTTTAGTCTATAAACCCTAGTCCCTGCTTACTTTTGTAGATGGCCTCACTTGTTGTCTCCTGTGAGAAAATGTGAAATGACAAGAGAGAATGTCCTCAATCTCCTGTCTGCAGATGGTCCCATCTCCTCACCGGCTCTGAAGCCAGACGGTCTGCCCATCCTTCCTCCTGCCCTGTGGCCAGTCACCTCCTTGCTCACTGAATCCATGCAGCCCTTGTCCCCCACACTGTTCTCTCACAGAAGTCACCAGGTTTTCCTCCTGACGTTGAGTCATTCCATCAGACAGTACTGCAGCATCCTCCAGGGTATCTATTGAAAGTCTCTGGATCCCTCACTTTCCTTGGGTTCCACGACCCCCTTGCCCTTCACTTAAAACTTTGGCAAAGGCTATTTCCCCTTCACTGATTTACCTTCTTATGAGCCATCTTGCATTAGCCTCACTAAATCTCCAAATAAAGAACCTGTGTGCCTGCCCATTGCATGACTTCCACGTTCCCAAGACTCACGGAGGCGCTGGGGCCTCTTTATTTGGCTTGTCTCCTCTTTATTTATCCGTTCCCCTAATCATTCCTGTGGTCACCTCTATCTAGCCCTTCTCTCCCCTCCTCCCCTCCCCTTTCAGCTTACTCTTCCTTCTCTGCCTCCAAGGGTGGCATCTAACTCTCCACATCCTCTACCTGCTGGCTTGTCCAGGACTCCTTGGCTTTCTGATTTCCTTTATTTGCATTTAAATTAGGGCCTTTCTAGCCCAGACCTGGCTCCTGAGATCTGAGTTGCAGATTCTGTTGGACTCGCTATCTTTCTTCCTGGCCTTCTGCATGTCTCTACCTCCCAAATTGCCTTTCAGCCTTTGTCTTCTTGGTTAGAGGAAGTCACCTCCACGTACCTGGTTCTATTCAGAAGCTGAGGTAAGACTTGAACTGGCCAGCCCACCTGCAACAGCAGAGTCATCAGCAGATTCTGCTGCTGGTGCGCCCAACCCCATCTGGGTCTGCGCAGACTCCCCGCTCTCCAGGACCATCTCCACCTTTGTCCTGCTCTGTGCAGGCAGCCTCGACCTGCAGGTCCTCTGGCTCACTCCTCAGTCACAGAAGCTTCTTGTTGTTAGTAGGGCCATACTTCTGTGGGGGAAGTTTGTGCCATGTTGTTCTTGATGGAACTCAGGCCCCTCCGTGGGAAAGATCAGCACTCGGCCACCCTTGAGGTTTTGTTTTCAGGGTGAATTTTCAGGCAGAATCCCGCATACTCTCCCCCGCCAGCCTCAGACCGCGATCCTCCTGCACACACCACGCCTGCCCTGTTTCTCTGACTAGAGCTCACTAACCTGTGGCCCAGGTGATTTAGCACCATGTTCTCTTCTTCTCCATCTTCCAATTCATTAGACTTGCCAGTGGTTGCCATACACTGGGGCTTCCCTTTGGGTTTTTTGTAACCGGATCTCACTATAGGTTGGTTAGCCTCGAATTCCTGAGCCTCCTGCCTCTGCCCTCCAAAGGCTGGGCCGTCCGGCATATGCCACCACACTCAGCACAGCGCTTTGACGTACTAGTCTGGTAGAAATAGAATTGTGAGGGATGGGGAGGGGAGAGTGAGAATGTTTGGAGGGGTGATATTGATCAAGATGTATTGTATTCATAAACTGCCATGTTAACTGGCAATTCCTTAAAGATAATTTTAACTAAAAAAAAGAAATAGAATTGAAGTTAAAAAACAGTACTGGAAGGAAATACTGTAACTTTGTTCATAGGCAGTCACTGGGGTGGGGACATGGAATCATGAGATGTTTTCATTAATCTTCTTCATGCTTTCTAAATTCACAAACTGACTCATGATGTCAATTGCATGTTTTCTCCACAGAAATAGTTTATATGCCTTTCCACGTTGACTAGGTACTGGAGGCTAAGGGAGAGTGGGTAAGGTGCATTGTGCCCTTGCTCTTGGACAGGATGTTTCCTGAGACAGCCAGATGGTTGAGGGGAGAATTCTTAGCAGCCCTGGGAAGGCTCTGAACCGGGAGGATTAGGCATCTGTGATGAGGAGAAAGAACAAGGGTAGTTAAATGGAAAGGAAGGGTTTGTACTCTGGTTGCTCACAGGTCTGTCCTAAAACTGGACAGTAATAAGCACTTCAGACTTGAGGACACCTCAGAGGCTTTCAGACAGGAGGCAGGCAGAACTGAAGACAGGCAGGCAGAGGACAGACTCTGTCACGGTCACCTGACAGCCTGGACATTTAGTAGAAAATTCTGGCCAACGCAAGCTGGGGGAGGAGGTCATTTATTCCACACTTGGGAAAGAAAGGCAGCACTAAACGCAGGCCCTCCCAGACCTGCTGTCTGAGGAGGAGGGAGCGTCTCCATTTCCCCTTGGGCTCCGTTAACCCGATGAGCTGCACAGCTCCACACTCTTCTGACATCTTCTAGCAATGTGCTGCGATGTCAGGAAGGGTGTAATGGGACCGCACTGTCTTTGCAGGATGGATGGTCCCAGTATCACTTCGTAGCCTCATCTTCAACCATCGAGAGGGATCGGCAAAGACCCTACTCCTCCTCCCGAACGCCTTCCATCTCCCCTGTGCGAGTGTCTCCCAACAACCGCTCAGGTAAGAGGTCACCCAGGGCCCGCCCAGGCCTTGGCTTCTCACCCGCGCAGAGGGGAGCTGCCCCAGCGGCGTCTGCTCACAGAGTGTGAATGGTTGTGCCAGGCTAGTGCCCCATCCCTTGACCGCCACTCCATTTGGGTGGTTAACTGGAGATAGAGTCTCACAGATGTTTCCTGCCCAAGCTGGCTTCACACCTCAATCCTCAGATCTTGGCCTCTTGAGTAGGTGGAATTACAAGCATGAGATGCAGGCGCTAACTTGTCCTTTCTTTTGATCACCGTGGTAACGCAATGAAATGTATACACACACATTTAGAGGAAGGCCCTCTCCAACAGGCTTCCTAAGTGTGGAAGGCCTGCTGTGAACCCACAGTCAGCAAGGAACAAGGATAGGAAAATCTCTGAAGATTGGAAGTAGCGTTGTGGCTCAAGTGGTAGAACGCTAACCTTGAGCTGAAGAGCTCAGGGAGAATTCAAGTGCCATAACCTACGAGAGAGAGAGAGAGAGAGAGAGAGAGAGAGAGAGAGAGAGAGAGAGAGAGAGAGAGAGAGAGGGGGGGGGAGAGAGAGAGAGAAGCAAAAAGTCTCTGAAGAATGTGCACATTAGAATTTTCTGTGAAACAACTTGTAAGACTCAAAAGTTTGAATTGTATTTTCTTTGTGATTGAAAACTAGAGCAGAGGAGGCAGGATGTTCTGTGTTTTGTTTCTTCCTCTGGTGTGATATAAATTTGACATATATCGTCAAAGGCTTGATAGCTATTCCTCTCCAGTTTGATTAATTATTGTTACTACAATGATCTCATTATTCCATTACTACAAGTTATCCCATGCAAGTCCCAGTTTGGGGGCTTGAACTCAGTGCCTCCTCTTCTCCCTTGCCTTTTTACTGAAGGCTGGCACTTTATCACTTGAACCATATCTCTACTTCTGGCCATTCACTGGTTTGGAGCTAAGAATCACAGGGGCTTTTCTGTTTAGAAAAGCTTAGAAGTGCAGTCCTCAGATCTCAGCCTCATGGCAGCTAAAATGACTGATAGCAGTCATGCAGTCATTAGTGCCTGGCTTTGTTTTTGTTTTTTTTTTTAATTCTCTGTCATATTCTGTGTCATATTCCTACCACTTAAAATTTGAGCTGAATTTTTTATTTGTAAAACGTACATTATTTTATGTCCCTCGTCAGCCATTTTCAGTAATGCCAAAGATTAAGGGAAGACAAAAGGTAAAATAAACACATTAAGAGACATGGCAGTTGTCGCTGCTCTTCAGTTTATCCTGTAAGTTTTTCAACCTTCCATTTGGTTTCTGAGCTTTGATTCTGCTCCAAAATGAAATAAGGAATACATAATTCTGTGTACCCCCACCCACCTATCCATCTAGGCATTTGTTTATGCCACCTTTCTTTCCTTCCCTACCCCCACTTACTAAGGAAGTTGTGTTTTCGGAAACGTCATCTTGGAGCCTCAGGCAGCAGGCACCAAGCAGAGTGGTTTCTCCCTCCCTGAGAACGATTGTCTTAAAAACTTGTCCCAGATTTTACTGTCAGCATGAGGAAGACATCCAGAAGTGAGTGGGGAACCCTAGACTGAAACCGTTGACCGCCCCCTGGCTCCAGGCGTGCTTACTTATCTAGGGTTTGGCAGTGGAGAACGAGCCCCTCCCATGAGTGGAAGGCGCCTCCACGGACTTAGGAGCTCCCATTTGGGCTGTCCCACTTTGCACCACTCAGTTCCACAAGGCTTAAAAAGAGAGAGGGAAGAGAGAAGAGAGACAGAGTCTAGGACACCCTTGCAGCTCTAATTATGAAGCGCTACAGCAAGCCCACCCTTGGTAAGCAGAAGAGATGCCACTCGACATGGGAAAGTGCAGGCCCCCTCCTGGGTGGGCCAGTGGGTTGGTGGGAAGGCAGGTGGGTCCAGGCTGTGCTGCTATTCAGGAAGTGCCACCTGAGTGTTTCCTAGACCAGACACTAATAAAAGCTTGCTTTCATGGTTTGGTTTTGTTGTTTTTTATTTTTTTTCTCTCCCATAGCTTATCCTGATTTATTGGAGACTCAGAGCACCGCTGTGTGAGGTCTCTGGAGATAATTACACACTTGATGTGCTTTAATAAACATCACCATCTGTGCAATATTAAGCTCTAATTTTCAGCGCTTTGGTCAAGAGTCTTCAGAATACTGTGCCTTCGTGATTACATGGCAGTGACACCTAAAAAGCCACTATCAGTGCAGGAAAACCCAGCAGCAAAAGGGGCAAGGAAAGGGGGGGGGGGCTTCCAGAAAAAGAAGATGAGCAAAAGAGCGAAAGAGGGCCATAGGATGGAGGAAGTGAGGGAGGCTAGCAAGCAGTGTTCTGAGAGCAGGCAGGAGCTGGACACAACCCAGCCTACTTGGGGGCATGTCATGGGCCCCGCTTTCCTTACAGAGGCGCCCCTTGAAGCTCCAGAACCCCAAGAGTCACTGTAATGTGTCATGTTTCCCCCTGGTCTACCCACTGGAGCAGATGTGGCTGGAATCCCAGGCTCTGCTCCTGCTTGCCACAGGCCTCGGGCCTCCTCTCGACTGCCTGCACTGGCTCCTGGATAGCAAGGAGATATGGCGCTGGGTTTGATCACAATTCTAGGCATGTTCAGGAGTGATGCAGGCCCTATATGGGCTGCTTCCAGCTGCTGTGGTTTTCTTTCCTCTCTGCCCTTCGGATTTATACTCAGAGCTTCCCACTCAACTGGTGTTGGATGGGGTTCAAGCATCGGTGTTTCAGGAGTCCGGGTAATGAATTTGAATGAGCAACCGGGTTAGAAATGCTGGAACACTGAGCCTTGGTCTGATTTTGATCCGCTTGGGCCCACTGGTGACCTTTCCCAGCATGTGGGCATGACTGCTGGTGATGGCTCAGGCCTCCTGCATTACCTCTCGAAAGCCCCACGTTCAGGAAGTGCAGCAGAATTCACATCTCTTTCTCCTTCACTAGCGAGCACAGGGATTTGTAAATACCAAATCTGACCAAAAGAATCCAGGGTCTCAGAGTGGAAAAAGAGGCATTTTCTAGATAAAAACAGGCCCGGTTCTGGGGCTGAAGAGTCCCTATACACAGATAGTACACTGATCAGTAAACTGGGGCACAGGTGGAGAGGGCGTGGACAGTAGCAAAGGAAGGATGACTTTATAGTAAAAGTCAGAGTTCCCACAGGGAGCCTTACTCATCAGAGCTCTTCATTCAGCAGGGAACCTGAAGCCCCTCCCCTGCAAAGTCAGACTCCAGTGGCCTGGGGTATGGTCTTGCAATACCTAACATCTTAGCTGTGTCTTTGAGTTAAGCAGGCTGATGCAGCACTGATACAGGAAGAGGGGAAGGCAGGAGCCAGAACAGCATCGTGGCTGAGCTCTTCCTGAGCTGGATGCCACTCATGAGCCATCGTAGAAGCCCTCATCACTCCAGCCCCAGGGCACTGCAGTCGCTCACCTGCTCCCATTCCTGCACTGGCAGGCTAAAGAGTTGTTATCAAGTCCATTCCGTCTCCCAGGAAACAACATGCACCTTCCAGGCTCCCCTCGTTGCCCCCAAGTGCAGCTTCCCCTCATTCAAATACCTGGGAGCCATCCGGGGCTTGCCACCCATCTCTTTGGAACTGGGGGCATAGAGATGACAGAACTCATTCCTTGGGTTCCACAGGCAGTAGGGGATTAAAATGTAAACCACTGATAACCAATGGGGACATCAGCGGGCAATCTGATACAAGGAACAAAAAGAGGTCTTTGTGCCATGCCTGTACGCCACTGTGGAGCCCAGCACAGTGGGCTTGGTCATTTCCTCCCCACAAATCCTCCTCCGGGAAGACTTGGGTTCCCTGTTTTCTTGAAGGCAGTTTCCGGGTGACTTCATATTTAAGCCAAGTTGCCCCCATTTTAATTAAGGAGTCTTTAATTATGAGTACAGGTTAATTATCCCTTATTCACAGCACTGGGGAACAAAAGCATCGTATGTTTCTGATTTTTTTTCCCTTTCATAAATTTAGATTTTGGAATTGTTCCATATACATAATGAGCTATACTGAGGATGGCTTCCAGGTCAAAACCTGAAATTCATTCATGTTTCATACACACCTTATACATACACCCTGCGGATAACTTCAATTTTCAAATAACTTTGTGCGTTTATACTATGACTCACCGCAGGAGAAACCATGTAAAAGTGTCCAACTTCGGCCTCCTGCCAATGCTCAAAAAATTTCAGATTTTGGAGCATGTAGATTTGGTATTTCTCAGATTATGATGTTCAAAGTCATAACGGGCCCTCTGAAACAGTTCTTATTTAGAGACAGAGAGGAAAAGAAAGAGACAAAGGAAGGGAGGGAAAGAGGGAAGGAAGGAACGAGGGGAGAGAGAAAGAGAGACTATTCTCATTCTTAACACTGGCATGTCTGCCATGTAAACCTTGGGCAGGTCCTATCCCTACCAAGATTTCTCTCCAAAGATTAACCTGGGATATAATCCTTAACTATCTCCCTCTAAGACACACATATTCTCACTACTATAAAACACCAGTGTCACAGAGTGAGGGGAAGCGAAGAATAAGAACAACCCCTGCCCCATACAAAAGAGTACCAGGAGGACCGTGTGTATTGAGGGGTCCTGTGAATCTATGATATTAACTGTTGGTGTGAAAATCATCTTTTCATTATTTTACATAGCAAGTGCCCCAGCTTCACCTCGGGAAATGATCAGCCTCAAAGAAAGGAAAACAGACTACGAGTCCACCAGCAGCAATGCCACTTACCATGGGACTAAAGGTGAACACACATCCAGGAAAGACACCATGACAGGTGAGCACAGCTCTGTACTTCCTCCTGGGCCTGGGATGGGGCAGAGGGCCGTGGCCTCAGGCTGCAATCCACACTTGGGGGCTCAGGAGGACTTAGTAACCATCGGATCACTTGGGATCCTGAAAGTGATAAAGCCCCGGGAACTGAAAATGAAGACTTGAAGGTACAAGTCAACAAACTGAGCAGCTGAGTCTTTGAAACAGCCAAGAGAAAATATAGTCTGCACCCAGTTTATTTTAATCTTTCCTTTCCATTTGACCAGCTTATGCTATTCCTTTAAACTACAAAGGATTCACCATAGACTTTATTTCCACTGACACCACTCATGGTAAAAGAGATTCCAAGATGGCGGATACAGTGTAACTAGGCTTTTCTTGCTAAAGAAGGAGGATGAAAACAGAGAACTTCAGCTCCTTCTGTTTTCATCAGAAAATTTAGACAGAAGGACTTACAGAGCTGTGTCAGCTCTGAGGAGCAATCCAGGGTATCAGAGTGACAGAGTCCAGTTCCCTGAGCACAGAAATCCCTCTGGCAGCTAGAACAGGAGGATCAGAGGAGAAGAGCTGGGCAGATCACAGGTTGGGCTAGGAAGGAGGATGCAGAGGTCCAGGTAGAATCATGAAGGAGGGTACAGTGGTCCAGGTTGGGTCCTGAAGGAGGATGCCATGGTCCAGGACACAGCTGATGGTTTCTACAATAAGATAGGACAGGCCCTGCACACATTCAACCGGATAGTCTTGGTGTATGGTCTTTACCAGGGCAATCAGCTTCACTTCCTCGGCAAACTTTTTAATTGTTGAATTGCACAACTGCCTGGTCCTTCAGGTAGCAGTCATGAGTTGAGCACACTTAAACTTTGATAGGCTGTGCTTACAACTAGCCATAAGGGCCTTATCTCTGACCAAAGAGCTGCCCTGGGAACCATTTCTTATTTGATAGGGAAGAAAAGAATACACCTTTCTTATCACTGTCTCACTCCGCAAACACCTGTGCCCAGAATTTTCTGAAACCATGGCATGCGGCAGCTCTGAGGAGGTGTACCCAGTGCCCTGCATCTCAGCTTCCGGGATGGGCCCCCAAGGTCACAGGAGAGCCTGTAGGGATGGGAGCTGTCAGGCCCACACCCCATGAGTCCCATAAAACCAGTAGTTACATAGCAGGACAAACACGTATGTTTCCAATGTGCTTCTCATTGGCTGCCCACGGATGTCTACCTATACTGATCAGGCCCATTTTTTGATGTTATGAATAGTCAAATGGTCCTTGGCAGGAATAAGAGACCCCACCTGTGAACAGAAAATATAGAAGCTTCTGGTAGGTAGAAGAGTCTTTCTTTCCATTCATCCAGACTCCAGGCAGGTCAGAAGACAGAGTGGGCCTCCTGTTGCTGCCCCCTCTAAGCTTGCAGAGCTGCAAGGGACATCCAGATGGTGCCCTCTGCCAGGCCTGTAGACCTTTAAGGAATGAATTGTCTGAAGCATGATCAAGCACTTCTGTGAGCTCAAATGAGAAGTGTTATTCTTGTCATTTTCCAACTAAAAAACTAAGCTGCTGATACAGATGCGAGCATGCTTCAGTGCAAGTGACAAGCTTTTATTATCCACCCGCTTTCACCAGAAAGGAAAGCAATAAAACTTGCAAGATGACCATCTGTGCGTCACGCCTGCCCTGACCCTGTCTAGGATATGAGCAATTATTGGAAGAGCCTGGCAGGCTGTGCAGAGTTTATAGAATAACTGCTCTTCCCCCTGAATCACTGTTTATAAAATGGTGCTCGGGGCCCAGAGAATTCCTTCTGCTTGGAATGGTCCGGGAGCAACCAAGCTCTGCCGGGGCAATTGTGTGCTCCAACCATCATTACTTTGCAATTGGAACCAGGCTTTTCTGCTAATACATATGCCTTCCTTTTGCCTGCAGCTCAAAACACTGGCATTTCAACTTTGTATAGGAATTCCTACGGTGCGCCTGCTGAAGACATCAAACACAACCAGGTAAAGTACACAGATCTCATTTGCACTCATCAATCCCTGTGAAATAACTTCGAATTCAAAGAAAATAACTTCTGGGGCTGGTAGTTGTTGGGGTTTTTAGTATTCCATCCCTCCCGACCTGCAAGAGGGATAGAGAGAACACATCCCGACCAGGACGAGCCAAGAAAGGAAAGGGTCGACTGACCGCCCCCAGCCCTCCCTCACCAGAGGACAATCAGACGAGTCAGGGAGACCCGTCAAGGCAGGAACTCGTTTATTGAGGAAGTACATTTAGCTAATATAGGATGCAGGAGCCAATCAGCACAAAGGTGGGCAGGCCTATCCCAGAGGTAGACTTACTTTACATCACAAACCACAGCCACGCCTTCCAACCAGGTGACAGACAGGTGGGGTCCCCAAACCAGGAAATGAGCAGTGGGCCATGAGTGAGGCCTCCTTTTCTACAGCATAGGTTTCCATTTCCCTGATGGGACGTGCCCCACAGTAGTGAGGCCTTGTGGGAGACTGCTTGCCTAGCATGCAGGAAGCCCTGGGTTTGTACACAGAAAAGGCCAGAAGTGGCACAGTGGCTCAAGGGTAGCGTGCTGGCCTTGTGAAAGCCAAGGACAGTGCCCAGGCCCGATGTTCAAGCCCCAAGACTAGCAAAAAAATAAAAAATAAATAACTTCTCTCACACACCCATCAAGAATTGGAGGGAAAAAAATGCTCCCTGATGTGCAAAATCCTGTCCTTGCACCTGTCACAGCACACGTGGGAGTGTCCTCAGGACAGCCCTGGCTCCTCCTGTGATGCTGGCTGTTCCCACTGTTGGAGGGAAGCATCCCACGATGGTGCTTCTTGGGTGTTAATATGCACTAGCTCCAGGAGTTGTTGTGTTGGATGCTTGACCCCACTGTATCCAGGTTTGGGAGATGGGGCCTGTAACTGGGGAGCTCAGTGGAAACATGTAAGAGCTGTTGTCCTCCAAAGAGATGAAGGCTGTTTTCACAGGACCTGGAGTGAGTGCTCTCAAGGGGGAGTTGTTATGAACAGAGCCCTCCACTCTCTTTAGTGTCTGGTCTCTTGGTGAGATGCATCCCCTCCCTGTCTCTCTCTGACTATCTATCTTTTTATCTTCCTTTTGTGTCTCTCTCTGCCCCCTCTTTCATTCTCCCTCCCTTTCTTCCTCTCTCTTCCTCTCTCTCCTCTCCATGACTTCCTCTTTCTTCTTTCTCCACACCTCCTCTCCTTTCATTCCTCCCCTTTCCCTTCCCATGTCCTTTTATCTGTAGCTTTAGCTCTTTGATCACTGTCACACCATCTACCATGAGGTCCTGACCACAGCTAACACTGTGACACATTGCATTTCAGCCTCTAGAACTATAACAAGAATAAACCTTGGACTCTGGGCCTGGGCGCTGTCTCTGAGCACATCTCAAGGCTACTGCCCTACCTCTTAAGCCACAGTGCCACTTCCAGTTTTCTAATGGTTAATTGGAGCCTCATGGTCTTTAGTGCTCAGGCTGGCTTTGAACTGTGATCCTCAGATCTCAGCCCCTGAGTAGCTATGATTACAGGTGTGAGCTACCCCACCAGGCTAAACCTCTTTTCTTTATAAGGTAAATTCAGCATCAGGTATTTCCTGACAGTAATGAATAACATATAATATAGGTTAAAAGCTAAAAGAAAGCTCCCCAGTAGCAAGTCTAAGATGTCAGTTACTAGTGACTGGGCAGGAATTAGCAGTAGTCCTTGGATCCCAGCCCACTAGAGCTAGGAAAAATTCTTCCGTCATACACAGTACATCTCACTTACATGGAAACACCAACTCCCATGCAAACAACTGGACAGCATGCACCAAGTGTGTCTAGTTACTCCAGGTCCACTTAAGGAGGCCTGGGAGTGTGTTTGCAAGTGCCAGGGAGACTCCCCAGGGCTTCGAGTGTGTGTATGTGTAAGAGAATGTGTGCACGTGGACGGATGTGTGCATGCAGGCAGGCACACGTTCGTGTGCAAACGTTCTCTGAAGCCTCCTCTTCCCTGTGCTTCTGTGGGAATGACAGAAGCAGAGGCCCACTTCCACCTCCTCAACGGTGCACAGCGCTCCACCTCCTTCCCTCCCCTGGGGACACCAGAGCAACACAGACTCCTTGTAGCAGACTACTGAGGTCAGGACTCGTTTCTGCGGACGTCTTTCACCCCTACCACACTTAACACAGGTAGAGAAGGTAAACGCCAAAGCTGGTTGCTGAATTGCAGTCGTTCAATTGAAAAGAAAAGAAAGCACTTTAGAAAGGGGCTGTGCTGCTTCAGGACATTTTCTCAACACCGCAGGGACAGCAACTCCCCTCCAGCTGGGGGCAGCGTCCTCTGCAGACCATTTCCAAGAAGGGAGAAAGCACACAGAACTCTCCTCCCTGTGAAGTTCCCCCTAATCACCAGGAACGGGAAGACTCCTCATCTCAGATCTCTACTTGACATGCAGTCTCCAGGACAGCTCCCGCATTGCTTGAGACTCCAGATGAATGGACTGCACATGCTCACAGAGGTCTTTGCCACGGAGACAATGAATACATGCACAGAAGACAATGAATAAATAACCTGGGTCAGAAGCTCAAGAGAGATTGCCGGGGCATCCTCACTCCCTGCCAGCACAGCTGCCCAAACAGAAAGGGAATAAAACAGAAAGTACGGGAGAACCCAGCTCCACTTAGGGAAATCAACTACTTTTTTAACTGCTAATGCCATGCTATCCTATGGGCTCAGTGAACAAACTGCCTCCATGGTGTATGAAGATGCATTGTCGTGGGGAAGGGGCTGGTTTTCCATCCGTTAGTATCAGATCAGCCTTTAGTTCCTCTCCCTCTCCCTGGGATCCCCTGACTGGCAAAGACGACATGCCCAGTGTAGCCCACAGGCCACGGTGTCTTCCTGAAGCACCTGCTATTAAAATACAGAACACAGACCACACAGTTCCAGTGGCTACAGTGCTAAGAAGAAGCTGAGCAGGCTCACAAATCTGAACCAAAGCACTTGCAGAGGAACACTAGAGCTGAAAGAGCAGCAGGACACCTAGGCTCTGGGCCCCCCAGGCTCACTCCAGAGAGCAGCAAGCTGTGCTCACCACTGGTGCCCTGGTTAGCCTTCACGTGAGACAACAAGGGGGACTAGACTGGTCACCCTATTCTAACATGAAGCGACATTTAAAATAGCCGCTGAAGAGACGGAATCATCATAACACTGCAGTGACCGGTAGAGTGGGGAAAAAAAACGTTCACTTGAAATCAGCTATGTTACTGGCATACAGTTGTTCTTCATTTTAGATTTTGGGGACTCAATGAAGCACAACCCTTAGTCATTAGAAAAGAGGATTCTAGAGATGACCTAGTAAACAGCACCTGTGATTGGCACCCGTGATTGGCGTCTCTGGCAGACATGACCAGACAATCCTCAGGGGATGTTTTCCTAGGACAAAAATGACCTCACAACTTGCAGAGCATACGGTTTACCTGGGAAGGAGGGCGTGGGGTCCATTTTGTTTCAGCAGCAAAGCTCACCCTCTGCCCTGAAGCCTTCTGGGCTACCACTCACCAGCTGGACCTTGTAAGCTCCAGCGAGGAGGTTAGACAGTGGTCATCCCTAAAAGAGGAAGAGCCACCAAGAGAAAAGAGTTCCAAGTGGGTTCCTGAGATAATACAAAACACTATACGAATTGAGAATGAAATGATGGCTGGCTGGATGGATGGAAGATAGATGATGGATGGATGGATGGATGATGGATGGACAGATGGATGATAGATGATGGGTAGATAATGGATGGATGGATGGACAGTGATGCAGCTATAGACAGACACAAGCCTACACTCAAAAATGTATGTATTCCAGACTGGGAGTTTGGCCTACTGGTAGAGTGCTTGCCTAGCATAAACAAAGACCCAGGTTCAATTCCTTGGTACCATATACATAGAAAAAAAGCCAGAAGTGGTGCTGTAGCTCAAGAAGTAGAATGCTAGTCTTGAGAAGACAGTGCTCAGGCCCTGTGTTCAAGCCCCAGAACTGGCAAAAAAAAAATGTAAGTATTCCCCTTTGAACACTGGACATGGAGAAATTGTTCATTGTTGAATATGGCGCCCTCCTGACTGTAAGCCTGTGTGTGCAAGGGGAGAGGGAGGGCTGCTCTTGGACAATAGCAGACAGAGGTGTGGAAAAGTTCCACAGAGCACACAGCAATTCAAGAAGAACGAGGGCACCCGCGCGTGCCTGCAGCCAGGAAGATCTACCTGCTCGTAGGTCATCTTCTATGTTAGTCCCATTGTCTTCATACTCCAGGCTCTCAGACATGCGGACTTTTCCAGGTAGACAGAAACGTCTCCCATTCAGCCAGCACTAACTAGACACGTGGACGTAGGAGACAGTCACGGCGAGGAAGGTCACTATTCTTTGAAGAGCAGGTCGATTACTGGTATAAATCAATTACAGATAAAAGAGGGACTTTTACTTCCTTGGGAGAATTATGTCCAAGCTATTAGTGACATTCATTTTCACACAACATGCTAATTACAAATCATTATCTATTAGCTAAGACCAATTTCTCAAGGGTGCTTCCATGTTGGACCTTAGTTAAATTAATAGGGAATCACTGAATCATCTGGAAAGTGATCAAACACTCTGTCTGGAAAAGTGCTTTATAATTTACCCCAAGACCTTCTTCCTAGTCAGTCTGCATTCAGTGTGCCCCAGCTGAGGTCCCCCGCCCCCACCCCTTACCATGGGGGAATCTGGAGGGGAGGCACCTGGAAAGGAATCTCGGAGGTCTCTAAAAGAAGAGGAAACACTCAGCCATGTTGAGAAATATAGCCAAGCAATGCTTTTTATCTTACTATTCCTGAAGCCAAGTGAAGGAACCTACTTTCTTGACTTCCTGAGGTCTGAGGGCTCCTGTGAGTGTCCCTAGGCCGTGACCTCCAAAAGTAACTCACAGAGGACAAGCATGGGGGGCACGGAGGGGGGCGGGAGGAGCGTCAGCCCTCTCTTTCATCAGAGGCTTCAACACATCAGGGCATTCTTAGATTCCATCTATTCATCTTACAAAGGGGTTTCAATTCAATGTGTCAGTTTGTGTGAGTTTAGTGCATCTTGATCAGTCTCTGCCTTAATCCATTCTTTTTTTTTTTTTTGCCAGTCCTGGGCTTGAGCTCAGGGCCTGAGCACGGTCCTTGGATTTTCTCAAGGCTAGAGCTCTACCACTTGAGCCTCAGCACCACTTCCAGCCTTTTTCTAGGTATGTGGCACCAAGGAATCAAACCTGGGTCTTTGTGCATGCTAGGCAAGCACTCTACCACTAGGCCAAACTCCTGGCCCTTTAATCCCTTCTTGATAGGACCAAGTTAGGATGTATTTCAATCCTCCAGGAGGCAGAGTATTTAGTGTATGTTATCCCCGCAAGGTCACTTAGGCTGGTGTAATGGACAGGTCCAACTTCAGGAGAGCCTCAGTCCCCGGGAGCACACACACACACACACACACACACACACACACACACACACACACACATACACACAGGCACATGCACATCCATGCGGAGAGAGAGAGAGAGCGAGAGCAAGAGAGAGAGAGAGAGAGAGAGAGAGAGAGAGAGAGAGAGAGAGAGATCAGGAATATTGGTAATAAGAGACCATTAGACACTGTACAGCTTTGTTCTCTAGGATTGCAACATCTAAGTGTGATATCAAAAATATATTAAAAAAATAAACCACTTGTACTCTGTAGTTTATACTCCACCTCTTTTTTTTTGCCAGTGCTGGGGTGTGAATTCAGGCCTGAGCACTGTCTTTGGGCTTTCCTCAAGGCTAAAGCTCTACCACTTGAGCCACAACACCACTTCTGGCTTTTCTATGTCTGTGGTATCAAGGAATCGATACCACTAGGCCAAACTCCCGGCCCCTATACTCCACCTCTTAATCTACCCCATTTGCATTTTAAAAGTGGTCCAGGGAGACTCCAGTGGCTCATGCCTGCAATCCTAGCTACTCAGGAGGCTGAGATCTGAAGATTGAGTTTTCAGGAAAACCCATGAGATTCTTACCTCTAATTAACCTCCAAAAAGCCTGGAAGTGGCTCAACTGGTAGAGCACCCGCCTGAGCTGACACACTCAGGGGCAATGCCCGTGCCCCGAGTCTGACCCTGGGGACTGGCAGATGCACATACTCACAGGGAGATCAGTCAAGTGGGTACAGCTGTTCGGGCTGCTCACCCCCGTGGCTCCTCTGTCTCCCACAGGTCTCAGCACAGCCCGTCCCCCAGGAGCCCAGCAGGAAAGACTACGAGACCTACCAGCCATTCCAGAATTCCACGAGAAATTACGACGAGTCTTTCTTCGAGGACCAGGTCCACCACCGTCCCCCGGCCAGCGAGTACACCATGCACCTGGGTCTCAAGTCCACCGGCAACTACGTAGACTTCTACTCCGCTGCCCGCCCCTACAGTGAACTGAACTATGAAACGAGCCACTACCCGGCCTCCCCTGACTCGTGGGTGTGAGGACCGTCGACCGGAGCGCTCCGGAACAGTGCATGTGCATGCATACCACGACACAACACACTTCTTTTTCTTTGCTTATTTCCCTGCCACTTTAGTTTGTTCGAGCCTGTTCCGTAGGAAGGCTGTGATAACCAATAAGGAAACAGCCAGAGCTATTTTAGAAAGCTAAATGAATGGAAAGTTAACTTGGAAATCGGTAGAACGCTAAGGCAATCTAAACAGGGCAGTGTCCCAACACTCATCTAGTGTAGAGTTTTTACAAGTGCTTTTGCTGAAGGTGGCGGAGGAAAGAGAGAGGGGAGGGGGCGGGAATGCGGGCGTGGAGGGTATGACCAAGCACAAGACAGACCAGGGCCACACTTGATGGGGGACGGCTTGTCACATTTGTTCACTCCCTTTCATCCGTGTGACTCTAGGCTACAAGCTGCATTGCGGTTCCTCTGTACAGCAAGGTGTTTCTTGCCTTTTGTTAAAGCATTGTTGTAAAGTATTTGATGTACATTACAGATTAAAAGAAGAAAAAAGCGCATTGTGTATATTACACCAATGCTACCGTGTCCCTCATCTATGGTTCTAAATATTGCTTCAATTTCAGACTTTTGAAAGATGTATGGATTTCCAGTTTTTCCTTTTCTTTTCTTTCTCCCAGTATGTTTTAACAAAAACAGAAACAAAAAAAAGCAAAAAAAAAAAGGAATATTTAGCAGTATTGTTCGTTCTGATATGTGAATTTGTGAAAACTAACCAAGGCACCCAGCATTTTGGGACAATTAACATTTATCATTCCACCCTCCTCCTCGTCAACAAAGTGCTTTGTCACTGCCTAAAAATTTTAGATGTAGATATTTGAAATAGATTTTTTTTCATTTATACCAGTTTTCTTTATGATGATCCAGTGTTAAAAGAAAATAAATTCCGATTGATCTGTCATCCACATTTGCTAAGAATGTCTATTTCCAAGTACCTTATCTTACAAAATACACATTCTTGCTTGTGTGTCTGTGCGTGTGTGGGTGTGTGTATGTCCACGTACGTATAACAAAAAAAAATGACCTGTGTGAGATTTCTGTTTCGGTAGAAGTGATTTCATTTCACTTGTTCATCTTGTACAAACTTTTGTTTTGGGGGTTTTAGAATTAATGTACATCGGTTCATTCCTTTTGTACTGTATTCTTCTGATCATCTAGTGACTCAGGATATTAGGCCAGCTGAGATGAAGTTATAGGATTTTCACACGTTCACACATTCTTGGATATTAACTCTTTCTACAGGTCAATTTCCTTCCACATTTTATGTCCTCAGAACATGAGAAACCATGGCCAACTCAGTAGTTTCCCCTTGGGGCCAATTACTTGAAGTATCTACAGAAGGTGTAAACTGCTCACCTTATCCCATCACCCCCAAACTGTTCTGTTCATCCAACAGGGAGCAGTAGACAATTACAAACTCAAAGCTAATGCTAGACTAGTGGTGAAAAGAGCTAAGAAATAAGGCTAACCATTTCAGAGAACGTGGGCTGTGGGTTAATTAGCTTTGCTCTTTAGATGCAAGTTGACCAAGGCCAATAGGTGCCTAGTAAATGTTAACTGTTCTTGGAAAAAATAAAAAATAAATCATGAAAGAAATTGGCTGCCATCTTCCTTTAAAACTTGCTCCCTTTCTCTCTTCCAAGTTTAACTCAGCTCCAAGGCTAAACACAATGGTTCTTGCTTCAGATTTGACGATGATCCAAATATACTTGACTTGTGTAGATTTTTAGAAGTGAAAAGTTAATTTCTAGAATAGAGCAGTAGACAGAAATGTACATTTGAATCTCCCTACAAATTCTGTGTACTTGTTGGACCTTGTTTTCATTTACTGAAATATTTTGTGTATTAGATCGCCTCAAAGAAATGCTTCCACCCCTCTGAAGAGAAAAGCATGTGAGGCTGAGAACAGTGTTGACACAAGATCGATTCTCATAGAACGAGACAAGCAACACAGCAGAATGCAGTTAGACCTCACGTTTCTGTAACCTGATAACTGCTTCTACCTTTCAAAAAAGCAGCCATACCTCTGTGTGCTGAGGGGAAATGAATGCCTGTGCTGTGAACGTCCTCCTAGCAGGAACTTGCTCCTTTGTGATATGGAGCTTCATGGCTCACAATGGCAGCTTTGACGGACCAAAGTTATCCTTGGCCTCTGCAACCCTTTGAGGGTAGGCAGTGAGTAACTCAGCCATCTAGAAGCTACAGAAGGAAAAAGAAATGTCAGTGTTCAGAGTTGTTCATGCCAATTGGCTTATCTTGTTTGCATACATACATGGTGAAAGAAAGAATACATGGGAAAAGAAAAGGTCAAGAGAGGGGGGAGGGAGGGAAGAAGGCAGAAGCAAAAGGAGGAAGAAAGGAAAAAAGGAGAGAAGAAAGGAATGAATGGAAAGAAGAAAAAGGGGAAGAAGGGAATGGGAAGGGAGATGAAGGGGAAGAAAGGAAAAGAATGGGTAGAAGGATAGAGTGGATGGATGGATGGATGGATGGATGGATGGATGGATGGGCAGATGGATAGACAGACAGACGGATGGACGGATGGACAGACGGACGGACGGACGGATGGATGGATGGATGGACAGATGGATGGACGGATGGACGGATGGATGGACAGACGGATGGATGGATGGATGGATGGATGGACAGATGGATGGATGCATGCATGGGCAGAAGTTACCCAACCTGTGAATGGAGCCACAGGCACCCTTGGCAAAGAAGGCTGATCAAGCAGCTAACTTATTATTTGAAATAAGGGATGAATCTTTGATTTTCCTTTCATCGTGCTGCTGACCAAAGACACGCCTCCAGTTTCAAAAGTCCTCAGCTCCTTGGTCATCCTACTGACATGCGAATGGCATCCTTAAAATAAGAAAGGAAAACAGGAAAATGTCTTTGTTCTTTATGGAGAACATATTAATGCACTTACTAGGATACAATATTCCAGATGTTCTGCATGAAAAATAGACAATAGTTCTTACTCAAGGTGCTGATTACCAGAAACTAATTAAAGGACACAGGGGCTATTGTCATTTTGAAGGATATTATGAATTACAGTATTTTTGTGGTGCTTGAAATTGAACCGCATTTGCACACACTTTGCAAGCACTAAATCAGTTAAACTGTGCCCCCAATCCTTTTGTTTTTAATCTAACTATCCAATAATAGCATTTTGTGGCTCTGAGTAACCTCCATTCATGATTCTGCTGCCTCTGTCTCTCAGGTGGCTGGAGTTACAGAGGTGTGCAGCCACACCTGACTTAATTCCACACATGACTCCATGACTAACAAGTGCAGCTTAGGCAATAAATTATGACATGTGTAAGAATCAGACCAGATGACTTCGTACACCACCTCACACTCAGCATGCACTTAGGTATAGGTATGAGTAAGACACACATTAGGAAAGTTGCTTTTTAAGGGGGAAAAAAGTGTTCACTTGATAACAAAACAAGCGTAAAACCCCCAAACTTCATTGTATGTGTTCTGTCTTGTTTCTCTTTGGAATCACTGAACAATACAGACAAGAAAGCAAGTCAAGCAACCCTGTGTTTTGCTGATCTGATCTGCCAGCACCTCACAGGGGGTCAGGGAGAATCTTTCTTCTAAGCCCCCAGTTCCACTCTGTGCATTTCCTCTCCCAAGTGTCAGAAGGACATTAGGAGTGAAATTCACAGCAGTTCCCCAGCTAATCGAGACCAAGGACCGCTACCTGCCTTCAGCCCTTGTAACCGCGCTCTCCACACACCCCTGATCGCCAAACCCAACAACTAGTTCACAACTTGTCCGTGGGCCGGCCCCCCACGTCACTGGCTCCACGCTCGTCAGGGTCTTTGTTGAGCAGGCCTCACATCACAGGAGCTGCAGGTCCTGTGCAGGAGATTTAGGATACCTGTCCGATTACACCAAGAACTCTGATTGCCCATTGTCTTTAGTTCAAGGAGTTTTCAATAGAGCAGAGGTGACATCCCAGGGCTTTCTTTGGCAATTAGAAACAAGTCCCTTCCCATGGTGCATTGCAGGTCCTGGTCTGCACGACAGACCAGGCTTAGACCAGGCTTTCAGAGATCACAAAGAATCGCCTGTCTCCATGCAACATGCCTTGGGAACTGCTAGAAATGAATCGCCAGGAGGATTTGGAGTGTGCCGTGTTGCTTTCTTATGAAATGAAGACCTTGAAGTAGAGATGGAGTGTCATGCTCTTCCCTTTGTAGTGGAGTTGAAAAGCGAGCATGCATGGAGAAGAGGACTCGAGGAAAAGAGTCATCTCACGGGGCAGGTCCTGGGAGGAACAGTGAGATGCACGAAAGGAAACTGAGAAAGAAAGCAAAGCAAGATGCCCAAGACCAGGTGAAGAGGACGTCCATGTGAGGAGAATAGCCGCAGTCACCCGTGGACACAGCAGGTGACAAGGAGGAAGATGAATGAGAAGCAGCCATTGGTCCTGGTCGTCCATGGACACTTGCCACGGAGGTGAGGTGACTGCAGAGGCTGACTCAGGGCTGTCTCCCGAGATGAGCCCTGGCTTTCGGTAATCACGGAGGGAAGAATGCTGTGGGGCGTGGGAGTCAGCTTGCCACCCAGGAGGAATGAGCTCCAAGCTCATTCAAAACCCAGCGGGTCAAATGAGGTTCAAGTGCATACCAAAAAGAAAAAAAGTTCAAAGACCCTTAGATTCGCCAGGTCTCGTGTAGCCTTTGTCATGCTGTAACACTTGCTTTCCTGTTCTATCAGGTGGGCTCCTAACCCCTCCATTTTTTAAGTAAGGTAATGTCACATAAGAAGCAAATTTTGCAGTTGTAACATAAAATTGAAGCTCTTCAGCTTGAGATCTGGTTAGAACACTGCCCAGCAAAGAACCATGGGAGAGATGGGGTGATTTCCCTGCCCCACCATTTCCCCCAGGGCCCTGATGCCCAGGTAGAGGAGCAGGGAAACGAATTAACCCTCAGCTCAGCCAGGTTAGCTGTGTGCTTCCTCACGGAGTCTGCTCATCCTGCCTGTCATTCAAACACCGGTGCCATCATTTCCTCGGAGGTTCCTTCTGGGAATACTCAGCTCAGCCCATCTCTCCGGGCAACGCCTCATTTATCTCAGGTGTGATCCACCAGAAAGCGTCTCCATTGGCCAAGCAAACACCGTGTTGTGTGTTGAGGAAGTTCGTGGTGCATGTCCGCATCTTTGACACAGCTTCCTCTGGTCATGTCTTCTGTAGGAAGCCAGACATCCTTGATCTAATGGCTGCCAAGAATCTTCATGCTCTCAGAGCTGAGAGCAGATTCTCTGAGGCGATTAACCAGCAAATTCACAGAGCAGAGGAACCCAAGCAGGCCTTCCTGCGACCTTCAGAAATGCACATCACTAGCCGTGTTGAAGGTCTACTTAAATTAGCTGAGCGAACCTGCATCAATGGAAGAAAACTGCTCATGCTGCATTGCCTAGTGATTTACACAACCAACTCAGTCCTAAAGACAGAGCTGAAAATCTCCAACACCCCCTGACACACGTACGCTTTCCTTTTAACTAGATCTATTCTAATAATCGATTGCTCAGAGCAGTGTTCCCTGCCATCTGGACTGGACTCTGTGGGGGCCACTGAGCTCTACACTTTTAGAACCAGCTTGTCCTAAGCCGCAGTCACTTGCAAGGTGGACACTGGGGCAACTGAGGCAGGAACAGTTGTGATTCCTCGGGTATCCTTGAGGTCCCCACTTGTCTCCATTAAGGCTGCTCTCGGGGCCAAACTTTGTGTGTGTGTTGTTTCAAGGCTGCCCACATCTAGTCCTCAAGATAAAATCCAACATGTTAGTCAGGATGTGTTCCATCAGTCCATACAACTGCAAGATCACTGAGTTTCAGAGGCCATGGTGAGGTCTCAGCCTGGCTTTGCCTCAAGATCCTGCCATATGATGTCTAAAACTACACATTGTGGTAAAGGTTTGGAATTGTTTTCTTTTTTTTTTCTTTTTAAAGATTGTGGAGTAGCGCTCTACCGACTGAACTGTGTCTCCAATTCCAAGATTTGGAATTCTGATAGCTTCCAGGTGTGATCTTATTTAGAAACAGATTTCTGTAGCTGTAATCAAAGGAAACAGGTCATAGTAGATGAAGATGGGACTTAAATACAAACAGAATGATGAGAGATAAGACAGAGAGAAGGAGGAAAGTTACAAAAGAAGATAGTGGCTGAGACTGGAGCACAATAGGACCACAAATCAAAGACAACCTGGGCAGTGAGGAGATTCTTCCTCCAATTTCTAGAAGGATCCCGCCCTACTAGTGCCTTGATTTCTGATTTCTAGCCCCCAGAGCTGTGACTGAACCTATTTCTGTTGAATTTAGGCCACTAAGCATGTGGTCTGTGTATGGCTGTCCTGGAAGATAAAGCACTTTGTTAGATAAGATTATATCTGACTGTGCTAAAGAGTCAGACCTTATTTCTGTTCTGACTTCTTTTCAGGCCTTACCCTCCCTTCCTTCTCCCTCCTGTGCAGGAGGTGATAAGGCCCAGAGCTCTCATCATCTTTCAGTACTGGTAAGAAAGTTGAACCACATACAAGGAATTTTTCCCAGTTCCACCTCTTGGGCCCAAACTCATTCCCCTCAGCTGGGACTATCAAACCTTCTTCATGCGTCCTGTTGACCTAAATAACAGAGACACTCTCAAAGAAAATTGATTTGTTTTCAAATATATATGGGCATCTGCAAGGAGGTGGAGGAGGAAAACAAGACTGATGTAGGTCAAACAAAAAGAGTTTATAAATGTTGCTTTTGAACAATTATTCTTGGCTACAGAAATGGCTAAGTGTCATGAGAGTTAGGTCGGACGACAGTTGCTGGTCCTGCGACTTTGCAGAGGTGTGTTGTGTATTTGAGGTTCTAAATCTTTTGTGATAGCTGTTGTTGAAAGGGTTGGTTTTGTGATTATTCTTACTTTTAGGCATGCATGTAGGACATTTCCCTACTTAAGCTCATTTGTTTCTGTTGTTGTTAGGACTTGGTGCAAACCATATCTATCTTGATTTTGATCATCTTCACAAAAGAGATCATCAACCTCAACACAATCAAACTACACTCTGGGCACGTGTTCCTCCTGCTTTTGCAGGGACCTGTACAGCACTAAGAAAGGAAGCTTTTCTGGAAAGAACACTAGCACTGAATGACTGACTTTCATTGAACCTGTTCTTTTAACATCTTGACAATCAGCCTTCAAGTTCAAGTTCACAGTCAGACCCACAGGCATCCTTGGAGCTCATCAGAAGAATCTCCAGTGGTCTTTGAGACAATCTGACATCAGAAAGAGCCAGAGCATCACCCGCAACAACTTTTCTCAGCACTGCACCTTAGCTTCAGGGTTAACTCACAACAACCTTAACACAATTTCTTCAGCACATTTTGATGGGGTTTTTAATTAGCAAGTAGACAATGGCATCGTTAACATTTAAAAATAGAAAAGTCCAGTGAGCCCTCACAGTAACAACGTGCCAAGCATGTCTCAACATTCCTGCTTCTGTCCAACTTGGCTGACCATGAGACCTAGACTTAGTGATCTCTTATTCAAGCCACAAGTCAGTTTGAAACTTTTGGGAGTATTAATTATTGATTAGGTTTGTGGACACCATAAAAGATGCAGCTGTGATTTTTAAAGGTACCACTCCTAAGATCAGAGCCATCAGAAAATATCAAGTAGATTTCTCAAGTCAGCGCACCTTTGAGGTGTGAAAACCATCTGCTGCCCAGGATGCTAAGAAGAATGCATGAATGAAAAGAAAAGCAGTTACTAGCTGAGTTGGGAATTTACATGACAATAAACTTATGTGGGCTCAAGAATGTCACTTTCAGAACAGCACCTGTCACAATTCTTTTGTTGTGTGTGACTAAAACCCTGACCTAGAGCAGGAAGCAAAGTGGACTAAAGTGACATATGAAATGAAAAGTTGGAAAGTCAGGTTTCCAGAGTCACCATCCTGGGTTGGTTTCTCTCCAGCTCTCAATTGTTACAGGCGTGAGCCACTACCCCCAGCTTTATATCCACTGTTGTGTTTCTCATGCAGAAAAAAAAAATATTTCAGTGAAGTTTTAACTTATTCCTATAATGGTTCAGAAATGAGATACTATTTTTTAAGTAATTGGTCAAAAGGATTTCAATTCAACAAGTAAGATTATAGACACTATGTTCTAACTATTCCTTTTCTTTTCCTGGGCATTGAACTCAGGAAGGAAGGAAGGAAGGAAGGAAGGAAGGAAGGAAGGAAGGAAGGAAGGAAGGAAGGAAGGAAGGAAGGAAGGAAGGGAAGGGAAAGGGAAGGGAAAGGAAAGGGGAAGGGAAGGGAAGGGAAGGGAAGGGAAGGGAAGGGAACGGAAGGGAAAGGAAGGGAAAGGAAACTTGGGAGGAAATATGTTTTCTATAGTAGAGACACCAGTTAATAAAATATCTAACAGTGATCACTCGGCTAATGAATATTTTATTTTAAAAAGGGCATTACAGTTGAATGTAGGAAGAAAGGAGACCAGGGATAATTCATCTCTTGCTGCATATTCGTTTTGTGACACACAGATGACGTGTAATGAGGACTTGTATCTCACTGAAGCAGCTGTTTAAATGGAATCTTTCTTTATGTAACTAATACCCCCTCTTTTTCCAGCCACAACTTTGGTGATAATTTATCCTTAGACAATGATAACATGACAAAGGCAATGGTTTTTTCAAATAAGAGTAGATGACTCTGGCTTACCATGGAGGGAAAGGAGGTGCTACAGGATTGTTGGAAGGGCTGGTGGAACAGATGAAGCAGAGACCAGGAACTGAGATGTGACTGTGCCCCCCTTTCAGGGGCAGAGGACATCATGCCCAATGACATTTCATCAGAGTACCAGAAGCTATGAAAAATTTTCAAAAAATGAATCAATAATCCCTCTTCTTCCTGAACTTCAATTTCCAAGGCTTACTATGGAAAGCCCTCTGAGCCAGACACCAGTTGTCCCTTCTCTGATTTGCTCATCACTGACAAAGAAAGCTCATCTGTAAACCTCCTTTCTTTTGACTGTGGTCCCAGGGCCTCTAGTTCTGTAGAATATGTGATAGGAAATATTAGGTCAGATGTGTTCACACATACAAATGCACATTATGAATTTTCAGACTGTAATTGACAAGTTATTAACATTGTACCAAATCTGTGTTGTAAAAAATTTACTTTGACACATCTAGGACTCTCCTAGCAGAGGATTACAGTAGCACAAAACCTAAGTACATAAGGTCATATAGGATGAGACTAAATGAAAAGAACTGTAGGATATGGAAACAAGAGCTTTATCTTGTGTGATTGTTGTTCTTAATGTACTATGTTATTTTTTGTTGTTGTTGCCCTTTGGTTAATCTCATATTGTTACTGTATCTGACTCTCTTACCTTGTATATTGTATATATGTCTATTTGTTTATTTGAAACAGGAAAGGGAAGGGGGAAAAACAAGTATTATTGGGAGGGAGTGAGGGGAGGGAAATGGGGACAAAATCATGAGAAGGGGTATCAATGTGTGAGAAGTCATGTACCTACTATCTGGTGAATGTAACTATAACCCCTCTATATATTACCCCGACAATAAAAACTTAAAAATAAATTAATTTATTAAAAATTAAAAAAAAATACTTTGGAGCCAGGCCCCGGTGGCTCACGCCTATAATCGTAGCTACTCAGGAGGCTGAAATCTGAGGATTAAGGTTCAAAGCCAGCCTGGGCACAGGTCTGTGAGACTTTTATCTCCAATTAACCCCAGAAAAACAGAAGTGGTGTTGTGGATTGCACTAGCCTTCATCTAAAGAGCTCAGGGACAGCGCCCAGGCCCAGAGATCAAACCCCATACCCCGTGACCAACAAAAAAAAATAGAGGCCGGCAGTTTGGCCTAGTGGTAGAGTGCTTGCCTAACATGCACAAAGACCTGTGTTCAATTCCTCAGTACCACATACATAGAAAAAAGCTGGAAGTGGTGCTGAGGCTCAAGTGGTAGAGCTCTAGCCTTGAGAAAGTCCAAGGACAGTGTTCAGGCCCTGAGCTCAGGCCCAGGACTGGCAAAAAAAAAAAGGAGTTTACTTTGGGCCAAGGGCTGGTGACTCACACCTGTAATCCTAGCTACTCAGGTTTATAGCTGAGAATGGCTGTTCAAAGCCAGCCTAGGCAGGAAAGTCCATAAGACTCTTATCTCCAATAAACTACTCAGGAAAAGCCAGAAGTGGCACTGTGACTATAGCTCAAGAGGTGGTACACTAGCCTTGAGTGAAAAGAAACTCAGGGTCAGCATCCAGGCCCTGAGCTCAAGCTCCAGGACTAGAGTGGGGGGAGAGGGGAGAAGGAAGGAAGGAAGGAAGGAAGGAAGGAAGGAAGGAAGGAAGGAAGGAAGGAAGGAAGGAAGGAAGGAAGGAAGGGAGGGAGGGAGGGAGGGAGGGAGGGAGGGAGGGAGGGAGGGAGGGAGGGAGGGAGGGAGGGAGGGAGGATGGGAGGAAGGAAGGAAGGAGAGAAAGTTTACTTTGGGAAATTCTAGCTATAAATTGCCTTCCCAGCTACCCCAGCGTGACAAGCAGAGTTCAAGAAAAGATCCTCTTTGAAGCATCATGGAAGCTACCAGAAGAGACCAGAAGAGCAAGAAGGAGGAGCCTGGATGAGAGTTTGGAAACTGCCAAACAGCACTGGAGACCTGGCGGAGGAGCTAGAGGAAGAGCAGGAAAGGGCAGCTGGGACCCTGGCACCACTGTGTTCACAACTAACTGCCCTCATGGCCAAGATAGATTTGCTTTAGAGAAACTACTCGGAACAGGACAAGCAGGGCTCCCACGGAATGAGATGATGTTTAACCATTGCTTCACAATGGTCCTTCTCTAGCTGACAGAAACTCTCACATCGTCAAATAATCACTCTGAGAAGGAATTCCCCCAGCACCAAGCTTTTGTCTGATTTTGAAAGCGGTCGTCCTTAAATTGAATGAGAGCACTTACATTATTTACTAAAAGCCAGGCGAGACACAAAGGATGACGGAGAAGTCGATATGTGTAGAAATAAACCTGCAGATAGTTATACTATTTGCCACAGCATTCTCTATACACTGGAGGACTGGTTTTGCCTGCTGGAGTTTTAGCTTGCTTCCGTTGTACTCGAAGCAACATTAAATATGTGTTTGAGCAGATGAGATTTTTAAACACAAAGATGAATGAAATGTGGGTGTGGTGGGCTGTGTGTGCAGCCGTGGTACAGAGCAACCCATCCTGCCTGCTGCCAGGTGCATGGTGGGGCTTTTTTCAGCTGCAAGATCCCATGCATCGTCCCCTATCTCTCCTGCGACACTGAGAGGCCACGTTATCACACGCAAGCTGTCTATTCCCTTGACATATTAGAGGCGTACGTCCATTACTCCTGCTTGGTTCCCTTCCAAATGACTCAGAGCAGAGGAAAATGGAAAGGAAAGGAGAGATGGGAAGATGAAGACTATGAGAAATGCAGCGTAACTGAGAAGGAAGTTAGCCCTGTCCAGACTCTGGTCACAAGGGCCCAGGGGACCTTGTTCCAGGCAGGCGCCCTTTGTCCTCAAGACTCAGTGGTAGCCGGCTAGCCACCCCTCAGAGATGTCCACATCCTACTCCCTTTGGCTCTGTGTAACCTCCCATGACAGAGGACTTTAAATGGGAAGTTCTGAGATGGGAGGCAAATGTGGTCACAGGTGTCTCTAAGAGGTGAAAACAAGGTGATGGAGTAGAAGAAGCGATGGCAAAAAGGAATTAATTGCATTTGGAATGCTGCGATTGCTGGCCAGGTGGACTCATGGCCCCAGGAATAGAGTTGACCTCTAGAAGCAAGAAAAGGAGGGGAAATGGATTCTATCCTAGAGCCTACAAAAGAAAGGCCGCCCCTCTGACAGGCTGCACCCCCATAAGAATCACTGCAAACTTCTGACCTCCAAAACTGCAGGAAAGTAAATAGGAAGGGGTCTGCAGACAATCATGGTCACAGCAGCGAGAGGAAACTCATACAGACGCCATTCTGCCTGGACCCATGTGACTTCTGTCTCTGTGCATGCGTGTGTAAATGAATAGCTTGTGTAGAAGATATTTAACCTCATTGTGTTTCGGCATCTATTTCATATTTTATTCTTTTAGTTAAATGTATTTAAAGGAGAAGTTTTCTGAAATCAATGGAGCTATCCAAAAATAAGAAGGCTCCCAACCCAGACCTGTCATCTGAGTATATAAAAACACTGGATTTCAGCTAGGTGCAGGGACTCAAGAGTATAACCCGAGCTACTTGGGAGGTGGCAGTCAAGAGATTAATGCCATAACAAACCAAGAAAGAAAATCCATGAAACACCTTCTTAACCAATTGCTGTGCACAGTAACATGAGCTGTTATCAAAGCAATGCAAGGAAGCACAAACCAAAGTGCAGCCAGGTTAGCCTAGATGTAAACTAAAAACCTAGCTCAAAATAACTAATCTGCTGCTCTGTCTGTCTGGAATCCATACTGCTACCACTGAACTACTAAACTACTCATTCCTCAAGGCGTAGGCCAGATGATATGAGCTCTGGGCAGATCCTCTGGGTCTGTGATCTGCTCTATATTCCTCTCCTCCTTCATGCCTCTAGTATCCTGGCTATCGTCAAGTCTTAAGGTCCTGGCACCATGCCTGTCAAATCATGGAGGGGAGTTTCAGAGGTCTCATGTGGTGACCTAAAAATGTGCTGGTAGCTGTCAGAGGGAAAGTTACTAAGATAATTAACTGGTTATACAATAATAATGAGGTAAGTGTACGCTCAGAGTTCTCACACTTCCAAAAGACCTGTCAAGGAAAGGAGAAGGGTTTTTATTACTGAATTGAGAGAGAATAGTGCAGGTTTGGTAACTGAAGTGGTGTTTAATGAAGAGAGTTCCCCAGGGACAGGCCAAATGATGGTTCTTGGGTCCCTAAAATAGAAGCTAGAACTTATTTTTCTCTTTCTCCATCTACTTACACTACCTACAAGAAATCAGGAGGTAGTACCAATAGAGCATGCCTTCTATTCTATGAAGTAGGTATTTTATTATAAGGTAATGAAATGAAATTAATAAAATAAAATGCAATAAAGTTCATGAAGAACCTTCTAAAATCAACCCCCCAAAATTGCCGTATTTGGAGGATACAAACCTCTACTACAGAGGTAGAATTAGCCACTTGTATGGACCATGAGACATCTCCATTCATTTACTGCCTCCTGATACAGTCTTTATATCAAGTTTCTCAGTGTACCTGAGGTGGGACAAGATTAAAGCACCCCAGCTGCATTGTGGGCACTGATACAGGTTCAGTGCTTTAACTGTTTCTCATTTAGCAAGGCAAAACCCATTCTTAAGTGGCATTTTCCAAACTTCAATAAACACCAGGATGTCAAAGCCATTTCCTTCATTCACTTAGTGACCTCGCACATCAGACCACACGAGTTTGGACATTAAAACACCATTAAGAACACTTCGGTGGTGAGGTTCCTACAGGCTCAGCAAAACTTGGTCTAATTATTGCTGCCTTAAATGTGAGAAGAGAGGAGTCTAAAGTTGCTTACAGGAAGGTCTTGCACGATTGAAAAAAAAAAAACGAACATCAACACTGAGAGAGTAGACAAGTGTAACTTAATTAAAAATAGCTTCTGGTGAGAAAAGCAAAATGTACTTTGAATTGCTGATACTGGAAATATTGAAATACCTGAAGTAACTTTAAACAATCGAAAACTCTTTCATGATCCTGTATTCTTTCTAAACCATTACAGAAGGTAGGGGAGGGCTAAGAATATCAAAGTTAGAGTTCAAACAGGCCAAGCAGTTGGAATTTCTCAAGCAAAACCCCTACACTTGTAACATACACAGGAAAGCCACAGACAGTCCTGAGGCTAAGGCACAATGTCCCAGGTAACAAAGTCAGATCAGTAATAATATGAGATTATAAAGAACAACAATCACACAAGACAAAGCTTTTGGGGCCAGGAGTTTGGCCTAGTGGTAGAGTGCTTGCCTAGAATGCATGAAGACCCAGGTTCTGTTCCTCGGTACCACATACATAGAAAAAAAGCCAGAAGTGGTGCTAAGGCTCAAGTGGTAGAGCTCTAGCCTTGAGAAAGTCCAAGGACAGTGCTCAGGCCCTGAGTTCAAGCCCAGGACTGGCAAAAAAAATTGATTTAAAAAAAAAAAAGATAAAATTCTGGTTTCCCTATCCTAGAGTTCCTTTCATTTAGTCTCATCCTATATGACCTTATATACCTAGGTTTTGAGCTATTGTAATCCTCTGCTAGGAGAGTCCTAGATGTGTACTAATTATTACAAATGAGGGAAACCATTGAGCCTATGTTCCTTTGGGTCTGGCTTACTTCACTTAATGATTTTTTCCATTTCCTTACGAATTGGGTAATGCCATAGAATTCTGATGGCAGCATAGAATTTCATTGTGTATAAGTACTACATCTTCTTGATCCAATCATCTACTGAGATCTGCCCAAAGTTTAAAACCATCTCTGGCCTAGAGTAACCCACAATGCATTCGTAGCAGGAATAAATTGAACAACCTCACATTTCACGGCTTTTCCTCTCTTGGTCTTCCCTCCCATACTCACTAACTTACTCCATTCTGTTCCTTTCCAAAGCCCACATCATAAGTTTTTCTGCTTTAACTCCAGGGCAGAATTAATTATCATCTCTCCCAAGCACTTTCAGCTTTGGCTTATTTCCTTGCTTCACTCTTGCCTCCTGACTCAGAGATGATTATAAACCCCAACCCTAGTTATGACCTTCATTCGAAGATGATACATATCTTTACCGAGCAAAGCAGCAACCCCTCAATTAAATCTACCTCCAAGATAAGCCCTTTTTTCAAATCCTTGACTGAAGTACCCTTTATCCCGGTGCAAAAAGTCAGAAATTATTGAACAATGTATGCCAACAGAATAATGAAAATGACAAGTCTTCACTTCCACCCACTAATTAGTCCATGACAAAAGCTGCCATTAAAATTACCAGAAGTGTAATAGCTACAGCGGAGCTGTGGCTTCACCTGGGCGTCACGTGTCTGTGGACATCTCACTTCTGGCTTTGATAGTTAAAAGTTCACCAATCAAAGGGCTTCTAGCAATAACCCAACATCATCATTTCAAAATCTCATTGTCAAAAACAATGCTGTTGGAGGCGTCTATCATTTGGATATGGTTCCAATGTGTCCCCCCAGAGATTCAGCAGCTGAAACCTGAATGCCCAATGTGGCCACACTGAAAGGTGGGGGACCCTTCCATGGCGGAACCCAGTGGGGGTGGTGAGGTCCCGAGGGACCCCCTTTCGAGGGGAGTTTCAGAGGTCTCATGGGACTGTAAGAGTCCCCATATGATGGGTTGTAATAAGGAAGGTTGGTTCTTGTCCTGAGTTTCTTCCACGTGCACCTGGTCACACGAGCCCACGCCATTGTTCATACCGCACGTGAGCCTCCAGAACTGTGATCCAATGAAACCTCCTTTCTTTATAGTAGCAGAAAACAAGGATGAAGAGTCATAAAGATAAAATATTAGGGCAAGAAAATACTCACCAGGTCATGAAGTCTACTTCCTTTTCTTCAAGGAAAATACCTCTGAGCTAAGAGATGGATCTAAGCTGGTCTTAAGAACCGTTCGAGGAGAGCTTGTCACTACTCCCTGAGTCCTCTGACAGACAGTACTACATGGCGCAACCAAAGTCAAGGCCAGTCATCTCTTCTTGTAATGCCCCCTGATCACACTGAAGAAAACTCCTGTCCTTCCAGGCCAGAAACACTGTCTGTGATGTGGTCAAGACATTTCTCAAGTAACTCGGTAATTCCACTGCAGCGTGGGTCAGAATGGGCAGAAGCAGATATCACATAGTTCAAGACTTAACTTTCAGAACAGTTCCCATGACACCACTACTTACGTCCACATGTCCAAGACCTCAGTGGAGAAGCATGCACTTCAGTGCCCAGCACCAGAGTCGCCAGCTACCAAAGACCAAGGGAAAAATAGCACTGAGCCCCACATCTGAGAGTAACAGCACATACCAGGCAGGGCCTCTTCCTTTCTGAAGACTTCTCCCTTTCAACCACATCTAGGGAGGGCTGAGTGGCTCTGAAACAGCATTCTCTTCCAGCAAGCAAAATCTAGCTTGATAATTTTTACCCTGTAAATTCCATCTAAACTCTCATAACTTCATGTAATGATAAATGGGATGTGGCCTGAAATTAAAGAATCAACAAAGTTGTTCAGTTGCCCTAGCAGAGAGTTACAGATCTCATCTTCAATTCATAAAGGTAATCTGAGTGTATATATATGTAAATATATATTCACTCAGCTTTTTGTTTTATGCAAAACAACTAACAACTAACAGTTGTTAATATTCTGTCTGAGATCCCTGTCAAGCCACACTGCTTTGTGAGCTGTCAGTAGCTCTGCTCAGAACTTGGGAAGAAATGGAGGTGGGTGATGATTCTTTATCCCTTTGACATCACTTCCCTCCCTCCCCCTCCAGTGGTGCCTTGAGGCATTTCTGATCTTCTGCATAAACCAACCATCTTGATCATGTCCTATGCCACCCTCTTTCTAGAATCATCTAACCTGAACTTGAGGCCTCAGATTAGCCATTGTCTTCTCCAAGACCTCCTTTACCATGCAGCTTCAGGTAATGGTAGCCAGAGAAAAGGTAATATTTGATTGGTACCAAGAAACCAATGGATTGAGTGAGCCAGAGGCTATCTGAGGCCTCTTTAGCTTGGCCACCAGCCTGAGTCCCTGGGTACCTAACACAGACAAGAAGGGCAGAAACTTCCTATGGACTCTGATGGACTCACCACAGAGACACCAGCTTCGGTGCAGGTGGTGCTCGGTAAATGAATGCCCATTACTGAGCTGGCATGTGCAGACATGGCCGTTCACAGGGACCTCAGCCATTCCTGTCTCAAGTGGTCCACCTGTGACAAGAAGGGGAAATTAATAAAGCTGATATCCTACATTGTTGACTACAGACACATCCATTCCCTTGTTGGTAAACTGGAGCTGGAAGAAATATAATGTCAGTGTCAGATACACGCAGAACAGTGCCTTTACAGTACAAAAATAAGATTGACCCCTCCTCCCCCCAAAATTTGTTTATTTCCTCCCCCCTTTTTATATTCAACAGACTAAATAACAGTCTCTGAATTTGAGGAATCACCTATTAACTGAAAAAAACTGAGTATAGTGAATATTTCCCTCTAACAAGACGATTAAGCAATATCAAACATTCTTGAAAAGTGACAGCCACCTGCTTCTGTCTTAGAGCCTGTGACCAGATTCTTGCCCTATCTGACAGCCAAGACACAAAGCCAACACGGCCTTGGTACTCATTACACACGATCAGCATGGCACACTCGTCCTCACTTGCAGCAATCAAACATGGCTTCCTCTGCTAAGCATCACCACAGCAGGGTCTTTAGCAAGCGCCCATCGTCATTTTTCCTGAGAGGTTCAACTGGCGAGCTCATGTCACGGCCTTGTAGGCAGTGTCAGGCAACCTAAGGACTTCTAAACAGCAAAAGCTACAGGAAGAATTTTGTCAAAAACATGTATTTGGAAGAGACAGATGCTTAATTCTGGCTCTTACCTTCAGTTATTTACCTTGAACTGAATACTGTTTCCAAAGCTAAAATTACAGCTGTAAACCATGGGGCAAATTTAGACCTAAGCTACTGGGTCCCAAGAACCAGTCACTTGTGTGGTCTGTCATCACCACCTTTGTCTCAATAAAGAGGGAAATTAAGACAGAACAGGAAAAGGAGGAAACGAAAGCTGTCAATCTCACAATCTCATTACGATCCCTCATTGTTTCTTTTTTCTTTTCTTTTCTTTTCTTTTTCCTGTTGTGGGGCTTTAACTCAGGGCCTGGCCATGTTCATTATTTCTGGTGGAAATATTTTTATCAACACATACATGGTCACTCATTTGGAATAGAATACTTTCATTATGTCTTACCAATTTCTCCATTTTGAAGAACTGTTTTTGTTTGAAATCCCTTTGCTCAAACTCTTACATTCCATTAAATAAGGCCTTTATATGATGCGTCCATCATTTACTCGAGAGCAAAGCTCGTATCACGTACAAGAGACTGGTAAACATATGCCAGAGCATTTTTAAGCTCCTAGGAAGAGAATCAGCAGTCAGGACATTTACTCTTCAGGGCTCAGCACATAGTGAGGACTCTGTACATTTAAATGTGGGAGAACCGTGTTACAAAAATAATAAGAAAGCCACAGCAAAGCATCCCATCTGGCTCCATGCTGTTGGTTTGATGCCAAAGTGGGCACGTGAAATCGAGCATCTATGCACAACACAGACACAAGCTTGGTATGGTGCCAGCCTACAGTTGTGTTCAGGGTTCAAATTCTCCCAGAGACGTTGCTGCAGTAAACCAAGCGCATCTTCCCAAAGGTCTCGAGGGGAGCCTGAGAGCATCAGACCACACCCTGCACTGGGTCTTGGGAGCCTGTCACTTGGTTCAGTCACTTTATCCACTGCATCCATGTGAACTCAGTGCCCTCCAGGCGGCAGCGGTGGAAATGAGACTGTTCATTTTTATTCTCACACCTTGGTTTCTTTTCATCAGAGTTGAGCAAGATGTTGCACAACTTACAAATCCTGGAGACAGTGTTCACCTGGCATGAAGGCCCCGTGGGGAGAAGGAAGGGCTCCCCATTGTACACACGAAGCCTTCGCCCGGTGAAGAAAGGCCTGGGCTGCTGCTGGATGCCCGAGGGGAATTCTGCTTCTTGAAAGTGCCTTGCAGAATTGACCACGGAGGCCTGCTCCTGAGCCTTGTGGCTGCAGTACCACGAGTACCACTGTTCTTACATTTGCCCGAATACAATTTCATTTCCTCTCCTTACCACATTGCCCCGACTGTAGCAGAATGCAGAAAATGTCCATTTTAAACCCCATGGACATGGAAACAGGCTGCTTCCCGCACGCAGAGATTTGGTTTATGGTTTGTGTGGACTCCCATGTGTGCTCTCGCCAGTGCTAAGGCTGGAAGTCAGGGCCTCACGCTCTCACTAAGCTTTTCCACCTAAGGCGGATGCCCTACCACGTGAGCCATTTCTAGTGTTCCACCGGTTAACTGGAAATGAGTCTTGTGGATTTGTCTGTCCGGGCTGGCTCTGTACCTGGATTCTCATCTGGTCCTTGTATCTGCAGAATCTACCTGCGCTGGAAACCTGTCTAAACAATAAAAATTTCCAGCACTAGTCCCAATCTAGGGAACCAGAATCCCGTGTTTACCAGTCCTTGCGGTGACTCTGCTGCACACGCTGGGGGGGACATCACTGACTGAAGCCAGAGTTCTTCACAAGTGGGGCCACTGGAATGGACGGACCCAACTTGCTGGGGGTCGTGTGCTCCCTGTCATTTCCCTGGCCCAGGGCTCCGGTTGGTGAACTAAGAGCAGACATTTTGCTCCTGGCAGACATGTTTAGAAGCTGCTAGATATTATTGCTGCAGCCTCATCCACCCTGTTGCAGCCATCACAGAGGTCACATCACAGGCAGAGGTCAGCTGTCCTGCAGAGTCAGGCGACTCTCAAGCCCCTTGGCCTGAGCAAGAAATGAAGCTTGGTGTTGTTCAAGTATGAGACTTCCAAGCTTAATCTGGGACATCACAAACCCAGAGCCAGAAGAAATGAACCAAATGGAAAGTCAGCCTAAAAGCTATGATGCAGAAGCCGGGCACTGTGGCTCACGCCTGTCATCCTAGCTACTCAGGAGGCTGAGATCTGAGAATCGTGGTTCAAAGCCAGCCCAGGCACTGAAGTCCGTGAGACTCTTATCTCCAATGAACCACCAGAAAACCGGAAGTGGTGCTGTGGCTCAAGGGGTAGGGCAGTAGCCTTGAGCTGAAAAGCTTAGGGATAGCATTAGCATGTAGGCCCAGAGTTCAAGCCCGACGACTAACAACAACAACAAAAAGATGTAATACAGAGCTGGGTGCTGGTGGCTCACACCTGTAACCCTAGCTATTCAGGAGGCTGAAATCTAAGGATCATGGTTTCAAGCCAGCCCAAGAAGGAAAGTCCATGAGACTCTCATCTCCAATGAGCACCAGAAAACCAGAAGTGGAGATGTGGCTCAAGTGGTAGAATGGTAAAATGCTAGCCTTGAGCGAAAGAGCTCAGGAACAGTGTCCAAGCCTTGGGTTCAAGGCCCATGACAAAAAAAAAAAGTCCTGATACTGAAGGCCTATTATCCCTAGCTACTCGGGAGGCAGACAAATTCAAGAAAGACATACTTAGCCTCAGTTAACCAGCACAAAAAGCTTGGTGTGGAGTGTAGCTCCAGTGTAGCTCAAGTGGTTAGCCCGCCAGTCTTGGGCCAAAAAGCTGTTAAGATCTTGAGACGCTGAGTTCAAACCCCAGTTCTAGACTGCTAGGGGACAGCAGAGAGAATGCATAGGGTCCCCGCCTTCCTCCGATCTCCTGGTAGTTTGGTGATTGCTCACCTGCTCACCAGCATTCAGTGGCAGCTGTGACCTCCCACAAGCCCCCATCCTGAATTTCACAGCAGTCTCTCAGCTATGCGTCTACCAAGCTTCAGTGACACTGGGGGAAATTGGCATTATGGGGGTTTTTTTCCTTAAATACTAAGCAGTGAAAACAACTGTTGATTCCAAACCTTGATTGATCACCACAGGGAAAATAGGAACATTAGCAGATGGTTAGCTGTTGTCAAGACTGGAACAAGCTCCTCACTTAACACGGGAAATAATGTATTTATGTGTTCATGTACTCAGGAGCTGGAAATTTCAAGGAGATGTTGTGAGGAGGAAAAATATTTAGTCTCTGTCAAAATGAAAAAGCTGGGGACTTTGTTCTGTAGCTGGTCATGCTTCAAGGCATCTGTTAGAACATCCAGGAATGTGAGCAGGGCGTTCTTGTGAAATAGAAGCCTGGGACCCTCGCCCCCTCCTCCACCGCTACTGGGCTGGGTTCAGGGAATGGTAAATGAGAACAGAGACGTGCATGGGTCAGTGATGGCTCACACATCTGATCATCCCATTCAGAGACGTTTCCTGAGTCAGTCAGTACACCAGTCCCTCAGCAGTATAAGAAATGCGTGGAGAGTCTGCCCTCAGACCTGAATGGTTAGTAACTATTATGTTGCTTTACTTCATTTACTATCTTCTATTATTTCTCTGTATTTATGAGTGGGGGAAGCTATCACTCATCTAATCATCTGATCCGTGAGCACTTGGGCTACAGCAGCATCACTAGAAATAATTCCAAAACCTCCCAAAACCTCCCAGGCGTGCTGATAGGTTGATGTGGAACCATTCATTCACTGCCTCAGCTCCAGACAGAACTTAAAAACAAGATAAAGGAATTTTCCAGGGCTGGGAGTTTGGCCTAATGGTAGAGTGCTTGCCTAGCATGCACGAAGACCCGGGTTCAGTTCCTCAGTACCACATATACAGAAAAAAGGCAGAAGTGGTGCTGAGGCTCAAGTGGTAGAGCTCTAGCCTTGAGAAAGTCCAAGGACAGTGCTCAGGCCCTGAGCTCAAGCCAAAGACTGGCAAAAAAAAAAAAAAAAAGAATTTTCCAGGTGGTGGAAGCATATGAGATCTTCACATCCATAGGGAATCAAATGATTTTATTTTCTTTTACTACAGCAAAATACCTGAATCCAAATCCAAGTAACTGATAAAGAACAGAGGTTTATTTAACTTACAGCTCATCTTCTCCACTTCTCTTCCATGGAAAAGACACTATTGATCACTGTGGGGAATCACAAGACAGCCTGTTTCACTGCATGAGACTAACTCTCTTGGAGAAGAGAAGGCTTAAAGAGATGACAAATTGCATTTGTCATGTCTGAATGTGGACAGGGAGATCCTGGAAGTGTTTAGATAATCTATTTCTAATTCCATAGGCTAACTCTACAAGCTAAGGGGATAAATGCTGAGAAGCAGACTTTCAAACTAAACTATAGCATTTGCTTTGATTTAAATTGAATGTATAACTATTATATATTATTTTTGAAGCTCAAAAATGCACTCCAAATTTCACTAGGACAGAACAGCATTGGTTTTCTATGCTTATTTCTCTTAGCACCTGTACACATATAGAATATATATTGTCGTGTCATTGCACATACTGTAGCATCCCACATTTGTAACCTGTGTGGTGTAGGGCTTTGATGTTGGAGCTCTGTGCTTCTGACCTTTTACAAGCTGAAATGGAAATATACAGACACTGGTTAGCAAGTCAGAAATAGAGGGCCTGTCCCTTGAAGGGAAAAAGATGGATTTGCCATCCTTTTATTATTTTATTCTGAAGTTCTTATTTATTTTCCTTGTATTGTCCTTGATCTTTGGGGAGTATTTCAAGTGCTAAGGCTTCACACTTAGTGGACGTTCATCTTGTTGATAGAAAAGACTTTATCATAAGCACCTTGAGAGATTCTTCTAATGGAGGATGGTGATGGGGGTGTGGGACTCAAGGAGAAGAACTGAGAACAAAATGGACTCTAAATAGGAGATCTGACCCCTGAAATACACCAGCTCGTATGAGAGCGAGGAGAGAATTGACAGCCAGGTACCCCTCTTCAGCTGTCCTTTCCAGCATGCTCACTCTCCTGTATTACTGTCAACTATTCAGCAAGGTATTTTAAGTACGGCTGTATTTGTAAACCATTGTGCTTTGCTGCGAAATGGAGCACCAAGATGGCAACTGGACAATGGTGGAAGCTACACACGCTGGCGTGTGGGACAGGAAGTGAGAGTTGAAACTGAGAGCCCGAGGATGCTCATAGCTTCTGCAAGGGGCTTGATTCCTGTAGGCAGAGCACATGGAGGTCTGAATTCCACAATGGCCTGGGGTGGACTGAAAACTTGAAAATGCTGGGATGGGTCTCAATCTAACCTCATGCATAACTTGTGCAGAAAAAAACTTTTCAAGTATCAATTGAGAGAGAGATGACAGAGAGCTATAAATAGAGATATAAACACAGAGGGAGGGAGAGAGGGGACAGAGGGAGAAAGGGGAAGGAGGAGAAGAAGGGGAAAGGGAGGGAAAGGGGAGGTCTCTACTGTGGTGGCCAAGCAGAAGAGAATGGCTCCAGATGCTGAAAGAAGATTTCCCACGTTTCCCACTTATGCCACTTACAGGTAGATGGCTCACATTGGCAGAATGGTAAGCTTCTAAACTAAGTGTATGGAAACAGAAAAAGCAGTGCGCTCTAATGAGCACTTCCACTGAGGCACCACACCAGCTCTTTCTTTGCTGTGACCTGGGCCACTCTGATGGACAAGTTGTACCAGACAGGAGCAAAGGACTAGAGGAGAGGACCCGAGAGCTGCTACTGTCTGAGGACACAGGCCAAGCTCCATGCTGCCTCCAGGAAGAAGCCAATGGAAGGTACATGTCCCAGTTTGGGGTGAAAATGGATCCTGAACAAGGAAGAAAGGCGATGGGCAAGCGTGGGAGGACAGCCTTATTTCTCCTAATATAAGACAATCTGGTTTTAGACACAGAGCTGGTTTGTTTTTCATATATTTTTTAAATCACTCTTCAGTGGCCTGGCCTATATACTTGAGAAAAGTAAATAGGCAAAAGCAAGCTAAAACTAACAACGGATCTGTGTGAAGATGGCGTCCGGCAGCGGGACAAAAAACTTGGACTTTTGCTGAAAGTGGGACAAAGATGAATACGAGAAACTTGCTGAGAAGAGACTCAGGGAAGAAAGAGAAAAGGAGGATGGAAAACCAGTGCAGCCAGTCAAGCGGGAGCTTTTGCGCCACAGGGACTACAAAGTGGACTTGGAATCTAAGCTTGGGAAGACAATTGTGATTACCAAGACAACCCCACAGTCTGAGATGGGAGGATATTACTGCAATGTTTGTGACTGTGTGGTGAAAGACGCCATCAACTTCCTGGATCCTATTAATGGAAAGAAACATCAAGGGAGCCTGGGCGTGTCTGTGCGTGTGCAACGCTCCACCCTGGACCAGGTGAGGAAACACTTGGACGTCAATAAGAAGACGATGGAAGAGAAGCAGAAAGATTATGATTTTGAGGAAAGGGTGGAGGAACTCAGGGAAGAGGAAGAAAAGGCTAAAGCATACAAGAAAGAGAAGCAGAAGGAGAAGAAAAAGAGCAGAGGAGGACTTGACATTTGAGGAGGAGGCTGAGATGGCAGCTGTGATGGACTTCCCTGGCTTTGGTTCCACCAAGAAGAGTTACTGAGCCTTTCTGTGATGGGCCTAATTTTGGCCTATGCTGGACCTACCTGTGTGGGGGTAGGGTGGGAGTTATTCCTTTTGGATACTGGGGAAAGTCCTTAAGCGTGTTAGTGGCAGGACTAGAGGGTGGGTGTTTGTGGTTTCCCTCTACCTTGGGGGAGGGCACAGGATGCAGAGGTAATGCTGCTGGGCATTCCTTCTACCTTAGTTTGTCGCCCAAGTCACAACACCTCTTCCCTTGGAGTTCCTGATAAATGAAGACATCTCCACCAGAGGCTGCTATCCAACCTCTTGTCTGAGCATCCCAGTTTTTTCCTATATTCTGCCTTTGTTTACATTTTAACTCTTGTTAGCCTGCAACAGAAGGGATCTGATCAGCTCCCCCTCTTGCCATCCTACTCTATGGTTCTTTGCCATCTGTGCATGCGTGTGTACTTCTGCCTGGGTCAATGGTGTGTGTGGATATGTGTGCATGAATTTGTCACAAATTGGGGGCCTGAGCTGGAATCTCAGCGCATTGCTGCCCTGGAGCCTAATGTTCTCAGTTTCCTCGGCGCTTTCCTCGGCGCATGTAACAGGCAATTAAATGGGATGAGTGGTGTGGTTTGTGTCTGGTGAGTTTTTTAACATTGTTCTTTTGATACAGGCTGTTGCAGCTTTTCCTGTTTGTTTCACTTTACTGAGGATTTTTCTGTTTTGTCTTCCTTGCGAGCAGGCTCTTGGAGGAACCTGTTTGATGCAAAGGAAGAAAAAAAAAAGAAATGAATAATTCAATACCCCCCCCCAAAAAAACAACCAAACACACTTACTATGGGCACCTTTGGGTCTCAGAGGCTATACAACATGCATAATAAATGACAGATTGGGCCTGTTTTACATTTGATGGGAACATTCTAGTATCTTTCCTCTGTGTGTGTGTGTGTGTGTGTGTGTGTGTGTGTGTGTTTCCTTCCCACACTGAGAATTTGCATATAGAGCCTTCCTTCTCTAACAGATCCCCCCCCCCTCCTTTTTGGTGCTGGTACTGGGGCTTGAGCTCCATGCCTTGCATTCAAGTGACTTTTTCATTCATGACTGTTGCTATATCACCTGAGCCACACCTCTGTTTCCAGCTCAGTTGGTAGAGTGCTAGCTAATGAGAGAAAGCAACAGGTATCCAGTTTGAGTCTTGGTTTGGGCCCCAAAAAAATAAAAGTTGGAGATTTGTATCTGCAATAGAGCAAAACCTTGATACATAAGGCCATATAGTATGAAGCTAATTGAAAGGACCTCCAGGATATTGAAATAATAGCCATATAATGAATGAATGATTGTTGTCCTTAATGTACTATGTTGTCTCTCATCTCCTTTGCTGTCCTTTGGTTATCTCATATTGTTATAGTATCTCACTTTGTTATCTGATATATTGAATTTATTTGTATTTGGATATTTGAAATTTGATAGAGAAGGGGGGAAAACCAAGATGGGTGGGGGGTGTGGGGGGGGAGGGAAATGGGTACCAAGACATGTGGAAGGGTATCAATGTATGCGAATTAATGCACCTTCTATCTGGCAAATATCATGGAACCCTTTTACTAATTACAAAAAATGCAAAAAAAAAAAACTAACAACGAATTGAACTGATATTAATGGAAATAAAATGTATCTCCTGACAACCTAGAACCTCTTGCCAGGAGAGTAGAAAGTCTGATTTTCGCTTTTTACTTCATGCTGCTGCTGAATGCCTCTTTGATTTCTCCCATGTTAGCAGGACCCACAGAGACACTTCCATTTGCTGAGCGACGATGGAACGCTGGTAAATTTTACAAAATAAATAATGATCATCTTGATCTTTTTGCCAGCCTTCCCCGTTTCTGCCCTGGCTTTCACCTGTATGTCTGAGGAGCTGTGACATTTTCCTCCCATATCATCAAGGTCAACCCACCCATCTGACCCTGGTCTGATATTCTATTGGAGGGTATCTACAAATGTCTAATTGACTAATGTCAAATACCTCCTTCTGCCAGGAAGACTATGGAATGGAAAAGATGGGAAAAGTTTCATTGTGACATTTCCATATAAGCATAGAATATACTTTGATCACAGGAACTCACTTTAGTACTCTTCCTTGGCTCTCCCAGAGGTACTTTTTTAAATTATCAAAAGCCTAAGCTCCCATCCACAGATATTCTGACTTAGTCAGCCTGGGGTAGGGCCTAGGTATCGCTGCTGTATCTTACACAGTGACTCTAAGGACAACCAAGGCTGGCAGTCACTACAACAGCCAGAGAAAAGGCAAGCAGGGGGTCACAGGGCTGTACCTGGCCCACAACGAGAAGGGACCCTGGATCTGGCCTTTGGTAGCCAGCTCCTTCTGTGGGTCAAGCTGCCCATCTCTTTCTTGTTTATTCCTCTAATCAAATAGCTGTGCAGAAATTCTCTATCTCTGATCAGTCTTCCCTCAACAAAAACTTTGAAAAATGAACAGTCTCACAATGGTATGTGCGAGAGTTCTGTCTCTTCAGGACCCCTATGATTCCCTCCATTGCCCTCAGAGGAATACAGAGACCTCTCATCCTCTCAAAAGAAATTACAAGTGTTTAGTGTGTGTGTGTGTGTGTGTGTGTGTGTGTGTGTGTGTGTGTGTGTGTGTGTGTGTGTGTTGATGCCCCCTCGTGTTAGGGAAGGATGTCAGCAGGGGATCTCCTTGGTATTTCCAGGAAGTAACATGCTGACAAACAGGATGTGCGGTACCAAAGAGAAAGTTGAACTCTGTGGCATGTCTGTTTCCAGTAAGCATCTTGGAGCATGCATGAGGACAAGATCCCTCATCATGGTGACCTCTCCTCTATGCCAGCAGTCACATTCTCCTTAGGCAAGAGATACCTGTGAAAAATCCTGCCCACTTCTCATGTCAGCCTTTCTGCCAGAAATGTATAAAGCATGATAAAGCTGGGTTATTTTCACATCAGCCGAAGAATTTCATGCTCCAGATTTTTACCTCTTAATGGTATTATGCATATCCCATACTGATGCCCATTGAAAATTGGAATTACACGCCATCTTGAGTCAGCATAAATCGTCAGTTCGTGGCAAATTGTACCACAGCCTTGGAAAGTTTCATGATAAATTAACATGCTCAAGGCTCCCAGTTGGGAAAAAAAATGACTGGTGTTACATGGTCATGTATTAAGTTAGCACTTCCAAAGAGCCTCTACGTACAAGCATTTAAAACAGAGAGAGTTCCCAGAAAACACATACAGAATTCAAAGGGAAAAAAAAGGAAGACCAGCCAATAGCTGTTGGACACACCTGGAATTTTCTCACATGCCTGTAATCCTAGCTACTCCAGAGGCTGAGATCTGAGGATCACGGTTCAAAGCCAGCTTGGGCAGGGATTTCCACGAGTCTCATCTCCAATTAATCACAGATAAAGCTGGAAGTGGCTCTGTGGCTCAAGTAGTAGAGCACTAGGCTTGAGCAAAAGGAGCTCTCAAGCCCTGAGGACTGACCAAAAAGAAAAGGAGCTGAACCAAAAAGGAGGAAGGAAGGAAGGAAGGAAGGAAGGAAGGAAGGAAGGAAGGAAGGAAGGGAGGGAGGAAAGGAGGGAGGGAGGGAGGGAGGGAAAGAAGGAGGAAAGAAAGAAGAGTAAACTAAAATATGGCAGCTATAAATTACTCAACCCAAATCAGACAAGTAAGGGGTTTGTGCAAGTGTGTTTCACATAGCATTTGATCCCTCCTTGGGACCTCAGGTCTTGGGGTCCTCAAGTAGTAGGCCACAATATCAGGTGACCCCCAGACAGGATTCTCCTCTTGGAGAATCCACGATTTCTGTTGGTCCTGGACTGCAAGGAGCACCTGTGACTCCTAAGATTTTGAGTTCAGAGGAAAACCCAGCGGACAACTGAATGCCATTCCCCACATTTGACTGAGGCTTCTTTTTGACACTGCCGTTACTTTTTAAGTATCATCTTTTGCACACAAAATGGAGAGGAAGCCAAACATCCAAGCAAATGTCCAAAATAAACGAGCAGACTACAGCCCCTTTGCAAATGATCAAATACTGTGTTTTGCGCATCTGCATGTACCCACCAATGCTGAACAGAACATGGCAACCATCTTCACTTTCTCCATAGTCTGGAAAGTTCTAGCTTATTTTAAAATACTTCATGAACTTCTGAAACTGCTATTTGATAAAGAACCTTTTATGTTATTGCTCTACTATGTCTTAGTATAGCCAGACTGTTGACTTACTGCTAGAAACTGTCAAAAGAATATATGTGTGTATCTGCCTTTAAAATTTGTGAAGTTGAGCTGGGTGCATTTGAGTGAGCAAAAACTGTTTAGAATATTGGCTTTAAAAATAACATTGATAATAGCAATAAATTTTCTAACTTGGGAGTCTAATTAAAGTCAAGGGGATGAAAAATGAGACTCATAACTCGAGACCTGCAAAACTTGTCAAAATATGATCTGTGCAGCGGGGCCTGGTGGCTCAGGCCTGGAATCCTAGCTTCTGAGGACTGAGTTTTGAAACCAGCCAGGCAGATAAATCCAGGAGACTTTTAGCACCATTGGCCAACAAAAACCTAGAAAAGGAGGTACAATTCAAGTTGTAAAACACCAACCTTCAGGGAAAAAAAACAAACAGCAAAAGGCTGGTGGCTGTCACCTGTAATCTTAGCTACTCAGTACTCAGGAGGCTCATATCTGAGGATCATGGTTCAAAGCCAGCCAAAAAAGGCCATGAGACTCCTCGATAAGCCACCAGAAAACTGAAGTGGCACTGTGGCTCAAGTGGTAGAGCTCTAGCCTTGAACTGAAGAGCTCAGGGACAACACCCCTGAGCCCAGAGTTCAAGTCCCATGACCAAAAGAAAAAAAAAAAAAACAACAGCAAAAGTGTTAAGCCCTGAGTTCAAACCCTAGTGCCAACCAGCACACACACACACACACACACACACACACACACACACACACACACACGTCATGTACATACACACATGTATACACATAAGTATGATATATGCTGTGAAAAGATTTAGGGAGCTTTTACTTTGTGAAGTTATTTATTTTCCACATCATCTCACTATTTTTCCATCCTCCCTGAAGTTAAGGAAGGGAGATCCTTTCCCAGGCTTTGCTCCTGGATTCTTGGAATCTTTCATATTGAAGAGAATCGGGTAAGGGTACAGACACATCCCTTTAGGCTATGAAAGTAAAGGGAGACTTTGAGTAAAACAACTGATAGTAGTCACCTATAGAGAAACTCTCTTATACCTCTGATCATTTCTCAAATATTGACATTTGTGTTATCCCCTTTATCTTGTCCCCTTTCCTCTGGCTCCTTTTCTTTGAGGCACTTTGGCTATGAAAAGTCTTAGTTGGTGTCTCAGGGATACATGATGGGTGAGTCCTTATCTCTGCTACCAATACTTTTCTTACTGCGTCAATGAAATAACATTGAAGTGGTGGGCATGGAGGGAATCCATGCTACATAGGAGATAACAATAGGAAAATTGTGGTTCAAGGTAGTGAAATCCTATCTTCAAAAGTGAGTTGAAGAGGTCAAGTCCCACGACTGACAAAACAACAACAAAAGTGAGTTGAGTATGTGGTACATAGCCTATACTCTCAAGAGGTGGGGCTTGAAGAGTTCCGGTTCATGTCTCTGGGCAAAAGTATCAGACCCTGTCTGAAAAATAAGCTAAAATAAAAAAGGACTAAAGGTGTGGCTCAAGTAGTGGAGGACCTGAATTCAATCTCAAAAAAGAAAGAAAGAAAGAAAGAAAGAAAGAAAGAAAGAAAGAAAGAAAGAAAGAAAGAGAGAGAGAGAAAGAAAGAAAGAAGAGAGAGAAAGGGAGAAAGGGAGGGAAGGAGGGAGGAACAGAAAAGAGAGAGGGAAAGAGAAAGAGGGAGGAAAAAAGGAAGGAGAAAAGGATTGAACAAAAAGAGAAAAAGAAAAGAAATGCTGAAGCCACTTCAGATTCCCAAATCCAGACTCTGACATTGTAAATGTATTTAGCTCAGGCTTCTTACTACTCTTTCTTCTGTTCAAACATAGTAATTTTATGCTTCTAATTGCCACCGTCTTCTTTGGCTTTTTACCTGAAGTTTCTTCTTCTGTGTTACTTTTGCAGGGCAGGTCATCCTTTAACATGTTCTTTTGTAAACTCTGGAGCTAATCATGTGGGAGGGGGAGGGTTCTGGAGGGAAATGAGATAATCCTGGAGTTGCTAAATAATAATCCTGGATGTTTGGATAGCATATTGCAAATAATACTGAACATACTTGATTCTCAATAATATGTTATGAAAATGGACAAGGGAACCACAGGACAAACATAGCCCCAGTGGCTTCTATCCTGGTCATGCAGTTTCTGAGGATTCCCTGGTCTGTTGCCTTCCACTAGGCCCCTGATAAGAAGGGAGAGTTCTGATGTCTTGTCAGCTGCTATTAAGACCCTGCTGAAGAGCCAGGAACTGACGGCCGAGCTGTAGACCCCTGTATTAGAGACTTTTATTTTGCTTCCATTAAACCTAAGAAGACTTCTTTTGGGAATAGATGAGAATTTTCTCAGATAAAGGATTCATTGTGCTTGAATTTAATTAAAAGCACATATACATAAGCGTGATTAAAGTCACTCATTCGTGAAATAATACATTTCATCAATGTTGCCTTTACAGTCTTCTAAAAAAAAGTTGTTCTCTTCCAATGTTGACCTTATGGAAATGGTGAAATGGTGGTTGGCAGGGGAAAGGGGAAAGGGAGAGGAGAGGGGCAGGAGGATATGGTTCTCACTGGAAAAAAAAAAAAGCTCGGGAAGTTTATTGTACAATCCGGTGCCCTTAGTTGCCAAAAATATATTCCACACTTTTAAGTCATCTACAAGATTTTAAATGATCACACCATAAAACGGCTAGAGGCCTGTAAAATCATTCATATACTAGCTCACTTGATTTTGGCATGCTACAATGTAAACACTACCAAAACATGTTATTCACTACAAATGCAAACATTTTTTTTTCAACTAAAAACTAATCAGTCCTTGACATTAATGAATTTTTGAATCATCGTGGTTCTTGTGTCAGTTCACAGAGCACTCACCGTATGCTTTTCCTTTGGTGGTACCAGTGACTGAATTTAGGGCCTCATACTTATAGCCAGCTGCTTGACCATGGAAGCCACATTCCCTGGCCTTTGGTTTTTAGTTCGATTTTCAGCGAGGATATTGTCCATACTAGACTGGAATCACAATCCTCCAACTCCTATTTGCAGAGTAGCTGGGATTCCAAACTTGTGTCATCATGCCCAGCTCTCATTGTGGACCTTTGGCTAGCATGACATCTAGCCATGCCTACTGTCCACGGCAAGATACATAGACTCCCCTTGTCGTAATTGCAATGTAAGCTCACCATGAAGCAAAGTTTCCTGTAAAAACTAAAATTTTCAGCAAAATGGATACATTTGATCATACCCCATGTGGTTTTATCATCTTACCTATCCTGATGTCTGTTTAGAGGTGCAGGGTATGAAGCCTGCTCCATTCCACACAAGTACAAACACGTGCTCACATCTACATCAGCACCCAAAAATTTAACATAAAAGGAATCCACAAACAAACCCATATACTCGCATGCACAAACGCACCCACACCCCTGGATGCATACATATATTTGTTGAACAAGTACAAGAGTACAGAGGAAACTGTACAAACTGAAACACAGGGGTATAGTCAGAGGAAGAATATGAATATTTTAAATTGGATTTCAGACACTTATGCAGTACTCAAATTTTTGCCAGAAGCATGTGTTGCTTTTGAAGTTCCAAAGAATGCCTTTAAAAAATGTAAAACTATAATGTTTACAAAAGTAGAGAGACTGGGCTGGGAGTTTGGCCTAGTGGTAGATTGCGTGCCTAGCATGCATGAAGACCCAGGTTCGATTCCTTGATACCACATACATAGAAAAAGCTAGAAATGGTACTGTGGCTCAAGTGGCAGAGTGCTAACCTTAAGGGAAAAGCCCAAGGACAGTGCTCAGGCCCTGAGTTCAAGCCCCAGGACTGGCAAAAAGAAAAAAAAAGTAGAGAGACTTAAACTTAGCTGGGTGCCAGTAGCTCATGCCTATAATCCTAACTACTCACAAAACTGAGATCTGAGAATCAGTTCGAAGCCAATCCAGAGAAGGAAAGTCCATGAGATTATTATCTCCAATTATACACCAAAAAAGCTGGAAACGGAGCCCAAGGTAGAGCATTAAACTTAAGTAACTGAAGCTCAGGAACAGTGCCCAGGACCCAAGTCCAAGCATCAGGACCAGCACAAAAAAGAAGAAGAAAAAGGAATGTAGAGATATTTGAGCCTGACTACTATAAAATTAGGTGTGCAGCTCATGGCAAATGCATTCTCTTGAAGCCAACCGGCATCAGCTGAAAGATGTCTATTCTCTAAAATCCACAGCCGTTCCCCACGACCAGGTGAGAAGGGCCTTCCTGGTTCAGTGCTGGGCTTTCCTGCACAAGATGGTACATGGTAGAGTCTGGACGTACAGCTGCACATCTCAAGCAGAAGGACGCTCCGGAGGCTGACAGGCTGCAGGCATAATGACGACCTTCCCAACAAGAGGAACTTACAGTAATTGTGGTGGGTGAACCATTCTGTCTAGATTCACAGCTGACTTATGATTGGAAATGGCTGCCGCATAATTACCAAGTCTGGATTCCTGGATGATAAATTAGGGGAAGCAACTTTATTTTTTGTAAGTTCTGCTTAAAGCCACATTCCCTAAAATAGAGCCAGTTTGAAATGAACCACACTGTACACTGGAGACTGGGAAAATAAATTACACTGAAAATGAACCCCCCAAAAATCCATATTTACCTCTGTCTGAGCTAGCCAAAATTTTTAAACTTATGTTCGTGTGGGATTCGTGTAACCCTTTTGGTCTCAACTCTAAATATGGGCTATAAATCATGATCTAAAAGCCCTTTTTATTAATTGAATTTTTTCAAATATGAGGAAAGAATTTAAACATTTCTTAGACCCACAGAGCTAAACGTGTCTTTCACGGGGCAGTGTGGGACTCCAACCCAATACCCTCTCAGCCTGGAAGCTCAGGTAGAGCCGTGGCACAGAGCCGTCCGTTCCCCCCTTCCTTTCTTCCTACCCCCCCCTTCCTCTATCCCTTCCCCCTCTCTCCCCTTTCCTTTCTTCCTTTCTTCTTTTTTTTTTTTTTTTGGAAGTCGTGGGGCTTGAACTCGGGGCCTGAGCACTGTCCTTGGACTTTCTCAAGGCTGGAGCTCTACCACTGGAGCCTCAGCACCACTTCCAGCTTTTTTTCCATGTATATGGTACCGAGGAATCGAACCCTAGACTTCGTGCATGCTAGGCAAGCACTCTACCACTAGGCCAAACTCCCGGCCCCTTTTCCTTTCTTTCTCCCTTCATCCTGTCCTTCCCTCTTAGTTTCTTCTCTCCCTCCCCTCCCTTTATCTCCCTCTCCTCCCTTTCCTTCTCTTCCCTCCTTTCCCCTCTCTTTCTTTCCCTCCCTCCTTCTGTCTCCTAACCCTTCACTCTTGGATCTCTGAGTGCTGGGTCACTTCTCTCTCCATCCTGAGGCACTTTCCCTACTGGGCATCCGTGTACTTGGTTGGTTTTCCTCCCTCACAGGCTCCTCTGCCTCAGACCTACCCCGCACTGGGCTCCATCCCTGTCCTCAAGCTTCATCTTTGCACCTTCTGCTCACAGCTGTCTTCCCTTGGCCAGGCCTCGCTCCTTCCCAGAGTCTTCCTTTCCTCCCACTGCCAAAGACATTGTCTCCTCACGAGTGAGCCCTCAAGCACGGGTCCCTGCCTTTGTTCTTCTGTCCTGTCATCCTCCCCTCTAAAAAGGAGACCTACCAAAGACAGCTGGGGCCCCTCGACCTGCAGCAGGCCTGCACACCAGTGAGTAGCCAACGCTTGAGATTCATGCACATTCCCAGGAAGAAAATGTTAAGTCAGAAAATCATGTAAAATAGTAAAGAAAAAAAGTATATTGCTTAATCATGTTACATCTTAAATTTTGTTAAGAATCAAATAAAAAATTCCCCTAAGGGTTTGTATTGATCTTCAAGCTGAAGTCACAAAGTACATTTCTTTATTGTTGCTATAAAATGTCTGTGTCCACTTTGCGGTTCATGTAAGTGGCTCTGCTCTTCATATGAAAGGTAATTCTTAATAGGAAGCTAATGAGTACTTAGGCAGATTCATGCTAAGTGGTGACTCAGGCACATCTATGCCCTAAGAGCCACTTGTATTAAGTGGTTTCTCTTCCTTGCCTGAGATTGTATGTGTATGTATAATATATATATATATATATATCGTATGGTTCATATGACAAACATCATCCAAAAGTTACATTTTCAACTTCATACTACATCCTTAGACATTTTCCCCTGTCAAAAAGCAATACAATTCTAGTAGTCATTTCACTGACTGAAGGGCCACATGATACAAATAGATCTTAATAGTAATGGCAATTATAGAAGGGAAAATTTATAGAGCACTTACAGTAAACACATGGGGTGTTTTGCTAAGTGCTCAACTGTGTTGCTTCACTTAGTCCTCTCGGGTGTGATTAATTACAATCTGTCCATCGGCAGAAAGGCCCCTTTTAGAAAGGCTCCCGTGGAATTCGATCTGGTTTCTGGTGTGCCCTCGTGTGCCACTCTTCATACCTGGACACCCACTCCTGCCTCTATTTCCCTGACACAGTTGCACTACGGGCATTTCTGTGTCAAAGAGTGTGCACAATCTGGCTTTTGCAAATGTACACAAAGAAGGATGAACCCATGTAGTCGTTGTTTTCAGTGTACACTGTCAAACATGAACTATGTAACTTGTGGGCAGAGAAGGGAGGGGGAAAATGGGGAAACCAAAGGAAGGGGGGACATTGTTGAGAAGCAGTAGACAGAGAACCTGACGGATAGAATTGGAACCCCTTTGTACCACTACTTAATAATAACAATAAAAGAAAAAAGAAATATATGCACATTTCCCACAAAAAATATGTTATTATTGCTTATTTCTCACACACCAACCCTTTCTGAACATATCATTGTTGCTTTAAAGTGTATTTCTAAGAATCGGTGGCTTGGGTCCAGTGTGCTACTAAAGAGGCAACTGCATAAAAATGATCAACACAAAACACAATAAAGACAAGGGAGGGAAGGGTCCAGGTGAAATGCCCAGCACTTCAACAGCATTAGCAGCGTTTGATTTCTTCCCAGATGGTGAGTCCAAGACCACTTACGTAAATTTTCTAATATTGTCCAGTATGTCAAAATACTTTCTACCAATTCATAAGTAAAGCTTTATAGTGTTTATATGTTCATATAATAACCAGAGAGCTTATATAGTTTTCCTATTTTTTAAGCATGTTTTTTACTGGTAGTTGGGTTTTCCAGACAACTAATCATATTGTCTGAAAATATTGTCTTTATTTCAGTAGGGTATATAATCCCTTAAATTTGTAACATTTTCAGAATAATTTAAGAGGATATTCATAAAAGTAGTCTAGCATCAAATATGATGCAAATATTGCTCTAATGCAATGAAAGGGGATAGAACATGTATAATGTATAGATATGGGTTATGACACATGCATACATGTGATGATCATATGTATAAGATGCACCATGTTGAGTTTATCCCATATTGTACTATAAGGCTCCATCCATTTTCATGAGAAATATTGGCTGCTATATGTTAAACATATCATAGGTTTTTTTATGTAAAGACAATTATATGACCCATTAAGGAGTATACTAGATTAATACATTTTCTTATATTAAGCCACTCTTACAATGTCTGTGCCTGTCCTCTGAGCATTGCTTTCAGAAACTTCACATTTGTGTTTTATCTAGTGCTGCTGTACTGAGGACATTGCTTCTGTTCAAGGTGGATTGAATTCGACAGTTTTCTCATTTGTGCACAGCCCTGTAGGAAACAGGGTTGGAATGACATGGGGAAATAAGAAGGAAACGTCATTATTTCTGCGCAGGAGGAAGAGCCCAGGAAATATCAGTTTATTGACAATACAAAAGAATTCTCCAAGGAACGCATGAATTTTGAGACAGGATATGTAAGGACCCCTATTTTTAACCATCGTATTAATTTTTCCATCTTAGGGAATGAAATTCAAACACAGCATTATCACCCAACCACCACAGTGATGAGATGAGACGATCTTACACATTTTCCTCCCTGCCGAGGACATAATGCTTGTGTGGGTGAGACATAGTTGGCTACCTGCACAATGAAGGCTTGATGTGCAGGAACTAGGATGGGTTGGGTTATTTTTCCTTTTCTTTTCCGATTTCTCTTCCAAATAAAAGTAGATGGCCTTTCTTGCTCCTTCCAAGGAGAAGATAGTGGGGTAGAGAGAAATTGCCAATCTCTTATCTGAGACAACTTCAATATTGCAGACAGGCATAGAAAATCACAGCAGCTAGTACCTCCTAATTTAGAAAGGAAAGCCTGTTAGCAATGAGATTGCTCTGTTTTACTAGGAGAAGCTCATCTACTGTTGGGGTCCTTGAGCACTGCAGCTGAGTTGACAGAAGCTCTGAGAACTGCATACTTATGGCACCTAGCAGTCAGAAAGAGAGTCGTAATTCTAGGTGATCAGGCTAGAGGTGGCTGTTTGAACTCCAGCTGCCACTGTCCTTGGCACCAGGCAGCTGAAGAAATCGGGAGCTCCAACAGTAGCAGTTAGCAATAGCAATAGTCGATACCAGCTAGTGTTGCAGTCCCAAACTTCTAGCAATGGCTAGTGTTACAGCTCCTGAGCTTGGAGAACCAGACCCTTGATCACTGGTACTTAGTACAGTGCTCAGCCTGCAAGATCAGGATCCCAGGGCTTTCCAAGCGCCCTGAAACTTGTCATACCCAGCATCTTCACTTCCTCATTTTCAGCTCTTCGCAGACTCCTGTCTCGCACCATTTTGGCTTCCTGCCTTCGGGTATGTGTCCTATCCTTCCATCACCCTTTGTTCTCTCTGCCCTTGGGCACCCTCTGGAACTCTTCAGCTCCCTCCGTCACTGCTACCAACTGCTAAGTCTCCCATAGTAACAATCACAAGCAGGTAAGAAAAAAAAAGCTTTTACTGGGCAAAACTAAGGGGGAAGCTCAGGAGGACATCTCTAACCAGCTCAAGAAGTGAGCCAAGTAGCCTGGTTCCAGAATGAGAAAAGGAGAATGGAAGAGAGCAACATGAAAACATGGCATCACAACACTGTTTCAGTTTGACCAGTCACAGGCTTTACCCTAGGACCCGTTAGGGACATGCCAGGGTAGTCCTTCCTGACGTTCTGCAGCCACTGAGCAAATGGTTCCCCTATCAGCATGAGTGAGATTGGCTGCAGGGGCATCGGGTGAGCTACAGTTCCCCCAGGCTTCCTTTGGGGTGCCATCGTCTCCCGAAGCTGTCTGCAGAAGCCGTGACTAGAGCAAGGCCTCCTGAAGCGCACTGGTGGCTGTTGTGTCACCTCCACTCCAGAAGGACAGGGCTCTGCTCTCTCTGTCTGTTTGCACTCTCTAGACAGGACATAGGTTGCTTTGCATGCAGTGGATGCCCACGATTTCACATCTGCTCCATCAAAAGAACTCCAGCCACCCTGCACTGTTCACCTGTCTGTGACACGTGTCGCTGTGTCCAGGTTAGCATGCTTGTGACTGGCATTTGGGGAGTTAGTCACCTTGAGTCTGCTATTTACACCATTGTATCCAATTCTGCTTTCTGGTGTTGCCCAGTCTGAACCCGCCTTATCTATGCATTCCAGGAGACACGTAGAATAGTTTTTAAAATCTCCATTGTCCCATGAGGAAACGAGACCCCAAAGATATAAAACATTTCCCTAATGGCCCCCATTCCCACCCTAAGGCTAGAAGAAGAAATAGTTGGAAGAGTTTGATTTATGAACTTACCATGAGGCTGCAAGCTACTAGAACAGACAACCCGTGTCTCCAGGCCTCTCTCCTTACCACTCAATCTAGCCCTAGAAGAGTCACAATAAGTGCTTCTCACTGGAGTCCTCCATTAAGAATGCATGAATAAGTACATACATGAATGACTCTAGAACCAGTAAACGTAGACTAAATACCCAGCTACATAGCTAAGTACAGAAAACAACAATTAGGCTGGGCTGTTTTATGTAGTAAAGCCCCAAGGTGATTCATGACAGCGTTTGGATATGCTACAAGACTCTGGAGAGATTCTTGCCAGAAAACAGAATACCACAATATGCTCTGAGAGAGGCAGCAATTGGCAGCTTGGCTCAGGAGGCAGACAACACGGGAACAGCCTGAAACACCATGGCTCTGTGCTGGCATCTCCCCTAATTCTCTAAATACATCTCGTGAAGCCTCCAAAAGAGAAAGCGAGATATTCCACTTGGATTCAGAACACCTACCCTCTCTCTCTGTCTCTGTCTCTTTGTGTTGTCTCTCTGTGCTCTTTCAGTCTCTGTGTATCTCTGCCTGTATCTGTCTGTCTCTTATCTGTCTCTGTCTCTCTGTCTCTGTCTGTCTGTCTGTCTGTCTGTCTGTCTGTCTGTCTCTCTCTCTCTCTCTCTCTCTCTCTCTCTCTCTCTCTCTCTCTCTCTCTCTCTCTCCCTCTCTTTCCTTCTCTCCCTCTCTCCCTCTCTCTCTGTCTCTGTCTCTCTCTCTCTGTCTCTCTCTCTCCCCCCCCCTCTGGAAGTCAAGTGAGACCACCTCCTTTTCCTTTTGTCACTTCTGGTGCAGGAATGGGAGAACTTCTTGAGTGAGGAGAGGGACTGCCTCCATGGATCAGCGTGGGTGGCCAGCATGGGTGGCCATGATGGCACAGTGGGGACAGCAATGTGGGATAATGGCCACAAAGGCCAAGCATCCGTGCAGGACTGGTAATGGCTCAGGGAAGACTGCAGTGGGGAGGGAGGCCAGGGGCCAGCAGGAGAAAGACCACATCATCCACTGGCAAAGTCAAGCTGTGCCCATGACCTGGGGGGGGGCCTAGGTTTTCACATTCTCTGAAGAACAGTAGGGGGCTGTGGGAGGCAGGGCAGCACTGCTGAAGGATGAGAGCCCATCACCCTTCCACCGTCCGTGACTCCAAGGGAGAGGGGCACAGCAGCAGCCAGAGGGGCGTACCCATGGCCGCGGGAGGCAACAAGCACCCCCCACCTGAGTGTGGCACCCTGAGTGTGGTCTTGAGCTGGGTGGTAGCTGAACTAAAAAGAGATTGGAAATAATCCACCACCCCCTACACACAAAAAAAAATCCCCGAAGCTTCTCCAACCTTTGCAAGTGGTCTAGATTTTCCTGCAGCCAAGCATTATGAGAGCTTAAGGGATTCTAGTAGGGGACGCTTGTGTGGCCCTTTGAGACCTTTTTTAGGAAGAGATTTGAATCTGCAGCATCTGCCAGCTTTCTTGGTAGACAGGAAACAGCCAGTGAACGTCACAGGCTGCCCAGGCCATGAGCTGGAGAGCTAGACTCGGGAGTTACCGCCGCAGCCAAATAAAAGCCTGAGCAAGGGTTTGTGAATTCAGAGCTGTGCAAGGCGGCACTAATTCAGGGTCAGGGGAAGGAGAAGCAGTGCTTTCCCTTCATAGCCGACCTCGTATAGCATAGCCTGTGCATCTCTCAGAAGTTAGTCTTATGTTCAATCCCAAAATAAAGGGAGGCTGAATTTACCTCTCTCCAGGTCTTTAAAATTCATCTTCTTCAATTCCTAAGCAGCCCACCTCATTTTACATAGTTGTAGAAATGTCTGAAAGTCAGTGAATTTATCTCCCTAGTAGATGAAGGAAGTATCTTGAATTGATTTATTTCTCTCTCTCTCCTCTTGTTTCTCAGAGAAGTGTCTCGCAGACAGAGAGGTTTGCTCCTTTATTAACATCCATCTAAGGCATGACAAATCAAATGGCTGAAGCTCACATTCACAAAGCACCAGTTGTCCCACTGCCTGATTGTTTCCTTTTTCCTTTTGTCTTGTGTAATTCACTGATTGCTCCGCCCACGACAGCAAGCAGCCACAAAACACCATGAGCCCCAAAGAGAAAAGGCAGCTTTTGTGGGAATTAAGGCCATTTTTGTACCCTGAGCCTCTCTAACGCTTTTCCTTGGTTTGAATAAAATGTGCTAGTAAACTCAACCATGAACAGTCACACCTGAGAGAAGTGGCAGCCTCGAGTGGAATCCAGGGCTTTTTACCACCTGCCGTTCCCTGTCTTCACTCCATGAGAGCCCCCGCTCCTCACTGCCTTTCTGCAGACAGTTTTTTGTTAAATCTCATTAACACGTCTTGTCTTTCCATGGGAATGTTACTGAGTTTTAGCCATAACAGAGTAATTTTGTAATCAGACAAAATCTTTTCATATTCCCCTCTGGTTAGTGGAAGAAATGAGATCCTGAGAACAATCCTTGACCCCAGAAGGGCCACAGAAGTTCTGAGTGGAGCCAGGAAATGAGTCTGATGCCCAGGTTTCCCTGAGTTACCAGAGTGATGAGTGGCCACGTAGGAAGAACTCGGAATGCTCTCCAGCTGTCACTGTGCGCACATGCAGTCACAGACCTGTTCACCATTCACTGCAATACCTGCTCACTGCAGGGACGTGTTATCTGCAAAGTCGCCTTAAGTGTGCATCAGCGTGGGGTGAGGGTGGGGGGTTGCCACAGATGGGATCTCAGCAACAGTGACCATTTGATTAGGAGCAAGAGAGAGCAAGAGAGGAGAGAGAAGGAAGATAGTACATGTACAGAAACCAATACATAAATACTCACACATAGATGGATACATAGATGCAGATGGATAGACAGATAGATAGATAGACTGACAGACAGGATATATACATAAATATAGATAATAGATGTAAAGGTAGATATAAAGGTAGACAATACAGATAAAGTAGCAAGAGATAAAGAAGTTAGGATAGACAGACAGACAGACAAGAGCGAGAGAAGGAGACAGAGAGAGAGAGAGTTTACTAAGGGGAGAATAATTCACTCATGAGGTTCTGGAAGCTGAAGGCATCCACCATATGTTTTCAGCAGGCTTAAGATGCATGTATACCAGTGATGTACCTTCACCAAAGTCCATGCCTCAGAACCATGGAAGCCAGTGACCCGAGCCCTGAGAACGTGGGTGGCTTCCAGCACAGGCTTCTAATTCTAAGGTAAAAACCTGGCACTATGTCCAAATCTGGAGATTTCCCAGTACCGAGCAGCGAGAGAATTCATTCTGTGGATGAGCGGGTGCCCACACACGCTTCTAACGTAAATACGAGTCTCTCCCTCAATTCCCTCAGCACCTTTATCCACTGGCTTCCAAAGTAGCTTCACACCTCGCCAAACCAATACTTGAAACTAGTCACCTAGATAACTTTTGACCTAACTTTTGAGATACTTTTTGAGTTTATTTAACATACAAAGGAAAGCCAACTTTATTAGAATGGAACTTTTATATAAGAAATGTCAGCCAGGAGCCAGTGGCTCACAAATATCATCCTAGCTACTCAGGAGGCTGAGATCTGAGGATCGTGGTTCAAAGCCAGCCCAGCCATGAAAAGCCATAAGACTCTTATCTCTAATTAACCACCAGAAAACCAGAAGTGGTGCTATGGCTCAAGGGGTAGCCTGGAGCTGAAGAACTCTTCCTGAGCTTTTGTGCTCAAGGCTAGCACTATACCAGTTTGAAACACAGCTGCATTTCTGGTTTTCTGGTGGTTAATTGGACATAAGGATGTCACAGACTCTATCTACTTACTGCCCAGGCTGGTTTGGAATCATAGTCCTCATATCTCAACCTCCTGAGTAGCTGACATTATAGATGCAAAGCACCAGTGCCCAGCAATAAACAATGTGAGAAGTAAAAGCTTTCCCTCATCACCTCTGCCCAGTCTCACTCCTCAGAGATAAACACAGCTAGGTAATGAATGAGATTCCAGTGAAAAAATAACATGGCACTGACCTAAGGTTTCCAGCAAACACCAGGCCATTTGGGGGTGGGGGAGGAGCAAAGAAAAAATGTCAAGACCACATTGCTAACAAATACTGCCATTCCTTTATGTCTCCTGCCATAGTGCTGACGACAGAATGGTGCTTACTGCTTCAGGGCTCGGTCACGTGCCACATACTAGGCTTGCCAATGGTTTTGCTCAAATCCCAAGAACATCCCGGCTGAACTCACCACCACGTTCGTACGTTGGTTCCTATAGTCAACAGCTCCTAGATCAAGCCCTCTCTGCATACCAGCCAGCCAGGTCCCTCACAGCCTGCCATGGAACCTCAGACACACCTCAGACCCAATCTGCTCCCCAGCATCTCTTCCGCACGTGTGGCTCTTCTTGCCTCTCCCCACCTAAGTTGCAGAGCCAGAAAACCAGAGGCTGCTGTGACCTTCACCCTCCCTGTCCCCCACAATGTACACTCCTCGAGTCCTGTGGGCTCTCCTCAGGAAGCTCTTCCATACCTGTTCACCCTTCCGTGGAGCTCTGCCAGTGCTCTCTGTGGACACAGCTCCAGGAGCTGTCTCCCATGTTTCCAATGCCACTGCCTTTCCTGAGAAAGGAGCCAGCGTCCCGAGAGACCGCCCCTGTCCACAGCTCCCTGCACACTAGCTAAAGTAAGTCCTCAGCCTTTGAGTCTCCGAATAAATGTCAGCTCCTTAGAGAAGCCTTGACCTTTGTACTTGTTCAAATGGAAAGCCTCCCTCCACTAAGGTTTGTTGTACAGTAGACTTTCATTCCTAGCTGTTTCTGAATGTACCTTGACCTTGATACCTACTTATTTACCCCAATTCTCAAGCTTAGATGGTGCAATGCCATTGGAGTCATGCCTCTGGTTCTGTTTTTTACTGGTTATTTTGGAGACTTGGTTTCTTGGGAGTTTCTGCTTGGGCTAGTTTCAAACTGTGATCTATGGATCTCAGCTTCCTGAGTCACCAGGATTACAGGCATAAGCCACCTGCATCAAGCTCAAAGCATTTCCTCAAGGAATGACTAAACTAATAGTGCTTTCTAGTGATCTCCCTTTGAAGAACCCTTCTAATGTCTTTTTCATTCACAAGCTTGGAAGGTCTTGCTAAATTGCAACTAAGATCTCATGCCTCTGCTGTGAAAGAATTTTAGCAAGAACCAGCACAGTGGCTCACAGCTGTCCTGCATGCCATCTACTCCAGAGGATGAGATCTCGGAGGATCAACGTCCAAAGCCAAACAAGGCAGAAAAGCCCAAGAGATTCTTATCTCAACTATTGAAAAACTGGATGAGAAGCATGGCTTAAGTGGTAGAGCACCAGCCACAAGCAAGAAAGAGCTCGGCGTTCAGAAGTCAAGCCTTAGGGCCTACAAAGAAAAAAAGACAACAGAATTTTAACATGAGAACTGCAAGAATCCAGTGAAACTCATGTGCCGTGTGCCATGTGTCGTGCGTCACGTGCTGCATGCCACGTGCCGCCTCCCCTGTACATCTCAGGCTACCCTGAGACTCATGCAGTTGCCCATTTTGACCAATTACCTTTCCCGAAGGCCCAGCCCCTCTCTGGCTCTGTGCCTCCTCCTTCTAGCACTTCTCACTAAGCCCTGCTCTAGAAAACCTTCCAACAGCCGACTCCAATACTTCTGCTCCTGCATACTTAAGTGCAAGAGTTTGGTTTTTGTTCATTTGTTTTGTTTCTCCTTTAAATAGCAATACCTCCCTCCCTAGTATATATATCTTGAGGTATACTCTAGTGTTTCCGCCATGCTTCAAGAATAGTAGAAACTGGGGGCCGGGAGTTTGGCCTAGTGGTTAAAGTGCTTGCCTAGCATGCACGAAGACCCGGGTTCAATTCCTCCGTACCGCTGAGGCTCAAGCGGTAGAGCTCTAGCCTTGAGAAAATCCAAGGACAGTGCTCAGGCCCTGAGCTCAAGCCCAGGACTGGCAAAAAAAAAAAAAAAAAAAAAAAAAAGAATAGTAGAAACTGTTGATTTTGCTACATTTGACTGGCAGGGCAATCATTGCAGTTAATTATCATCCTATTTAATGGGACGGCAGCAGGGTGGATGCTTTCCAGGAACATGAGTGACTGACACAGTCATGTACCAGCTGAGTGTCAGCCTGAAGCTGGGGACTGACTGAATGGATGGATAAAGGAAAGAAGGAGGAAGACGAAAACCCCCTCCTTTCCTCCACATCTCCCGAGGATAAATGGCAGCAGAACACAGAGCAGATTCCGACTCTGTCTCTCCAGCCATCTCATGTGGGCTGTTTCCAATATCTCCTGCCAGCATGGCAGTGGGCACCAGCTGGACACAGCCCTGTCTGGGAGTCTGGGAGTTGTAATCACAGCCTGGGCTACATTTGTCTTCCAAGGATTCCCCTTCCATGGCACTGGAGCCCCGCGTGGCGCTAACACCGATCTGCTGGGGGGTGATTTATTGTTCAGGGAGTAATTATCAGGGTTTCTTGTCAACCCTGCCCTATTTTGCTGAAGGGAGGGAAAAGATGTATTTTGAACAAACAAGCCCCAGACACAGAACCTGGAGAGAATTAGCTGATGAATGGGAGAGGGAAAGCAGAAAAAAAAATCCCCCGCAGACCCCAGCAGGGGACAAAATCCTCACCAGATGAACTACACCAACCTGCCTCCAAATAAATCCTCAGGCTGTCTGCACTCGCACACAGTATGCTCTGGGCTGCATCAGCAATTTCAGATTCCTTCCTTCCCTGAGCAGGCAGAGTATCCAGTGAGTTCTGGGCAGAATTGGACCTTTGGCTTGTTTTCGTTTTGTTCAGCCTGGCCAACTGCTCTGCGGACAGCACCCTACCCAACCTTCTTTATTCTGCCTTAAGGATGCTTAGTCCCACTGCCGTTAGTCCCATAGCTCGTTCTTCTGCAGCACATGTGGTTCCAGCCAATTCCGACGTGCTGCAGTTCCCTCAACCTTCTCCTAACTCCAGATCAACCCCCTCTTGGTCTTACTGAAACACGGCATGTGTCAGGCTGTGCCTTGGCCTGGGACTGTCCAGATCTATTTGTCCTGTGTGCACCCAGAGTTGGCTACAGAATCCTGGAGACATTGGTTTAATCAACCCTGGACCTACAACCCAGCCAACTCAGCCAGCCCAGTCGAGACGCCTTCTCCTTTGCCCACTCCTCAGTGCGATTTGCATCCACGTAGCAGTGGAAGGCTCTCCCTGTTCCCCCTTCCACGCTGCTTGCCTCCTTGTTCCTGCTGAATCCATGTATTTTGCAAGGGCAGGAATCCCGCCTCCCCATTGATCTACCCTCCCCAGCCTGCCTCTGTCTGATCTGCCCCATCCTCTTCTACCTTCTTTCCTTCTTCACCAATGCCAAGATGGAGTACTTACTGATTTGTACATGGAACTCTGATTTTAAACTTAGTGTTTCCCTGCCTTGTCATCTGATCTTCAGCTCTCCGTGAGTAGAGCCAAAGTTTCTAAGCCTTCCTGTGTCCCAGTCAGGTGAAACTCTCATAATTATGTAAAGTGACCACAGCTCCCAAGCAAAGAAGCCACATGGGTTGTTTTTTCCTCCTTAAAACTTAGTTGATGCAACCTTGCCCCTGAATTTCAATCATGTTATTGAGCTGGGAATCACTAGTCACTCAGTAGCTACAGACACTATTGTGTCAGGCCACCTACAGAGTGCTGGAGACCCAGCAGTGAGCTAAGCCAGTCCTCAGGATGTGTGATGTTTCCACTGCTGCACACAAAAAAAAGGAGACTATATGTGGACAAAGCAAGAGACTCTCCCCATTTCCACCATCCAACACAAGGTCACACATTTGCTGTTTGACTATTGTCTACTCAGAAATGCAAACACAGCCACATAAACAAGATTTGATAAAGAACATAAGGGATCTCTAAGAATCCTGAGAAGGTGGAGTTTGGGAGACTGGTTGATGGGGAGTGCAAAGCTTTAATAGCTCAGTGTCTGAGCCTCTGCAATCCAGTCTGATATCTGAATAACAAAATTGGATTTAATTCCCTTGGCAGGAAGGAAAAAAGATGAATCAAAGATTGAGAACGAAAAAATTATAACTCACAACACTGGCTTTGAGCTGTGAGCATTCCACATCTAACATTGTCTTCACAGAAACCCCAGAGAATCCATATGTGAGCCCAGCTTCAGGCCAATTCACAAGTCAACAATGTGCCATCTAAAAGAGCAGAGGGCCCACTGGACCACACAGAGCACCGGTCATAGTGGGCCTGCGCCACACAGCCCTAATGTCCTGTGGTCCTTCCTCCCAGAGCATGTTGCTCCTCAGGAAAATAAGAGGCCAAGTCTCTAAAATACCCAGTATAATAATAGCTATGAACAATTTCACATATCTGTGCTTAAAACTAAACGATGTACTTCTGTACTTGCAAATGCTGACAACAAAGCTGTATAGTAGATTCTACCTTACCTCCCTTCTGTCCATGAGCAAATTGAGGTGCTAGGATGAATACTTGAGAGAAACAATGAAAGGGAGGAAAGAAGTGTTCTGATTCATGATTTCAGAGGTCTCAATCCAGCTCTCTCACTTTGCCATGGAGCAGAGCAGTTCACCTCACTGAGGCCAGGAAGCAAAGGACAAGAACAAACCAACCACCCATGCCTGACAGTAAGCAAAGAGAGGCGAAGAGGAAAGGGCAGGGACCAGATAATCCTTCAAAGGTAACTGGCCAGTGAATTTCTTCATCAACCAGCCGCTTCTGAATGTTTCATTCAGTCCCCATAACCCATCAGTAGATTGATTTCTTCATGAAGTCAGAACTGTCATGAACTGATCTCTTCTTCCCCAAAGCCCCACTTTTCAACACTGCTTATACTGGAGAGCAATATTTGACATACCTGAGCCAATTTTGAGGGGAGGGGAATTTCATAGTCAAACGGTAACAGGATCCAAAGAGATTACAGAACTCCTAATTTGTAATAAATTAGAATCCCACACTTTGAAATTGGGCAAGCAGACTCTCCGTACCAACAACCAAATCGATACTAGATATCTCTCAGTCCGATTCATGCTGCTAGAACATGCTACCATACATTGAGTAATTGATAAAAGAAATTAACTTCCTGACAGCACTGAGGCTGGGAAATACACCAAGTGAGAGCATCTGGGGGGGTTTTCTTGCTCTATCATGCCATGGAGGAGAGAAAGATGATGTAAGATGTCTCTTCCTCCTCTCCCCTAAATGGCATTACTTCTATGGGGACCCCTCTCTGTGACAATCACATTAAGCAAACGCTTTGCCCCATTCCCTAATCACCTTTCATTAAACCCCACATGGTTCCCAGCATGGCTGCACAGGGCATTAATCCCCACAACGCTTTTTGAGGGCTATCACAACAGCTCAACGGAAAGATCAACTCATCTATGTATAGGAGGATTCTCAGTACCCATTTCCAGGATGACGCCTGGGGGATGACCTGCATCCTTGTCCCATAAGAACTCGGGGAGAGCCCCTCATGTCACAGCCTGGGCTGGTCCCAGATAGAAGACCTCAGGCTTTCCAGACCATGGCTGCTGGGGTCAGGAAGGTGACATTTGGGTAGTATGCCGAACCTGACAGAAGGGAAGAGGCTAATCTTCAGAGCCAAGCTAGCAGCTAGGAATTATGGGTAATGTTTCTTTCTTTTTCCTTTTACTTCTTGAGCTGAGGAGCTTACTGGATACCTATTTTAACTTTATTTTTTAATGTTTATAGTTGGGCTAGCTGAGATATCTCCCTCACATCTCCCCAAGATGGCATTATTTTTGTTTCCCTGAGGGAGCCTTGGGTTTGAGTTCTGTGCTTGTTATCCAAAATTTATTATTAGCCACCTCTGTCCAACAGCAGAAGGCTGTTGCTCTAATACAAATAAGACAGAGCAGGGAACGCAGTGTTCTTTGGAGCTGGAATAAATAAGTAAGGAGACAGTGTGGGGGAAGTATGAGGCATCCAGTTAAGGAGGGAGAGTGTCATCATGTTACAAGAAATAAAATTACCTCAGCCTCCTGAAAACATAAATCAGAGCAGGGAGCAGAAATCCCCACCTCTGCCTGTCAGACAGACAAAGCCACAGAGACCTACTTGCAAGCACTCGTTTATGACAGGCAGTGGTCTAAAAACACCTGCTCTGTCCTGTTCTCTGTCATTTCATTGATGGTCACATCTGGGTGCCAGGTGCCAGGAGGAAGCTGAGAGACAGAGCTTGAATTTTCACTGTCTAGGATGCTCCAGACATTTCTACTGTTGGCATCCAAGGCAATGGATCTAGGGCACGGCACTGGCACTGGAAAGGAAAAAAATTGAAGTGGTTGGTATCTAGTAAAGCCAGGAGATGATCCAGGGTGCAGAAGACTGCCCTCATCAGCCAGAGCATGCACCTCCTTATCAAGTTAACGTGCTCAGAACACACAATTCAGTAATAGACACAACGTCGTTTGAGAAGGAGGAAGGTGAGGATGATGATGATGATGATGATGATGATGATAATGATGATTAGCTTTTCCCTAAGTTATTCTTGTGTGTGTGTGTGTGTGTGTGTGTGTGTGTGTGTGTGTGTGTGTGAGGGGGGTCATGGGGCTTGAACTCTGGGCCTGAGCGCTGTCCCTGAGCTCTTCAGCTCTAGGCTACTGCTCTACCCCTGGAGCCACAGCTCGTCTTTCCATTTTTCTAGTGGTTAATTGGAGATAAGAGTCTCAGGTTCTTTAGCTCCTGGGCTGGCTTTGAATCACGATCCTCAGATCTCAGCCTCCTGAGTAGCTAGGATTACAGGCATGAGCCACCGCACCAGACTTCCCCAAGTTATTTTTTTTGGCCTGTCCTGGGCCTTGAACTCAGGGCCTGAGCACTGTCCTTGGTCTTTTCTCAAGGCTAGAGCTCTACCACTTGAGCCACAGCACCACTTCCAGCTTTTTTTAATGTGGTACCGAGGAATGGAACCCAGGTCTTCGTGCATGCTAGGCAAGCACTCTACCACTAGGCCAAACTCCCGCCTGCACCCCCACTCCAAGTTATTCTTAAAAGAATTTCTCCAAGCTGGGTGCCAGTGGCTCACACGTGTAATCCAAGTTACTCAGGAGGCTAAGATCTGAGGATTGTGGTTCAAAGCCAGCCCAGTCACAAAATGCCATAAGACTCTTACCTCCAATTAACCACCAGAAAACGGAAAGTGGAACTGTGGCTTAAGGGGTAGGGCAGTAGCCTTGAGCTGATGAGCTCAGGGACAATGCCCAGGCCCAGAGTTCAAGACCCCTAACAGAAGGAAAAATAAAAAAACAAAAAGAATTTCTCCTATCTCCCATAGTCACCCAAGCAAATCCATTTAAATGCTACTTATCTCTAATCTGAGCCCACACACATCAGCTTCCCTGCATCTCTGCTGTCTTTGCTGCCCTGCTGGATCAGGGGAGAAAAGGAGACATAGGATGTCTACAACCATGCATACAGCTCAGAGCAAGGAGCAACCATGCGGCTTCCACATTGTCACCTTCTGTATTCCACAAGCTAACCCCTCAATCAACAGGACATGAGAAAGAGCCAGCCAGGGAGCAGTCTCTGAGGAGCTGATGTCTCCGAGTGACCCCACTTTCCAGAGGCCCCTCAATGGGCCCAGAGAGGCCTTGTATTTTGGGAAGGTCGAAGGAGTCAGTGAAGGCATCTCTGGGGCTGGTCGATGGCATCAGAGCTCAATATCTTCTAGTCACCTAGGGCTGTGGATTCCAGCCCTGACTACAAATCAGGAGTACTGTGGAAACTTGGGGTTCCAAGCCCACTTTCCAGCCCTCAGGCACAGGCCCTCCACAGGGAAGTCTGTGGCCCAGAGGCCAGGTACTTCCATGGCAACCCTTTGTGTGGCTGGGATGGGCAGCTGTTGGTTAGAGCATAGTGGTACAAAGAAGACAATATGGCAAGAGTGGCTAGAGGAGGATCACAGGCTGGAGTCAGAGGAAGGACCTCAGAGAAGGGGTCTGGGTCACGAAGACCTGGGGTCTTGAGAACAAATGGCGAGGGGCACAATCACAGCCCACACATAAAAACCTATCCATGGGCTGTGTGTCCTTGTGCATTCTGGGAAGGATGGGGACAAAGACATGTTTCTCTCACCAGGCCTGCCCTAGTGTATGTAGGCCACAACGTGCCAATCCACAAGCAGGGGTGACTGACCCATCTTTTCCTGACCCACCTTGGAAAGGCCCTGCACATGCCGCCTTGGTTTCTGGAGCAGTTAGAGTCTGCACAGAGGCAGTCCCATCACGATGACCAAATCTTTCCTCAAAATGTTGCCCTGGTGCACAGAGTTTGAAGCCGGCCTCTCGCAAGCCTTGCTTTTACTATTGGGTGCCTGAGTAGCTGAGTTCTTGGCCTCTGATTCATCAACAACATACCTAATTATAGCTTAAATAATAAGCCTGGCCAAATATCCATTTGCATGAGCCAGTGTGGTTGCCAGAAGTTTCTCCGGCCAATCTCAGTTTTGCTTTTCTGGCTCCATGACAAAGCCTACAGGCAAATCAGATGCATTTCAGGAATGGGAAAATGCCTCCACCAAGATGCCTGGTAATTAACTCTGTGTCCCACTCTGACACTCTCTCTGTCCATCATTCTACATGCAACATTGACCCCAACTTTGCAAGGAAAGTGAATTTCAGAGATAATTGCATGAGGCTCTGTGTCAAGCTCCAGCACAGAAAGGGGAGGGGGGCGGGGGGCACTGGGAAGTAGCTCAGTGGCAAAGCACTTGCCTAGTAAGTGCAACTTTCTGGGTTCAATCCCCAGTGCCAAAAAAAGAAAAGACAAAAAAATAATTTTAAAAACCCAAACAAGAGAGAGAGAGGAAAAAAAGAACTCTAAAATTCAGAGTGCCCTCTCTCCTAAATCACTAACCAATAATGAGCATTCCAATAAAGTAGACTCTTTTCAAGTGCTGAGGCAGAAATGCACTTCTCATTCTAAAACTATCTTGAATTGTCTAGTTTAGTTATGAGTTTTGTTCAAGATCAATGAATCAATTATTCAATTAAAAAAAATAACCCAATGTCCAAATTAAAAATCTATACAGGTCTCTGCCTGACACAGCTAGAATAAATGACCATACTGTGGTATCAGCAAAGTTTCTATTAAAAAATAAAACCTGCTCTGCATTTTTCAATTTCGGAAGAGGTAGTATTAAAGAATTATTGCATGAAAAGTAATAGTAGCCCTGCATTGGCTTCATCATCTGTGCTTGGTAAAAGCAAAAACAAAACAAAGATCAACAATATGGTCTTCCAGAAAGCCCAATGGAAGGTGTTTGGCTCCTGTATTAGTCAGACTGCTGTAATGAACTAGATAAATATATAACCGGTATATTTCCTCACAGCTCTGGAGCTGGAAGGTCAGGTCAAGGTGCTGGCAGGGGCTGATTTCCCTTGAGGCCTTACTTGTGGATGGCTTCTTCTCATTATCTCCTCACAGAGTCTTTCCTGAGGGGATAAAGGGAGCGACACCTCACCTAGCCCATCTACGAACATTAAAAGTAAAATGGGGGCCAGGAGTTTGGCCTAGTGGTAGAGTGCTTGTCTAGCATGCACAAAGACTGGTGTTCGATTCCTTTGTACCACATACATGGAAAAGTCAGAAGTTGTGCTGTAGCTGAAGTGGTAGAATGCTAGCCTTGAGGAAAGCACAAGGACAGTGCTCAGGCCCTGAGTTTAAGCCCTAAGACTGGGGGAACAAAAAAAATAGAGAAAGAAAAAAAAAAGAAAATTGGGAAAAAAATAAATGAAATAAAATTGGGATAGCCTCAACTATCTTTGCTATTTCCTGACCAATGAATGGACATATTCAAGAACAGCCAAGCCTTGCTGGTTTGACTGTCAACCTATCTCTTACTCAGCTTTATGGGTCTTTTCTCATTCTCCCTGTTGCATACATCAATGTAGTCCCTTCCCTCCTCCAAGAGGTTAGCTGACATGTTTTCTAATTTTACATTAAAAGCACGGAGCAATATGGGAAAGGGTCACAAGAACGAATCTGAAGTTTCTGGCAGTGATCTATGTTTTCATACCACAGGGTGTCGGGTTTGTAAAACCTTAGAGATCTGGATGCTAGGATTTATTTAATATATCATAATACTTCATTAACAAACCTCCCCCCCAAATGCACTCAGAGAAATACAACCTTCTAAAGACAATTTAGAAAATGGATCTTATAAATTATCACGCCGTCCTCATCACACTCCACTCCTGGGGGCTTCATTTCAGATTCCGGGTAAATTCATCCTCTGAATTTTTATGAAGAATTTTCCATGATCTGCTTTTCCAACTCAACATTATGTAATAAACATTTTTCCCACAAGTAAATTGCTACAACTTTGAGACTGATTGTTTTACTCATGGTTCAATAGAATTTATTTGAACTGAGTTCTGCATATGGTCCAAGTAACTCACACCAAAGCAGATTTACTCATGTTATAATTTGACATCACCCAACCTACACAAAGCTGTCGACAGGACTTTCTAAAAAGCCCAGAGAAAGATGAGAACCAAAACTCTCCCCAAAGGCCAGTTACAGAGGATACTGGAAGAAGCTCTCTGTTTTTATCTTGCCAGGAAAATCAACTGATACTTGCCACTCTGTTTTTTGTATTACACCCTTGTCTTATTCCTGCTCAAGCTACCTTATAAAACCCCACCGCTTCTCCAACTGCAGCTGAATACCTGTCTATTTTTAGATGAGATGCTACAGATTCATGACTTGCTAATAAAAACCACTTAGATCTTTAAACTAAATTTATTGGAATTTTGAAAACATCACTGCCTGTCCATTAAATATGAGCACCATAGAACAGCTATCGGCAAGTAGCAAAGGAAGTCCTCTGAGCGGGGCCTGGGAGGGACTGGGGAGGCAGCCGGGCTGCTGAGCTAGCTCTTCCCTCTGGAGAAGCCTGTGGGAATTTCTACATGGAGGGCTGGGTAATTCTGGGTGGGGGGGGGCGGGAGCGATTCTCAGTGAAGTGTTGTACAAGGCAATATTTATCATCTGACACACTTGGATTCTACCCTCCTATCCATCACATTAGCAAATAACCCTGGTTAAAAAAAAGCAAAAAAAAACTTTACAGCTCTGAAACTTATATTTCTATGGTTTAAAAAGGAGAAAAATATCTGTATCTTGGGGTCCGGGATTAAACATGATAATGTGCATAGCAGCTGTTCAAAAAAACCTTAGGTTTGGAAGTGGCGCTGTGGCTCAAAGTGGTAGAGCGTTAGCACAAAGAGACTTTGGGACCACATCTGGGCCCTGAGTTCAATTCCCACAACCAACAAAAACAACACAAAAGGTCCAAAAAAGTCTTAGGTTAAAAATTTAGAGAGGGATCGAAAGAAATTCCCTTCCGATACTGACACAAGCTTAGATCAGAGAGACCCGAATTCCAGTGCTCATGCCCCAACTAACAGCTACCAAGGCGCTGACACAGCCACCTGATTATAGCAAAGGGTCCTTGGAAAAGTCACTTCTCTCTAAGCCTCAATTTGGGACCAAAATATTGAATAATAGTGTTAGTTGTGAGAATTAATGTATGTGCCAAAAGGGCAAAAAACAGGATGTTTGCCTGATATTTAGCAGACATCAGAGAACAGTTCAGTACAGAATTTACCCAGACAGGACATTGGACTCCAGATCTTTTCTGTGTAGTGTTTAAAAGGTTACCTGACCTCTCCACGTCTTAGTTTTCTTACAAGTGAAACAATAAGATGTATTACTAGGTATATAATAGCAACAACAAACAGAACATACCAGATCCTAAGACAGTATGGCTGGCCCATATTAAGTTCTCAGCAAATATTGTTTGAAAGTGAGAAGAAAACAAAACAAAAGCATTGAGAAAAACCACTGTCTCCGGAAGTATGCACAGGAAGTATGTTGTTTTAGGAATTACAGGTCCAAGGATCCCTTTGCCAAGATGGCCCAAAAGGACCTGTTGGCAGCTTTCTGTAGCTCTCAGTGTGATGAAGACTCATAAAGTTTATCATTTTGAATCTATAAGCTGTTTTTGCATCATTTGAGGCAGCTGTCCTCTCACTAACACACAAGGGACAAAGAAACTGACCATCCTTCCTCCCAGAAATCCTTTTGTGTGTACTGGGAAGAGGTGCCAGCCCAGACGTCAAGGCCTCTACAGACAAATTCGTGTGTGGGTCCTGGTACAGGCAGCATGGGAGGTGAGGCTTCCAGGGATTGGATGGTTCCACGCGGTTCTGCCTTTATTGGTGGTTCACCCATTGATGGACTCCGAATTTCAGTGAAGTACTGGATAGCGTGTCATGGGAAAAGGCCAGCCTTGGAGGAAGTAGACCGTTGCGTAGTCAGGGTCACCCTGCCCGCTTCCTGCTCCTGCCCTCTACTTCCTGGCTGCCTTCCTCCTGGTCGACTTGCTGTGCAGAGTCTCCTTGTCCAGCAGTCTTGTCACCATGATACTCTGCTCAGCTCAGACCCAAAGCAAGCCAGGCAGCCGACAACGACGAAACCTATGAAACATGGAGCAAAATTAATTTTCCCTCCTTGAAACTATGTAGTCACAAAGATAAAAATGCTCCCACAAGCCTGGCCTCGTGCTCAGCCCCTCCAATCCTTTCATTTCCTCCCCCGGCACATGTTTCCTCTTCCTCGCACCCAGCTCAGAGCAAGGTTCCTTCTGACATAAGAACAGGCTTCCAGTCAAGACCCAACAGTCTGGGTCTAACACTATGGGGTGGGAGGATGCACCAGGAGGCCTGGGGCCTTCTCAGACCCTCTGCCAAGACTCAGTGCCACCCTGGCCAGTGCCTGACTCATTGCAGCCACCAGACCCCCAGAGGAAGAATTTCCTCATACTTTGCATTGGGTAGTTTATCAGCTCTGACCAAAATGGGTCAGATAGAAGGCCGGGCTCAAAACATGAAAAATTAAAATACAGAGAGACTAGGGAAGGGGAAGACAGAGAGAAGGGACAGACAGACCGACAGACCGACAGACCGACAGACCAACAGACAGACATAGAGGAGAGAGACAAGAGACAGACAGAAACAGAGACACAGAGAGACAAAGTGTCATAAGCCATGCTGTAGCCCATGGGGGAAAAAATCAATGCTTTTATTCAATAGCGAATGGAATTTAAAAGAAGAAAGAAAAGAAAAACCCACTCAAGTCACTGAGAAGAGGACCGGGCCTGGAGGCGGAGCTGGGCTCCAGCTCTGTCAGTCACCATGCTAGGAAGCAGAAAAACACTAATTCCCGAGGACTTGCAAATCGCCCCAACAGTGGCCTGTTTTCTGCTCTCTTTTTTTCCATTTAAAAGCTTTCAAGAATCAGCTCTCTGGAAAGCACTCCTCTGAAAATTTGAAGATAGAAGGCTCTCTTCAGACCAAAAGAGAGGAAATAAGACAGCGACCACAAAGCAAATGAAGTGTTCGCCTACTGGCTCTGCACCTAAAGAATGAAATAGTCAGGCAAATCAACTCAGTGGGAGAGGGAAAGTGAGCCTCACACGCTGGGTGTGCAGCCCGTAAGTGAGGGGTGACAGAGATGAGAAAAGAGTCCTGATTCCCCAACAAATAAAAACATTGTCTCTGAGGGAAAAAGTGAGTAACTATTAACACAAGCTGAAATTGCTGCCCAAAGATGGGCCTTTAACTTACAACCACAGACCTCTCCTTCCCGCAGGGGGCCCGGCAGGAATGGGGAGACATCTCCTGCTCTGTTTCAAGACAGGATGTTCTGGGCCGAACCGGTGTTCACAGGAGCCAAGGGAGGATTCTGTGAACAGCGACGTTCTATGGTGTCACTTCCGCAGTTCGATTGGAAGCCCCTTCCTGCAAAGGAAACAAAGCCGAGTCTGATGGCTGAATTTATGTCGATGACAAAGATAGGATTCTGCCCCTTTCCTGCATTCTTGAACACACAATCTGCACCCACTCGTTGATTGTTCTGTTCATTCTACAGCACTTACCCTGGATGTTTCCCATGTTTGGGGAGTCAGCATCTAGGATGCCTGGATTCTCTTTCGCTTTACTTGAAAAATAAAAAATTATCTATACTTCCATACACTTGTATAGTTTGAATACAACTGATGATAGCATGTGTTGAGAATTGAAGAACTATAAAACTCACCAAGAAGTGGCACACAAGCTTGTAAATCATCCCTTCCCACACAAACCCTCCTTCCTTCTGCCACCCTCGACCACCCAGCACTCCCTGATATTCTCTTGCTAGTTCCCCTCCTTCAAAACTTCCAAACCTTTCAGCTCTCTGTTCCTCCTTCCAATATTCTTCAACTGTATTTCCTGCAGCAAGACAGAATTAAGACCTTGCTCTTTCCTTAACAATGTCATCATGCAATATTTTTCCACTCTGTGTACTTGCCGATTTCCATCCATTCCTGCAAGCATGTCTTCATCCTTTCCTACGTCCATTGGCTTATCTGTTTATTTACTTTCCCATTGATTAGAAGAAATCTTCACTTAAAGCTGTCTACCCCCTGGGCGTGCTCTTCATACAGGCTGGATTACTCTCGTTTCATCAGATCTCCCAGTCTCAGCCTCCAGTGTAACTAGGATTACAGCAGTGAACCACCAGCATCCAACTATTAATGCAACTTTCTGTGCTAGTTTTCTGTTTTGACCCATCAAAGTAACAAGTATTCTTTTCCAGAGACTTCTTGCCTAGCAAGAGGTTAGGTTAGTGTTCATTTCAGGAATTTCATGAGAATGTATTTGCCCAAACGATGAGCTATTCAGTCAACCCCAATCAGAGTAGGAACCCATTTCTCAGCTCTCCATACCTCTCTTTAATCCTCCTACTTCAAAACTTGCCTCACTTGGGCCGGGAGTTTGGCCTAGTGGTAGAGTGCTTGCTAAGTATACACAAAGACCTGGGTTCAATTCCTCAGTACCACATACATAGAAAAAAGCCAGAAGTGGGACTGTGGCTCAAGTGGTAGAGCTCTAGCCTTGAGAAAGCCCAAGAACAGTGCCCAGGCCCTGAGTCCAAGCCCTGGACTGGAAAAAATAAAAACAAAAACTCTTGCCTCACTGTGTGCAGCAGAACTAATCTGTCACAAATTTTGCCCAACCCAATTAGTGGCTCCCTTCTCTGGATGAAAAGAATTAGCTTAAATCAACCCTTAAGTACTGTGCACGTCTCTTGACCCTCCCTTTGAGGCAGTAGGGAAACTGTCTTTGTCCTGAACTGGCTATGGCACAGGCTTGGCTTGCTCCCCAGGTCGTCTGGTGATCTTTTCTTGAAACTAGCACTCTCTGCATAGTGAAAGGAACGGAAAACTTGGGAAGGTCTGAATTTTCACCTCATGGAAGTTGCTGAGGGACCCCTCAGAGAGCCCCGTGCTTGATTATGGCTGAAAGTCATCAACAACTAGATCTGCTGCAACATGTGCTGTACGGGGTTGATATCACCAACCTGACATCAGAAACACTCTAAAACATGCCGCTACATGAGCCAACATGATGTTGCATCCAGAATAAAGGTGTGCTAACAGCACACAGCTCCATTCCGGCTGTGCGCCCGTATGCAGGGAACACAAATGAGTTTTCTGTTACGTTTGGATCTCTCCCCCAAGGTCGTGGTGTATATGCACATATTCCAAAATACTCCAAAAAAAACATTCCCAACCCAACTTGAGTTCCCCAGCATCACGGTTGAAGGATGCTGGCTCCCCAGTACCCGTTCAGTGGCTATCTCTTCAGTGGCAGGCCACATGCTCTGAGGGCCCCTTCTCACATCCCGGCAGGCCTGTGCTCCACAGTCCTTGATGCACAAGGCACATTGTCTGAGATGAGGAAGAAGGTATGTCAAGTTGGCTTCTCGTGGGGTGAAACATTCCCACACTCAGAACTGGGAAAAGTTGAATTCAGAACACGAGGGGAACTTACACTTTTGGGCTGTGGAGTTGTGAGTTTTGTTGTGAGAAATGCATTGTGCCATATCATTGTATCTCCACTCCTCTTGACTTGGGACTCAGGGGAGAGGCAGAACTGAAGGTGTAATGAGCTCTTGGTAAATAGCAACACCATTATTGGCAGACAGGTGTCACCTGAGACCAGAACATGAGTTCTTGGCCTACACTGAGGCCTTGCTAGAAATTGCCAGAAGAGGTAAGGCAAGGATGGCTGTTGTTATTTCCTCAACTTTTCAAGCATGGGAAAATGTTTCTCAAATGGGAAAACAACCTAGAAATGCTTCTTCCCTCCTGCTAAGCCAACGTGGTTCATGCCTTGGAACACATCTGTTAAGACCCAGGGACAAAAGCACCAAGTCATCTGTCTGGAACAAGTGACAAAACTCCCCACCACAAGAATGGCTCTCGGCATCTGTCGCACTGCACCTGGCCTTTCCGGTTTATCGTGACATCTGCTGGACGTTCAGCACACCCATGTTGGTACATGGTTTGTCCAGTAGCCGGGCTCGTTGTCCCTCCTTCTGCCAGGTGCAGGCTCGTTTGGAGATGAAGAGAGCATGGCAGCCACTGCTTCCTTCTTTGCTTAACTAAAAACAAACAAACAACAACAAAAAAAAAACCTCATGGGGGTGAGGGGAGGGAAATGGGGACCAAGACATGAGAAAGGGTATCAATGTTTGTGAAGTAATGCACCTTCTTTCTGGTGAATAGAATGTAACCCTTCTATTAATTACAATAAAAAAAATATATGTGGAAAAAAACACCTCAATAAACTGTTCTGACCCAGAACTGAGCTTCCTTCTCCCTGATCGTGCTCCAGTCTGCCTCTGTAAGGGTAACACTTCTAAACTCAAATATGATATGACTCAGAAAGATACGAGGTAGTTCTCAGGAAGCCCGCTCCAACGTCCTGTGGCACAAGAGCAGCATGTGCCATGGTGTGCACAGCTAGGGAAAGGCAGGTGGCATCTGAACCTCTTCTTCAGCTTCCCAGCACCCCAGAACACGCTCCAGCCACCCTCCCTCCTTCCCTGCCCCTCACCACTCCCTTCCCTGCCCTGCCCTCCCCAGTGTCTGTAGGGCGGCTGGTTGCATCAGGGCCCCTGACCTCCTGCACGACTGGGTCTCCCAGAGACAAGACCAGCACGGTGAAATATTTAATGACCACACAGAGGCCAGGGCATGTGAGTCAGAAACAACAAGCAGTGGGTTCAGGGAACACGAAGAGCCACAGGGGCTGACGACTGGCAGAGAGCTTCTAGAACACAGCAGAGGGGAGGCATTCAGACTGAGTAAAGCCAGAGGCTGCCCCGAGACAGGTACCTCAGAAAAGCCAGATGAAGGAGGAGCAGATGGGATTTTGAAGACAGTGGAGAGGCACCTCGCTTGTCTTGAGCCAGGCTACACAACAGGAAACAGAAGCAGGGAAACATCAGAGAAGCAGCAACCCCACTGAGATCTCTTCTAGGCCCGGCTGGGGAGGGCAGGGGCAAAAACCTAACCCACTACTGCCTGATCTCCTCCTTAGCCCTAGGAAACAGGACGGGGACATAATTAGGATGAGCCAAGCCCTTCATCTCCTGAAGGGAACAGGTGCCAGTGCGGACACAGTGTGACTGGCCAGGAAGTAGCTCAGTGTCCAAACTCACCCAACAGGTCTGAAGCACTGGGATTCCCAACACTGAGGAGTGGGGCATGGGGGGAGAAAAGGAGGAAGAGAGGGCAGGGAAGTGGGAGGGCAGGGAGGGAAAAGGAGAGACACTGGCTGTACTGGTCTCAAGTTGCCTTCTTTTCACTGCATCTTCACCTGGCCCTCCTGGCAGACAGCAGAGCCCTTTGGTCTAGCCGTGTCTGAGACTAACCCAGCTGCTGTTCTCATGGACACCTGCCTTGGGCCCAATTGACCTGGACAGAGCTGCCCTGGTGACTTCTCATAGCTACTACAGGGTGGGTCCCAGCACGTCCTCAATGCTTGCTGTCCCCCCAAATCCCTCTCACACGCAGTTTTCTCTCTGCAGCAGTCTTACCCTTCCCTCCTTTACCCATCCCTCTTCTTAATTTTGTAGGACTTGCATTGCATCCTTGACTGCATTCTCGCTCTTCTCTTCATTGGTCTGCGCCTGTCCCCTTGACCCTGCCCCACCACTTTCCAGTACCTGCTTCCTGATGTTTAGTGTACTGAACTTGGATTTTGCCTTTCTAAGGAATGACTCTATTTGAGATCGCTCTTGAATGGACCATACTTCAATTCATACAAATCAAAACAACATGGAGATTCCCCCTGACCCCAGTAGGAATGGTCAGGATCAAGAAAATAAATAACAGACACTGACAAGGATAGGGCCAAAAAGGGAACCCTAATGTGCTGTTGGTGGGCATGTAAACTTCTTCAACCACTGTGGAAGGCAGTGTGGAGGTACCTCAAAAAAAAAAAATTAAACATGTAGCCAGGCATTGGTGGCTCATGCTTGTAATCCTAGTTACTCAAGAGCCTGAGATCTGAGGATTGCAGTTCAAAGCCAGCCTGGGTGGGAAAGTCTGTGAGACTCTTATTTCCAACTAACCACCTAAAAAACAGAAGTAGAGTGCTAGCCTTGAGCAAAAGAGCCTAGGGACAGTGCCCAGGCCCAAGTTCAAGCCCTACTTCTTGCCTGGGCTGGCTTTGAACCGTGATCTCAGATCTCAGCCTCCTGAGTAGTTAGGATTACAGATACCAGTGTAGCTGACTAGCATATATTTTTTTATGGCTTATTGAGCCTGAGGCAAATGGATTCCAGCAAAGTGAAAGAACAACCAATAAATGCAGCTTTTGTATGCCAGGCATGGTGGTTCATGCCTGTAATCCTAGCTACTCAGGAGGCTGAGATCTGAGGATTGTGGTTCAGGCACTAAAGTCTGTGAGACTCTTATCTCCAATTAACCACTAGAAAACCGGAAGTGGTGCTGTGGCTCAAGGGGTAGGGCAGCAGCCTTGAGCTGCAGAGCTCAAGCCCAGAGTCCAAGCCCCATGACACCCCCCCCCACACACACACACACGCACACACACCAAGCTCTTGTATGAGCTGCCTTTGTGGGTTGTGCGGGGAAACTTCAGGCCCGCCCTCTGATGGTACAGTGGGGCAGAGGGAGGCTGCTAGAGACATCCTCTAAAAGTTCCAGGGAACCTCAGCCCGGAAAGGGGAGAGAGCTGCAGACAGGCTGGAAGAGCTGGACCAGGGGCCACACTGGGCGGGGGCAGGGGGACCCCCACACCATCGCTCCACCTGAACCCACATCTTACCACAAGCTCACATGCCACTGTGCTCCCACATATAAAGCCCCTTCTCATCCTGCTAAACTCTGTCCCGGTGTTAGTGACACAGTCTTTGTTGGTGGTGATCTGAGTGCAGACTCTGTCCTTTTACCGTCTTTCTTTACCTAGAGTAGATTGCCAAGGGAAATGCTTCCTGTGAGGGGAGCAGTCAGTCTCTTCCCAAGAGCCGTGCACTGACTGTCCCTGCTAGCAAGACGGATCCTAAGGACCAGACATTTGTGTGTCACTCCACGACCTCCGCTTTCCCCGGGGAGAGGACAGGGGAAATGTCCATTAGCTGTGAATTAGCTAATACCATACCAGATGAGCCCAGACTCCTCAAAGAGCTTTCCGAAGGCATTTCTCAAAGCGCCAAGCATCCTAATTTTCATAATTAGGTAATGATCACATCCTTTGGGGGTGGAGTGCTGCAGGGACGTTCGGGCTCTCTGCAGAGTATGAAACCCAAGAGATGGAAGTGACATCACCGGCAAGATTCTCTCCCTTCACCCCCATCGTTCACTCGTGGTCAAAGGTACATTTAGCAAATGATTCTTCTGAAAAGAAGTTCTCTTTTTATCAGGCAAGTTCACAGAAGTATTTCACAAGGCACCCCAGACCAAAAAGAATGAAAAAGAGGAGATCAATTCCACTGCTGTGAGAGGATCTAGGTCAATTTCATAGATTCATCCCCACAGGAAATCCACAGAAGTACAAAACAGGGGAGACAGTACTTAAAAGAAAAATCACACTAGCTACTATAATAAGTTAAATTGCTGTATGTTTGCTCATCAATAAATAGAAAATATCCCAAGTGTTTATCAAAATCAATGTCTTATAGAAGCTTCTATAGGCTTCCAGTATTGTAGTTTAGAAAAACTTACACAACCATCCTCTAAAGATAAGAAGCAAAGCCATGGTCGGCAAAATCTCTCCTTTTACTCCTCAGGATTCCAATCGATGTTACTGAACAAGCTGTTGCACTCAATTCACCCTGATTAACCTTGGCCCAATCACTGGAAACTTTGTGGTTCTGGGACCAGGGTTTTAATTGTCTCCCTAATGAACTTGGATGGTGGCTGGGGAAGTGCACACAGAATCTTTCCTGTAGGATGTGCTGTCAAGATAAAGATCCCACTAACCCACCTTGGAAATCTCCATCTCAAATTGGTTTCTTGTCTTCACTTCTCTGTTAGCGTGAGCTGATCCCTGTTTCCTTTCTCTGTAAGTATTGCTTTTCTGCAGGGCCCAAACATATAAACAAAGTTTATAAGTTTAGATGTTTCAGTCAAAACTCTGATTATTTTTGTATCCATCCCCTCTCTGCAGTAAGAACAGGACCTAGGTACAAAATTTATGAACATGCCAAAAGAGAAAAAAAGAAGACCACAGTAATCAAGATAAATAATGTCTTAAGGCAATGCTTTTCAAACAGAAAATGAATGTGAAGAAAAGAACGCCATGATAAATAAAATAGCAAAATGGTAGTCTCTCAGCGCCGGCAGCAGCCTCTGCAGTGGCCTTTCATAGAAAGTAGCACTCAGAACATGATCGGTTGGTTTTTCTGCTTTCCTGGTGACAGGTGCCTTCTCACTTGCCTGGTGGCAAGTGCCACCTCTGGGTGACCTGTGGCTCTGGATTCAAGAACTGAGAGCTCCTTTCCTCTCCTCCACCACAAATGACACGTTTCAACCTTGCACTGAATGACTAAGTCAAATCCACATGACATGAGCAACCGTCAACTTTTCTCATTTCAAGCCACCCGGGTTCTGCAGGATGCTTATTACAGCAGCTAACCAAGCCTCTCGGGCCAACACAGACTACAAGCAAGGTTCTCAATAAAGAACAGGAACTCAGGGTTTTCAAGGAGACAAACAAAGCTGTCCCTTAGCAACCAGACTGGCCACTAAAACTTCCTGCCTAAGAGCAAACTGGCTTCTTTCTGTTCCTTAAAGCCTTGTAGATAGACAGATATAGATTTGAAATTTTCTGTTATCTCTTACAAGCACCTAGGATTTGAGACCACTCGTGAGCAAAATCTTACTTGCCATGTCTATAAAATAAAGTTAGAAATACCTCCCGTGCAGGATGGTTAAATGAAGCAATGCTTGAAAATGCCTGATACATGGCTGATAACACATTTTAATCCAGCTGTGCTCACATGGAACCTGATATGCTCATGGAAAAACATATCCTTCCATCACCCCCAGCTCAGCTCCAAGGACTGGAAAGTCTGCGGCTCGGAGTGCCCTCTGGTGGCAGTGGAGTGTAACTACCTCAATAACCCTGGGTTCTACAATTTCCTTGTATAAAATAATTTTGTCACCTGACACTGGGCAGACAATCCCTATCCAAGTGAGTTCCCTATAACCAGAAACAGGGAAGAAAATAGAATCAGGATAATTTTGAAAAGAAAATGGGTCATAATTTACCCAGTGGTCCAGAAACAAGGACTTGCTAAATCCACCAGCACAACGATGTTCATTGCAGCACTATTTACCATAGCAAAGATATGGAACCAACCCAGATGTCCCTCAGTTGATGAGTGGATCGACAAGTTGTGGTATTTGTACACAATGGAATTCTATGCTGCTGTCAGAAAGAATGACATCACCCCATTTGTAAGGAAATGGAAAGACTTGGAAAAAATCATATTAAGTGAAGTAAGCCAGACTCAAAGGAACATAGGCTCAATGGTTTCCCTCATTTGTCACAATCAGTAGAAACCTTGGGCTCTATTAGCAGAGATTTGCAATAGAGCAAAACCTAGATACATAAGGCCATAGAGTATGACGCTAAATGAAAGGACCTCCAGAATATAGAAACAAAAGCCATATGATGAGTGATTGTTGTCCTTAATGTACTATGTTATCTCTCATCTCTTTTGCTGCCCCTTGGTTATCTTGTATGGTCACAGTATTTTACCTGGTTATCTGATATATTGTATATATGCTACTAATTTGGTTATTTGAAATAGGATAGGGAAGAGGGAAAAAAAGATGAGAGGCTGGGGTGAGGGGAGGGAAATGGGGACCAAGACATGAGAAGGGGTATCAATGTTTGTGAAGTAATGCACCTTCTATCTTGTGAATATAACGTAACCTTTCTATTAATTACAATAAAAAAAACATATGAAAAAAGAAAGCGGGTCATAGTAAGGTCGATGTAATGGATGGACTAATGCTTGCATTCTCTCAAATGTCACATGCTCAAATCATCAAAACTCCCCTCCCAGCCCTCCAAGAAGCTGATATTTCGAGAATAATGAGGCCATGAGAGGAAACCAGGAGCTGTCATTCTGTAAAAGAGCCCCAGAGACACTAGGGCCTTCTGTGACAGGAACAGCTGGAATTCAGGGAGAAGATGTCATGTGACTAGAAAGCCACTCTCCCCAGATGCCAGTACCTTCACCCCAGACTTACTGTGAGGACCTTCTATTCTTTAGAAACCACTCAGCATACAGCGTGGTGTTAGATTGGCCTGCACTTACTGGGACATGTAAATATTCCCAGAATCTGGCTAATGGGCCAGAGAAATATCCTATTGACATTGAGCAAACTTTAAAACAAGCTCACACTACCAGTAGGCTGGCTTGCCGTTACTTGGAGTGTTGCATTCCTGCAAAATTATTTTTTGTCCGTGTTCAGTGCAGGAGAATGGATATTCCATTGCATCTAAGTACAAACAGCCCCCCAACACCCACAGACATTATTCAGCAGGTGTCACTCCAACCTAATCCTAACACAGATCGGCAAACTCCTGCCTTCGTTCAGACAATTCCACACTGGGCTTCGAAAGAGGACACACACTGGGGCCAACATGGCTTGGCCAGCGTCCTGGGACTATGATGGCAACATGTAACCAGAGTACTGGGCCAGAAGGCCAACCTGCAGAATCCCGCGGGTCAGTTATCCACGTGAAGACACGAGAAGTGAGAGAAGAGCTCGTGCACTGTGGGTCTGCTGGGAGAAGAGGCAAAGTTGCTCCATCTCCACGGTTCAGACATGAGCCTCTCTGCCCCCCTGGGGTCTGCTCCCACTCCTTTCCACTTGAGTCCTGCCCCGTGTGCTTCAGAACATCGTAGATACAAGTACTACATCATAAATGTCACCATGTTGCCAGTACCCGCTGCACCTAGCTCATGTGGGCAAAGCTACCACCGAACCCCCATCCCCTCTGATAGCATCAGGTGCCACTGCAGGCATATTGCTCAGCATAGGCCAAGGCTTAGCCAATTACATCCTACCGATCAAAGCTGGTCTGGTTTTGTAAATAAAGTTTTATTGGACGACAGCTACCTCACCCATTCACCTAAGGGCTGTGGCTAGGTATTTGAGGGGCTTGGTTGTTTTTTCTTTTTTGTCCTGGTCTTGGGACTTGAACTCAGAACCTGGGCATTATTTTTTTCACTTAACGGTAGCACTCTACCCCTTGAGGCACAGCTCTGTTTCTGACTTTTTGGTGGTTAATTGGAGATAAGAGTCTTACAGACTTTCCTGTCTCAGGCTGACTTTGAACTGCGGTTCTCAGATCTCAGCCTCCTGAGTAGCTAAGATTACGCAGGTAAGATACCAGCACATAGTGTGTGGCTGCCTTTGCACTACATTGACAGGGTAGTAGCTGTGACAAGGACTATATGTGGCCACCAAATCTAATGTACGCCTATCAGGCTCTCCATGGAGTGAACTGGCTGCTTCCTGACCCTCCCAGCTGAAAACCAGCCGTGGTGGCAGCAAGGCTGCTCTGACTGCCCCTCCCCTCCCTCTCTCTCTCCTCGCAGTGTTTCTGGTAAGTGTCTCCCAGGGACAAGGTTTCCCCAACTCTCCTTTGTCTCAGTGGGATTCTCCCAGAGTGCCCAAAGTTCAGTGGGAGCCCACCAGCAGCGTCCCAGGGACCCACCAAAGTGCCCGGCTTCCTGTCCAGCCCCGAGACCGTGGCTCTGCTGTTGGTTCTCCCTGTGCATGCAGCCGGGTGCTAGGGCTGTGGTAGGCACACCAAACTGAAGGGTACTGAGGAATTATGTTCCTATCGCTCCTGGGAAGCATGGGGACTTGACTGCATGCTTTCCTGGCTCATGTGTGTTTTCTGCACAGCTCAGGACCTGATGCTAGCAGAGGGGGTGAGTGTTCTGTGGTAGCTTTGCACACAAGAGCGAGGTGCAGAGGGTACTGGCAACGTGGTGACAATTATGATCCAGGTGCCTCTGGATTCCAGGGCTGGCATGGAACCCCGGCATCTCTGCATGAGGGTCTGGAAAGCTCCAGGGATGGACTCGAGTTCACAAAGGGCAGGCCCAGGCCAGGCGCACCCGTGAGAAAGGTGAGCGTGACTCCAGCTTCCGTGGGGTCCTACTGCTGTCCAGCTGGGAGACTGGGAGAAGAAGCCACGCAGACCTATAAAACGTGGAACATATAAATCTCATCCAACTCGCCACGTGGCAGAGAGTGCAGAAGGTGGAAAGGCCCGAGAATTTCTTCACGGGGAGGGGTGCCAGAGGCAGATGGCCTGCCCAGAGGACACGCTTTCATCATCTGACAGCAAACAGCAATCCTAGAACACCTCAACAAGCTCTTCCAAGATGTAGGTGTTTGCAAAAGGGCTGGCACTGCCCACGCAGAGATGCTAAGAACAGGCAGAATGAGCACTGGAGACTGGCATTCGAGGGAGAGCCCCAAGGGAGCCGTCTGCAAGACCTGAGAGGACCCACACACTGAGCAAGCCTATCTGAGTTATCTCAACACACATGGCTGGCCACACACACACACACACACACACACACACACACACACACACACACCACCCAAACAACACTCCTTTGGGTCCCTGGAGGCAGAGCCTGAGAGAAGACTGAGGTGTCTGTGAGGTCCTGAGAGCATGTCCAGCAACAGAACATGGGGAGAAAGCGGCAGGAAGGTGGATGTGATGTCTCAGGTCCCCAGGGCCCTGATCTCTGGGAGTGGCTGTCACGGTCCACTCGTGCAAAGCAAGTACATAGGCAAGATGGGGACCTGGAGGGGGAAAGCGGCCGGAATAAGAGGAAAATCAAGACGACAAGAATGATGAACTCAGCATCAGAAGCCAAGTCTCCACCCTGACCCAGATGGAGGCTGCAAGAGGGGCAGGACGCTCCTCGGGATCTGGCCTAAAGCCCAGCAGGATGGACAGTGCCACCTACTGGCAACCGGCGCTGAGCTCAGGTTTGTGCACCCAGGCAGTGGATGGTGTGTGGCCTGGGAGGCAACCACACACAGCCACAGCTATCCCAGAGCAGGGAGAGCCGGCTCAGAGACGCCAGAGGGCCAGGTAGACAGCAGCCCATGCAAAATTCCTAGGACCCAACAGCTGGGAGCTCCCCTACAAAAACACATTGCTGCAGGATGGAGGGAAGAAGGGAAACAGAAATGGCCACGTGAGAGTCTGGCAGGATACCGGGCCTTGGTCTCGAAGCTGCAGCTGCTGCTGCTGGTGGTGGTGGTGGCGCTGGTGTCTTGCCCAAGTAAAGCACATCACAAGACTGACCACCTTTGTGGGTGCACACGTGGGCACGTACAAACGTGTGTGTGCAAATGTGTCCTGAGTGCATGCGTGGCGTACATATATGCACACGGGAGCCTCTTCTGAATCAAGCTTTGTCTCTAAGGCTGGCAGAATGGCCTGGGGCTTCCTCTGGGTCATAGAGACCTCCAGAAATGGCTCCTTGGGCTTTTGTCCTTCACTGTTCGTGTCTGAGGGCTGAGGCAGAGACCAAAAGACTGAGCTTAGGTGTCAACCTTTGCAATGAGGCCAAGTCTTCAACCTACTACACAGATTTCCTTATGATCTTTCCTATAGCCCGACCTATAAATCCTAGATGCAAACTACTGTCTGAAAACTTCTCCCAGCACACGCTAACCCCCTGCAGTCCTGTGGGGGCCCAACCCAGTTAAGACCCCATGTGCCCAGTGTGATGCTTGCAGCGGCCCTGAGGCTTGTGAGCAAGGCCTGTTTTCAGGCTCAAAGCCAGATTCTCTGACGTGGAGCCTGGGAGCTCTGCAATAAACTACTCAAGAAAGCCAGAAGTGGTGGTTTGGCTCAAGTGGTAGACAGAGCATTCACCTTGAGCTGAAGAAGCTCAGGCACAGCACCCAGGCCCAGAGTTTAGTTCAAGCCCCAGGACTGGCAAAATGGAAGGAGGAAAAGGGGAAGGAAGAAGAAGAAGACAAAGAAGAAGAAGAAGAAGAAGAAGAAGAAGAAGAAGAAGAAGAAGAAGAAGAAGAAGAGGAGGAGGAGGAGGAGGAGGAGGAGGAGGAGGAGGAGGAGGATGAGGAGGAGGAAGAGAGGAGAGGAGAGGAGAGGAGAGGAGAGGAGAGGAGAGGAGAGGAGAAGATGGGAGGGGTGAAGACGAGAAAGAGGAGAGAGGACAGAGGGAAGGGCAGAGAGGAGGAAGGGAGGGAGGAGGGGAAGGCAGAGAGGGATGGGGAGCTCTGGAGCATGTGCAGATTGCCTTGGGGCTGGGGAGGGGCTCCTGTCCCCACAGTGGTCAGCAGGTCCCAGACTTGCCCCTTCCCCTAGGTGCTGCAGGGCTCTTGGAGCCCCGTCCACTGAGATACAGAGTCCACCGGCACGTGCTCCGGTTCTCTTTCTCCCCCACAGCTCTTCCTCCACCAGGATAAGGCATGGAGGCCAAGGCTGGTGGCCAAAGGGCAGAGAAGGCCTCCCGGAGGCAGAAAGACACGTGACCAGAGTCTGGATCTGAGCTGTGGAAACAACTCCTAGAAATCAGCCTTGCAAACCAGGGTCTCCCCTCTAAGTTCCACGTGGGGAGAGAGAAAAGATTTTCCTGTTGTTACATTCCAAATAAAATCAAGAGCGTGGGCTCAGAGCAAAGAATTCAGTCCATAGTGACTGGTAAAGATAAGAAAAATCGTCCTGGGGGAAGGCTTCCTTCAAATCAAACACAGCAAACGGATATTTGAGACTCAAGGGCCCCGAAGCCGTGCAGATGTGTCTGAATGTCTGGGAAGGAGCTGACTCCTGGCTCATGAGCCATGTAGGATGGAATCCCAGGCCTCATTGATAAGATGAAACAAAACCAATGGGGTGTGCATACACATTGATAGATGAGAGATAGATAGACAGACAGACAGACAGTATTGGCACATGGAATCCCACCCATTACAGAGGCGGAGAAGCCCAATGACCTGTTTTCTGCATGCTAGAGAAGCAGGAAAGCCAGAGGTATGCTTAAAGATCTTGGAGCTGGAGTGCTTGTGGGATACGTTCCAATCTGACCTGAAGGGCTGAGAAGTAGGAGAGCGGAGAACAGACTATCAGTGCCACAGCTCAAGCCATGAGGGGCAGGGGAGAGGAAGAGGGAAGAGACAGAGACAACGTATGTTCTCTTCCCCCACCTTTCTGGTCATGTTAAGACCCAAGGCCCCTGAGCCATGCACCACCTGTCCCTCCACACACAAAGGCTGTGTGCTGGGCGCCTGCGCTCAGAAATCCACACCCTGATCGCACAGAAGTCATACACAACTGGATAACCAGTCAAGTTACTGCATCAATTGAGTGTCTGGGGCCTTCTGAAGCACGGAAATGGGAGCAGAACTCAGCTGGACAGAGGGGGTGGGGGTGACCCAGCCCCAAGAGAACCCATGTGTTGGAGTGGAGTGCTGAGGAAGGCTGGGGTGAAGAGATTTTATTTACTTTGAGCCCAGAAACCACCAGGAAACTCAAGCTGGAGACTAGAAGAGGACCTGGCAAAGCCTGTGGATGTCCAGCTAGAAATTCTGTCCTCACAGGGCTCCCAGCCTGACTTCTAGCGGCGTTGCCTGGGGATTCTCCATGACCTCAGAGGACCCTGCCTGGGACAGGAACCCGAGTCAGGGTGCGTGGCCCCAGGCCAGGCAGGTCCTCTCGGGGGAAGCCGGTTCATCCTTTTCCCAAAAGTACTGCCAGTATTGCCTGAAAGTGGCAAAATGAACTTCTCTGCCATTAGCAGAAACGAGAGTTTGTGAGCTAAATTAAAGTCAATTATAAAACAATAACGAAAGTACGATTTCCGCACACCGGAGTTTTATGGTTGTGAAATTTGTACCTACCACGTGAGAACTGTAATTGCAATTCGAGGAGACATGTGATATATGCCATATCTGTTGTGTTTTATGACTTCTGAAGAAGCATGTGTGCCCAGTGGAGCTCCTGTCTCTGTTTATAGCTCAACCTCTCTGTCTCACAGGTTACCTGACTCTTTCCCACAAACCCAACTTCCCTTAACTGTATTTGTTATGATTCTTCCTTGAAAGTGACAAAAGCCCTAACTCAAATCAGTTAAGAAAAGTAAAAGCAAATTCTGTGTTCACACAGAGGGCTCTATTGCTTCAGGTACAGCTTGATTCAGGACACATCATGTCACAGGGATGGGTCTCGGGATTTCCCAGCCCAGCCTCTTCGGGCTTGGCCCATGCTCGAGACCCTAGAATTCAGCCACAGTTTCAGAGTCAGACCAGGCAGAGCCGTGGGGAAGGGGTCCTCCCTTGACGTCTGCAGGCCTTGCCGGGCGCTCTGACTCCGCCTTCCCGACCAGTTCCAACCCCAACCTAGAAGTCATTGTCCTTAGCTCCAGTGGGGGACAGGAGTGTCACAGGACCACCAGGGACGCCAACCGCTGTAGTCGGAATGCATCACTGAGGAATGATGGCACAGGGGCTCCCAGGGGAGGAGAAATACTGGTGGCAAGAGCAAGTCTTTATGAGCTGTCCAGACTAAAACCATTGCTTTTCCGTCCCAAGCAGGAAAAGCCCTCCCCCTCTCCCTCCTCCCCCATCTCCCTGCTCCCCATCCCTCCTCCCCCTCTCCCTCCTCCCCCATCTCCCTGCTCCCCATCCCTCCTCCCCCTCTCCCTCCTCCCCCATCTCCCTGCTCCCCATCCCTCTTCCCCCTCTCCCTTCTCCCCCATATCCCTGCTCCCCATCCCTCCTCCCCCTCTCCCTCCTCCCCCATCTCCCTGCTCCCCATCCCTCCTCCCCCTCTCCCTCATCCCCCATCTCCCTGCTCCCCATCCCTCCTCCCCATCCCCCTCCTCCCCTGGCCCCCTCCCACTTCCCCTCCTACTCATCCCCCTCCCCCCTGCCCCCCTCCCACTTCCCCTCCTCCCCATCCCCCTCCTTCCCTGTCCCCCTCCCACTTCCCCTCCTACTCATCCCCCTCCTCCCCTGCCCCCTCCCACTTCCCCTCCTCCCCATCCCCCTCCTCCCCTACCCCCCCTCCCACTTCCCCTCCTACTCATCCCCCTCCTCCCCTGCCCCCCTCCCACTTCCCCTCCTCCCCATCCCCCTCCTTCCCTGTCCCCCTCCCACTTCCCCTCCTACTCATCCCCCTCCTCCCCTGCCCCCTCCCACTTCCCCTCCTCCCCATCCCCCTCCTCCCCTGTCCCCCTCCCACTTCCCCTCCTACTCATCCCCCTCCTCCCCTGCCCCCTCCCACTTCCCCTCCTACTCATCCCCCTCCTCCCCTGCCCCCCTCCCACTTCCCCTCCTACTCATCCCCCTCCTCCCCTACCCCCCTCCCACTTCCCCTCCTACTCATCCCCCTCCCCCCTGCCCCCCTCCCACTTCCCCTCCTCCCCATCCCCCTCCTTCCCTGTCCCCCTCCCACTTCCCCTCCTCCCCATCCCCCTCCTCCCCTACCCCCCTCCCACTTCCCCTCCTACTCATCCCCCTCCCCCCTGCCCCCCTCCCACTTCCCCTCCTCCCCATCCCCCTCCTTCCCTGCCCCCCTCCCACTTCCCCTCCTCCCCATCCCCCTCCTCCCCTACCCCCTCCCACTTCCCCTCCTCCCCATCCCCCTCCTCCCCTGCCTCCCTTCTATACCCCCCTTTCTATACCTGGGCTGGAGTGACTCTACCCACTTGATGCCTGTGTTCTGATGAGTTGCACTGAGGAAGCACACTACCAGAGTTCCCTGCAGACCCCCGTGGATGCTTCAAACTTCACAAAGCTCACAACCCCATATAAAAATCATGACTTTTCTACATCCACACCTAGGGTAAAATTTAATGTGTAAATTAAGCACAGTGAGAGATCAATAATAATAAAATAGGAAGCCGGTACAGTGGCTGACATCTGACATCCTAGCTACTCAGGAGGCTGAGATGTGAAGATCAAGGTTCAAAGCCAGCCTGGGCACAAAAGAATGTGACACTCTTCTCTCCGATTAACCTCTAGAAAATGGGAAGTGGGGCTTGGCTCAAGGGTAGGGCAGAAGCCTTGGGCTGAAGAGCTCAGGGACAGCATCCAAGCTGAGTTCAAGTCTCATGATCCACAAAAAACAAGAATGATAGTAATAAAATAGGGCAGCTACAATGCACTGTAACAGATGAGAATTATGTGATTGTGGGTTCTCCCTCTCAAATTATCTTGTGTTTTATTTGGGGCTCATATTTGATTGTGAGTAACTAAACTATAGGAAACAACACCACACATAAATAGGAGACTCGTGTCCATACAGCTTCACTGTAGCAGAGAATAGGGTTGATGGTTTTTTGATGCAGTGGTCATGTTTTATTCTAGAGCATCAACATGGTCTCCACCTGTGTTCCTAGCTACAGTAATCCTACTCCTCCTGTTTCTCCTCCTCTTCCTCCCCCTCCTCCTCCTCTCCTCTTCCTGCTCCTCCTCCTCCTATTTCTCCTCCTCTTCCTCCTCCTTCTCCTCTTCTTCCTCCTCCTCTCCCCCAGGCTTCTTACAGTCCTGCATTTTGCTGGTTAATTGGAAATGGAGTCTTATAGACTTTTTTGCCTGGGCTGACTTTGAGCCTCTGACCTCAGCCTCCTGGCGAGTTAAGATTACAGCCTGACTCACAGTCTCCTTCTTGATGAGGAAACTCCACGGTTCACCTGTGGGCTGTCCATCTTCTGCAGTAGTCAACTAGAAACAGCATCCCTCAAGTCCTCCCAGAACATGCCTAATGGCGAAGATGTCCTTCAAACACACCCAGAGAGAAGAGGGGGCCTTCCACAAACTAGAACAAACACCCTCACCAGGAACCAACTATGCTGACACCCCTGGCTTGGGACTCTAGGCCTGCATAACTCTAAGAAAGAAAGGTCTCTTCCTTAAGCCATCCACTCTATGGTGTTTTGTTACAGCAGCAGGAAGAAACTTAGCCATCTGGCTTTAAAAAAATTGGATGAAGAGTTGTTTAGGGAATGAGAAGGAAGAGGGAAACCATTGTTCTTAATGGGACTATTTTTCCAGCCCATGTAGATATAAATCCACTCTTACATACTAGTGAAGGTTGTTCTCAAACACAGCTTGCATTTGAAGGTTATTTAAATCATCGAAATGTATTCAGATTTGCAAATCAGCCAGAAGTGCTGCGGCCACACTGATGTAAACAGGGAACAGGTGCAGGACGCCGTGACTGACGACCAGCTGGGCGGCGCTGACAAATGGGAGAGGTGGAAGGGAGGTAGGCACAGCCTCGTTATTGAGTGATCTATCTAGATATATCCAGGCAGAATGATGCTGAGTGATGACAAATGGGAGAAGAGAAAGAGAAGCAGGAACAGCCTAGCTACTGAGTGATCCGCATAGATATATGCAATTAGGAAGTGCATCCATCAGGTTTCCATCAGAGAAGTCTAACTGAGGATTTGCACACCTCGCCATATGAATATGAGTGTATACACACACACATGCATGTACATATATATATCTAGGACTAACATACCATTGCCCATAAATAGGCACCACTAAGTGCCCTAGAAATGTACATCCTGGCTATTTCTTCCCTGCCTCCTGGCTGCCATGGCGCCAGCGAAGCTCTCAAAGGTGCAGATGCCAAAATAATCCTTCTTCCTTTCCATCGTTTTTCTCAGGCAGCCCTCCTAGAAAGGTCAGGGGTAGAAGAGGTGACATGAATGGCATGCCTCTTGCTTGTGTGCCTATGCACTGGCAACCTAGCACACACACTTGCACGCCTATGTGTACTTATGAACACACATTTACACACACACACACTCACTCTCTCCTCGTCGGTAGTTATTAAGATATAAATTTCGTTAGATGGGGCTGTGTATACCTATAACCCCAGCAATTGAGAGGCTGAGACGAGAAGATCCTTGGTTTGAAGGCAGCCTGGACTACATAGCGAGATTCCGCTTGCACAAAGAAAGCGAAGACTCAACTCATCCAACCCTGTCCCAACTCACAGAGACCACTGAGTCCCAGTGCCTCGACAAATGCTTGTGTGATTAAACAAATTAAAGGCCCTGGAAAATACATCTCACTCCAAATGTTTGGGACTTGTGTTATTAAAAACATCAGTCTTTCTCTGCCTATGAAACTTGGAAGGAGTGGAGAGTCACCACATGAACCAGCTCTCCCTGGCAAGCTAAGACCGCACAGCACAACAACGCGGAACCACATTCTGGGGCTGAGACACATGGTCCATTGTGATGCAAGAAGGGTTCTTCCTGTGCCTCCCTGGGCTCCCACAGTCACAAACGAGAGGTGTGACTGGTGTGGGGTGTTTGGAAGAAAAGGTCGGCACATGGCTCTCTGCAGCCTGACTCTAAACGTCCAGCCCAGACATGGAATTCCATTCCAGCCCCACACAGGCTCCATCTGTGAGCTACACTGGCTGAACAGCCTTGGCCGAAACTTTGAATATTTCTGAACCTCATTTCCTCATCCTCTATTAAGAGGGGGCAAAGGAGAAAGGGATGGAAGAAGGAAGACTGGGAATAAATAAAATGCAGGCAAGATGGGCTGTACATGCCACAGAACTGAGAAAAATAAGGGAAGAGGTAGGTGGAGGGGGGAGTGAAGAAGCTGAGGGAATGACACAGATCAAAGTGCATTAACTACATAAACTGCTTTGTTAAATGACAAAAAATAAATATATAACCCCCAAATTAAGAAAAATAAGGAAAGGGAGGGTGGGAGAGTGGGTAAGAATATTAAAAGGTATGACATTGATCAAGATGTACTGTATCCATAAACTACTCTGTTGAATGGCAACTGCTTTCTACAACTGCTTTAAATGTATATAAAAAATAATAATATATTAAAAAAAAAACAGGCAGGGGGCAAGAGTTTGGTCTAGTGGTAGAGTGCTTGCCTAGCATGCACGAAGACCCGGGTTCAATTCCTCGGTACCATATACATAGAAAAAAAAGCCAGAAATGGTGCTGAGGCTCAAATGGTAGAGCTCTAGCCTTGAGAAAGTCCAAGGACAGTGCTCAGGCCTTGAGCTCAAGCCTAGGACTGGCAAAAAATAAAAACAAATTTAAAAAAACAGGCAATCTTTCTCGTTCTCTTTTCCCTTTCTTCTCTCTGTCCTTCTATCCTTTCTTCCCTCCATAGGGTAGAAATATCTATGCTTAGGCCTCCCAGCATGTGGAATTCTGATATAGCAGCCTGAACACTTTGAGACATCAGCCTTGTTCTAAATGACCAATGTGCTGAAGGAACTTCAAGAAAAACTTAATAAAGTGCAATTAAGAATGCACTCTTAATTAGTTAACTGATTCACCTCACTTTTGCTGTACGCTATGTGCCAAAAGCATAGTCTAACTTTTCCACCTAGTACTTTAATTATCTTCGGGATGAGCTGTGTGTTGTTACTCTTTCCACTTGACAAATGTGGAACCATATGGCTACCAAGAAGATCAAGCACCCGAGATGCCAGCAAGTAGGAGTCATGTGAATGGGAGACTCCGACCCTGCCCCGCCTCCTCCAGGATTTGCTTTCTCAGGTAGATGTGGGTTAAAGGACAACGGTTCGTTCTGTAAATCTGTGTCCCTGGCTTTCCACACACCTCAGAAGCACACTGCATGCTGATTGTGTGAGCATTCACGGGGCAGCATTACTCTGACGGCATGCCCTGTGCCCTGAAGCCCAATCTAGCTCTTCAAACAGTTCTGCTGTTTCCTAACCATGCCTCTGTCTGTCCCAAGCTCACCAGCTGGCCAATCACGACAGCCACCCACACCCCATGCATGCTAGGGTTATAGTTTCTTCTAAAGATCACTTTTTCTACAATTCTCCCAGCTCCCAACTGGCTGGAGAATTCCTTTGACAGGAGAGGCTGGCTTAGCACATAAAGAATGACTCAGACAAGGCCTGAAAACTAAACAAGGGAAAGGGTGTGGTTTGTAAAAGTTGGAAATAATCAAATTCCATATTTGCAGAAGCACTGAGAAAAGAGTGAGGTGGGGGAAGGGAGAGGACCTGACACCATCATGAACAAACAGCACCACAGAGAACTTTCCCGATTATATCAGGACTCTGTGTACAAAAGTGTTGAAAGAACCTCTGAACATGGTTAGCATTTCCATAAATGCCACCGTGCCCTTCCTGATAACCAAGGGAAAAGCTCCATGTGCTGAGAATGCCCAGTGCTATGAGCAAGTGAGGGGCAGGTAGAAATGACAAACTGTATTGTCACTTACAAAATTGTCTATTATATGTAGGTATGGCCAGCTCAGACCTATTAAAAATAAGCTCATTATTGTAAAGGACATTTCCTTAGGTATCTTGTTTGCATTTCTATGAGCTATATATAGTAAATAGCAAATATATAGTGAGAGATACAGAAGATATAATTTCTAAAATGTTGGGTGAATTTGAAATATTCCCTTTATATTGAAACGATAACATCCTTTTAAAATGTTTTGTCTTTAAATAGTTGCACAAAGGAAGTGTCATTAACTAAGCAGTTTTTGAATAAATGTGTCTTGATCAATGTCAACCCCTTCTACATTCTCACTTCTCTTCGATTTACCCCTTCCCTTTTCTTAACTTTGTAGTATATACAATGAATTTTTGACTGTATTCTCATCACCTTGACCCCTTCATTTTTCTACCCATCTCCCTTTGGCCTCACCCCATCACTTGCATAAACCCCTTTTCTGGAGCTTAAAATGTTTTACAAAATTAAAAAGATTTTAGCCAGGTGTTGGTGGCTCACGCCTGTAATCCTACCTACTGAGGAAGCTGAGATCTAAGGACCTCAGTTTGAAACCAGCCCAGAAAGAAAAGCCTGTGCATCTGTAATTAGCCAGCAAACATCCGAGGGGAAGTATGGCTCAAGTGGTAGAGTACCAACCATGAGCAAAAACTGAGCAAAAGAAGGGAGAGTGGGCAGGGCACAAAGAACATATTTTGGTTCCATTCCAGTGAGAATCATTGCAAGCCTTAAACTCATGAAGTAGAAACGCATAAGGCATGCTTATCTTTAGAGATACTAACTTCCCAGAAAATGTGGTTCAATCATTCGCACAAAACACATAAATGTAAAATTATTCTCTTTACATGGTTTCAAATTTCAAGCAGGATGTCCTGGCACACACCTGCAATGCCAGCTATGCAGGAGGCCAGGCCAGAAGGATGGTTAGAGACGTGGAGTTCAAGAGTAACCTGAACAACATTACCAGATCTTGTTAGAGAGAGAAAGGGGTGGGGAAGAATAAGAAGGAAGGAAAGAAGGAAGGAAAAGGGAGAAAGGGAGAGAGAAATAGAGAGAATAGAGAAAGAAAGAAACAGAAGGGAGAGAGGGAGGGAGGGAGGGAGGAAGAAAGAAAGAGAGGGAGAGAAAGAAAGAGAGCAAGAAAAAGAAAGAAAGATCCAATTAAAAGCAAAAGACTGTAATCACACATTCCAGAATCCATATACTTGAACAATGAATGATTAAGGAGACAATTCATTTGGCTTTGCCAACCATGACAGAAATCAGGAATGTTGTCATAACTGAAGGACAGACCAGCAAGGGCGGCACAGCCCTGTCTAGTACCATGGGGTTCTGCAAAGACCCCAAGGAAATCCAGCACTTGCATATTACATGACACCTCATCTATCCCCGGAGGCTATCACATAAGCTTGATTTAAGGATGGAATAAGGCAAAATGTATTTTCAACTGTGAGGGACCACAGAAACAGAGGTTATCAGCTTTGAGTGGGTGTTGTTAACTGCTCTGTACAAACTAGGTAAAAAAAAAAAATTTCACACTACCCTGGTCACAGACAACTTCTAGTCTGAATGCTGGGGAGTATTATGTGTCAAGTCTCAGTTATTCGTTGCAAACAGCCTGGCACCAGAAATTGGAATGTGTTTCTATTCATTTCTAAACTTTTATTTAAAACACGAGATCAGGGCTTGAAAATCACATCACTTCAATTCAGAATTACCCTTCATAATCCTTCAAAGAAGTAAGAGATGGTCTCATTATCCCATGCTATATGACCAGTTTTATCCTCTGTGATCAGCTAGTGCTCACATTTTTCATCTTTATGAGATCTTTCTTCCCCTGTGCATGGCACCTAACTCTAATTTAGTCTAATTTTGGATCTGCAAATATAAACTTATGTAGCATTTCACTTATCAGCTCACATAAAGTTATGGCTCGTTTCTAAATTCCTTTCTAGCACACATTATTGTTTGTTGAGTTATTGATCTTACTTGGAAAATTAGAATATTAGCTTCCCAGTCCTTTACATTAAAATGTCATTTGTTAATTTGCATTAATTAGCTGGCATTATGGGCCCACTAAGGATTAACTTTCCTTCTAGCTGTTACTAATTATTAACATTTTTTATCTTTGGGCTTCAAGTATTTGTTTTGATATCCTACTTTTCTATCTGCTCCAAATCATAAGTCACTGGGGAGGAAGCAATTAAGCCACCAGTTTGTCCTGAACTACCCATCCTGGAGGAATCACTTAAATTCTGAACTAGAGTTCTCACCTTTTAACAACTGGTAAAGACCAATCTCTTTCAACATTGAGACTTAAAATGCAGAGACGTCTTGATTTTCTATCATTCTGCTTGACTTTACCTTTGGCAACAAGGAGAACGAGCTGTTGGGGAACACCTTCGTCTCCCTGAGACTCACATACATCCTGGGTCAAGATATGTACCATATTTAAAAGGCCCTTAATCTTGAAAGCAAGAGACATCTTCAGGTGCTTCAGGAACTGCGGGCTGATAGATGGCCCTATCTGAATAGATATGGTGAGTGGACAAGAGGAAGCTCCCCCAGGGCACTTCCACCCCATGAGAACCCACGGCTGAAGACCTGGGCCGGCAGACTCCAAGGTTTACACTGAGACCCCCTGAGAGCGAAGGATGCTCATATTGGGGGTTATGGGCTTTGACCACCAGCAACCCTGGCACATGGCAGCTATTGTAAACCTCAGCTCCGGCAGCAAGAGGGACGCAGAAGGCAGCAAGCAGCCGTCCAAGGAACACCTGCTGCCCTCCAACCTTCCTCCCGGTTGCCGGAAGTCTCAGCCCTATAGCAACAGGTGTCCCAGAGCTCAAGCCCACAGTGACAGGGCCATCGGCCAGGACAGTGGCAAGCGTCACAGTGCCTTGGCCCTTAAAACATACCAGCTTCCTAGAACTCTTCCAGAGTCAAGAGTGTGCAGTCTCTCTTCTCCGCTCTCAGGAGCCTTCCTTCTTCAGCTTAGCTCTGGGGTCTCTCTCTCGCCTTCTCTCTACTTCTGCCAATCCCCATGGTCTCTGAGACTTCTTTTCCCATTGCTTCTGCCCCAGCTGTTCTCGGAACTCTCCAGACACCACCTTACTACTGCCACCCCCTCTGCTGCCACCACCCTGCTGCCACTTTCTCCATCTAATGATGGAGATCTGGTGATGAGGATCAAAAGATGATAAGAAGCCTTCTGTTGAAACTTCAGGGGGCAACACAGGAGGTGTCTTCTGACCCACTCTAAAAGTGAGCTTCACAGCTTTCACGAGCGGGTGTGACACCTTCCTGGAAGTAAAACAGGGTATTTGCACCCATCACAAGCTATTTGCTAGATCACCAGGGGAACTCCTCTCCCTCTGGCCTGGGTAAAGAAGGCTGCTAGAGTTGATGGAGGATGACATGAAGGAACACGTCTGGCTGAAGCTATGAGAAACTGTGGTGGCTGGGATACTGCTGCTTCCAGAAGCCAGAACTGCATGCCAGCCACAGCAGTTGCAATGGCCTTGCAGATTCCCCAATGCAAGTGTGAGTGTTCAAAGCAGGTGGCCCGGCAGGAGGCAGGCTGGCAGATGGCTGGCTGGCAATCCTTTGCAGGAGGTAACCGAGACATCAGGGAAGGGGCTAGCAACTGTCAACTGAGAAGTCAAATTGCTCCCCTGCCCCCAAATCTTAGTTTATTTAAAGGAAGATAAACATTAAAAGGGATATTTATAGCAAAGGACTATCCTTAACCCTGATAGTGACTTGGGTTGCTTGTCCATGTTTAATTGTGTTCTAACAATGCTTAACTCTTGCCAAAGTGCTCCAGGGAGAGCTAGGTCTCCCTCCTCTGCCTTGTACCAGAAACTAAGAGGTTTGCAGGGAGATGGTACCCAAGAGGCATGCCTGAAAAATCCCAGCTATGTGGGGTGGGGGGCAAAGATCCAGAGAATTAAAGATCAGAGTGAAGCCCAGACAACACATCTCAACCAAAAGCATTCTAGCTGTATAAGAGAACATCAACAGAAAGATCACTATCCAGGTAAAAATGAGACCCTACCATAAAAATAACTAAAGCAAAAAAAAAAAAAAAAAAAAAAAAAAGGCTGAGGGCAGGATTTGAGTGCCGGAGCACTTGCCTAGCGAACATGACACTCCCAGTCAACCAAAACTAACTAAATAATCAAGTTAAAATTATGTGCATACACACATAGACACAACTACATGCACACTACACACACACACACACACACACACACACACACACACACACACACACACACACAGAGTTTCTGACTCATGGTGGGTGGTTCCATTTAGGATGGATGATGACACCAAAGCATTAAGTATTCAGTAGAAAGCTTACTTTGAATTATGATTTTTCTCCCAGGGCTAGTGATATACATTATAGTCCTCTCTCGTGATGCTGGACAGCCAAAAACAGCTACAACCACACTCACAGCATATTATGTGACTAAAGCACAATGTTCTGTAAGTCAGGTGGACTGAAGGGTCCACAGAAAGAAAGAAAACCACAAGACTAAACATAAAGCTCCCCTAGGACCCAGCAATTCCACTCCTCGGCATTTACCCAAATGTCCAGACATAAGGATATACTAAAGCCACTAGCACAACAATATTCATTGCAGCACTATTTACCATAGCCAAGATATGGAACCAACCTAGATGTCACTCAGTTGATGAGTGGACCAACAAGATGTGGTATTTATACACAATGGAATTCTATGCTGCCATCAGAAATAATGACATTGCCCCATTTATAAGAAAATGAAAAGACTCGGAAAAAATTATATTAAGTGAAGTAATTCATACCCAAAAGAACATAGGTTCAATGGTTTCCCTCATTTGTAATAATTAGTACACACCTAGGACTCTCCTAGCAGAGGATTACAATAACTCAAAACCTAGATACATAAGTTCATATAGGATGAGACTAAATGAAATGAACTCTAGGATAGGGAAACAAGAGCTTTATATTGCATGATTGTTGTTCTTAATGTACTATGTTATTTCTCTTCTCTCTTTTTTTGCCCTTTGGTTAATCTCATATTGTTACTGTATCTGACTTTGTTACCTGGTATATTGAATATATGTTTATTTGTTTATTTGAAATAGGAAAAGGAAGGGAGAAAACAAGATGATTGGGAAGGGGTTGTGGGAAGGAAATGGGGACAAAAATATGAGACAGGGTATCAATGTGTGAGAAGTAATGCACCTACTACCTGTCGAATGTACTTCTATGCATTAACCCAACAATAAAAAATTTAAAATAAACAAATAAATAAAAAAGAAAGAAAACACAGATGACAGCCCCTCAACAAGACTGTCTGTCCCTTGCTAGAAATCAAATATTCTTGTATTCACTCTTATATCAGAGAGAAAGGAAAAGAGAGAGACAGGACAAATGGAGAGATCCAAGAAAGACAGCCACTAGGATGCTTTCAAATAAAGCAGAAATATGGACTCCCTTACTCACCTGCTGGAGGGATGGCCACATGCTATTTGGCAAGTAAGAAGTGGCTATGGTTCCTGCAAAGCAATTGGCAAGAAAGGACATCACACTCCCCACAGCTGCAGCTAAGGCAAAGCAACTTCTAAACAGAACGCCCACCGCTGTTAAAAACACATAGGCTCTGCTACCAGGAAGAAGCAAAATTTTCAGGCTTGATGCAATTTACAGTGGCTGTGTTGACCCTTCCTGGGTCCTGAAAATTCTGAAAAACATCCAAAAAGGCCAACTGTCTTGTTCTGTCCGGACACATTAGTGCTACAAGTCAAACTAGGTCAACAGTACCAAACCATCATCAGACTCAAATTATGACAGAGAAAACATAGTTCGCAAAGAAGAGCAGTGTTGTCAGCATACAAGCTGATCAGATGTTTTCATCAGGCTACCCAACAAGGTGACTGACATTTCAACATCACATTATGAATCCTCTCTCTTTCCATATACACACACACATGTGTCTACACATGAACATACCTGTGTGTATATATATAATGTATAGCTTCCTCCCTGCCACAAATAGGATGAGAAGTGTATTGCAGTACGTCCAGAACACCCTGTTTTGGCCCCCACAGGTGAGGATAGCCCCTGTCTTTAGTGGACATTCCATATGGTACACATACAGAAAGCACTGAAAGAATCCATAAAGACCCATTTATCCTCAGACCCAGACAGGAGAAGCAGAAGCCTGTCTTCCTTCTGTGTGGAATGAAAGCCAGAACTTTTGAGACAAGTCACGGAATTCACCCCACCTGTCTCATAGACACCTACAAAGGTATGTGGAGGAAAAGGGAGAAGTTCTGGAAACATAGAATTTTTGTTTTTATTTTGTGCTGTGACCAGTTGTCTAGCCTTGAGAAAATCTTTTTACTCTGTGGTTGGTCAGCCAACGGGAAGACTGCAATTAGGGTCTCTTCCCAGGACTGAATTGGCCCCACACAGCTGCACACTCTGAGCTCTCAAACATTAACACAATCGCCACCACCTTATTACCTGTGTGCATCCCAACTGGCTGGGGGCAGGGTGAGTTCTGCATGCTGCTAAGTATTATTTACAAATACTAGATTAATTGCTGAGGCCAGTGTCACATCTAAACCCAGATGATTTAAAGTTATAGTGTTATTGCCTATAAAATAAATGATTCATGGGGCTAGGAGTTTGGCCTAGTGGTAGAGTGCTTGCTTAGCATGCATGAAGACCGGAGTTCAATTCCTTGGTACCACATACATGGATAAAAGCCAGAAGTGGTGCTGAGGCTCAAATGGTAGAGCTCTAGCCTTGAGAAAGCCCAAGGACAGTGCTCAGGCCCTGAGCTCAAGCCTAGGACTGGCAGAAAAAAAAGGTGACAACAATACAGACTGAATAGGACATTTTTCAGCCAGCTTAATGAGCAGCTGTGTTCTAGAGCATTCTGTCGGCATTCACAGTCCTTCTCAATCTTTGGAACCAGCTAGAACTTCCACCCCGTGAAAGCAAGTTACTGAATGATGCCACACCTCTCTGCTTAGTTTTAATGAATAAAAAAGGGGCAAGGCAGCTTGTAATAAAAGAAGCTCTAACTAGTCCTAACCATCCCCTGCAAATGACAATGTCACAACTTTCTTGAGGACATTTTGCACATTTTTCCCATTAAAATATGGGTTTTGTCCAGTTAGTTATTACTCACATCATGCATGCATGGCGTTTTACCTGTACACAGAATTAGAAATCAGGGCTGTGGCTAATTATCAAAGTTGTAGACCCGGACACAAAAAAGCCTGGGTCCAGATTGAAAGAGAACAAATCCATCAACCTGGGCTTCAAGTGTGAGCATTAGAAAGCGTGCAAGACCAGTTCTTTATCTGTGTACACCTGTTATGTGGAAGGAGGAATAGGTCAGTCAGTAAAAATTAATTAAAAGAGTTAGTGAAGCAGGAAGAGAGCTTTTTTTTTTAATGCCAAGCTATTTCCCCACTTCTTGGTGGAAACAACCTGATCCCAGGCCACGGCTCCTCCTGAACGAGTGGCTGCATTTCGTGATTTAACAGTAGGATATTCCACAGCTCATCCCATCTGCACCCGTTTTCACAATGGCTGAGCAAATGCAATTAGCTTGCAGTGAGCCAAGTAATGATTTTCTTAAAGGACTGGGAGCTCTTTCTTAAACACTAATGTGTGCAGACGTCTGCTTGTGGCTTCCTCCAGCCAGGTTGCTGTTGGTAGCATCCACACGTCTCTCCCAGTGGACTGAAGCAGAAGTTTTGCCTCAAGGAAACAGCACCAGGGGATTGAAGAGCCAGTCACAAGTAGGGAAGAAAAGATGGGTCTCCTGTCATTTCTAGTTGTGATCCTGAGCTGAAGAGGACAGAAACACGTTTGGCCCTCCTGCTGGGTGTGGGCTGTCGCACTGGTGACTGGGATGTGCCCTAGGCATCATGGAAATGCAACTCCTTTGAAGGCAGTGACCCCCACTCTCCTGCTCACCCCGTATCTCCCGTGTACACAGAAAGCACCCGATGAGGGTGCTCAAGTGAGACACAAAGGAGAGACTTCTGAGCCCTCCAGGGGCCAACTCTGTCCTTGGATCTGATGGAATCCAAACAATCTTATCACACACAGCCAATGCTCCTAGATATCAAATTGGCTGCAAAGGAGTTGTGTGGCTGGGAATGACCTGAGAGCCCAGGGGTGGGTTATTACCCCTGAGACCAGCTCTAAGGAAACTGAGAAACATCTTAATGGATACATGGATGTCCGTGCTCAATGCACAAGACATAGATGGATGACCATGTAAAATTACAGTATTCAAATGAGACTGTTAATCTAATCTAGATTGATTGTCTCCATCTTTCTCATTAGAAAATAGTGTGGGCACTGTTCTCTAATGTTACCAGTCACAAAGTATTAGCCACCCAGATTTCTCCATTGTTTTTCTTTACTGGCAATTATTTAGAGTCGACTATGTGTCTGCTCTACAGGGGGAAAATGACAAATCGAGGCTGGACCAGACATGGCCAGAGCTGACTGCTGGTCAGCATTCAGAATTCTGCTCTGTAGCCCAATAAGTCTTTTTCTTCTTGCTGTCGCATGGCACCTCCTTGTTTAAGTGATGATAGAGGTAAAACACAAAAAAAGTTAGCTCTTCCTGCATTTGGCTCTGCTCTGGGACTCTCCATGAAAATACATGCAATGGTTCAAGATGGTTTAAGATGTCGGATGGTCTCACCAACAGAGATGCTGTGATGTCTTCAACCCATTGAATTCCTCTTCCCAAATCTCACATCAATCAACTTCCAGCCACATGATCATTTTCATTTGACTACAACCCTTTACACACAAAAATTAATTAAAATTTGAATGAACTGTAGAAATTCTATTTTTACTAATAAACTTAATAAACTAATAAAATTAACTGAGAACGGGCAAAAACTAAGTTCCTTTGTTTACACCCTATTTGAAAGGCACATATGTAAATTCAACTGTTACATATTAAGATATTTATGCTTTGGGGTTTTTTTTCTCTCCAGTCCTGGGCTTGAGCTCAGGGCCTGAGCCCTGTCCTTGGACTTTCTCAAGGCTAGAGCTCTACCACTTGAGCCTCAGCACCATTTCCAGCTTTTTCTATGTATGTGGTACTGAGGAATCGAACCTGGGTCTTTGTACATGCTAGGCAAGCACTCTACCACTAGGCCAAGCTCTCAGCCCATTTATGTTTTTTTTAAGTGAAATCTGTGTAGCAGATTAAATTCTGCATGTTTTACTCTAGGTACAAATTTCCAACTTGTTAATCTAGCAGGCATGCCCTCGATTTTGCTTCAGAAACTGCTACCAGTATCCCTTCTGTTTTTGTAGACCAGAGGATCTTACTCAAACAACTTATTCAAAAAGAAGAAGAAATTCAAAATAATTTCACTTCTCTCTTTTCTTTTGGTACCCTGGGGGGGGGAAGAATTCATGGTTACTAAGTCAGATGGTGCATACAAAGAGGCAAGATTTCCTAATTACAATGATTTCACAAAGAAACTAAATTCATACAGCGAATATACTCAACTAGGAAAGTAAGAGATCCTGAGAAGCCCCTGTCCCACCATGAGTAGGACAGAGGCTGGGTTCTATGGTCCCTGGCCTGCAGTAAGCTTATAAATCTGTGCATTAATTAAGTGAATGAGTGAGTGGCTGAGCCACACATATTTATAGCTGCATAAGAAGCCATAGGAAGCAATGGATGACAGTGCCCAGGTTGGAGAAATAGCAAGTAAGAAATCATCATGGAGTTCCAGTGGTTGGAAGAATACATTAGCTGAGAGTCAGTGGTCTACAATGAAATCATTGTATATTTTTGAAAGGGTCACAGGCCAGTTTATTCTAACCTGTAGAGCCAGAGGAATTGTGAGTGTTCATACAGATCAGGGATGCAAACTCGAGCAGAAAACCAACAAACATCATCACGGAGACATTTTAAGCCTTATAAAGCCCTTATACAGTCCTTTTTCTTTTCCCTTGTGGACCACAAGACTCAAACCAATCTCACTTGAGGTCCATCAAATTACAAGACTTCTCAGCTCAGGGTCTGGGTGCCGCTCTTGAGCTTTTTAGTGCTCTACCACTTGAACCATAGTCCCATTTTTGGCTTGTTTTCCCCTAGTTAACTAGAGATGAGAGTCTTATGGCTTTTCTCCTCCAGCTGGCTTTGAACCACCATTCTCAGATCTCAGCCTCCTGAAAAGCTAGGATTATAGGTGTGAGCTCCTGGCACCTGGCTTTGGCCCATTTCTTGGACAGTGCACATGCATGGACACTCAGTGACCAGGGTAGGCGCAAAACCCCTGTGTCCTACCCTCTTTTACGGGGCTACAATGTGATGCTTTTGCAGTTTGCAGAAAGGATGGGGACATCCCAGTAGGTCTTAAGTCTTGGGAATAACTGAAATAGTCACTGAAAGGAAATACATTTTTATCATCATCATCATCATCATCATCATCATCATCATCATCTGGCAATACTGGGAACTGAAGTCTAGGCAAACACTCTCCCACTGGGCTGTATTCACAGCCATGTTTACATTTTGTTTTGAGATAGGGTGTTGCTAAGTCGCCCGGCTGGTCTTGAACAACCTGGGTGGTGCAGGCTGACCTTGAACTTGGTGATCTACCTGCCTGCTGATGCCTCCGACAGCTGGGATCACAAGAACACCATACACGGGTCTCAGAAGGCTCTTTTGGCTCAGCATATACCCCTGGGCCACACCACCAGTCCTCCAGGTGAGAGCCCTGCGGAGCAACTGCTGAAGCAGTGGAAGAAGAGGCAGTGGCCACCAAGTGCCTCCGCCCAACTAACGCAGCACCCCCACGGCTCAACCCTGGCAGAGCTGCTGAGCTGGTCTGTACTGTGCCTCAGGTGTCACAGGCAGCATCGTCATGTTGGATCTTCATTCCTGGCAATGAGGTGAGAAGTAGAAACCACTGCATGGCTGGGTCTTCTGATCGCAGGTTGAGTTTGTAAGGCTGCTGGGCGTGGAGGAGGGAGAGCCATGTTTTACAGTGCTAACTGAAAGTCAGACGCCAGAAATTCCAAGAGGGAACTCTGACATGGTATCAGCTTCCCGTTCTCATAGAGGGCTCTTCCTGAAGGGAAGGGAATGAAAGGGAGAAGGGAAGGGGAGGGAAGGGAACAGGAAAGGGAAGGAAAGGGAACAGGAAAGGGAAAGGGAAAGGGAGGGGAGAGGAGGGGAAGTGAAGGGAAAGAAGGGAAGGGAAGGGGAGGGAAGGAAGAGGAGGAGAATACAGGGGAGAGGAGGGAAGGGAAGGGGAGGGAGGGAAGAGGAGGAGAATACAGGGGAGAGGAGGGAAGGGGCTGCCTGAGTCAGGAGTTCACTCCTTGTCCACCCAACCTTGGATCTGCCCACTAATTGAAGGCTTGCACAGCTATTCTTACATCCTGTGATCTTTGGGATAAGCTATGCTGTGGACTACATTGCTCTTTTTTTTTAAGGAATAAAACCAAGTGGATTTTGTGAAACACTGTTATATCATGTTCTTGTTTTTGCAACACTAGAGTTGGAACTCAGGACCTCACACTTGCCAATCGTGTGGCTTTACCGTTTGAGTCATTCCCCCATTCCTTTTGGTTTTCATGTTTTCTGTTTGCCTGCATCCGCCTGAACTGTGATCTCCCTAATTATGCTTCTCCCATAGCTGGGATGAGAGGCGCATGCTTCGGTGGGGTCTGGTTATGAGCATAAAGATGGGAAGGTAGCACAGGGACTAATGATGCGAAGATACTAAATGAATAGGATTGGAAATACTCATCTAATGCATATGATTAGAATGGAAAGCCACGGAATGAAATACAACTAAAACACTTAAAGAAGTATATTGCCAATACAAATTTGTATCTAAAGGCATGTGAACATGAGAGATAAAACCGATGCAAGGACACATATGACCGTAACCATAGGAACCGTCAGGAACATGGTTTGCAGGATAGAGTAATTATAAAATTACTGGGCATAGGAGACAGCGCAATAGCTAGAGTAAAATACCAGCACATCTCCGGGTACCTTCGACCAAGGGCGTAACCGATCCGAATCAAGCAAGAAGAGTTTGCGTCAGAGAGGAACTAGCCAAGGACAGATCTAAGCAAAGGACCCAGAATGAGGGACAGTACTTCTGCTGGCCTTAACTGAGACGGTGGTTCGAGGATCTTTGGCCTGCAGACGCTGCTCCTTGTCTGAGAGGACCAAGGAGGACAGAGACTTGTCATGGAGCCCCAGAGCTCACACTAAGGCAAGACTGGGAGCTGTGTCTAACAACTAACAGACAGGCCCTGTCTGACTTTGGGACTAAGAAATGCTGGATAGGCAGGAGAGAATTAGGCAAGTTAGGACTAGAAGACAGTAACTAGAATATAGCGTTAACTCTGCTAAGCTATGTTAAATCAGTAAACTATGCTGTGTCATATTGCCTGCCCATTGGTGAATTACTTCACCTGCTCATGACAGGTCTCAAGAACGCCTTGCCTGGCTGCTGGGAACTGCAGTCCTCTCCATCTCTGCTGCACTCAGCTTTTAGACATTCCTGTCCCATGCCCTGGATTCCCCTCCCTGCCTTGATCTTAACCATGCTTCATTAATTTTTCATCTGTGGAAAATGAACAAAAACATATGCCCAAACAGCTGACAACCCACGGTCACCTCCTTATCCTCTTGCCCCGGTGGTAGCTACCCACACTGCCAAGGCTAGGGACCAACAACCAGCCACAGAGGCACCAAGGGAAGGGCCTCGGGGCCTCCTGGGACTAGCTCCTGGGGGGACCTGGCTTTGTGAGCTCTCCTCCATTCTCCTGAGAACCCCCTTCTAAATCCCTGTCCCCGCACTGACTTCAGGGAAAGCCACCTTAATTAAGGCCCTAACTTCTGAGTAGAACATTTCCATAACCACAGGTCTGTTTTGTTCTGTTGCTGTTCAAGTCCCGCCTCCTCCATGCCTCCAGAAAGCACCTGGGAAGCCCCAGAAACCAAGGAGCAGCAATTCTGTCTGGAAGACACTAGGGACAGGATTCCAGGGAGCAGGAGCATCCAGCCTCTCCAGGGACCTCTGTCACCTCCAGAGCATTTTATAAGGTGGCAACTTCTCAACCCAGACAACTTCTCAAGCCATTGTAGTATGTTGCTTTATTGTTGTTGTTGTTTTGGGGGGTGGAGCTAGAACGAATGCGACAAGGTACTCTTGTCCCTGTTACCAAACCCTACTCCTGCCATCCCACCAAGAGAAAGAATGGAAAAAAAAGGAAAGGAAAAGACAGGCTACCCTAAGATTCACTGAGATAAAAGAAAAACAAATGGCTGTCCATTTCCCAGGTTGTATATGACTCAAAGTTTCAGATGACATTTTTTTTTCTGCAGAAATGAGAAGAAAATATCTTTTCTTTTTTAGCTGATTTGGCAAGTCTGGAGAAGTACCATGTTTTGTGTCTTTTTTTGGAGGGAGGGTGCATTTGTTTTGTTTTGTGTTTCCTCTGGTCAGGATCCCTACCCCAGTGGCAGCCAAAAGGGCAGATGGGAAGGGCGAGGTTTAGGGAACCGCGTGGGCTTGGATGGCTTGCAGGAGTGTGAGCAAAGCCACACTCACCACACATTAGCAGCAAACGGCTCTGAGGCCTGCGCTCTGGCCTCCACTTGGGCATCTGCTCAGCAAGCTGAACTTCAGAGTGAAGGGACTTCCGACACTGATCAGGATATGGGGACTGCCATTCCTGCTCAGATGGGGAGAGTGTTTGTGCCTCTGGCCCGGGGTTTCTGCAGTCACGTGTCTATGTGTTCCTGATAAAGTGTAAGTTCACAGGGGGGAAGCTTTCATTCATGCAAATAGGTTATCCATCCCCCTCAAGCTTTGTGCTGGACAGATGGCTGTTTACTCGCAGCAAGCAAGACTAGTGGCCTGCAGTTCACTGCTCCAGTCCATGGATTTGCTGGCCACAGCCTGACTTCCATGACTTGAAATGCTGTTAGCTCTACTTCCAAGCTTGCTTTATTTTTGTTTCTGCTGCTCCAGAGAAAGTCATTAGGAACAAGCCAACACCTTCTGAGTCACTCTTTTCAAATAACCTAGAGTAAACTTTGTTCATTTATAACACTTAATTCTCTGCCCAGAGGATTTCAGGTCCACCAGTTTTTGTTTTGTTTTGTTTTTTTGCTGAGAGATGTCATGGGGTGGCTGAGAACCTCAACAGCCCCCCATCTCATCCTCCTGAGTGCAGGGACTGAAGTCATGATTATTTTGTTTTTTGAAACGTGTCATGTCTGACCTTGAACTGAGCAAGCTCAGGAATCTGCATGAATCTTTCCTATGTGAATGTCACAGCTCTCCACCAAAGTTCATTTACGACTTTCTTTATTCAAGAACATGCTGGTTTGAGAATTATCTCAACAGTCTTTGCACTTGCTGCAAATAACAAACCTATCTTCATTCTTTTATCATCTGTGTTATGCTTTTCAGCATTGCACTCACCAAGAGACGAACGAACCACTGTGTTCAGATACAGGAGTTCTCGGCCACTGCAAGGCCCTGGGAGCCTTCTTTCTATGCAGAGCCTCACAAGCTGGCCTTCCATTGTGGAGAGATGGCACTGCCTCTCCTGCGTCCCTCAGTCCTTCCAGCATCCTGATGCTTCCCAATTCCAGACCCCAGCTGAGGCTCAGCAGCTTTCTCCACGATTCTCTTTATGTTTTCCTGTCTTGTTTCTCCTATGACTGAACAGCAAGTGGGCCTCCCTTGCCACCACTCTGGGCTGTGTGCCATTCTTCCAGGCCCCCATCTCCCACCATGGGCTTGAAAATGAATAATCATTACAGCACTGTACCTGGCACTGCACAGTTCTTCGTGGTTTGTTTCCTCCATCCTCACAGTGAGGAGGTAAATAGAGCAGACATGATTCCTGTTTTACACAAGAAGAAGCACGTTTATGGTAGGTAACTGGAAGGCACAAGGTCAAACAGCAGAGGGCTGGCACAGTAGAAAGCAAGCCCAGAACTAACCAAAGGTGCTCTCGGTCTCCTTCAGCTGCCCTCCGCTCACATTTCACCAGGAGCACTGCAGCGCTGGCCCGGGACCCCTGTGAGGAGGACGCAATGGTGGCATCCCTGAGGACATGGCACATGTAGCTTCCGAGCCGGCGGGCGGAGGCAGACCTTCGTGTTCACTGAGTGTGTTTAAGATCACCTTTAAACACTTGACTGCCATCTGCTTTCTTCTCTCAACTTTTTGTTTGTTGGTTGCTGTTGCCAGTCCAGCAGCTTGAACTCTGGGTCTGGGCACTGACCCTGAGCTTCTTTTGCTCAAAGCTAGCACTTTACCACTTGAACCACAGCACCACCTCTAGCTTTGTCTGTGTATGGGATACTGAGGAATCAAACCCAGGGCTTCCTACATGCTAGGCAGGCGCTCTACCACTAGGCCACATTTCCAGTCCAAGTTCCCCCCCCCACCCCTACCCCTTGGACAATGGGAATAAAGAGAAAGTGGAAGCTGTGCAGTGATGATGAAGCCAGCTGATGCCTGAGTGGAGTGGGGAGTCCCGACCCACAGCCCAAGGTGGAGAGCACTCATGGCGGAATGGAGGAACACTGCGCCCAGGAATGGGGAGGACGCCAGGATGAGAAGGGTGCTGAGAGGGGGAGGGGGAGGGGAGGGCCCCCGCACAGGAAGGGGGAGGGCATACAATGAGGAAATGGGCACTGATGTGGCCAGCTAAGTTGGAAACTAAAGCCAGTCACATATACCAAGTGTCTACGACTCTCTCAGTGCCTCCATTTGTCTATTGGTAAGTAATAAAGTGACCCAAAATCTGGTGTCTATAAGCGGCAGCCATTTTTCATTTCTGGGTGGCGTGTGGGCTCTGCTGAGGTGCAAGGGCAAGGCATTTGCACATTCCTGTGAAAATACTGCCTCATGGTCAGTTTCAAACAGCCCGTGCTGCAGCACTGGGTGAGGCAATGCTGGGGCCTTTTCCCTGCGAAGGAAATGCTCTGCCACTGGGCCACACCCCAGCCCATGAGATTTGACTCAGCAGGAGTCGGCCTGGCTCTGGTACTGCACATCACATGGAGAGAAGGAAGTAAAGGCTTCCCAAGTCAAAACCTACCACACCAAAAGCCAGCCAGAAACAGTGGCAACACCCCTTCTCCGCAAATGATTTGTTCATTCACAAGTATCTGTCCAAAACAATACAGAAATCTCTACTTCCCCCTGGCCTCTGGCACAATGGAGGGTTGACAAACATAACATTTGTTCCATACGGACACTGATAAAAAACCAAAACGATGCACAAGACTGGATAAGCCATGGGAGGTGTCTTCTCTCTTGACAGTTTTGTTTGCTTTGTTCTCATTTTGTAACTTGATATCACACTGAATTAGATGTGGAGAGCATCTTGGAAGGACTGTCCACCTCGTGTGTGGACACACACTGAGACACCAAAGGGCTGCTGCGCAGAGGACAGAGAAACAAACTAAGAGATCCCGGAAGCACTCTGCAATGACAGCCATGCGATTTATTCTGTAAAGTTCTCGTGAAGCTGCTGTTTATGCCTCTGCTTTCACCCTGTTGTTCATGGCCCATAGTTGTATTAGGTTTTCAGGATGTAAACCTGAGATGACTTTCTATGCAAACAGAGAAAGCCCCAGTTATAGTCCATTTGAAAAGCTGCCCACTGGAATCGAGGACGAGAAAACACATTCTGTATTTGTCCAAAAGCAATGGAGCCTCAAACAATAAGCAGAAATTATGATATTCTTGAGGGGGGGATGTGGTTGCACATTCCTGTAACCTCAGCACTCAGGAGGCTAGAGTGGGAAAATCAGAACATCAAGTTCAATCGTCTAGCAAGACAACAAGAAAAGAAAAAGAAAGAAAGCACTCCAGCCAATGAATTACCTAGCCAGGTGCCAGTGGCTCACACCTGTAACCCTAGCTACTCAGGAGGCTTAGATCTGAGGATCAGGGTTCAAAGCCAGCCTGGGCAGGAAATTCCTTGAGACTCTTATCTTTAATAAACTCCCCAAAAGCAGGAAATGGAGCTACATCTCAGGTGGTAGAGCACTAGCCTTGAGCAAGAAAGCTCAGGCCCTGAGCTCAAGCACTAGGCCCAGGACTGAAAAATAAAAATGAACCAAATGTATTCTGGAGTGCCACAATGCTTTCCACAGAAAAACAGTCAAGACAAAGTGAAAGAGACTGCACACAGCCACCTCCCCTGCTAAGACCTGAAGCCAGGACTGTGCTGTGACCTCGTTAGATGTAAGGGTTCACATCCCACCACTCAGAACTTGGTGAGACACAGGTTTCTCACCAGTCTCTGAGGCATCACACTCGACTCATAAGAGGGGCAAATGTGAACCTGCTACTTCACATGGGATCCAGCTAAGCTTTACACTGCCAGTCCTGAGTGAGGAAATCAAGACTCAACAGGTCAGTGCCACACACCCTCCATCGCTGGTGGGTAGAAAAGTCAGAACCACACACACACACGCACTCACACACACACGCATGTGCACGTGCATATACATGTGCACTCATGCACACACATGCATGTGCACACATATGCATGCACATGTGCACATGTATGCACACTTATCTTGGTCTATTTCCTTGTCACAGTGGCCAAGACTGAACTACCTTCATGGATTTGCTGGCTGACTTCCTTGTGTGTCCCTGACATGACCATGTCCCCAAGAGTAAGAACTTTGTCTTCTTCTACCCAAGCATCTCCAGGATCTGAAGCCTTCCAGAACTAGGGCCCATGGCCACATGCAAAGGGACAGCTGGTCGCTTATGCATAAGGAGAACCAGAGCCACCGGTCTCCTCCTGCTGGCCCCTTGGGCCAAGGGAGGCCCTGAGCTGTGTGGTAGCCACTTGGCTGAAAGCCAAGGATCTGGGAGAATGACCCTCTGATTCTGGAATCACCAGATCAACCGCACAGACTAAAGGAAGGAGGAAACCAGAGAGAAAGCAGGTCCTACCTCCAGACACTGGAGCTTTACACAGCTGCCCAGGAAAGGAGCCAAACAAACACTAGCCACAAACAAAATCCAGCTGCCAGCCGGCTAGGGGCCATGTTTGCTGTGAGCAGCTGAAATGGGCACCCTGTGGTGTTGACAAACCTGGTGAGCTGGAAGCCCAGGGCCAGGACCCCTGGGGAGGCCCTGGCTCCTCCTGGGCCATTGAAAACTTTCTCTTTACACAGAGAGAGAGGAATACGTTACTGGGGTTCAAATCATGGGTGTACAGACTTTGGTGTGTGTTTGCTCAGCCAATCCATGAGAGATTTCCAGGAGATGAAGAGAACCTGCGAGTGACCTGGCTCAGAGAGACCACGTCCAAGGACTGAAAGGTTTTGGGTACCCGAAATATAACCAGCCGGCCATCTGGAACAAGATGGCCTCCAAAACACGGCCCTGCTCTGCCCTGGGAAGGACGCCGTGAGATGAACAGCAGCCTAGTGGAAGGCTTGGAGAAAGGCCCCCAGGGGGACAGATGTGGGCCAGGGCATCCGAGGAAAATCAGGTCACCCAAGAACCTTCTAGAAGCCACTGACAGTGAAGCAGAAGCTATTGCTCTGGGTACAAAAGTAGAAAAGATTAGACTGGTGATACCAGCTAGGAAATACCAGTGAAAGGACAAAGGGACCTCTGTCCTCTGAGAAAATATGGGAGCCATTTCTGCCCGGCCTAGGGTCTCTGCCTGCCACATTCTGCCTGGGCAAGTTACCTCATTTCTGTAACCTCCATTTTATCATGTTTTCATTGGGGAAGTATGATAGCAAACTCTTCAAAGGTGTGGAGGTTAAAATTAAATAATATGCATAAAATACTTAACATAGCTACTAAGCACCCAACAAGCAATAGCTAGGAGAGCATGTAATTACAGAACACAATAGTGCCTACTCGGGGAAGGTCTGTTCACTGTGCCTCCCCTCCCCGTGCTGGCTGCTGTCCTGACTCCCAGAGCCTCAGAATGTGAGCTTATTTGTCAAGGTTTTTTTTTACAGAGGTAATCAGGCCTTGAACTTGGTCATTGAGGAGGAAGTCCTGTTCAGCATGAATGATGTTCTCATAAAACAGGGAAATGCAGATGCAGCACAGAGGGAGGCAAGAACAGACACAGGGAGAAGATAATCATCCACAACCAATGGAGAATGATCTGGAACAGGTTCAGAGAGAACCAGCCCTGCTTGCTGCTGTCGGAAGCTTGAATGCCCCCCAAAGCCTGTGTGTTAAATACTTGGTTTCCAACCTGTGGGAATACTGGGTGGTGGTGGAATCTTAGGAAGAAGTTACATCATGGGGCGTGGCTTTGAATGGGGATGTTGGACCTTGACCACTTCTTATCCCTCTCCTTAGCCTCCTGCCGCCATGAGGTGAACCCCACTTCTCCACTACAGCTCCCACCAGGATGAACTGTGATGCACAGGCCCAAAGCCAGAAGCTAAGGGCCATCAACCAGAACAAGACTTTTCTTCACAGAATAAGCCATTGTTCATAGTGTAAAAAGCTGAGTCACACATCTTGTAGTCAGACTTCCAACCTTCAGAGCTGTGAGATAATAAATTCCTGATGTGTCGGCCCCTCATCTAGGGATGGTTAATAGTCTAAATGATCCCAAGGCTAAGTCATTATAGAACTCGAATCTATCAAACGCAGACCCACTTTCTCACTCCAGCTCCAGGCGGGGCCCTGTCTGCACTTTTCAAATAGCCACAGCTTGTGGAATGGGAGGGGTTGGTTGTGAGCTGCTGGATGGATGGGAGTGAAAATGTTTTTCAGCTCTCTGCTGTCCACAGGAGGCAGAGCCTGAGGAGGAGGTGGCATCTGGGTGCCAGTGTCTACACTGTCCTGGCACACTCCCAAGTGTAAGAAGCTATGTCCAACATTCCTCAGATGAAACAAGAAGACACAACTGGGATTGCTTTGTCTGTATCAAATCAAATTGGCCTCCATCTACCCAGGCCCTCTGGCAGCCAGCCAGTCCTGCCTGCCTGGCCCTCACAGCTCCAAATGAGGCCACGAGCTTACAGACTCCTCTGGCCACAGCTGTCAGGGGCCTTGGATGGTGGTCAGGGCAGTCCTGAGGTGGCAGCTGCTTGTGCCTGCTGCTGGATAAAGGTCAAAGCTGAGCTGATACAAAGTCCAGTTGTGGGCACCGTCTGTGATGCACCACAGCTTTATCTTCAAGGGAAGAAAGAGCTCTTTGGCCCAAAGCAGTCCACATGGAGGACATAAGGACACGTGAAGTCCCACTTAAGGTCCTGCCCAGGGCAGGGACATGTGCAAGCTGGGAGGGAGGAGACACCCCTGGAGGTGTCTGAGAATAGGTGTGGACATAGGAACTCATGTAGTCAGTCAGACCTCCCATCCACATTCCACATCCATGGATTCAAAATCCATGGGCTGAATGTGTTAAGAATTTAATTGCGGGGTGAAAGGTGGGCTAGTGGTAGAGTGCTTGCCTAGCATGCACGAAGCCCTGGGTTCAATTCCTTGAAAAAGCCAGAAGTGGTGCTGTAGTTCAAGTGGTAGAGCTCTAGCTTTGAGAAAGCCCAAGGACAGTGCTCACGCCCTGAGTTCAAGCCCCTGGATTGGAAAAAAAAAAAAAAAAAGGGAAAAGTACTCATTACCGGACTTAGGTAACTATAAATCCTCTGTACCTTACCTTTACAATAACTATAAATAAAAATGTTAATTTATTCTGTGTGTGTTTGTCGTGGGGTTTGAACTTGGCCTGGAAGTATCCCTGAGCTCTTCAGCCCAAGGCTACCACCCAACCCTTGAGCCAAGCCCCACTTCCCGTTTTCTAGAGGTTCATTGGAGATAAGAGTCTCAGGTCCTTTTGTGCCTGGGCTGGCTTTGAACCTGGATCCTCAGATCTCAGCCTCCTGAGTAGTTAGGATGACAGGCGTGAGCTGGCAAAATAGGTTAAAACTTTAAAAATAGCTGCTGCCCTAGTGATCATGGAAAAGGTTCATCATTGCCAGAAACAAGTGCCTCTCTCTCTCTCTCTCTCTCTCTCTCTCTCTCTCTCTCTCTCTCTCTCTCTCTCTCTCTCTCTCTCTCTCTCTCCCTCTCCCCCACCATCTCTACACACACACACACACACATATTCCCAATGGCACACGAGACTTCCTCAGGTAAGAAGCTGGGGCTCCTGCACCCCGTTTTGGCTCCCCATCTGCAGAACTCTCCAGGAACTCCCCTGCTGGTGGTTTTCTGCCTCAGAGCCCCAAACAGGCTAAGGTTCAGAGGGAGCCCCAGCCTCAGAGTTTCCACAGCCCTCAGGACAAGGCAGACAGAGTAGCCACGCCGCCCCGGTGCGTTTCCAGCCCCTTCCGTGCTCATCTGCAGGCCAGACTTCCTCGCAGCTCCTGGGAGAGTGCAGCTGCTTATCATGCCAGCTCGGAACACGAGCACACCATCAGTCAGTGTCCTCTCCTCAACAGTGATCACACATTAATTTAAAAGGATTGAACTTCAAAAGGAGACATGGATGCGATGTTCAGAACTCAGTGAAGTAAATATTTACCCCCACAAATGTGATTAGATTCCTTGATGATCCTTTCTATCGTAGACACAATTCTCAATCAATAACACCATCCCATCACCATGACTAGAGACGAATGAGCCAAAACCTCACAACATGCAATGTCACTCTGTGTGTGTGTGTGTGTGTGTGTGTGTGTGTGTGTGTGGCTTGAACTCTGGACCTGGGTGTTGTCCTTGAGCTCTTCAGCTCAAGGCTATCACCCTACTGCTTGAGCCACAGTGTCACTTCCGGTTTTCTGGTGGCTAACTGGAGATAAGAATCTTACGGACTTTGGTGTCCTGGCTGACTTTGAACCTCAATCCTCAGATCTCAGTCTCCTGAGTAGCTAGGATTACAGGTTTGAGCCATGATGCTCAGCTCCAATAACTTTTTAAAGAAAGGTTAATGTAGGACTGGAGGCAAAACTAAAACAGTGAACAGCCTGCCTGGTCTCTCATGGAAGGTCTGACCAGAATGTCCTCAGATGGGAAGCCAGAGACATCCTCAAATTCCCTGAAGGTCTGAAGGTGACTTGCTCTCGCCTAAGAAGCCTTTTAAAGCTTTCTGTGCATATTTTTAAGGGCAAATAAGTAGAATGATGGTCTTAGTAACAGTCTCTTGGAGTCTTTTTAAAAAATGGCAACAGAAATATGCCGTTCTTCATTTCAAATTTCCGGCTCCCTCAGGATTATCTTGTTGAAAGCCTCTTTATTTCTTGATGACTTTGCAGCATACACACACACACACACACACACACACACACACACACATACATATATATATATATATATTTAGAGCAATTCATATAGCCTTGGTAGGAAATTTTATACAAGGAGATAAATGCCAAGACATAATATTGAATAACAATTTGAGTCCCTAAGCAAGATAAGTATTATTGCCTCTAGAACAAAATTACATCATCAAACCAGTTTGCACAAGGTCAGATGACTTGGGGAAAGACTCTACACCACATTTTATCTCTCCCTTCCCCTCGCTGCTGCTTGGTTAAAACACATCAGTATTTATTTTCTAACCTCTAAAAAGAAGATAAGAGGGATGATTTGCCAAGTTTCAGTTGGTTAGTTTTTCCTTCAGAGGTCATTTACTAAGCTATAAATTCATACGTGACTAAAGTTGACTTCGTATTATTAGCTGCGGAATCACTTTTGAAAAGCATCCCAAAGTTTATCTCAAGTACTCTGTCACAGAGTGACAAATGGAAGCCCAAAGAATACCCAGGAATTCCTCACCTATGTGTATATGGGTGTGCATGTATGTTTGTGCACGTCTGTGTATATATGTGCACTGTGCACATACTAATAACATGTGATACTTTCTCGGTATCATTTGTCTTCCAGACATGTGTGTCTTCTCTAAGTATCTGTGTATACATAAGTCAAATCAATTAAAATTTTATTTAAAGCCTGTCTAACATGGTAAAGAAATTGTCTGCATGTTAGAAGCGAAGTCAAGACAAGACCAGTCACCCTTTACATGCCAGCTCAACAATAGAAAAGGAATTGTGTCATAAAATAAGGATATTAAAAGAAAACTCTCATCCATTATTCAGCAAAGAAAGGCTGGCCTGGAAAAAAAAATGTTCATCAAACGGATTGATACGTGGAGTTACTGAACTACACTATGGGGCAATTCATTCCATAAAGGCGGGTGAAAAAATCCCCATGGTAGAAATAACAGCACATTCTCAGGTAGATTATTGTTCGCAACGTGCGTTCAAACCAGTGGGAAGAGCTCAGGGTCCTCGCAGGCCTCCGCAGTGCCCGCCTGCCCTTTCCAGACCAGTCCGTCTGCTGCCGGCGATGATCCCAGCGCTCACACGACTGCCATTTGGTCCCCAATTAGTGGCACTGAACTATAGAAAAAAAAAAAGGCGCAGACTCCGTGTATGGCACATGTTTTTGAAGAAAGAGTCGGGGAATTCTGAGCTATCTGCCTCTGGGGTTTGGTCAAGAGATGGAGAGGAGAGAGGAAGATGTGTAGATGGGCGGGGCGCGAGAGGGGCGGGGCTAGCGGGGGCGGGGCTAGCGGGGGCGGGGCTCGCGTCGGGTGTGGGGCGCCGGGGGCAGGGCTAGTGGGGCGGGGCTCTGGGGGGAGGGGCGCTCGGGAGGCGGGGCTCTCGGGGGCGGGGCGCTCGGGGGCGGGGCTCTCGGGAGGCGGGGCTCGCTGGGGGGCGGGGTTCTGGGGGCGGGGCTCTGGGGGCGGGGCTCGCGTCGGGTGTGCGGCAGGGGGGAGGGCTAGTGGGGCGGGGCTCTGGGGGGGCGGGGGCGCGGGAGGCGGGGCTCGCCGGGGGGCGGGGCTCTCGGGAGGCGGGGCTCGCTGGGGGGCGGGGCACTGGGGGCGGGGCTTTCGGGGGCGGGGCTCTCGGAGGACGGGGCGCGCGGGAGGCGGGGCACGCGGGGGGCCCGGGACCGTCGCGGCTCACTCGGTCCCCTCCGATGGAGAGTCGCGCCCACCTGGGGCACAGGTGCCCCATCCACGCGCCGCGGAGCTGGCCCGGGACCCGAGGGCCGTTCCCTCCCCTGCAGTCGCCGTGCACGCCGGGACTCGCACGGTGGGACCCGGCAGCCACGAGCTGTCTACACGAACCATCAGGACGATTCCGGGTGGAGAGTCGCCAGCCCCTCGTAAGGCAGCCCCGTGAGACCTCCGGCCGACAACGATCCCCTCGCCGGCCCCGTCTCCCCCGCCCCCTGTCGACTCCCCTCAACTCCCGACGCCCCGCCTCATTCACCTCCACTAGACGGCTAGTCCAACGTGGCGGAGACCACTGCGCATGCTCTAGACGGGCGCGCGGGGGGCGGGGCCCGGCGGGAGGCGCTGGAGAGGCGGGGCCAAGTCTCGTGACGTCACCGCGCAGGGCGCGGGTGGGCGGGGCCGTGCCACGTCGGCGCTCGGCGGCGCTCCCTCTCCCTCCCCCCCCTCCTCCCCGGGCCCGGCGGCGGCGCCTTCACTCCGCGCCTCCCTCGCTCCGGGCTCGCCGCTCTCCGCCGTCCCGCCGAAGCCCGAGCGCCAGCCATGTCTTCGCCTCCGGAAGGGAAACTGGAGACGAAAGCCGGACACCCGCCCGCCGGTACTGACCCCCTTCCCGCTGGCCCCGGTCCTCGCCCCCCGCTGGCCGCCGGCGGCGGCGCGGCGCGGGGCGGGGGCGCCTCGCGTTCCACCCCGGGGTAGCCGCCGTCGTCGGGAGCTCCTTCCAGGCTGGAGGACGAGGCGTAGGGATGGATTTGCCCCGAGCCACGTCACTTGGGAAGCTTCCTGGGCCCCCCGCGGCGAGCCCACGCCGGGCTTTGTTGCTGTTTTCCTTTCTCTGGGGTGCGGATGTCCTCCTCTGCCGGGCCTGGCTGGACCTTCGGACTCCCCTCTCCTCCCTAAGGCTGTGTGTGGCTTTGTGGAGCTGCCGCCGCCGCCGCTGCCGCTCTGGCTGAGGCTTCTGTCTGTCTGTCCGTCCGTCCGTCCTGCCCTTCCTGGTTGGGCGTCTCAGGGTGGTCTGATCCTCCAGACAAAAACGCCATAACCTCCACGTGGGTCCTGCGTCGCCTGTGGGGTTACTGAGCATTTTCCCAGGGAGGGAGACTTGAGGGGGTTAGAGGAGAGAAGGCCTTGTGCCCTGGTGCAGAGGTGTGCGTCAGACAGCCGCCCCTCGGGTGCCTCCCACCCCCAGTCTGCTGAGGACTCTGTGAGTGCCTCCCCCCACCCCCCTCCACACCCATGTTCTGGCAGAGTGAAAAAAAGAAAAAAACAAAACCAGGCAGTCCACTTTTAATAAAATCATCATCAAGAATGGCTAGGGGGTGGCGCAGGGGGGAAGAATAGCCCAGAGCACAGTTCATAAATCAGAGTAGCTGCCTCACAGAGCTTGGAAACACTTTTAAGTGCTGCAATTGAATAACAGATTTGTTCTAAATCTTCAATCGGAAATAATAATAAAAAATTCTCTCACTGAATCTCTCTTGCTGTGCTTTTGTGTTTTCTCTCTCTCTTTTTTCTTTCTGAACCAAATCTCTGATTTCCTCACCTTACTTACCTGCATTGTTTTTCCTCTTGTCCTGGCTTGGGGGGCGGGGAGGGGCAGAATGGGACTCAGAGCCTGGGACGCAATACTGAGTAGATAGCTCCAAGTGAGTCTCCTCTGGGGCTTTTCCTTCCCTCTCCTGCTTGCAGCTTGCCATCTGGGCACTCTGCAGTGCACCATGGGTGCTCCCCTCCGCCAATAGTAGAGGTAGTAGAGGGGGAAATAGCAACTTCAGAGTTGGTTGAGTCTTACCATGTGCCCATACAACCCTGAGCACCTGGTACTTTATTCATTTAGCAGCCTCTTTCCATGGGGTGCCTAGGACTGTCATTTAAAATGCCAACTGGAATTGGTTTGGAATGCATTGCCCACTCCTCTGAGCCACCCACCGGGTCCAGCCAGAAGAGCCTTTGCCTATTAGAACCTCAGAAGTCCAACATAGAACGCATAACTTCCTGGGTGCCACCTTCCAGAGTATGAGATTATCGAAGTTTGGGTTGTAGATATGAGATGATGGAAGTTTGTGAAGAGTCGCAGATATGAGATGAATGGAAGATTATAAAGAGTGGCACAGGAGGAAGGTGCCATGCAGTACACAGCATGACTTGGGAGTGTTAGTGGAGCTGTATCACATGGTCCCTGTATGTCTTCCTCAGTTAAATTTCCTCCCTAATGATTTCTGACCTCCCACTGCTCCCTGCTACAAAGTATTTGCAGAGAAATGGGCTGAGACTGCTTGTTTTATGAGAGGTATTACAATGCTAGATTAGCAAAGTTAAAAGGAGGGACTGTTCACGTATTGTCAGCATGGATGTATGAGTGGGGGGGGTGAAGATAGGATCTAACTCAAGCCTTGCTGCTGTTCATCTTGGGCAGACTGAGTTTGGCAGAGATGGTGGAGACAGTCGCTGGTAAATTCACGCCGCTGGCCTGTACCCACCTCTCCCGATGCACACCCCCTCATTTCCCAGTCTCATAAATCTGGTACATAATTGTCTTGAAGGTTACTAATTTTATGTCAGTTTCTCTGTGAGAAATAGACTTACATCCTCCCTTAAACCAAGTCAAGTGAAAATGTAAAAATGACTAACTTCAAATAAAATAGGAAACAGGCCATTTTTCCTAACACCCCAAACTTCTCTGTCTGACATGAGTTAAGGGGGGTACATTAAAGAGGGGGGGCAGCGGAATTTGGCCCAGTGGTAGAGTGCTTGCCTAGCATGCACGAAGACCAGGGTTCAATTCCTCGGTACCACATACATAGAAAAAAGCAGGAAGTGGTGCTGAGGCTCAAGCGGTAGAGCTCTAGCCTTGAGAAAGTCCAAGGACAGTGCTCAGGCGCTGAGCTCAACCCCAGGACTGGCAAAAAAAAAAAAAAAGGAGGCGGGTATGGTGATAATTCTCCCTGAATTACCCCACTGCAGGAAGTTTTTCACTCATGGAGACCATTTTTTTGGTAGTGGCAAAGTGAATTTGTCCTCCATCCTGTCACAGACTGGTTAAATAAGGTCCTGTGTTCTCAAACCACTCACTGATCAGACGTAGAGGAGTGCAACAGGGAGCTCTGCGCCCAGCATGCCAAGGGGCAGAATATCCCTTAGTTAACTGCCTTGTTCTAGAAGCTTCCAGTAAGGCTGGGCTACAAGCACTTCCAAAAACAGTTGTAGATTTCACCTCTTCCCTAACAGAAGGGGTTTCTTCCCCTTCCAGCATTTCTGAGTGGGCTGCTTCCCTCCCTGACCGATCTGCTTGATCATACAAAGAAGAGTCATTGTTTTCTCCAATGGCTCTCCTGCAAGGGGCCATCCAGAAGCCCAGCCGTTGCGAGCGTGGTCTAGGCACCAAGGGCTGTGCCATGAAGCAAGCGTGGCGTCTCTTTGGCCTGCTTCCTTCCCTGTGCCAGCTTCTATGATGATTGCATCTGTCACAGTAAACTTAGTGCCCCGAAACCATAACTTAGTGAGAAGTCCAAAGTAGATCTCACCAGGTCAAGGTCAAGGGGTTGCAGGAGTGGTTTCTTCTGAGGACTATCTTGGAGAAATGGTTTGCTTGCCCTTCTTCAGTGTCAGAGGCCACTCACATGCCTTGGGTCCTCCTTTGTCTTGAAAGACTGAAATGGCTCCTCCTCTCTTTCTCATGCTGTCTTTCCCAGCCTGGCCCTGGGACTCCTCTTTCCCGCTGGGCCACCTGGATAGCACAGAATCATTTCTGTGGTGCAAGGTCACTTGACTGGCCACCTAGCTCCCTCTGCCACCCCGCTCCCCCTTGCCATAGAACATATTCACGAGTTCTGCTTGACCTGGCTCCTTAGTCACTGTTCCCAATCTGCCCAGGGGCCTTACCCAGGCTCAGAGCTCCTGCAGTGCCGTAACCCCCGAAGGCCCTCCCCAGTCTAGACCCTCCCCTCCTCTAGCTTCTCAGCCTGCTGTGAAGCATTAGAAGCAGCAGCTGGCTGGGCCTGGGACATTGCTTCTCTACCACAGCTCTTGCTGAGAGGAAGGAGGGCCCGCCACTCCCATCTGCGGGCTCTGGAAGTCACTCCAGAGCTTTGCCTTTGGAGGTGATAAGACAGGCAGTCCAATCCACAGGCCTCATCATGTGACACTGAGCGGGGAACTCAGTGCTCTGAGTCCCAGCCAAGGAAGATCTAGTGTATTTGAATGTACACACAGCCTGCATCCATCCAGCTGTGCTGTTGGCAGGCTGGGCCCTGAGAACTGGTGGCTTTGCCCCTCCTGCCTTGAACACCACCCACAGGGCAAGGGTGAAGTGGGATTTGATACAGGAGTGTGGTTAGTGCAGTGCCTGGTACAGCCACACAGCAGAGCTGAAGTGGCAGAATCATGGAGGGTCTGGGACTCACCTGTGAAGGTGGTGACGTAGTGTGGCAGTTGTGAGGGTCAGCTGGCCACGCTTCAGGCCGCTGACAGGCCAGCACTGTCCCCTTCATACTGGCCAGTGCTGTCATCTGCAAGGTGAGATGTCCGAGCACTAAGGATGGAGTCCTGCAGAGGTCTCTAAATATGTAATACTCCATTCTAAAGCCTGTTGCCTGAGTCCAGATAACAGCCACATGCACATGAGTGCCAGGCTCCTGTGGGAATGTCTCAGGGGGCTACTTCATTCAACCCTCAGCTGTCTCTGGAAAAGGAATCATCGTCACTCAGTGTAGGAGACTGAGGCACCAAACTGCAGCAGCTCCCTCGGGCACGGGCATGCACTGGCACACACATGTATGCCTACACGCCCATGTGCACGGGCAGAGCTGAGATTTAAACCAGGGATCTGGCCCCAGAGTCCGGGCCTTTAAACACAGCCTAGTGCTCTTGCACAAAAGAAGCGTCAACCTCTTAGGGCAACAGCTACCAACCTACTGGGACTTAAGTCCTTTTTTTTTTTTTTTTTTTTTTTTTTGTCTCTTGATTTGCAAATAATTCTGCAGCCATTACTGAGAAAAATGATTCTGCCATTGCTGTTTTATGAATAGAGTTCTAGAGACACTGGTACAGTAATCATAGTATATATGTGCTGTCATGGGATTGGTTTTTTTTGTTGTTTTGTGTTTTTGGCAGTGTGGGAAGTTAAAATGAATCTGCCTCAGCCTTATTATCACGACTTCTCATTGCTGCATTAATCACCAAACACGTGGAGTGGTATTGACGAAGTTAATTGCTTTTAGAGACTGAATTGGCTGCAAGTGCAGACGCGGGTGAGGGAGCCCCCCCCCCCCCCCGGCAGTGTCTGCCTACTTCAGCTCCTCCAGATTGTCTCAATGTCACCTTGACATTCGTTACCGGTTTTCTGTGTAGTTTGTTGTACAGCCTGTGTTACTTTCAGTCAGTTTGTAGGACATATCTGGGAGTTATGGCATAAAAGTTTTATGTCTGCCAAGTTGCAGCGATTCGGTGATCATTTTAAATCGGCCTCTGTGTTGGTGTTCAAGGGCCTCTGTAACAGAATACCATGATTGGATAGATCAGATAGCAACCTTTTCCCCCCCATGTTTTGAAGGTCAGTATATAGGGCTGTTGTCTCTGGGGACTGCCTTCCTCCCCCTCTGGCTGGCCTATGGTCTGCAGTCCCAGAAGGTCTGGGGCCTGCCTCTCCCTGGGCTCTCTCACCTGGGCTCCTCATGCCCCTGTCTCTCCAGAGTCTCCTCCTCTTACGGTAACACCAGTTCCATTGAATAAGGACCTGGACCAAGTTTGGTTCATTGCCTCTTTAGAGGCCTTGTCTCCATGTACAGGAGCAGTGGTTTAGGTATAAGGATTTCAACATTCATATGTGGATGGGACCTAACAGCATCTCCCATCAGTGTATAATTGGCATGGGAGCCACAGGGGGAGGAGGAAAATGTATTTTAAAAACATTAAAGAGACAGTTATTTTAGGGTGTTCATAAACGATTAAAAAAGTCATAATTCTCAGATCTAACATTTCAAAAGAGTAGAAAATCACATTAACATGCTAAGAATTTTATTTACAATCTCTAATTTCTAGTGGGGTGGCAGGCTACATAAACTAAGAAATCTTAGGTTAAGAAATTGCCCACAAATGATAGATCTTTTCTGGATCTTTCTGGGTTGTGTTTTGTTTTCCAGTCTGAGCTCAAAAGTGAGGAAAATCAAGGCTGGGAGTTCAGCCTAGTAGTAGAGTGCTTCCCTAGCATGCCCGAAGACCTGGTTTGATTCCTCAGTACCACATCATAGAAAAAGCTGGAAGAGAAAGAATCTGTGCTGTTCGGACAGTTAGCATGGGACTGGGGTCTCCCATGGAGCAGAGCCCAGCATAAAAAAGCTGGGTGGGGCCAGGAACATGGCCTAGTGGTAGAGTGCTTGCCTAGCATGCACAAAGACTTGGGTTCGATTCCTTGGTACAACGTACATAGAAAAAGCCAGAAGTGGTGCTGAGACTCAAGTGATAGAGCTCTAGCCTTGAGAAAGCCCCAAGGACAGGGCTCAGCCCCTGAGCTCAAGCCCAGGACTGGCGAAGAGAGAGGGATGGGGGAGGGGGGGGAGAGAGAGAGAGAGAGAGAAAGAGAGAGAGAGAGAGAGAGAGAGAGAGAGAGAGAGAGAGAGAGAGAGAGAGAGAGAGAGAGAGGAGAGAGAAAAGAGACAGAGAGCGGGGTGGGGAGAAAGACAGAGACAGAGAGAGACAGAAAAGCTGGGTGCCCCAGAAGCCCAACCTTACAGAAGAAGGGGTTAGGAAGACTGGTGGCAACAAAAGGGGGAGTTCTTCTGCCTTCCAGACTCTCTTATGCATTCTTAGCTTCAGGGTTGAAAGTTAATGGCTATTCAGCAGCTGACACAGCCGAGGGTCATTTTGGCTCTGGGTGTTCCATCTCTTCACAGTCAGGATGTTTTAGTGAGCCCAGGAAGCAGTCTGCAAGATCTTGAATTCAGATGTGGCTTCTTCAGAGAAGCTAGCCGCACACTGCCAAGGGAAGCTGGATTTTTGGCTTTAGGGCTAGAATTTCCAAACACTGTTCCATGAACACTTAACTACATTGCTTCAAAATGGTCACCAAGGCCCAACCACATGGTTCAAGCTTATGATTCAAACCACTCGGGAGGTAAGGATCAGAGGTTTCAGAGTCCTGAAGTCCTGAGGCCTGGGTATACATGTGAGACTCTGTCTCCAGCAGTGCCAATTGCTAGAGGCAGCTGGTGCACAGCTGTCATTCTAACTGTGTGAAGCTGGGATGGGGGGGGGGTCATCTATCCAGGCCAGCTCAGACATGAACAGGAGACCCCATCTCAACCAGTACCTGTGCACCGGGCCCTCCTGTCACCCTCGCTTCATGGGAAATATACAGGGGAAGATCATGGTCCATGCCTTCTCAGACACATATGCAAAACCCTATTTAAAATTAGTGAAGGTTAAAAAGGCCAGGATGTGACTCGAGAAGTAGAGTTCTCATGTAACAAGCTCAAGGCCTTGAGCTCAACTCCCAGGACAACCACCAGCCCCCCTCCCAAATGATAATGATCAAGATTACTAGGGGAAGAAATGCATCTGAGAGAGACTGCATGCTCCATGCTCTTTATAAAGCTTTACGTTGACTGAAGACTCAACAGAATCTCTCTTGAAGCAGTCAGTCCAGCTGATTTTGTTTAGCCTGGCATTTTTCACATCCACCAGGTTGACGATCTCCAAGCCCTTCCCGCTTCCTTGCCGTCAGACAAATGCAGATCAACTACTGCCTGCACCTGCTGCCCACCTACTAGCGTGGCTATCACTAAGAGGTGACACAGTGACACATGGGTGGCCTGTGCAGAAGTAAACCAGTCAGTTCAGTGGCACCATGGCTGTGTTAGGCAGTCTGACGGCTCCTCAAAAGGGCAAATGGGGAGACTGTGATTCCTAAGAATATACCCAGGAAAATGAGAACACGCACACAGCAAGTACAAGTGTGCTCTCCGCTGCAGCACACCTAACAGCTAAACAGGGGAAACAGCCTGAGTGCCCATCGTCCAGTGAGGGCCTACCTGAAATCGGTGGCCCTGCAGTGGAGGGGCTGGCACTGAGGAAGTCCAGATCTGCTACTGCATAGAGGGGCCTCGAGAACACCACACGAAAGGAGCCAGTCGCTGAAAGCTCCGTGTTTTATGATTCCATTCCCATCCAGAACGTCCGGAATAACGTCACCTAAATGACCAGTTGCCAGGAGCCAGGGCAGAAGTAGGCAGGAAACTGACTATTCATGAGTGCGGACTTTCTGCTTGAGGTAATGCAAATTCACCTCAGCGATGGATATACTCACAGTCGGTGTGTTATACAGCTCAGTGTGTGAGGTTTGTTGTGCATGGCTTGTATCTCAACACAGCGGTTTGTAAAACAGTAATGAGCATCTGCCAAAAGGAGAGGCTGACAACAGTTTGGGAAGGACTGCTCCACCATCTTCCATGCTCCTGACTAGATTCCATCCTGGCTGGCGTAGCCACTCTGTGTTGCTCGTGGCTGTATCACCCACCTCCGGCAAAGCATCAGGGGATGACGGAGGAGCTCCAGGTCCCTGGGCAGGCCTGGGGTATCCCTCACTGTGTGGAGAGTATGGTGAGGGCCCCAGCCTCTGCTGTGGTTACACTGTGCACGTTCTCATCACCGGGGCAGGCCCACCTGGGGGTGTTTCCAGAAAGGCCTGGAGTGAGGCTGGGCACTGAGTGTGGTATAAACCACATCCCCTTCCCAATTGACAGTTGTCACCAGTGGATTCTCCACACTGCTGTGACCTTTGAGTAGCCCAACCCTGTGGGTGCTCTCCTGGACCTCACTATGCCACCTTTGTTTTCTTTCAGTGAAAGCCGGTGGGATGAGAATTGTCCAGAAACATCCACACACGGGCGACGCCAAAGAGGAGAAAGACAAGGATGACCAAGAATGGGAAAGTTCCAGGTGAGGGAGGCCTGACGACCCTGCCTCAGGCTGCATAACCTTCAGACCTTCCCTTTCTTTCACATGGACCTCTGTTCTCTGTCCAGGGCTCCCAACAGCTCAGCCTGTGCTGTGTGTTTCTTGTCCCTGTCACCCCACCAACCCCAGTGGGTGCAGAAGAGGTACAAGCACAGAGCTGGGGGTCTGTGCTGAGCAGGAGGGCAGGACACGCCCTGGCTTGCCTCACTGTGGCACCATGGCTCTGGTGAGGTCCAGCAGGACTCACAGGCCAAACCTCCAGATGAAGGAAACGCGATTCTCGCAGTGCCCGGGCTTCCCGCTGTCATGCTTGATTTGTATATGCTGGCCATCTGTAGACAGTGATTCTGCACTGAGTCCGCAGTCCCTGGGAAGCTCTGAGATCACACTTCTAATTAAACCTCAGCCGCCTATGCTGCCGACACAGAAAAGTTTGAGTTTAACGTTTTGGCTATATTGGCTTGTTGTGGTAGTGCTGTGGTTTATGGAGTTGCTGGTCTTGTGCTTGCTAGATAGACACTGTGCCATTTGAGTACACCCTGTTTTGCTTTAGTTATTTTTCAGATAACCTGGAGCAGGCCTCGAGCTATGATCCCCCTATCTCTGCTTTCTTAAGTAGCTGAGATTCCAGATGTGTGCTACCACTCCTGGCCTTGAGTTGAGAAATGTTTGCAAGTAGATCTAGAATCATCAAGTATTATTAAATGGCATCTATCTGCACCTGCCCCCCTCTGGACCCTGTCTACTAAAGGCTTATTTTCCCTGGAGGCTCTGGTTTAAAGTTTGGTTCAGGGACGTTAGCTCAGGAACAGTCACCACACACTCGCAGACCTGTGAGTATGGCCACCTGAAGAACAGGGCAGGGGCGTCTGCTCACAACTGGTCCGCAGACAGTGTCTCAGTCAAAGGGAGGAAGGGAGGTGTGGGGAGACGTGACCCTGACTGACCTGGCTTCTCACCCCAGCAGTCCTGAGGGCTGAATGCCACCCTGCCCCTGTCCAATCCTAATCAGCTGACATTTAAACACAGTTATCCTGGGGTCTCCAGAAAGCCAGGCTCCCAAAACAGAGATTCCAATGCTCCCAAGAGCCCGTGCCCACAGGAAGAGGATGGGCACGTGCTTGGCACTCTGGTCTGTGCCATGTGGCCTCCCTGGTGGGCAATGTGTGTGAACTTGTGGGTGGGCCACTCAGGTGCCATGTGCTCCAGGGAAAAAGGACATTTTGGATGAGGTTTCTGAATGGTTATGACTCATTGTGTATCATGACATCAGCAAGGCAGCTCAAGTTCTGGTTTACTGTTTTGTGTATGTGTATGCCAGTCCTGGAACTTGAACGCAGGGTCTGGGTGCTGTCCTTTAGCTTTTTCCCTGAAGACTGCCAGTGGACTGCTGGAGACACAGCTCCACGTCGGGCTTTTTGGTGGTTAATTGGAGATAAGAGTCTCACAGACTTTCTTGCCGGAGCTGACTTGGAACTGTGGTCCTCAGTTCTCAGCCTCCTGAATTACAGATGTGGACCACTGGCACTCACCAGCTGGCTCAGGCTGCAGGCTGGAGATGCAGGCTCGGCGCCAGCTTCCTCGGCTTTCTGTTGCTCAGGTTGCCACAGGCAACCCGAGGGCCTTCCCCTCCTCACTACCTTGCTGGTGCACTGATAGTCCATGGATGCGCATGTTGCCTTCCACTCGGGCTCCCAGCCTGTGAGCCTCACTTGGCCATCCTGGCAAGAAGGGCGGCCATGCAGCAGCTAGTGTTTCGCCACTCCCCTTCCCGGTGCAGGTGAGGGGCCGTGGTGTCCCCCAGCATGGAGACGCCGCGATCCCTGCACACTTGACCTCGTCACAGTCTCCCCGTTGCTCTGCTAGGCTCAGGTGGACACCCTGGCACCATCAGGGTCAGCCGGACCCCTCAAAGCCCAGCTGGCCCTCCCCACACTGCACTGGAGGACAAGAAGGCTGTGGTAAAGTGTCGTCAGGGCTAAGCTCCCTCTGTCAGCCAGACAAGGAAGGATTGGCTCCAGTCCACATGTGGCGAGCTGCCTGTGTGCAAGTCGGGGTCCACACCCCCCGGCAGGCATGTGGGGCCAGGGAATGCCTGCATCTGACCCCATCTGCCACACGGAAGGTGGTGCTCTGCAGGATGGGGAGGGCCTTAGTTTGTGTTGGTCGGCAGAGCCCAGTTCAGCCCACACCAGGCGGCAGCCCCTCACACTTCTAGGCGTTGGTTGGCAGTGCCCAGCCTGTTGACGTCTCTACCGCACATGCGGCGCAGTAATTTATGTGACAGATGAGCCCCTCTTCCCGCCGTGCCAAGCCACACGCTGCAGCCATCAGCCTTCTAGAACAGTTGGGGCTCTATCCGTGTAGAGCCCCAAACGTTGATATTGCACCCCAACAATTTAAAAAATGTTTTCTGCATTCATTCTCAAATTATTCTTCTTCTTTGTTTGAAACAAGGTCTCATGAGGTAGCGCAGACTGGTTTTGAACTTGCAGATCTGCTGCACGGTGCTGGGATTACTGGATTATGCACTGAGTGGGTTGGATTATATTAGATAGAAGTGAAATAGGCACTATTTTGAATGTGTTGGTAATCATTGTGACTTTGTGCTGTCATTAGCTAATATCTCAAGGACCATATACCCTTGAAGTGAAGAGTCTCATTAGTGATTCTGGATGTGAATTTGAATTTCTAATGACTTCTGGTTTTGTGGGGGAGGGGTGTTTCTTGTCACATCTGATTAGGTGGCTGCTGTTTGTCCTGTTGATGAGCAGACATGGGCGCTCTTTCTTGTCTCTTTCTCCCTTTCACTTGGGTCACTTGTGCTTATATTGGGATTAACTTCAGTCTCTGCCTATTAAGGGCAAGACTCTTAAGTCATTGTTCCTTTTGTAAAAGTTGGTTTAAATTCATTCACAGTATGACACACAAGTATAGTTCTCAGCACTGGGATACATCAAGAATGAAAGGAGAGCATTCAGTTCATTCCCCATGAATCACACGCAGATGCCATACTGTGGTAGATAGAAATCAAGTGAAGGACTCATGTCAATGGCTGGAGAACTGATCTGACCCCTCCAGACCCCTGAAACAGGCCACACAGTATATCATGGTGGGCTTAATTCATTTTGGTTTGTTTCACAAGATAAAAGAAAACATTTCTATATGAATCCCATTTTCTCAACGAAATTACAGCCCTCGTAGTCTCAAGGGACTGGCTTAGTCACTGATTGGCTATGGTGGCTCTGGCACAGGTTTTGTCGTGCTCCACATTTCTCCCAAGCCCTGTGGTTGGGTGAGTTGTAGCAGAATCAATAGATACACAGCCATGTCCCTTTAAAGAAGTTCTGCCACTGGCGACGGCTGCCTCACATGGAATCCTAGCTACTTGGGGGGCTGAGATCCAGGAAATTATGGTTCAAGACCAACCTGAGCAAAAAACCCAACCCAAGCTGGGTATAGTAATGCCTGCCTGTCATCCCAAGCTACATGGGAGGCGGAGATTGGAAGGATTGTCATGCCATGCTAGCCTGGGCAGAAACGTCCACCTGCAGGGAGGAAAGCTGGACGTGGGGGCACACACCTGTGATATCCTGGCCATGTGGGAAGCCTGTGGCAGGTAGATTGTGGTTTAGACATATGCCTGAACCAAAAAAAAAAAACAGCAGAAAAACAGTCTGGAGCTCTGACAGGGCCTTGAGTTCAAACCCTGGTACTATACTAAAGAGGTTTTTCTCAAAATTGTCCCGTGAGCATGGGGCATGGTATGACTGACAGACACTTTTTGCCCTGGAAGTCACTAGTGTTAGCGTCGCCGGGCATTCAGCCTCTGACATCGCCTGACTCCAGCCCATTCCTCTCCTGCTAGGAGAACAAAGCTGGAGTCTGGCAGGCAATGAATCACATCTTTGTAGTAAAGCCATGGCATATGGGTATCCATATGTCCCCAGAGCCTGACATGACTCCTGGGATTCAGGATGAGAAAGAAGCCTGCAAGCCCAGCTTTCCTAGGAGCCAACCCCACTGGGAATGGGCTCCAAGGGTTTTTGCAACGCCTGCTCCAGCTTGATTTACGAGGTTCCCGGGAGCCTTTGGGAGATGGCCACACACTTGTGTGAGGGAATTCTAGGACAAGGCTTCCTACCTGGGGGGCGGGGGAGGGAGAGAAGGGGAAAGGAGGGAGGAGGGAGGGCAGGAAGAAAGGCTGTACACTCCTAACTGGCCCTACCTACTCTGCAGCCCTGACTCTTATTTGTGGTGGGACTCAAGCGTTGCCCTGTTTATGAAGTGTGTTTCTGTTTCTCACTCCGTGGGAAACAAGTGTCCCGAATTTAAACCAACTATCTAGTGGTTGGTTTTTATAGGACAAAATATATAATAATAATAATAATAATATAGAAACGAGAGCCTTCTATTGAGTTTATTATGTAAAAAGTACATTGCCTGAAACTTTTGAGCCCTCTTTAAATAAACCCCATTGACTCCAGATATCTCAGAGCACTCTGAAAGTACTTGTTGGATGTGCTTGACAGCTGTGCCAGTGGGAGCTTCAATCCTTTTAAGACAAAATAGGTAAGCAGTGTACTATTACTTTTCTTTGAAAAACAGGTGAATGGGGCAGTGCTGATGGCAGTCTGGGATAAAGCTCTCTATCGGCTGGGTCTGCTGGGCCCTCTGTGTGCCAGGCCAGGCGTAGTCACCAGGGGGGAACCACTGTGTGGTGCTCTCCTAAGAGCATAGATGTAGAGCAGGGTACCGGCTGTGGTGGCCCCTATTCAGGCTTCCACAGGGAGCCCTGGAGACGTAAGATACCAGAGTCTGCTGAAGATCCAGAAGGATCTAGACACCGAAAATGAAGTGTCCATGAGGTAAGGCTTCCATTGTTTACATCTGTGTCTAAAAGAGCTGAAAACTGTGTCTCTGGGCAGTATGCACACTCTATGACCAAGAGTGGCTGTTGGCCATATGTCCATTAGTAAAGAATGGATGAATAGAAATGTGGCATGTGAATACATTAGAATATCATTCAGTCTAAAAAGGGAAAGAAACCCTGACACATGCCTCGAGGACCAGAGGCCAGTTACAGAAGGACAAATAACAGTGGGTGGCATTTCTAAGATACCTCAGCATCATATTCAGAGGTACAGCGCGTGGAGTGAGAGCACAGTGGAGTCTGGGATTTCAGGATGGAAAAGGTCTGGAGATCTTTTTAGCAGCAATGTAAGTTGTGAGTATACTTCACACTGATGAATTGTACATGTAAAATGGTGAAAGCAGCAAATTTTATTATGTAATACTTACCATAATTTTAAAAATGTTAAAAAAAAAAGACAACTGGAATGTCCTTGTGGCTGTGGTAAGCAGTTTGGTGATGCCCCAGAAATCTTAACAGCATTACTGCCTGACCAGATCTGAAGAACCCAGATACCCACGGCCACAGCTGTGTGAGTCCCCCAAAAGTCGCAAATCTGTAGTGACAGAAAGAGATCACTAGCTGCCATTGACGGATGCAGAGTTGACAGCCTAGTAGGTCCGGGCTGCTTTTGAGGATGATAAAAAAGTTTGTAGAGAGTAGCGTAAGATAGCATCAGATGGTGAATGCATTAATGCCACTAACTTGTTTAAAAAAGAAAGTCCTTATGCATAAAATGTGGGTCAGTGGTCATGGTCCAGGCCTGCATTTTCTCAGCTGCGAATATGGCTGCTCACTGTGGTGAAGAGCTTTCTGGGGGCTGTGGCTACAGTCCTGGGGACATGGGGTCCTTCTGGAAGGAGAAGGGGAGGCAGGCCCCTGCCAGGAGGCCCAGACACTGCCGTTCCCTTGGGGAAGGGCCAGGAGGGAGGGCTTAGCTGCGGGAAAGGTGGCCCCTCAGCTCCTCAGACTCCACCTGCATGTGCCACTGTCCATGCAGTCTCTCTAAACCTCTGAAAAATGCAACAAGTTTGGGCCAAGACCACCAGAGATCACCTGGCTGTCTTTCTTATCCATCCCTGGAGCTAAATCTAAATCTTTTCCCTGGCACTTCAGCTATTTGCGTGTATGTGCATGCATATGCAAGTATACGCATGTGTGTGCATGTGTGTATGGTATTTATATATAGCTATGATAATAAAAATCCAGTACATGGTTTCAGAGTGAATGGTAAACTCACACAACAGAAGAACACCACATTCCCAACAGATTAAGAACACAAATGATTCATCCAAGAGCAAATATTTTGAAAACTAGTATCATTAGTAAGCAAATACAAACTATGAAAGTTCACTTTCTCTGGCATCAGAAAGAAGCTGTCTTGATGTTCTGTTTTTCTGTGAATCATAAACTGGATCTCATACTGCATCCCAGCTTGTAGCAGACTGCGTGCAACCCACGCCGTCTCCTCCTTCATGCATGTGTCTTCCCTTGCCTGTCTTCTCCTCCCTTGCCTGTCTTCTCCTCCCTTGCCTGTCTTCTTGTTGGGCTCTGAGTTCTGAGTGGTCCGTGCCAGAACAGAGAAATCAACATTCACTTCTCCTCCCGGTCCCCATGACCAAAACCTCAGAATAAGGTAGGGCCCTTTGGTGCCGGGCACAAGGCTGAATCCCTGGCTCTGGCTTCTGCCTGTCTTGTTTCTCTGCTATTCTGCTTCATGTCAGCAGCCCAGACAGCCTGCGCTGCCCCCACCAGTACCCCTGCACTCCCGTGGGCACCTGATGTCCCCTCTCTGTGTGATGTGTGGATCCCTGGCAGTGACCAGCTATGGTCTCAGCACCCCAGCCACCTGTTACCCTGGCCTGGGCACCCAGGCATCTTGTAGCTCTGCAGCCCAAAGCTGCCTCTGGGCAGGACGTAGGCCACAAGTTAGTATTGTTTGTGTAAGGAGACGTTCCAGCCCAGTGAAGCTTAGCGCCACCTTCCCTGCCCAGAGGCAATCCTAGGGGCCAAGAAAAGACTGCCAGAGAGGAGGAGGTGAGATCCGCCCAGCTCCCCAGAATACCAGCAGGACTCTTCTCCTGTGGGGTTCCACTTGTGTGCAAATGACACCTGGTCCTCACCACGCCACAATCACCTACTGGAAGTGTACTTGGGGAGCTAGTGCTAGGATACCACTGTTGCCTGTGTGTGCGTAATGCTGAGTGATAAATGCTCTTCTCTGCTAGAGAGAGGAGAGAGGGGTCCTGGGATTGTGCGCTCTCTCTCTCTCTCTCTCTCTCTCTCTCTCTCTCTCTCTCTCTCTCTCTCTCTCTCACGCACACACACACAGTGACAGGCCAACTGCTAGGGGCAATCTGTCTTGGGCCAGCATCTTATTGACACGTTTCTGCTTGTGTGACAGGGAGTGGGCAGAGCCTTACTGAATGCCCCCCCCCCTCACCTGGGAACCTGGCATGGTACAGGTTCCACCTCAGACCCCAGAGTCTGCATTTCTCCCTGTTCGGAGACCTCCTTTCTCACACCACTTTCAACTGAAGGACCTGAGTAAGGCTTTCGCAACCCCCTCCCCAGACTCTGCACTACGCTCTGCAAAAGGAAGGAAGTGCGATGCGACTTACCCTGTGGGTGACAAATGACAACTTCCTAATTGACCAATATACCTGCAAGCACTGGGGGAGGGAGGGGACGGGGGAAGGGGGAGGCGCGGCTGTGCCGCACCACTGGACACTTCAGTCTCTGGAAAATGTCCACCATTCGTCCTGTTGGTGGGCTGTGTCCTCTTCACAAAGTGTCGGGGACCAGCAAATCAGCACCCCTCCAAAAGTCCAATGGCCACCCTCCTTCAGACCAACTGTTTTCTACTTGCAGTCCCCCTCTCCTCAGTCCCACTGCCTGTGACTGCAGTGGCACCTGCCATGCTCCCCCTATCATTTCTGCTCAGGAAACCAGTGGACATTTTCCCTGAGCCTGGACAGGAAGTCACTGAGCATGCCTGTGGGGTCACCTGTGAAGTTTTAATCCTGAGACACCTCCGTGACTGTAGGATCGCATTACTAGATGCTGGTTTCGAGCCAAGCTTGTTTAAGAAGGAGTTCTCCATGAACTCCCACCTGAAGGCCAGCTTTGTGGCTTTTAGGGACACCAGGAGCAAAGCCAGGTAGCTATGCACAGGTCTCCCCACCCCAGGCCTGCAAACATCCCTGCCCCAGACCTGCCCTTAGCCACTGCTCTGGTAACACCAGAACATGGGGGCAGGAACCAGGAACCCCAGAGCCACCCGACCATCCTGCAGGAGCCTGAAGGACTATCCGTTGTATGAAACCCTGCACCCAACACTAGAGACAGGCATACCCCGGTTTTTCAGAGGCCAGAGAGTAGAGGATCTCACACACACACCCAGACAATCGCAGGGAAGGAAATCAGGAAGGAAAAATACCAACGGAGGGACATTTTGAGTCACCACTAAGAAAACAGACCCATGACGCACTGCAACTAGCATTCATGATGTCTTAGAAGTGGAAACAAAACTTCCCTTAAATGGGAAGGGTGTGCCTGCAGGCCCCAAGCAAATCCTGCCGGAGAAGGCAGGGTTTGTTTTCCTTTCACCAGACTCCTTTTCCTGCCCTGGCAAAATAGAGCCTCCTGGCACCTGGGCTGGAGAAGTTGGGGGGCGGGGGTGAGGAAGAAAGTGGGAGAAGGTGGGTGGGGTCCTAAAGGCAACCTCTGGGAGTGGGGAGGAAACCTCCAGGAACCTCAGGGGTTTGTCAGATGGCAGACTCTCTGGATGGCAGGCCCTGAAAGCCCCGCCAAGGAGCACAGGCTGCTCAGGTCAGCACCATTACGAGACACAGCTCAAGGCCTTTTGCTTTGGGTCTGACACTGGACACAATAGAACCAAGCTTCTCGATGGCTGGTCTTCATGATTTATGACACTGAGCTTAGCAACATAGGAAGATAGTCTCCAAGAGCAAGATGGAGTTTAGTCTTAAGCTACATCAGGGAAGGAACCCCAAACTCTCCCAGGTTCTGGGCAGCCCCGGGTCAGTGTCGGCTTTGGTGTCTACAACACGCAGGTCTCTGCTGGGACTTCGGTGGTGACAGCAGAGTAAAGACAAGTGTCTTGTCAGTTCTGTCCCTGTGAGGCTCCTGTCCTCAGGGCTGGGGGAGGGGGAGAGCAGCAGGAGCTGGGGGAGGCCAGCTGGTCCTCAGCTGGACCTCCTGAGGCAGTGACTCTGCTTTGGAGGGAGAGTAGTTCCCAGTAGGACTTGGTACATTCTTTCAGTCCTGTCTAGAATTAGAGTGGTGTGCTCGCAAAGCCTTTTCCTTCAGTGGGTGTCGTTGGTTCACCAGAGGACAGCACAGCCAACAGAGAGTGCCTGTACCCCTGGGCTGACTGTAGAGTGCCTAACAGTGCACTGCTTGTATTTCAGCATTTGCTTTAGTAACAGATGCCTGGCAAGCGCACTGGATAACTGGGATGCAGGGTAAGATGGAAGAATCCGCCACAGCAGTGACATCACAACCCACCATGATAATGAAGGTGAAGGTCCTGGCGCTAATAAAATGCACAGCCAATGTGGACTGGAGATTTGAGTGAGGTGGGGGCTTGAGTTTACATACATTCTCTTTTGCTTTAGTGTCTGGCCTAAAGCCTGTGATAGACTCTGTCCCTGGAAAGAACTTATGTGATAGTTAGGGTCTGTAGCCCGCAGTCTTTTTCCTCACTAAATAGGTTCAGGAACTCTTACATTTGTCATTGCCCTGGACTTCTGGATACTTGTTACTTCAGCTTCACGGAGATGCTGAGCAGTGCCAGATGACTGGCACACGCAGAGGGCTGTTTTCCAAGCTGCTGTCCCATGTTCTTGAATTGTTCCTAACAAGGAAGCCTGGTGAAAGACAAGAAATCCTTTGGGAGACTCAAGTTGGGCCAGCCAACCTTGCGCAAATCAAGTTACCTTTGTAGTATGGAGTACGTGTGCTTTTGTCTGTGTGTGCGCATGTGTGTGTGGCTAATTTCTCTGGTTTTTATTGTGTGTGTGTGTGTTTTTAATCTTATAAATTGATAATTCAGTATCTTCCCCCTTCTTTCAGAATAGGCTATTAGCTACTTGGAGGAATTAAGGACTGAGGCATTTGGGGACTGTGTACTCTTTCTCAGCAGGGGATGGGGCCTCAGGTACATGAGACATGTCTGTCTGTTTCATCAAGGAGCGCAGCTCTGGGAGATGATTGCCCTTGCTCACGGCGCAGACTTGGCAGCGGCCACGGCCAGAAGCATTGAAGGTGCAGAGAGGATTTATTGTACATCAGACTCTGACACTCGGTTCCATCCCAGCTGCAGCTCTTGGAATCCTAACTCTGGGGAAGACTTGAGTATCCACACTGGGTGGTCTGTGGCTGAAGTGCCAGCACTCTCCTCAGTGCTATTCATTATCATGTGGGTCAGGTGGGCATCCAGCAGCCAGCTCTGGGCAGCAGGGAATACACTGAGAGTTAGCACAGAGGGGAAGGACTTAAAGGATTATTTTTTTTCTTGCTACCTGGAGATTTCAAGTTTACGTAGCTGGGTAGGTATCTTTCTGAGAAGTCCATTATCTGTCACGATTTTTAATTCACCTTTGGCACCTATCCCAGACTCATTTTCCCCACTAATTCTCCATCATTGGCCCCTAGTTTTTGCCTCTGTCTCATACTCTCTTGCCTACAGAAGTGGGAAACAATCTGTAGGCAACCTAGATGCCTCACACTTCCTAAAACTGGCTACAGCCTTCAGTTCAAGCCAGCAGAGTTGATCAGAGGTGAACGCTGAGCCAAGTGGAATGGAAATTAATGAAAGTGACCCTGAGTGATACCACCTCCCCTGCTGGGGAAATTAACAACTGTGTTTATCTCTGCTAAATCTGGGCATGGTGTAGTAAGAGGCTTCCTGTCAGGACCAATTTAGGATCATGGCATTAACCGTTAGATGTGACAGGCACAGAAAGTGATAAATGGCTCCCCCTGAAATTCCACTGTGAGTGCCTCTCCTGGCCAGGGGGTGCAGATGATGAGCAGGCAGCGTCCTCCTCTGTGACAGCAGCTCGCTCCCCTCCTGGCGTCCTTGGAGAACCCTCCCCACCCTGGTGCGGTCACTGCTCTAAGCATTTTTCCCCATTGGTTTCGGGAGCGCTGTTTGCCAGGAAGCAGCCTGGCTGATATTTTCTAAGGCGTTTTCTGGGCCCTTTGGACTCACCAAGTAAATGCTCATGACACATCAGCAGTTGCTGTGAGCTCCTCAGATGTTGCCTGTGGCCAGGCACTGAGTCACCCTCAGGGTGAGCAGAGGTATCACGAGGGGTTAAATTCCTCTCATTGTCACAGTGAGCTTGGACTGTGGTCGCCACTCCTGGTGCTGCAGGAAGGCCCAGCAGCGGTGGCCTGGACAACTGAGTTCTCAGCCTCCCCAGCAGTTTCCATGTGCCTCCTCCCCTCGCAAACAGGAGTATGGCAGGTCTCCTATCAACGCGTCATCTCAGGTACAAACGAACCTGAGTCACAACTCCAGGAAACGTGGCACCCTTATCATCTGTGTATCTGTGCTTGCTCATTTTTTCCCCCAAATTCTTTCCCAGTTTTTTTTCCCATTAAATCTTTCCTGATTTTATCGCTGTTTATTCATGTTACAAGTTTCCATGCCTTAAATAGTATGGGATGCAATTATCAAACTCTTTTCACTGCCTATTTGTTCCTGTAGGGATTTAATAACAAGGTCAGTGACTGCTGTCACTGAGACGTTGTGATGAATGTAAACAATATTTAGACAGAACTGCGACACAGCGATGTTATTGGAAAAGGGCTTCGACTTGGATTAATGGGAGAGTTTCGGTACCCCTCTGCTACTGGGCTTGCTCTGTGATACTGGTGCCACGCTCTGGGAATAAAGATGTAGGGCTGTCCTTTGGATGGTTAATTGTCCCCCCCCACCCCTGCCTATTTCATAAGTCCCCTGAATTCTATTTCTAACCCTCTGAGTTAAGAACTCTTACGCTGTACTTCCTAGGTCTATGTCATAACAAACCATATATGTCCAAACTTACATATCATGTCTGCTCTCCATTCCCTGTCACATTAGACAGCTTTTCAGAAGGTTTACCCATGGTTGTGTGTCTTCTGTGGAAGGAACCCAGGGCTTCGTTTAAGAGTCTGTGTCACAAGTCTGCATCGCTGCTCCCTTTTTATTTTCAGGCTGAAGATAAATAAATACACATGCACACTGATGGAATGTCATTCCCCTTGAATGAACATACCCTCTGATATTTAGCCCCCAGAGCCTCGTCCCTTCCAGATTCCTCCAGCATGCACCATGGCTGCCTCTGTATTTGTGTATCAGGAAGCAAGCCCCACAGTCAGGCTGATGCAGGTTGCCATCTCCTTCCTCAGATCACAGCCTCCTGAGTGATTATAATCTCGTCTTCCAGCACTGCCCACTCTATTGGATTAGAGCCCACTCTGGAGAGCCCCTTTGCTGAGGTTCTGGGAGCCGGAACTTGAACGTGGAGATGGGGTTAGGAGCATGCTTCTCAGCCCCGGAGACACCCTCACTTTCACGGCTTGTTGCCTGCCTCAGGTCTTCACTGTGCTGCCTGCTGGCCTGTATCCCCAGACTGTCACCTCTCTGAGGAAGGGCTGTGCGCCATAGTGCATTTCCCCTGCCAGTCCTGGAACAGTCATGAAGACCGGTTCCCATGGCCCTAACCAGGAAGAGAGGACCTAGACCAGACCTGGAGGGCGGGGCAGTAGATCATACCAAGTGACCGTGATGCACGGAGTTCTGAGGGGTTAAGAATTAGAACGGCGGACGCCCTAACTCTTGAGTGTAAGCCCAGAAAGTCCCACGAGCACCATCGTTTCCCTAGGGACCTCTAGTTGGGCCTCTTTCCCAGCCCCACCCACAGAGCTCTTGGCATGAGGTAAAACTCTAATAGAGATAAAAGCTCCAGACCAAGGGGAAGACCCTCTGCCCGCAGAAGCCACCCAGTACCCATGGCCATGCTGAGACAGCATCTGGTGCCCCAGTCACTTGCAGTGTGGGAACATTCCACACCCCTTCCTCCCCCACCAGCCTGACATCCCCCCATCTCAGGCCTGGAGGTGTGCGCCCTGTGGCAGGATTGCTTTCTTGTTTGACAATTCCAGGTCTTTCTAGAGCTTAAATCCAACGTTCACTCAGGTTTAGTTAAAGCCCTGAGTGTTACTTTTTAGCTACATTACATTTTCCCCTCTGCCCCCTTCCCCTTTACAGTACACTCAGGGGAATCTCATTTCAACCAATTCTCCACGCAGATGCTGTCCGACTCCCCCCTCAGTGCAGTCCTGCTTCCGCTCAGGCTTGCTTGCTACCTATTCGGCACTGAATGCCTGCAGACCGCTTCTCCTTGGCCCCACCTTGTCCGTCAACACAAGCACACACCCACACGCACACATACATGCACACATACACACACACCATAGATGAATGTTTTTACCCCCCAGAATTCTCTGAACATGTGATCAAGCATCTTGAAGTTCTAGCAGAAAGCCACAGCCCCGCTGTCAGCCCCATTTCCTAGCAGGTGCTCTGCCAGGCTCTTCTGGCTCAGGAGTTCCTAGGGAGACTGCTCATGGCTCGCCTTCCTTCCCCTGCAGTCCCTCGGGCGGTCACACGGATGGGAGCCCTTGAGCTCATCTGGGCATTGGCTGCCTTCACATTCTCCATCCCAGGAGCTGGCAGAGAGCAGCACTGTGAGGACCAGGAGGCAAAAATGCCACCATCTCTCCCCTTCTCAGCACCACTGGCCTCATTCTTGTTCCCCAGTTGGGCCTCAGCTTCTCTGTCAAGGGCCCCATTCCTGTGACTGTGGAACTCTGTGGACTCTCCTTTAAGCCATGATGTGCAGATACGGTGTGTTTAGTCACCCTCATAGAACCTTCACTGTGTTCCAGCCCCAGGGTGGGCACAGGGCAGCTGTGGGTGCAGCCCCAGGAGCAGTGGGTATGAGCCTCACAGTCCCCTGTGAGCTTCAGGGCTGAGACAGGTTGAACCATGTGCCTACAGCTGGACCTCTGGCAGCTGGCACATGGCCCAGCCTGAGTTGTCAGCCTGGCCCAGGCCTCTTCCCTGGAGCTCCCCACTAGCTCCTGGCTGCTTCCAGTCACCCTCAGAAGCCAGGGCCCATTCCTCAGCCAGGGGCCTTCTCCAGCCACGCGCCCTACACCTTACACTCGGCCTGTCTCATCCGTCAGTGTATCCTTCCTCCCTGTGCTCACCTTCCAGGCTCCTGACCCCACCCACAGCCCAAGTCGCCAACGTCCCAGGCAGGAGAGCAGGGACGCACTCACTGGGGCCACACCCCTCTGCAGAGCCTCAGTTTCCCGGCTGGGGAGGCCTTATCTATAGGAGTTTTTGGCAGAGCCAGGGCTCAACTCCAGAGTCTGCAGGGCTGGATGGTTGGGAGGTGGGGGAGTCAGGGGAATTGAAAAGCTTTCCTCGGCTTTGTTGTGGTTACAGTTGATGGTGGAGAAGCTCTTTGAATAGCCAAGGCTGGACCTGTAACTCAAGATCCTCTCCCTCTGCCCTCTGGTGTTGACTGTGGCTGTACAGCACCACACCTGGGCTCTCTCTTGCCTTAGTGCGGGGTGGTGGTTCTGAAGGTGGTACTCGTGATTCTGTGTAGAAATGAGGAAGCTGACGGGAAATGGCAAGCCAGTCAAAAGTTGAATCTCAAGGTGAAAATCTTCTGCCTTCATTGATTCCTCTGGAGCTCTTTCTGAATGGGCCTACAAGGTAGCTAGAATTATTAGAACTGGACTGAGCATGAGATTCCTTCAGTGCCTGACTTCCAGTAGAAGTAAACCTCAGTGTCTTCTTAGACAGTCCTCACTTCAGGGACCTCTGATGCACAGAAACATGGGAAGTACCAGAACCCTCAGCAAGCAGACAGAAGATCCATATCCTTACCATATCCTCGAAAGCCAGGAACTTCTCAAGCCACTCTGGTTCCCGGAAGAACAGGAATGATGGACAGGCATTTCATAACAAGAGTCTCAACACAAAACTGCCCCCAGAAAAACATTGACTTTCTTGTTTGTTTTTATGCTGGTACTGGGACTTGAACTCAGGGTCTGGGCTCTTTTTGCTTGAGCAAGGCTTGAGTTCCACCACTTGAACCATAGCTCCACTTAATAATGACTTTTTTTTTTCTTTGTCGGTCATGGGCTTTAACTCTGGGCATTGCTGTCTCTGAGCTCTTCAGCTCAAGGCTAGTGCTCTATCCTTTGAGCCACAGTGCCACTTCTGGTTTTCTGGTGGTTCATTGGAGATAAGAGTCTCAGGGACTTGAGTGCCGGGATTCTCAGATCTCAGCCTCCAGGGTAGCTAGGATTACAGGCATGAGCCACTGCACCTGGCTAATGATGACTTTCTTATTGGAACAAGGCCCCTACCCCATCCAGAAATGATGTCCGGGCTACACCTTGGACTGGGACAATGGAATCATTGCCCCCACCTCTCCTTCCCTGCCTCAGTTCCTCTTCTGTTTAAACCTGAGATGTGTCTAGTGGAGGATGCCCTCTGCTCTCCCACATGCAGCCTGCGCATGAATAAGTCTTTCCTTGACCTTCATCTTAAAAGAATGCAAGACAAAAGCCGGTGAGCCTGGTACAGCCCAGTCCTTGCTCTGCCCTTCGAGGGTGGTGGCCAACACAGGACGGATGTGGGTCCTTCAGCCTCTTTTACCTGAGTCGCACATTCACCAATACAGGGAGCAGGGGCATGCGTGCTGCATCTTTCAAAGCCAGCTTCCTGGCAGGCCAGTGTACAAGGCACCCTGTGACGGTGTCCTGTGCACGGGGCTCAAGCCATCACACCAGCAGCCTGCTCAGAGAAACCCACCCACTGTCTTCAACCTAATGTTTTCCACACCCATCATCTCCAGCCCTGGCAGTGTGATGGCTCTGAGCATGCCCGGCAGCGAGGCGGGTAGAAAGACCTTCTTCACCCTTTCCAGCATCGATGGTCGGCCTATTCATCAGGGGCAGGGTGTTGGTTTGGTGGCAAGACGCTATGGCAGGACAGCTGTGCATCCCCAGAACTGGGATTCTGACACCTTCCGACTCAGGTCCTTCCTCTGGGCTGTGTAGGAATGTGTGGTGCATTCCAAACAGCGAAGACGACAGCAGTGTAAGAATAGAACCCCACCAGCTTGTGTGAGTTGTGTGAATGGCCAACGGATCCACTTTCTAACCAAAAATCCAGATTTCACCTCACATGGTGCCTCAGACCCGATGAGCAGAGCAGGAACCCGCAGGCTTGTCTGTGTGGGGCAGGATGGGTGCACACAGCCATTCCTGTGAACGTGTCAGTTGCATTGGGCACAGATTTTTATTTGTAGGGTATTTGGATTTCTTCCCCAAACCTTGTTTTCTGAAGGAGTTTAATATTTTCCCTGACATTTCGGTTGGCTATGGCTCTTTACCCAGTGAACACAAATTAAGTTAGTGAAAGGTTTTGGGGTTGTAGATGTCATTCCTGAACTAAGCCCATCCCCTCTGCCTGTGTCTGCTTGCAGGCTTTGAGAACATGTTATGGACCTGTGTTTTGAGACTTTGTGTAGTCACTTTTTCCACTGCTATGGGAAATCTCTTAAGAAAAACAACATATGGGGAGGAATTATTGATTTTGGCTCCTGGTTCTGGAGGTTTCAGCCCACGGTCCTTGGCTGTGTTGATTCTGGCTCCACTGTCATGGAGCCATCTGAGAGGGGGCCTGGGACAAGGTATAACTCCCCAGTGATCTGCATCCTTCAGTCAGCCTGCTGCGCTCTGCCCCCCCCCCAAGAGTGCCCTCTGCTGGGGGCCCAGCCTGGCCTGTTGGGGACGTCTGCCATCCAGAGCCTACCCAGGGCCTTGACTGCACACACCGAGTGTCACCCAAGACTCACATTTGCTGTGAAAAACAGGCATTTGGCCCACTTTGTGATATGTTCCTAGAACAGCCCTGCTTTCTGCACTACTCAGGGATGTGAAGTGGGTTTAGTGAGTGGATATCGGCTGCTACTGCTGCTGCTTCTCCTCCTCCTTCTGTTCTGTGGCTTGAACTCAGGGCCTGGGTATTGTCCTTGAGCTTCTTTTGCTCGTAGCTAGTGCTCTACGTACCACTTGAGCCATAGCTCCACTTCCAGATTTTTGGTGGATAATAAAGGTCAGATCTCAGCTTCCTGAGTAGCTAAGATGACAGGTACGAGCTGCTGATGCATTTTTAAGCAGTAAAGTAAGATCAAGCAGAAATTGTAGAATGCATACCATACTATAAAAGCCAAAATTATTTAAGAGGGAGGGAGAGAGGGAGGGAGGGAGGGAGAGAGAGAGAGGGAGGGAGGGAGGGAGGGAGGGAGGGAGGGAGGGAGAATGTCTGTCTGTACTGAGCTTCTTAATCCCCATGGAAGAGGTCAGTGCTGTGTGTTCACATACATGCATGTGTGTGTGAGCGTACACACACACACAGAAGGAAGATCCAGGGACCCAGGGTGGGCACAGCAAGGCTGTCCAAGGGTCAGATGGCCTTGTTAGTGCCCTATCCTGTCAGCCCACCTCAGCCTTCTCGGTCAGACCAGAAAAGGTTGAGATGAACTGACAGTGGGGAAGGAATTCCCTGATCTCACTTTTCATCCTGCCTTGCCAAGCACTTAACTTAATTGACGGCATCCAGTGTCACTCAGTATAAATGTGCAGCGCTCACCGTAGCTTCTCGCTGTGATCCAGCAGAGTAACATGATGCATGGGCCACCCTGTGCTCTCCTGCTCTCTCAGCGGTAGAGCAGTGGCACTGAAATGGGCAGGACCCGGTGAGGAGAAAGTGCCACAGTCACCAAGGCAGGTGAATAAAAAGTGAGCAAGAAGCTGGGTGCCAGTGGTTCACACCTGTAATCCTAGCTATTCAGGAGGCTGAGATCTGAGCATCCCGGTTCAAAACCAGCCTAAGCACAAAAGCCTATGAGACTCTCATCTCCAATTAACCACTAGAAAATCAGAAGTGGCGCTATGGCTCAAGGGGTAGGGCAGTAGCCTTGAACTAAAGGGCTTAGGGACGGCACCCAGGCCCAGAGTTCAAACCCCATGACCAACTTAAAAAAAAAAAAGTAAGAAGGAGGTCTCCACATTAAAACTCACACAGCAGAGAAAAACAAACAAACAAAACAAAAAACACTGATGTAAGGCAATTTACAGCCCTTACTAACCCTCCTTCATGTAGTAACACGGTGCCTTTATCAAACTTAAAACTTCCAGTTAGGCACTAGTGGCTCACACCTGTAATCCTAGCTATTCAGGAGGCTGCGCTCTGAGGATCACAGTTCAAAGCCAGCCAGGCAGGAAAGTCCATGAGACTCTTATCCCCAGTTAACCATCTAAAAGCCAGAAGTGGAGCTGGGCTCAAGTGGCAGAGCACCAAATAGTCTTGAGCAAAAGCTTGTACAGGGACAGCGCTCAGGCCCTGAATCAAAGCCCCAGAACCAGCATCAATGCAAATGCAATTTTTTTTTGAAAATTTCCAGATTCTAGAAGCCCCAGGGGTTCCAGGTAGAACCTTCCAAGGTTCAAAGCTGAGATGAAGGTGAATGCTATTCTGCCTCCCTTCCCGCCTGCCCCTCCTGCAGCCAGACTGGCTGAAGAGTAAAGTCTGTCCCTGAGTTCAGCAAAAGCTAGTATACGCTGTGAGGGTGCATGCTGCAGTTCCCCACTCCCCTGTCCCCAGTCCTTATACACACAGGACCCAGAGAGGCCCTGCATTGGCCACACCCAGACCGCCATGTAGAGGCAGCAGGCACAGGCCCCAGGGAACTGGTACCACCAAGCCTGCTGTAGCTTATGAGCCCAAAGAACCTTGTTACCCATCCATTATGAATTATTGAACTACCTGGCATATTTATAGCAACTTCTCAAGAGTTTAATAATTTATTTGCCCCCGATGGGTCCTTTGGTTTATTTCTTTTAATTGGTAGGGCAAAGAGTCTTTTTAGAGCTTACTTCATGGGCCACACCCTCAAAATGATACTTCCAGAATCCTAATATAGAATCCCACAAACCAGCAGTGGAGTCGAGAGCCCTGTGGTATGCAGTAAACAGCCACCTGGACTTTAGACACCAGCCAATCTCACTTTCAGCCCTGAGCCTTTAGCAACCTACACTTAGATTTGGCTTATTATAAGGCAACTCTTTAGGGAACCCAAGAAAGACCTATATTGTTTGTGAGAAGAACATTTCCTTCTGTGCCCACAAAACATTCGGGTGGGCGTGGCCTGCCACATGGCTCATTCCTGTTGTTCATGTTCAGAGACAAATGGGCTTCAGCCAAGTAACCACTCCCTCACACACACGCAGGCACCTGCGATTGGGCAGCGGCATAAGTGAGAAGGGAACCGCAGAATTAACACCCGAGTTCCTCAGAGTTTGAGACTCTGACTACAGAGTCAAAGCAGGCCATGGTCCCGGACGTGGTAAGGACGGCAGCTGCAGGTCTGTTTCTTGAGGACATGCGTGGGCTTATGGCTCCTTTGGCACTGGGTTGGGGAGCTTGTCCTGGGGGACATCGCACAGCCCCATGAGCTACCTCTGAGCTGCATCTCATTTCGTTACTTGCCATTTCTGAGCCGTTCTAGACTTTTTTAAGAGAAATCCAGCCCTTGCTGACCACCAGCAGGAGAGGAGGCCAGTCTTTTCGTGCTAGATCTGTTTGCTCAGTCTCTTGAAGGTGGTCTGTAATAAGGCTCAGACCCCATCTCTATTCCTTCCTGTCCTCAGTGAGCCATCCAGGCCTCTTCAGTGACAAAGATTCAGCTCTGCTTCCATCACCGACTCCCTGCAGAAGGTCTTAGCCTGAGCCCCCTCTTCAAGGGCAGAAAAAGTCCACAGGCTTCCAGGACCTACCAAAAAAGTAGAAGGAAGAGATCATTTGCTTGGAAATGCCAGAATCCTGTCCCAGTGGAACCAGCTTAGCCAGGTTGTTAAGTAACGACAAAAATCAGTCCACAGATCTCCAATCACTCACACAGACTTCGCGGCTTCCCGTGCACAGGGACGGCGGAGGTGTTCAGATTCCTAGAAACTGAGCAGCCAAGAGCCAAATGAACAATGACCCTGCTTAACCTTCCCCCTGGCCACTAGGCTCAAGTTGTGCTGACAGCATGTGCTGAGCAGCTCTGTGCACCTGGCAGAACACCAGGCATGCAAGCAAGTCCCCTGCTAGGCTTAGTGGTGACGGGACTCCTGCATCCCACGGTGTACGTGGGAGGTTTTCACAGCAGCGCAGCCTGGGAGACCCAGGTTCTGCCTCCCCTGGGGTCAAGGAAAGCAGTGGAAAGATAACATGGAGTCCAGCCTTTAAGGTTGGCATTTAGCAGCTGGCTCCTGCTATGAGGCAGGCAGAGGGAATGCTAGGGTTTCTCCACAAAGAAGGGAGGGTGCGAAGGAAGGAGGGAGGGAGGGAGGAAGGAAGTCTGGAGTGAGCCCCAGAAACGCTGAGGATATTTCTAGAACTGTGGGCCAGTGTAGAATGGCCAGACATGTTCAGTCTGCCACATCTTCAGGACTGAATGATGGCACAGTTATGTCAACTGTCCTGCCAAGCCTGGGTGACCTGAAGCATGGTTCTCTTTCCCTACATAAAGTATCTCTGCCCTCTGCTGGTGGCTTTGGGGACAGCAGGCGACCAGAGCCCTTTCCCTTTTTTTTAATTTCTCTGTTTGAAACAGAAAGGATAGATGACAAAATATCATGCCATCTGCCATTGCAATCATTTCTGAAAACCACAGTGCAGAGAATGTTTGTACATAGGTCCCAACAACCATTTAAGGGCTCCCTCAGCCCTGTTATTGAGCCATAAAGATGCCGATGTTTTCTTTATATTCAAACTGCTACCTTATTGAGGCAAATGCTGTGGAAAAGCAACCAATGGCTTCTTGAGCCCTGAAAAGAACTCCGGGTTCACTTGTGCACGTCATGTGTGATGGAACTCTGTCTTTCTGTGTGCAGAGCAAGTCCTCCCGGTCTTTACCATCCACTGGGGAACAAGTCATATAGCTGCATATGGTTTTTACCTAGGCATTTTGTTGGTGCATCTCATTTAAATGAGAAATCTGCCCTCATAGAAAACAAACACTTTAGCCTTGGCTGTGCACTCGTGCACCCCAGGCACACCACATGGCTTTCTTCCTGGGGTCCTCGAGATTCAACCCTCTGGATTTCATGGTTGTGCAGACAGTACAGGCACAGGAGACTTCCCTGTGCCTGCACCTCACGTGCCCTGTGCTGAGTGAATGGAACTCGTGGATGGTACAGGCTGTGCACACCCCCGGGCTCTAGTGCTGTAAGGGTGGGAGAGGATGGGAATCACACTGCTCTTCCCAGAAGCACTGGACCAGTTGATGCCAGCTATAAAACCACATCTCAGGGCAGAGGCCATGTGTCCTGTGCAGCAGGAACTTGGCTCCAGAATGTGTTCTCTCTGGCCCAGAGTCCCACGGGAGGCACTGCCACTGCTCTGACTCACCTTCATTCAGGCTCACCTGACGGTCTAGGGGACCTACAGAAGGGGCCCCCAGCCTGGCTCATCCTGGTGACCTCCCTGGCCCGACTTCTTGGGTCCTGAGAGGGATGGTGGCGCCATCTGCTGGGCCTGTCTTCAGCGCCTGAAGGTGGGGCGGCCTGGCTGGCAGGCAGGCTCTGAAGAATGACCTCACAGAGAAATGGCTGGTGTCCTGGAGGCAGCCGCTCCCCTCTGCTGACCAGCCGTGCTAATTACTGCTTTGGTGCCCAGAAAATTAATAGCTCCAATAAATTAAGACCAGGCCAGAAAGATATTTCAAGAACTGAAAATGGGCAGGGAAGGATTTGTTTTCCCTCTGTTTACTAGGAAATGGTTTTGAAAACATTCCAGGTGGGGATATATTTTTCAGTAGATTCCATGAGCAGCTGAAATGGGGTTTGAGAATCTGCTTCCAGATTGCCACAGGGGCAGTGTGCCCCGCCTCCCCACCAGCTATCTGCTGTACCCAATATGAAGCCAATTAAAGCAGGCCCCTCCCTCAACTGTGCTCTGGCACAGACTGGATGTCTTCCACGCTGCTCACGGTGGGCAGCTGCATGCACACAGAGCTCGGGGGCTCCTGGGGTCTGCACACATACTCACTCCTCCCAGCACCCCAGGGGCAGCCGCTGTTCCAGTTTGCTCTGCCTGTATCCTGTGTGGGTGTGATTTCCGCAGCCTGGCGACGGGAATCCATTATTCCTTACCTGCTAATGGCATCACACCAGCCATAGAGAAAGCTCCACCGCTGGGGCTACCTTTGGCTCTGCCTCTTCTTTTGACCAGGAATACAGATACCTCTGAGAAGACCCCCTCTTCCCCCCTCCTTCTCATGGAGCCTTTCCTGGTGGTGCCATTGAGCCTGGCCTGTGTCCTGGGCTGCAATGGACAGTGGGTCGAGGAGCTGGTGGCTCCTCCCACTGTAACCAGAACCAGGGCCCAACTGCATCTCCTCACTGTCCTGGGCCCTTGGGTCACTCCTGCCCTCAGGTCTCCAGTGGGCCAGGAAACAGAACTATAGAGCTGCCGCAACAAAATCAAGCATGTCGGTCAGATAGAGATCCCTCTTCCAGGCCAGTGCACAGGTGTTGTGACATGTGTTTCAATGGGAGATTTCTCCAGTGACTTTGGACACAGTTCTGTCCTGAGCACCCGGTGTAACTGCCTGGAATCTCCAGGTCATGAGTTTGCATGGAGTTCAAGATGGCCATGCGGGGGAGGCTGGGGCAGGAATCATGTCATAGCTGGCATTGCCAGCTTCATCACTGCATTTGTGGAGAGCTTGCTGTGGGCTAGGCAGTCTGTCTGTGTGTCTGTGTGTCCATGAACACACCCATATAGTCACCTCGTGAAGGAGATACTTGCTAACCTATTTTTTAGATGAGAAATCGAGACTTGGAAATGTCAGGCACCAGCCTAGCTGAAGATCATTGGCAGTCGGGATTCGAACACTGGACTGGGACAGCACTGGTCTCTCTAATCCCTGGTAGCTGCCCCGCCTTTCCCCCTGCCCTCCTGCTTGGACCTGAATGGGTGGTTCAGGCCTTCACCTCACTGTTCCTGTTGAGGTGCTGGGAGTTGATTACTGACCAGGAGCCGAGCCCCAAAGTTCTCTCCATGTGCCCAGCCCCAGGGACTCGTTCTCAGCCTCTCCAGCCCAGTGTTTCCTCCATCCAGTAGAAATAACACCTCCTCAGTAGGCAAGTAGAAGAAGTCAGTCAGTCAGTCAGACAGCTACTGTTGAAATAACTTGACTATGACATTCTGTCTGGTTGAAGAAGAACCTCTAGGATTACACTGAGAGCTTAAAGTTCTGTATCTAAATCATATACCGAAGACAGAGTTTAAAACATGAGGCCACAGAGCAGGCGCTTAGACTCATGGCCACTGTCACGGGCCCTCGACAAGCTTTGTTCCAAGACTCCCAGCACTGCTGTACCGCCTTCAGGCAGAGGCTCTGTCTATAAAATGGCAACACCAGTGCCTTCCTCACTGGTGGAGAAGGTTACATGGAATAATTCTTAAATAACTCGGTGCCCCACCCATCGTAGGTGATCAGTAAATACCATCTTACATCATTCCCCTCCTCGAGAGAAAACAGACGTTGAATTTCGTTTGGAAGCATTTGCGGGAAATGGCTGGGCATCTTGAACTTAAGTCAGACCTCTAACAGGGAGTGTGATTCTGCTGAGCAGAACTCTCCAGGAAAGCCTAGGCTCTGCTGAGACCTTCCGTGGTTCTGCACTGCTCATGTCTGAGGGGCGGCCATGCCAAGTGCAAGAGGCCCGAATGCCTCTGGCTGTCCCTGGTCCCTTGGAATGCTCGTCCCCAGAGTGGCAGGAGCAGCAAGCACACGGGCAGTGGGGTCAGCTCAGCACGAGGTCCTGCCCTGACCTCTTAAGGCAAGAACGTGACCAGAAATGTCACATTGTAACCAGGAGCACGGGCATGGCGTCCCAGACACGGGCTGGTAAGGACAGGTAGGAGTCCCGGAGCACAGAAAAGATGTGGTGTGCGGGACACAGAGTTAGAGAAGATGTTGGAATCTAGATCTGGAATGGCCACGGTGGAGTTCATGGAGGGCTTCAGGCTCAGTGGCATCTGAGCATGCCCGTCTGTGTGGGGATTCCAGGAAATCAATGCCAGGGGGCACAGCCCTCCTCACGTGGGGCTGTGGTGGCCAGCGATCTCTAGGAGGGGTGCCATGTCAGCTGCTGTGCCCCCAGTGCGGCCAGACAGGTAGGAAGTGAGCGTCTAGTCTACACGGCTTGCATTTGTTGACCACATAGAAGAGTGGTTCTAAGGACCAGCAAGGCGTGATGATGCTGGAGGGCAGGGGGGCCAGTCCAGGCTGTCTCTGCCCCCAGGAGGATTTCCACAGACCCCATAATTCCTCAGCGGTGCTCTCACCTCACGGAGAACCTGGAGAATGGGGTCGTGTGCCTGGTGCCGTGGAGGATTTCAAATGCGGATTTTTTTTTTTAAGGCAAAGCAGTGTATTCACTCTTTCCCAGGCTTTCTCATTTGTGAATTTTTGTTTAGCTTCTACTTCAGAGAACTCGGAAAGTATTTTAGATATAAATGTAACCAACAGTCACTCACAGGTTGAAGAAAGATCTTGTTAACCGAAAGTGGCAAAAACAGGAACTTGAAGCCAAGCTCAGGCTAGCTGCTTGTGTGGGCACAGAGGAGAAGCTAGAAGCAGACCTTCCTGCAGGCTTTATGGAGTGGCTTTTAGTTTGAATGAGTCAGAATTTCCAGTGGGGACAATAAAAACATTCTGAAAGCAGATAATGCCTTGATAGGGTAGCTGAACCTCACACCACTGATGGCACATTGAAAGATGGCCAAAGTAGCTAATGTCCTGCAAGCTGAGTGCAGCACAGCAGACCCTTGGTGGCATGGCTGACCGGTCTGTCCAGACACCCCACTCTGGGCCTGAAGACTGCACAGGAGGCACAGTTCTCTGAGGGATTTGCTTTGTCGTTTGGCTTTTGTTCTATGCTGGGACCTGGGCTTACCTCAGAACCTGGCACTCTCCTTCAGTTTTCTTGCTAAGGAATGGCGTTCTACCACTTGAGCCATGCCTCCCAGTTCAGCAGTTTGCTGGTGAATTGGAGACGGAGTCCTCCAAACTTCTCTTGTGCCCAGGCTGGCTTTGAACCGCAGTCCTGAAGGTCTCAGGTGGTGTGAGCTGCCGACATCTGGCTGTTTCGATGTTTTTCAATGCCTCACCTCACACGTGCGGGGTGCACGGGAATTTCTCTTTCTGTGCCCCGCTGTCTGCCAACCAAGCACAAGTATCAGACAGTGATGCAGGACAGTCTGGGGGACTCTCAGGGGGCGGAGCAGAACCCATCACGTGGTCACTGCGACTGGTGACAGAGGAAGACTTTGGTCTGCTCACCAGTCCCTCATCTCTTCCTCGTTGCTGAAAGGTTCGTTGTGCACCCAGAACACAAATTGCCCACATTGCCGCCATCCCTCTATGGAGAATGATGTTACTAAATCCACTCTCTCCCTTGTCTTCCAGCCCCCCTAAGCCGACCGTGTTCATCTCTGGTGTTATTGCCCGGGTAAGTGCCTGGATGCCCATTGCATTTGCCCCAGTGGGAGGCAGGCCCTGCCCGTGTGGTAGCCAGTCCTATGGCCCAAGTGATAAGGCCTTAAGCATTCAAGCTCAGGGACAGTGCCCACGTGCTGAGTTTAAGGCCCAGGGCTGTGAGCCAAGAAGGAAGGAAGGGAGGGAGGGAAGGAAGGAAAGAAGGAAATGTGACATGTGAAAATTAAGTGCAGTCGAAATTTGGTGTCTCTGAGTAGTTTAGGAGTCACAGCCACACCCATTCATGTATGGCCCCTCCCTGCCCATGGAGCTCTGGCCTCTCAGGACTCTCAGGTCCTGTGAGATGACAGCTAGAACCTTCCCTGGATGTGACCCAGCAGGTCCAGTCAGCTGCTCCTGTGCCTTTCCTGCCCACACCCTCGGCTCACAGTTGTGGTGGGAAATGCCAACAGGAGACTGAGTTCAGGCCCGTGTTGTCCCGGTTTGACCACAACACAGGTCGTGCAAGGCCCATTCAGTGCAGAGGGAGTTTCAGTGTCTCAGAGCATGGGAGCCTTTTCTGAAGGCCTGGGTGGAGGGGGGCAGGAGGACAGGTTTCTCCATGGGACCCGATGCGGGCTCCATCACCGACTAATCCACCCCCCCACCCCTGCCCCGCAGGAGGCTGGAACCCATTTACTAATCAGTCTGTATTTCCCTGGCTCCTGACAGGGCGACAAGGACTTTCCCCCAGCGGCTGCCCAAGTGGCTCACCAGAAACCCCACGCCTCCATGGACAAGCATTCCTCCCCCAGGACCCAAAACATCCAGCAGCCTCGCAAGTGACTCCCCACGTGAACCCCACGCCCTCCACCCCATGCCCTCCAGGCCACACCCTAGCCCCCACCCAGCCCCAGTAAGCTCCCCCACAAACCCAAGTGGCCTACAAAATTCTGCATGGTGGGAAAACCGAGGACAAAGCTCCTTCCATGCTCTTAAATTACCACAGTCAAAACAAAATACAGCTCAAAGCACAGACTTGGCAGGAGTCCCTGCTGGGTGTAGTTGAGGGGTCACTGTCTCTGGTGGGGGGGGGGGACATTCCTCAAAAGTGCCCAGGGACAGGGAGTCTTCGCTGTGGCTTTAACTCTGTGTGGGCATTCAAATGACGTCCCTGCCTCTCCCTAAAAGCAAAAGGGTACAAACTTGATGAGGTGAGGGCAAGAACAATCATTCCATGCTTGTTAGTAGGAGGAAAAGACTTAACCACTGTGTTAGAGTAAGAAATGAGGCTCCTCCATGGCAGCAGGTTTCAGGTGAGGAAAGCTTTCAAAGGCACAGCCAGCCACCCTGCATTTCCCTCTCCTGGTGCCAAGGAACTACAGAGTGGGGTGACCCAGCAGGCAGCCTGAAATCGCTTTCACTCTAGGAGTCATTGTGCAGAAACCTCAGGAAGCCTGCTCCAGTGCAGGGATGGAGGGGGGCTGTGTACTCACAAAAGAGCTGCTTTGCCACTTAGGTGTCCAGGGAGAGAAGCCAGAGGAGAAAAGCAAGTTGTGGGACACAAACAAGAGAGCTGAGTGTATGAAAAGATGGCCACGAACCCTCTTCGTCATGCTAGGGACCTGAAACCCATAGTTCCATCGAGAGAGAATGCAGCCACTTGCTGCCAGAGCCTGTGCCCAGACCCCAGCACACATCTGCCCACTGGGCAATCAAACTCTGCTTCCTGCTTCTGTCTCCCACCCCAGGCTGCCCTGCGCTGCCCCTGGCTAATCTGACCAGATGTTGGAAGTGTCCAGAGTGTGGCTCGTGGAGAGGGCGTGCCCAGCTCCCCCTCACAGCAGCAGTGGAGTAGGCCTTGGGCCACGCTGGAGCTGTGAGTGGCATCCGCATGGCCCTCCCACTTGAGCACCGCCACCAGGTCCTGTGTGCCCGTGGCAAGAGGAGGGACAGATTAGGCTAGAGCCAGCGCGCCAGGTGCCCTCTTCCCTGACAGAAGCCCGACACCTGCATTTCCTGGGCAGTGTTTGGTTCCTGGTGGTGGGTGTACAAGAAGCAGGTGTGTTGCTGGGTACCCTGTGTGTGTTCCTTCTCCATGTCATGCCAGCGGGACCCAGGTGGCTTTGGCGACTTACCAAGTGAGCAGCCTTCATCTGAGCAAGCAGTGCCCATCCATTCCGTGTCCATCATGACATCCAGAAGCATCCATAGGCCCTTTGAGCTCTGCAGCCAGGGTGGGGGGCAGGGGGGAGGGGGGGCTGGCCACGTGTTCAGAGGTGCATGCTCTGTGTGTGCCCAGCTGGACGGGGCGCACAGCTGCTGACTCTGGATCACTGACTGCAAGGTGTTTTCCTGAATGAGTTGCTCAGCCGCTGATTTCAAGAATAATGAGGATGATTAAAAACTCCCACATGTCTTCTCTTGGTTTGTTTTTCTTACATCTTACTTGGGATACCAAATGGTTTCAGAAATACAAACATGCACACGTGGTGGATATTTTCAAAGCTCATTTCCCACACATAAAGGTGAACAGTTGGACACCTGGCAGCTCAAGTGTAATCATCTACTGAAATTGTCAGCGAGCAGGAAGCTTAATACAGTGGATTGAAGCGTTATTACTTGGACCGGCAGCTGGCCCGGTGCCAGGCAGGCCCTGGGGGGACAGATTTAAAAGAGAATTATTCCCAGTAAAATCCACAGCTTTTGATATGCAAGACATTTGCTTGTATCAGAACGTCTAGATCACAGGAAGAAGACAAGAAAACAATTACAGCTATTAACCTATGTTTTCTAACTCGGCTGCATAGGTCAGGACAGGCCAGGTTGGAGACTTCAGTCCCCCAAAGCCCTAGCCTTTACCAGCCTCCCCTCTCCCCATACACATCACCACAGAGGCTGTCATTTGTAGCCAAGCATCCATCCTGGCTCCCATACCAGACTGAAGACACGTCGAGGGTCTCACTCATTTTGTGTCAGTGCTCCGAGCTGGGATAAATGATAAGTGATGGCACTGGGCAATGCCAAACAAAGAAGGCGCAGGACAACCCCGGAGCTCCTCACCTCTCTAGACACACCTGCTCATCCACGCTGGTGCCGTCATAACAGAGGACCACACACTGGCTTGAAGAGCAAGAGAACTAAACTGAAGGTGTGACTCGAGTGGTAGAACACCTACCTAGTAAGAGCCAAGGTCCTAAGTTCGGATCCCAGTACCTCAAAAGTTGGAAATCACTGTGACAGCCCCCCACAACCTTCAGAGCCTCTAAGGCGGGAAACCTGGACCCTTCTCCAGCCTTCAGCTGTCACCAGATTGCTGTTCTTTGGCTGGTCACAGTAAAATCCACTCTGGCTGTGTGGCCAGCTCCTTCTGTGAGTATCTGTGGCTGTTGTTCCTCTTCTACCTGCCCCAGACAATGGATCCATTTGTGGCTATGCCACTCCAGTGTGACCCCATCTACGTAAATGGTCCGCAAAGACCTTGTTTGCAAATACAGCCCGTCCACAGGTCCTGTAGCTCAGGACTTGAACGTTAATCTTGGCAGGGACACTGTTCAGCCCAGAACACTGCTAGAACCATGTGCTGGAACACCAAAACCCTGGCCCCCAGCTTACACCATGTGCTTAGCTATTCATGTAAGTAGCTCTTCAGAAATGAACTGAGATTTCTTATAGGGCCCAGAAGGCAGAAAAGACCAAAAGGAGACCGGGAAGGATGGGTACCAGACACAGAGACTGCCTGCCCCAGGGCCCAATGGCTTGTGATATTCGGCCACACACTTCCATGGTTGGTGAATTACAAGTGTTTCTGCTTGTTTTCTGTATGACCGTGCTCCATCCGGGGTTTGTCCTGTTCACAGATGGGGAAACTCAACCTCAATACCCAGCGCCAAAAGTCACTGTGAGTGCCAGGCACTGCTGGCTCACCCCTGTAATCCTAGCGACTCAGGAGGCTGAGATAGGACGTTTGAAGCCAGTCCAGGCAGGAAAGTCTGTGAGACTTTTTTTTTTCTCTTGGTCCTGGGGCTTGAACTCTGGGCCTGGGCACTGTCCCTGAGCTCAAGGCCACCACCCTACCCCTTGAGCCATAGCGCCATTTCCAGTTTTCTAGTGGTCAATTGAAGATAAGAGTCTCCCCTTCTTTAGTGCCCTGGCTTGCTTTGAATCAAGATCCTCAGAGCTCAGCCTCCTGAGTCGCTAGGATTATAGGCAAGAGCCACTGTGCCCGGCGACTCTGTTAGACTTTTATCTCCAATTAACCACCAGAAAATCGGAAGTGAAGCTATGGCTCAAATGGTAGAACAACAACAACAACAAAAAGAAAGCTCAGGGACAACACCCAGGTCCCAAGTTTAAGCATCTGGTGGGAGAACTCAGCAGTTCCTTACACAGACAGATGGGCAGGGTCCCATGTGGCCCAGCAGACAACTAGTGGTTTATCTTGGTGTCTCACTTGATGGAAGAATGTCAGAGATGCTGTGGGGCTCTGCTCAACATCAAGGGGGGGGGCTGTGGACCCAGAGATAGGAACAGACCCTGAGCTGAGGGTGGGGTATAGTCAGCTGCCTCAAGCTCAAATACCGACTGCAAGTTGTGCAAACACACTCATGATTGAACAATCTTGCCTGCAGACCGGTCCTTGAGCTTCCACAATAGCCCAGTGACCCCCTGTGAATACAGGGGTGAGCCACAAGGTAGGGGAGCTCCAGCATGAGCAGATACCATGCAGCCGGGAAGGTCTGTAATTCATTATTTTCTAAACATCTCTTTCCTGCCTGCACAGCTGCCATGCTGGTGAAATGCTGCTTTTTACACAACTGAAAAGTAAACTTTTTTTCCCCTAAGACTTGGTACCCTGCTGGCCTCTGCAGGATCAAAACAAAACCCGAAACCCAGGGATTTCACAAAGATCCATCGCCATATGCCGCTGAAGTGCAGGGACGGTGGGTGGGAGACGCCATGGGAAGCTGTGAACCTCGGAGCCCTTGAAATTTCCTCAAAGCAGATGTGTTAGCCAGCGTCCCCTGCTTCAAAAACCACAGGATTTGAACACGTACAGTTATGAGCCACTGTGTAAGGTTTTGAGGCCATGTACACAACCAGAGTGCCACATGACCTAAGACTTATGCACAGTAGAGCCCTTCTCGCTTTGTATTAAGTATGTTATGATGTCTGCAAGTAGCAAAGTCACCATCACATTTCTCAGAATGCAGTCCTGCATTTGCATTCTTGCACCCAAAGTTTTGTCTCCTGCCAAGTGCCGTGGCTCATGCCTATAATCCCAGCTGTGAGGGAGGCTTAGGCAGGAAAATCCAAGGCCATTCTTGAAACCTCATCCAAAAAATAACAACGAAAGCAAAACAAAGCTGGAGGTGTGGCTCAAGCAATAGCGTGTCTGCCTTTAAGTGTGGAGCCTTGAGTTCAAACCCTAATACTGCCAAATGAAGAAGTTGGAAGAAACCATCTCCTGCATGAGTGCAAGCTTCAGGGCCCTGACCTGAGGGAAGGCGTGGCAGGGAGTCTCCTCTTGCCCAGGAGGTCTGCCTTGGATCTGATGAGGCCCACCTGCTGTGTGCAGGGTAACCTGCCATACTCAAAGCAACCAAAACACCCTCCCAGAATTACTCAAGACAGAGTTTAGTCAAGTATTGGGGCCCTGTGGCCTTGACAAGGAGACACATGCACTTACCCCACAGAGGGGTCTTGCAGCTCCTCTTTTCAGGGTCTGAAAATATCATGGATCCATTTTGACATCAATCACAAAGTGTCTGCGTGGCTTCCCCCACGTTGTGTCTGGCATGGAACTCACTCTTCCAAACAGACCCTTTCAAATTCAATTAAGGACATTCGTGACAAGAGGAAATTATTTTTTCCCTTGATCCTCCTTCCCCAAATCCTAAGTATTATTGTAAATTCAACTGCCATGCTTTTGTACATTAAAAAAAAATCCAATTTGTCAATGAGGAAAAAAAATGACTGTGGCCCAATGTGAGATAATGAATATAATCTCAAGGATTCGGTCTTTACTCAGAAGACCTAAATGTGCTTTTTTGGTTCCGGGTCTGTAGTCATGCTGTACTACCTCCATCACATAAAAGAGAAAGTCCAACAAAATGCCCAACAAGGACTCTGTTTTCCCCAAGGAAGTCACTGGAACTTGTGTGTGTTGCTCCAGAGAAATGGCGAGAACGTTGGCCATCTTGGTTTTCCATTGACTGACATGGGTGACATGGCTCCCAGGAGCACGTGGCAATGTTGGGGGAGGGGACTCAGTGGTCACATGGGTAAAACCTGGGGTGCAGTGAAATCACCCCTCCCCAGCATGCCATCAACACCCAGAACCCTGTTCTAGAAGACTTAATGTAGCTAAACCGTCAAAGGCAGCAGTCCCTCCACCTGGAATCTTGAGAACACATTTCTGCACAGGGAACACAGTATGTGTGAACTGCTCATGCAGCCCACGCTCACGCACATTCATGTTCTCCATCGCTGGAGTGGAAAATGCAAGTGGCTGTGGTGAAGATTTGCTTGGGGATGCACTGGCAAAAGTCTTCTGGGACTTGGGGGAGGCATGTGACTGTTCTTAGGGAAGCTAGGATGAGCACACAGACCTGAGGATCAGCTTCTTGAGCTGCCTTAAAGAACAGCCTAGAAACCTCTTCCCACAATGAACTGATTTCATGTCAAACCCAACAGGATGTGGCCTGGACAGGTCCCATAGAGCAAGCAGCTGACACTGGCCCTGAGGGTGGGGCCTTACTTTGTTCTTGGTTGCATCCTCTCCCTTGGTATGGGTTCTTCTGGTGCATCCTCTTGACAGGCCTCTTCTGTCACAGAAGGCTGAGGGCCATGGAACTCAAGGCACAAATTCCAATGCCTCCTCTCTGGCTTCTGTTCTCCTCCTCCCAGCTTGCAGCCCTGTGATGTTCAGTTAGCTCACTCTCAACTGGAATGCATCACAGCCTAGGAAAGACACCTTCCAGGACACCAGCCACATCCAGCCACACAGTCACTTCCTTTATTACAGAATTCTACTCTTCCACTCTGTGCCAATTTCTCCTCTTCCACCCCTCACCTGACAACCAGGGTCAATTCCGGAAGCCTGGGGCGAGCCTCCATCTTGCTAAAACTAGAAAGACACTCTAAACCACCACCACTGAAAACAAGCAAAATCAACACTGGGCACTGCTGGCGAATGCCTGTAAGATCTGATGGTTGAGGCTCAAAGCCAGCCCATGCAGGAAAGTCCATGAGACTGTTATCTCAAATTCACTAGCAGAAAGCTGGAACGGGAGCTGTGGCTCAAGGGGTAGAGTGCCTTCATCAACAAGGTCAGGAACAGAGGCCAGGACTGCTGAGCACACATATGCAACATGCACGTGCACATACATACCTCTCAGACAGTGTTTAAGGGTCACCACAAACCACACTTCTATCAAGCACGCTAAGGAAATGACCTTGAATGATTGTGACCACTCACTGAACACAGGCAACAGCTTTGAAAGGTGCTAGGCTCACCTAATAATTGATGAAGTCTTTCAGACACTTATTGTCTGGACTCACAGCTGAAGTTATCTCCTGCCTGGTACTGTCTTCAGCTTAATAATAGGTCATGTAACTGTCCTCACAAATGCTCTTAGCACACCAAAAGGATCCCCCAAGATCTTAACAACAAAACCCTGCGACTATTACCTTGTAAGCACAAAACTTACTATTTATATATGAGAACCAGCATCAGTTCGCTGAGCAGGTATTTCTCCAAGGACTTTAGGTAACCTGAACATAGTGAGATAATGATAAATGGGCGTCTATTTACTTTGTTTAAGCCACATAAACTTATGCTACCTTTCATTAATCATGAGGGCACTGAACTAGATATTTCCTACTGGAAAAAAAATTCTGGGTTCAAATCATTATTGCTGGTAGTATTCACCACCATCCCCATGGCTAACATGTGGCAAAGCTTACCTGGATCTGACCCCAAGCTCTATGCTTCTCACTACCGATATTTAGAGAACAGAATAAATAAAGGACTGTGGTGGTCTCTCGGGGGGTTTGCCTAGCCTAGCAAGACCTTGTGTTTGATTCCAAGCATCGAAAAAAAAAGGGGGAGAAAGAAAGACACCCTGAGCTCATCTGGTTGAAGTCATACCAAATAGGGCCTCAAGGTTTTGAGAAACAACTAAATCCGGAGATGTGTGGTCCTCAAGCCTGAAACCCATGGAAGGAAGAAGGCTTTGGAGACTGGACTTACTGTGGGGAGCCCAGCTTCAAGTTCGAGGCCACTGGCTGTGCAGCGCCAGGCCCCTTGGTGCAGACCATGGGGCAACAAAGCTGAAGGAAAGCGCATGTCTAGAATGGCCCAGGTCCGAGAACCCCGCTGGAACGAGCTCCTGACCTCCTCCCTCTTCTTAGAAGCTGCTGTGCGTCTGCAAAGGTGCTGGCTCTTCCCCATGGCTGTCACACCCTCCTCACAGAGGGCCCCCTCCCTGCCTCCGTTTTCCACCAGGACGGTGAGGTACAGCTCCATGCCCATGCTGCGTCTTCAAAGAGGCTGAAACCCAAGGATGCGCCTGGTCTCGCTGGTACACTGCTCCCTATCCGTCCAGCAAGGCAGCTTGGCATCCAGAGCCAGCTTGGTGCACCAAGCAGCTGACTATCCTAGGAAGTCCCGTCAAGAACAAGGGCACAGAATGGGAAGAACCGGGGTCTCCGTGACAGAGCCACCACCAAGATGGCGCCGGGCAACCATGGGGACTTTGCTTGGAATGACATAAACCCTGAAGCACTGAAGCCACTCTTCCCTTGATCACCATAGAACAGTAGTGACTACGGACTTTGAGGCCACTCTGAGCTACCTCCCAGCATGGCCACTCGGCAGCATTGCCATGTGTGTCACAGTGTCCCCTGCACACGGGGATGACAGTCTCAGTGCTGCCCTGGGTGACATGTTGTAACATGTCCAGCCCACAGTATGCAGATACACTAATGGCAAGGAGTGCCATCACTGGGGCTGTCCTGTGGTCAGCATCCCAGCAGGAGAGGCTTCTTCTTGAACAAAGGAGAGCTTGCTCCCTGCTGGCCTTCTCCAGCTGCCTCACTGCAGAACCCCGGTCAGCCACAATGCCAGCTTTGCTGAGGGAGCCTGCCAGGTTTGAATGATAGACGCTCTTCCAGGAGGAGGGGGAGAAAACTGTCCAGAGCCTAGACATCAAGGATGCCCCCCCAAAGGAGCACAGAGACCCAGTGGGAGAGCTCTGGCAATGGCATCTATCATTCCTGTGTCCCTCCAAGCCCACAGTAAGATTTGAGTCATTGCTTCTGAGAGCCACCAGCACCTCATCTCCTTCTGGCCCTACTGCTCTCTGTGCACCTTTCATACAACCTGACGTTTGGCTCAGTGCCAAGGACCCTGCTGTAGAAACTGGGGGCTCCTGGCTTTCCCCTCCTTCATCCCTGAGCCAGGAGGCTAGGAAAACAATTGGCCAAGCCCTAAGACAGCCCCATTCCCCTTGGGGCTAGGAGGTCCTGACCTATGCCACATCTCGTGGCTATGTCTTTGTTGATGACAACGGCTGGCCAGGGTGGATGCTAGCACCAGTCCAGCTCCATTGGAGAGCTTGGCATGGAGGGGCCAGGCCAGCAAAACCAGCTGGGTGAGGGTGGGCGGGGTGGACTAAGTAATGTCTGTTGCCTGGGAGACCAAGTTCATCAAGTGTGCAATAGATTGATCAATCATCCAGCCATCCATGCCGCTGGCTGGATTTCAGGGGGCATGGGAGGGACCTCTGAGAAGGCTTGCGGACAGCTTTTCAGTCATCCTCCAAACCAGGCGGAGTGACTTCCAGCAGCCATCCTTCCTGCCTCTAACCCTGTGGGGATGCTGTCCTTGGTCCTGAAGACATGGAGGCAGATGCATCAAACATCCCAAAGGGGTCCTGGGAATGAGGCCAAGGCCCCCTCTCCACCTGCTAAGAACAAGCCCTAGTCCAGAGCATGCAGGGGCTGGCCCAAACAGGAGTAGCCTGAGTCCTCTCACAGGGAGACTTCTCTGGAGGAATGAGACTCCAAAGGCCTTTCCAAACTCACCTCTTGGGCTGGGAGTGCCTGTCTAGTATGCACGAAGACCTGGGTTCAATTCCTTGGTACCACATACATAGAAAAAAAAAGCTGGAAATGGTCTATGGCTCAAGTAGTAAAGCTCTAGCCTTGAGAAAGTCCAAGGACAGTGCTCAGGCTAAATTCAAGCCCCAGGACTGGCAAAAACAACAACAACAACAAAAAACCTCATGTCTTCAGAGCTATCCTGATAGGCTGGAGGCTGTGACTGCAGAGAAGAGATGGGGACTCTGAGAAAAGATGGGAAGAGAGGATTATTAATCAAGGTGCTGTGCACAAAGTCTGTGCTCAGAGGGCCCCTCTACCCCCCTCTCCCCTGCCAGGAGCTGTCCAGGTTTAGAATCCATGTTCACTGATTCACTAACACCGCCAAGATCACAAAGAAAGAATTTGGTGGGACTCCAGTCTCCTCCAGACACTCCCCTCACTGGGCTGAGAGGGTGCCTGCTGTCCTTTGGCTTGTGCATCTTCACCCCATGCACCTTTCTAGAGCCTTAAAAGAGCAAGGCAGGATCTAATAAAACCAGCATTTGGGGCCTGGAGTTTGGTCTAATGGCAGAGTGCTTGCCTAGCATGCACGAAGACCCGGGTTAGATCCCTCAGGACCACATACCTAGAAAAAGCTGGCAGTGATGCTGTGGCTCAAGAGATAGGGCTCTAGCCTTGAGAAAGTCCAAGGACAGTGCTCAGGCCCTGAGTTCAAACCCCAGAACTGGCAAAACAAACCCCAGCATTTTGCTGAGCTGATTCCACAGGTTGCCAATGTCATTTAATCTCTTCCTAGTCAACGACCAATTCCCTGCCCACGTGCCCAGTCTGAAATGTTGTAGCTTTAGTGACAGATACCCTCACCACACCAAAGGGCACCAGGCCACTTTCCTGTCCCTTGGTGGAGGATGTGGCTGGCAGCTGCTCCTCCAAGGCTTGCTTCAGGCAGTCTCCAGCCTCTGGAAACCAAAGCCAGGAGTTATGTGAGACCAATGGAGAATAGTCAATACCAACACACAAAGATAGGCAGGTACACAGACACACATACAGACAGACAGACAGACAGACACACAGACACACAGACAGACGAGAGACACAGGATAGATAGAACACAATTCTAGAAAGGTACGTAAATAAGCGTGTGTGTGTGTGTGTGTGTGTGTGTGTGTGTGTGTGTGTGTGTGTGTGGTGTGCACACATCTATGTCCCTGTTCTGGGGCTTCAGCTCTGGGCTCTGTTCCTGAGCTTCTGTGTGCAGGACTAGAAACCTCCCACTCCAGCCACACATCCACTTCAGGCTTTTTTGGTGGTTTATTGGCGGTGAGAATCTCATGGATTCTGCCTGGACTGACTTTGAGCTGTGATCCTCAGATCTCAGCCTCCTGAGTAGCTAAGATTATGGGCGTGAACGACTGGCTCCTTGCTTTTAAGTTGCCAAGAAGAAAATAAAATGAATTCTTAAATTATTTTAAAAGTTCTCCAAGGGCATATTTTTAGCAGAGAACTTGAAGAACAATACACATACTATGTCTTTGGATTCAATGGTTTTTTTCATTTTTTTTTTTTTTTTTTTTTTTTTTGGCCCCGCTCGCTCCGGCCTTGCTCGCTCCGGCCCCGCTCGCTCCGGCCACCACTCGGTTGGGCTCCGCTTGCTTGCTTTCGCTCTCTGTCGCTTGTTGCAGTCTCGTCTCTGGCACTTCCGGCTTGGTTGTGTCTCGTCTCTGCCACTTCCGGCTTGGTTGTGTATGTGGGATACCGAGGAATCGAACCCGGGTCCTTGTGCATGCTAGGCAAGCACTTTAACCGCTAGGCCAAACTCCCGGGCCCTTTCATATATTTTTTATTGTAATGAATAGAAGGGTTACATTATATTCACCAGATAGAAGGTGCATTACTTCACATACATTGAGAATTCAATGTTTTTTAATGAAACAAACGTTTATTTTGTGTGTACGTATATATGCGTATATAAATAAAACTACTGCAACACCTGAAGGATGCTGATCTGCCTATGGTAAGATCCTTTCTGGAGAAGGTGGACTGTGGATGATTGGGAGAGTATTTCTGGCTAATTCCCAATTGTAATTTCTTTAGGAAATTTCTTTACGAAATTCAGTGAAAATGTGAGATGACAACTTGTACCTCTTCAATTCAAATAAGTCACACACACACACACCTGGAAATTTTGATGCCCCATAAACCTAAGTTAATCCAAATACCACACTTCTGTACCAAGAAAATTGTTTATTTTGCAAGTGGTTTAATTATTTCAGCATTAATTTTCCCATGTCTTTACATCATTTTTAGCTTATTTAAAATATGACACAAGTTGTGTGTTGTCAGAAGTTAAAAGGGAAAACACATTCTTTCTGCCGGAAAGGATCACATTTCACTGGAAGATTAAGAACCTTGTGAATATCAGGAATTGAAGCTGCTGTCAGGCGCAAGGATTCCACGGTCCCAAGGTAGCCCTGAGGTCTAAATAAGAAGTCTCTTGTATACTCTGTAACAAAATGCTCACCTCAAAATAAAACTACTCAGAAATATGCACAGTTGTGTTCATATTAAACAGCTCTAGAGCATCCAGAAGCTCCCTGGATCTTTATACAAGACAGAGCTCTACATTCAGAAAACAGCTTCCGCCATGATAACCAGTTTGGAACCAGGTCTGCTGTGTCCGTGTCTTGTCCCCTCTCCACACCGCACAATTGCCTTTGTGAAAAACACACGGGCAATGCTGCACAACTACCTGCCACTGGAACAGAAAAGTCCAGTCAGGTGGCCTCTGCTCCTGCAAATGGGACCCAAAAGACTCTTTGGTTAGCAGGGCCCCCTGTGGGGTGCAGTGTCCTTATGGAGTCTTCCCAAACGTGGATCTAGTACCCCCAAACTACTGCTGGGGACTGTCTGGATACAACAGGAGCCTCGGCCTTCTTGCTGGGCAGAGGGAGAAATGTGCTTTCAGCACCATTGTTCAGCTGAGTACTAGAAAAGAGGTCAAATCAGATGACGCTGGTGGCTCACGCCTGTAATCCCAGCTACTCTTGGCTGCCGAGATCAGAAGACCATGGTTCAAAGCCAGCCTGGACAGGAAAGTCCATGAGATGTGTGCCTCCAATTAGCCAGCTAAAAACTGGAGGTGCAATGCAGTTCAAGTGGTATCTGGAATAAAAAAGCCAAATAAGAGCAGGAGTCCCAATACTGGCTGTAAAAAGTGGTCAAATCAAACCTTTAAAAAAAAAACTTCAGAATTCTTTTTTAGCTGCTCATTTAGTGAAGAATCATGAATCGAAGGGTACAGAAATGCATAGCTGATTGGTGTTGTCCAGGCGCACAGTGTACTGATGGGCAAATCTGAGAAGCCGGCAGTGGCACTGAGAATCAGCCTTGTTCTAGGTCCTTTGTAGTCACCACCGTGGCCCTCCATGCAATGGCTCAGGACCCTTGCTGGATCCTGGGCTTTGCTGTCTCACAAGATGTCACCACAGTTTATTCTCTAGCAGTCAGCGCTCCTCCAGGGCTGACCAGTCCAGGGAGGGAACAAAGGGCCAGGCAGAACCCACGCAGTTAACCACCTTGAACACTGGAGATTGTCCTAAGTTGTCCAAAACACCAGAGAAGACCAACTGTGTTCTTCTGCAAGAGCAAGATCACAGCCGTGCAGCCTGGACGCTGCACGCGAGACAACGGGCCACAGAGCAAACTTCAACTGGGAACACGCGGTCATCTCCCTTCGTGGAGAGTGATGCGGGCAGAGCATGGCTTCTGTCCGCAGGGGGTGCCACCTTCACTGCGTGGCACTGGAGACTCACCCTGCCTCCTCAACAGCCGAGGACAGCGGGCTTTGGCCCTCAAGCCGAGAGGCCGGCCCGTTTCGTGGGCCTCAGCCTACCCCCCGAAGCCTGGTCCCACTGCCAGCGATGGGCAGGGCAGCCTGATCCAGCCCCTCAGCACCCACAAAATCCCACTGCCAACCCGGCATCCCACACTCCCTCGTCCTGAGAGCCCACAGGGATCCCCAACTCAGGGGCGCCCCGAGCTGAGATGGAGGAGGTCGGGCAGTCCTAACCTTCCTGCCGAGGTGTGTCCTCTTGTCAGCAGCCTGTGGGCAGATTTAAGAAGCCGAATCCAAGGTCCATGGCGTCCCTGGGTGAACCACGTGGGCTCCTCGCATCCTCCTCCCCACGAGGAGAAAAGCCACAAGGCTGGAGTAACTGCCAAGGACGGGCAGCCCACCTCTGCCCGCAGGGGCCTTCACATCGGAGAGGTCACCTGGAGCCGCAGAAGCAGCTTCACCCCCTCTTCCCCGACCCCCCCCCCCCGCAGGCCATTGCACTAAGAGGAGAGCCTCGCACATGCGCACAAGACAGGTAAGACACATCATCTTGGAAATGCTCTGTCCAGTTATATCATAATTTGCACAAACACTAAAAATGTATTAAAATATACTTCCACTTCGCCTCCAGCTATATTTATATAGAAATCCCTGAGAAGGTACCTGTCGGCGTGAACTTTTCACTATTTACAGAGAATAAACACAGGTGTGTGACGCGGCCCGGTACTCCCGTGCTCACAGCGGGGTGAGGGCTGGCGCTGTGCTGACACCCCGACTCCTCACAGAGCGGCTGGGGAAGCCTGCTGCTCACTCACTCCTGGGGGCTGGGGGGACACACACTAACTTTGGGGTATGCCTTGTTTATCGACTTTTTTCGACATTGGGGCAGCTGGTGCCGGTGACAAGCAAGCAAACCAAGAGAAGAAAATCAGCAAGGAAGAAGGGGGAGGAGAAAGTGCCAGGAAAAGGGTGTGGCTGCAGAAGGGACACTGCCAGTTCCGCTGCATGGAAAGGCGTCACTGTCCCCAGCTTCCTTCTCGAAGGACACAGCTACTGGAGACAAGACAGCATGCAAGAAAAGCACTCACAAAGGACTGCAGTGGGACTGCCAGGCGTCCTTCCACCTGGGGACCGTACAGCCACCACATGTCTGTCACTCCGCAAAGAGGCAATATTGCTTCAGCATGGACAGTGTGCCGGATACTCAACACAGCTTTGTCCAAGAGACCTGACTCAGCCCCAGAGGTGGGCAAACAGCCCGCCTTCCATCCGCCCTCCCCGGCCAGGCGTGCATTGCAGCATCCACTTGAAAGTATCTGGCCAGTCCTGGTTCCCCTGGACAAGGCAGGGAAAAGCAGCCAGCGCTGGCCGCCCCATCACGAGATGAACCCCACATCTCACAGGTGGCCGTGGGCTACATTCTAGAGCTTCCAAAGCCATCTTCATTTTCAAACTGTGCATGTGTGACAGACACACGAAGACCTAGTTGGAATGTCACAATGCCACAGGGACAGAAGTAGACAAAAACCTCCCTCCATCCCAGATCCCTACGGCAAGGCCTGCCAAAGTCCTGTGCCTTGGAAATTGTGTAGTTAGGCTGGGGAGGAGCTGACCCCAGGGTGATTATCAAAGGGGAGATCTTTGGATTTGAGCCTGGAAGAGAGGGCCGTGGTGAGAAAGACCACAATGGGAGGAGCTGCCTCAAACAAATCCGCATAAAGCCCAGTGCATGTCTCTCTGCCTGTGTCTCACATGCTCAGCCGGGTCCACCGGTTTACATATTTCCACTCCCTTCCTTGCCCCTTTGCATCTTTACACGTTAAAGCTGTCCAGATTGGATTTATCTAAGAGCACATATATTTTTAATTCTGTATTTCCACTAACCATTTCTTAAATTGATCCCATTTTATTATGATTTTTTCTCTTATATCTAAGTTTAGTATGTTGAAGGTTTTCTACCCAGTATGCCTATAGTTCCTTGCTTAAAATGGCTTTTATTTCTAGCAATAACTGTGTATGCACTTTTTCATTACTATTGTGGCAATAGTGTTTTTTTAAAAAACTAAGACTTAACTGGGCATGGTGGCTCATGCCTATAAGTCCAGCTACTTGGGAGGTAGAGAACAAGAGGATAAAGTTCAAGATCCCAGTTTTGTGTGTGTGTATGGGGGAATAGGTATACCATCACCCCAGACAAAAGTGAACTCCTATCTGAAAAATAATGCAAGCACAAGGGGCTTGGGGTGTGGCTCTGGCAATGGAGCATGCCAGGTGCTGAGTTTAAATGTTACTAACCACCAAAACAATGAAACAAAAGTAGATGCAATAACTCCTGATTCTTCCATTTCATTTGGTTATGTCACCATAAAACTCCAAGTCTTCACGAACTGGAAGCAAGCATTCCATGTCACTCAGTCAACTTAGTATCAAAACCCTTTTGCCCATGTGCAGCAACACAAGAGCAACGCCAAGACCACGCCAACACAAGTGTGAGAGAACCCAGCATTCCTGAGCGCTCAAGAGATTACAAACACTGAGGGCAGAAACAGTATCTTTTGCACATGTGCATGTGTGTTTGTGTGTGTGTGTGCAAGTCCCGGGAGTTGGTCAAGGCCTTAGCTCTACTTCCAGCTTGCTGGCGGTTAATTGGAGATAAAAATCTCAAGGACTTTCCTGTTCTGGTTGACTTTGAACTTCCAGATCCTCAGATTTCAGCCTCCTGAAGAGCTAGAATTCTGGTGTCTAGCCAGAAGCACTATCTTAAACCAAGGATCTTCAAAACACATGTAGTAAAGTTGTCTTCAATACAAAGAGCCCCGTGATGAGTAAAGACATGCTGAAAATTGTTCTAATGGTCACAAATACAAAAGTAGGCCCCCAAAATGCCCATCCTAAGCTTCTTTTTTTTTTTTAAGCTCTTAACTGAAGTTCTTTAAAAGGAGACTTCCAGGCAAATTTCTCCCATTGGTGTGGTTGCTGAGGGAACTTTTCTGTTTTTTTCAGGCAATGGAATTTGTGCTATTCCCAGTTCCCTCTAGGAAGCAGCCTGAGCACCCCAATTCCTGTGCAGCTTGTGTGTGGGGATCGGGACAGACACCCCCGCCGCCTGCGTCCCCCCTTCTTCTGGCATCGGAGCCCCCACCCCCACCTCGGCCCTGTCTGCGTCCCAGGCCCCTTCACGTCCTTCTCCTCCAGCGCGGCGCCCGCTGCGCCCTGGGCACCTCCAGGGCCGGGCGCGGCCTTGCCGCCTCCTCCGCCCTCCTCTTCTCCTCCTTGGCCTCCTTGTAGCGCCACTTGGGGATCTGCAAGTGGGCGCTGTCCTTGGTGCTGGCCGCGCGCTCGGGCTGGAAGGTGGGCGCGGGCGCCTTGCTGATGCGCACGCGGGGCACCACCGGCCCGGGACGCACGCTGCCCCGCCGCAGGAGCTGCAGAGGCCGGAGGCTGGGCTTCCTGGGGGCCGGGACGCTGGCAGGGGGGCCCGCCGGGGACGGGCCCGGCTGCGCAGCGCCCTCGCCCCGGTCCCCGTCGTCCTGGGCGCGGCCGCCCGCGCTCTCCCGGGCTGCCAGGATCTCCGGCACTGCCCACCGCCGTCTCCCCACGCGCGGGGGGCTGTCGGGGCACACGGTCTGGCAGGCGATGGCCACGGCGGGGCTGCGCAGGCCGGTGGTCATCCGGACCATGTAGTCCAGCGCGCCCCCGTCCTCCAGGCTCTGCGGGCGCGGAGCCAGCGCCGAGCGCAGGAACCGGCGGAGCCGCTGCAGGCAGGTTTTGGAGGCCGCCGGCTTCCTCGCAGCCTCCGTGGCCAGCGGCCATTCCGGCCGGTATTTGTCCCCGAGCTGCTCCGGGCAGGGCCTCTCCAGCAGCCTCTGCATGAGGCGGGCGGCCTCCACTCGGCCCGTGAACGTGGCCCACTCCTGGGGCGACAGGCCTCGCCGCGGGTCCCTGGCGTTGACATCCGCCCCTGGAAAACAGAAAAGGCAAAAAGTGATTGCGGGGTGGAATCTCCTCTCCTGTCCTTTCGGGTGCCAAGATGGAACTTCCCAAACCAGCTGCAGGGTGTGCCCTGGCTCAGACCTGCCAAAGCCCGCCGGCCACCCCAGTCCTGCAAGGCCTGCTGCGTTTGACACTTGGTGCCCAGCTCAGGTGGCTCACGGCTGTGAATCCTAGTTACCTAGGAGGCTGAGATCCGAGGGCCACGGCAAAGCCAGTCCAGGCAGGAAAGTCCCCGGGCTCTCCTCTCCACTTAACCAGCAAAAGGCCAGATGTGGAGACATGGATCCAGTGGTAGAGTGCTGGCCTTGATCAGAAATGCTCAGGGACAGTGCCAAGCCGTGAGTTCAAGATCCAGAACCATTACACCCACCACCACCCCTGTCTGAAGTCAGCACCTACACGAGCTTGGTTTTCTTTTTAAGAAGTAAGACTCCATCGTTTTCCAAAAGCAGAGGGATGACTAGGAACTGGAATGGTATCCCAAGTTCACACCAACAATGGCCCTAGAATGTTCTGAAAATCTAGCATTAATAACCACATGCTGTCATCTCTTTGTCATCTCACTGGAGGGGGACTGTGTCCCTGGCTGAAGGCCCTTTGTGCCTTCCCCCTGCATGTAACCTGCCTTTGCCAGCCAGGGAGCTACTGCTCGAGAGACAAAGGCCATGTCTTATCCAATACTGGCCCCAACAGAATGGGAGGTGGGGGGCGGGGGGGGAGACAGGGCTGCCTGAGGCTCTGAAACTGGGATGGGAGTGCAGGGCCCTGACTCAGTCTCCTCCTCTCAGCTCAGGGCTCTCTCCACCCCAGGCACGGCAGGCAGGACAGTTAGCTTGCAGTGTCAAGGTGGCTAGAGCAGTGCACCCAGGGATTTATTCAGATCCTTCCCTAGGCCCGAAGCCATTTCATCCTTGACCCATAGTCAAGGATGTTACCTTCCAATGCAGATGGGCCTTGTCCAATCAGCTGAAGGTCCTGAGGTCTAAGGCTAAGGTTTCCTGGAGAACACATTCTACCTCGAGGCTACAGCAGAAACTCCTGTCCACAGTCCTTTTCTACAGATTCTAGACATCAGCTTCAAGAGCTGAATCCTTAAGATTTATCTCTCTCAATATGTACATTCTAACTCTGCTTCTGAGAGCCTTTTCCAAGTCAGGCTTGGCTTTGACTTGGTGAGATCTGCCCAACTCTCAATGTGGTAATATAGAAATAAATACAGAAGTGAAACACAGTGGATCTTAGTCCAATCCCAGGCCCATAGAGAATTAAAAAATGGTTCCAAGACTGCAGATTCCATTAGCCATATCTCCACTGTCAAAGCCATGTGGAGAACTAGGGCCAGGGGCGTCGTAGGAATGGAGTCCAGGGAGCCAAACCCACACCAAACCCACTGCACACCAACAAGGGGTCTGACCCACAGCAGCTGAGAGCCGGGAGCTCGGCTGCCCTCCAGCCATCCTCGGGTGGTGACCAGCTGCCTCCAGCTGCCTCATGGTCCCAGAGGATCCGGCTCACCTGAGCTCACCCCAACTGCTCTTGCTCTTAATGCCCTGACATGTTAAAGAACAGAGGTAATTATTTGGAACTGGAAATCAGGAGAAACTCATGAGCTCCAGTCTAATTTATAAACTCAGGAGGCAGTGAAAATGTCATTGCAAAAAAACAGATGACACATTAAACTTTAATTAATTGCACATCACTTTAAAAAAGGGACAAACTACAGAATTAAAACCTTAATGAACACAGTGTGAAAGAGACATTTTTCAAATGTTCATGGAAAACAAAAGGAACAGCTGTCCACAGCTCAACACACTCTCCGCTCTCCTTCAAGACACACTCCCAAGACACAAACACACGCAATGGAGAAGGGACAGACTGCTCTAGCTACAGGACAGCCTCTCTCCTGGTCGTCCTGCCACAGTTTTGTCTTCACTCCCATAAGACACCTGGAGAAGGGCAACACTGACACACAAAGCAACCCGTGACAAGGCTCAGCTGTCCCCCAACCTGAGGCTTCACAGGTCCTTCCCACAAAATGGCCCAGTACTGGCCGATGGTCCATGCACACCTCCCATCTGTGTTGTGTCACTGCTGCTTCATCATTTGTAACATGTACTACAGTGGAAATGCTGGGTAAAGTGTTGTTATAATGTTTAGGAGTCTGTAGGTGTTTGGTATAGATGCATTGTTTAAAAAACAAAAGCAAATGGAAGCTGTGCATCAAGTGGTAGGGTGCAAGCCTTGAGCAAAAACAGCTCAGGGATAACACCCAGACCCCGAGTTCAAGTCCCAGTAACGGCATTCGTGCACACTCACAACCTTTTATGTGTGGGTAGAACCCAACCAGGACACAGAGGAGGCCTCCACTTGCTGATAACAGCCAAAAGGATTTGGGAAACAGAGTGTCTGAAATGCCACCACATCTATCAGCTCCCCAAGAGACTAGGTGTCCTCACCTCCAACTCAGTACTATTTCACCCATGCGACAGCTCAAGCTTGGGCTCTTGTCAATGGGTGCACACACTGCCATGTTGAGTGTAGTGAGTTGTATGCACAAAACCTCTTATTTCATTTTAAGCAGCAATGTATAAAGCCCTCAACCCTGCACCATGACCCAAGGCTGGCCGACGTGGCCACACAGGACCCCTGCACTGCCCGGGGGGGTATCTATTACCTGTCACCATATCCCTATCTCCACTTGATGGATGCCAGGGCCCCCTGTCCACTGCCACAACTGATACCAGAGCCAAAATGTCCCCTGCAGGGCAACATCACCAAAGCTGAATCACCAGACTCATAATGATAGCCACCCCACAGCCCGCTACCCAGCCCCCAGCGGCCAAAGACCCAGAGTTTGGTCAGAAGGCCCCTATAAAGATATTTGCACCCTGCCAATATTTGGCGCTGCTGCAGATTCCTGCCTGAACTGCAGAGCAGAGGCTGAAGGTCTGGTGACTACTGAAGATGGGGACAAACTAAAGAAAGGTGGATGACAAAGAGGAAGAACCCAGTGTGTAGGAGTGGTGGGAGAGGGGGGTTCACAGGATTGAGGCCAGTTCTGAACAGTGTCTGCCCACCTGGAGACTTCTAATGAAATGAAAGGAAGCGATGAACTGGGCACTGGTGGCTCAGAGCTGAGGATCCTGGTTTGAAGCCAGCCTGAGCAGAAAAATCCAAGACACTCTTATCTCCCGTTAACCGGCAAAATGCCACGAGGAAAGGTAAAGCTCGTGTGGTAAAGCACAAGCCTTAAGAAAGAAAAAAAGCCAAGCAAGAGCTTGAGGCCCTGAGTATACACACACACACACACAACACACACACACACACACAACACACACACAAAATACCACACAAGAGCCCTGAGGGCGTAAACTGGGGATCTCCCACCGCATGCTCAACCTTCTTTGCTTTAACTGTTTTTCACGTCAAGGCTGGATGTACATCAGGGCAGGCCTGGACCTGGATCCTCCTATTTACTCTTCCTGCACAACTGGATCACAGGTTGGGCCCAACTTGCTTTGGGCTGACACGAGAGTCTTGAGTTTACCCTGGGCTGGCCTTGTACTTCCTGTTCGGTCTCCAAGTAGCCAGGATTATAGACATGTAGACATGGGTCACTGTGGCTGGCTAATCATCTGCTTGTTCTCTCTCTCTCTCTCTCTCTCTCTCTCTCTCTCTCTCTCTCTCTCTCTCTCTCTCTCTCTCTCCCTCCCTCCCTCCCTCCCTCCCTCCCTCCCCCTCTCTCTCTCTCTCTCTCATTGGTCCTAGAGCTTGAACTCAGGGCCTGGGGGCTGTCCCTGAGCTTTTGTGCTCAGGGCTGGCACTCTGCCATTTGTGCCACAGCTTCTGGATTTTTTTAGCAGTTGATTACAAGTAAGAATCTCATGAACTTTCTTGCCCAGGCTGACTTCAAACCAGGATCCTCAGACCTCAGTCTCCTGGGTAGCTAGGATTACTTGCGCCCCGCTCGCCTGTCCTTTGAAGCCACTGCCAGGTGCAGATTTCTGTTTTAGGCAGCAGAAGGCATTCCAAGCGAGGGCTAAAGGTGAAAAAAATCAACCTTCCACCATGTGTTCCCAGCAGTGCTTTCCTTGGGAATTGGGTCCATGGTCCCTCCCCTCCCTTGTCTCCGTCAGCCCCTCCCCAGGCCACGGACCCTCCAAACCCAGTGCAGACTAGCAGGGACAGGCCACCTTGGGACACAGCGGAGGATCCGTGCACTGCTCCCCACTAAGGAGCACGCAGGTAAGCATGGCAGCCACCAGCCGCTTCTCAGGGCATGTCTCACCAAGAGCTTTTTGCCAGACCATTTCCCTCCCAGCCACGCCTCTTCCTGAGGGTCACCTGTCAGAAAGAGACGGCCTTGTCACCAAGTCCCTGTTACAGGAGTGAAATGTTTGACTTCAGAGTTTCATTTCCTGTTGGGAGCCAGAGTGGAATCAAACTGTACCTTGATTTGCATCAGACAATGGCTTTATTGTTTTATTGTTTTCTGGCCTTATTCTGTTTAAATGACCTGAGATTTACCATATGAATGTAACAGCTGGAAGTTCCCTGGGTTTCAAGAAGGGATATAAGCCTGGAGTTGAGAATAAAGGAGGCTGCAGTTTTTTACCTGGGCTGCAGACCTCCCGGACCCGATGTGTTTGTCTCTCTTCTATTTTTTCCAGTCCCTGCCCCCTATTTCAGGAACCCCAATTTGGGGCCGGTAGGCCCCGGCAAGTGGCGCGCGAACAGGGACCCTGAAAATCTGGGACGAAGGGACCCTGAAAATCTGGGACGAAGGTGGAGGACCCCGCTGTGGTGAGTGACGCATCGTAGGACTATTAGGAGAGGATTTTAAGAGAGTGAGAGAGCGGGAGGCTGTATTGTCCAGAGTAAAAATTATGGGTCAAGTTAATGGCCGCAGGCTATATGTACCGGTCCTAAGAGGCATACTTGAAGCCCACGGAACACGGGTGGGACAAGGGCAGCTTGAGAGCTTCCTACAGTTTGTCGAGGAGGCATGCCCATGGTTTCCAGAGGAGGAATCCCTAAATTTAGAAACCTGGCCGAGGATAGGGAAAGGAATTCAAGATTATTATAGTGAATATGGCCCTGAAAAGACCCCAGCAGAGGCTATTACTTTATGGAGTTTAGTAAATGAATGCTTAGATCTTCGACATGAGAATGTTGAACTTAATCTTGAATTAAAGAACCCTTCTGAGAAACCTGAGGCTGAGCCGTATGCCGCAGCCCGAGAGAATCTAAGTGAGATTTTGAGAAGGGAACAGCCAGCAGATAACGAGTATAAGAGTTCAGGTTTGGATAACAGGAAGGAAAGATATGATGAGGACCGGCTGGCTACGGTGGAGAAGAAGTTAGAAGAAATCCTCCATCTACTATCTAAGACGGGGATAGTGCAGAGATCCCCCCCAGAAGTAGGAAACAGATATGAATCCCCGGCCACAATCTCAGCGGAATCTAATCCTTACCCCCTATTGCCACCACCTCCGGCTGCAGCCTTGCAGCCCCAACCCCCTTCTCAACTTTTATGCATGTCTAAAGGTCCTAGCAACAAGTGCCTCCTAACCAGCACTACAACCAGGCACAGTGCATCTCAACTAAACTTAGCTCAGGCTGCTAAAAGGAGGGAAGATATTTCAGGGCCTCGATGCTTCCCCATTTTAGTTGATCATGATGAACAAGTATACCATCAACCTGTTCCTGTTAAACTATTATGGGACTTAAAGAGTGCCTGTTCCCAATATGGACCAACTGCCCCTTTTACTCAAGTAGCACTGGAGGCCACGTGTGCTGAGATTTTATGCCCAAATGACTGGAAGCAGCTTGCCAGAGCATGCCTTAGTGGGGGAGAGTACTTATTATGGGAGACAGAGTTCACTGCACAGTGTCGAGCTAAAATTGAAGCAAATAGGGCTGAGAACCTGCCTTACAGTCTTGATCAGTTGTTAGGAGAGGGAACCTATAAAAACACTAAAGATCAATTGGGCTATGCAATGGAAGCCTATATACAAATAAATGCAGCGGCAAAAGAGGCTTGGAAAAAATTACCAAATTCTAACCGTAGTAAAAATCTAGTTGAAATTAGACAGGGACCTGATGAACCTTATCAAGAATTTTTGTCTCGATTGATGGAGACTGCAGACCTCCTAGTACAAGATGAGAACGCAAGGAAGGCTATAGTTAGACATATGGCCTATGAAAATGCCAACGCCGCCTGTCGGGCGGCTATCAGACCCCATAGGAATAAGGGAGGAATCACGGACTTTATTTCACTGTGTGCTGATATTGGACCCTCCCATGTACAAGGCCTCACTTTAGCCTCCGCTCCTCAAGGAAAGACTGTTACTAAATTTATAAAATATAGAGGTCAGCGGCATTCTCAGGCTGCTAGACCCCCAGGGCGTTGCTTTTCTTGTGGACAAAAAGGACATTGGATGGCGCAGTGCCCACGCCAGGCCAAGTTAGAGAAAGAAACATCACCTGGCACATGTGCACGCTGTGGTAAAGGGAATCACTGGGCTAAATATTGCAAGTCAGCAACAAATCGCAATGGCTGCCCGTTTTCGGGAAACTGGAGAAGGGGCCAGCCCCCGGCCCCACAAAACCATGGGGCAGTCCCTCCCTCTTCTCAGCCACAAGTACATCTTCTAACAACCCCCCAAGATCAGTCTCCGGCCTCTTCCGTGCCACCCCAGGCAGCGCAGGATTGGACCTCTGTTCCTCCACCTGCTCAGTATTGACCCCAGAGATGGGGACACAAGCTCTCCCCACGGGGGTCTTCGGTCCCCTTCCCCCGGGAGTGGCTGGATTGCTGTTAGGGCGAAGTAGCTCAGCCCTTAAAGGGATACAAATTACACCTGGCATAATTGACCAGGATTTTACTGGAGAAATCAAGGTTATGGCCTCTGCCCCGAGACATGTAATATCTGATCCCAGCAGAACAAAAAATAGCACAGCTACTGCTTGTGCCTTTACCTCCCGGGGAGACTGCCAATTCCCCATGTGGACAGAGAGGATTTAGATCTTCTGATATCTATTGGGTACAAAGCATAAAACAAGAGAGGCCTGAGATGACTATATTTATACAAGAAAAGCCCTTTAAAGGAATATTAGACACAGGAGCGGATGTGTCTGTAATATCTAAAAAGCATTGGCCAGCCCAATGGCCCCTGACAACCTCTATGACTTCCCTACAGGGGGTTGGGCAAGCAACTGACCCACAGCAGAGCAGTGCGATCCTTGTTTGGAGAGATGAGGAAGGGCACTCTGGTCATTTTCAGCCATTTGTCCTGGATCATCTGCCAATTAATTTATGGGGTCGTGATGTCATGGAAAAAATGGGAGTGTATATGTTTAGTCCTAGTGCTGAAGTTACTAAGCAGCTGCTTGATCAAGGCCTCCTCCCTTCTGGGGGACTAGGCCCAGCATCACAGGGAGGGCCAGAGCCACTCCAACCCCAGTCTCGCCCACCGAGACAAGGATTAGGGTATTGTGGAGCGAGCTAATGGATTACTAAAACATCAAATTTTTAAGATAAAGAAAGGGGAATTGTATTCTGCTACCCCTGTGAATATACTTAATCATGCTTTATTTGTTTTAAATTTTTTGAATTTGGACTTAAATAAAACATGAATAATTTAGCCGCTGTTCAGCGATTCTGGGAAAAAAGAGAGCAGCGTGCTTTTGCCTTAGTAAAGTGGAAGGATCCCCTAACTGGTGCTTGGCATGGACCCGATCCTGTTCTAACCTGGGGTCGAGGGCATGTATGTGTTTTTTCACAAGGAGAAAATGACGCCCGCTGGCTGCCTGAATGCTGCGTTCGGATTGTGGAGAGTGACAGTGACCATCCAAGCAGCGACTCACTGGGCCTACACCCCCAACCCTCCAGTGGTGCATCCTGCGATGTGGGAAGGACCTGAGTTATTTGTGCATGTCAATTGGGACTGCTACTGATCCACTTGTTCCACACATTCATATGAGCTGTGTTTCTCCTCCTTTTGCTATTATGTAGGGACCTTTTAATATATTCATTGACTCTACACAATTTAATATGTGACAATTTTTTTTTTTACAAATTGTATGCTATTGAGATAAAGGATTGTTCTTTTTATTTTGTCTTTATCATCCCTCTTCTTAATAACCTTTTTTGTAAAAGATGCCCAGGTGAAAAGCAAAGGCCTCCAGAGGTAAGTAGAAGTCGGCCGACCCCCTGTATGTCTGTGTTTTATTTTTTTATTTTATTTTATTTTATTTTTTAAAAAGGTGCACTGTGGGCCTAAAATAGAGGTCTGGGTGGTCAAGGGACGCCTTGACCCCCCCCCTTCCCTTCTGAGTTTCTTGTCGATAACAAGGCTTACCTGAGAGTCCCACCAGCAAGACATGTCTAAATCTAAAAATAACTGTTTGGTGAAAACATTCATCTGAGCTCATGTTTTTTGTGTTAAGTGTATCTGATTGAGTCCAATTTTCTTGTTATATGTCAGTGTCTGATTATTTAAAAGTCTCCGCTTCTCTGTCTTGTTCGTGTTACATATTTTTCCTTGTCCAGTTTTGTCTTTAAAATTGGTACCATTTCTAAGTATGGATCCTTATGGTTTTTCTGTGCGTACTTAAGCACACATCCTTGTTATTTATTTGAACATTTCTGGGCCTAGTATGGCCGCTCCCGCGTGTCTGCAGTTGTAACAAGCCCTGGAAAAATAAATTCCAGCTCAGTTGCCTTGCAAAAAGTTTTGTTTTGAACCTGGTTCTCACCTGCAAGAGTAAAATTGGCAAAGCTCTCTTGACACAAACTTCCGGAAAATGAATGGCCAATATTAATTTGCGCGCTTTAAGATCTTTGAGTATGAATGTGTGTGAATGAGTGAGTGAACATGTTCAAGGTTAAATTATCAGCATGCTGTATAAAACAATGGATAAATTTATACTTAAACACAAAGGCAATTGGGTAAATCTAAGCTTAAAACTTCAAGAAAAGTATTAGGTTTGAATGTTTTACAATGTCTCAAAGGATTATTACATTGTGTTAAAGAGAAATTGGTAAAAAGTATTTTTCTAAAGATCCTGAAATCTGCATTAAAAAAAAATCTGGTTTTGTAATACACAGAGCTGTTTACATTGTAAACATTGTATCCTGTTTAGCCCAGAGGTATTAGGGAATTTGGGATTTATTACCTTTAGTTAAAGTTTGGAGACATGTATTAGAGATTTAAATGTAAAATTGTTCATTAATGTCAAAAACTTTGCCTATCTGTCTTTTCTTTCAGACTGACACTGGAAGTCTGATGATAACTTTTGGTGCACTGATGTTTGTAATTCTTGCATTAGGGAAAAACTGTTATTTGAGTTTAAACTGTTGATGGAGTTCTAGGCAGTAATAATCTAAACTGCAGAATAAAACAAAAAGTCTCTTCAAAGGCAAAGGGAGTGACCTGGGCCCTAGGGGGCCTGGAGGCAAAGGGAATTCCTTCAGCCTTAAAGGTTTTTCAAATGCAAATAAAGACCAAAGTGTTAAGAGTTTAAGTTAAAAAGTGCAAAAGTTTTAAAGAAAATTAGAAATGGTTTCTGAACAAAATTTAAAAGTAAAGTTGTCCTAAAGTTTTGTTTCTAAAAAAGAAACAAGAAAAATTAGGACTATCAAAATGGTTGCTTAATTGCTATTTCAGCTTACTCTTGTAAGTTACTTTATAGCAATCTCCAGCAGGCCCATGGAGAAGGACAGCAGATCCTCATTCAGATGTAAGTTTGGCCCTCACCAAGTTCCAGGTAAGATCATGCTTGGAGACTATTTCTGAGTTGACCACCTTGTTGCTTCTAATTGGAGTAAAGTGGCCTTTTGTAGGACTCATTGATCTGAAAGCAGCAGCTTTGAGCCTGCCCGGGCAAAGCAAAGTCCCTGTGAGACTGTGGTGTCTAATCTGCCAGCAGGATGCTGGGACAAAGTTGCTTTGGAACTCGAAGTGGCAGAGTGCTAGCTCTGAGCTGAAAAGCTGGGGGGAAGCACTCAAGCACCAAGCTCGGGACTCACAGTGGCAGGGTGCTAGCCTTGAGCTGGAGAGCTGAGAGACAGCGCCCAGACCCTGAGTTCAAATACAGCAACCAACAAAGTGAAATGCCAATGGGATGTTTATCCCTGTGTGGAGAGACACCACTGGGACAAAAAGCCAGTGCTTGGATGGCAGAGATGGTGTCAGATCTTAGAGTCACTTGTGCTTGGCCATTCAAATTAATCAGAGCCGGGAGATCATAGAATAGTTTGTAAGCATGCCTTATTAATGCCGTGCCTTTCATAACTGGGCAGGAACTTGTCAATCTTTTGTGATAGTGGGTAGTTTAAAGTCCTAATTGAGCGAATTTTTTATTTTGACACCAGCCACAAATTCAGGAAAAGTTTGTGGATCTGGGGCTTGTGTCTCTATTAATCTGTTTAGATCTGACAACTGAAGCATTGTTAAGGTTGCAGAGATTTAGTTCCCCAGACAATCAAGAAAACGCCTTTGCAAATGGGTGCTAAGTAAGCTACACTATTGTAGCCAAAGATGGTTTGTGCAGTTGTTAAATGTTAAATATGATCTCTAGTTTGGAGCAAATTATTGTTCCTGATATCTAATCCTTGCAACCCCTTGATAAAACAGGCTAGGCTTCTTAAGGTCCCTGGTCAAGCACAGAGACAACGCCCCTGACTCAGCTTGAAGAAGTCACAGAAGCTGAATCTCTGCCCATCAATCCCCTTTAGATGAAGGGACCAGAGTCATTTTTGGAAAGTGAAACAGGATAAATTAGAGGTATTGGAAAGAGTAGAAATTGCACTTGTGTTTCTTTTAAAATAAAAACGGGGGATATGTTGGGAGCCAGAGTGGAATCAAACTGTACCTTGATTTGCATCAGACAATGGCTTTATTGTTTTATTGTTTTCTGGCCTTATTCTGTTTAAATGACCTGAGATTTACCATATGAATGTAACACCTGGAAGTTCCCTGGTTTCAAGAAGGGAGAGAAGCCTGGAGTTGAGAATAAACGAGGCTGCAGTTTTTACCTGGGCTGCAGACCTCCCGGACCCCATGTGTTTGTCTCTCTTCTATTTTTTCCAGTCCCTGCCCCCTATTTCAGGAACCCCAATTTGCTGCCGGTAGGCCCCGGCAGTTTCCTGCTGACCGAAGTGCTATGTTCTCAGTTCACGGGGAATCCTCGATTTCTATGAGCAGAGAGCAACGTGGTAACACTAACGACCTGGTCTTTAAAGGAAATTTCCGTCAGGGTTCAGGGCTGCCTGGACCAGACAGGACGCCTACTCTTGCTCCCCTCCCCTTCATCTGCTTTCTTTTCAGAACCACAGGAAGAATCCAGGTTTCTGCTGCTTGCTTGCCTGCCTCACCTCAGCTAGGAAAGCAAACCCTCATGAGCAAGTCTGCAAGCTGGCACCCGTTGGTGGGGGGGAGGGGCGGGTCACAAGCAGCCTCCCAGTCACTTCCTAAAATAGACCTGTCAGTTTGGCTCATTAATATTCCCCCAGATTAGTGAAGCCTTGCAGCCCCGCCGGGGTCCTTATCAGCACAGCTGCCTGAGGAGGAACCCAAACTCCCCAAGCCCTCCCCCCAATCAGAACCTGGTTAGATTTTTCATTAAAATCCTAAATCCTGATAGGTATAACATGATTTTATTCTCCGTGGAAAATGTAGATAAGTGCTGAAATGTGCCTGTTATAGAGTGTGGGGAAATCGAAGCACTTTAGGGCGGCTCTGACTCCATCACGCATTATTTCAAAAGGGAAGCTCCGAGAAATACAATGAAGGTGTAACTCAGAAATTCCACTCTGGTGCAGGAAAGCACTCCAGAATGGAAGACTACCGCACCTGAAAAACTGGAATGAGAAGAAAGCAAAGAGATGATATCGTTTTACAGATAGATTTGATAAATATCACTGATACATACCAATCCTTGTGTCTTTTGCTTTTGAAATGATCATAAAATGATCATTCTGCAGATAAAAGAATTGTGAATAGAGACTACCCTAAGAAAAAATTCTCAAGACCCTACTTACAAGAACAAACTGGGTGGGGTAGTACATATCTGTGATCCTGATGATGCAAGAGGAAGAATTGTGGACAGCCCAAGCAACAAAGAGAAAAAGGTAGAGGGAGAGAAAGAGAGGCAGGGGAGAGAGGTCTGGGAGTGTGGCCTAGTGATAGAGTGCTTGCCTAACATGCAAGCCCTGGGTTTGATTCCTTAGTACCACATACACAGAAAAAGCTGGAAGTGGTGCTGTGGCTCAAGTGGTAAGCCTTAAGAAAGCTCAAGGACAGTGCACAGACTCAGCCCCCAGACTGGCAAAAAAAAGGGGATACCCTATCTGAAAAGTAATAAAGCAAAATGGACTGGAGCTCAAGTGGCAGAGTGCTTGCTCGCCTGGCAATAAACAATAAAATAAATGAATATTCATATAGTACAGAAATAAAATAAAACTCACTTCTCTGGGAAGAGCTGTAGGCTAACCTAGTGGTGTCCATAGCCAGTGAAAATACTCTAGAAGTTAAGTAAGTACTCTGACCACAGCCCAAGTGGGAGATTCAAATGCTCCCCGAAAAGCACCTGTCCATGCATATTTTAGGCAAGAACATGGAACAAGTGAGAAAGGGAAAAAATTAAAGGAAGATACTCTGCAACTTTTCCTATTTAAATTAGTTACATCAGTGGCTCTAAGCTGGAGGCAATGGCCCCAGGGGATGTGTGGCAGATTGAAGGCACTTTTGGTTGTCACTAGAAGACAAGAATCCTGTCCCCACGTGCCACCAGTATCAAAGTTAAGAATTCCTCAACAAGCAAGCCTAAAGATCTCCTCACAAGAGACTCTTCAAAGAGAAAAACATTACTGGTCGCACAAACTTGCCAAAAAATGATAAGAATAAACAACCCAAACTGATGTGCAAGAAGATTTTATCCACAGCAAGGGGGCAGGGGAGGGGGTTGGGGAGGGCGGGGAGAGGGAAAGCATTCCGCCTCCCCTCTCCATCCCCATCTCTTCCCCAGGCAGGGGTACCACCTGCCTCACTGGAGCAGAGGCTGAGTGGAGGATGGAAAGCAGATGGAGGGAGCTGGAGGCAGGGTCCTGGCTCTGGATTGTTTCTGTGACCTGGACCACTCAGTACCAAGTACCCTATAGGCGTCACAGCAGAGGAAAGCTCCAGGCGGATGGATTCCAGACGTTTGATGGGGACAACCCTACAGGGCCTGGGGAGGGGCAACAGGGCCCAGAGTGGATATGAAGCTCCCCGAAAAGCTACATGGCCACAATGCAGTGGAATTTGCAGTTCCTGAGGGGAAGACAGGAAGATGGAGCCCTGTCCCTGAGCAGAGCCATGGTCTCAGGGGATCTAAGATCCCACAAAAGCCATCGAGGCCTCAGACCTCTGACATGCAGGGAAGGAGCCACAGGGATTCTGTGATTAGACAGCCAGACCAGAGAAGAAGAAAAATACTTGGTGACTCAAATTAACTTGATAGTCCAAACACACTTGATACAATGGATATCATACTTTTTTTTTGGTGAAAAAGTATATTACTTCTGGAATACTTGCTCATTAAATACGTCTTTTGAAGTATGATGTAAAAATCAAGGTTAATAAATTCTTTAAATAAAAAATAACCTCTTGGGGCCGGGAGTTTGGCCTATTGGTTAAAGTGCTTGCCTAGCATGCATGAAGACCCGGGTTCGATTCCTCAGTACCACATACGTAGAAAAAAGCCAGAAATGGTGCTAAGGCTCAAGTGGTAGAGCTCTAGCCTTGAGAAAGTCCGAGGACAGTGCTCAGGCCCTGAGCTCAAACCCAGGACTGGCAAAAAAAAAATAACCTCTTAACAAATAAAAAAATATATTACTGTGGGGTGCCGATGGCTCATGCCTGTAATCCTAGTTACTCAGTAGACTGAGATCTGAGGATCATGGTTCAAAGCCAGGCAGGCAAGAAAGTCCCTGAGACTCTTATCTCCAATTAAACACACACACACACACACACACACACACACACACACACACAAGCTCAGGGACAGTGCCCAGGCCCTGTGTTCAAGTCTCCCCCCCACTTAAAAAGCACAATACTAAAAACCAACACCCAATTATACTAGGAAAAGCAGACAGTGTACTCATTACCTTACTTATGTAATTGTAACCCCTGTTCATCATCACCTTTACAATAAAGATATATTTATGTTTAAGCAGATGGTGCCTCTGCCAACACAAAGACATCACTTAACCACCATTTAATTAGCTTCTTACTGCAACAGAACAGGCACGCCCAACAAAGAGGAATTTTAACCAAGTCCTATCTTCCTGTAGGGGCTGGTGGCACACACCTGTAATCCCAGCTACTCAGGAGGCTGCAATCTGAGGAATGTTGTGGCTCAAGGGGAAGGGTGGTAGCCTTGAGCTGAAGAGCTCAGAGTTTAACTGAGCTGGTACCAAGGTGATCCCTGATCTCAGTTCCAAGTTTGGAAGGACAGTCACTTAGCAGTTTATGATTGAAATCTATGGCCCTGAGAGTCTGAAAGTCTTGTCCTAGCGCAGTTCAGGGGTGTGTGAGAGAAAGATCAGAGCTCCTACTTTTGTGGATGGGGATGGGAAAGGCTTTCTCCAAGATAACAAGGACAAAGAGGCAAAGGGTTGGTGCCTGTGACCCAGCTTCTGCCCCCTAAAATTTCCACTCTGTGACTCATCAGAGACACAGAAAACTGCTACACAGCACCTTGTCGAGGAGCTCCAACCCCAGCAAACTGAGAGCACTCTGCTGGTCACCCCATCACCAACCCCAGCAAACAGGGGACAGCGTGGCCTGGCGCCTCTCCATCCCACAGCTTGTTCTCTGAGAATACATTCCCCAGAGAACAAACGTGAGCCCTGTTGGGAAGCATCTGGGTGAGCGAGAGGGGGCCTTAGGCCGGGCAAGATGGCTTACACTTGTTCTAGTTACTAGGGAGACAGAGGTCAGGAGAAATGCAGTTCAAGGCTAGCACTGGCAAAAAGTTTGCACGATGCCATCTCTGGGTGTGGTGATGAATTTCTAATGCACCCTCTACTACAGGAATGGCCCAAACAAAAGAAGACTACGAGAAAATCAACGACAGGCTTGGCAGCAGGGGCTCATTCCTGTTATCCTAGCTACTCAGGAGGCTGAGATCTGAGGATCGTGGTTGGAGGCTGTTAGGTCCTCCTGGAAGAAATGACTTCTTCCCTTCTCCTGAACTGTGAGGAGTTTCCTTTTGGCAAACCTTACCGAAGCCAGCTTGGGCAGGAAAGTCTGTGAGACTCTTATCTCCAATTAACCACCAAAAAGCCAGAAGTGGCACTGTGGCTCAAGTGGTAGAGCACTAGCCTTGAGCAAAAAAGCTAAGGGGCAGTGCACAGGCCCTGAGTTCAATCCCCTGGACCAACATCAAATTTAAAAAATAAATAGATAAAGTAAAATAATAATGAGGTGTGGCTCTAGTGGAAGAGCACCGCCTAACAAGTATAAGGACGTAAGTTCAGACCCCAGAAACAGACCCCAAGGAAACAATGTGTGCCAGCAGCGACCAATCCAGTGAACCTCTACCCCGGCCCCCAGCCACTCCCAGACACAGCCTGAAACCGTTTGCTTTGGGCTAAAACCAGGCTCCTCTCAGCAGTGACACTATTCTTGTTGCGCCTGCCAACTCCGTTCCGTTAGGGGTCTGTTGTATTAGAGGGGTGGCTGTTTGCCAGTTTTACAACCACAGCTTCATGTTCCTAGGGTCTGGAGGCTGTGCGGGAGACACAAGATGGATGGACGGACAGATGGACATACCTGCCAGCATCAGAGCTCGGATGCATTCGGTTCGGCCCTGCATGGCGGCTTTCATGAGTGCTGTGAAGCCCAAGACATTCCTCCTCTCCAGGTCAACACCCGGGAAGTAGTTCAACAAGTAGTTGGTGATGGTGGCGTGGCCTGAAAGAGAATTGTCCATGCATGTGAGTTCATGTGTCTATGGAAAGTGCTCACTCTTGAAAGGGAAAGGGGAAGGAGAGGGAGGGGGAGGGGAGAGAGGGAGGACAAGGAGGGGGAGGGAGAGGAAGAGAGAGGGAAAGGAAGAGGGAGAACATGATAGAGAGGGGGGAGAGGAGAGAGGAGGGAGAGAGATGGAAGAGGGGGAGGGTGCAGGGGATGGGGAGAGGGAGGAGGAGAGGGAGATAGAGACAGTGAGAGAGAAAGAGAGAGTGACAGAGAGAGATGCTGTGTCATCCACCTGGCCTGCCATCTCCTGTGCCCACTTTCCTTTTGGCTCCCCAGGCAGAATTCTCCCAGCGCCTAGAAGTGGGGAAGGCCGAGGCTGCTGCCCTGCCAGCCCTTCCTGCACTGCTGTTTCAGGGGGGCCACGTGGAAAGCGTGGCCCTCTGTGCCACAGAGGCAGGCAGGGAGAGCAGGCAGTGGCCCAGGGCCTCAGTCTCCCCTCCCTTACCCTCCCTTCCAAGCCAGGCAAGGCGCTGTTGTCAGCTCCCAGCAGGGGCTGCTGAGGCAAACAGATGCTACTGAGCCGAGAAATGCAGCACGGGCATGTGCACATGCGCGCACGCGCGTACACACACACACACACACGCACACACACACACGCACGCACACACACACACACGCACACACACACACGCACGCACGCACGCACACACACACACACACCTCAGGACTGCAGACACCCAATCCCTGACATAAACCTCAGCAGGCAAGAGTAGTCCCTGGATGCTATCGCTTTCTCCCCTCCCTCCTGTCCTGCCTCCCACCGGCTGGATTCCCCTCACTCTTCTCACTTGGAGGATTTGAGAGCATGGCTTAAATGGCCGCCTTCACCCACAGAAAACCCATCCTCAAGACCTGCCTGTGTCCCAGCACTGATCCCCGAGTCTGTCCCCGAGGGGGGGTACACTGTCCCCTCCTCAGTCCTCCCACAGCTCCTCTAGCCCGCCCGGCCCCCTAGAGCACAGTCCTCGCCTCATGGCCCTGACCATGGGGCTGGACAACACCTGACAGGCTGCTTCACCACCCTGTGGTTTCCAGCCACAGATGCCAGCAGCAGCCCAACCCCCCCTCCTGCCACCACAGTGAGAGCCAGCCACGTGTGCAGGCACTGCCACGTGTGCAGGCGCTGCCACGTGTGCAGGCGCTGCCACGTGCCCCCTGAGAGCCCCACCAGGGTCCCGGCTTCTGGCAGGCTGGATGTCTGTGTGTGGACAGGAAAGCTCTGACAGCGCTGGGAGATAACCCCCCACGCCTCCCCACCCCCTCCACACCTCCCTCCTCCACACCTCCCCACCCCCCCATGCCTGAGGCCCCATGGTGGGGCTCTGGGAACATCTGGGCCTCCACTCTAGCCAAGACCCACTGCACTGAGTGTCCCCCGGGGGACACAGCTGTCCAGACAGGAACCCCAAACCATTTCTGAGGCGCACCTCACATCCTGCTGTGGGGCCACTGCCCAAACATTCCTTGAATCCTGAAACTGCCTTAGCACCAGCTCTCCAGATAAAAACAGACAAGAGTCAGCCCTGGGGCTCCTCTGCAGTGTCCACTGTGGACAGCCAGCTCCGCGAGCTCCGGAACTCAACCAGGGTGGGGAAGCAGCAGTACACGCCAGCAAAAGCAGGTGCCACGTGGCTGGGATTGCTGGCTGTGGAACACGTGGGTTCCCATTTGTAGCAGCGCTTTCTGGGGTCACCAACAGCCCTTGGCCTCCTCTGTGGAGAGGGGGTGAAGGCCGGAGGTCAATGGCTTAACTGTGGTGGGTGGAAGGGAGAGAATCCTTTGATCTGTTTGGCTCTCCACTGCCAGGGAGCTGTTTGCCAGGGTCTTCGTGGAACACACGGCAACTCATTCAGAGCCATTTCTTTAACATGGGTGCTAGCGTGTCACCCGGGTTTTCTGCAGTGTGCTCCCTGCGCTCTCTCCCTGGTAGCATTCGCAGGCAGGGAAAGGAACACTGGACAATGCACCAGCAGAAGGCCCACTGCCCAGATCCGCTGTGCATCACACACCGAGTTCAGGCGAACGTGCAGACTGCAGAGCCCAGCAGTACTCACCCTCTGAAGAAATCACTCCTGCCTTCCCCTGGCTGTCCAGAAGGTCAGGCTAAAACTCCACCACGAGGTGACCCCGTGCAGTGGGAGCGGAGGGAGGAAGAGAGCCTTCCAGGAAAGTACGAACACTATCATTTCTTCTCAAAGGAAACATCACACATTACAACACCCATAGGTGTAGTGCAATGCAGTCAAGCTGGAGCCCAGCTCAAACCAGACATTAGAGAATGAAATGGGTGCCTGAAATTCCAAGAGAAGCCTTTGGTTTGGTTTGGAGTTACTGCTCTAGCAAGGGTTGAACTCAGGGCCTCCAGCCTGCCAACAAGGCACTTTACTGCCCCCAGAGAGCCTTTATTTATTTTTTTGGAGAGGGCTGCATAGTTTTGGCCATGCCAGCCTAGACCATGATCCTCCTTCGTCAGGGTATACGTGAGCACTACCATTCCTGGCTTGCCTGTTGAGTTGGGATTTTCCTCACTTTTTGCCCAGGCTGGCTTTGAACACTGCCCCACCTCCAACCTCCTGAGTAACTGGATTCCAAGCATAAAGCCACCATGCACAGCCTTTAGAGAAACCTTTCTAGAAGACAGTCTCCTAGCACAGACCCCAAGGACACTGCATCTCCCAGTGACCCTTGTTCTGCCCAAGAAGGGGTACAGACCAGACCCCTGGATTTGGATGCACAGCTTACCGCTGTGCCCAAGGGCATGGGCTCAAGTTCAAGTCCGAGGGCCAGAGGGGAGTCACGTGTTCCTCATCTGTAAGATGGCGAAAAACCACAGGAGACGCCTGTGTTCAAGTTCCCAGACAGATCTGGTAGCAGAAAAAACACTCAATGATCCACACGGCTGCTTCTCCCACGGGGGAGGGGGTGCAGGCCCACAGGTCCTGCTAGCTGCGTATGGTGACTTCTCTCCAGAGGGGGCGGTGCTGGGGCAGAGTGGGGTGGACCAGTGGCATCTTCAGGGCAGTTCCTCCAAAGTGCTCAGCCCGCCAGTCCCGAGCAATCCCACGAAACACATCACCACATCCCACGGGGGCCTACTCTACAATAATCCCGGCCCCCGGTCCCAGAGGCCATCCAACACGGGCCTCTGCCCAGTTAACCCTGGCTACCCCGGAGACCGAAGCCAGTGTGGAAAGAAAAAGATACGAAGCTCCATCTCCCACTAGCCAGCGAAAGGCCAGGCTGGAGTTGTGGCTCAAGTGGTAAAGAGTGTCAGCCTTGAGTGAGCACGAGAATATCAGCAAGGAAAACAAACCAAACCAAACAACAAAGGAAAACCAAAACAAGGTAGGCTGGAGAAGACAGACTAAGGCAGTGGGGGGGGGGGGCATGTGGACTTGGGGTGAGTAGCCAGAGGAGCTTGGGGCCTCAGACGTGCACAGAGGTCTTCAGCCGTGGCCCTGGGCAGGGAGATGGGGCAGTTGGTGGCTGCACCGGGAATCAGAGAGGAGGGAGAATCCGGCGCCTCGGCTTCTAAGGAAGGGAGTGGTCAAAGGAGGAGGGAAGCCAGACCACTCTGGGCACTGTCCCATCCCCAGGCTGTCTTGGGGCGCGCATGGCCGTGTGAGAAGGGGGAGGTTGTGGTATCCAGACCTGAAGGGGCTCAGTCCCCCCATCTGCGGTTCCTGGAGGACCACCCCCAAACTCCACTGGGGAGCACGGCTATCACAGCCTCACAGCATCCGCTCTCCCACCTGCTCCGCACAAGGAGCCCCTCCACTCCCCACGCTTGCAAGTACCTCCTCTTCCTCCTCTCCCATTGAAACCTTAGGGGATCTGCTCCACAAGGCAAGACCCAGGGCCACAAAAGAAAACACAGAAGATGCCAAGGGCTGGAGTCCTGGCTCAGCAGTTCTGTACCACAGGCCAGGCCCAGCCCTGAGCTCAGAGACAAAAAAATCCGAAAAGGAGACGAGTCCTGTCTCTCCTAGGCTGGGGACCCCTCCCCTGCGCTGTGTGGCCATTGATAACTGCAGATCTTCTCCAGCCAGCCTGACAGCCCACAGCACCCCCTCCCTGTGACCCCAAAGCTCCCCTGTCAAGGGAAATTCGAGTGATGGATGTCTGCAGGGGCAGAGCCAGCAGTGGGTGCAGTGCGCTAACTTGGGCTCCCCTCACCCCCGTGACTCAGCCCTCCCCCTACAAAGATTGGGCCCAAACAACCTCACTGCTCCCAGGAGAAGCAATGCCAAGAACACAGCAGTTCCAGCAAAAAGCCCTCAGGACAGGGTCACCAGCTTAGGCACAGCCATGTGCAGAAGAAGTCAAGATGAACCAACCCATCCCAGCCCAGACATGAGCAATAAAAATGTCTGAGACTAGACTGGGGGTTGTTTGTTATGCAGCAGGCTCCAGCCGGCCCACATCTTGACCTGCGATGCCAGTTCCCAACTGCTCGGGCAGTGAGGCCAGAGATTGTCCTCAACACTGACCACTAACCACGCTAGTCACGAACACCCAGGCCACAGGACTGACCCTTCCCTTAGCCATTCCTTCCAAAGCGAGCTCTTCCCTGTTGTTCCGGCCAGGCCAGGACCCCTGACCTTACCGACCATGGTCCTCCATTCTCCACTTAGAAACCTCCAATGGCAGGCACTCAGCAGTCTCTGGATGAGAAGTCTCCAGCTTTTCCCGAATATAAAGCTCATTCACTGGATGTTTAATGATCAAGCCATAAGCCACATCACTTGAGATTATGCAGACATCACCATAGTTCGCAGTGGCTCGTTCACCCTTATCTAGGATGCTTCCTAAGGACAAGCAAAATGTGTATTCCTTCCTCAGGGATAAGCAGACCTGATCTAAGTGTGGGAAAATGTGATAGAATCTATAAACACTTCACTGCTTTGAGTCACACTGTAGTTCCCCAGAGCCAGCCAGTAGAGGGCGCTGCCAGCTTTGGAAATCATTACATTCCCCCATTGTGGTGCAGGCCAATAGAGGGAAAGAGCTACAGGTGGGGGTACGGGGTGAGCCCCTCCTTCCTGGGGGGAAGGGAGCCAGGTGCCTGGGTCCAAACACCATAGCCCTTAGGACGAGTGTTGAGGAGCTGTGGGCCCACCACCTTTTCATATCTTATCTAAAACACTAGAAGCAGAAAAAAGAACACACTTTAAAACACTGTACCCCAATGCTGTATAGCACAGACAGCTCCCAGCCACCAGTCAGTCCCCAACACCCAGGTATCTTGGCCAGGGATTCGTTTTGCCACAGGCTGGGGAAACAACCCTGGCTGGATGTCTTCAGAACTCTGCCAGAAGCTTCGGGAACTATTTTCCTATCTTATAAGAAGGGATCGAGGCTGGGACCAGCCCCTCTTCCTGAGCTGCAGTGTGGTGTGTAGCATGGGCCCACCAAGGAAAAGTGAGTGAGTTCCTGAGACACCGGGCCAGGTCCTGATGTCACTCAGCCACAATGTGATGCCACGCACTGCCACCTTCAGAACTCTGCTGCAAGACTGGCGGTGTCCTCACTGTGGGAGCCCAGAGGACCCGCAGACCAGAGGCTGGCGTGGGGATGGGCAACACTCCACTGACAACAAGAAACACTGTGGAGCTGGAACAAGAAACATTGTGAAGACAGCGCTTTGCCAGGACGGCCAAGACACTGGGCCCTTCGGGAAAACTGCACGTCCCCACGTCATTTCCTGAGGGCCACTCACAGCTGGGGGAACCTTCCATCCTGATGGGGATCTGTACTTCAACAGGCCGCCCATGGCTCACGCCTGTCATCCTAGCTACCCCGGGGTCTGTGCCTTGCTGCCTGAATGCTGGCTGAGGGCCCCTCTGGGCCACCAAGATCTGCTGCGTCCTCTCAGTGGGTTCCCAGACCAGCACCTTGGCATCCCAGAACCCTAGAGATGCGCCCATTCTTGGAGCAATCCCAGGGGAAACTCCATGCTCAGCCGACATTGTATTCAAATGCCACAAGGAAGGCAGCTGCGGCCAGCCTCAAGGGGGCTGTGCAAAGAGGGGGGGCCCGGGTCCAGAGACAGGCGAGGGGTGACCATCCTCCTGTTCCCGCAGGGAACAAACCAGAGAAGGCTTTCGTTCTGCACATTTGTAAACAGACTTGAATGCCCTTCCCTCCCCTACTGCATCGTAAGCAGTTCTGTCCCCTGTCCCCTAGTTTGATTGGTGGGGAGGGCATGGAGATACAAGCCAGGGTTAAAACCCTGGCACAGACAGGGTGGGGCTGCAGACAAGACGGCTACTTACAGGAAGCAGGGTAGGATAACAGAAGCCAGTGGAAAGGAAAACACTTTAAAACAAGAAGGAAGAAAACATTACAGCCATGATTTCTTTTGTAAAAGACTAGAGGGGATAATAATAATAATAATAATAATAATAATAATAATAATAATAGGCATCAAATCACTAAGAACAGTAGGGGGTCCTCTCATCGTCCCATCACTGGTTACGTCCTCTGAGCTGTGAGCCTTGGCCCACAGGAGGGGGGCCAGCCTCCCAATCAGGGTCTTGTCCAGCCCAGACAGCTGAGCCTGCATCCACGGGGTCTGCTCCTGGCCTGCCTGCCGCAGGCCAGTGGGTGCACGCCACCTCCCCCAGGTGCTGAGGGGCCTGTGGGGAATATGCAGGGAAAGGCCAGGGTACTGCACTGATGCTGCTTCTTGGGGTGATGATGGTGCAGGGTCAGGAGACAGATGCTGCCTCAGCAGGGGCGTCTGCGGGCAGGGAGAGAAGAGTCCAACCAGCAAGCCCGTGAGGAAACACCCTCACGCTTTCCTCCCCATTTGCCCAGATTTCTCATATAACAAAACCCAGCGGAGGAAGGAATGTATTTGCCAGTGTTCACAGCTCTGCTGAAAGAGGTAGGGAATGATACAAAGACACGCTGAGCAGAGAAAGGGACAGACAGAAGTGAGGAGAGTGGCAGGGACAGGCCGGTTCCAGAGGAAACTGGACTCCTGGTTGGAGGTCAAAGGCAAGAAGGAAGCTAATTCCTAAATGGAACTCAGCCTTTGCCTCCCAAGTGCTATGACTGTAGGCATAAGCCACCTTGCCTGTCCAGATACTGTTTTTAAATCGTATTTTCCACAGATTTGGAACCTGAAGATACAAACAGTGGACTGCAATCTTTGTTATGTCAAAGGGAAGGAAAGGAGGCAAGAGGAGAGGAAAGAAGAGACAAAAGGGAAGGAAAGGGTAGAAGGAAAGAACGGGGAGAAGCCAGGTACTGTAATTCTAGCTATTCAGGAGGCTGAGAGCTGAGGATCGAGGTTTGAAGCCAGCAAGGGCAGAAAAGTCCCTGTTAAGACTTTTATCGCCCAAAAAAAAAAAAAAGCTGGAAGTGGTGCTGTGGCTCAATTGGTAGAGCGCTAGCCTTGAGCACAAAGAGGTTCGAGGGCAGTGAAGGGGGGAGGGGGAGGAGAGGGGAGGGACAGTTCTACCACAGGGGAGTTCCAATATACTTGGCAATGACATCATGTCCTGGTCTCCTGAGATAGCCAGGACAGACCCATGCCACATCCACTTGCAGAACTAACTCGCTCACTCGTCTAGGCTCTCTAAAGCATTGCCTGTGTTGCTTTAAATCTGCAGGTGAGGTGCTCAAGGTACCGAGGGGCTCTCTAGCCTGGCATCTAGGAGGGCTGTGGAGGTCTGGGCGAGTGTGCAAGCTGGCTGCTCTGGACCACCCGTCTACCCCACACCGAGCTCTGCCCGATGGGTAACAGCTGACCATGGCACTCAGGCCATCACCTGCTCCTCGCACCTGTCACTAGGTCAAGGCCCATGTCCCTGGCCCCTGGCAACCTCGCTCAGAGCCACAGAGCCTGCAGCCCATGCTTACCTGCCTGTGCAGCCGTGATCAGAGCTGTGTTCCCCTCGCTGTCCTGCCAGTTGACGTCAACGTGGGGACACTCTGCCAAGGCCACCACAGCATCCACAAAGCCGTGGTAGCAGGCAACAATGAGGCCGGTCTAGAAATGAAGAAGGGAAGCAGGTCACAACAAAGGTCCTGAGACACCCCCCCCCCATGCCTCCAGAGCAGGGTGAGCAGCTGCGGGTTCTCCCTGGTGCCAGGGGAGGGCAGAGTCTGGGTGGCTGCCCTGGCTGGACAGCTCCACAACCAGAGGCGGAAGAGCTGCTGCAGGCAACATCTGCACACCACTGAGTATGTGCAGCGGTGACACTGATGGGCTGTGCCTCCAGACCCCAGGAGCTAGGTCCCAGGGGGCTCTGATGATGATGAGCGGACATGGAGACAAATGGCTTGTCTGTGGCTGCAGGCCGGGAGGTGAGGGGGGTCTCCTCAATCTAGGGGTCACCAAGGACGGCCAATGGCTGGCTGACCGGGCTGGATTAAAAGAGTGCAGCTCAACCCCCGCCACTGTGACTGCTCCAGAACCGTGGGGCAGTATGGCTGTTATCTGAAGCTAAGATAGTTGTTTCTCAGGCCCAAGAACAGAGCTGGAAAGATGATGTAGGAAGCCGTGTGTCAACGCTGACTCTCCTAAGACTGAGTAGAGGGACTGGCTTTGTGTATAATGACAGTGTCTTCTCTATTGGCTTCACGTCATTTACTTGGGTAGATTTCCACACCAACTCTAGGGGGTGATGGTGGCCACAAGCGTCTGTCTGCTTGGTTCAAGTCCAAGTACTTCATTCTTTGGGGACTGACCATCTCCAATCCAGCACTCTACGCCAGTCTCCTCCTTGAGCACAGCCATTGGTCCGGGGAAGAAGCATGCGGCCTAACAGAGCCAATGAGAAACAAGGCAGTCCGGGCGGCTGCTACACGCAGAGTTGCCTCGGCCGCGGTTGGCAGTGCGGCAAACAGGGAGGTGCAGGGCCCAGCCGCCATGGTGCCTCTAGAGGAAGATGGTGGCTGGAGCCATCCCCAGGGAGGATGACCCAGTGGAAAGATAAGACACCCAGCCCCGGGGGCCACTGGAGGAACAGCTGGATCCAGCCTCAGCTGCGTGGGTTCGAGATTCCTCATTCGTGTGAGGTGATAACCCCTACATCTCTTTTGCTCTCTTTCCTTAAAGGGTTCATAGCCACAGCTCCTTAGAAATGGGTTATCACCAAGCACAATAGGAACCTTCCTAACTTACTAATGCACTCACTTGTGTAGCTCTGCGACAAAGGATGGTTTATCAGTTCCGTCGAGTCCCCCAGGAGGGCGGCACCAAGAGGAATGAGATTAGAACCCACAGAAGGGCCTCAGAGAGAGAAGCCTGTGGGAAGCCTGTGGGGTGCATGGAGAATGCCTGATGCCAGTGGGCATCACCCTATCGTGTGTCTTTGTGGGGTGATGAGTGCCTCTGTGGACTTATCTTCCTGCTTCCTTACAGCCTGCGACCTGACCCTCAGGATGGGGTCTTATACCTATAACCAAAACCTGCCTCAAGCAAACCCCTATGGATAGCCCCTTAAAAGTGGAGGATGGAAGCTGGGAGAGGTGGCTCACGTCTATAATCCTAGCAACTCAGGAGGCTGAGATCTGAGGATCAAGGTTCAAAGCCAGCCCAGGCACTAAAGAACCTGAGACTCTTTATCTCCAATTAACCATCATAAACCCGTAAGTGGCACTGTGGCTCTAGAGGTAAGGCAGTAACCTTGAGTTGAAGAGCTCAGGGACAACGCCCAGGCCCGGGGCTAGGTCAGTAGTCTTGAGCTGAAGAGCTTAAGGACAGTATCAGGCTCAGAGTTCAAGCCCCATGATGACAAAAAAAAAAAAAATGGAGGATGGAAAGATTCCTTCAGTTTAATTATGTCTGTCCATTCAACTTGTTCCTTGCTCTCATGGGCAAAAACACTATCACGTGAGCCATTTTTCATCCATGTCATGGTGGCTGCGGGGTGGAATCTGCAGGAAAGGGGCAGAGACCCTCCCCCCGAACCCACCACACCTTGAGCTCCAACTGCCAGCCTACAGAACTACACAAAGAAATCTCCACTATTTATAAGCCACAGCTGGCATGACTTCTAGCCACGGCCTCAGACAGGTGGGTACAGGGAGATGACAAAAATCAACCCAGGACAAGTACCAGAGAGCCAGGGCCACTGTCGGTCAGTACCTCATAGCGGGTGTCAGGTTGAAGTTCAGAGCAGCCCACAGTGGGCCCAGATTATTAATGAGCAGATCTGGAAAAAGAATGTGTTTTTGAGCATATACCCTCTAGCCCTCGTAGGACCACAAGTTCCAGGCCAGCCTGGGTGACATTGTGAGACTCTTAAAATAAATTGATTTTTCATGGCAAACCCTCCCTGCTACTTCAGTAAGACTCTCAATTGCTCTTCTCAAGCAAACTCACAAATGTTCCCATTTTTAACATTCTAGAGAATAACCACTAATAGTTAACACTGACATTTGTACCACAGTATAATCAACTCGATAAAAAGCTACCAGAATCTTCTAGCTCAAGCATCCTTCAAAGTGGCTTGTCCTATGTTTACAGTGCTGTTTTGTGGTCCTATAATTCCAAAGAGAGCAGCAGGTGGAGGGTCTGGGGCTGAGATCTTCGTAAACTGGAGTTTTCTAACCCTACCCTGCCGGTCCACAGCTGACTCAAGCACGCTGGGACCCTTCCGGGGCCATGCATGGCTCTTCTCTGGATGAATTTTTACTCTAATTTTGTATGATTGACTGCCGTACCATAAATAAAACATATTGAATACAATGGAACCTCTCTCCTAATTACTCATTTTTTTCATATTTACTACAAAAAATCAGAATATGCATTCTTTGCAGGCCATCCACTCCCCCAGTCTAACAGACACTGTCATTTGCAAACTTCCTCAGTTGCCAATTAACAGAGCTTTGGAATAAAGACCTTTTGTCTCTTCCAGGATTATGCCCGTAATCCTAGCTACTCAAGAAGCTGAGATACGACGATCATGATTGGAAGCCAGAAGGAGCAGAAAAGTCAATGAAACACTCATCTCCGATTAAACACCAGAAAGCCGGAAGTGGAGCTGTGGCTCAAGTGGTAGACCACTGACTGGCCTTGAGCAAAAATGCCAAGCAAGCACTGAGACCTCCAATTTCAGGCCCCATATGACTGAAAAACAAAACCAAACAAAACCCTCCATGTCCTCTTGTGAAGCCACGCTGGAAATAATCCTAGGAAATCCTCTTCTGTGTGGGTCCCATACCTGCTACCCAGGCCAAGCCTATTCCCAGGGCGGGACCAGGGCATAGTTCTGCACACCAAATGCCCGCGCCATCCTCTACCTGTAGGTTTTCCATGATCAAAAACACTTCCGTTCATTGCCACACATCCCATGGGAAGCAGAATTGTCTGTCCCCAGGAGAAAGCCACTGAGGTACCTGGAGTAGCTGGGTGACAGCTGGCTGTGACCCCTGTGGGGTACAGAACCTGTGCTTCCTCCGATCTACTCAGGCTTCCTCCCATCTTGCCACACCCAGCACCTCTGCAGTCTCACTAGTCCAATGCGTAGAAACGGCACATTCTTTTAAAACTGCATTATCCAGATCGCTAGTAAGACCCAAGTCTGTCTAGATTTCCTCTTTGATTAGTGATTTATTGGTTCCCTCTACCCTTTTCCTATTTGGCTTCTTCTTCATTGATCAGTCCAGATTCAAGCACTGTCTAGAAGAAATATACTGGGAACCACAAATGTCACTGAAAATCTTCTATGAGCACACTAATAGAAACAAGAACAAGGTGGGTGCTGTGGTTCATGCCCCTAACCATAGATATTTATAAGGCAGCAAGTGGGAGCCTGGTGGCTCAAGGCATAGGCAGGAAGTTCCCAAGACCCCCCCTCATCTTGACCAATAAAAAGCTAGGCATATGGCCAGGAGTTTGGCCTAGTGGTAGAGTGCTTGCTTAGCATGCACAAAGATCTGGGTTCAATTCCTTGGTACCACATACATAGATAAAAGCCAGAAGTGGTGCTGAGGCTCAAGTGGTAGAGCTCTAGCCTTGAGAAAGTCCAAAGACAGTGCTCAGGCCCGGAGTTCAAGCCCAGGACTGGCAAAAAAAAAAAAAAAAAAAGCTAGGCACAGTGGGACACATCTATTTTCCTTTAGTGTTCATAGGAAAATCAAGACCCAGGCCAGTCTAGGCAAGAAGTGAAGCCCTATTTAAAAACCTCCCAAAAGAATAACAATAGTTAAATAAGAAAAAGAACAAGTTAATCCTAATAACATATATCTATATATATATAATATTATCATTTCAACATGCAATCAACACAAAATCCAATGCTACATTTTACTTTCTTTGCTGTGGCTGAGCTCTTGGATGGACCCAAAGGTCCTGATTCCCACAAAGGGACTTGTGGTTACTTTCTCTGCACTGTCCACTTCATTTCTTCATTTGCCACCCAATTTTCCTTTTGTTGTGGTGGTGCTGGGACTGGGGTTTGGACTGCAGGCCATGAACTTGCTAGGAAGATGCTCCCCACCACTTGAACAGTACCACCGTTTCATCAGGGTCTTACACTTCCGTCCCCAACAGGCCTCAGACTGTGGTCCTCCTCCCCTCCAGCCTTCCAGACGCCCACCATCATCTCCCTTCATTCCCCCTCAGACTGTCTGTGAACCCTGATCCTCCCATGTAGCTGGAATTATAGCCATGTACCTCCTTTTATTGGGGAGTGGTCGTAGTGGGGTTTTCACTGTCCCACTTGAGCCACGACTCCAGCTCTGCCTGGGGGTGGGATGGTAGCAGTATGAAACCTCTCAAGATTGTCAGGAAAATGCGGGGGGGGGGGGGGAGCTGGAGGGAAGGATAAGAAAGTGCACAAAAAAGCTAGGTGCCCACGGCTCATAATCCTAGCTACTGAGGAGGCTGAGATCTAAGGATCAAGGCTCAAAGCCAGCCTGGGCACAAAAGACCTTGAGGCTCTTATCTCCAGTTAACCACCAGAAAACCGGAAATGGTACTGCGAGACTCAACAGGGTAGATCACGAGAGCTTAGGGGTAGCGCCCAGGCCCAGAGGTCAAGTTCCACAACTGACAAAAAGAAAAGAAACACGCAAAAAATGCAGATGCCCCGGGCCATGTCCTCCATCCGCTCCTGTCTTTGGCTTTGCTCCAGCATGGGAAAGATAACCACAGACCTGGGTGCGAGCAGAGGCCAGGGAAAGATGGGGAAATACAAAAGGGGAGGAGTGGGGGAGAGAGAGAGGAGGAGGAAGGAGAGAGAGAGGAGGAGGGAGGGGAGAGGGAAGAGGCAGGAGGGGGAGAGGGGGAGGAGGGGGAGGAGGGGGAAGAACAGCAGGAGGGAACAGGCCAGGGCTCTAATCACTAGCACTGCTCCCCGCCACCCATTCCTTTTCCTCTACACAGGAGGCTCACACCCGCTGTGTCCTTCTCAGGATTCGGCTGCAGGAGCTCTGATTGGCTTTAGGTGATGAAATGTGGGTTCAGATGACAGGCTGCGTGCTTGCAAAGCGTCAGCTGGGAGAGACGGTGCATGACTGTGCCTGTGTTGAGCCTGTGATGCTCCAAGAAGACAGCTCAGTCTGGCTGGGGACGAGGTGCCATCAGGCCATGGAGCCATGGAGCATAAGCACCTCTTACTCGAGCTACTGAAATTAGGTGTGTTATCACAATACACGCAGCCCATCCCATGTGCATGTATGTGCATGTGTGAATAGTGCGTGTACTTACGACCGCCACGCGTCCACAGCTGCCACTCCAGAAGATCAGGCCTTTAACACTATGTCATTGCAACGAGCGCTGCGTGACTTGCACTCCTCAAAAAATGAGGAGGTGGGCTGCGAGTTTGGCCTAGTGGTAGCGTGCTTGCCTAGCATGCATGAAAGTCCTGGGTTCAAATCTTTGGTACCACCTACACAGAAAAAAGCTGGAAGTGGTGTTGTGATTCAAGTGACAGAACTTGAGAAAGCCCAAGGACAATGCCTAGGCCTTGAGTTCAAGTCCCAGCACTGGTAAAAAAAAAAAAGAGGACTGTAGTTATGATCTATTCATTTCTTTTATGTGTATCCGTCCTTAGGTTTGAACTCTTTTTTCTTTTGGTGCTTAAATCCAGTCGCAGACTTTCCTGCCCAGGCTGGCTTTGAACTGCGATCCTTGGATGGTGGTAGCTAGGACTACAGGTGTGAGCCACAGCTCCTGGTCCTTCCTCCTGCTTGTTTTTGTGCTGGTACCGACGCATGAGCTCTGGGACTCACACTGTCACTGGACTTTTTTGTTCAAGACTTTTACCGACCTGCGCCTGTTTTTCGGTGGCTCATTAGAGAGAGAGTCTCATGGACTTTCCTACCTGGACTGGCTTTGAACTGTGACCCTCAGATCTCAGCCTCCTGAATAGCTAGGTTTGTCAGTGCCCAACAATATTTCCTCCTTAGCTGGCAAAGCAGAAGTCAGGTCAAGGATCCAGTCCTGTCCCTCTGCTTCCCAGGCAGGACCCACACACCGTGTGTATTTGCTGACTGGAGCGAGCCAGGGCCTGCCAGCTGGGCCGACGCTGGGGGCCCTGGGGCCAGGCTGGCCCAGGCAGCAGGAGCTGCAGGCTTCGTCTTGCTTCTACATTCCAGCAAGGAAATGAAGCTTCCGAGGCCCCTCAGTGAGGCCAGCGTTTACCCCAGACATGGGGACAGCCCGGGCTAGCTCCCTGCCCCCCCCAATAAACCAGGGGGCCTGAGAGCACCTTCCAGGGATTCATTTTCAAATAGGAAGTAGGTGGAAAGATCTACATCTGCAACAACCCCAGAGTATCCTGGTTCGTTAGTACATTCCAGGCCACTGCCAGGTCACAGGACTGGGGATGAGGGACTCACAGGTGAGGACAGGAAAGGGCTCCCGAACAGGACAAGTGAAAATGTAGTAACTGCAGCAGAGAGAGGATGGGGCAGGATCCCTCTGTGGGTGACCTTCTTGTGCGTATGTACTCGCACCTGTGTATCTGTGTGTGTGTGTGTGTGTGTGTGTGTGTGTGTGTGTGTGTGTGTGTGTGTGTGGAAAGAGAGAGATGGGAGAAAGGAGGGGGAGAGGGAGGAAGGTAGGGAGAGAGCTCCATAATCTCTAATCTGTCTAATCTGTCCTTCACCTCTACCTGAAGGCAGTCATGCTAGCACCCCCTCATCAGCCGCTCAGTCTGGGGTTTCTACCTTAGATGTACACAGTTAATACAACATGTCAAGAAAACAGAACTTCAGTTCTGTTCCTTAAATAAACAGTACGTACTGAAATGGCACAACAGCACAGGCGGAAGCTTGGGCCCTGTCTCCATACCATTCTGTGTCACACACAGACCTTTTGTCCTCTGGTGGTACTGAGGTCTGAACTCTGGTCCTCTTGTTTTTGCTGTGTTGTGTTGGTGTTGTAATAGGGTCTCCCTTCCTGCCTGGGCCAGCGCCTAGGCTAAGATCTGCCCAGTGACTCTTCAGTGGTTAGCGTTGAGATCTCCTGGATTTTTCTGTCCTGCTAGGCTTCAAACAGTGATCCTCTACTCTCCCACGCAGGAGGATTCTAAGTGAAAGCCATGGGGCCTGGCTGCAATATGCCTCTCCTATTTACTCCTCAGCAACTAACGCCTTTCCCTCTGCTCCCACACTGAAGATGTCTAAAGACGGGAAACCCAACTAGGCCTGCTGGCTCAGATTCTCCTCAGCCTCTCCCTGCAGCCAGGGCAGGATACTATGGCATAAGAAGACCTCCTGACCTCCCTCAGACCTGCTGGGTCCAAAGGCTAGGGGAGGAGGGTTCTTAGCCTGAAATCATGGCTGAAAACTCCAGTACCTCTTAGGCAAATCTCCACTGTGCATGGCTAATGTTGGCAATGGCCACAGCCTGCAAGACAGCCCAGGGGTGTCTGTCTCCTGATACTGGCCCCTTTGCCCATACCTTCCCTATCACTGGCTCTGGCAGATACCAGCCACCCTGCCCCCCAGACAGTGGGCAGCCCCGCAGGGTGACCCAAGAAGGGAGCCAGCAGCCCACACCAGCGGTGAGGAGGGGCTTTAGAAGGGGACACATCGCCACCACCAAGTCCTCCTGCAGTGGCAGTCAAAGTCTTTTCTTTCATTAGTGTCTATTAACTGCACAAAGGAGTTTCACAGTCGTATTTCCATCAATGTGTTTTAACCATTATTTACCTTCATCCAGTTGTTCCTGAGCCACAGAAACTATGGGAGAAAATCAGTGAAAACGTCCCTCCTGCCACCAGGCTATCCATGGGTACTCAGGTGCCACATCACGTCCTGAGGGGCCAGCAGCAGAGCCACACACAGCCTCCTGGGGCCTGCACAGACCAGCACGTGTCTCACATCTGTCCTGAGAACCAGCTCACTGCGCTACGGTCACATAAACTTATGTGGAGGGAGGTGATTATCATTACTACTGTCCTAATAATCATAGATACGGGCTAGCTGTTACGCATGCTAGGTGCCGTTCAATATAATAAATTCCCCAAACAGCTATGAATAAAACTTCCCTGTGGGGCACTAAACACAACTCATCTGTCCTTAGAAGTCATGAGAACATGGGCTCCCCACCCCCAAAATGTTCTTTTTGAAATTAAGAGGAAAAAAAGCAAAAAAAAAAAAAAGTTCCTAAGGCACAGTCATGAGAAGAGTATTAAATAGTAATATAAAGTAGAAGCAGATATACTTTAACCAACAATTCTTCAAACAGAATCTAACAATGCATAGAAAAAAGCAACAAGAAAGGGACCAGGATCTCAACAGAGACCATTGCTAACCAATGAAGTGATCTAGGACCTCTATTTTTTTTTTCTTAGTAAAAAGTACCATTTAATCATCAGAAAGTACAAAGTTTAGGCAATAAAAATTCCAACGAAGCTTCCATCTCCCACTTAATCTCACAGGCTGTGTGAAAAACCACACAATGAAATGAGAGCTAGAATTCAAGGCCTGTGCTCTTATTTGCCGTTTCTACTCAAGGCTAAGTGCTCTATCTCTTGAGCCACAGCTCTACTTCCAGCTTTTTGGTGGTTCAGTGGAGATAAGCGTCTCACAGACTTTCCTGACCAGGGTGGCTTCAAACCTCCCTCCTCAGATCTCAGACCCCCAGTAGCTAGGATGACAGAGCCACGGGTGCCTCTACAGCTTTCTTAAAGACAATGTCCTCACAAATGTTGGTTTACAGACGTGACCCATGGTGCGATGACCTCAGTGTCACATCACACAATGTGACGGCAGACATTTGCCTCATGGGTTTAGAGTGAACAGGTGTAGTCACACCCACCTAGACTTAGAAGATTTCCATAGAAATGTGTCCCCTGGAGAAGGGTCCCCCTAACCTCCAAACATGGGCCCCCTCTACGCTGGTGCTGCAGCGTACCAGGCCTGGCTGGGCACTGAGCAGACAAAGATCAGCACTGAGGCCCTTCCTCTCAGGAAGCTCCCTGTGTGGCAGGAAGTAAACAATGATGATACTCAATCAGCCTGGGATGCCTGGGGGGTGGGGGGGAAGATGGCATGGAGTCAGGCTGAGCCTTTGTGCTCAAACTGCAGAAAGATGCCCCCGGGGCCAGGAGGCAACATGGAGTGGCAGCAGGGATTGAGTCCTGGAGTCTGATGTGTCCTGGCTAGGGGGGACACAGGAGGAGGGTCCTGATTACATCTCAGTGGGGAGCTGGATCCCCTTCGTTTCCATACACCTGGCTCCAGGTGGGTGAGGCCAGCCTTGCCCTTTTTCTCTAGGCTCAAAATATTCTTTAAATATACACCCCCTCCCTGCTTGCTTTAAGAAAAACAAGCTGCCAACTCATGTGTGATCAGAGATAGAAATGACACGAACAAGTCTGACTCAGAGCCATCAGAGCAAGCAGCCGCAACCCGCCATCTCGGCTCTCTTCAGGATGTCTGCTTTGCAGGTGTTTATTAATGTCTCCTCACGTGATTTTTTTTAATGTAAAACAATTTAAATTATAACCTTTTCCAAATGTGAAGGTACCTGATACAATGATTCATCAGAGGGATGCAAAGTAAACCCACAGAGATACCACATGCATCCACCAGAATGGCTAAAATGAAAGACATTGGCAATACCAAATGTTGGCGAGGGTGTGGAACTCTGGGTTTCCCCGTGAGAGGGGGTGGAGAGTGGGGTCACCACCCTGGAAACTGGTACATGCACATCTTTATGACCCAAGAGATCCCCTCCAGATCCGCCCCCAACAGAAACCACACGGATGCCTACAGGAAGGTCCGAGACTGTACAGAAGGCTTGATGTAGAGGAGTTCAGTTGCAAATAGCAAGTGTCTGAATAAGCTGCTATGATGACACACACCTATAATCCCAGCTCACGGGACGGTGGGGTGTAAAGTGGGAGACTCGCGAGTTCAAGACCAGCCTGGGCTACACAATGAGACCCTGCCTCAGAGAGAGACAGACAAGACAGTCCAAATCCTGCTAGATACAAACTTAGGAAAACTGCTGAGCAACAAAAGAATACGTGACACACACAATAACTCTGCTGTACCTCAAACACATTGTCTTGAACTGCCCACACACCAAAAAGTGTAAACACACACACAGCAAAGAAGTGCAACACTCTTAGCAAATGCACCAGGGCCAGAAATCTAACAACCAATGGAGGAATGCACATGTCTGCAACGTCATTCGACGTGAGTAAGCAGTTCCTATTAGCCAGTGTAATTAACGCTAAGGGATGCGGGCATTTTGTTGTCATGGTTTGCTTTTTGTTTTTTCCTAGCCTGGATCCATCTGCCCCTCTCGAGGGAAGAAGCAAGGATCCCAGACTTCTCAGGACAAAAGCGCTCCATGGCCAAACCCTGCTTGAAAAACCTATCCACAAGGCCGGGCGCGGTGGCTCAGGCCTGTAATCCTAGTTAACTGGGAGTCAGAGGTCAGAACATGTCAATTTCAAGGGCTGGGGAAGAGTTCATCCAGCCAGTGGCAGGCTGTGGTGGTGTAAGGCTGTCATCCCAGCAACGTGAGGAAGCACAAAGAAGGACCTAAAGCGAGACCCTGTCTTGAAAATAACCAGTGTGGCTCGAGGGGTAGATCCTAACCCTGTGAATAAGAGCTTGTCTGGAAACGGGGTCTCTGCAGGTAATATTTTAGGGAAGTGGGGGCAGACACAAGAAAGACAACATGAAAGTGGAGGGATCCACCTTGCACAGGGGCTCTTCGCGTTGTCAGCCCCAGATGTGGGGGGGGATGGGCTAGGCTTCCCTCTGCTGTCACTGGACTTGGGGACTAGTGTAAAACTGTAATGCCCATGTGCAGACCACCAGTGTGCTCGGGGAGAATTTGCACACCTCCCACCCAACACCAGTGCCTCCCTTCTCTGCGCCCAACCCCACCGGAATGGCCCTCACACACACTGACCCCCTCCCTGCCTTCTCTCCTCTGCCCCCTCTTCTCCTCTCCAACGCCACACTCCTTCACAGGACAGCAATCCAGCTCTCATGTTTCCTCCCCCTTAAAAATGGCACTTCCTGAATGCCCCTCCCTCCCTCTCTCTCTGTCTCTCTCCACTCAGTGGAAAAGTCCAGAAGTCCAGGCTGTGCCATGCAGCACACAGAACATAGCTGGCTCCAGGGCACACTGCCCCCCCCCACTTCAGTCCCACCTCCCGAGCCAGGCAGGCACCCTCAGCCCAAGTCCAGCTCCACACACTGCCTGCACTGGAGCAGGAGACTCTCCAGGACCAGGCACTCAGTGCCTGCTGGAGAGCCCTCCAGGTCCAGGAAGCTCAGGTCCAGGAAGCTCCCTCTGCCTTGGGGGAGGAGGGAGGTTCCAGCCACACCTCCATCACAGTTATCTAAGCGTGATCTTACTCTTCACCTGGCCAGCAGTCCTGTCCTATCCTCCACTCACCAGAGGATATCTCTAATCTTGCCACCTGGCCCTGGAGCCACCCTCCCATCCCCCGACCTGTGGTCAGCGAGGTCCCCAAGGGCGCCCAGTCTGGCAGGTCTGCATTCCTGGCATCATCCATCAGTGAACTCCCTTCCTGTTACCTCATTTTCTGCCAGGAAGTTGTTATTCTTAGAGTCCTGCCTCACCCCAGCTAATGGAAAAAACGCCCTGCGGAGACTTGAGCATCAGCTCTCAAGGTCTCCCAGAGACCTTGAATAGCCTATGAGGATGGAAGGATGGGTGGATGGGTGGATGGAAGGATGGAAGAATGGAGAATGGACAAAGGCATGAGAACCAGCAAGCCAAAAGGACTCAACCAAGGATGTATGTGTGTGCATGTGCATGCGTGCGTGTATAATATTTATTTAGCTTGAGAAGCACACACTCTTACTACTTGAGCCACACCTCTGCCCAGAATTTTGGAGTGTTCCTGCAACAGGCTGTCCTGGCTACAAGAACTCCTGGCAGCTGTGCTCAGAGCTTGGCTCACTGCAGAGACTCATATTCTACCACCCCAGTGTACCAGAACAAGCAACCACACTGAGGTTCAGAGCCAGCTCAGTGCCTGGGTCAAACACCCAACAAGAGAGTTCATAAGACTTTTTTTTTTTTTTTTTTTTTGCCAGTCCTGGGGCCTGAGCACTGTCCCTGGGCTTTCTCACGGCTAGAGCTCTACCACTTGAGCCATAGCACCACTTCCAGCTTTTTTCTGTGTATGTGATACCGAGGAATTGAACCCGGGTCTTCATGCATGCTAGACAAGCACTCTACCATTAGGCCAAACTCCTGACCCCCTAAGACTCTTATCTCCAATTAACCACCAAAAAGGCAGGAAGTGGGAGCTTCGGCTCAAGTAATAGATCACTAGTAAAGGACAGTGTCCAGGCCCTGAGTTCAAGTCTCAGGACCTTCACCAAAAGAAAAAAGAATATGGGAACAGGTGCTCCAGAGGAATCAGCTGCAGGACAGTGACAAGAGCCACCTTCTCGGAGGCCTGGGACAGCTGAAAAAAAAACAGAAGGGTAGCCTTCTTCATCAGAGACATGGCGCCACGTGCCCTCTTCGGGGCCTGGTGCCCTCTCCAGGCTGACTCTCGTGGGGACTGGCTCTTCCTGATCCAGGTAAAAAGTGACACTCTCTAAAATAACCAGAGCATAAAAAAGGCCAGAGATGTGGATCTCTAGTTCAAGCACCAGCACCACGAGGAAAAGAGGAAGGAGGGAGGAGGGAGGAGGAAGGAGGGAGGGGAGAAGAGGAGGGAAGGAGGAGGAGGAGGAGGAAGAGGAGGAGGTCTGTAGCTATACACACTTGACTGATGCACTGAATGTTCCTTTGCATGCAAAACCGTTTCCATCCTCAGTGATGTTTGTTTGGCTTTTATAAAAATATAATCTGACCTTGCCATGCAGGAGTAGACTCAAAGTACCTAATCATTTGCATGGCGCTTATCCTTCCGACTCCCAGAAATGTCCTCTTTTCATAAACAGGACAACATGACTGATTGGAAAATGAACAAATACTTTGCAAATCATGCCCAGCACACACACACACACACACACACACACACACACACACACACACACACACACACACACACTGCTCCAGCGTGTGGGCAGCTAACATCCTGGAAGAAACCCCCTTGGGTGAGGCACAGCTGGGTGGCACACAGCAGAGTCCGTTAGTTCCCCATCCATGCATCTCCCCAGCTCCAGGGACCTGACATTCATGAGAAGCATTTGCACACGCAGATGGTGCCTGGCGTTACCATGCCTCCAGCAGCCCCACTGCCTCTGATTCATCCCTTTCCGTTCTGTTATTCCACTACAGGTGCTCTCCGCCATTCTCAAACCAGAAGCAGGGAAGTTGCCCGGGCGTCCACCAGCACGATTCTAACTCCCCAAACCATGGTGGGAGCGCAGTGAGGGCTGTGTGACCCCCATCCACAAAGGCGGGAATGTAACAAGAGGAGCTCAGTTTTGCTTTTTCTAAAAGAAACCGAGTTAACAGCTAAAGTTTTGCCAAAAATAAACAACAATACATGGATCAAAGCTGAGTGAAAGAAGCTAAGATAACCTGCAACAAGGCAGGTTTATAACTCTCATTATTGATAATACGAATGTTACCTGTTTCAACTTCTAGACTCAAAAAGCCTACTTAGAGAGTCTAGAATATGGCATTCATTGCACCACAGGAAAAGAGATGGAAGAAGACAGCATAGGACCAGGGATGTAACGGTTGATGGAGGGCTTGCCTAGTAATCAGAAAGCTCTGGGTTCCATCCCTCGCATGGCAAAAAATATAAACATTTAAATAAATAATAAAAGATAGTATGAGAGGCAGATAGGAAGAAAACGGTGAAGAGTTAAAAACGTCCCACCTAGCATAGGAGGAGTTGAGAATTATAGTCTAGAACTGGTATTACAGGAACCAAAGCCGATGAGGCGTCCACCTGCAATCCCAGCATGTGCCAGGCAGCAGCTTGAGTCTGAAGCCAGCCTGGACTATGTACCAATCTCTAAGCCACACTGGACTACCTAGGAATACTCAGTCTCAAAAACTATGTATTCTAGGGGCTGGGAGTTTGGCCGAGCATGCACGAAGACCCGGGTTTAATTTCTCAGTACCACATACGTAGAAAAAGCTAGAAGTGGTGCTGAGGCTCAAGTGGTAGAGTTCTAGCCTTGAGAAAGCCCAAGGACAGCGCTCAGGCCCTGAGTTCAAGCCCTGGGACTGGCAAAAAATATTTTAAAAATATGTATTCTAACGTATATTCATGCATATACATGCATTTATACAAAGCCTTGGGATAATACATATGGAAAACTATGTTAGGTTTCTCATCAGCAGAGAAGTGCCACAGAAGAAAGTGTGGGTGGCTGAAAGCCGAGCGGGCTCACTGCGTGCACAGGCAGTGGCGGGAGTCTGGGCAGCCTCTGTCACCCTTCCTGCTCTCACTGCAAACCACTAGGCCTGGCAAAAAAAAATTATGCTAAATGGACTGGGAATGTGGCTTAATGGTAGAAGGCTATGCCTAGCATGTATGAAGCCCTAGGATCAATTCCTCAGTACCACATAAAGAAAAAATAAACAAAAGAAATTCAAAGAAGAAAAATTCAAAACTCATGCTAAAAAGCAATTGAAAATAAGCAGTCACAATGAGTTTATACAAAGACACATTTAAATATCAGCAGAAGTGTATTAAATACCAACGTGAAGTACGAACAGTATTTTACTAAAATGAGTAGTGAAGAGCTGGTAAATGTATGTAAAATATAGACAGCCACATTAGTAAGCAAAGTAATATGAATTAAAATATTAATGAGACACCATATGCTCTGCCATAAAGATTATATTTCAAGACTCCACAGGAAAACAGATCCCTCACTGGACCAGAGCCATAGCCGTATAGGAAAGCAGTATGTTTGGATCTTCATCTCCTACCCTAGGCCAGACTGAGTCACTAAATCCACAACCATAAAAGCACTGGCAGAAAATTCAGATGACCACTTCCATAAACTTGGCTATTAAAAAGCAATCTGAAGCATGGCAGCTAGGCCAGAGAACAGTGAGAAATAAATAAATCAGCAGGGTCCGGTGGCTCACGCCTGTAATCCTAGCTTACTCAGGAAGCTGAGATCTGAGGATCAAGGTTCAAAGCCAGCCTGGGCACTAAAGACCTTGAGATTCTTATCTCCAATTAACCACTAGAAAACAGGAAGTGGCAAGGCGGCTCAAGGGGCAGGATGGTAGCCTTGAGCTGAAGAGCTCTGGGACGGGGCCCAGACCCATAATTCCAGCCCCACAACCAACAAAAAAAGAAAAGAAAAGAAAGAAATCTGACCAGACACAAATTTTAAATTTCTCAGAGAAACAGGCACAAGCCACCAGGGACTTGCACTTTTAACTAGGAGACCCTTCCACTAAGATCTACAAAACTGACTCCAGAACTCCCCCCCAAAAAGCCATCTGAGTCCTCAGACTTCTAAGACAACAGGGCTTGAGAGCCTTACCAAGAACTTTCATTCTCCTTGCCTTCCCCAGGAAAACACTCTCTCTCTCTCTCTCTCTCTCTCTCTCTCTCTCTCTCTCTCTCTCTCTCTCTCTCTCTCTCTCTCTTTCTCTCCCTCTCTCTCTCTCTCTCTCTCTCTCTCTCTCTCTCTTTCTCTCTCTCTCTCTCTCTCTCTCTCTCTCTCTCTCTCTCTTTCTCTCTCTCTCTCTCTCTCTCTCTCTCTCTCTCTCTCTCTCTCTCTCTCACACACACACACACACACACACACACACACACACACACACGCGTAGGACTAATGAGAAGGGAAGAGCCAGGTGACACTACAGGCATGGTTAGCGATCAGGGTCATTACTGGAGTCCAGGACATTTCCTGTGTGGTTTCTCATAGCAGAATAGGATTGGTGGACTCAAACAGCACACAAGATTAAGTAAGATTAAGTGTGGAAACTCAGGACTGTACTATTGGGTCTTGAGGAAGGGGAACAGGAAAGCTCTGGGTAGCAACTTCACCTCTAGAACATAAAGATAGAAATGGCATCAAAATGTGTTAATGAAGAATTATGTGCCAGGGGACAGGGCAGAAGGAGACCAAAGTAAATAAGACCATGAGTTATGAAAACAATTAAGGTACCTCATTCTACAAAGGGAAATTATTCTACAATGCACGGAGTTGATCAGGATAAGCCAGGTTATGGTGCAGTAACAGGTGATCCCAACTAGAGGCTTATATAATAGATGGCTGCTTCCTGCTCATGCTGCATGTCCAGTATAGACTAACTTTAGCTCTTTTCTATATTGCTTTCCCTGCTAGGGCCTAGGGTTACCGAGGAGAATTCACCTGGAAGATTGTGAGTCTTGAAAGAGGGGAAAGATGGTGCTGTAAGTCAGGCACTAGTGGCTCATGCCTGTAATCCTAGCTACTCAGGAAACTGAGATCTGAGGATTGCAGTTCAAAGCCAGCTGGAGCCAGAAAGACTCTAAGTCTCTTATCTCCAGTTAACCACCAGAAAACCAGAAGTGAAGCTGTAGCTCAAAGTGGTAGAATACTCACTTTGAATGAAATTGTTCAGGGATAGCATCCAGGCCCCAAGTTCAAGCCCCATGACTGAAAAAAAAAAATTCTAGGAAAACATGACTTGGGTCACTTCCTGCTGAATTGTTCAGGACAAGTGACATGGCCACAGGTGGCATGATGGGGACAGAAGTCTGGTCCTGCCCCAGGGAGGAGCAGGTGACTTATTCTATAACAATCCTACTGCCTGGATCCAAACTCAAGACCCCAGTTTCATGAGAAAGAAATATGATTAGTGTGCAAAGACATGGCTGAATCACAGTGCTATTTCTGAAATATACACCAGAAATACCCCAATGTCCACGGAAAGTCACAAGTTATATACATAAAAATATCCAGGAAACAGAATGTACTGTCGCATTTGCCAATGTAGAAAGACACCCTGACTTTGTTGCTATGGAGACAAGAGAGTTACATGTACCATATTAGCTGTCTCAAAAGTTATACCTAAAACATGTAATTACATTGAGATGATGCTTCTCTTTATCTTTTGATTTTACCTTTATTATCTGAGCATTTTATCACAAGGATAAAATCTGAATAATCCAAGGACCAACAAACCATTTCAATATTTTAAAAACTGAATGTTTAGTGTGAAAGGATACAGCAAAATGGGCTGATCTAAACACAAAGACTTCAGAGTTGACATGAGCTATACTAAAGTATCCACTGCATTATTTATTCTTAGAGCAAGAGTGCGGAAACAACCAAAATATCCTCAGATTTGCAGACAGCTATGACACCCGAGAAGATGGGCTTCAAAATTGAGATTCTCATATGGACATCCTGAGGCACACCTGTAATCCCGCCCTTGCGAGGATCCCGAGTTCGACACCACTGTAGACTACCTACCTAAGACCCAGTTGCAAACTAAAAAGAAGAAGAAAATGAAGTATTTCTGATGCAGAAATAGTCTAAGACTATGCTATTTAATAAAAGCAGAACCCCAAAACTGTATTTGTAGATAAGCAGGAACACATGATCACAGATATTTCACAGCACAGATCAGCCAGGAAAACGCAAAGGCTAACTCTCATTAACAGGATAGTAAAGGTGGTCTATTTTGTGTTCCTCTTTTTACACTTCTCTTTTTTCCACCATTTACACCCAGTTCTGTTAGGAGTAAAATGATCTAATAAACAGGACCATTCACTGTGGTCAGAGCAAAAAAAAAAAAAAAAATCTAAGGATGATTGTTAGAGTACAATCCCTCACAGGGAAAACACAATACCTTCAAAACCAGGCACACCTCTTATAACAAAACCTTCATACACCCCAACGTCACTGCTCCCTGAAATCCAGCAAAGGAGACATGGTCCCAAGCCCCAGCCACGCTCATTCTAAGTTAAAAGCCCAGGTCCTCGCCTGACGACTCTTACCTCTTAATAACTACCATGAGGCCAAAAGCAGAGCTGTGGCTCAAGTGGTAGAGTGCCAGACTTGAGCCCAAAAGCTCATCTAGGCCTGGCATCCAGGCTGCGAATTCCAGCCCCAGTAAGCAGATTAGAGAAGGCCTGCCAGGGGCCTGGAAAGATCCATGACATCTGAATCTGCTACAGGAGATGGACAGTCAGTTCTAAATGATGCACCTCCCTCCTGCCCAGCCCAGGGCCCTCCTCCAGGTGCTCCTCCATCCTTGGGCCTCCAGCTCCAAGCCTCCTCCACCAGCGCTGTGCACTGGGATGAGAAGACACTGACGGAACGCCCCTTCCGGTGAGGGCCAAGGTGGAGCCACACAGTGGTCAGACCTGACCGAAGGACCATGAGGCCGTGCCATCCACCCCACACCCCACAGGTGTACCCTCTTCCTGAGGGCACCGCATGGCTTCCTTGCCAGCCACAGCCCAGGGCAGTCTGGCTAGTTCTGGGGTCTCTCTGCAGCTGAGGGGAGCCTGGGCGTCCACGCTGGCAGGCATATCCACTCCACCAGGGGGCATGGAGGGGCTAGCCCTTGGGGACCCCAGCGAACCAGCAGCCCTCCTGCCAGCTCCCCAGCTGCTCTGCCCCTGCCTTCTGACTGTTCTAGAACATTCTACACTTTCCCTCCAGCTCCATCTGCCTGGAATGCTCTTTCCTAGACTGGAGAACAGCATGACTTTCTCTAATTCTGGGTCTTTACTCAAAGCTGCCTCCCTCAGCACCGAGGAGAAACTTCCTCATCTATGCCAGGATGCTGTGGGGAGCGCTTCCCGCCCTCCAGGGAGTGATAGCACGACCTTGACCTAGACCTCAGGGCCAGCAAGACTTTGACCTAGACGCCAGGACCCATCCCCACCCAGCTGCACAAACCTGGGCAGAACGGCAGTGCCCTCTCTGCCCAGCCAAAGCTCCAGTGAGCATCTCTGCTCATCAAGCTCTGTGTTCCACTCAAAGGCAGGCAGCGTCATGGGGGAAAAACATGTAATGCAAATCAGTTATCGGTTGGAATAATATTTCTTTTTTGTTTGTTTTTTTGCTTTTTGTGCCAGTTCTGGGACTTGAACTCAGAGCCTGGATGCATCTCGAAGCTTTCCTGCTCAAGGCTAGCATTCTAGTAGTCAAGCTACAGCTCCACTTCCAGATTGGTGGGCTGTGGGGGGGACTACTTATTGGGGAAAAAAGTCTCATGAACTTTACTGCCGGACCAACTTTGAGCCATGATCCTCAGATCTCTGCCTCCTGAGTAGCTGGGAGGAGAGGCATGAGTCACGTGTACTAAGAAGTCCTAATACCTAACTTCATCTAAAATCTCCAAGAAGGAGCTGCTGACACACGGAGCCCCACAGCTGAGAGCCTTCTCCAGACTCTCACAAGGGCGCAAGAGCACGTATGGGCCCACTCATACACATGCACAGACACATGTGTGCATGCACACACAATATACATGCATGCGGGGACATCCCACCTCTGTGTTACTTCTCGACCTTATGTGAAACCTATTACCTTTATGCAGCTTAACCAGGTCTTTACATTCTTTTAATTCAAAAGAATTAGAGCCAAGCACCAGTGGCTCATGTTTATTGTCCTGGACAATAGATCTGAGGATCTTGGTTCAACATCCTACGGTGTCATGATTTAGGATTCCAGGGTCTCAAGAACCTGATAAACAGGCAAAGAAATGGCACCATATACGCCTTGATCGCTAAATGATGTCTAATTATTTTCATATATACAGCTTAAAACATATGTTGAAGAAATTCTAAGTACAATCTTAAATAACTCGTGGGTTAAAAAAATAATGTAAATTAGAATAAAAAGTATTCTTTATCAGACTTCAGGGGAATTTCCTGAAGTGAAGCTGCAAGAAGAATTATAAAAATTATAAGACAAAGCCTCAGGAAGGAAACCAAACAGGAGGGCTAAAAGTGATAAAATAGCAAAGATTACAGATCCAGATTAGATAAACAGCCCAAAATCATAGAGAAAATCAGTATATAATAATAATTAAGCAAAGGGTAAGAGGAAAATTCTGGAGCAATCTTATAACATCTGTAAAACTTAGGAGTAAGCTGCCTATAATCATAGCTACTCAGAAGGCTGAGATCTGAGGACCTGAGGATCAAAGCCAGCCTGGGTGTGAAAGTCCATGAGACTCTTATCTCCAATTAACCACCAGAAAATCAGAAGTGGCGCTGTGCTCAAAGTGGTAGCCTTGCGCTGAAGAGCTCAGGGACAGCGCCCATGTCTGAACTCCAGTCATGGAGTTAAAGCCCCATGATTTAGGAGTGTTTCTGGGGAGAGAGGGGGAGAGGGAAAGGGGGATAGAGAGGGAGAGAGAGAGAGGGAAAGAGAGAGGGGGGAGGGAAGGAAGTAGGGAGAGGGGGGAGAGGGAGAGAGGGAAAGAGAAAGAGAAACAGGTGGGGGTGGGGGGAGGGAGGGAGAGAAAGAGAGAGGAGGGGGGAGTTGCCACACCCAACTGGGGTAGTCAAGAGAAAATCTGAACCACTGAATGTCCATTAAAGAATGAGACCTTAGGGGCCGGGAGTTTGGCCTAGTGGTAGAGTGCTTGCCTAGCATGCATGAAGACCCGGGTTCGATTCCTCAGTACCACATACATAGAAAAAAGCCGGAAGTGGTGCTGAGGCTCAAATGGTACAGCTCTAGCCTTGAGAAAGTCCAGGGACAGTGCTCAGGCCCTGAGCTCAAGCCCAGGACTGGCAAAAAAAAAAAAAAAAAAAGAATGAGACCTTAGGGGCAAGTGACACATTGACACATGCCTATAATCACAGCATTCAGGGGGGGCTGAGGAAGAAGGATTGGGGGTTCAAGACTAACCCGGGGTAACACAATGAGACAAAACTGTAAATAAATGCTTGGGCTTCGCACGTGGCATCCTTTCCAAACAGAAGCCAATTTACACTCGAGCCTCTTCTGGGATGTGCTGCCAGTTCATCTTGGCTCTGACTGCAGGCATCAGTAACAATTAGGCCTTATGTTTATGAATAAGTAATGAGCGCCCAGAAAATGGGAAGGATTTCTTATCCTCGGGAGCTGTGACTGGGGAGCAAGCTCATGTTCAAGTTGCCTGCAGCTCCCCAGGGAACAGGCAAGACCCCCACCATCATGGTTTCTAATGAAAGAACCCCAACTCCCCCTCCTCCCAGTGGTCCTCTGTCCACTGTGGCTGGGGCCAGCCAGGACCAACTGGGCGAGGCACTGCAGGCATGGTAGCTTCCATACACAGTACAGCAGAGCTGTCCACCAGCTGCTGTAGGCTGATGGGAAGAGACCCAGCTGGAGGGCGCCAGGTCACAAGGTGGGGAGTGTGATGCCACGGACAGTGGATCCCTTACAAGGAGGACTGCAGGCACTTTGTCTTCTGCTTTGCTTTCACCCCCAAGAGATGAGCAGTTAGCTCTGCCACGAGCTGTCCAAAGGCCTTCGATGTCTTGGACTGGTAGGTCCAAAACCATGAACCAAAATAGCGCTTTTCTCCTTGCCAGGTAATGGCCTTGGGCATTTTGTTCTGGCATTGCAAAGCTGACCAGCACGTAGAGCACTGCTGTGTAAAAGCATGCCAGCCAGGCCCTGTGACTCTACTGTGATCCTAGCCACTCAGGAGGCCGAGATCTAAGGACTACAGGGCAGGAAAGTCCATGAGACTCTTACCTCAAATTAACCACCAGAAAGCCAGAAGTGGAGCTGCGGCTCAAATAGCAGAATTCTTTGAGCACAAAAGCTCAGGGACAGGGCCCCAGGATGGCTGTACACATACATACACACATACATACATACACGCACACACACACACACACACACACATGTTTTCAATGCACCAGTCAGGCAGCCATTGGTGGCTCTTGCCTTTAATCCTGGCTACTCAGGAAGCTGAGATGTGGAGGGTCACAGTTCAAAGCCAGTATAGGCAGAAAGTCCACGAGACTTGCTTTCAAAGTAGCAAAATACTGGACTTGGAACTCAAATGGTACAGTGCCAGCGGTGAGCCAAAAAGCCCAGCAAGAGCACAAGGTCCTTGGTAAAAGCTTCAGTCAATACTGGCACAAAAAGAAAGGAAGGAAGCAAACAAGCAAGCAAGCCTCTCTGCTGCAGGCTTGCAACATCAAGCTACGGTCAGAATAGAGAGAAACAGACACAGCCAGGTACCAGTGTCTCATGCCTGTAATCCTAACTACTCAGGAGCCTGAGATCTGAGGATCACGGTTCAAAGCCAGCCTGAGCAAGCAAGTCCATGAGATTCTTATCTTCAATTAATGATTCAGAAAGGCCAGAAGGGACAGCACCCACAGCCGGAGTTCAAGTCCCAGGACTGGCAAAAGAGAGGGGGAGGGGGAAGCGGGGAGGGGTAAGGGGAGGGGGAGGGGAGGGGGAGAGGGAGAAGGAGTGGGCAGACATTTACTGACTTCTCTGCCTAGAGCCCAGGCCACCCCAAGATTACCTGAGCAGACACCCTCAGTCCTACCCCAGTGTTCTCTCTATGCACTGTCCACCGCCCCTGTCCACTCTAGAGCTGACCCATCCATCACCACAGGCCTTGTCCCATGCTGGCCCTGGGAATGCTCAGCAGTCCTGGCCCACGTGAGCCCAGAGTTTCCGCACCAGCCAGAGGCCTCAGTGCTGCACTAAGGAGCCCGTTCTGTGCACACGCAGGCTGGGCCAGCTCACGAGCTGCGTGCAAGCTGCCCTCCACCACAGTTTACACAGCACAAACACGTCCTTCCTTCTCCCACGGCTGATTCGGGCTGCCCCAGCAGCAGAGGGGAGCTGGAGAGAGGGCAGTGCAAGGCAGGAAAAGAAGTTCATCCACTTCCAATTGTCTATCCACCCGGGAGGTAGGGAAGAACAGTTTTAAGCAGAAGCCCCTGACCTGTCACAGAATGCTTCCCTTCCTCAACTCACCAACGCAGTTGTCTCTCAACGCCAAAGCTTTGGGGCTTTCCTAACGTTTTTCTGTTGTCAGTTGTCTCTAAGTCTGAGGACCAGTGGGCCTTTGCACATGCTTGTCCACTGCCTAAGGGCACACACAGTCCCCAGTGAGGCCTCACACTCAGCCTCTCGCCCCCTGCTTACAATGTTAGTCCCTCCCACCAGATCCAGGCTGCTGGTGCAGGAGGGGATAAGCGAAGGAAAGGTTACAAGTGGCCCTAAAATAGAAATGCACAGGTGGTGAAGGACTGAGCAGGGGGGCCCCCAGGCACACCCCGGCCTGCGGCTGAGCCAGTTCCCTTTCCTATTTCTTGGCTACTCTGAGTCAGATGAGCAGCCTCACCAAATCAAATGACTGAAAGGTCTGTGGTCTCCTGCCCCCTCACTGCAGTCTCCTGCCCCCTCACTGCAGTCTCCTGGGAGGGCCAACATCCTGACCCTTTAGGACATCCAAGGCAGGGACTTCAGGATGACTCTTGAAGCCTCTAACCAGCAGTAAACACTCGATGGCATGGGTCCTTACCTGGCTCTTTCAGTGGCCAACCAGAATACAGGCTATTATTATTTTTTTTTCATCAGTAAGGTCTCAGGTTAGCAGGATGCAGACCCTGCTCCTTCTGAGCCACACAGAAGCACTCAGGATCCTGGCCTTTTGGCCCATGACTTGATTTTGAGCAGAGAAACAAAAGGGTGGTGATCAAGAGGAAAGAATGGCTTTTCCTGGCATGAGGAAGACATCAGATCTGAAAGAACCCTCGACTGTGCAAGGAGGATGTGGGTGAAGGAAAGACAGGAAAATGAACATGAAGCCTGGCTTGGTTGCTCATGCCTGTAATCCTAGCTACTCTGGGGCTGAGACCTGAGGATCACAGAGAAGAAAAATTTCAAGATTCTCATCTCCAATTAATCAGCAAAAAGCTAAAAGTGGAGCTGCGTCTCAAATAAGAGAGTCTTTAGCAAAAAAAAAAAAAAAAAAAGGAAACTGAGGCAGAGAGACTCATGTGACAGCCTTCTGTGCCTCTGTCAAGGAGGCAGGAGCTTTCAAAGGGGCCAGATGTGCTAACCGGCCGCTCCAGTGTCCAGGCCCTTCTTCGTCCTCTCTCAGCTATGTTAACTTTGGCCTATGAAGAAAGCAAATTAAAGCAAAAAGCAGGAGAGCTGAAAGTGGAGCACCGTGCTCTGGAAATGAATGACCAGGCTGCCCAGAACAGAGTCACCCTCCACTGCCTGTGCCCTTGTGGGGGGTCCCTGAGCCCCCACAGCTGCTGTGGAAAGGAGAGACTTTCTCATCTGAAACTCCTGCCTGAAAACTCACTAGGTTAAGCTGGAGGGGAGGGGGGACACAGCCCCACCCATCCAAGGACAAGGGAGGGGGCTACTGGCCTTGCCCACCAGGGGCCTGCCAGCTGGGGACATGCAGAGACCTGCAGGAGAGGGGAACCCTCCAGTGCCAGGCAGTGCCAGCAGTTGCAGAGGGCCAGGGACCCCCCCCCCCGCCCCTCACCCCTGCCTGACACCCGAGACAAGTAAGGCTCTGGGTTCAAGTTCAAGCGTGAGCCACCCTCCCCCCTTCCTATGCGCGCCACACACACACACACACACAGTGACCCAACCAGTCTCCAAGTCGGCGAGCCGGGCCGTGAGGACCGGGAAATGAGGTTTCCCTCGATTCTTTTCTCCTCCCCGGCGGCAGCGTGTGGCAGGTGGTGCCAACGCCAGCCCTCCTGGAACCGTCTGGAGAGAACTTTTCCGGAGCGCCTCGCGCGTCCCGAGGCCGCGAGCCCAGTGCGCCCCGGCGCGCGCCCCGTCGGGTCCGCGGGACGCAGGGGGGCCAGGACCCCCGGGGCCGCCCGGGAACGCGGCTCCCAGACCCCGCGGCCGCGCAGGGGAACAGGGACCGGACGCGGGGGAGGAGGCGTCACCCCGATTTTAGCGCTGGCGTCCGGGGGCCGATTCGGGGACCCCCCAGGGGACGATGGCAGCGGAGGTGCGTGGAGCCGCAGCCCTGCCCCGGTCGGCCAGCTTACCCGGCCGTTGCGATCCGTCTCCTGCACCTCCTCCAGCCGTGGCCCTCGCCGCACTAGCGCCCGCAGCAGCTCCACGTCGTTGGCGCCGGCTGCGCGCAGAAGGGCGGCCGCCTCCGGGACGGCCTCCGGGACGGCCGTGCCGCGGCCCGCGCCGCTCCGCTCCCCGCCGCCCGGGGGGTAGAAGGCGTCGTCCGCGGCGAGGCTCGGGGCGTCCTCGCGCCCGTCCTCGTCCTCGGGGTCGGCTGGCGCCGGCGGGGACGGACAGCGCGCCCCGCCGCCCTCGGGCCCGGACCCGGCCAGCAGCAGCACCATGCCGGCGTCGGGGGGCGGGGGAGGACGGGACGGGGACGTGGATCCCGACCACCGCTCCCCGCCCCGGCCTTCCCCTCCCGGCCGAGCTCGCTCGCCCGCCCGCGGCGCCGGGGGAGCAGGCGAAGCCCCCGGGTGGGCGGAGCCGCGGGGCTGGGGAGCGCGGGCGGGCGGGGCGGAGCGGGGCGGGGCCGGAACCGAGCGGAGCGGAGCCGGGCTTCCCCGTACTGGGGAGGGTGTGGGGGGGAGACGGTAACCCTGCGGATTTGCACCGCCGCGGGAAAGTGCGCGCCCGGGGAACCCAAGGCACGGAGTGCAACGTGCGGGGCAGGGGTGGCGCCGTGCGCCCCCCACCCCAACTCCGGCCGGCGGAGGAGCTGGGGCTCGGGGACGCCCGCCCCGGGGTCAGCCAGACGAAGGGCGGATTGACCTGCAGCCTCAGAATCCATGTTCTCCCCCTCCAAACGTGTGCAGCCCGACTCCGCTGCAGCTCGGCCGTCTGCAGACCCGGAGACCCGGGCGCACGGGGCGCGGGCGCGATCGCGCGTGGGGAGGCACCTGCCTGGGCCTGGCGCCCGCCGGACCGGGCATCCCTGCCGCGGAGGGGTCTCGAGCCCCCCCCCCCCGCCCCGGGCATTCCCCGGCAGGTGCGCCCCACGCGGGCCCGGAGCGCTGGTGCCCACAGCCCCGGGCGCCCCCGAGGCTCCGCTTCACCTGTCCGGGGCGGGATGGGGAGGGAGGGTTTCCCACCCGGAGCGCCTCGCGTGATCGATGGGGACGAGGCTGGACCGGCGAGGCTGGGTTCCCAAGCCCAGGGCCCCCCCCTCCCTCCCTCCCCTCCCCCGTCCTGACAGGCGCCCCCATCAGCCCCATGGAAAGTCCGCTGAGGCCCCCAGGATGCAGCCTGGCACGGAGGAGAACTGGGTCCAAAGCACCAGGGTGGCCTGGGTGGGATTGGACCTCGCTCGGTGTCCTCGAGGCCCTGGGGCCCCGCTTGGCATGGCGGGGCGGGCGCACCGGCCAGGTCCCCGGCTCAGAAACTGGCCATCCAGGCTGGGGCGCAGGCCCTGAGCCGTGACGAGTGGAGACAGACCTGCTCCCGAGTGCGCCCTGACCCTCACCGCCCAGCAAATGACCCCCCTACCCCTCACTGTGGGTAAACCTGGCCACCGAGGTAGGAATTCCCGCTGGGAACTTCCCCTCCCTAGGTGGACAGTTTTAGTTTCCACAAGCCTGCTAAATGAATGCCATGGAGGGGTGGGGGGGATTTGCAAGCCGAGTGCCCTCGAAGGGTGGGAGTGTGAGCTCCTCTCTGAGTCCTAGCCAGGCAGAGCCCAGGGGTCTGGGTGGAAGCCAGGACCTGGGGTGAGGGGCGGGGTTCATTCTGAGGGCCCTCAGGGCATAGGGCATGGCCTAGCCCATCAGTGAAGGTTCTTTCTGTCTTCAAGCTTTGCTTCTTTCCTTCCTCTTTCCTTTCTTAGAAAGGCTGGTCCAGATAGAAATAGACAAGAATGGGCACTGGGGATACCTCTGCCTTGTCCTGGGGGCTGTTTGGTCCCCAAAGCTGAAGGAAAAGAGGAAGAGGAAAAAAGACACAAAATAAAGCCAACTCCAAAGAAATCAGCCTTCTTCTGGACTTAAAATTTTACACCCCTCGATGATGTGAGTTATTCCACAAATGTGTTAACACGTGTATTTATTCTTATCCTGGGACTTGAACTCGGGCTTGGGTGGCGTCCCTGAGCTGCAGGCTGGTGTTCTACCCTTTGGGCCGCAGCTCCCAGCTTTGGGCTGATTAATTGAAGATAAGTCTTAGAGACTTTTCTACCCAGTCTGGCTTCCAGCTGGGACTCAGCCCTCAGCCTCCTGAGTAGCTAGGATGGATGGGTTCACTTTCTAACCAGAGAATCAGCCCGGGGGAAATGAATGGCTTCCTTGGGGAGCAGACTAACTTGGCAGCTACTCAGCAGTGAGCGTGAGCATGCTGTGACCACAGATAAACCTGTTTCCAGCTGTGGCTTCACTGCTGCCAACACTTTCACGTTCTGCCTGTGTGCCTCTGTGGGTCTGCTGGATGTGCCAGTAGGCGTTCTCCTGAGCACCTTGGTAGAGGTATTTCTTTAGAACATCCTACCACAATTGGCTTGAGGCTTCTTAAACCACAAAGTGTTTTCCTTGCTAGATTCGAAATGGTAACCTCTGCTCCTGCAATGATCAGGAGCCAGTGAAGACAGTGCAGTCCTCACACTTCCAGCAGTGACATAACCAGATTCCAGCGGAGATTCTCGGGAGCCACCCTGGCAAAACAAACTGAAATCAGATAATCGACATTCCTTTTGTCGTTGTTTTGGAGTTGTAGATTTAACCTCCCCAGACTGGTCACTGAAAGAAAGAAACTTAATGCAGCCAAAAGGAGAAAAATAATTTTTTTAAAAAGCCAAATGGAGACAAAACATCAATTGTTGGGAAAACATTCATTGGGCTGTCTGTTACAAGAGGCTTGGTTCATAGCCAAGTAAAGATTGCTTGCAAATCAAAAGGAAAATACAGAGTGGTCTCCTGGTGAGTTAATAAAAGTCACTAAAATGGAAAAGCTCTATTTGGGGCAAGGAGAATGCAATCTATGCTAGTTTGGCCTGGCTGGTTCTCTTAGGGGAGGAGAAGGAGAGAAAGGGGGAGGTAGGGAAAGGGAGAGGAGAGGGAGAGAGAGAGAGAGAGAGAGAGAGAGAGAGAGAGAGAGAGAGAGAGAGAGAGAGAGAGAGGGAGGGAGGGAGAGCTCCTTAAGTAACCCCTCTGTACATCAACTTTATAATAGTAAGTAAAACATTTTATTTAAATTAAAAAAAAAAACCCAGCGTGGTCAAAGGATGGAGCTTGGAGAAGCTCAGAGCCCTGAGTTTGCAGCCAGCTTCTGCAGCTGTCCCTGAGAAGCAGAAGTGAGTGGAGAATGGACTTTTTTTTTCAGTCATCATTTTCTCAACTTGCTTAAGAAAACCATGGGGAATTGTTGTGGAATTTTTGCAGATTTCCCTGAGTTGTTTACAGTGACAGCAGAATACCTAGAGGCTTCTGCAGTCTAGCCAGAATCCCCAAGCCAGGTTTCTGCCATCTGCCCAGAAATACAAAGGAAACTCTGGCAGATAGTCCCCACCTCTTCTGCCAACAAGGTTAGCTGTGGTTTGACCCTGACTCAACTGGATTAATGGCAAGTGGATCCTCTTAACAGAACAGAGCCCTGGACTGCCTGAGAACTGAAGTGCTCTCTGCCTTTGTGGTGGGTAGCAGAAGATAGAGATCCATGTGTGGACTTAACTGCCAATTCTCCCACACTTGTGTTTAATGATTTTTGCGAAAGTATCTCCTTTTGTAACCAAGTGTCACTTTTTTCTTTTCTAATACTAGGGCTTGAACTCAGAACCCTCACTTGGCTTTCTTGTTCTCCATGGGCACTCTACCACTTGAGTCACACCTCCAGCCTGGCTTTTTGCTGGTTAATTGGAGATTGAGTCATAGGGTCTTTTCTGCTGGCACTGGGTTTGAACTGTGATCTTCTAGGTCTCAACCTCATGAGACAGGATTCTCACGATGTAGATGAGGCTGGCCTTGAATGTTTGTCCTCCCACCTTAGCCTCTACCATTCCTGGCTTAGGACTCACTCTGATTCTTTTATTGCCAGCATCAAAGAGGAGAACTTCTTAGGTGTTTGATAAATCCTGGTTAGATAGAGGAAGGCAGTGCTGGCCTGCTAACCTCCCCCTGCCCCATCCCTGCACCCCAGTCCCTGCCCCTCACCCCTGAATTCTCAAGATCACCTTCATAGCAGCTGGTTGAGGATCTTGAAGGGCACCACTTACACCTAGGTTCATAAATCAAAGGCCAGACTAAATGGGAGCCTCACATCCTCAGTGAAGGAGCTGCTCTTCAAAAGACCTTCTGGTATACCGCTAAGTTCAAATGTCCTCTTTCAAAACAAACAAAAAAGGTTTTGAGTGAGTGGGGCCCACCCCTGCCACCTCTTAACTCATTATATAAATAAGGCCGCATCCCCAGATCGTGGGGTGGGAGCTAACCGGAATTTGGGAAGGACTATTTCATCCCAAATATCCCTCTGTTCCAGGGAGGGACATAGGATAGAAAAAGATGAATGCATGAAAAAAAATAAACAAGGGGAGCAAGTGAGAGCGTCCAGAGTTACATTTGAGATTGTAAGAGCCAGAAACGGTCCTCTGGTGCCAATGGCTCATGCCTGCAATCCCAGCTACTCAGGCAGCTGAGATCTGAGGATTGGGGGTTCAAAGCCAGTCCTGACAAGTGGTCTGTTCTGCACTGATTTGTCACTTGTGTATGCATTCTAGATGGCCACCTCAGCCACCAGGCATTCTAGGAAGGCACTCAGCCTGCTCCTGCTTGCAGTCACTTGGAGGAGGGGCTCCCTGTCCCCCCCACACAACCCACTGCCAGAAACCACTGCAGGAGAGAGAAGATGGCAGAGAAGAGTTCAGAGGGGGGCAAGAAGAAGCTGGAAATGGAGGCATGTGGTCCAGTTACATCACTGGAAATCACGTGGAATTGGGATTGAATGAGGCCAGCAGCATCTTTTTAAGAGGCAGGAGACAGTGGGAAGGGGCTCAGTTGTTTCCCACCTAGAGTTTTCTCGGGGCCACCAGAGAGACTGGACACTGGGCCTGGGAAAGGAGACAAAGGCCCTGGGAGACTTGATTCAGACGCACAAGCTCTGACCAGGCAAGCAGGACAAACCGGGAACTGGAAAGAACTGAAAGGAAGCAGAGGTTGACTTTCATACAAATATAAAAATTTAAGATTTGAATCAAATGACTGAAAGAATTGGGCAGGTGTTCCATCCAGTAGTTAAACAGAATCGGAAAACCAGATGTGTTTATCAATCGGGAATATTGAAATAAACAGGCAAATGAAGGCAAAACTGGTTTTCCAAGATGGCTGACAAGGAAGAAGTCAACCGATCCCCTTCTGGACAGCATGGGATTTGCATACCTAGAAACAAGTGTCATTTGGCCTTGCTATGTTACTGTACTGTGGAGAATTGTGTCCATTAAATCTTCCCCTGATAACATGTGAATGTGACTTAAAAGAAAATAAGGAAGGTCTTTACAGATGTGAATGAGTTAGCAGTAAGTACGGGGTTATAGTGTGCCCTCACTCTGCTACCACAGGGACATCTGAGTGTGTACCTGTGATTCCCACACTCTGGAGGGTAAGGTAGAAAACCGAAAGTTTGAAGTCTACCTAGGCTTTATAGCAAGAACTCCCTCTCTCTCTCTCTCTCTCTCTCTCTCTCTCTCTCTCTCTCTCTCTCTCTCTCTCTCTCTCTCTCTCTCTCCCTCCCTCCTCCTCCCTCCCTCCCTCCCTCCCTCTCCTCCCTCTCTCTCTCTCTCTCTCTCTCTCTCTCTCTCTCTCTCTCTCTCTCTCTCTCTCTTTCTCTCTGCCAGTCCTGGGGCTTGAACTCAGGGCCTGAGCACTGTCCCTGATCTTCTTTTTGCACTCTATCACTTGAGCCATTGCACCATTTCTGGCTTTTTCTGTGTGTTCGGTACTGATGAATCGAACTCAGGGCTTCATGCTTGCTAGGCAAGCACTCTACCACATCCCCAACCCCAAGACCTTGTTTTGTTGTTGTTGTTGTTGCTACTGTTGTTGTTTTTTGGTTTTGGGGTTGTTTTTTTTTGGCCAGTCCTGGGCTTGAGCTCAGGGCCTGAGCACTGTCCTTGGGCTTTCTCAAGGCTAGGGCTCTACTACTTGAGTCTCAGCACCACCTCTGGCTTTTTCTATGTATATGGTACCAAGGAATCTAATCCGGGTCTTTGTGCATGCTAGGCAAGCACTCTACCACTAGGCCAAACTCGTGGTCCCTCCTAGCCCCAACTTTTTAACAATAATTCTTGTGATATATGAATCTGTGCAAATGGATGGGGCCTTTTTTTTAGTATAGGTTGTGTAATTATGCCAGAAATTCTTGATTTAAATAATGCTTCAGTCAAAATATTTTAAGAAAGATTTCTGTATGTTTAGAATTTGTTTCTTGCACAGCAAAGTGTTCTCTGCTGTATGTGAGACTGGGTAGAGTTAGAATATGATACCAGAAACCTACAGACTGACTCAGCTTTTACAGCTCATCACCAAGATGGGGACAACAGCCACAAAAGCCAATCTCTCATGGCAGAGAAATGCCTGTGAAAATCTACATCATGACTGCTTGCCAGCGCTCCCTTTGGACAAGAATCAGAGAAAAAAATTCAAATTATTATCTAAGCCACTTCAAGTTTCTCCTTCCTTCCTTCCTTCCATCCTTCTTTCTTTCCTTCCTTCCTTCCTTCAAATAATGATAGATTGAATTAGCTTAGGATGTGACACTCAAGTATTTTACTAAAGATGGATTTAATCCCTTTCTATACCTTAGGATGAAGATACCAATAAAGAGAACTGAGCATTGTGTGGTGTTCAGGCAGGATTGATCAAGAGTGCACTGGAAAACTGTGGCCTTCTCGGGCAATGTGGATCCTCACAAAGTGGGTGTCCTCCCAGCTGTGTGGAACTCCTGTAAAGCAAACTAAACAATTAGAGGGAAAAAACATTGCTGAGTCCCCCCACCACCCCTTCCCAGTCAGGGTGCTTCTGAAATGCTGAACTTTGTAGAAATTCCTTGAAATCCCAGGGAAAACAGGCATTTCTGGAGCAGCTTCATGGTGGGGAGGGGGAATCGTTCTGAAAATGTGTACAAGTCACCGGTTCCATGAAAGGCCGGCCCACCCCACGACTGGATTTGCTGCATAAGCTAACCACCTCCGGGGTGGGGGTTGTGCTGATTGTGGAGTATGGGATGTGGCACAAGACTCGGGTGAGGAGATTGTTGGCAGGAAGAAGCCAGTACAGACGGGCGCGCCTTTGAAGGAGGTCAAATCAGCTCTCCAGTGTCCTCCTCTTCTCCTCCTGCTTTCTGTCCACATGAGACGGAGCCTCTTTCTCCCATCACGGTGCCCTACTTCACCAAGGCTCAGAACAATCAGAGCCAAGGACCACTTGAACTTCTGAAAACTTGGAGCAGAAGCTGTCTTTCTTCTGTAAGTTGTCTCTGACAGCTATTTGATCGCAGTGAGGAGAAAAGCAGCTGATACTGTTGTTAAAGGGTAATAAACACTTCTGCCAGATGGATGAGACAGGAGTTCTATTTTGGAAACACTAAGGAAAAAAGGCATGCAGCTTAAAACTATTTAAAAATTATATTTCCCTGCAAAGCTGATCATTATTAGACTTTCATCCTCGATAAAGAAGTAAATGCAAGATCCCAAGCTCACTTAATATTTATGTGAACCAACAATTTAAAACATATATTTTATTGTTAGGTAGTTATACAAAGAGGCTACAGTTCCATAAGTCAGGTTACAGATACAATACTTCTTAATCAATGCCAACTTCTTCCATTATTTATTATTCATCCCAATTTCTCCCCCTCCTATCCCTACCCTCAAATTGCATGGTTTGTTTTTTATATAATGTACATTGGATATAATGACTGCATTTGCTCACTCTTCATCCCTCCATTTGTGTCCCCATCATTGCCTCCCTCCCCAAAAAACACAAATTTCAGCGATCCTGGTATTCTTTCTTCATCCTGTTGTACTGGTTCTGAGGTTTGAACTCAGGGCCTGGGTGCTGTCTCTGAGATTTCTTTGCTCAAGGCTAATGCTCTGCCTCTTGAGCTACACATCCACCTCTGGCTTTTTGGAGGTTAATTGGAGATAAGAGTCTCACAGACTTTCTTGGGCTGGCTTCAGACCATGATTCTTAGCTCTCAGCCTCTTGAGTAGGTAGGATTAAGACGTGAGCCATCAGCGCCTGGTTCCTGGAATTCATTCTGATTAACAGTGTTATGCCTTTGGACTGCTCCCCTAAGTATATCATCCACCAGTTCATCTGCGGGTATAAGCATAGTGCACAGTGTATGCTATGTTATCATGCATGATTGTCTTTTATAGCTAGATGCCCTAGATGGGAGAAAAAAATTTTAAGTGTATCTTGAAAGACAGAAAAAAATTATTGGTAATCACCAATATGTAGGTATGCCATTTGTTTTGAAATTGTAATCACTCAGGGAAATGCTGTGATTTAGTGCTTCAAAGTATGGTATTCTGAAGTTGAAGGGTATTCTTCAGGAATTTCTGGAAGCAGGGAAACTTCTTGGAGTCTTTGTCAAGAGAGCCAACCTAAAATAATGAGAACGCCACAGAATGCTCACATTTGACAAGAAGAGGAATGTGATGACTGAAAAAAAATCACTTTATCTTTCACTTTTATAGCGCTTGTCTATAATTGAGATGATTTCCACTTGCCTCCACCTTCTTGCCAGTGTTTCAAAGCATTTTTTTTTCTGGTGATGAGAACACTGGGGCTCACTCCTCAGCTCCAGGAGCTGGGCACATTTTACAGATATTACCTGATTAGTCCTGATTCTATCCCCAGGTACCTGACAGACATTCTCCTGCCTTTTAAAAAATGATTGCAACTCAAATAGAAAATGACATCAGCTCCTGCAGCTCTCTTCTTTTCAATTCTTCATGTAAATACATATAACCTGGATTAGCCTACCTTCTCTACTGCCAAAAACAGACCTCCTGCTGTAGCAAAACAGGAATTTGTTAAACAGATATTGAATAACTCACAGAATTTCCTGGAGAGACAGACATTCTGGCTCACAGCCTGGACATCTCAAGTCATTGATGCAGGGGGATTGTTATTTTTTAAATCTTCTAGTTTCCAGAAACAGTTTTAGATTGAAAGATAAGTAGATAGTACAAAGAGTTTCCTACATGCCCTGTCCCCAACTTACCCTATTATTAATATTTCGCATCCCTGGTACATTTTTGTTACATAATTAATGGAAGAAAATGATTCATTATTGTAGTAGTTCATTTTCCATTGATGTAAAGTGTCTGTGGTATGCTATAGAAAAAAGAGGGTTTGTTGCTGTTGGGGTTTTTTTGCTGCTTTTTGTTTTTATTTTGTGCCTGTCCTGCAGCTTGAACCCAGGGCCTGGGTGCTATCTCTGAGCTTCCTTTTGGCTCAAGGATGCCCCTCTATTACTTGAGCCACACCTCCACTTCCATTTTTTGAAAGGTAATTGGAAATAAAAATCTCAAGGACTTTCCTGTCCAGGGTAGCTTTGAATCATGTTCCTCAGATCTTGTCCTTCTGAGTAGCTAGGATTACTTCTGCCAGCCACTGTTGCCTGGCAGAAAGAAGGTCTTCTAAGCTCACAATTTTGAGTGATGGAAGCCCTGTGAGTGAGATCAACATGGTAAACAAGATGGCTGGGGGGAACAGGCTCGATCTTTTTAGACAGCTTCCTTGAGAGAAGTCACTCAGGGGGCTCATATGAGCTACCTTAATTCCTTCCAAGAGTGACACCTCCAACGACCTAAAGACCTAATGACCTAAAGATCCCACCAACACAGCCTCCCTGGGCCCAAGCAAGCCTTGAAGAACAAAGTTATATCCAAGGCCCAGAAATTATTATTAGGTAAAGTCCATAGGTTATTCAGATTTCCTTAGTGTGTCCTTAATAGCTATTTTCTCTTGCAGGATCCTACCTTCCAGGTATCTGTGATGTCTTCTGACATTCCTCTGGGCTACGACAGTTTCTTGCTTTCCTTGTTGATTGCTTTGACAACGTTAAAGCTAGATGTATTGTAGGATTCTATTCTATCAGAATAATGCTTAATGTTTTGAATTATGATGGGGTTATAGATATGTGGAAAGGAAGATCGAGAGTTCATTATACTCTAGCAAGAAATCGCAATCTCAACATGTTGCATTCTGAGGGTAATGGGGAGGCGGTGATGCCAATGGCCCTATTTGCCTTCTCCTTTGTGCACTGTCTAGGGCAGTGGTTACCCGCTGTGGAAGGGTAGTTTATTCTTTTTCTCCAGTAAGAGATCACATAGTGTGAGAGACAGCACCCTCTTCAGAGACTGCCTGGCGGCTTTCCTCTCACATGGCTTCTTGAGCAATTCTTTCTGGGTTTCTTCTAACCATAGATTGGCATCACAGTTCCACAGCCTGTGGGTGTCTCCCACCAGTCCCCACACTATGCTGTCCTTCCTCACTGGTTCCCTCCCTGGGGATGCGTTTTGTAGCTGAGCCTCCGAGCTTGTCAAGGAAGCCTGCCCATCATGGCCAGCAGAGCTGGGCAGCTGGACAGGCTCCGTGAGGTGGGGCTCTGGGTGTCTCGGTCGCGTGAAAACAGGCTTGCCTGACTTACAGGTGAAATCACCTGGGGACATGGCAGGGGCGGGGGGAGGGCTGTCCAGCCAGCAAGCTAGAATGTAAGTCAGCTCTGTCCCCGATGACATGTCCTTAATAGATTCCCCCCCCCCATGGAAACATTATGCAAAGTTTGACCTGTTTCAAAAGAATGTGCTTCCATCACAGCAGCCTAAGCTGATGGTCACATGTGTCCTCTCCCTCCATTCCACCAGGCTCTTGTTAAAGAAGTCCTGTGCGCAGGCCTGAAGAGACCCCCATGGAAGTGGCCAATGTGAAAGCAATAAGGAATCGAACTGCCCTTCACAACGCCACCTCAGCAACAGCCCCATTCTCCCCTGCGCCCAGGCGAGGTGGGTGCAGGGAGCTGCCGTGAAGGTCATTCGTCTCTCTAGCAATGAGTTTATTCCTGTCTTAGAACCCACGTGTCCTACTGGGAGTGGCTCTAAGTCAGATGCCCACTGCCCGCAATGCCAGCACTGCTCACCTTGGGGAAACCACCAGGGCCAAGCTCAGAGGCCCAGAAAGAGTGTCCGGAGGAGCCCAAAGCTCTTGTCCCCCCCTACCCCAGGGCAATGCCATGGGGCACAGAACATTCCCAACCCACCCAGAAATGCGGGGTGAAGGAGTGATTCTTGCCTTATTCCCCCAGGTCAAGCAAGGCACCAGGCGCACACGAACAAGCTGGACCACATGCCTGTCTGCAGGCTGATGATACTATCTAGGCCTGGCCAAGGACACGGGCCTGGGCCCCCAAAAGACCACAACCCACTTTTTAAAAACATGTTCTGCTTCCTTGTTAAGCCCCATATAAACCCAGCCCCAAATCCAGCCCCTCACACAACTACCAAACTGGAGGAAAGGTCTGTGCCCCACGCTGACAATAAATAGTACCAGCCTGTTGAAGATCCAGTCCAGCCTATTCCTTTCCCATTCGCCTCCATTCTCCTAACAGTGGGCTCCTGCCATCTGTTCACACACCTATGTGTACACACGTGTGCTTTTACACAGTTGTGTGCCTCCATTCTCACACATGCATTCATATACTGACACAATATACTGACACGCATACACACTAATAGACTTGTTCTCCCTCCCTCCTCTCTCTCTCTCTCTCTCTCTCTCTCTCTCTCTCTCTCTCTCTCTCTCCTCTCTCTCTCTCTCTCTCCCTCTCCTCTCCTCTCCTTTCCCCTCCCCTCCCCTGCCCTCTCCTTTCCCCTCCTCCCTCCTCTCCTTTCCCCTTTTCTCTCCTCTCCTCCCCTCCCCTTCCCTGCTGCCCCCTCCTCTCCTCTCCTCTCTCTCTCTCCCTCTCAAATCTGCTATCCAGAATCATAGACAGCCAGGAGGAATCAAGTACCCATTGTCCACTCTACCAAGTCCAGTCACGGCCTCCTCACGGCCACCCCTGGTTCCATGCCCGCTGCCTTGGTCGTGTAGAGTCTGGTCCTCCCTCCCCAGCTGTCCATCTGTGGAACTATCACTCAGCTCATTAGACAATGAAGAAAAAAAGAAGGCAGGCAGGGAGTCAGCACCCCATCTCCCATTGGCCCCCACAAGTGTTCCTTGGCCTGGCTCTGAGCCCACTGCCCTCCTATTTCTGAGTCCCTCTGTGTCCTCCATTTTCTCCTCTTGGAATTTCCTCATTCTAGGCCTCACTGTCAAAATCCCACCCTTCTCTCCACGCAGCACCTGGTCCCAGGCCCCACGTCAAGGGCCAAGAAAGGGTCTTCACCCTCAGGAGCTAACAGCAGGACAACGGTCCAAACTCCACAGGGAACAAGTGGGGACTTCAGTGTTTTTCCATTGACTCTGGCCTTTGCTCTTGTCCTTCCTGGTGCCCTTGTGGCAGCTGTCCATTTGGGGGTGGGGGAAGACAGCAGAGCTTCCCTGGCAGAGGGTGATGGAGACTCATGCATTCACGGGAGACAGGCTGAAGCAGGGCAGACAGAGAGAAGGCCCTGGGTTACATAAAGTGTTTATGTAAAGAAGAAAGGAGAGAAAACTTGGCAGAGATGGCTGCCTCCCACCTTTCAGCTGCAGCCTGGTGTGAGCTCATCACTGAGTGACATTGAGTGACCTTGTCCTTCAGGAGGCCAGCGGCATCACACCTGCCACTGAGGCGAGGCGTGAGTGCAGATGCGTGAGAAAGCGAGAGGGGGGATGGGGGTGAGAATGGGGTGTGGAGGGGTACGAGTCGGTGTGGGGAGGATAACCTGTGGCTGTGGCTGCATGTGGAAATAAGTCTCCCCTGCATGTTTTAACAATGCTCGTCAGTAGAAGGTACTGTCAAGTTCATTTCAGGAAGCTGAGACGAAGGGAAATGAAGATTGTCACCTGCCTGTTCCCGGCGAATTGTCAAGCAGAAAACGAGACAAGCTAAGAAGTATATTCTAAAATATGAGAGCCCAATCTGCTTTTATTAAAACCTGACAAGCAAGAATTATACAGCTAATATATTTAAACTTTCTTTAAAAGCCACCCCCACTTTTCTTCACCCCCCCCCCCAAAAAAAACCCTGGGAACACTGGAGAAGCCACAGGTTCCTCGGGATCCGGGGACAGCGGACTGTACCTGCTTCCTGCTTCCTGCTTAGGAAGAGGCCAGGCCTGGGGGCTGAAAGCCAGAGCATAGGATAGGCTGGGGAGGGGTCTGGCCCACTAAATGGGCACAGGTTGACAGGGGCTTCTAGAAGTGGGGGATCTGTTCAGACCTGCATTATTTATAACAGTGACCATATGAGTGCATGAATGAGTTCCAAGTCAAAGATGCATGCCCCATTAATTACATAACACTAACTTACATTACATAAATTCACCATGTGATTCCCACACCACATGTAATATTATTATACGTGGATCCATTCGACAGTGCACTGATTATACTACGGGTGGCTTTTGTGTGTACGAGGTGCTAGTGCCCAAACTGAGGACTTCACACATTGCTAGGCTCTGTCATCGAGCTACACCTTAGCCTGTACACTATTATTGTCTTATGTGATGCTATAAATTTTATGACATAAAGTATAAAGGTAAATTACACTTCAGGAAACTGACTTTGAAGGAAAAGGAGGGAGAGCGCAGGCCATCACAGGGCAATGCCCTGGGGAGACCCAGCGTCTTGCCCTGGTCCTATGCCCCTGTTCCCCCCGCCACGTGGGGGCTGGGGAGGGCCTGAGTTTTCCTCTGTTCCCTGTGTCCAGACCCTGGAAAGCAAGGACACCGGCAAGCATCTGCCTGTGGTGTCCCAGTTCTGCCACCTCCCTCCGCCACTTGTGACAGGGACATCCTGAGCCTGTACTGGAGAGGACAGTCGCAGCTGCTAATCTCCAGAAGACAAAGGAGGGCAGGGGACAAACAAGGCTGTGGCTTCCCTCATGCCCACGTCCTGGGGTATCCGTGGGAACTTATCATAGTGACAAACATAACCAGGCTCTGCTTTCCTCAGCACCAGCTACATCTCTCCTTCTGCCTGAGGGGGGCTCGTAATGGCTCGCAAAAGCTACGCAGGAGGCAGAGGCCCCTCCACAGTCCAGAGCTTTCGAAGGAGGAGGGTTTTCTCATGCCCGGGAGACTTTGGAGGGGCGCATCTCAAACACACAAAGCGAAAACCATTTCCGTGATTCTCTGCTGAGATTCAGGCACCGGTCTCTTCAGGGCCCTAGATTCAATGCAGCTTGCTCACCACAGAGCGAAGCAACCAGAAACTTGCCTTCAGGGTGGTCTGTACATCTGTGAGTGCCTGTGTGGGTGTGCTCGCATACACAGGTGTGTATGTACATGCGTGTGTGTACACAAGTGCATACATCTGTAGTGCATGCGTGTGCATGCAGGGTGTGTGTGTGTGTGTGTGTGTGTGTGTGTGTGTGTGTGTGTGTGCAGGTGCATATGTGACGCTCACTTGCTCTCTGTTGAAGTCACCTTTCCCGGTCATCTCCAATGGTCTGCTTTTTTTGTGCCCCTGCACACAAAGGAGGGGAGGCTGTGCCAACCCCTAGGCCTCCAGACTCATAGGAGGAAAGCCAAGGCCTGTCCTGGAGTGTGGCTGACCCCACTTCCCCCAGAGCTGCTGCCAGCACCTCAGCGTGTGCCTCTGAAGGACTGGGGAAGGAATTGGGAAGAAGACAGCTTAGAAGAAGAAAGAGCGAGGAGAGAGACAGATCCCGCTGAGTTCATCCTGGCGGTGAGTGGGACGAGGTTCTAAAATGGCTTACTTAACAAACCAACTCGCTCCCAAAGACTCCTTGCTTTTTATAGCATGTCAGCTCCGGTTCCAAATTAGCAACGCTAATCTCCTCCGCTCCAGTTCTGAGGGACAGGGCGTCTAAGCTGCCTGTGAGGAGGCGAGGCTGGGATTGTCCCTGACAGCCAGGGGAGGGGGGGCTGCTGAGCATGCTGAGCCTGCAGAAAAGACAGGCTGAGGTTGACAGAGGGGCTGGACACGGCCACTGAGGCTCTAGCACTCACTGCCCTCAGGTCACCCGGCGCGTCCTTGCTGTCCCTAGAAGGGCCCCCTTCCACCTGGAGTTTAGTTCTTGCTCCTCTGTGCAAGCAGGACAGGCTGCCCCCCAGCTTCCCAGCACCATCTGGTCATGAGCCACTCATTGTCCAGGCCAACAGGAAGGTTCATGAAACGTCCTCTGATGGCTGGCTTTGTCCGGGCCATACGCGTTGTCCTGACCTGCACCTGGCCAGGACTTTGAGATGGTGCTGTCCCCACTGCTGCCCACAGGGTTGGACAGTCAGGTGGCGGGTTAAGCTGAGGCCACTTGAATAGACCATCACAAATGAGTGGCTTAAAAACCACAGAAATTGGGGCTGGGAGTTTGGCCTAGTGGTAGAGTGCTTGCCTAGCATGCACGAAGACCCAGGTTCGATTCCTTGGTACCACATACATAGAAAAAAGCCGGAAGTGATGCTGTGGGCTCAAGTGGCAGAGCTCTAGCTTTGAGAAAGTCCAAGGACAGTGCTCAGACCCTGAGCCCAAGCCCAGGACTGGCAAAAAAAAAAAAAAAAAAAAAAACCCACAACACCTGTAATCCTAGCTACTTCAAGAGGCTGAGATCTGAAGATCACAGTCCAGGGACAGTGCCCAGGCCCTTAGCTCAAGCCCCAGAAAGGATAACTAATAATAGTAATAATAACAAACAGCAGGGTTTTTGTTTTTTTTTTGCCAGTTCTGGAGCTTGAACTCATGCATGCACTGTCCTTGAGCTTTCTCAAGGCTAGCACTGTACCACTTGAACCACAGCACCACTTCTGGCTTTTTCTATGTATGAGGGGTGCTGAGGAATCGAACCCGGGTCTTCGTGCAAGCTAGGCAAGCACTTTACCACTAGGCCACACTCCCAGCCCCCCAACAGAGATTTTTTTATCCCTGTTCTGAAGATGTGAGGAATCAAGTATCCACCGCAGTGGTTCTCTGTGGAAGAATTGTTCCTGGATTCTCCCTGTGGCTGGTGAGTGATGATCCTCCATGTTCACTGACTGGATAGCACGTTGCTTACGGGCTCCTGTCTCTGCCTCTGCCATCCCAGGCCCTTTTCCTCTGTGTCTCTGGTGTTACAGGACTGCCTTACTGGGAGTCTTACAAGGTGAGAGACAGGAATTTAGTTCCAGTCTTCTGCATATGGATATCCTTTCCCAGCACTGTTTGTTAGAAGAGGCTATGATCCTCTAACATATATGTTTTTGGCTTCTTTGTTTAAAAAAGCAATCAGTTGTCTATATGTGTGTGGGTTCATTTCTGGGTCTTAAATTCAATTTTGTTTCTGAGGAATCAACTTTTTATTTTGTTGATTTTTTTTTTTTTTTGCCATTCCTGGGGCTTGAACGCAGGACCTAAGCACTGTCCTTGGGTTTTTCTCAAGGCCTAGTACTCTACCACTTGAGCCACAGCACCACTTCCTGCTTTTTCTATGTGGTACCCAGGAATCGAACCTGGGTCTTCATGCATGCTAGGCAAGCACTCTACCAGGAGGCCAAACTCCTGGCCCCTATAACTTACTTCTTAGAACTGCCTTTCTTGTGTCCCCAAAATTCTGGTAGATTATGTTTTCATTTTGATTGGTTTCTAGCAACTTTTGAGTTTCCTCTTTTATCTTTACATTGACTCATCCATCATGAAACAATTCAGTCTCCATGAATGTGATATTTTCTATAGTTTCTTTTGCTGCTAACTTCTGATTTTATTCTGTTATGATCCAACAGGATACAGGAGGTTATTTCAGTTTTCTTGTACTTGTACTTACTTTTTTTTTTAACCTAGAATGTTGTTTGGAGAATGTTCCACAAGCTGCTGAAAAGAATGTGTATTGTGAAAGCTCCTGGATGAGATAGTGACGCATGGGTATGCAACTGGTCAATGATGTCATTTAAATCTGAGGTTTCTTTGTTGAACTTTGGCCTAAATGATCTGTCATTGTGAGTGGGACATCAAAGTATCTGACTGTCATTTTGTTTATCATTCATGTGTGCTTTAAGTCCAGTAGTGTTTGTCTAAGTTAGCTGTGCTAACATTTGGTACATATATATTAAAAATTGTTATGTTTACAAGTGACCTTGTCTCTTCTAACTTGATTTGAAATCTACCTTTTCAGATGAGTATAACTACCCCTGCCTGCTTTTAGAGTCTGCTTGGAAGTCGTTGTTCTAAGCCAGTGTTTTTTTGGTCAGGCCAATATGCTTCTTTTTTTTTAATTTTTACATCATTTTTTAAATGACAAGTTTAACAAACAGGTGTTCAAGGAGGGAATCTCTATTCAATGTGCTTCTTATACACAATAGATTTATTTTACTTTTTGTTGGTTGTGAGGCTTACAGGGCCTGGGCGCTGTGCCTGAGCTCTTTTGCTTAAAGCTAGTGTTCTACCCCTTCGAGCCACAGTGTTATTTCTGGGTTTTGAGTGGTTTACTGGAGATAAGAGTCTTAGAAGGACTTTTCTACCTGGGCTGGCTTCAAACTACAATCCTCATTTCTCAGCCTCTTGTGTAGCCAGGATCATGGGTTTCTCTTTTGATTAAAGAACTGACTCCCTTGAGAGGTATATGTTATTTTCTGTCACTCCCCACCCCTAATTTTTTTTAAGTTTTGTATCTCTTTTTATTCCTCTTATATTTATGTACTCATCTAGCACAGTGCACTTTCTTTCAACTTTTCCAATGTTTATACTGATCTTAGACATAAACACATAGAATGTCTTGAAGTATCTTTTGTAGTCCTGGTTTAGTGGTAATAAATTGTTTTAGCTTTTGTTTAGCCTGGAATCTTTTCATTTGCCCCCTCTGTCATGAATGAATTGTTGGATATTCTCTTCTGGGCTGTCAGTGCTCTACTACATAGTCCTAAACTCTCTCTGCTTATAAGGTTCTGTTGAACTGTTTTCTTTTTTTCCCCTTGATGGTAGTTTATCTACTTCCCGCCTCTTCCTTACTGTGCCTTGCACCCGTCTAACAGGGACCCTCAATCTCAGATTCTACCTTTGTGGACCCATCTTCCCAAAAGCGCTTGCCATTTTGTCCTGGGCCACTGACCCAGACATTAACAAATACACAGTTTGGGGAACAAAAGATCTTAAGCCAAGCCATCTCAGTGCCAGTTTTAAAGAAAGAAAACACAGAAGGCCTTCTAATTGCTGTGTCTTAGAGAGGAAATTCCCAGCTCTTCTTTGTGTGAGCACAAAGTTCTTTCTTTTGGAGGTTTCAGATTTATTAATTTTGATTTCCAGCAGTTTCTGTTTTTCTGCCTATGTTTTTATGTATACACACATGTATGCATGTACATATACATATATGCATACATGTATGTTTGAATTGGCATCTTCATCTAAGATTATCTTTACCTAAAATTCTGTCCCTGTCTTTGGTCTTTGGAAACAAAGTGAAGATGGCTGCCAGCCATCTGACTAGTTTGTTTGTTTTTACAGAAGCCACCACTGCATACACATCTTCTCCCAGTGTTGAAAATTCCTCGCCATTTATTTTCAGTGGTTGCATAATTGACCCTCCGGTGGACATTCAGTTTCTGATTCAATCTACAGTTGTGAGGCAATGGTGTGACTCAGTGTTTTCTTCCAAAATTGCTGTGCCTGCAGGATCTTTCCCTCATGAGCTCATCATCCTGGAGACCCAGGATCTCCCCGGGGAGACCGGACCCTTCCCAGCCCGGGGGTCAGAGCTCACTCCACCCTTCCCAGCCCCAGGGTCAGAGTGCACTGAGCCCTGCTAGAACCCTTCACCTCCCACACCTCAGATGTCAACCTGACCCCAGTCCACATGAAGCCAAGGGAGCTTTCAGCAGTTTTCCTTCTCTCCAGTGGAGAATCTTACAGAGAGACCGGGGGACAATGCCTCTGAACTTCAGTGAGCGCGCACACACACACACACACACACACACACACACACACACACACACACACAGAGCCTCTGTGACTGGGTTCACCAAGGGCTTTACAAAGGCCCTGATAAGCACCAAGAGCCCAGCAAGTGCCCTGCCACAGGGACCAGAGAGCAGCTGGTCCCTGGTCTGCCCAGGCAGACAGCCACTTTCCCGCAGGGCTCCCATTGCCTGTTGCCACCCACAGCTGGCTTAACTGCCAGCAATTTCGGGTCTCAGGGTTGTGGAGTCTGGAAGGCAAGTGTGGCCGGGCTGGTGCCCTAGGGAGCCCACAGGAGAGGGTCTGTCCCTGCCGCCTGCCGCCATTTGCTAGACACCCTTCTGCTCTGTGTCCCTTGGCTTATAGACATTTCCCAGTTCTCCTGGGCATTGTCACAGGCCCCAAGGCCCCGCCCTGCTCAACAGGACATCATCTCCCCTAATCACGGGGGGGGGGGGTCAGCCCTGTCTCCAGGTGTTAAATTCAGTGGGATTAGGACTTGAATCTATGGACTTGGGGGTGCAGCCCCCCCATGCTACTGCGCAGGGACGGCACCTGCTCCTTACCCTCCCCGTGGTTTCCTTGAGGTCCCCATGACATGGCGACGTGAGGGGGCAGATCTGTACTTGTTCACTTTCGCCCTCCCTGCACTGGTTCACTCAGACACGCGCAGAGAATCACCCCAGGCGGCCACGCCGGCAGGAACCAGACAGTGGACACGAGAAACGCTGTCTTGTCCTCCGCGTTTGTCTTCCCTCTGGAAGGGCAGAGACGTGAGCAGATGGACTTCCGTCTGCCCCCTCCAGACACAGCGTTAGTGAAGAGTCAGGATGGCGTTTGCGCATCTATTCACGTCTCTCAACCCCTCCCTCGTGACCCCCTTTCTCGCCCAGTCATCAGAGAACAACACAGCGACTCAGACATCCACGTGGAAATTTGGCTCCCTCTCAAGTCGCAGCTGGGCAGACATGTTTCCAGTCACTGCAGGTCACAGGTCTCCCTTGAACACGTGGGGGTACAGAGCTGGCACTGGCCATCTGCTTCACCCCACTGTGGGACTACAGGCACAAAGCATGAAGCACCGTGTCCACTGGTCCACTCATGCTTATTGTGCAGAGGAAGGGGCCGCAGGCTCAGAAGTTCTGTCTGCTGCTGGACATCAGCCTAACCAACCCCAACCACGACGGCACAGGCTGTAAATATTCCTGGCCTTGCTTTCATTGCTGGGCAATGAAACCTGGGATCCAGGTTTGTCCTTGTCCTTGTCAGATTAGCTCTTCATAGCCACCAAGCTGGCTTCCTCTTGGTTTTATAAGGGCTGCTGTAGCTCCAGACATTACATGTGCCCTCAACACAGTATGAAATAAGAGGAAAGGAGGCTGTGGTCACTCCTGAGCTTTATACCAAGAAAAGCAGAGTTTGCGGAAATCTATTACATTTTGGTCTCATTTAATGGGCTTCTGCAGGAAAATGAATCTTGCTACAATGCAAAGAGATTTCCCTGGCAAGGAGGAGAGAAGAGATGGAGACTGAGTGTGTCACTAATGAATCTACTTCCTAAACCTCTGAAGGCCCTGAATACAGTTCTACAGGAGAGGGGCTGGCACTTAAATTCTAACAATTCTAATAAATAATGTATTCTTGGAAGTAAATCCATCCATTTGTCAGATGGCCAGAGCCAGGCTCTCTTGTCACAGGGCGGTCCATCACGCTGACATTCTGCTCCTTTTGTGAAGACAGAGAGCCAAGAGAGTGGGAAGGAGCCAGCCTACACCCAAACCTATTATTTTCCAAAACGAGCTATCTTTACAAGGCTGTCTGATGCGTTCTAGAGGAGCAGGATCATCCCTGTGTCTTGGTATTCATTTTGTAAGTACTGCTTGTGCCGAGAAATAAATACCCCTGCGTCTAGAAGGAAACGGTATGCCTAGATTTCCCCTGTGGATGAATGATTCCCTGGGCTATCTCAGGAATAAATGCTTAAATGATGTATTTCCTTTGCCCAAGCCCATGCCTTTAAAGCCACCTCAAAGTGCCTGATTGCTTATTTGCTTCCCAAGCCCAGCTCTGCACAGCTCTACTCTTCCTAGAACTCAGGGCTGCCCCCAGAGCATTTCCTATTTTAATAAAAGAACAGGGCTCAGAGGCTCACACCTGTAATCCCAGCTACTGGGGAGGCTAAGACAAGGTTTGAAGCCACAGGCAGGAAAACTGGTGAGATTTGTATCTCCAGTTGACCAGTGGAAGCCAGAAGTGGAGCTGTGGTTCGAGACCTAGTACAGGAACACACACACACACACGCACACACACACACACACACACACACACACACGCACACTGGAAATGCATTGCAAACAATGTCTGCAGATTTTGCAGAGTCGGCTCCTGGCGTGTCCCCTGGCCGGCTGTTCGAGTGGACTGAGGCCTGCACAGCTGCGGGAGAGAAAGGCAGGCCATGAGCTGGAGACTTGCAGAGGAACAGAATCCCACTGGGGGCAGAAGAAACAGGTTCTAGGCAGGCAGAACCATCACCACCCCCACCCCCAGCCCATGGATTCCTATCGTAGTAGCCAAGCATTTTACTGCACCACCAGCAGGCTGGGACCAGCCACCCCTCCAGGGCCCAGGCATCCTGCAAGTAGGGCGAGAATGGGTCAGGCCAGTGTGGTGCTATGCCCTGATGGAGCCCAGAGGGGCTGTGGCTTCCAGGAACTCGGGGTTCCTCTGGGGAACAGGCACACTTTTATGCAATTCCAGACTCATTCCAAGACCGAGCCACTGGGCCCTTCGCTGGCCCCTCTGGAATGCGGCCCGGGCCCTGCCTGGAGGGCCAGGTGAAGTTCCTGAGGGCATGGCACACGCCTGTCCCACACCCCTCTCTCCTGCTGTGACCCAGGGGTCTGACCCCTGGCAGATCTGAATTGGAAAGGTTTTAATCAAGGTTCTCATAACCACGATGTCTTTTATTCAGTTATTCATTCCCTGTCACCCCACAAACACCTATTAACTCCCCACTATATGTCATATTGAGCACCAGGAGGCTTCGCTTCTGGGACCCAAAGTGATTTTCAGATCCTCTCCCTCCCCCTTGGCTGTCCCAGTTCCCCTCCCCCACCCCTCACCCCCTAGGGCGTTTCTGGGGAACCGCCAACCCCTGGGCTTTAATACCAGGGGATGATCTGGTCACCTAGATTCCCCACACAATCCGAGTCTAGCCTAAGTCGTGTTTTCATCAAAGTCATTTCAAGCTTTTAGAACAGCTTCCAGCCTCCCTGGGGACGGCTGCTGTCCCTGTCCGAGTGCGGCTGGCTGGCTCGTGTGGTATCTAATGCAGTGAGCCACCAGAGGCAGAGCCCGGCCTGGGGACAACGGACTCCTTAGTACTCGGTGATGCGCCGGAAGAGCAAGGCCCAGGGAAGGCTGCGTGGGACCTGAGGGGCAGCTTGGGGGCCCTTATCACCTTCATTCCCAGGACCCCAACCCCTGCCCTGCAGGTGGGGAGACCCAGAAGCTCTGCCCCCTCAAGTAGGAGATAGGAGGCTCTGTGAACCATCTGGGACCCACGTGCCCCCTCCAGCTGCCTAGCTGGTACTTGGCCAGTCAACCCTACAGTCCCTCACTGCAGGCTTGGCTGTGTGTCACTCACATCTCCTCCCAGTTACGGCATATTCTTCTGCTCTCCTGCGTGCTGGACAGGCGCTCTACCACTCGAGCTACACCCTCAGCCTCTCATTTTTATTGTGGTTGTTTTTTTTTTTTTTGAGATATGGTCTTAGTAATTTCTTGCCAGAGCTACCCTCCAAGTGAGCCCCACCCCCACTCTACCCCTCGGTCTCCTGGAGCAGGTGGTATGAGGACACCCAGGCACAAACACACTCCTAAGAACTCAGCATCTGGATGGCCACAGGCCCAGCTGAGGACAAGCCACTGTGTGTGCTGAGGGAAGAGTGGCTGTGTAGAATGGGCGTTCCTCTGCTGGGGTGACTAAATCAAGAGTCAAGACAACATCTCACTGTGTGACGACCAAGCATGCAATAACTCAAAAAGAGGCCAAGAATGGGGCCGGGAGTTTGGCCTAGTGGTAGAGTGCTTGCCTAGCATGCACGAAGACCCAGGTTCGATTCCTTGGTTACCACATACATAGAAGAAAAAGCTGGAAGTGGTGCTGAGGCTCAAGTGGTAGAGCTCTAGCCTTGAGAAAGTCCAAGGACAGTGCTCAGGCCCTGAGTTCAAGCCCACGACTGGCAAAAAAAAAGGGGGGGGCCAACAACTTTTCTCAACGTGCTGCCCCTTCCTTAGTCTCCTTTCTTGGCCTTTCTTGGCCTACCCTCCCTCCCTGCCTCCCCGTCTTTCTTCCCTGTGGCACTAAGCTTGAACCCCTAGCTTCAAGCTTCGTACTTGCTAGGCAAGAGCTCTGCCCCTGAGCCACAACTCTAGCTTCGGATCTCTGGCCTCAAACCTTACCTGACAAGCACTTGCCAGTAGCTTTGCTCATGGGAAAGCACAAAAGCCTCAGCACAAACATGGAAACATTAACACATAGTTTACATCCTCCTAAAATGCCAACTGGCTGAACCCATTTTCTTGTTGTGAAACTCACGAATGCCGAGTCAAGGAGTGAAATGGTGACAAGACACACGAGTGGGGGCGAACCTGCAGGCCTGTGAACAGCCTGCCCCAGCATCCTCTCAGCAGCATCCTCCAAGCCCCTGCCCGCTCTGACCTGCCAGGCTTGCGTTCCAGGAGGATATGCACATTTAGAACTGGGTAGGCCGGGCATTGGCTAGGAGCCCCTCAGGTCCTGCTTGAGGCTGTCCAGGGCTGTCCCCAGCAAGGAACATTTGCTCAAGTTACTTAACCTCTTCCCTGCAAACCTGGAGGTAATTATGACATTTGCCCCTTTTGTTCTGGAGAGCCTTGTTATTACGTACTGAAATCTCTTGAGTGCTTGATACCAAAGGGTTCTGCCTGCTGGGGTGACACTTGTCTGTAAAGCCAGTAGCTATGGGGGGAGAATGGTGGCCTTCTGGTCCCTACAAGTCCCATAGGCCCCAAGACCTCAACTCGGTTTTGGACCTGGTGCTCAGCTGAGTGGGATACAGGAAGGATGGGTATGTGGCCTCTGGCCTCTTGGACTCTTCTAGAAGCTTGCTTTACCCCAAACTGATTTTTTTCCTCCTCATTCTAGGTCAGCAAATGACACCCATGTCCCTAGTTTTTAACGGAGTTGTCTGATTATTGTTGAGTTCAAAGAATGCTTTTGGATCTTTGACTCTTCCTAGATGTATCATTGACAGATGTTTTCTCCTACTCCCTGAGCTGTCTTTTTTACTTTCCTGATGATTGGAAAAAAAGCTTTATGAGAAAGAGAAATAAGACTTACCTATTTCTTCCTTATTTTGTTATTTGTACTTTTGGTGCCTTTTCATAGCCACCGAAACTCCAACATCGTGAAGCTTTACATTTACATTTTTGCTCCAGTTTGGGTTAACGTTTTATCAATATGAGGTAAGGGTCAAAATCCACTTTGTTTTTATCTTCTCCGTGCAGAAACTTAGCTAAAGCACAACGACTTGATCACAAAAATGTTCCTTTCCCATGACATGGACTTGGCATTCTCACTGAGATTCAGTGGACCATCAGTAGACATGCAGCTCTAATTATCTTTCTCTATTCCACTGGTCCACATGCCCACTCAACACCAATACCCCTGCGTGACTGCTTTGCTGTGTCCTAGGGTTTAAACTCAGGAAGTGTGAGCTCTGATACTGCTTCTTCTTTTTCAAGATTGTTTGGAGAGATTCTAGATGAACCACTCACTATTTATGCCAGATAAGTGCTGGAACTTTTTCAGAATAACAATTACTTGTGCCATTGTTCAGTGAACTGATTTTTTTCTTATATTTCTTATATTGTTATTTATTTACTTAGACTCCATTTCAGTCGACTGACATCCTGTGTAAAATTATGCTCATCATCTTCTACAGATAGAAATATTAAGGACAGATAAAAAGAGAAAAAAATGAGTTTGCAAAGGGTTATAAACAAAATAAGCACACAGGTAGAAGAGACTTGGATTCTTGGGCTGCAAATGCTTGCTGGACTAAGCAAGCTTACACTCCAAGAAATAATTAATCTGAGTCTACACATCCCAGATTAACAAGTTAATCTGAATCCACAGACACTAGAGATTTCAAAAAGCAAATGACTCTGAGATTTGTTCTCCAGGAACTTCTCCCTTCCCCACTCCCATCTGCCGCATTATGCCAGCTGGCAGACGCAAGGGCCACCTACAGTGGTTATAAGTGGGTTTTGTGCCATTGTCCTAACCTTTGCTTCTCAGAGCTCCAGCCAAATCTGGAATGCGCTGTACTGGGAGTGTGTGCTGGGCCGGGTCTCAGAGTTGACAGTTTCTAGCAGGGTCAAGAGGCATGCCTCTGTGTGTTCTCAGCGAGGTGTTCACTGTGGTGGCTTGCTGGAAAGATGCCATGGTCAGTTACAACCCTGGCGGTGAGTTATGGCGGGAGTGGTTTCAGAGATAAAGAAGGGGGAAAGATAAGAATCTACAGTGGTCAGGCCAAGCTCCTGGTGCTTCTCTCTGCCAGGGACACCCAGGAAAGTCTCAGCATCCTAAGCCTTTTTATATCATCAGTTCAGGGCAGCACTGGAGTTTGAACTCAGAGCCGCATGTTCGGAAAGTAGACGTTCTACCACCTGAGCAACACCCCCGGCCCTTTTTTGCACTGGTTATTTCTTAGATAAAGGTGTCACTTCCTGCCTGGATCTTGCCTAATTTACATTTCCAAATATTACTGGGATGATAGGCATGCATCACTATGCCCAGCTTCTTCATTAGAAGTGGAGCCTCAGCTCAATGGCTTCCCTCATTCATCATAATCAGTAGAAACCTTGGGCTCTCCTAGCAGAGATCTGCAATAGAGCAAAATCTTGATACATAAGGCCATATAGTATGAAGCTAATTGAAAGGACCTCCAGGATAGTGAAACAAAAGCCATATAACGAATGATTGTTGTCCTTAATGTACTATGTTGTCTCTCATCTCCTTTGCTGTCCCTTGGTTATCTCATATTGTTATAGTATCTCACTTTGTTATCTGATATATTGAATTTATTTGTATTTGGTTATTTGAAATTTGATAGGGAAGGGGGGGAAACCAAGACGGGTAGGAGGTGTGGGAGGGGAGGGAAATGGGGACCAAGACATGTGAAAAGGTATCAATGTATGTGAATTAATGCACCTTCTATCTGGCAAATATCATGTAACCCTTTTACCAATTACAATAAAAAAATGCAAAAAATAAAAATAAAAATAAAAGATCCCCCCCCCAAAAAAGAAGTGGAGCCTCAGGGACGTGAAGTGGAGCCTCAGGGACGTCTCGTCTGGAATGGCCTGGGATTGCGTTCCTCTCAATCTCAGCCTCTCATGTGGCTTGGATGGCAGGCACATGGTACCATGCCCAGCTATGATTGAGATGGAGTTTCATAAACTTTTCTGCCAGGGCTGTCTTCCAATCACAGTCCTCCTGTTCTCAGTTTCCCAAGTAATTAGGATCGCAGGTGTGAACTACTGGCGTCCATTTTCAAGACCAAGGCTTTTATTAAGGGTCATTCACAAGGACATCTCATGCTCAGCAATCAGCTACCACAGCAGTACCAGTAAGTGGCAGCTGTGGTGACATTTGTACCAACTGTCCTGGCAAGTAAGTGGGTGGAGGGGGACGGTCCACGGCTCTACACACACACGAGAACCACCCATCGCAGAGGGAAAACACTCCTGAGCGCGCTTCCCCGAGGCTGGAAGGCCTTCCTGAGACGGGCAGACCTGCTCTGCTGGCTCTGCCCTGTGTTTTGGCATTGTTTACTGGGTCCCCAGTAACAGATGTGTCTAGAAGTCTTGGAGCTTGGACAGTCACTGCTGGTTCTGTGAAAGGGGGAGATCAGGGGTATGGAATCCCCCAAGGCTAATCTTCCCACCTCTCCTCTGTGGCCCTAAGATAAACTTGTCTTGGCTCACGCCTGTAATCCTAGCTACTCAGGAGGCTGAGATCTGTCAGGATCGAGGCTCAAAGCCAGTCCAAGCACTAAAGTCCGAGAGACACTCGCCAATTAACTACTAGAAAATGGGAAGTAGGGCTGTGGCTCAAGGGGTAGGGTGGTAGTCTTGAGCTGAACAGCTCAGGGCAGTGCCCAGGCCCAGAGTTCAAGCCCCAAGACCCCCCCCACACACACAAAAAGATAAATGTCACCCCTTCTAGTCTATGGGCAAGAGCCTCTTCCTTTCAGCAGGAAAGAAAGGATGAGGACTGGGTCGTAGAAAAGGTCTATGTTTAGTTTTTTGAGGAACCTCCAAACTGCTTTCCAGAGTGGTTGTACTAGTTTACATTCCCATCAACAATGCAGTAGGGTTCCCCTTTCTTCATATCCCCTCCAGCATTTCCTATTGTCTGAATTCAGAATATTGGCCATTCTGATTGAGGTAAGGTGGTAGCTCAGGTTTTTTGTTGTTTGTTTTGTTTTGTTTTGCCTGAGCAGTCCTGAGACTGAACTCAAGGCCTGAGCAATGTCCTTGGGCTTTCTCAAGGCTAGAGCTCTACCACTTGAGCCACAGCACCACATCTGGATTTTTCTATGTATGTAGTACCAAGGAGTTGAACCTGGGTCTTTGTGCATGGTAAGCAAGCACTCTACCACTAGGCCAAACTCTTGGCCCCTCAGGGTTGTTTTTATTTGTATTTCCTTTATGACCATGGATGATGAGCACTTGGAGAAAATTTAGAAATTCTTATGTGTGTGAGCATGTGTGTGTTCGTTGTACAAGGGAGTATGACTGTTTTTATTGTTTGAGACAAGGGCTCACTACATAGGGGAGACTGGCCTGTGACTTAGGACGCATCTACCTACCTCACCTTCCTGAATGCTGGAATTGTAAGAATGTGTCACCATACCCAACCTCAGAACTAAGTTTTTGTATGTAGGAGAGCCTGCACTGGCTTGAAATGGGGTCTCAGAATTTATGTCTTTCCTAAAACCTTCTCTTTCCTTTTCTTCTCTTCCCTTGTAGTTCTTCCCTCCCTCCTTTTCTCCCTCCCAGTGAAGCCAGTGGGCTGAGCCATGCAATCTGCTCTGTGCTAACCTGGGTTGTGCTTAACCCGCTTTCTCTTTAATCCCCGAGTTGGGAATGGACAAGACTTAGCTATTCTGATTTTGTTAGGCTGGCAGATGGTTTTGGATAATCACATAGACAGTCCCTTGAACACACCCATTAAAATGATTGTCATTGGACATGCTTGATGGGATTGATGAGAATTCACACAGAGGCAGAGGCTTGGATGTTGAAGGATGTCTCTGTGGACATCTTCATTTGAACAGTTGTGACAATGCCGCACATACCCAAGCAGCAGAGGGCAGTTTAAGCATCTTACTGAAGAAGGGAAGGTTTTGGCAGACACTTCAAAGCTGTTTTAGCCTATCTGCTGGGAGGCCAGCATGTCAGGCCATCTCATATTCTGGTACCCTGGACCCCAAACCTACCTGTGCTAAAGCTGGAGATGATCTGGGCATCTTACACCACAGGCCTCCACTAGCCAGCCAATCTCTGCTCTGGGAAGGGTGGGGAGAGGCTGGAGAGGAGTGGGGGTTCTGTCCCAGCCTCTGCCCTTCCCTGCTCAGACTTGGGGGTTCCGTCACTTCATGGCTGTTTTTTCTCAGCAGCCTTCCCCTCCTTCTGCCCTGACACTGGTGTGGCAGCTATTTCGTGGTAGGTGGGGAGGCAGCCTCTCCCAGCAAGGCCCGCACGCTGAGACAGAGGGCCCCACCGAGGCAGCCTTCGTTATCATTATATAATTGTGTTATTATTATAATCATGCTGCACACATCATTTCCTGCCCACTATGGGCGCGCAGTACACAAGGTAGGTACATCAGTGCGTTCTGTGGATGAGGCAAAAGCCAAGTCATCCATTCTATAAAAAGACGACAGTATTAAAATACAGCATAAATTGGGTTATATAACGACAATGGCGCAGAAACCCGATCTGGAAGAAGCCGGGCACCTAGCACCTGACTCCCTTGCCTCCTTCCTGGAGCACCCTGATGGAAGCTGTCCGGCTTGGGTTTGCAGAGCAGGCGTCCGGCTGCCTGTTGCAGCCTTCCCCACACCTTCTGCTGCCTTCGGAGAGCAGTGTATAATCCCTCTAGCTGTGTGGCCTAATTACTTGTCAGATGCGCTGTCTCCCAAGGGAGCTGCACCTCTGCACCCCCAGCCCTCCAGCCCCCCAGCCCCTCCCCCAGTAGCCTCCATACAGCAGAAGCTGCCCCGTCCAGGACGGGGGATGGTGAATAGGCTGACCTGGGAAGGAGAAGGCCTGCGTCCTAGCCCACCAAGATAGAGCTATTACCCCAACTTCTACACACACATTCTGAACTGTGCAAGGGGACGGAAGGACAGGAGGAGATTCTCAAAGGTCACAAATTAAATGCAGCTGGAAATTACTCTGGAGACAGAAAATACTCTATAGATTGGGTTCAATCAGTCTCGATCCATTCAAAACCTGAGCCTGAGGACTTGATTTGAAGATGCAATCAAGTCATCCTGGAAGAGAATGGGCCTTTACCCAGTGGGTGATGTCCTTAGGAAAAGGGAAATTCACACAGAGATGCAGGGAGAAAAGGCTGCGTGACCTGGAAGGAAGCAGCTACAAATCAAAGGCCCTGAAGACTGCTGCAGCCACCTCACCAGAAGAGGAAAGAGCCCGGGAGCCTGCAGACAGGTCACAGCCTGTCTGAAGCTTTGGATTGGGATTTTTAGCCCACAGATGGGTGAGGAAATCTGGATCTGTTCTGAGGCACCTGCTGTGTGGTCGTTTGTGGCAGACCCACAAAAACACTGCACTCCAACCAAGGCTTTAAGAATCTGTAACTTTAAGAATCTGTACTATTTTTAGCCCAGTTTGAGGCCATGAACTCTTAGAAACCTATTCATCCTGAGCCCGCTTCCTAGCTCACTGGGGTTAGTGGACACCCTGAGGGGAGTCCCCCATTCCACTCAACCGACCAGGGGAATCTCAGTCCTGAGAGACCCCAGCAGGAGCAAACCCTGTGCGCAAGACAAATGCAGCTTCTCAGGCTGTCTCGCCAAAGCCTGGTGGTTGGTTGGTTGGTTGCCAGGCAAGCACTCTAGCCCAGTTGCATACCACCCTTCATTATTTTTATGTTTTAACTTTTGAAAGCATCTCATTCAATTGCCCAGGCTTTGCTCCAACTTGTGATCATCCTTCCTGACTCAGCCCCCCAGGTACCTGGGATTAATTATAGTCCTGTGTCACCACACCATGCCCTGGTCCCTGAAGAGTGGTGTGGCCCACCCACTTCAGCTGTGGGAGAGAGGAAGACCCCAGCCTGGAAGATAGATGGAGGCAGGACTTCCTGTCCCTCCCTGAGGATAGGCCTGCAAGATGGCCTGTTGATGACCCCATGCTGTGTTCTGTCAGTCGGTGTTGTTGACTGGTCAGAATCAGTCAGCTTTTCATCACCATATCACTCATTTCTTCAAGCAAGCATTCAGAAATACATCAAATTATGCAGAGTGCTTCCAGAATGAGATTTCAAAAGGAAAAGCCCACCCAAGATAAATAAGACCACCTCCAGGGAGACTAATGGGCACCAATCACAAATAAACACGGATTTTTCCATGTACTGGAACTTGAACTCAAGGCCTCACAAAAGTCAGGCAAACCAATTAGGGCAGAAAAATGCTCAAAATCCTTTCTCAAGCTGTAGCTGAGTGTAGTGGCTTGTGCCTGTCATACCAGCAACACAGAGAAGGCCAAAACGTGTCAGGTGTCAGCTCAGGCGTGCCTCTGTTGGGGAGACCTGGCCAGGAGGACTGGTTGTACACTTCAACATATCACAAAGGACGCACATCAGATTATTTCATTGGTCATTCCTTGTGTCTTTCCTTGCTCTGGAATGACAAGCTCACAGCTCTGCCGCTTCTGAGTTTGCTACACCCATGTGTCCATGCACTATTGATCCTGTTTAAAAGGTTCATAGATGAGTGACATTTTCTTTCCTTTTTTTTTTTGGCCAGTCTTGGGGCTTGAACTCAGGGCCTGAGCACTGTCCCTGGGCTTTCTCAAGGCTAGAGCTCTGCCACTTGAGCCACAGTGCCACTCTGGCATTTTCTATGTAAGTGGTACCGAGGAATTGACCCCGGGTCTTTGTGCATGCTAGGCAAGCACTCTACCACTAGGCCAAACTCCTAGCCAGGGGGGACATTTTCTAAAAAGAAATATAATCATTTCTGGGCATTGGTGGTTCACACCTGTAATCCTAGCTACTCAGGAGTCTAAGATCTGAGGACTGTGGTTCAAAGCCAGTCCATGAGACTCCAATTAACCACCAGAAAACCAGAAGTGGTGCTGTGGCTCAAGATGGTACAGCACAGCACCCAGGCCTGGCGTTCAAGCCCTATGACAGACTAAAGGAATAAATGCAAACATTACCAGACTTTTGAAACTGTCACCCCTCTGTACACTGCCTTCATAACAACAAATCAGGGGCTGGGAATGTGGCCTAGGGGTAGAGTGCTTGCCTAGCATGCATGAAGCCCTGAGTTCAATTCCTCACTACCACATAAACAGCAAGAGGTGGATGTGGTGCTGTGGCTCAAGTGGTAAAGTGCTGCTCTTGAGCACAAAGAAGCTCAGGGACAGTGTCCAGGCCTTGAGTTCAAACCCTGAGACTGGCAAACAAATAAGCAGTAATAATTTAAATTTTTTTGAATTTGTAGGTAGCAAGCATTTATTTATGCAAATCTGTTATCTTTCAGTCTGCTTCATGATGTGTGCTGGGCAGATGGTTGGTTGCTTGCAGAAACAAGATGTAGTAGAGTCATTCTGCCTCTCTATTTGCACTCAAAATGGTGCAAACTTCTGCTTTAGAAAATAGAGTCACTCAGAGAAAGGCCCAGCAGGAAGGGGGCGTTGTACCCTCTGTGGAACAGCTGAGCAGAACGCAGCCCTGTGCCTACATTTTAGAATTGCATCATTCCTGTGTGAGGGGACAAGTCTACCATGTGGCTATGACATGACATTTATGTCACTGTCACCGTTCTTAAAGGCCACTCAGGTGCGAATGACAGCCACATGGGAAAGGCTCGGAAAGTCTCAAGGTTCCTCCTTTGAAGGGGAGAGGGGTCCCAGTGAGCTACCAAACAGCAGGGCCCTGCTGTCACACCCCTTCTACTTCCTTCCTTCCCCATCCCTACTCCACGTCTCCACGGGAGCTGATTGTGTGCACCACAGGGAAAGCCTGGAGCTGTTTATGACAGGTGTCAGCCACAAGGGACAGGTCCCAGGATGTTATGACAAAGTATCATAAACCAGCTGAAATAAACAATAGAAATATATCATTTGGGGCTGGGAGTTTGGCCTAGTAGTAGAGTACTTGCCTAGCATCATGAAGACCCAGGTTTGATTCCATGGTACTACATGCACAGAAAAGGCTGGAAGTGGTGCTGTGGCTCAAGCGGTAGAGATTTAGCCTTGAGAAAGCCCAAGGACAATGCTCGGGCCCTGAGTTAAGCTGAAGGACTGGCAAAAATAAAATAAAAATTATCATTTCACTGTTCTCAAGGCTGGAATCTCAAGACCAAGGTGTCAGCAGGGTTCTGCCCTCTCCTCATCCCAGACCCTCCTGGATTTCTGGTAGCTGGGGCATTCCTTCACTTATAGCCACATGGCTCTGTCTCCACCTTACCACACGTGGAAGTCTCTGTGTGTCTATGTCTCTGCCTCCCATCCCTGACCTGCTGGGTTAGATCCATCCTCTTCCACTGTGGCCTCACCTTAGCTTAATCCAGTCTTTCTCCAAATAAGGTTGCAGTATTTGAGGCCCTGGGAGTTGGGACCTCAATTTATATTTGGGGGAACAGAGGTACACAATTCAACCCAACACACCAACCTTTATCACACCAGTTCTGGAATGTTCCTTAACCAACCTTTGATCCTCAGGTACTATTTTATCTATGCAACCAACCATTCAACCCATTTTCTGTGGCTGCTATATAACATACTAGGCAGTTTTACATGAGAAATACATTTGGGGTTCATAGTTTTAGGGTCTTCACTTTGTCTTCTCTGGCTCAGGTTTTCCTCAATGTTTTCCCCCTGAGTCTCTTGGCTTCCTGCACAGCAGGCCTGATTGAAAAGAATCTTACGGGAAGAGTCAAGTCTACCTTCACTCCACAGCAGAAATGACTTTCTGCGACAAGTTCCTTCCTGATAAATTCTGACATGAGGCTCAACCAACTAACACTGTGAGCAAGACAGATTAACTCTGCATACTTCCTGCCCTTTTCTAATCTGGAAGCTCATGTCAGTATTCTGAAGATGGATTGGGGCTCATTTCTGGGTTTCTTTTTTTTTCCTGCCGTGCCATGTTGATTAAATTTCCTTTCTCTGTGTTTTACCACTACTCATCTCTTTAAGTGGTATATTGGGATGAGTGGTGTAGCCTGGATGGCTGGGATTCCCAGAGCCAAGGCTTTTGACCCCAAACTTTGGCAACATAATGTTCTCACAGCTTTGGAGGCCCGAAGTACAATTAAGGTGGTAGGTCACCCTCTCATTAGAGGCTCAGGGAGAAATGTCTTGCTGTCTTTTCAAGCTCTGGGGGTTGCCAACCTGCCTTGGCTTGTGGTCGCATCCCTAGATCATCTCGTCTGTCACATCTCCCTCTACTTCCCTCTCTTCCAGGATAATCTAAGGTACTATTATCTCCATCTCAAGAGGTTTAACTTAGTCACATCTACAAACTCTTTGCCATGTAACAAACAACTACAGTTTCCAAGGATTAAATCCTGCTGTCTCAGGAAGGAAGTGGTCAGTTTAGAACAGAGGGGCCAGGTAAAGCCCAGGCTGACCTGAGAGCCCAGGGGAGTACCTGTACCTACCTTACCCCCACCGTACCCCACTGAGCTCCTCGGGCTGTAATCCAACAACCAAGTGCCAGGGGATTCACACTCTTGCCGTGTGGCTCTCGAGTGAGTTCACTTCATGTGAGCCTGGACTGGCCAGGCTCAAGATGGTCCACGCTAATCCAGTTTGAGTCCCTCACCTGCTAGTCTGACAGGAAACACAGAGCTGACTCAGCACACACCCATCTGTGTGGCTTCCACAATCAGCCCCCACCCATGATATCCCATCTTCCTGCAGCTCAGATGACGCTGGATTTGAATCCTCCCCACTCTAAGTGGGTGCCAGGACCCGTGGCGTGTGTCACCAGGACTGGGAAGCAGGTCAGCACAGATTCTCAGTTGATCTTGCTTCAAGACATCCCCCTCCCTGCCTCTGATCCCCCTCCTCCTTCCCACCCTCCCTCTCCCCCGCAACAAGGCCCATCCAGTGAGAGAAGGCTCTGGTGGGAAGAATCATTATAGACTCTACCTCCCAAAGGAGCAGTGGATCATCTGAGAGCCAAGCAGAGCTAGCTGGTTTATTTATCCTCTGAGAATTTCGGATAACACTGTAAAGTGGAATGAGCTGTGATTCTTATCTAGGGTGGGGTGAGTGAGCTTGTATTTAACAAACTTGAGAAACTCTTCTCCCACTGGTCTTGGAGCTATGGCTCTCCCAAAGTCTTTCCCAGCCTCCCTCTGGCTCTCCGCCTAGTAATCTCTAAAATCCAGCGGATTTGGGCCCTCCCAGGGGAGAACACCTGCTGTTTGTCTGCCAGGTCTCTCTTCCCTGTCCTTCAGGAAACCTCTCTTCCTATAGGAGAGGCTCCTCTCTCAGGTCAGCCTTTGTAAAGTACAGCCGTGGTAATGAGTCTAACACTGACAAGAGACTGGAACTAGACCGATCAGGGACCCATCTCCTGGTATCTTCAGTGTTCTGCCTGTCACCCAGGTTCCATCAAGTTAAGCTCTTGCACTTGACCTTCAAGCTGCAGACTCCTGAACAGCTATCCCAAGTTCTGGGCCCTTCCACGCATGTGCTGGGCTCTTCAGGATGTTTTATTTCCTTTCAGCACTTCAGCACCTGTGCATTTGCCAGGGTCCTATCCCATTTTATTTTGATAGGTTTTTTATTTGATTTTTCTCTATGTAAGCTGTGACCATTTCAGAGAAACAATGGGCCTTATAATTCTGTGTCCAGTCCATCTCAGAATTATAGGATATATGGACAAGGAGAAAGGAAAATTAAAATTAATAAATATTAAAGAGTCAGGCTGAGGCATTAGAACTGGGAAGTAAAAACTGAAAAGCTATTAGCTCCTCTCCTATTATACAAACAAACGGAGACCAAATGGGTCTCCTTCATTGAGAAGCTAGAACACGATAAACTTGTGAGAAGTAAACTGGTAAACACACAGGAGATTGGCAGACATGTCTGGCAAAGAGTAGCTCTAAAATCACCTCCTGTCCCTGTGCTTTGGGCAAACCTAGACCATAGCTCCATGTTTTAAAATTGTAAACAACATTATCTTACCCACTAAAATTCACTAAGGATTAGGATGCATTCAGCTAGCCATGGCCAAGACCCACCATTTTGGGCCCTTTTATTCCCCTTTCCTGCGTGGGAGTAGGGAATGTTTCTCCCTTTTTTCCAATATCTCCCTGCTTTTATCCAGTTTTACTCCTTGCTAAAACTTCTACCTTTGGAGACTCACCCTTGAAATTCTTGTGTGTGGATCACAACTTCCTGAACTTTGCATGGAAACTGGGAACCCGGGGGGACCCCTCACCCAACATCTGACTACAGAACATGCTAAATCATGGTGCAGAGGAGAGGGGGCCCCGACCCACGCCTCCTGGATCATGCGATACCTTAACAAACAGAGAGGAAGCACTCACAGTCCCCCCCTCCACCACTGGCGTTTGCACTCCATGTCGCCAGCACGTGGACTCAGTGGCTGTCAGGACCTGCCTTGTGCCTCCCCCACCTCTGGAGCATGGGGGAAATGTGCCCCTCTCTGTGTGCCCAGGGAGCCCAGAAGACATACGACACCTGATGCCCAGGAAGCAGCCCAGTGTGTCGTTCGTGTCATTCATATTCCCTTTCCTCCCCCACTTCCTCTCCCCATCCTTCTCCTCTCCTGTCATTTCTAAACATGCTGTCCCTGTCTCTCCGCAGAGGGAGTCATCTGATTCTGCAGCCACAGGGGCATGTGGGGAAGATCTGACCAGATGCAATTACCTATAAAACTCCCGTCCCTATGACTTCATCACCCACTCCATTCACGCCAGCCTGGAGATGATTTGATCCTCTGGAGGGATTGTCTCCCGGAGCAGCAGGGGTGAAACCCCTCGATACATGCCTCCCCCGCCCCCACGCCCCCAGTCATGGTGTTCAACCTGGGTCTGGAAGTGAGCAGACTGGGAAATCGGCCCACATCTCTTGCCCCAAGTGAAAGATTGCATTGAGAGTCACATTCATCTCCAGACAGGGTTACCTGGGAAACCTCAGCAGTGAGCATCACACGCTGATCACCAGGACCTGCTGAAAGGCCAGATGTGTGTCAGCAGGTCCTCTGTCAACTACATGTGTGCTCTCACATCCCCCAGTCAGGTCACGGCGCAGGGACGAAGTCTTTAGGTGGACACAACACTGCACATTTAAAATGGCTCATGGTCTTGACAATATGGATGAGCAAAATGGCTCAGGGACAGCACCCAGGCTCTGAGTTCAAGCCCCAGGACTGGCATATGCACACACGTGCACACACACACACACACACATACACACACACCCCAGAGGTGAGCCACTCAGTACCCAGCAGTGAGCTCTTCTCTGACCAAAGCTTTCATCCAGGATGGGTATGGAGAACTTAGCATCTCCTTTCTTCACCTCATGTCCCCATAGCCAAAGCCTTCCCTGTCACTCCTTCCTAGGAGAACGATCAAGTGACTGCCACCCCATTTTCCCTTGGCTCTTTGAGTGTTGTGATTATCATCTCAGCCCTTCCGGCCCACCCATTATTGGGTCTCAGCATAGCTTCCGAGCAGTGGCGTGATTGTCGCTCTGTGCTGGGACACCTTGTCTTCTTCATCCAGTGTGCACGGGGGTGGGGGGGGGTGGCGAGGGGACAGGTGGGTAGCCCTGGGTGTGGAGAGCCCATAGCCCCCACCCCCGGACAGATGGCACTCTGCATCTTGGTAGGTAGCACTGCGAAAGCCTTCCAGAGGGTCAAGGCTAAGTGCACAAAGCAGGCTCCACAAACAACAGCCCTGAAGCTATGAATTTTTAAAAAAATATTTTTTAAGTAACTGGAGAAATAAGAGTCATAATACTTTATAGCATGGTGAAATCACATGAATTTATAAGTTTGGTTTTTGTCAAAACAAGTTCGATCATAACAGCTGCATGGGTTGTTTCCAGTCTATCCGTGACAGCTTTGGTGCTACCACCGTAGGTTAGCAGTCACGACAGAGATCACATGCCCGGCAAAGCTGACTACAATCTGCTACCTGATGTGCTAAGGGAAAGCTTGCTGGACCCTGGCATTGATTCTGAACCAAACCACCCAGTGTCACATCCTAAATCCTCACTCTAGTACTAACCAGCTATGTAACCGTTGCTTCCCCCCTGCCTCCCTTTCCACATCTCTAAGATGGAGGTCACAGTCCTAACCTATTCCAAGATAGTTTGTGAAGATTAGGAAGCTTATTTTTAAGCTCTTAGATCACAGATGGGCTCTAATCAGTTTTCTGTCACAATGACAAAATGCTCGAGATAATCGACTTATAAAGGGAAAAGAGCTACAGTCCATGCTTGAGCAGATCCATGCTAACCGCCTACAGTGCAGAGACAGTACACTATGGCAGAAGGCTACAACACAGCACAATGGTTCACACAATGAGGGGAAGCAAAGGCCGACAAAGGGGATTGTGGACCCGGTCTCTTTCCAGGCCATGACCCTAATATCCTAACAACCTCCCCACAGTGGCACCTCTCAAGGATTCTACCACCCTAAGGCCCTGTCTTTGGGAGACATTTGAGATCCATACTGTGGTAGGTCCTATGACTTTGGGATCATTGCTCTAATCTTAGGCCTCCCTAAATCTATAACCTCTCACCACCTTTTTTTTTTTTTTTTTTTTTTTTTTTTTTTTTTGCCAGTCCTGGGCTTGAGCTCAGGGCCTGAGCCCTGTCCTTGGATTTTTTTCTCAAGGCTAGAGCTCTACCACTTGAGCCTCAGCACCACTTCCGGCTTTTTTCTAGTATATGTGGTACCTAGGAATCGAACCCAGGTCTTCATGCATGCGAGGCAAGCACTTTAACCACTAGGCCAAACTCCCGGCCAACCTCCCACCATCTTGATCACCAAAGTCAACTGGGTAAAAGCCCACGAGCTTGTTTCCACCTGCCCCACAGAAGTTCCTTAACACTGACTTATCATTTTCTCAACTTCTCCTGGATGCTCCATATGCAAACAGATCCAGGAAGCCTTAGCTCAGAGTTTTCATATCCCAGATGGGCTCAAATTTGTTCTGTTGGAGGGGGAAAAAAAAAAAAACTGTATTCCCTAGCAGATGCAGCAAGGACTGCTTTGTGAGTCACATCTGCCACCTTCCTACTTTACAGCATGAAAAGGACTTTTCTGCAAGTTCTATGCATCTTGATTTGAAAATGTGAAAACAGAATCATGAGACAGTTTTCCCACCAGGCTGAAATCTCTTCCTGTGTGTGTGTGTGGTCTATGAGACTCATGTCCCCTCCTGTTCGAGTTGTGATGGGGCGCAGGCTGTTCTGCCAGCCTCTGCTTCCCAGGTCAGCGTGGACATGTGAATAAACACACTTCTGGGGTGCAAACGGAGGCATGGACACACTTCTGTGTCTAGGCCTTAGGACACTGCATGGCTGCTCCTGCTCGTTATCCCCATACACCACGGCCATGTGGAGGCTGGTAAGATCGAGAGATGGACTTACCAGACCCCTGAAGGACTATGTGGAGCAGAGCAGCCCCGTCACTGAGGGCCTCCTCTGGGTCCGGGAGGACACTCTCATATGTGAATGGCTGCTTTGTTACAGGAGCCAATGGCCCCTCGTTAGTCCATTGCCCCCCGATAGTTACACGTGAAGATGCAGGTGGATCAGGAGTTTTGCACTCCTGAGTCCCAACCTTACCTGCAGAAGCCTTGCCTGACATCCTGGGCTTTGTCCTCCTCCCGTGGAAAGCGTGTCACATGGACACGTGGTCACTCCAGCCATCTGAATTGCCCACCTCGAGCCCACTTGCCTATCCGTATGAATCTGATGAGGACAGAGCAGACACAGTGGTTTGAACAGGGAAAGCGTCATATACAAACTCAATAGCTGACTGCTGGGGACTTGGCAGGACCCTAAAGACAAGTTGGACACAAGAGTACATGAACTAAGAAAGTACTCCCGAGACTGGGAAGGAACCAAAAGAGACCCCAGGAGGAGGCCAAGGGTTATGGGGGCTTGCAGGTGCCAGAAATTGGCCCATATCACTCACTAGAATGTTCTATGACCAGCAGAGGGGCTGCCCACATAATAGACACACAATTCTCTTTCCTTCTTTTCTACAATGGGATTCCTTGTGATAGTTCTCTTTTTGTCAAAAAATATTTTACAAATAAGATTATTTACAATGTACTGCTGTTCTGAGATAATTTCTCTTTCGCCATTTCCAGCACTTAGATCTGCTCGTGGTAAGATTCGTCAGACTTTCAAGTTTTTAAGTAGAAGCCTGGTGTGGTGGCTCACACCTATAATCGTAGCTACTCAGGAGGTTGAGATCTGAGGATCAAGGTTCAAATCCAGCCCAGGCACAAAAGGACCTGAGACTCTTATCTCCAATTAACCTCTAGAAAATGAGGAAGTGTGGCTTGGCTCAAGGGTAGGGTGGTAGCCTTGAGCTGAAGAGCTAGGGGACAGCACCCAGGCCGAGTTCAAGCCCCATGACCCCCCTCCAAAAAATATGAAGTTTTAAAATAGAGCTGCTTGAGAAAATAAATTCAACAAGGATGGTGGTAAACAGAATTCATCTCTATGGGGAAGGATGGCCAGGATGGTAGGTAAGCAGAACTACAGAGGGTGGGAATCATAGTTGAAGGGGTGGCCTACGAGCCATCTACTTAGATCACTGTGTATTTCTGCATGTGTATAACATACTTTTCCTCAAATTCATCCATTCTATTACTCCTCCCCACCTTTTAAATAGTATTCAGATGGTTTAATCATGCTATTTTCTTTTTTTTAATGGTAATATTGGGGCTTAGTCTCAAGGTATGGGTGCCGTCTTTGGGCTTTTTCCACACAAGGCTGGCACTCTACCATTTGAGTTCTATCTATCTCCATTTCTGACTTTTTGGTAGTTCATTGGAGATAAGAACCTTGCAGTCGGGGCCGGGAGTTTGGCCTAGTGGTTAAAGTACTTGCCTAGCATGCATGGAGACCCGGGTTCGATTCCTCAGTACCACATACATACGAAAAAGCTGGAAGTGGTGCTGAGGCTCAAGTGGTAGAGCTCTAGCCTTGAGAAAGTCCAAGGACAGTGCTCAGGCCCTGAGCTCAAGCCCAGGACTGGCAAAAAAAAAAAAAAAAAAAGAACCTTGCAGTCTTTCCTGTCTGAGTAGCTAGAATTACAGGCATGCACCACCAGTGACTTATCCTTATGCTATTTACATATCTTTCATATATTATGTGTTCTGATCACATTTAACCTCCCAATACTCACTCTTTCCCTTCTCTCTTCACACTGGTTCCCTTTTACATTCTTATATTCTTCCCCTTCCCCTTCCCCTCCCCCTCTTCTTCTTCTTTCATCATCATCACCACCACCACCAGCACCACCACTTTAGGTGCTAGATTCCACTAAGAGCAAAAACATCTGGTATTTGTTCAGCTTGACCTACCTTGTTCAATGAAGCATGCAATTGGCAGAGACATCAGAACATATTTATGTATAAACCAGTCGTCATCTTTGCTCATCTCTTCTCTTTTGAGAGTCTCTCAAACTCTTTTTGATTCATGTGATTCATCTCAAAATATGACAAGAGATATACTCATTTTTAAGATTGGATCATAAAAAAATATATGAGCAAACAAGGGGTAGGGCAGTAGCCTTGAGCTGAAGAGCTCAGGGACAGCGCCCAAGCCGAGTCCAAGCCCCATGACCTACCAAAAAAAAAAAACACACACACACACAAAAATAAAGTTCAAGGGCTGAGAGCGTGACCTTGTGGTAGAGCGCTTGTCTAGCCTGCACCAAGCTCTGGGTTCAAGTCCTTAGTATCACATATACAGAAAAGGACGGAAGTGGTACGGCAGCTCGGGTGGTGGAGCACTCGCCTGGAGAAAGTCCAAGGACAATGCTCAGGCCCTGAGTTCAAGGCCCAGGACTGGCAAGAAAAAATAATAATCAAGTTCAAGGGCAGGAGCTCCTGTGTGGCATGCTCGGGAGCATGCTGGCCCAGGGTTTTGTCTGACCCACGTCTGCCCTATTAGGCCCTGCAGAGACTCAACACTCCACGAAAGCCTTGTCAACAAGATGGCCCTTAGACCTTGTGCTTTATAAATGACCTGGCATGGGCTATTCAGTCACAGTAACAAAAACAGACCGAGGCAGCCCCCCAGCCCTCCCAAGCCCACTTGGCCAACTCCTGCACCTGTCCCTCGTGGATGCCCAGACACACAGCCTTCCAATTGGAAGTCAACATAGGATCCCGAGTCCCTGTACAGAAGCACAGTCCTCTTGATTTCTGATTTGGAGTAAGGCTCCCTCAAACGTTTCATTGCAGCACCCCACTGTCTTGGGCCCAGCATACCGGTCATGGCGGCAGCCGACTCCCGCAGCAGTGAGGGAATTCAGTGGGTTGCTCAGTGCTTTCTCGGTGCAGAGTCCAGCCCCCTGAGGCCCACACTGGGGTCTCGGCCTGGGCGTTCCTGTCTCCCATATGGCCTTTCTGCCTGTGAACTCCACTTTTGTGTGTATGGGCAGGAGAGTGAGAGGACAGGTCTGACCCTGATGCCTCTGGCATTCCTGGTGGAGTAGAGGGAATGGGGTGAAGGTCCCCCTTACTTCATAGGGAGAAGCAACTCTACCAAACACCAGTTCCCCCGAGGGGGAGTTTGGATCCCATTCTTTCCTTAGACACCGAGGCAAAAAGACTCAGCTTCCAGGTGCTTCAAGGTCCTTTGGAGATGTTTGAGACTTCAAAAAAAATACTGGGTGCAGGTCATGGAAGAAGCAAAAGTTCCCAATAAATTAATTTATATAGTCACTCTTCATTAGTTGTTCAATTGAGTGTACACACATATCTCACTACATTTGAAAACCATTTGTAAGTTAGATGTTCTCACTTTACAAGGATTCACAAGTATGCTAGCAATTGCTAGGAAATAACAGCTAATCGGAAGGTAAATGATTAACCTGAGGTTAAATCCTTTTAAGAGCAAAATCACTCAGCTTTCCCAACCATTTCGCTGCACTGTGAAATCACATATTTCCACTCACCATTTCTGGCTTTTATTTATGCATTTTATAAATACCAATTAAAAAGAAAGAAAAAAACCCACCCCATTTCCACCTTTTTGCAGGTTAACTGGAAGTAAGGGTCATTCAGATTTATCTGCCCAGACTGGTTTTGAACCATGCTTCTCAACTCTGAGCCTCCTGAGTAGCTAGGATTACAGTTGCAAGCCACTGGTGCCTGGAGATAAGACAGAAACCAACAGCTAGAACTCAGCTGAAAGGAAGAGATTTCCCAGCTTCCATTGCAGATGGCCTCTAAGACCTTTCAATGGAAGAGGCTGCTCCTGAAATCACTAGAGCAAAGTTTCTACATCTCCCATTTGTCCTTTCAGCTTTTTCAATCCTACATCTCCAGGTCTCCTTCAATTAAGGATATTAAGCAGTTTTTTTTTGTTGTTATTTTGTCGGTCGTGGGGCTTGAACTCTGGGCCTGGGCTCTTCAGCTCAAAGCTACTGCCCTACCCCTTGAGCCACAGTACCACTTCTAGTTCCGGGCGGTTAATTGAAGACAAGAGTCTCATAGACTTTATTGCCTGGGCTGGCTTTGAACTGTGATCCTCAGATCTCAGCCTCCTGAGTAGCTACCATTACAGGTGTGAGCTACCGTGCCTATGCTAAGCAGATAGTTTTTAAAGCCACACGTATCAGTCAATTTGAGTCACAGCAAAATACTTGAAACTGGGTAACTCTGTAAAGAAAAGAAGTCTCTGTAACTCACAGCTCCGGAGGTTCGGGTGGCACCAGCAATCTACAAGAGAGGGAGACATCAGATCACCAGGCACGAAACATGCTAGGGGTCAAGCTATAGTTTCCCTAACTCCGTGTTCTCTGGAGAACAGGCTCTCACAGGGAGACTGCAGCCTTTCCGGTGTTCTCTGATGACCTAACTGGCCTCCCTTTAAACTCCACCTCTTAAAAGTTCCCCCAATATCACTGGGGATCAAATTTCAATACATGAGCCGATAGGGGATTCAAGACCACCATCCTGGCCTCCCTGGGGCAGAAGTTCGTCTCTCTGGCCTCCTCCTAGAGGAGTCTCTTGAGCAGTTTGTGTTGTCAACATTGCTTGTACAGTTTATTAATTAAACCACTTGAGCTTTCCCTAAAGGCTGTGGTAATCTGATCAAAAGCTCAGATTCCTGGAGCTATTTTAACAGGACAGGACTGCCTGGGATAGAGAACAACATGGATGAGGCAACCTGAAGTCAGCATGAGAAGAACAAGCTCCCTTTCGTGAGGTGAGGCCCTTTGTCTCAGAAGATTCTCAGATTGCGAATCAGATTTACAAAGAGCAAGCCAACCCATTTCCAAGTTCTCAGGGATATTATCTAAAATACATTCAGTGAGCCTGTTGTCTGGAAGCCTTTAGGAAAAAAAAAAATGACAAATGAAACATCCAGTTATTCCCCGGGCTCTGGGGCACCACTGGGCCTGGCCAACACATGCTTCTCTGGGAGCAGAAGAGAGCACATGTGCCAACTTTGGGCCAGGAGAAAGAAGAGGGCAACCACTGCCCACCCGGCAATCCTCAAATCCTCAACTGATTTATCTCCCGGCCGTGGGCTAGTCCAAGGAGCCAAGGCTGGCGAAGGGTTAGACGTGCCACACTCCATGTCCATTAAGAGAAAAGCTCACACTTCCAGTTCAAGTGGTTTATGACAACTTGTATTTGGTGCCTAGGTTTTCCACAAGCACAATTCTGACATTAAATGTGTTCTTCTCTGTATTAATGGTCCACATCTTCAGAGATTTCAAGTTTTTCTAAAATGTCCTCTTTTGAATGAAGAAATCAGAAATTCCTACCATGCCATTCTTTCTAGATTCTCTGCATGGGAAACAGATGGAGATGTGATTAGTACCTTCTTGAAGCCCACTTCGTTCCACTTGGACCATTTCAAAGGTTCCCTTCCAAGATGGTGGGTGGCACCCAAACTAAAACAGCCTAGACTTGTCTACGCCTGTGTGTGTGTGTGTGTGTGTGTGTGTGTGAGAGAGAGAGAGAGAGAGAGAGAGAGAGAGAGAGAGAGAGAGAGGGGGGGGGGAGGGAGATGGTACTGGCATTTGAACTCAGGGCCTTGTACTCTTGCTTGGCTTTTTCTCCTCAAGGCTGGCACCCTACCACTTGAGCTATAGCGTCACTTCTAGTTTCTTTGGTGGTTAATTGGAGATAAGAGTCTCATATTTTTTTTTAAAGCTGGGTTGGCTTTGAACTATAATCCATAGAGCTCAGTCTCCAGAGCAGCTAGGATTACAGGTGAGAGCCGCCAATGCCTGGCTAGAATGGATAGTTCTAATTGGCCCTTGAACTTGGGAACATCTGAGGCTTTAGGACTAAGACTGCCAAGAGCACATGACAGCAGGATCCTCCTGGTGACAGGAGTTCAAGACCCTGCCCTGGATGAGCTCCCAGGAGCCCCAGGCCCCCTGCTCACCCACCCCCCCCCCATCAATCCTCCTGGCCACCCAGGCCAGCCTACCTCTCCCTGTGCTGGAGGCTGAAGAGGTCCAAGACTTCTGGGGCCACACTGCAGTCACTACCCAGTGACTGTGATGTGCCAGGCAGGTGACGGCCAGCATCCATCCCCAAAGAGGGGCTGAGGGGTGCAAATGCTCTCAGATCCAAGTAAGAAGCGTGTGAGTGTGTGGATGGATGGATGGACGGATGGCGGGGTAAGTAAATGGATTACTAAAGAGCAGTCCCATGTATGAATTTGTTCCTGCCTTAAGCAGCATAACTAAGGAGGACGACAAAATGGGGTTTACGCCTCCCTCCCCCATCAGAGCAGCACAGCAGGCTCAGCTCCCCACCAGGCCTGGCCCCAGTACGGTGACCTGGAGTGGCTTTTCCTTGATGGAGGGGGTGGGGCGCTGCAGCCTTCACGGTTCACTTCTGGCCACTCAATCCTGCAGCCTGATTTCTGTCCCCACTGTAACCAGTGTCAGCAATGGTCACCCGGCAAGGCACATGACGCTGGTTACCACCCCCCCACACCCCCGCTCTCTCCCTGGGATAATGTTGATGAATAATCACGGAGGCCAGGTGTGTGCCCAGAATCTCAAGAGCACTGCAGAGGCTGCGGCAGGAAAAGCCCAACTTACAGGCCAGCCTGGGCTATGGAGGGAAACTGTCTAGAAAAACCCAAAAGCAATCCAAACCAAACCAACCCAACAAAAATCCAGAGTGGTGGGAGAGACGAGAGGGAGAGGAGGAGGTGGGGAGAGAAGAGGTATGAGAAGGGAGGGGAAGGGCAGAGAAACAGAGAGGTGGCCACTTTTCCTAGTGACAGGACCACCCATCTTCTCCCTCTCACATCTAAGAACATGGAACTGAAGGTCTGCCCTGGTCCAGACCGGTCCGGAAAGGCTGTGTGGTCTCTGACCCCAGCTCCTCTGAGACCCACACTGGATGCACACATGTGTCACCACCATAGTATGCCAATTCTCAGAGCGGAGCAGAGAGAGCTCAGCACAGCCGCATCCCACCAGGGCCGTACTTACACACACCCCTTTAAATCAGCAAGATAGCTTGTCGTCTCAGAGGGATGAATGCTGGGGTCCAACCCGGCCAAGTAGCGGTAGACAAAGGCAAAAATCTCAAATGGGATCCGAGCAGGGCCCCCCGAAGGGTCCGTGGTGAGGATCTCGCAGAGATGCTTCATGGCGGTGTTCAGCGACTGTAAACACAGCAAGGCACAGTCAGCTTCCCTGTCACCCAAAGGCAAAGCACCAGAAACTCAAGCCGGCCGGTGTCTGCCTGAGCAAGAGTCGGGTCTTCCCGAAGGCCGCACACGCGCCACTTCTGTGGCATACGAGGAGGAGGAGGAGGAGGAAGAGGAGGAAGAGGAGGAGCTAGCCACTGGTGGCTCATGCCTGTAATCCCAACTACTCAGGAGGCAGGGATCTATGGATTGTGGTTCGAAGACTGCCCAGGCAGAAAAGTCCCTATGAGATTCTTCTCTCCAGGGAACCATTCACAGACTGGAGGTTGAGCTGTGGCTCAAGGGGTAGAATGCTAGTCTTGAGCACAAAGAGGCTCAGGGACAGCGCCCAGGCCCTGAGTTCAAGCCCCACAACTGACAAAAAAAAAAAAAAAAAAAAAGGAATGTCACTGGGCCAGAAACCAGATGTGAATTCACATTTGATTTTGTACGTAAATGCGTGTGACTGTCCATGGAGAGGGCGCGTCCGTTTCTTTAAGGATGAACTTGTTCTTGCCCTGTGCTCTGGGGAATGCCCCTAGGTTGCCATGCAGGCACTGTGCTGTGGAGCTGCACCCGCCCGTTACTGAACAACTTTGTAAACCAGGGCAGAACCAGAGGGCCCTGTCAGACCCAGAGTCACCCCAGAGTCACTCTAGGGAGTGGGGGGAACTTTGTTACCGGGGAGGGAGGAAGGGCTGGCAGAGTGGAATGCCCAGCCTCAACGCCTGTCAGAGGGCCATGAGTGCCTGCTGCCTGTCCACATCCATGCTGTCCCCATCTGGTCCCCACTCTGCGCTTGGTGGCAGTTCCAGGGGAGCCCAGGCCTTCCTCCCCTGCTGCTTGTGTATCCTGCCATGCTGCAGCCCTACTGCCTGGTAAACATAGAAGGCATCTCATCCGCCAGTACTTCACCTGGCGCTCCACCTGTATGCACCAGCATGTTCCTGTCCCAGGCAGTCACGCTCACGCGTGCACACACACACACACACACACACAGAGGCAGGCAGAGGGTCCCACAGCATCCAGGAGCCAGAGCAGATTCTGCACAGCTCCATTGAAAAAAAAGTGAGATTTTTTTTTAAGGAAAGGAAAAACCACTTAACACCATACCATCTCTTGAAAACCAGATACAGTCAAGTGCCAGAGTCTCATGACTGTAATCCCTGGACCGCAGGAGGCAGAGATCTGAGGATCAAAGTTTGAAGCCAGTTCAAGCAGGAAAGTCCATGAGACTCATATCACCAATAAGTTACCCCAAAAAAAAGCTGGAAGTGAAGCTGTAGCTCAAGTGGCAGACCATTAGCCTTGAAGAAAAATCTCGGGGACAGTATCTAGGCTCCAAGCTCAAGCCCTAGGATCAGTTTTAAAAAACAAACATATATATCTATATCTAGTATATGTATGCATACACACATACACATGCGCACACACAGATAGATATAGATACATACATACATACATACATACATACATACATACATGCTCCTTCCCTCTTTTGCCATCTTCTCAAACTCAAGGGTAAAGCAGGCATCTAATCCTGAAGGTGGCCCTGGGCCCTTGCCTCATCTGTGCCCCGAGAACTGAAGCCTGTCCTGGCCACACGAATGCCTGGGTACCTGCCGGGCTCCTGCTCTTCTGGAATATCACGAGCGCTCCCTGGGGGATTGTAGGTCCTGCCCTGGCCAGCACAGGGACCTGAGCACTCCATGCTCTACACAATCACCAGGCACTCCTCTCCTCCCAGGAGATGCAGTCAGTCAAGGGAGGCACAGTGCCTGGGTCCTGTTCTGTACTGGGCCAGGCTCAGAGGCTCAGTCCTGTAATCCCCACTACCTGCAAGATCAGGAGATCCCAGTTTGGGGTCAGTGCAGACCAAACCTTAGATCTCATCTCAAGGTGAGCCAGGAATGGCAGCCCACACATCATCCCAGCAACAGAGACATGTAAACAGGAGAGCTTCAGTCTAGGCAATCCTGGGTAGAAAAGGAGAAGTTCTGTTCAAAAAGATAACGAAAGCAATTGAATCGTGAACCACTTTGTGTAACTAATTCAAGATAATAAAAATTTAAAAAAAAAAAAGCAGGGGCCAGGAGTTTGGCCTAGTGGTAGAGAGCTTGCCTAGCATGCGCGAAGACCCGGGTTCAATTCCTTGGTGCCACATACATAGAAAAAAGCTGGAAATGGTTCTGAGGCTCAAGTGGTAGAGCTCTAGCCTTGAGAAAGTCCAAGGACAGTGCTCAGGCCCTGAGCTCAAGCCCAGGACTGGCAAAAAAAAAAAAAAAAAAAAAAGAAAAGTAAAGAGGGTTGGGAGAATGGCTCAAATGCTGAGCACTTGTGGGGGGAGAGAGGAGGGGGTGAGAAAGAAGAGGAAGAGGAGGGAGAAGGAAGAGGGGTGCCAGGCACCGTGGCTCTCGCCTGTCATCCTAACTACTCAGGAGGCTGAGATCTGAGGATCAAGGTTCAAAGCCAGCCTGGGCACAAAAGGACCTGAGACTCTTATCTCCAACGAATCCCTAGAAAACAGGAAGTGGGGTGAGGCTCAAGGGTTGGGTGGGAGCCTTGAGCTGAAGAGCTCAGGGACAGCGCTCAGGCAGCGTTCAAGCCCCATGACCCACAAAAAAAAAAAAAGGAAGAGGGGCAAGAGAGGGAGAGAAGAGAACGGGGGAGGAGGGGGCGCAGAGGAGAGGTGTACCCAGAAGCAACAGGCAGGAATTCCTGGGCACTGGTGAGGTGGTCTGGGGAACCAGAAGCAAAGTCTCCTGGGTTCCAGAAGCATCTTGGAGTTCCATGCATGTCTGTGTCACTGGGTGGGGGCCAAGGGGCATGGTGGGCCCCGTGGGTATGTGAGGATGGTGGGACAGTGGTGTCCCATGTTTAGGAAAGTAGCTGGGGTGGGAAAGGAGACCCCAGCAACAGGGATGGAAGCTGGGAACACAGCCTGCTGCCCCTGGAACCTTCTGGAAACAGGGGCAGAGTCCGTGCTGATTTGGAAGGTGGAGGTTACGAGACTTGATAGCTGGGTGTGTGGTGACAGAAGGATCCGTGAAGGGTGCCCATGCTAACTAGGACGAGGGGAACGGAGGGGACAGAGGGCGCAGTTCTACATGTTTCTACTGCTGGTCTCTGCGTATAGGATGGGTATTGGGACATGGAGCTTAGGTGAACAGCTCCACCTGGAGGTGGCACATTTGGTGGCGCCGACGTGTGTGTGTGTGTGTGTGTGTGTGTGTGTGTGTGTGTGTGTGTGTGTGTGTGTGTGTGTGTGTGTGTGTGTGTGTGGTAGGGGGAGGTTTTCTCAGAGACAGGGCGAAGGACATGACTACGAAGAAGAGAAAGCCATTGCCTGTCTCCAATGATGCCAGAATGCCAAGACCCAGGAGGAAGCTGGTCTCTAGCACCTATCTTAAGCTCGCAGTTGCCGGGGCAGCGTGGTGAGGTGTCCCACAGACACGTCTGTCTTGGCAGTGCCTGTCCCCAGGAGGTCTGAGTGCCTGCAGCCAGACAGCACAGCATGGGGGGAGATGGCAGCCAGACACTGCAGAGTCACTACAGAGTGGCACCCGCAGTGTGCCAGGCTCCATCTCCTGGCCCGACTCCATCCCCTGAGTGGGAGCCGGCTGCCATCCTCTCCTTGCTCACACAGGGAAAGGGGGTGACTGGGGCTCATCCAGCAACCCTTCCATCCCGCAGCTCTCAGGGAGCCGGGACAGAGGCAGAGACACTCAAGAGCCAGCCACACTCTGCTGTGAGTCAGGCTCCGAGGGGCTGGGAACTCAGTAACAGAAGCGGCCGCCATCTGCCCCGTGGTGACTGTGCCAGCTATTTCTGTGGCTGAGAGATTAGCTAAAAACAAAGCTACACGCTTGCAAACTCGTGCTCCTTGTCGACATCCTGGAGTCACAGATGGCACGTGGGGCCACCCTAGGGCAGGAAGTCTCGCAGGAGAGGATCCAGGACTTGCCAGGAGGAAGTGTTTGAGAGAGACACGGCAAAGCGTGCCAGCATCCCACTCCATGTGACCCTGCCTGACAGGACGGGCAGCGATTTCTACACGCAAAGGGGCGTGTGAGCCACCATGTTTCCTGCACACGCATTTCTCAGCTCCAGGGCTGGTCATTTGCTTGCCAGGAAAAGAAACATCTCCTTGGCAGTGAGGCCAACTATTCTCATATGGAAAATACTTTCCTAGGGTGTGGGGAGACTGAGGCAGGGAAGAGGCGGCGGGAGGCCGGGAGTCCAGTGTCAGGGACACTAGCTTCTCATTCCCTGCAGTTCTCGCCCGCCTCCCTGAAGGCACCTTCAGCTAGCATTACGAGTAGACACAAACTTAGTCAAGCACCAGCACTCACGCCTGGAACCCTTAACGCCTCGGGAGGCTGAGACCTGAGGATCTAGGTTCAAAGCCAGCCTGGGCACGAAAACCCTCAGGACTCTTTATCTCCAATGAACCACCAGAAAACCGGGAGTGGCGCTGTGGCTCAGGCGGTAGAGTGCTGGCCTCGGGCTCGGGAGCTCAGGGACAGCGCCTGGGCCCAGAGTTCAAGTCCCATGACCAGAGGCTCAGCCGCAGGGACACAGTGATGGTCCCCGGAGCTCGGGTCTCCTGGGGACCTGGGCCTCGGGTACCGGCCTATCCAGGCCGGGAGCAGAGCTCAGGCGTAAAAGCCCGGATGGGCCCGACCGTGGCCGGAGTGGGGGGGGCGGGTGGAGGGGGTGGAGTGCTCCCACGAGGCCCTGGGTTCGACGCCTGGGTACCACACACCCAGAGAAGAGCCGGAGGCGGCGCCGTGGCTCAGGTGGTAGAGCGCCAGTGCTGGGAAAAAGAACCTGGGGACAGAGCCTGGCCCTGAGGCAGCAAAACGGGAGGGAGGGGAGGAGAGGGAGAAAATGCCCGGATGTGCTCACCCCCCCTCCCCAGGATTTCACGTCACCTGGCGCCTCCCTTCCCTTCTTCCTTGAGGGCTGGGCTGTGGGGGGCGGTGGGCGCTGGGCACCCAGGCCGGGGGGTGGGGTGGGGTGGGTGGGTGGGAGCGCGGGGGGGGGGGGGGAGGAGGGGCCGGTGTCTCTGCCCCCTCCGCTCCTCCTGCCCGGCGCCCGCTCCCGGGGGACATGGGGACATCCACGAGACCTGTCCTCTCCAGAGAGCCACTAAACACCAGGCCTTCCTTACGCGGTGGCTCAGGGGTGAAGGGCTGAAAACCCAGGGATGGCGCTCCAGCCTGAGGTGAAGGCCACAGCTGCAAACCAAGGGATGGCGCTCCAGCCTGAGGTGAAGCCCACAGCTGAAAACCAAGGGATGGCGCTCCAGCCTGAGGTGAAGGCCACAGCCGAAAACCAAGGGATGGCGCTCCAGCCTGAGGTGAAGGCCACAGCTGGAAACCCAGGGATGGCGCTCCAGCCTGAGGTGAAGGCCACAGCTGGAAACCAAGGGATGGCGCTCCAGCCTGAGGTGAAGGCCACAGCTGGAAACCAAGGGATGGCGCTCCAGCCTGAGGTGAAGGCCACAGCTGGAAACCCAGGGATGGCGCTCCAGCCTGAGGTCAAGGCCACAGCTGGAAACCCAGGGATGGCGCTCCAGCCTGAGGTGAAGGCCACAGCTGCAAACCAAGGGATGGCGCTCCAGCCTGAGGTGAAGCCCACAGCTGAAAACCAAGGGATGGCGCTCCAGCCTGAGGTGACGCCCACAGCTGAAAACCAAGGGATGGCGCTCCAGCCTGAGGTGAAGGCCACAGCCGAAAACCAAGGGATGGCGCTCCAGCCTGCGGTGAAGGCCACAGCCGGAAACCAAGGGATGGCGCTCCAGCCTGAGGTGAAGGCCACAGCTGCAAACCAAGGGATGGCGCTCCAGCCTGCGGTGAAGGCCACAGCTGGAAACCAAGGGATGGCGCTCCAGCCTGAGGTGAAGGCCACAGCTGGAAACCAAGGGATGGCGCTCCAGCCTGAGGTGAAGGCCACAGCTGGAAACCAAGGGATGGCGCTCCAGCCTGAGGTGAAGGCCACAGCTGGAAACCAAGGGATGGCGCTCCAGCCTGAGGTGAAGGCCACAGCTGGAAACCCAGGGATGGCGCTCCAGCCTGAGGTGAAGGCCACAGCTGGAAACCCAGGGATGGCGCTCCAGCCTGAGGAGAAGGCCACAGCTGGAAACCAAGGGATGGCGCTCCAGCCTGAGGTGAAGGCCACAGCTGGAAACCAAGGGATGGCGCTCCAGCCTGAGGTGAAGGCCACAGCTGGAAACCAAGGGATGGCGCTCCAGCCTGAGGTGACGCCCACAGCTGAAAACCAAGGGATGGCGCTCCAGCCTGAGGTGAAGGACACAGCTGGAAACCAAGGGATGGCGCTCCAGCCTGAGGTGAAGCCCACAGCTGAAAACCAAGGGATGGCGCTCCAGCCTGCGGTGAAGGCCACAGCTGGAAACCAAGGGATGGCGCTCCAGCCTGAGGTGAAGGACACAGCTGGAAACCAAGGGATGGCGCTCCAGCCTGAGGTGAAGCCCACAGCTGAAAACCAAGGGATGGCGCTCCAGCCTGCGGTGAAGGCCACAGCTGGAAACCAAGGGATGGCGCTCCAGCCTGAGGTGAAGGCCACAGCTGGAAACCAATGGATGGCGCTCCAGCCTGAGGTGAAGGACACAGCTGGAAACCAAGGGATGGCGCTCCAGCCTGAGGTGAAGCCCACAGCTGAAAACCAAGGGATGGCGCTCCAGCCTGCGGTGAAGGCCACAGCTGGAAACCAAGGGATGGCGCTCTAGCCTGCGGTGAAGGCCACAGCTGGAAACCAAGGGATGGCGCTCCAGCCTGAGGTGAAGGCCACAGCTGGAAACCAAGGGATGGCGCTCCAGCCTGAGGTGACGCCCACAGCTGAAAACCAAGGGATGGCGCTCCAGCCTGAGGTGAAGCCCACAGCTGGAAACCAAGGGATGGCGCTCCAGCCTGAGGTGAAGCCCACAGCTGAAAACCAAGGGATGGCGCTCCAGCCTGAGGAGAAGGCCACAGCTGGAAACCAAGGGATGGCGCTCCAGCCTGAGGTGACGCCCACAGCTGAAAACCAAGGGATGGCGCTCCAGCCTGAGGTGAAGGACACAGCTGGAAACCAAGGGATGGCGCTCCAGCCTGAGGTGAAGCCCACAGCTGAAAACCAAGGGATGGCGCTCCAGCCTGCGGTGAAGGCCACAGCTGGAAACCAAGGGATGGCGCTCCAGCCTGAGGTGAAGGCCACAGCTGGAAACCAAGGGATGGCGCTCCAGCCTGAGGTGAAGGCCACAGCTGGAAACCAAGGGATGGCGCTCCAGCCTGAGGTGAAGGACACAGCTGGAAACCAAGGGATGGCGCTCCAGCCTGAGGTGAAGCCCACAGCTGAAAACCAAGGGATGGCGCTCCAGCCTGCGGTGAAGGCCACAGCTGGAAACCAAGGGATGGCGCTCCAGCCTGAGGTGAAGGCCACAGCTGGAAACCAAGGGATGGCGCTCCAGCCTGAGGTGACGCCCACAGCTGAAAACCAAGGGATGGCGCTCCAGCCTGAGGTGAAGGCCACACCTGGAACACGCGTGCACACACGAGCACACACGAGCACACACACCACACACGAGCACACACACCACACACAAGCACACACACACCACACACACGAGCACACACACACCACACACACGAGCACACACACCACACACACGAGCACACACCACACACGAGCACACACACCACACACGAGCACACGCACACCACACACGAGCACACACACCAAACACACGATCACACGCACACCACGCACGATCACACACACACCACACGAGCACACACACCACACACGAGCACACACACACCACACACGAACACACACCACACACGAGCACACACACCGCTCACGAGCACACACACCACACAGGAGCACACACACACCACACACGAGCACAATCACCGCTCACGAGCACACGCACACCACACACGAGCACACGCACACCACACACGAGCACACATACCACACACGAGCACACACACACCACACACGGGCACACACACACACCACACGAGCACACACACCACACACGAGCACAAACACCACACACGGGCACACACACCACACACGGGCACACACACCACACACGGGCACACACACACACCACACACGGGCACACACACACACCACACGAGCACACACACCACACACGAGCACACACACACCAAACACACGATCACACGCACACCATGCACGATCACACACACCACACGAGCACACACACCACACACGAGCACACACACACCACACACCACACACCACACACGAGCACACACACACCACACACACGAGCACACACACCACACACGAGCACACACACACCACACACGAGCACACGCACCACACACGAGCACACGCACCACACACGAGCACACACACACCACACACGAACACACACCACACACGAGCACACACACACCACACACGAGCACACACACACCACACACACGAGCACACACACCACACACGAGCACACACACCACACACACGAGCACACACACCACACGAGCACACACACCACACACGAGCACACACACACCACACGAGCACACACACCACACACGAGCACACACACACCACACACGAGCACACGCACCACACACGAGCACACGCACCACACACGAGCACACACACCACACACACGAGCACACGCACCACACACGAGCACACACACACCACACATGCACACACACCACACACGAGCACACACACCACACACGAGCACACGCACCACACACGAGCACACACACACCACACATGCACACACACACCACACACGCACACACACACCACACACGAGCACACACACCACACGCACACACATACACCACACACGAGCACACACACACAACATATACACCACACGAGCACACACGCACACACACATTACACGCACACATACACCACAGACGAGCACACACGCGTAAGCATACGCATGCACACACATACGCGCACACACCACACATGAACGCACGCACATGCACGCACGCGCACATCCCACACACGCACAGGCGCACACACATATACCACGCACACACATGCACGCGCACACGCACACACAGGCACACACGCACGCCTGCGCGCACATGCACACACTCACACACGGACACACACATGCACACACACACACACACGCACGTTATCTTCTTAAAATTCTTTTCTAATAATATGGTATTCTCCCTCTGTTCCTAGATTAAGGTAAAAGTAAGTATAGACCTAAAAACTAACCCAGGCATTTTTCATTACTAACATACTAAGTGGTGGGTTTGGGTTTTGGCTTTGTGGCATCCTGGGACTTGAACTCAGGACCTGGATCCTGTCCAGTCACTTTTTTTGCTCAAGGGTGGCATAGGTTCACTCTGGCTTTTTGTTTTTTCCTTCTGGTCTTAAGGCTTGAACACAGGGCCTGGGCTCTCTGCCTCTCTGTGCTTAAGGCTAGAGTTCTACCACTTGAGCCAGAGGACCACCTCTGGCCTTTTCTGAGTCGTTTCCTACAGGTAAGAGTCTCATGGACTTTCTTGCCCAGTCTGGCTTTGATCCAGTGACCCTCAGATCTCAGCCTCCAGAGTAGCTAGGGTTACAGGGTTCAACGACCTGGCCCAGCTCAGATTCTACGCATGCATTGCTAAGATAATGAAACTATTTCCTTTTGGCAGTGAAAGCTAGGCTGCTCTCCAGCAAGGCGTAGGGTTTCTGTGTGAGGTGGGTACAGCTGGCACGTACCCCACCCAGGCTGCTGCAGCCCAGCGCTAAGAACTTCATCCACTCTATCCTGTCCTGGCAAGGGTCCAGCTGCAGGAGTGCTTGGAATTTTTCCACTGGCAGGCACAGATTTTTCCACTTCTTCTCAAGATCATTTAATTCCACGTATTCCAAATGTCCACACTGTTCAGAAAACACAGTATGACAGGGTATAAAATCTCCATTGAGGAAGAGAAGTTAGTCACACCCAGTGAGTGGCCCCAGGGCTTGGGGGGATTGGGGAGAGGTGGTTACTACCTACATGTCAGTAATGTCTATGTCATAAAGAAAGGAAAGGAGGCTTGCACCCATGGCTGAGATCTGAGGATTGTGATTTGAAGCCAGCCCAAGTAGCCAAATCTGTGAGAATCCTTTTTCCAGTTGGCCACCAAAAGGTCAGAAGTAAGACCTGTGGCTCAAGTGGTAGAACACTAGCCTTGAGTAAAAAAAAATTCAGAGACAGCACCCAGGCCCAGAGTTGAAGCCCCACAATCAGCAAAATGTAAAAGGCAAGAGACAAGGGAGCAAATACAGAATAGCGGCACGACCACATGAAGTAAGTGTACAGATCCCGTCTGTCACTTCAAGGAATCTCCTGTAGAGATTACCTACATCTGTGGTTGGTTCAAATCAAGAAAGCACTGCAGACACAGGGTCTTTAGGACTCCGTGGGCCATGCCTGGAAAACTGAGAGGTTCTCCAAAAAGTATTTGGAGCCAAGCACTTTAAAAAGTCGACAGTGCCAGTGTTAGCACCGTGACCTCCCGATTAAAAAGCCCTTCTATTACAAACTTTCTTTTACTTCATGTCTTAAATGTGGGGGCAGACCCCCCCTCCCCCCCACTGCCATTCTCAAGTTTGAGCTCATGGCTTAAACTTGCTAGGCAGCCACTCTACCACTTGAACCACCATGGCTGAGCACTTGATTGTCCAGACAGGGCATTACACTGATGCCTGGGCCAGCCTGGCAGTGATCCTGTGGGTACTTTCTGTGCAGCTGGGATGATAGACACACATTCCCAAGCCCAGCTTTTTGTTTATTTTGTGCCAGTCCTGAGGTTTGACCTCCGGGCCTGGGTACTGTTCTTTAGCTTTTTTATTCAAGGCTAATGCTTGACCACGGAAACCACAGCTCTACCTCCAGCCTTTTGATGGCTAATTGGAGGCAAGCGTCTCACAGATTTTGCTACCTGGGGTACCTTCAGATCATATTCTTCACATCTCAGCCTCCTGTGTAACGAGGATCACAGGCACGAGACACTGGTACCAGGCCATACCCATTTTTTTTTAATGAGATAAAGGCTAACAACAACCTGTGTGTCCAGTATGGCCTTGATCTGGGATCCTCCTCTTGTGACTCTGGAATAGCTGGGATTACTGGCATGGGCCATCATGCCCAGATTAGTCAGATTAGTGCTGCCTTGGTTGTTTTTTGCCAGTCCTGGGGCTTGAACTCAGGGCCTTAGCACTGAGCTTCTACTAATTCAGCCACAGCACCACTTCTGCTCTTTTATGTTCTGAGGAACAGAACCCAGGGTTTCATGTATGCTAGTCAAGCACTCTACTAAGCTACATTTCCCACCCCTGTCTTAGTTTTGAGTTGAAAAGAGATCATATTTCATTTTGCTGAAATCTACCCATGAAGAGCCATTTGGGAAAGTCACAGTCCATACACTCCTCTACACAAAGAGGCCTAGAAGACTCAGGCAGGTGGCAGGCATCTGGCCAGGGCTCTGCTGGCATGTCAACCAGGCATGTGAAGAAACAGAGGCAAGCCTCTCCTACCTGCTTGTGTAAGACTTTCAGAAGCCCCTGGGTCAAGCCCGTGTCTGTTTTCTGGGTGGCCACAGGCATTTCAATTCTGTCCTTTACGGGAAGTGGATCTCCTCTGGACAGAGCTGAAAAATAGCTGAAAAGAAGAGAGGTCCTGACGTTCATCAATACACAAGATACATCCCAAGCTCAGGCAGTGTCTAAGACACCCCTGGAAACACCATGACTGGGAGAGACTTCTGAAGACCTGCAGTCCTGACAGCTCCCAGTGCCTCTGCTTCACTCTCACTGAAGCTCCTCTGCGCCCCAGTTCCACCTGCTCCAGAAGCAGCTCCCTGGCCAGGAGTGGACTCTGAGGACTTCTGAAAGACAGTCAGCGAGTGGGTCTGTTGTGACTTGAGTCTAAGGTCAGACCACATCATCTACCTCTGCCAGTAGGGGCCTGCTGGTTTCTGAAGTACATCTGTAAACATGTGTGCAGGGTTGTGGGAACACAGCCCAGCCCAGCTCACAAAGCTCATCTAGTATCCGTAATGTCACAGCAGCCATGGCTGCCCTCCCACTGGTTCTGCCTTGATTTCCTTTTGGGGACACTGTCAATGCCACTTAGGCTGATGGTAAGAGAAGCCACGGAAAGAGTTCAGGGTAACAAGTGGGGAGACCCATGCTGGCCTCGGGCAGGTGAGAGGGGAATTCCAGGAAGGGTTGTCACAGTTACTGTCACAGACGGACAGCCCAGTAGGGAAATGACAGCATGACAGCACAAGGGCCTTGGGGCACTAATTTAAAAGGACTGATCACTAGAAAACTCCTCAAATATAACACAGATGAACACATCTGTCTGGTCTGCTTTCCCTTCTATGCCCTGAAATCTAGCTCTTCTCTCATGATTGTAGCTCACTAAAGATCAGAGGAAAAATCAAATGAAGCCAGCCATGTGTCAGACCCTTGTAGGACTAAAGTCCTAGGGGCCAGGTCAGAGGACAAGATCCTTGCTTGGCCATAGGGTTTTTGTATCTTTTGTGCTTGTGTGCTGGTACTGGGGCTTACTATGTTCTTAACTCAGCATTTTCACTCAAGGCTGACACTCTACCAGTTGAGCTTTTTACTGGTTAGCTGGAGATGTCTGCCCAGGCTGGCTTCAAACCATGATCATCAGATCTTAGCATCCTGAGTAGCCAGTATTACAAGGAGACACTGGCACCTAGTTCTAAATTCTTTTTTTTTGGGGGGGGGGGTGGAGGTCATGGGACTTGAACTCGGCCTGGGTGCTGTCCCTGAGCTCTTCACCTCAAGGCTACCAATCTACCCTTGAGCCAAGCCCTACTTCCCGTTTTCTAGAGGTTAATTGGAGATAAAGAGTCTCAGGTCCTTTTGTGCCCAGGGTTAGCTTTGAACCTTGATCCACAGATCTCAGCCTCCTGAGTAGCTAGGATTACAGGAGTGAGCCACTGCACCCGGCTTCTGGTTCTAAATTCTTAAAGACAATTCTTAAGACAATTTAGTGGCATGGAACACTCTGAGAATTCTTGATTGAAGCCTTTTGGAACAACTATCTCTAAAGCATTGCCAAATACAATTGCATACTCAAAAATGGGTTAAATCTTTATGTTTTTTGGTACAGTGCAGATAAACTCTTACTAACACCCCCCGCCCCCCGCCGTGTACTGGTCCTGGGGCTTGAACTTAGTGCCTGGGTTCTGTGCCTTAGCTAATTTGCTCAAGGTTGGCTATACCAACTTAAGCCACAGCTCTACTCCAGCTTTTTTGGTAGTCAACTGGAGATAGTGTTACAGACTTTTCTGCTAGGGCTCAGCCTGCTCAGTAGCTAGCATTCTAGGCGAGAGCCATCACTGTGTGTGGCACTCCTCACTCATTTTTTTTTTAATTTAGGCTTGAATGATTTAAGGATACAGACCCTAATTTTCACTGAGAATCTTTCACAGGCAATCAACAAAAAAGTATTTTGCCAGAAGGCCAACCTTGGATTCACAAGTTGCCCAAAGATAGCTACACCCTAATGCCTAGCACCTGTGAGGGATACTTAAGTAGTAACAGTGTGTTCAGTAAAGGATCCTAGATGGAATAGTTACTCCTTCTTACTGGGTCACTTCAAAAGAACAAGCATCTTTAGCAGGGCGTGGGTTGAAGATGCTGGCTATGAAGAAGGGGGCCAAGGAGCACAGGCATGGCTCCAGCAAACGGAGCCAGGCGGATTCTCCGTGGCGGAGCACGCTGCTGAAACACATCACTTCCTAGGTACGGGGGGGGGGGCGTCCGGGCCCCCAGCCCTGCGGCCCGGCCATTCCAGGGGTCCAGGCCGGCGCCCGGGCAGGGCTGGCGCCCCCGGCGGGTGCGCCCCGCTCACCCCGCTTACCCCGCGGACCACTGCAGCACGTCGGCGGGCTGCGTGCGGATGGCGGCCTTGGTGAACTGCTTCAGGATGTCGGGCAGCTCGGGCGGAATGTGGATCTGCTGCGCACAGAACATGGTGTCGGGGAGCGGCATGGCTCTCTCCACCCACGGACCAACCGGGACGGCCTGCGGCGAGGGAGACGACGGGGACACCCGGGCGGTGGGCCGTCGGGGGGGGGGGGGCGGCCTCGAGCCGGAACAGGCCGGGGAGGACGGCGGGACTGAGCGGTTCCTCCTCCAACCGCCCCGCGGAGACGCCACACACTAATAAGGCTCGAGGGCCCGGGCGGCGCTATTGTGGCGTCGCGGTCTCCAGGCAACCCAGACGCGCGCTGGCGGCCGGGGCAGCGCCATTGTGACGTCACGGTAACCAGGCAACCGCGGGGAGGCGTGCCCCGCCCCCCCAGCCTGCGCATGCGCACGGGGCCGGGCCAGGCTCCCCCTGGTCCCCGGAGCCAGTCCTAACTGGACGGTGGGGGGCACCGGGAGGGTCAGGTCGCTTCTCCCGCTCTGGCCGGTGCGAGCCCGGCCTCCCCACTGCCCGCTCGGCCTTCTCAGTTCCCAGCAAAAATCAGATTCTGTTTTCCCAGGTCAGACCCGGCTGGCCAGGGCGCCAATCCGCAGGGGTCCGGGAGGACCGCAGGCCCGGGGCGGGAGGCTGGGTGGGTGGGGAGGGGGGGGCCGGACCTGCCGCTGCCCCGCCCGGGAGTCACCCGGGAAGATGGATTCCAGGCAAGCCGGGCTGTGTGGTGGCTCACAGAGAATCCCAGCTACCAGGGGAAGCAGAGAGCTGGAGGTCGGGAGTTCGGGGCCAGCCTGCAGTAGGCGCACAGAGGAAGTTTCATCGTGGCATTTGCGGCAGATAAACACAACATCCTAATGGACCTCTACCAACTGTCACTCTCCCTCACCCCTTCCCACGTAAAACAATCCCAACAGCAAATTCACTTTAAAGAGAAGGGCAGGGGCTAGGAGCATGGCCTAGTGGTAGAGTGCTTGTCTAACATGCACGAAGCCCTGGGTTTGACTCCTCAGGACCACACACACACAGCAAAAGCCAAATGTCGTGCTTTCACTCAAGTGGTAAAAAGCACTAGCCCTGAGAAAGCTCAAGGACAGTGCCCAGGCCCCAAAGTCAAGCCCAAAGGGGGGCTCAAGTGAGTTCAATCCTTAGCCTGCAAAAAAATAATTTTAAAGGGGCCCGGGAGTTTGGCCTAGCGGTTAAAGTGCTTGCCTAGCATGCACAAAGACCCGGGTTCGATTCCTCGGTATCCCACATACACAACCAAGCCGGAAGTGGCAGAGACGAGACTGCAACAAGCGACAGAGAGCGAAAGCAAGCAAGCGGAGCCCAACCGAGTGGTGGCCGGAGCGAGCGGGGCCGGAGCGAGCGGGGCCGGAGCGAGCGGGGCCGGAGCGAGCAGGGCCAGAGCGAGCAGGGCCAGGGCCAGGGCCAGGGCCGGAGCGTGCAGGAGCGTGCAGGAGGCGTGCAGGAGGCGTGCAGGAGCGAGCCAGGAGCAAGCGAGAGCTGGCAGGGCCGGAGCGAGCCGGGCGGAAGCGAGCGGGGCCGGAGCGAGCAGGGCCAGAAAGAGAAGGGGGCCAAAAAAATAAAAATAAATAAAAAATAATAATTTTAAAAAGTGGGTCCTTGCCAGACTGTTGACACATGCTTGTAATCCTAGCTTCTTAGGAGGCGGAGATCTGAGGGTCTCAGCTCAAAGCCAGGAAAGACTATAGGATTCATCTCCAATTAACTACCAAAAAGCCGGAAAAGGAGCTAAGGGGTCAAGTGGTAAGAGTGCCGGCCTTGAGCAAAAAATTAGTGTGAGGCCTTGAGTTCCTGCCACAGTAATGGCACTTACGGAAGCTTACATTCATGTGGGGAAAATACAAAAGTAAACCATCTACCATGTCAGATGAGGAACACTACAGGAAGGTTAGACTGCATGGTCCCCGGAGCCACATGCAGTTTTAAGTAGCCTCACTGCAAATAGCACAGGGGGCATGCCTGCCATGCCCAGCAGAGTGCTGGGAAGAGAACAGGCAGAGCCCCCAGATCTCATACTGACCTGGGAGGTGCCTGTCACTGTGGTTGGCACAACTTGATGGCACAGCACCAGAAATGTGGCCTGGGGGGTGCACACTCCATCCCTGTTCATTGAGCAGGGAGACAGGGGCAGGTCAGAGGATGTGCTAGTGCAACCAGAATGGTTTTTGTTCTTTTACTATCCTGGGGCTTGAACTCAGGGCCTGGGCACTGTCCTTAGACACTTTTTGCTCACAGCTAGTGCTCTGCCACTTCAAGCTACAGCGCCACTTGCAGCCTTTTCTGTGTATGTAAGTACGAAGGAATTGAACACAGGAATCTGTGCATGCTAGGCAATCACTCTACCACTAGGCTATGTTCCTGGCCCGAGAATATTCTCTCGAATTGTTCCATCTTCTCCATGAAGAGCAAAAGGAATGAAAACCATCAGTCACATGTGAATGAAGATGGGCTAGCCGTGCCTACCAAGTATGAAGACCTGGGTTCAAATCCCACTACTACCCAAAAAAGTGGGGCTTCCAGAGGCACAAAAATAAGCCATGAGCTGATGGCTCATGCCTGTAATCCTGGCTACTCAAGACACAGAGATCTGAGGATTATGGTTTGATGCCAGCTGGGGCAGAAAGGTCTGTAAAACCCTTATCTCCACCAAACTATCAAAACAAAGCAAAACAAAAAACCTGGAAGTAAAACTTGTGGCTCTCTGGTAGAACACGAGCCTTGAGCAAAAAAAGGCCAGGGACAAAGGCCAGACTCTGAATTTAAGCCCAGCTTGGGCTTATAGGAACAGTATTACTTCTGGGGAGACACTTCCATGACAAGAACACATCAAGAGAGCCAACACCAATGCCCCCATCTCTGTCCCTTTGTACTCCAAGTCCTTTCACTTACTTTTTTTGGCCAGTCTTGGGCCTTGAACTCAGGGCCTGAGCACTGTCTGTGGGCTTTCTCAAGTCTAGAGCTCTACCACTTGAGCCACAGCACCATTTTGGGCTTTTTTCTATGGTTTTTTTTTTTTCATGTCAGGAGTTTATTTACAAGCATGTGCTGAATTGAAGAGCTTAATCCATTTTCCAGAGTCTGTGTCATTTCAAACAGTCTTCTTATCTGTTAAATGGATGACTTCGGATTTTTTGTTAGTCCTGGGCTTGAGCTCAGGGCCTGAGCACTGTCCTTGGACTTTCTCAAGGCTAGAGCTCTACCACTTGAGCCTCAGCACCACTTCCAGCTTTTTTGTATGTATGTGGTACCAAAGAATGGAATCCGGGTCTTCGTGCATGCTAGGCAAGCACTTTAACCAGTAGGCCAAACTCCCAGCCTTTTTCTATGTTTTTTTGTTTTGTTTTGTTTTTTTTTGCCAGTCCTGGGCTTGAGCTCAGGGCCTAAGCACTGTCCTTGGACTTTCTCAAGGCCAGAGCTCTACCACTTGAGCCTCAGCACCACTTCCGGCTTTTTTCTATGTGTGTGGTACCGAGGAATCGATCCCGGGTCTTTGTGCATGCTAGTCAAGCACTTTAACCAGTAGGCCAAACTCCCGGCCCCAACCACTCACTTTTTTTTTTTTCCTCCTGGTTCTGGGGCTTGAACTCTGGGTCTGGGTGCTGTCCCTGAGCTCTTTTTGCTCAAGGCTAACACCACTAAGCCACAGAACCGCCTAACAGCTTTTTTTCTAACTGGAAGAGTCTCACAGACTTTCTTTCCCAAGGCTGGCTTCAAACCACAACCCAGAGCTCTCAGCTTGTGTAGGATTGCAGGCATGAGCCGCCTCCCAGCTCAGTATAATTTAACAGTGAATGCCTTGTCCACACATGCTGAGTACATACAATCACCCCTTGGGTATCTCCTTGTCTGCTGATGGACAGCTGGACGGTCTACACCGCAGTGACTATTGAAGTTCAAGTCTTCATATGGTTAATGCTTCTGCTTCTCAGGGCAAACATTTCTTCTGGAGGTTATGTTTTATAGTTAGGGCTATAATCCATTTTGGGTTTGAGTCTGTCTCTGAGAGAACAACTTAATTTTGTACATGATGCCCAATTACTCTACATTATTTATCAACATCTTTGCATCTCTGTCAAAACTGCTCTTTCTGCTCCCTCATACCCACAGCCAGCCACAGAAGGAACTAACTGATCAAAGAACACATAGATGAATGAAGGGGGTTCTGGGTAAGAAGCATCTTTCTTTGGCTTGCCTTAATAAGCCAAATGGGCTGGGAGTTTGGCCTAGTGATAGAGTGCTTGCCTAGCATGCATGAAGACCTGGGTTCGATTCCTTGGTACCATATACACAGAAAAAAGCTGGAAGTGGTACTGTGGCTTGAGAATGCCCAAGGGCAGCGCTCAGGCCTGGAGCTCAAGGCCTATGACTAGCAAAAAAAAAAAAAAAAAAAAAAAAAAGCCAACTGGAGAGACAGAAGAAAAACATAAGTATTGGAAAGGAAGGATACCAAGCGATGTAAGTGATGTGCTAAGGGGTTTTAGGGAAGTAAGGACTGAGAAGAACTGGTGCATACAGTGGGGGTGTTACCTATACATCCAATAGGAACTAAGGAAGCAGCTGGGCCCTAACTGGCTCCTTGCTGAGCCTCTGTTTCTCAAGGCATTTCATTCAAAGCTCTCAGTTATCTGGCTCTCTCTTGTCCCATTTCCTGGCTACAGTACAAGTTGAGTGCACCAAAAGCATGATGAGGACATTACCCCTCAGTGCCACATACAATGACTCCCCTGAACACTGAGCTTGCAGAGTACAAGTCAAATGCCAATGTCCTTTGATGACAACTTGTATTTAAAATTGAACAAGGACTAAATTATATGTGAATCACTTCAGATAGCTTCACATGTGAACTATCCTGTCTACAGTTTTATTATTTGTTTTGTGATGGGGGGGTCTCGTGGCTCCAGCTAGCTACCAACTTCTGGATTCACATCATCCTCCTGGCATGCACCTCACCAGGAGCAGAGACTGACAGGTACCCAGATGACGGTTCTCTAATCTTAAAACGACCTCAAACAATTTAAAAAAAAAAAAACAGAAAAAACCAGGGCTATAACTACAACTAACATTCAGTTTATTCAATTTTGTTCTCTCCCCTCAGAAGGCGACAGATGAGCACATAAAAAAGGAAACATTTTAAAATATCTATACATAAAACTGGTCTGGGTATCTAAGATGTCTGATGTAAAAGTAAATTGACATTCCAAATCATTAAATGTTCTAGTGAGGTTCTACACAGTCATTGCTAGGCCTTAGTTATGACATTTTGTCTACTGTACTCTGTTGCTTTCATGACTGCAAAAAGGCACTCTGACAAAACAAGACAGGAATAGAAACATATCTAGCCACACACAGAAACATAGTCTTCGTGTTATTCTTAATGCCTAAGATATCACTGGGGGTTATTTGAAAGAAGCCCTTACTCATAATGGGTGCTTAAAAAACTGACATAGAACAGTAACAGTGGGAGAAAAAAACTGACAAGTGGAAATTTTAATGAGTAGACAGCTAAACCAAAGAGCAATATCCCCAAATGAGGCTTTTAATAATACTCCAATAGTAAGATACTTTAGTGTTTGTCTTTTCTTGATAATGACTAACATTCTCTGAAGGAGAATTTTACAATGTAAAAACAATGTGTTATAGTAAACAGCTTGATAATAGTGAAAATGAAAATTTAAGTAGCTTGCTTGTGAAATTTATTAAGGGCCAGTGGTAACATAATGGCACTAGTTTCATGTGTTTGTATGTGTGCGCAAACAATACAGTATAGAAGTGTCCAGTGTTTTGTTTTTACAAAGTCATCAATTCAATCTAAATTCAAGAATTACTCTTTAATAGTATTTTGCCAATACAGAAATGACATATCTGGGATCAAATCATTGGTGAGAAAGTTATTCTCTGTTATTTGTATAAGGAAAAGAAAAAGATTCCAGTAACAGTAGTTCTATTAAGTGTTGAAATCATCTGTTTACATCTGGAGTTGAAAGTCTCCTTTTGTTTTACCAGAGAACAGGAAACAATAAAAATCAAAACCTAAAAACATGGAGCTTTAAGGCTAGCTATACAAATACTTCAGTTGGCATTTTGCTCGTTTTCATCTCAACTATTACTTTACAGTTTAAAAATCAAACATAATTCCCTAATGAACTGCATGCTTCATACAATGAAAATGTGATAACTGGATATGAAACTCATCTCAAAGGTTGATTTGTCTTCAATTTCTACACAGTAAACAGAAAGCAGAAAGGTCTTTTCTAGTAAATCAACCTCCTGAAGACAGAGCTAGCCTAACGTAAAAGGAAGCAGAATGGCGCTGCAGCAAATGCCGTGAGTCCTGTGTGGAGAGGGCAGCAGCGTGAGCACTTCTCCACGTGGGCTCGCGATACTTGTGACTCCTGGGTAGTGACAAAGCCTGGATGCTTCTGGAGCAGACCTGAGTCAGGCAGGCCAAGAATGCGTTCCTCACCAGAGGATGGATCTTTCTGAAAACAGCTGGAGAGAGTACGACGCCTAGGGGCTTTCCTCACGAAGATAACACAAAGCTATGTGCCAATGAAATACGTAATATCTAGCAAGATTCATTTAAAATTTCATAGGATAAACAACTTATAACCTGTGATGTCTGTCTAGAGCTCTATTAATGTGTCCTAACACTTCATATCAAGACTCACAAACCCTTTAAAATTCAATTCAAAACAAATTAAGTCACCTGCCCAAGTCACTCATTTTCAAAGAGAACAGCTCATGTAGACATACACCACAAGGCATCGCATCCTAAAATGCTAATTTTCTGCAGTGAGACTACATTTCTGAATAAAGGCAGGGTTTGCTACCAAAGACCTCACTTCCAGTACAAGACAAAGGCCACTACAAAGTGCCGGGGGGGGGGGGGGGGTTAACACTGACTCCTATGCTGAGCATTTTCTTATATACTGATGTTCAAAATGTATTTTGTATTTGCTTATTGCTTAGGGAATTTTTTTTTAAAAAAACACAATATTTCCCTCAATTTTTGTAGCTTATGTTTGGCTGACATTCATTTTTTAAAAAGATTCTCAGATTTAACCTCTAACACTATATGGAAATTCATTTATCACTCCTGAAGAGCTGTACTGTCCATGAAAACTCTAAATTGTCAATACTATCCTTCACTGTATTACTGAATACTTAGATCATGTATTAACCACTCCAGTCCTCAAAGCAGATGTTAGTGTTCGGTTCTCTGAGATTTTATAGCACAGTCACAATGAAATACATTCCTATGTTAAAAAGCAAGCTCCCTCCTTCTGGAAGAAATAAAAGAGTTGGTTTTTATTTACAGTTTTATCCTGTAAACAAAGATCTGTGGAAATGTACTCTAGTACTGACACTCCCACCGCTGCACTAAGCAGCAAAGAGGGCTCTGTCACCCGAGATCCAAGACCAATGCGGGGAACCACACTTTCTAAGCATCTGAGAACTGCCTCCATCCAGTCTGAAGTGGCGTGGGCTGGTGCTGTCACAACTAAGACTTATGATCGTGCTGCGCACGCCTCTTTTGGCAGTTGCTAACAACAAAAGAACTGCATGGAAGGAGGGAAACTGAGGGAAATCGACATTTGCACTTTTTATCTTCCTAAGTTATAGACATGCCCCAACAAGCACAAAACCCAACTCCCAATGCTGATCACTAGGAATATGAAATTATCAAAATTTAAAACGATTTCTTCACCTAGCACAAGATACTATACAATATTACAAACACAGACACATGAAAAAAATCAGGCAGTAGAAAATGTACAACAGCTTTGGTGTTATACAAAATCATTTCCCCAAAATGACTGCCAGTGAAGCCAAAGTTCACGGTCTCTTACCACAGATGCTCCTCCACGGCACATGTCTACTCTTGCCTTTTAGGTTTCAGCAGGGTCTGCGGAGTGGAGAAAGAACCGCACAGAGTTCATTAGGACTCTAGGACACCAATGGCGCTCCAGGGCGACGGTGGTGTCGCGCCTGGGCACAAACTGCTCTGTGGCATGTTTCCTGTCGAGATCACAGCAGGTCCAAAATAAAGTGACAACCAGATTTAATAAATTAATATACATTTTGTTTAAAGATGTACAATGCACATTCTGTTTAATCCAAGGTTTCGGGGCATCAGGGAGCTTCTATTTACACATGTACAGATCTCAGACAGCAGTGGTGGCGGCAGATGCAGGAAGAGCAGCAGACCCTTATTGCTGCTCTCTGAATGCTGAGGACACAAGTCAAGTACATTTAACTTAAAAACAATGCTGAGAGATCACGGGAAAATCTCCAAAGTGAGAAGTCCACAAGAAAGGACACGTAAAGGCAAGGGGAAGGTCAAGGAGTTGAGACAACCACTTTATTCTTGGGACGACTGTGGAGGTGGTGCAGACGTGCCTTGCTTGCCAGATTTCCGTTCGTAGTTCACCAGGCGTTGCCCAACAAGGTATCTAGGTTATAAAGACAGGGAGGTCACTTCAGGTATGCTTCTACCTATAAAAGTTTCCAAAGAGCAGCCAATGGTCCTTTATTGTTTTGTATAATAGCTTGCTCATTATGTTATGCCCTCAACCCCCAAACCCTTTTCTTTGCAGTACCTGGTCAGGGTCTTGTGCCTAATAGGTAAGTCCATTTGAACCACACCTCCGGTCTTTATTTCTAGTGTTTTTGTCCTGCCGCCACCCCTACTTCAGGGCAGTGTGGATAGTGATCCCATTTTTGCTTCCCTACCTGAGAGAAGTGCATGCACATGGCACTTAACTTTTTGTTAGAATCATAAATAGGTTTTGCCCTAGCTGGCCTTAAACCAGGACTCTTTTGATCTCAGCTCCCTAAGTAGCTGGAATTAGTCATGAGCAACATATCCAGCCAGTTTTTAAATTGCTGCTGTTGGTTATGGTGCTTGAACTTGGTTGGGACCTAGGTGCTGTCCTGGCTGCTCTTGCTCAAGGCTACAGCTCTACCACTTTAAGCCACAGCTTCGTTTCCAGTTTACTGGCAGTTTATTGGAGACAAAGAGTCTCATGGAATCCCTGCCTAGGTTGGCCTTGAACCCTGCAATCCTCAGATCTCAGGCTCCCAAGGAGCTAGGATTACACAGGTGAGCTGCCAACACCTGGCCTGCTGGTTTGTTTTTAAGGCAGGGTAATCACTACTCTGCTAGAGCTGGCCTCAAACTTAAGATCCTCTTGCTTCTGCCTTCTGAGTAAATGGAATTAAGTGTATGTCACAGGCATTATCTAATCCCTACTCTGGCTTTTTAATGCAGTGTGTGTGTGTGTGCTTAAATTCAAGGTCTGAATGCTGTCTCAATACTAGCTAGTACTACTTGAGCCACAGCTCTACTTCCTGAGATAAGAGGCTCACAGACTTTCCTGGTGGTTTTGAACTATGTTTGTCAGATCTCAGCCTCCTAAGTAGCTAGGGTTATAGATGTGAATGCATTTAAGATCACAGTATTACTACTTCCAACCAGTCAACAGTTCCAGTGATCAAAGGGGTATCTGGGACAGGTACCGCTGAGGGGTAACAGGGTTTGCAAGAGTATGCACTATCATAGATGGATTAGAAGGTCTCATAAACGGTGACACTTGGAGGAAATAAGTGTCACAGTAAAATAAACTCAGGGAATGTATGTGCTATGATTCTTATGTAATAAACCAACTTAAGTGTTAAGATAATGGATAGGACTATCAGTAAGCTTAGTGGAAGAAGTAGGACATGAACTGGTTATAGAAAAAAGGAGAAATCAAAGTGAAGATTTCAGGGTATTAAGGATGGTGAGCGTGTGAGTGGTGGGTGGTGTGTAGTTCATGAACACAAGAGTTAGGTAATGGGCCGGGAGTTTGGCCTAGTGTAGAGTGCTTGCCTAGCATGCACAAAGACCCAAGTTTGATTCCTCAGTACCTCATACATAGAAACGCCAGAAGTGGTGCTATGGCTCAAGTGGTAGAGCTTTAGCCTTGAGAAAGCCCAAAGACAGTGCTCAGGCCCTGACTTCAAGCCCCAGGACTGAGTGATGTCATAAAAGGGGCAAAAGGGGCGGGGCTGGGAAAGTAAGGCAGGAGTGAGTTACTGGGATGATGATACTGACAAGGCTGGGGATCTTCTAAAAGGAGATGGATCTGTCCCCCAAGAGAGGAGAGCAGAAGCTGCCAAGGAGGGCTCATTGAATGCAAGGAGATGGCTGGAATGTTGGCTGATCCCTGGCTGATGGCCGATGCCAAGGCTGAATGGCAATGAGTGGTGAGGCTAGCACCAGTGTGAGAGTGCACCACTTGAAGGCAGGTGGTCAGACCCAGAACGGGCATGCTCAATTCATGTGTGGTAGAGCTCTAGCCTTGAGAAAGTCCAAGGACTTTGAGCTCAGGCCCTGAGCTCAAGCCCAGGACTGGCCAAAAAAAAACAACAACAAAAAAAACCTAATAACAATTTAAATTTTTGGGAACGTTTTTGTTTTCTGAGAGGAAGGAAAAGGGACAGAGAAAAAGTGATATGGGGGTTAGATTGATAGAAACACACCATAAAACATGTCTGGAGGTGCAACAGCCATAAATGTATTTGGCTTTAAAGCTATAAATGAATAGCTGGGTGCTGTGGCTCACACCTGTAATCCTAGATACTCAGGAGGCTGAAATCTGAAGACCATGGTTCAGACAGGATACAGGTGTGAAGGAAAGAAGCAAACAGGGAGGAAACTCCCAGAGTCGAGTCTGCTAATTTGCAATTCTGTTTGCTATACTACTCTTCAGCCAAAGCAAGTGACTCTGTCTTTCATCACTGACAACCTCCCCTCCCCTTCTGTCATGATTGACAGTCCTTTCTTTTTTAATACTATGCCTGACAGTACTTACATTTTTCACTTTCAGCTTCTGGAGATATATGCACACACATCTTGACAGTGCCAGAGGGTCTAGCCCCTGTCAATATCTACCTTCTGAATAGCCAATATCAGAGTTACACATGCATTTATCTGTAAGATCCCCTCAGAGGCAAAGTGTGGTACACATCAGTAATCCTGGTGCTTGGGAAGCTGAGGCAGTAAGATCATGAGTTTGGAGCTAGCCCGAGAACATGAAGACCCTGCCTGGCATGGTCATTACTAATAACATGATGGCTACAGGCAAACTGGAATGGTCATTTATAAACTTGCTTTGGTAGATACCATCAAAGCAGAGGATGCAGCTTTCTTTTAGGATAGCTGTATGCCAGGAAGATCTTTTACTCAGACTTCTCCAATCTGTCAGTGAGATCAGGCAGAAGAGTTTTCAATGATTTTCTCAATACAGAGGAACCTCAGACAAGTGCAGAAACTTTACAGTCTTTCTATACAGTAGAGTAACCTGGTAGAAGCTAATGGTAACATCTAGTGTTCGTGAGTTTTTTTATGTTGTTTGTTTTGGTTTTGTTTTGGGGTTTTTTTTGGTGGGTCATGGGGCCTGAACTCTGGGCCTGGGCATAGTCCCTGAGCGCTTCATCTCAAAGCTACCACCCTACCCCTGTCCCTGGGCTCTTCAGCTCAAGGCTACTGCCTTACCACAGGAGCCACAGCCCTTTCCCAGTTTTCTAGTGATTAAATGAAGGTAAGAGTCTCAGTTTCTTTAGTGCCTGGACTGGCTTTGAACCGTGATCCTAAGATCTTAGCCTCCAGAGTAGCAAGGATTACATGCGTGAGTCACCTGCCCGGCTGCGGTTTTTGTTGTTGTTTTGGGGTTTCTTTTTTTTTTTGGGCCAATCCTGGGTTTTGAACTCAGAGCCTGGGCAGTGTCCTTGGGCTTGCTCAAGGCAAGCGTTCTACCACTTGAGCCACAGCACCACTTCTGGCTTTTTTCTGTGTATATAGAATCAAACCCAGGGCTTCATGGATACTAGGCAAGCACTCTATACCCCTAGGCCATGCTCCCCAGCCCAGCGTCTAGTTCTTATCTAAAATCATGCAATATATTGTTGGTCCAAAACATGCAAAACAGGCTGATAAATGAATGAGCACTAAATCAATCTTCCTCCCCAAGTCAGCTATACGCAGAGAACCTCCTGATTCTGCTACTTGGACCATCTTGATTCCATGCTCCGTCTCATCCCATGCCCATCTGTGCGTGGGTACTACATCACACTCCCAGGCCCTGAGTACTGTTTCCTCATGATGACCACATTAAAGACAAACAAGGAACGAGAGATAATACCTAAAGAAGAGTGGCTAAATGAGTTCCAGACTTACTTGTCATTTTTAATATGCTCATAAAGGCGCTTAAACTGGCGGACCTGGAAGGACAGGATTCCCAGCAGTACCACAACCATGAGTAAAAATGGATAAATCCGCCGGTGGACTAAGTTTTGCATTTCTGCAGTAACACCTGGAAAACCAAGAATGGAAGATTTTAAGTATTATATTGACATGGTTTGGATTCTATGTCTTGTGATTCTCAAGAATTCAAGAATTTCTGCCCAGTGGAGGTGCCTCATACCTGTAATCCTAGCTAGTCAGGAGACTGAAGAATGCAATTTCAAAGCCAGCCAAGGCAGGAAAGTCTGAAACTCCAATTAACCACCAAAAAGCCCAAAGTGGACCTCTGGTTCAAGGACTAGCCTTAACATCACCAAGGCCTTGAGTTCAAGCTGCAGTTCTCAACAGTGAAAGACAGTTTCAACAAGTTCTATCTCTAAGAAACTGACCTTTATTGAAGGGTAGGCTGGGGGAGAGATTGGTTGTGGAGTTTGAACTCAGAGCTGGGCTCTTTTGCTCAAAGTCAGCACTTTCTCATTTGGAGCCACATCTCCACTTTCGGTTTTCTGGTGGTTAACTGTAGATGAGTCTCAAGGCCTTTCCTGCCCAGGCTGGCTTTGAATAGAGGTCCTCAGATCTCAGCCTCCTGAGTAGGTAGGATTACAGGCAAGTCACCGAGCCTGGCTGAACCTGACCTCTGTGTGCTTCTATGAGATACTCAAGAGAACCAGAAAAATTCCTTTACTATTCTTTCCCCTTTGTATAAAGTCTTTCCAACAGAGCTCATAATGAAATTTCTAATGATGCAAAAATGAAAAAGTTGGGGCTATGAGTTTGGCCTAGTGGCAGGGTGCTTGCCTAGCATGCACAAAGCCCTGGGTTCAATTCCTTGGTACCACATACACAGAACAAGTTCAAGTTGTGAGTGCTAGTCTTGAGGACAGTACTCAGACTCTGAGTTCAAGCCCCAGGACTGGCAGAAGGAAAGAAGGGAAGGAGAAGGAAAGGAGGAGGAGAAGGAAGAAGAAGAGGAGGAGGAGGAGGGGAGGGGAGAGGGGAAATAATTTTAGGTCTGAAAACCTAAAAAGTAATTCTTAACTCTCTATCATCAATGTGCAGAATATCACTAATATACATTAGTGATCACAAGATAAAAAGTATAGAATATTAAAAAGATTCTTATAATTATAACAGTTTACTAGAACATAAAACAAATACCTTTATTTAAAATGAAGATTAATTTTAATGAAGTGGTTCGTCAGTTAAGTAATAAATAATATTGCACTGTATTTTAATATGATGTGTATAATACTTGGTGGTGACAATTCGAATCAAATGAAAACCTGATGTTTTGATTCACAAAGAACCAGAAAACACTGTCACCGTAACCCCTGTACTCCAGCAGACTGAAGGACACAGCACCTGTTTTTGCTTATTACAAAGTCACTTAAGCTTGCTTGCTGCCTCACCAGGGTATATTGCTGAGAAAGAAGCGGCTGCTGACGCTGCAACCTGTGGTGGCCCTCAAGACTTCTATGGGGTTGTAGAAAATCTATTTCTTGACCTGAAAAATTTACATGCCACATTAAAGTTTGCTGTCTAAGTCTGTCCTGTCTTGTGGTTAGATGACAGAGAAAAGACATTTCTTGGAAGAGAATAAGACGAATGAGCCGGGTGCTGGTGGCTCACACCTGTAATCCTCAGGAGGCTAAGATCTGAGGATCGAGGTTCAAAGCCAGTTTATGAGACTCTTAGCTCCAATGAGCCACCAGAAAACCAGAAGTGGAGCCGTGGCTCAAAGTGGTAGAGTGGTAGCCTAGCGCAAAAGAACTCAAGGACAGTGCCCAGGCGCTGAGTTCATGCCCCATAACAAAAAAAAAATAAATGGAAGTATGAAGAGTGAGAAGCATGGGAGAAGTATGTTGCAGTAAAGGTCATTTGGTATGTCTAACAGTGCAACACGGAGTAAGACATCGAATTAGGTAAAATTGGAGCCAAGGTTAAAGCAAGAAGAGAAGCCATGACCTATGCCAATGACCTAGGCCATAGAAGAACAAATGGAAATACTTTTCACCAAGAACATAGTTTGTCTGAAAGGCCATCAAGGGCACACTGTGATCAGTAAGCTAGTGGGGTAAGTTCAAGGCTGGAAGACTAGACAAGAGATCACCCATGGTAAGGCGAGAAAAAAGCCAGGGCAAAACTACCAGAGACTTGGCATGCCTGTGGTGAGATCAATGGAACTACTAAAACCTTCTAGTTTTCTCATTTAGGCAATTTGTAGTTTGTTTTAGTTCTCTGTCCTGGGGGCTTGAACTTTGGGTCTGGGCAATGCCCCTGACCCCTCCCTGTGCTCAAGGCTAGCACTCTACCCCTTGATCCACACACCACTTTTGGCTTCTGGCCTTTTCTGTGTAGTGGTACTAAGGAATCGAATCCAGGGGTTTCCTGCATGCTAGGCAAGCACTCTACCACATAGACAATACTGCAGTTCTTGAGCGAGAGAAATCGGGAAGAGAAAAACACCTATGAAGTTATTAACTATGCTAGGTTTAATGTCAGGACCAATGAGTAAGACACTTGGAGTAACTGATGTCACAAATTAAGTCTCTACTATTTGGTTTTTCCCTTTCGCTGACATATCTTAAAAATTAAATATAACGGTATTTTAGGGGCTGGGACTTTGGCCTAGTGGTAGAGTGCTTGCCTAGCATGCATGACGACCCAGGTTTGATTCCTCAGTACCACATATATAGAAAAAGCTGGAAATGGTGCTGTGGCTCAAGTTACAGAGCTCTAGCCTTGAGAAAGCCCAAGGACAATGCTCAGGCCCTGAGTTCAAGTCCCAGGATTGGCGCCCCAAAAAAAAGTAAGTTCATGTGATCACTGAACTAATAAGGAGAAAACTTGAAGACAAGCTAATTCTGCCTATTGTAAGGAATAGTGTAAATGTTATTACCTTCTCACCTACCTAAAGAGCTTTAAGAGCCTTCTAATCTTACCCTGTGTGGTCAAATCTAAGGAAGTTATTTTGAAGCTATGGTTACTGTCTATTAAGAAAACAAAGTATCTGGAGTCCGAGAACCATTGTTCTGATGATGTGACAAGGATGTCATGATGTTAATAAAGGCTCTCTCTTTCAAAGATTTGCAACCAGCATTACCTACCTAGTAGAGGAACAACGCCAGAAGCAATGACATAAGGTACACAGAGGGAAAGCAAGAGCACAGAGATCACCGGAGCTGCCAGTTTACGAATGATATAGTGAAGGTCAATGTTCCGGATGCCGTTTGCATAGACCTGAAACAGTGAAAACAAGCATACAACTTGTTTGGTAAACACGTCATTTGAAATATGATGTAAAAATCAATGTTAATAAATTCTTTTAAAAAAACACCAAGGATACAAAATCTTCATGTTCCTATAGCAACCTACTGAATCAAAGCCACAGAGAACTAAATCTATCAACCCAGAAGGATTTCAAACTGGTTATTTTTCCCAAATCAGGCAAATTCTAAGACATAAACTTAAGCTGGATGTGGTAGGGCATACCTGTTATCCCAGAGAGGCAGAGATTGGGAGAATGGTAGTTTAAGGCCAGCCTGAGCAAAGTTTAGCCAGATCTTATGTTAAAAAACAAACCCGAAGTGTGATTATGCCTGTAATACCAACTACATGAAGAAAAAAAAAAGAAAAGAAACATAGGAGGATCACAGTTCAGGCTAGCTGGGCAAAAAAGTACAACATCCAAGTAGCTCTGTGGCTCAAGTGATAGAGTACTCACAAAGAAGCTCAGGACTAAGCCCTGAGTTCAAGTCCTATAATGGACAAAAACAACAACAACAAAAAAAACACCCAATAAAACTTAAAACTGGTTTTACACACAAATGTGTTTTTTTTTTTTTTTAAGTAGTAATTCCCCAAAAGACTTCATATTGTTTTTTTATTTCTTCTACTGCTGCTGACTGAACTCAGTGCCTGGTCTTTCCTAGGAAGACTGTACTTACACCATTTGAGCCAGGCCTACTGCCCTTTTTCACCTGTCAGCTTTGGCTGTAATTCTGTTTCCCCAGTCTACTGAGGATAACAGGCCTATACCACCACACCTAGCCATCAGTTGATATGGGGTCTCCTACTCTTTGCTAGATCTAACCTTGAAGCACCATCTTCTGGTCTCTGCTTCCAAGTAGCTAGGATTACAAGCTTGAGCCACCATGCCTGGCATTTCAGTTAAGTGATTAAACACAACAACAATAATAATGTAATAATCTGAATTAGCTTTATATTTTACAATACCAAATAACACTGCACAATAGTTTAAGCCTTAAAACACCTTCACAAATACTTTGTGTATGAATGATTTGTGTATGATTTGTGTATGATTTTATTTATTATTATTATTCTTTTGGTGGTCATGGGACTTGACCTCTGGGCCTGGGTGCTGTCCCTGAGCTCTTCAGCTCAAGGCTACTGCTTTACCACTTGAGCCATAGCACCACTTCTGGATTTCTGGTAGTCAATTGGAGAAAAGAGTCTCACCAACTTTAGTGCCCAGACTGGCTTTCAACCATGATCCTCAGATCATAGCCTCCCGAGTAGCTAGAATTATAAGTGTGAGCCATTGGCACCGGGCTGATTTTTTTTTTTTCTTTTTGCCAGTCCTGGAGCTTGAACTCAGGGCCTGAACACTGCACTGTCCTTGGACTTTCCTCAAGGCTAGTGCTCTACCACTTGAGCTACAGCACCACTTCCGGCTTTTCTATGTATGTGGTATAGAGGAATCGAACCAGGTCTTCATGCGTGCTTAGCCAGCACTCTTCCGCTAGGCCAAACCCTCGGCCCAGAATGTTTTTAATTCCATGCTTTTTATCTGAGCATGATAGAAAAAAAGATATAAACAGGGGAAATGTGCTTCTGAAAAGCTTTTATCTTAGTTAACAAGTCAAAGTTATTTTCAAAAAGGCTCAGCACAGAAGAATTCTACAGTGAATATTAAAGTTCCCCACCACTTCTAGAATATTTCCATATTATCTTAGAAAATATTACTAGCTAGACCTGCAGAGGACAGAAAAGATGCATGAGGAAAAACCAGAAAGGGAAAAATCACAGTGGGTATTGAGATCAAATGGAAAAGCACCAATCTCTCTTCCTTCCCTTCTCAGAGCACAAGAAGATGTGGGACTCAACCCTATGGCCCTGGGATTTAAGTACAAACAGGCTGAAGACCTCAAAGGCACACTTCTATAATTAACAAAAGTATTACTTAAGGGGGTCTCTCCATCCCTCATGAACAGCTGAAAATAACGTGCTGTGTGTGGACAACTGCAACTCCTACTCCTCCCCACCCCAGGAGCAGACTTTTATCACCTTTGCTAGGACTGATGAAATTTTATCTGGAGTAGACTAGCTTACATACCTATCCTCAATGAGTAAGATGCCATGAACATTGACTTGTCTCATTCTTAGTAACCTTCAAAGAGTCAATACTTTGAAGATAAATGCAAATACACAGCGACTCACCAGCCCTACCTGAACTGCTAAGAACCAAAACCTTAAGGTGGAGGCACTATTATGTCTGATTTTCTTGTGCACACTGGGTTGAGCTGGGTGAAGCTTAGACATGTTACACCTTATTCATCTCACTGACCTAAGATGAGTAATCCTTAAGTATACTTTCTAGACAATTAAAGCTTAAAGAAGTAAAAGCCAAAAAAAAAGGGGGGGGGAGGGGGGCAGTCTTGGTGTTTGAACTCAGGGCCTGGGCACTGTTTCTGAGCTTCTTTGCTCAAGAATAGCACTCTACCACTTGAGCCACAATGCCACTTCTGGCACTTTCTGTGTATGTGGCACTGAGGAGTTGAACCCAGGGCTTCATGCACGCTAAGCAAGCAGTTTATCACTAGGCCACATTCCTAGCCCAAGCCAAAATATCTTATATCACCTGTTTTGCATAGAACCCTTCCATGTGGCTCAAACTGGCGGAGCACTAGCCTTGAGCAAAATTGCTCAGGAACAATGCCCAGGAACAATGCTCAGGAACAATCCCCACAACTGACAAAAAAGAGGAAAACAGTAATCTCCTAAGAAAAGAGCTGGGAGGGGAAAAACTGGGGGAGAATAACACAGGCAACGTCACTGTTCAAAAGGAAATGCATTCATTACCTGACTTATGTGTCTATAGCCCCTTTGTATAGCACATCCCCAAATACAAAATTTTAAAAATAAAACTCAGGGCAGGAGTTTAGCCTAGCATGCATGAAGACTTGGATTCAATTCCTGGGTACCATATATACAGAAAAGGCCAGGCGTGGTGCTGTGGCTCAAGTGATAGAGCTTTGATTGAAAGTTCAAGGTGAGTGCTCGGGCTCTGAGTTAAAGCCCCAGGTTGGCAATAAATAAATAAAATAAATAAGTAAATGTGGAAACAGGAAAACTAAAAATTCTACCAGCCAAACAAGCATGAACAATGTGTATTTCTCTGAAAACTCATGACTTACCTGCTCAATGACAGTTTTTAACCACCACTGAGGTCCCATCAGGGTGATGGCTGCGATGATTTTGGCGTGCAGGACTCCCAGTGCCCAGTCCTAGGGTAATGAACAACATTCTCATCTGTTTGTGCTTTTTCACCAATTCAGGACAGCTGACTTTCTTACACTATTTTACTTGAAAACAGAAGTTTTACATGACCGGTAACCATTTTATAGACGATCAATACAAAACACCTTAAGTTCAAACCCGTCAAAACCTCTTAGTGTAATCTTTTGGAAATCTACATTTCCCCACAGTAATTAGAAAAACTGTGGATATTAAAAGAGAAAAATCTGTAAGTAAAATAAGCTCTAGTTTTATCATTTTTAATCAGTCATGGGGCTTGAACTCGGGAGTCTATGTATTATGTGTATTATCCTGAGTTTTTGGGATCAAGGCTGGCACTCAACTGTTGAGCCACAACTCCATCTTTTTTTTCTTTTTGCCAGTCCTGGGACTTGAACTCTGCCTGAGCACTGTCCTTGGGCTTTCTCAAGGCTAGAGCGCTACCACTTGAGCCACAGCACCACTTCCAGCTTTTCTATGTATGTGGTACCAAGGAATTGAACCCAGGACTTCGTGCATGCTAGGCAAGCACTTTAACCACTAGGCCACACTCCTGGCCCCTCCGGCTTCTTTAGTGATTTATTCAAGATTAAGAGTTTCATGGACTTTCCTGCCCAGGTTGGCTTCAAACTGTGATCCCCAGATCTCAGCCTTTTGATTAGCTAGGATTAAAGGAGCGAAGCCACTGGTATCTGCCCCCACCTCCCCGCCTCTCATTCAACAAGATACAGCATTCACTAGCTGTGCATGGGTGAGAAAAGGCTTCTTATAAATTTTCAGCTGTGCCTTCTACCTAAGCCTCCTGATTGCTGGGATCACTGGTGGGCACCAGCACACTAGGTCTTGTGTTTATTATTCGTTCTAGTAAGAAAGAAGAAACTAGGGCCGGGAGTTTGGCCTAGTGGTAGTGTGCTTGCCTAGCATGCACGAAGACCCGGGTTCAATTCTTCAGTACCACATACATAGAAAAAAAAGCCAGAGTGGTGCTGAGGCTCAAGTGGTAGAGCTCTAGCCTTGAGAAAGTCCAAGGACAGTGCTCAGGCCCTGAGCTCAAGCCCAGGACTGGCAAAAAAAAAAAAAAAGACACTGCATGAGCAAGTTCAGGCTTCTCATCATTAGGAAAGGCTTACTATAGGTTTTTAGCTTGTGTTGGGAATTTGAGGAGGGATTTATGAATACAGTGCTTTGCTCTGTATCAGACGCATTAAAATCAGAGTAATCTAGAACTGTTACCTTAATAAGAGTTTCTGTAGAAAAGAAACAGAATGAGGCTAAAACCTGAACTAATGCTGAATCAGCAGCCTGTCATATCAGTAGAAAAAAGACAATGTTTCTGGGGTAACCCTGTTTGTTTCTTGATCTATCAGGGTCATTGAAGTTCACAATCCTGATCTTCCATGAAACTTTATCTAACAGCTCCAGGTAGGGCTGGTAACAGCAAGACTGGACACTAGACAGCATTAGAAGGCATATAATGTCCTTCTTCCTTCTCATACGAGGATATGAGACTATCAGGTACTTCCCTTTGAGACTATCAGGTATTCTGTAAAGTTACAGGTTTGTCATCATGTAAAGAACCATCTGTCTATTGTATTGGTATCAAAACATGTCCCCAAATTCTTCTCCAATCAAAAACCAGATATGCATTTCCTTGAGTCTGAGCCAAACTTTGTGACTTCCTGTAAGAATATCATGATGTAGCCAAAAGTGATATGGTAAGCTGGCACTAGTGGCTCACACCTGTAATCCTAGCTTCTCAGGAGGCTGAGATCAGAAGATCACAGTTCAAACCCAGACAGGGCAGTAAAGTCCACAGGACTCTTTTATCTCCCAATAACGCCCAGCCCCCCCACACACAGACATACAGGTCAGAAGTTTTACTGTGCCTGAAGTAGTAGAGTCCTTAAAGCTAAGGGACAGTGTCAGTCCCTAAATTCAAGTCCCAACATCAGTGCGCAGGCCGCGCGCGCGCGCACGCACGCACGCACGCACGCGCGCGCGCACACACACACACACACACAGACTCAAGTCAAAGTAAAAAAGAACAAGACACTTTACCAAAATTGAAGACTAATATGCATTTGAATCATACTTAAATATAGAATAAACCTAGTATTGTAACCTTTAATGTGAACCTGTAACTTTTTTATTTTGTTTCTGTGGCTTTAGGCTTTGCATTCGGAAACTTGAACTTGCTAGGCAGAAAAACTACCACAAAGCCATGCCCTAGTCCTTTATGCTTTATTTTTCATATAGGGTTTTCCCATTTATGCAAGGGCTTGCCTGGATGGTGATCCTCCTATTAACAATTTCCATGTAGCTGGGAAGACAGGCACCATGTTCAGCTTCTTACTGGGTGAGACAAGCGTCTCATAAACTTCTTGCCTACAGTTACCACTCAAACCATGATCCTCCTGATTTCCACGGCCTATGTAGCTATGATTATAGATGTAGGCCACTATATCCAGTGACCTACAACTCTTAAAAGCTGAAGATTAGCTAGTTTTCATGCCAGTGGCTCAGGACTGTGATCCTAGCTACTTTGGAGACAGATCTGAGGACTGCTGTTCCTAAGCCAGCCAGGATAGGAAAAGTGCAAGACTCCTATCTTCAATGAACCACCAAAAAGCCAGAACTGAAGAACACTAGCATTAAGCAAAAGGGCTTGGAGAATGCATCCAGATACTGAGTTCAAGCCCCAGAAACAGGACAGACGGACAGACACACACACACCTCTCTCTCCTTCGCCCCCCCCCCAGCCCCTCTCTCTCCTTTCAAGGATTCCTCAACCACAAAATCACTTGAAATAAATGAGAATATTTTTTATTCCAAATATCTAACACACACTCACATCCTGAAGCAAAGAGATGCACTTACCTGCCATGGATAAAAAAGAGGAGTCTGATCCAAAGGAACCCTCAGGGGAGCAACAATAACCAGCTCAAACAGGAGCCCCAAAAGGAGTGGGACAACTCCAGCCAGCAGTACTGCGACTATTAAGGTCTTCATTATCTATCAGGAAGCAAAGGACCACATCACTGAATTATCTCCTTGACTCACACTATCTACTTCCAGTCTTATTTTTCCCTTTGATCTGGTGCCTATTATGCAACTCTATTAATCTGAAGTAACTTGCCACAGGTTCTACTTATACACATTTTCATGTTATGTGTTTAACCATATGACCTCAAATGAAATGAAAACCTGAAATTACGAGGCACTGTCATTAAACAGGGATTATACAGAAAATTCATTTTTCCTACATGCTATTGGCCAGGTGCTATGCTATTTCCTCCCAGCTTCATTCTCAGTACTAAGCTTTTGTTTGCCAAAGAAAAGGCCAGGTGCCAGTGGCTCATTCCTATAATCCTACCTACTCAAGAGGCCGAGATCTGAGGATCACAGCTCTATGCTAGGTCATACATGAGGCTAATATTTCCAATTAGCCACCAGAAAACTGAAAGTGGAACTGTGACTCAAACTGGTAGAGCACTAGCCTTGAGTGAAAGAGCTCAAGGACAATGTCTACGCTAGAGCTTAGAGTTCAAGCCCCAGACTGATACAAAATAGGAAAGAAGGAAGGGGGGGAGAAGGGGGGGAAAAGGGGAGGGAGGAAGGGGGGAAGGGGAGGGAGGAAGGGGAGGAGAGGGGTGGGAGGGAAGAAAGATAGGGAGGGAGGGGGAGAGAAAGGAGAAGAGAGGAGAGGGAAGGGAAAGAAGGGAGGGGAGGGAAGTAATGGAAGGAGAGGAAGGGAGGGGGACAGGAGGAGGAGGGGAGAGGAAGGAAGAGGAAACGAGGGGAGGGAAAGTAAAAGAATAAGGATTTGATTTTTTCTTCTGATTTAACAGGCTTAGCTGTGAACCCTGAGATGAACTGGTATAGGAAAGGGCTCTAATCTTATTAATGTAATTGATCACAATGATCCACCTGTCTTCCTTTAGAACAGTTTGTGGTCCAAGAGAACATACTATGATAAAAAATGTTCTGTATCTATCCAATACAATAGCCATGTGGCCACATAGGCAATGTATTTGACAGTGTAGCACTAGAAATTGGACCACATAGAAAAATGAGAAAAGTGACACAAAATGAAATGGCAACTACAAAATCCTGACAATGAAATCAGTCTTCAAAGTAGTCATGGGCCAGGCAAGGTAGCTCACATCTATAATCACAGCTACTTGGGAGATGGAGATCATGGGTCCAGGTCAGCCTGGGCAAAAAAGTTATCAACATGTCATCTCACGGAATAGCCAAGGTGTGATGGTACATACTTGTAATCCCAGGTATTTGGGGGATATTTGTAGGAAAACTGAAATCCCAGGGCAGGCAAAAACACAAGGCCTATCAAAAATCAAAGCAGGGGCCGGGAGTTTGGACTAGTGGTAGAGTGCTTGCCTAGCACGCACAAAGACCAGGGTTCGAATCCTGGGTACCACATATATATAGAAAAGCCGAAAGTGGTGCTGAGACTCAAGTGGTAGAGCTCTAGCCTTGAGAAAGCCCAAGCACAGTGCTCAGGCCTTGAGCTCAAGCCCAGGACTGGGGTGGGGGTGGAGGCAAGCAAAGCAAACCAAAAGGGGCTGAAAGTGTTAACAGTGCCTGCCTAGCAAGCCTAGAGGCCGTGAGTTCAAACCCAAAATACAGCCCCCAAAATATTAACCTAGGATTTTGATAACCTCTATTTAAGTTACCCTCAGTAAGTACAGTGTTTCAACAGAAGATCAAACATGTTTTATGTGTTCATGGTAAATTGTGATGATACATTAGAATATCAAATGAAAACCAGACTTAGCTGATGTTTACATTTTAAATAGTTAAATGTCTCATTTTAGGGATTAAATAGCATTTAAACCCCTCTGCTCCTAAAATACAACAAATTCCCTTTAAAAATGGATTTTATTAATATTTATTATATGTTAAGTGGAAATATGAAGTTTTCTGGTTTGACCAATACAAATTGTACATTTTTACTAAATTATTACAAGATACCATATAACTTATAGTTACTATACAATGTTTGCAACAACTAGAAAAGTTCATTGCTATTATAAAACCTACCATGAGGGACCACTCTTTAACCTTCTGGAAGATCACTCTGCGGCCCTGGGGCATCCATGCCACCAGCACTGTCACGGCCCTTATGGTTAGCCAACAAACATAGAGACCACAAGCAGCTGTGTAGAGCTCATGGATTTTGGCAGTCCCCGTCCAAAATGACATTAACCAACGGCCAGCAAATACTGAAAATAGAAAGGCTGACAAATGAGACATGTGGCTAGGTAGAGATATCTGTCATCTGGATATCTAATTAGTACTTTTACATTACAAAAAGAGAATGAAGGGGCCGGGAGTTTGGCTTAGTGGTAGAGTGCTTGCCTAGCATGCACGAAGACCCGGGTTCGATTCCTTGGTGCCACATACTTAGAAAAAGCCGTAAGTGATGCTGAGGCACAAGTGGTAGAGCTCTAGCCTTGAGAATAATCCAAGGACAGTGCTCAGGCCCTGAGCTTAAGACCAGGACTGGCAAAAAAAAAAAAAAAAAAAGAAAAGAAAGAAAGGAAGAAAAAGAGAATGAAAAATATACGATTATTTGACTAAAGCACGATCAAAACAAGTCAATGGGACCTAACTCCTTCAGGGTAGGTATCTTAATGTACCAGGCCATTATGTGTTCTTATTCTCTTAAAAACGCTTCAGGGGATTGTTTCCAATACCAATTAAAATTATTATGCATGTAATAAAGAGAATTTCTTTTTTATTTGTAGTATCAATATTTAAACAGAAACATTACTAATTTAGAATAACTTTCTTCCAAATGATTCCTTTATTACAGAAAACTGAGTGTACTTTAACAATGTTAAGCACCATGACAGTAGCATTTTAAAGCCTAACAATCAAAGAATGCCACATAAACTTACTCAGAAAAAAATTAAGACCACCTGTGCATACTTCAATGAAAAACACAAATTCTACAGCGTACAATTACATAGGCAAGATCATTTAATTTAGTAACTTTATAATATTTCTTCTCAATAATGCTTAGAAGAACAAGACAACTCCCTAGAGGTTTTGGTGGTGGCAGCAGTAGTGGCAATGGGAAGACTGGATTTCTTCTTTGTTTGGGTTTTGTTGTTGTTTTTGCTATGTACTGGCATCTTATAATATGGTGATGCTATTTTGGAATACCTGAAGGAACGAAACTAGCTCTCAACAGTCAGTCTTACAAACCACTTTGAACAGTTGCCAAACCAAAAAATAGCTTTGGTGTACAACTTCTTTTAAGGATAAGCCAGGCTCCGTGGCTCACGCCTGTAATCCTAGCTACTCAGGAGGCTGATATCTGAGGATTGAGGTTCAAAGCCAGCCCAGGCACTCAACTCTGTGAGACTCCCAATTAAGCACTAGAAAATCAGAAGTGGAGCTATGGCTAAAAATGATAAGAGTGTTTTGAACAGAAAAGTTCATGGACAATGTCTAGACCCTGAGGTCAAGCCCCACAACCACAACCAACAAAAATAATAATGGCAGAGTGCTTGCCTAGCATGCACAAAGACCCAGGTTCGATTCCTCAGTACCATATACATAGAAAAAGCCCAAAGTGGTGCTAGACGTTTATAGTTGAAAGCTAGGTAATCATACCTGGCAAAGTAAGGCAGATGAGGCTGGCAATCAGTAATGTTATGCACATGAAGACAATCAACAGAAATATCTGCAAGGCAAAATATAAAGACATGGAGTTCACATGTTCTCAATGTAATTAATAACAGTCCTTAAAGAAGAAACACAATTCTCTTATTAAAAAGAAACAGTCATGCAACAGTTGCTCAGGCCTGTTCATGCCTGTAATCCTAGCTATTTAGGGGGCTAAGACTAGTAGACTGTGGTTCAAAGCCAGCCTGGACAGGTAAGTCTGTGAGACTCTTACCTCCAACTAACCACCGAAATATCCAAAAGTAGAGCTGTAATTCCAGTGGCAGTGCACCATCCTTAAAAAAGCTAGAGACAGTTCTCAGGCCCCCGAGTTCAAACCCCAGAATCAGCAAAACGGAAAGGAGGGAAATAGGGGAGGGAGGGAAGAAAGAAGGCAAGAAGGGAGGGAAGGCCATTGTTGCCCTCATGGTAGTACACTTCTGCAATCTCAATACTCCAGAGACAAAGGCAAGCCGACTGGGGCTCAAATGCAGGGAGCTACTATCTTCAAAACCAAAACAGAAAGACTAGGAGGGGAAAAAAGACAAAAGGAAGAAGGAAGGATTGTTTCTATTTGTATTTCTCCAGTCCCTTCAATTGCACATAAAAAGAATCTCTAAAAAGGCCAGGAGTGTGGCCTAGTGGTAGAATGCCCACGAAACCCTGGGCTCAAATACCACATGCACAGAAAAAAGCCAAAGTGGTGCTGTGGCTCAAGTGGTAGAGTGCTAGCCTTGTAAAAGCCCAAGAATAGTGCCCAGGCCCTGAGTTCAAGCCAGGACTGGCAAGAAAAAGGAAGAGGGAAGAGGGAAGAGGGAAAAGGGAAAAGGGAAGAGGGAAGAAGGAGGAGGGCGGAGGGAGGAGGGAAGAAAAGGGAGGGGGGAAGGGAAGGGGGAGGGGGAGGGAGGAGGGGAGGAGCAGGAGGACGAGAAGAAAAATTGTAAGGTAGGCTAAGTGTCTCATGCCTATAATCCTACTCTGGTGGCTGAGGTGGAGGATGGAGGTTCAAAGCCAGCCTGGGTACAAAAGACTGAGACTCTTCAACTAATCACTAGGAAATGGGAAGGGGTGCTGTGGCTCAAGGGGCAGGGCATAGGGCAGTAGCCTTGAGCTGCAGAGCTCAGGGACAATGCCCTGGGGCCCAGGGGTAGGGTGGTAGCCTTGAGCTGAAGAGCTCGAGGACAGTGCCCAGGTCCAAAGTTCAAGTGTCCTGGTATATTCTCCAGGCTAGCCTTCAACTCTAGGTTCAAGTGATCTTCCTATCTTGGCCTCCCTGGATCAAGAGGCATACCACCATATCTGGGAAAAGGAAATTTTATTTTGCTTTGTTTGCTAGTCCTGGGGCTTGATGAATCAAACCTAGGGCTTCATGCATGTTAGGAAATTTTCTTTTACATAAATATCTATAAATTAGACCAAAAGAAAAATGAATGTCCATTTTCATATCATCTGATACATGAACAAGTAACAAACCCTAAACAAATATTAGATCTTTAAAAATTCACCTTTTATTTTTTTCTTTATTCTTTAAAAAAAAAAATCTTAGTTGGGCACCAGTGGCTCACACCTGTAATCCTAGCTACTCAGGAGACTGAGATGTGAGGATTGCAGTTCAAAGCCAGCCTGGGCACAAAAGTCTTTGAGATTCTCTTATCCCCGATTAACCAGAAAACCAAAATAGGATTAACCAGAAAACCGAAATAGGATTAACCAGAAAACCGAAATAGGAGTTGTGGCTCAAGTGGTAGAGCCACTTGAACTGGGCCTAGAGCGTAAGAGTTCAGGCCCAGGCCCACAGTTCAAGCCCCACGACCAACCCCTGCCCCCCCAAAAAAATCTTGAAATGATTGCACAAAGGAATTACCACTGTTCAACCAATCAGTTTATAAGTACAATGCCTCTTGAGCAATGTTACCCTTTCCATCATTCTCCCCACAGTGTTCACCTTTTTAAAATCAAGTATCCACTTAGAATGCTCTGTGATGATAAAATACTACTATGTCTAGTATTTTACTGTCCAACACAGTAGTCGCTAACCATGTGGTTATCATGAATAAGAAATGGGGAGTTTTTATTTCATTTCATTTTAAACTAACCAGAAATAACCACATGTAGCTAGCAGCTTCTATTCTGAGAGTGAATATAAAAGAATGAAGCTGGCACCAAGCTACTAAGAAGACCGAGATCTGAAAATGTGGTTAAAATCTAGTTCGGGTAGGAAAGTCCTTGAGACTCTTATCTAATTAACCACCAAAAACCTGGAAGTGGAGACATGGCTCAAGTTGTAAAGTCATGACCAAAAGAGTTCAAGGCACTGAATTTAAGTCCCAGTAATGAGGGAGAGGGGAAGTGTCAATAGGATAACATCCCTTTGCATATCAAGGAAGGGAGGGAGGGAGGGAGGAAGGGAGGGAAGGGAGGGAAGGGAGGAAAGGGAAGAGGGAAAGAAGCAGGAAGCACCATAAGGGACTGACTAGTGTGCAAGATGTTCAAGGCCCTTCACTCTGACCCTTAACTCTCCGAGCCTCATCTTTCACTGCTCCCCTTGTATATACTCCACTCTCTATGAATCTGTCGGTGCAAGCCTGACAGTTCCAACACTCATGTTCCTCCCCATATATGCTGCATCATAAAGGTAATGAGATGTGAGTTTTCATCAAGAAGTTTAAGACAGTTATACAACACTAATAATGAAAGCCATCAATTCTCAAGAAATGGTAGGAAAACAGTTCCTGGATCCGTCTGTATACTACTTACCCTGAGTGGAAAATTTAAAGGCCTGCGGTAAGGCTGAAAGCCGACAGGACCGCCCTGCTGGAGTATGGCTTGGTGGGCTGCATGCAAGCCTTCCCCAACCACAGGAATAGCATTATTTCGAGCATGCTGGTTATTGTTAACATGCTGGTTTGCACTGTTCTCATTTTCTTCCTGGTCTCCTAATAAATAGGAATGAAGATCCCTGTGCAAAAAAATTACATTAATGGAAAGTGTCACTTCAGGTCAGAATAAAAATGACAGACACAAGATTTAGCTTCTTCCTAGAAACGTTTGGAGCAACAGACAGAGGAAAGCAAAAAGACACTTCTACCAGAAAAGATATAAAATACTGTCTCAAAGTAGAGCAATAAAAATAAGAGCATGGGGGGTCAGGAGTTTGGCCTACTGGTAGAGTGCTGGCCTAGCATGCACGAACATCTAGGTTTGATTCTTTAGTACCACATACATAGAAAAAGCCTGAGTCAAGTGACAGGGTGCTATCCTTGAATAAAAGAAGCTCAAGAACAGAGCCCAGGCCCTGAGTTCAAGTTCCAGCACTGGCAAAAAAAAAAAAAAGACCAACAAGAACCAGTTTAACAGAGGGGGCAGCCATGGAAGACATGAAGGACTCAATATGCACGGTGGCAAGTTCAGAGGGAGAGCTCCTGGGAAGTGTGATGGGTACAAGAGGAAGGACAATATGGCTATCCACACCCTTGTGGCCCTGTACTTCCTGGCTGAGGTAGAAGAGAAGTACCTATAGGTTCCGTTTTTAGAAGCTTTGTGGACTGATTTGGGGTGGGGGGGTAAGTCATAGGGCTTGAACTCAACCTGGGTGCAGTTCCTGAGCTCTTCAGCTCAAGGCCTCTGCCCTATCCTTGGGCCAAGCCCCACTTCCCATTTTCAGTTAATTAGAAATAAGAGTCTTAGGTCCTTTTGCGCCTGGGCTGGCTTTGAAGCCGATCCTCAGATCTCAGCCTCCTCAGCAGCTAGGATTACAGGCTAGAAATAGCTTTGTGGGCTGATTTTTAATTGCAGTTTAAAAGTGAATTAATCTTAAGAGAAATCTTAGCTGGGCACAATAAAAAGAATATTTCAGTATCTCAGGGTTCTACATGTTATCTGTAAAATGTGACCATTAAAAAAAAAATCACAACAAAAATAAAATGTGGCTTTGTACCACGTGTCTTTTATTAAGACATTTCTCACAGAGAATAACAGTCAAGAGTCACTGTCACAATAGAAATGTTAGCAACCAGTCATGGTTCTCACAAACTTCAAAAGACTCTATAATGCTCATATTATCCAGTCTCTCTAGTTTGCTGGGTAAAAGGGGGTCTGCTAAATGGTAAATTCTGACAAAACCTGGGAAACGCCTTTTCTGTTTAAATAACAATGCATTTGGTTTAACTGGGAATGAAAGTGAAAATTGGAATCAAGGTGGAGAAGTTGGAGTGCATGTAGAAAGGCTCACAGATCTCAGTTCAGATCCCCAGTACAGCATTGGGGGGGGGTCGGGGGAAGAGGGGTACCAGGGTTAAGGCCTCACACTCAGTTTGCTAGGCTGACTCTCTACCACTTGAGTCATACCTCTAGCCCTATTTTTTGCTGATTATTTTGAAGATGCGAGTTAAGGAGTTTTCCTTAATTCTCCAGATTTTAGTCCCCTAGTTATGTGATTACAGGTATGCAATATTAGTACCTAGCTTCGTTAGTTTGATTATAATACACTAACAAAATATGGGTTTATAATAATGTATTCATATATTCATATCATATACTTCACTCATAGTCACCCTTCTCAAGTCCTCTTTTTGGACAATGACATGAAAGAATCTGGAGTAGCAAACCTCCAAATGGCATAAAATCATCATGCATACAATTATTTTCCATAAAAAGATGAGCAATAATAAAAATTAGAAAATTTTAAAATAGCTTAATGTATCAGATTATTACTGAACTGGCTCTTATTAAACTAACTTTTTAGTTTGAGAGGACCCATGAAAAATACATTTTTCAGAAAGATTGTAAACCTGTCTGGGTGGTGTAGTCTTGTGATCCTAACAGGAGCTATGCAGGAGGGTTCACAAATTCGAAGCTAACTAGCTTGGACTATACAGTGATCAGGGCCAATCTAGAAAATTTAGTAAGACTTTGATTCAAAACAAGTATTAAAATGGTGCCAGAGATGTGGTATGGCATGTGTGCATGGCAGGCACACTCTGGCTTCAAACCCTAGAACCAGAGACAGAAGGAATGTGGGAAGCAAGGACAGAGGAAAAGATATAAGTGGCACCATGTCCAGCGAGTTGGCTGCCCATACTCACAGCAAGTATCCAGCTGTAACAGTCCATGCTCGCACAAGCCCCTTCAGCCACTGCCTTGTATGTCCCTGCTCCAGTAAGGCTGGCAAGACAACCTGAAGCAGAAGCAGCTCAAGGGACAGTTCACTCACTGGAGCATCACTACAATTATAAAAAGCCACGATTTAATGTGAATTCAACTTCCCATTATAACTGTATACTCAAAATATTTAATGAGATTTCTTTAAGGCCAATAAACTCAGTATCTCATTACATCTTCTCTCTCCAACTCACTAAGGCTTTACCCACAAATTCTACTAAATTTGCTCCTAGTAAAAGTTGCCAACGATCTCCACATTGCTAAATCCATGTTCAGGTTTGGAGCTTACCTTGTTGTACTAGTAACACACTAATACATGTATATATAATATATGCTAATATCTGTATTACACAAACGCACACACCTATATACACATACACTGGTCATCTCTCCTCACAACACTTTCTCCTTAAAGAGCTCCCAAGATCAATTTGTTTCCCTTCATCTTCCCAACTAGGAACACTGGAGGGCCTCCTGTTTGTCCTGTCTTCTCTCAAGCTTGCTCTCTGGGTAAAGACGACCTTGAAATATCACCTTAACATTTCCATCTACTACTGAGCAGTCTTCCCTAACTCCTAACGTGTGGATCCATCCAAAGTGCCAACTCGGTATTTCACGTGGACATACACTTGATCTTTGTCTCCTCCTTTATAACTTACATTTAAACAACTAGAATCCTAATAACGGTTCCTTAATACTATCCTAAATCTTAACTGCTTCTTGGCCCTTCACTGCTACCCCTCCAGCTCTTCCACCCTCACGTACTCCCTCCCTACCAGGATCACTGTGTAGTCCTTCTACTATTTAGTTGATTATTCTGACTGTATCTCTTCTCATCCCAACACCCAATGGTCAACTTAACTATTCACAGGAATCTTGACTCACCAAAGTAAAAGCCAAAGTGCTTATGGGCAATTGCCTATCCAAGGGCGTCTAGAAGTTGACTTCTATGACCACTCTGATTTCATGGCCAACTCCTTCACTTTCCCCCTTCTTCACAGCCAAATTGCCCTCCCTGCTTTTCTCAGGCATGATGCTCTTTTCCTTGCCTGATACCTGCAATGATATTCTGCCTTCAGGGATGCATCTGTCAATTTCCACTCTCCTTTCACTAGTAACCACTGGGAAGATTAGTATATATTTATTTAACCTGTTATGTTTGTCTTCCTGCCCAAATTGTAACAATGTCCACAAGAGCAGAGATGTTTCTTTTTTCTATGTGCCAAATTCAAGCCTTTTATTGAGGGACTGCCTGGTTGCTGTCCCTGAACTTTGTGTTCAAGATTAGAGCTCTACCACTAGAGCTACAACTTCCAGCATTTAATTTTGCTGAATGAAAAAGGTGAATTGACTAAATTCTCGTGTGTGTGTGTGTGTGTGTGTGTGTGTGTGTGTGTGTGTGTGTATCCCCTCCCGCTCCCCACAGTCCCTGAGCTCTTCAGCTCAAGACTAGCCTGCTACCCCTTGAGCCGCTGTGCCACTTCCAGTTTTCCAGTGTTTAACTGAAGATAAAAGTCTCTTGGTCTTTAGTGCCCCGAGGCACTTTGAACCACCGATCCTCACATCTCAACCTCCTAAGTAGCTAGGATTATAGGCGTGAGCTTCCTGAGTAGCTACGATAACAGGCATGAGCCATCGATACCTGGCTTAAATTCTAATATTTAGCACCAAAAAAGTTTGTAAACTTCTAGATGTAACTAACTATCTGAATGGGTCTATGCCATAATACATAAAGCCAGATTTTTGTTTCTTAGATCCCATACTATGTATGAACTGAAGAATGAGAGAATTTTCCTCCAAATCTACAAAAGTCCTATGTGGAAAAACAAAACAAAAATGAAATAATAGCAACCGCCCCCCCCAAAACAATTTCAAGAGTAATAATTTAAAAAGTAAAAGACATGCTCCATTTTGAATTAGTCACTCACATTTTTCTGACACTTAAAAAAAAATTAAGAGGGATGGCAGTTTGGCCTAGCGGTAAAAAATTAGTCAGTCACATTTTTCTGCCACTTAAAAAAAAAAAATCAAGAGGGCTGGGAGCTTGGCCTAGCGGTGAAGTGTTTGCCTAGCATACACAAAGACGCAGGTTGGATTCCTCCGTACTACATACACAGCACCACCACCCATAAGTGGTGCTGTGGCTCAGGTGGTAGAGCTCTAGCCTTGAGAAAGCCCAAGGACAGTGCCCAGATCCTGACTTCAAGCCCTAGAACTGGCCAAAAGAAAAAAGAAAAAAAAAATCAAGACACAAATCTAGAGTTCTAATTTAATGAATATAAATCTGAGTTTTTAACTGTATATCCAACAATAAACCTTTTGTTTTTAAATAATCATGGTCCTGCTATAGGTATTAAGATCCACATAAATTATTTTTTATCCTGTATAAAATACACATACACACACACGCACACACGCACACACATTTCCCCCTGGTCCTAGGCCTTGAACTCAGGGCCTGAGCACTGTCCTTAAGGGCTTTCTCAAGGCTTGAGCTCTACCACTTGAGTCACAGTACCATTTTTTTGTGGGTCATATGGCTTGAACTCTGGGTCTGGGCGCTTTCCCTGGGCTCTTTAGCTCAAAGCTGTCACCTTATTCCTGGGCCCAGACATTGTCCCTAAGCTCTTCAGCTCAAAGCTACCACCCTACCTCTTGAGCCACAGCTCTTTTTTTCCCCTTTCCTATGGTTAATTGAAGAGTCTTATGGTCTTTAGTGCCAGGACTGGCTTTGAACCATGATCCTCATACCTCAGCATCCTGAGTAGCTAAGATTACAGGCATGAACCAGCGTGCCCAGCCACAGCACCATTTCTGGCTTTTTTTTTTTTTTTTTTTTTTTGTGGGTCCTGGGGCTTGAACTGGGCCTGGGTGCTATCCCTGAGCTCTTCAGCTCAAAGCTACCCTCCTACCCCTGGTCCTGGGCATTGGCCATGAGCTCTTCAGTTCAAGGCTACAGTCCTACACTTGAGCCAAGCCCCACTTCCCATTTTCTAGAGGTTAATTAAGAGTCTTAGGTCCTTTAGTGCCTGGACAGACTGTGAACCTCGATCCTCAGATCTCAGCCTCCAGAGTAGCTAGGATTTATACATGCCCAGCCATTTCTGGCTTTTTCTGTGTATCTGGTACTGAAGAATTGAACCTGAGTCTTTGTGCATGCTAGGCAAGTACTCTACCACTATGCCAAACTCCTGGCCTAATAAATATTTTTAATACAATGAAACAGATGCTATTAAAAAAGTGACAGGATTGTTTTTGAAGGGTAAAATTATGATTTGTTATGGTAAGAAAAAATAAAACCTTAAGTGGATTTTTGAGAGAAAATAACAAAAGCATGGCAGGCAAATATACAGGAGATCACTATAAAGACAAAGGAATAGTGAAGCAACCCTGACAAATGCAACAGCAGCATGGCAGGGCTAAGGAAAAAAAGTCCAAATCAGAGAATGCTTGACAATATGGGAAAAAGCAGTGCTGGGTCATAACATGTCTACTGTCATCGTAAACAACTTGGATATTATCATGTATAGTACACAGAAACTGCTCATAATTAAACAGAGGAATAATGTAATCAAATAATTAGGAAAGCTAGGGGCAGCAGTGTTGAAAAGACTGTAAGAAAAGAACAAAAAAGGGGCTTAAGTGGTATATCAAATGGATCAATAAGAGATTTTCACATCAGAATTAACACTTAAAAGATTTACAGAAAGCCTGGTGTAGTGGCTCATGCCTATGATACTAACTACTCAGGAGGCTGAGATCTGAGGATCATAGTTCAAAGCCAGCCTGGGACCTGAAGTCAGTGAGATTCTTACCTCCAATTAATCACTTCAAAATCAGAAGTGGCACCTTAGCTCAATCAAGGTCAGGGCGGTAGCTTTGAGCTGAAGCGCTCAGGGATGGCTCCCAGGCCCAAGTTCAAGCCCCGCAACCAACCAGTGGGGAAGGAGGGGGTTCATAAAGGATTATGCTATGGGACAGTATAAATCACTGAAAAAGAAGTCCTAGAGATTAGGCCCCGAGGAACTTAAAATTTTTAAGCCAAACAAGATTTTCTATTGGAAAACTTTACATCCCGTTTTCTTTAATTGGTATATATTATATCATAACACCCACCCATTTACACATAATGTACTTTGATTATATTCACACACTCTCTTAACCATTATTCCCTCCTTTACTCCTACATCCTTTTTGTTCATTCTTTGGCTTCATTCCTAGTGGGGTGATTTTCACAATAAAAATGTCAGTAATATACTCCCATTAAGTGTTAAAATACTCCAATGTTGACCAAATATTCACTATATAAAGAAAAATGTCTTCTCAAAAAACGTAACTAGCAAACTAATGTTCATGTGTTCTACAATATGGTAAGATGTAATTGCGAGAAGATTTCTAAAATCTGTAAGAAATGCATGTGTTTAATGTTTTTAAGTATTAAATCCCTACCAGTGCTAAATAGTTAAAGCTAGTCTAAGTTTTCAAAACTTACTCATAGGAATGCAGGCACAATTGTATGCATGAGCCCCTGCTTTCAATTCCCAGAACCTCAAAAAATGAAAACCAAACTTACCTATATAGCATGACGTTGTAGGGAAGAAAATTTGGCAGCAGACTCTTAATTATGCGTATAGGAAGCCAAAGCATCAGGAGTACAATTGAGCCAAAGACAATCTGCAGTAGGAAACGACACAACCCCACCGTAAGAACCTGTCATTCCCATGAAGAAAAGCGGGCTTCCGAACATATGCAACCAGCTCCCAGTCTGCATCACTCAAAACTGGAATGATCTTCCCCGTATATGAAATCCTTCAGTCACAGTGTGTAAAACTGTACGCCAAGATGGCTGCTCCCCTCAATGGAAAAGCCCGCCCTGCTCGCTCATTACAACAGGAATCACAAGAGTAATCAATCAACAGTGTGTGAGGAGGGAGCTACATACTTACAGCAGAGGAGTATAACTCATTACAACTAAATCAATTACATGTAACCACATAAGACATGACCTATACCAAAGGTTATAAATATTTCTAAAAGGGTTAAGGAGGCAGCTCAAATGTAGAGCACTGGTTAGCAAACTCGAGGGTTCAATTTCCAGCACTGACATCAAATCAACCATCATGTTTACAAACGAAGTAATGCTGAACTGCATTTTCAACTTAAGGTTGAATCAGCAATTCTTCCAGTTGGGATAAAGAGCATTTTTCTTTTAATAGAGGTTTGTTTTTATTGATTTCCCTCCCTTTATCCCCTTTGCATTTTTAAGACAAAGTCTTGCTATACATAATCTAATCTGGTTTCAAATTCTCGTTTCTGCTTGCTTCCCAAGTACGGAGACTACAGGCATGTACCTACCACCACAGTGACAAACTATTAATAGTTTAATTTAGAAACAGTAATAACTACTGCTAAAAGTTAAATGTAATACAGGCATCTGTAATTTGAAATTTTATGGGTTGGGAGTTTGGCCTGGTAGTAGAGTGATTGCCTAGCATGCAAGAAAACCTGGGTTTGATTCCTAGTACCACATCCGTACAAAAGAAACTAGAAGTGGTGCTGTGGCTCAAGTGGTAGAGCACTAGCCTTGAGAAAGTCCAAGGACAGTGCTCAGGCCCTGAGCTCAAGCCCAGGACTGGCAAAAAAAAAAAAAGTTTCCCCCAAACAAAAAATATATAAATAAAAATATTAAACTACATATATGCTCTTAAATTTTTAATATAAAGGTTTACTCACCACTGACAAAATAAATCTTCGGAGATGTCGATAAATAGGTAAATGGATCATTTCTTGTACTGGGTTAAAATCTGGATCATTCAAATTCCTTAGAAACCATAAGACTCCAGGTCGAAGTACCTGCAAATATATTCTGTTATAAATATTCAGTGATATCTTAAGGCTCTTTACATAAGCTATAACATTAACAGAAAATTATTCTGGCACCTAATATGAGCCCCTCATGATTTCATGAGGAAAAAAAAATTCCTAACCAAAATCTCTAGGAAAAATGCTCTATTTGATGTTTTTAAGTCACTTACCAGGTCCAACTAGTAAAGAAATCTAAGATGGGAAATATATACAGCCATTACTTAATATTATTATTAAATCACCTAATGATATCACTATCAAATACATACAATCAACCATTGCTTATTATTAGTAAATACTATTACTTTTTATTATTGTGTTCAATACATACAACCATTAGTATTATTACTTTACCACCTAACGATGTTCTATAAAATACACACACCCATTAATACATACTATTACTTATCACCTCATAATGTTATTGTGTTGAATACTCACAACCATTAGTACATACTGTTATTATACTGTCTAGTAATATTATTGTAGTAAATACATGCAGCCGTTAGTATTAGCATTACTATAGTAATAGGATTATTTGGCAATTTATAAATGTCCACATAGAAGATCTGATTTCAGTCTTATGCTTCCGCAAAACAGCTAGCTTTATTAAGAAACACTCTTCCCTTCTAACTGAAAAATCATCACATAATACATAAGACCTATCCAGGGGTAGGTGGTAATAAGTAATAAATGACTCTGGATGCTAATCTGGCAAGATTCAAGGAATTCTGGGATATATCTTGTATAGTATCTTATCTGCCCAAATCGTTATTTCACCACCTAAATGAGGTCACATGACCTATGAAGTTCTTTTCCCCGATTTTTTGGGGGGTGAGGGGGGGCAGAGGGTGTAGTAGTAATGGGTTGTGCTGAGGTTCTTGCACTTGCAAGGCTGGCAGTCTACCACTGAGCCACACTCTCAACATAGGATCTCTAAGGTCCTAAATCCTAACTCGTAAATAGTGGCTTGAGCTCAGGGCCTGACCACTGTCCTTTGACTTAGACTAGAGCTCTACCACTTGAGCCTCAGCAACACTTCTGGCTTTTTTTTCCCCCCTATGTATATGGTGCTGAGGAATTGAACCCGGGTCTTCATACATGCTAGGCAAGCACTCTACCACTAGGCCAAACTGGAGCCTCCCCCACTTTTTTTTTTTTTTGGATTGGTTGTGGAGCTTGAATTCAGAGAGCGGTCACTGAGCATTTTTGCTCAAGGCTAATGTTCTACTACTTTGAACCAGGTGGTTAAAGGGAGATAAAGAGTCTCAGTCTTTCCTGCCCAAGCTGGCTTTGAACCGAAATACTCAGATCTCAATCTCCTGAGTAGCTAGGTAAGATTACAAGTGAGAGCCACCAATGCTCAGCTTATACTAGGATTCTTTACCAACAAAGTTCTATCACATTAACAAAATTTAATGTTCATCATAAAACATTGTATCCCTTAACAGTATAGTTTAGAGTTCATATAATTGCAGTTTGGGAAAAACTCATTAGGAAGATGGGGGATTAAGCACAATGGAAAAACACCTGCCTAGCAAGTTCAAAGCCTTGAGTTTAGTCCTCAACACCACAAAACAAAACAACACTGTATTAGCTGTTTTAGTTCAATCACTTGTTTCAAAGAAAAGAATACAAGCTTAAATAGAAGAATTAGGCCCTATCCCACCCCTTTTCCCTCAACTCTTCAAAGAACACAGTATATAGAAAATAGCATTCAGGGGCCAGGAGTTTGGCCTAGTGGTAAAATGCTTGCCTAGCATGCACGAAGACCCAGGTTCGAGACCCAGGTTCGATTCCTCAGTACCACATACATAGCAAAATGCCAGAAGTGGTGCCGTGGCTCAAGTGGTAGAGCCCTAGCCTTGAGAAAAATCCAGGGACAGTGCTTAGGCCCTGAGCCCAAGCCCAGGACTGGCAAAAAAAAAAAAAAAAGAAAGAAAGAAAATAGCATTCAGCCTTCCTGATTTATGTATTCCATTCTCACTGTACTTCTGTATTTGTTCCTTCAGCCCTGCACATCTCTATTACCAGTCTCAGTAGAATAAGCTGATTTGTTAATGGTCTTATTCACATCCCAAAACTTCGAATTGAAATCATGCCTATATTTCTCACTATTACTCCTGCATATAAGATACAATCTGGCACCGAGCTTTATATGTATTTTAAATATTAATCTGTTTTTTTTTTAATCTTCAAATCACTAAGAGCCAGATTCTCCTACCACTTCCCTCCCCCCCACCCCTCAGCCCTGAGCTGAGGATTGAACTCAGGGCCTTGCACTTGCCAGGCAAGGGCTCTTCCACTGACCTAAATCCCCAACCCAAGAGTCAGATTCTTAAAATTGTATTAGTGCCAGGCGAGGCTATTCAGGAGGCTGAGATCTGAGGATCACGGTTCAAAGCCAGCCCAGGCACTAAAGACTGCAAAACTCTTATCTCCAATTAACCACTAGAAAACGAAAGTGGAACTGTGGCTCAAGGGTAGGGTGGTATCCTTGAGCTGAAGAGCTCAGAGACAGAGCCCAGGCCCACAGTTCAAGACCCACAACCTGGGAGGGTTGGGTGTGTGCAGAGAGACTTGCTTTAGTAAAGGTACCCAAGGAAAGAAAACTAGAATCATAATGGACCTTTACACTGTAATTCTATACTTGAAGTACCTATTTCAAAACGATTTTACGTGGTCAATTCTTTAAGTCCTTATGTTTTGGGATTATTTCCAGCATTATATCTCCTTTAATCTTAGCACATATACTTAAGAGTTTACATTAGACAATGAGTATGATAGGTACAAGATAAAATCCTTTATTTTCTCAATCTAATCATCGTTAAAATCTTGACTATTTATTTGGTGCCAGTTCTTGTGCTTGAACTCAGAGCCTGGATACTGTCCCTGAGCTTTATCTGCTCAACGACAGTGCCCTACCACTTAAGCTACAGTTCTATTTCTAGCTTTTTGGTTGTTAAATGAAGATTAGGGTCTCACAAGCTTTCCTGCCTGGGCTGGCTTTGAATAGCAATCCTTAGATCTCAGCCTCCTGAGTGGCTAGAATTATAGGTGAGGTGTGAGCCACAGGTGCCCCACATTAACAAATTTTTGACACAAACATTTGAAAACAGTTCAAAACAACCAAGCTAAGCTCCCTACCAGTTATTGCTTCTTAGAAATAGTACAAACTATGGGTTTTAAAATCATCATAGCCTTTTAAGGCATAACCAATGGACAAAGAAAAACTCTTCAAAAACATATAGGGCCAGCATTTCTCTGTTGGACTTACCTCTCTCAGTAACAGAATGAAGGAGGCAAAGTAGAACACATACACCATCCCAACTAGCCAGTGTAGAAACATCGTAGTCCCTGGAGCTGACTGAAAACTCAGTTCTCGATCTTTCAGGGTAGCATCAAACATTTCCTAAGCCAAAATTGAACAAATAAGATTCATACTACCTGGCATTTGCCAAATTATATTTCTACCTCTTAAGAACTAAAGAGTCTATACAAGGTAGAATTTTCTCAAAGTGCAGCTAGCTCTTACTGCCACTTATATGTATATTAACACTTGAATTTTTTTTAGGGGGGGTGGGTCATGGGGCTTGAACTCGGCCTGGGTGTTGTCCCTGAGCTCTTCAGCTCAAGGTTATCTCCTTAACACTGTGCCAAGCCCCACTTCCTGTTTTCTAGAGGTTAATTGGAGATAAGAGTCCTTTTGTGCCTGGGGCTGGCTTTGAACCTTGATTCTCGGATCTCAGCCTCCTGAGCAGCACTCGGCTTAACACTTTAAATTTTCAACATAGCTCTCAATCAGTATACAACAGCTTTACTTAATACTGTTATTATAAAAAAGTTAATTTTTTGGTAGTACTGGGGTTTGAACGAAGGGCCTCAGGATTATTAAGAGGCACTCTACCACTAAGCCATGACTCCAATTCTTTTTTTTTCCTCCTCTGTTTTTCTGTTTTGTTAGTCCTGGGGCTTCAACTCAGGGCCTGAGCACTGTCCTTGGCCTTCCCCCACTCTCTCAAGGCTAGTGGTCTGCCACTTGAGCCACAGCACCACTTCCAGCTTTTTTCTACATATGTGGTGCCAAGGAATGGAACCCAAGTCTTCAAGCATGCTAGGCAAGCGCTCTACCACTAGGCCAAACTCCTGGCCTCCAACTCTTTCTTGCACTTTTTTTTTTGTCAGGCGTAGGGCTTGAATTCTGGGCCTGGGCATTGTCCCTGAGCTCTTCAGCTCAAGGCTACTGCCCTATCCCTTGAGCCACAGGGCTACATCCACTTTTCTAATGGTTAGCTGGAGAACAGTCTCAAGGTCTTTAGTGCTTGGGCTGGCTTTGAACCAGGACCCTCAGATATCAGCCTCCTGAGTAGCTAGGATTACAGATGTGAGCCACTGCACATGGCTGCTGGGGCTTCTTTTTTTTTTTTTCCTGCTCAAGGCTAGTGCTTTATCACTTGAATTACAGCTCTACTTTCAGCATTTTGGTGGTTAAATGGAGGTTAACCGTCTCAGAAACTGTCCCATGTGGGATAGCTTCGAGCCATGACCCTCAGATCTCTGTTTTCTGAGTAGCTGAGATTATAGGTATGAGCCACCAGCACCTAGCTGCAATGGTTCTTTTTGCAACAGCATCTTGCTTCCTGCCCAGATGCACACCTGGATGTGAATCCATCTATTTTAGGCTTCCTATTGTAGATGATGACAGGCATATGCCACCATGTCACCAGCAGAGTTGTCTTGTGGACTTCTGTACATGGGTGGCCTGGAGTCACAATCTCAGCCTCCTATACAGAAGGTAAGGCACATACTACCTCATCCAGCTGTTGGCTGATAAAGACTTCAGGATGTATGTCTAGGCTGACTGTGAACTGTAATCCCCCAAATCTCAGCCTCCTAAATGTTGAAGATTATTAGAATGAGCCACAGGTACCCAGTTTAAAAAACTACATTTGATTAATATAATGTCTATATTCATAACAATTTTAAGAACCAAAGTTCTTCCATATACCAAATATTTTGAACTATCATTATTAGTCATTAAAAATCTTAATAGCTAGCATTATCAGAAAATTGAGAACAAAGTAAGAAAAGTTTTCAATGGTTATTAAGATGGTTCCTATCACTAAATATATACACACATGCATGCATGCATGCACGTGCATGCGCATGCAAACATAAACACACACAAACCACAAGTAGAGAAAAATTAGACAAATTAGACAAAAATTAGAAAAATTAAGATTCTACAATGTTTCAAAAAAGAAATCAAATATTTACTTTCCTCTAAAATGCAGGCATTGTACATACTTCCTCTTTTGAAATGTTGAAATTATGCAATAAAGTAATAAACTCACCAAAGAACAGATATCCAGCCACCATCCACAAATAAGAGGAAACACTCCAATTTCTACCACCACTAACAAAGAGACCTTAAGCAAAAATAAAGGTCATCAATATCATCATACAATGAGAGAATCCATTTCCAGTTTTAACTTAGAAATTACCTTTACAACGATATAGCAGACCCCTAGCAAGCGACGAGATCTATGAAATTTCACAAGCGTTGCCAAACCCTGTAGCATCTAGTCAAGGAAAAAGTGAACACTCAAGTAAACAAGAAAGAAGAAAATTGTTTAGACCACACTTAATGTTTCTGCACATTTTTTACACATACCGTGTGTGTGTGTGTGTGTCTCCTGGAACTTAAACTCTGGCCCTGGGTGTTGTCCCTGAGCTCTTCAGATCAAGGCTACTGCCCTACTCCTTGAACCACAGCGCCAGTTCCGGTTTTCTGGTGGTTAATTGGAGATAATAGTCTCACGGACTTTTTGTGCCCCAGCTGGCTTTGAACTGTGATCCTCAGATCTCAGCCTCCTGAGTAGCTAGGATTACAGATGTGAGCCACATGCGCCCAGCTTTACACACACATTCTTTCACCAAGACTTCAACTTTTACAAAGAGAACAAAGTAAAAGAAAACAGCTATTATTAATGAGATCAACTCTTCCATATAAATACTACTGCATCCCCAAGTTGGTTTATTAAAGGATACATGACAAATTATCAGTGTGATTGCTAAGAGTATATATCCAACTATGGTTGTGATTAAGCCTTCAAAATGAGATGCTTGAACCTGCAAATGAAAAATAAAGAGATATAATTTAGCTTTACTACATGGTCTACAATCCAGTTTTGTATTAAACAATGCAGATGGCAAGAAAATGAACAGTCTCAGCAATACTGAACTAGAAAATACCTATAAAATCCCCTTTGGGCCAAGCACTGGTGGCCTGAAATCTTTGCTATTAGGAAGCTGAGATCTGAGGGTAGTGTTTCAAATCCAGCCCAGATAGAAATCCTTAAGAGTCTTATCACTGATTAATCAACAGAAAACTAGACGTGGTGTGTTGGCTCAAAGTGGCAGACTGCTAGACCAAGAGCTCAGGGTCAGCATCCAGGACTGGAGTTCAAGTTCCACGAGCAGCAAAAAAAAATAAATAACTTAAAATCCCCTTCAGGCTGTCAAATGTTACCAAAGGATGACGGAATATTACATAAGACTTAATCCAAGGACTGAAAATAGTAGAACATGAAATTTGCCCCCTAAACAAAACCAAACCACTGGATTATAACTTGTGCTGCTGGCTCACTCTGAGGATTTGCTAAAGGCTGAATGCTAAAGTAATAGCATACAGCCCAATTTGGCCACTAACCTGACAAAAGCCTGGTTACCACCCTATTTCCTACCCTTAAAAAGTAACTGTAAGGGGATGGGAGCATCACCTACAGGTAGAGTGTTCACCTAGCATGCGTGAAGTCCTGAGTTCAATTCCTCAGTACCACATACACAGAAAAAAACTGAAAGTGGTGCTATGGCTCAAGTGGTAGAGCACTAGCCTTGAGCAAAAACAGCTTAGGAACAATGCCCAGGTCAATGCCCAGGTCCTAAGTTCAAGATTCAGCACTGGCAAAAAAAGGAGGGGATGGAGAGAGGGAGAGGTTGGCCTACTGGTACAGTGCTTGCCTAGCATGCACAAAACCCTGGGTTTGATTCCTTGGTACCACATACACAAAAAAAGCTGGAAGTGATGCTGTGGCTCAAGGGAGAAAGCCAAAGGACAATACTGAGGCCTGAGTTCAAGCCTCAAGACTGGCCAAAAAAAACAAAAAAGTAACTGCAAAACTCTTACAGTGACTTAGAATAGTTTAGGGAATGACAAACATTGTCCATGTACACTTCATATGAACCTTTCAGATTCTTCAATGAAATTCCTATACCTTCAGGAACACAAGATCCAAATCAGCTCTTACTTGAAAGAGGTCTAATACTGCTAAAACAAACAGTAAACTAATGAAACATGAATCTACTTTAGAAATTAAAAATGGATAACTTAAGAAAATTATTTTAAAAAGACAGCCTATTATTCTGAGACTTTCTATTCACTTTTACAAACTCATCAATATATTGTTACCTCTCTAAATCTACTATGGGTCACCTGAGTCAGGAAAAGAAAGAACACATAAATTCATACACTGAGTAGATGAGTAGTCCACCCGCAGGAAGACAGTATGATATGGGATTGCACACCACACTCTTATTAGCAACAAGATTTACTACCTCCTAAGCAACTGCCAGCCTTTTTTTTTTTTTTTTTGCCAGTCCTGGGCCTGAGCACTGTCCTTGGATTTTTCTCAAGGCTAGAACTCTACCACTTGAGCCACAGTACCACTTCTGGCATTTTTCTATGTATGTAGTACCAAGGAATCAAACCCAGGTCTTCATGCATGCTAGGCAAGCACTCTACCACTAGGCCAAACTCCCGCCCACCCCCATTTTTATAGAAAAGAACAAGACCATATAAATTGGCTATTCCTCTACCCAAAGTAGACTGAGAAATAAGGTTAACTCTCTTCAGAATATTACTAACTCAGAAAATACTAAATTTGAGGATAGCTAATGAAGGTAATCTTGGAAAAGTATTATACTCACATGTTCTTCAAATCCCAAACCAACAAGGGAGAAGTGACCAATATGATAAGGACAAAATGCTAAAGGAAGGAAAAGACACAATAAGTCCAATAATCAAAACAGTAAGTATCTATCTATCACAGCTCTGTTCACAACTGAATGGTGCCCCATAACTGACAAATGGATAAAGAAAATATACATAAGCCGGGCATTTTTGGCTCATGCCTGTAATCCTGGGTACTCAGGAGGCTGAGACCTGAAGATCATGGTTCAAAAGCCAGCCCAGCCTGGAAGTCCAGAGAGATTCTTATCTCCAATTAACCACCAGAAAATCAGAAGTGGCACTGTGGTTCAACATGGTAGATAGCCTTGATTGAGCTCAAGAGCTCAGGGACAGTGCACAGGCCCAGAATTCAAGCTTCATGACCAACAAGACAAAAAAGAAAAAAAAGAAAAAATATGATACACACACAATGGAGTATTACTAAATCAAAGAAAAAATTGTTATTTGTAGACAAATAAATAGAGCTTGAGAGTGTGTTGAGCTAGACAAACCAAATTCAAATATGTGATATGTTTAATTGGATTACTTAGTGATAGCTAAACTAAAGTGATAAAAATAATTTTCTCTCTACAGGGGCCGGGAGTTTGGCCTAGTGGTAGAGTGCTTGCCTAGCATGCACGGAGGCCGGGGTTCGATTCCTCGGTACCATAGACATAGAAAAAAAGCTGGAAGTGGTACTAAATCTCAAGTGGTAGAGCTCTAGCCTTGAGAAAGTCCAAGGGCAGTGCTCAGGCCCTGAACTCAAGCCCGGGACTGGCAAAAAATAATAATAATAATAATTTTACCTCTACATTAAATTCCAATTTGGCAATTTAAGTACAACTTCTCATTTTTCGTTAGATAATATATGCATAAAACCCAATGTTCATAATGTTACATGAAGAAAAAATATTCATAATATTCATATTTCCCTTTGAGAAATAATTCACCACGTTTTCATTAATTTGGAGAATCTAGACTACTATATACACATATACAAAATTTTTAAACTATTTTCCTCAAGCTTCTTTGATGAAATTTTACTTTTTTAACGATTATTTTAAATTATGGTAAAAGTAATTTAATAGCACAGTAGTTAGAAAAGGAGATTAACTTCACCATTAAATCAAAAAGTCAGAGATATGGTCTTTAAATCTCCACAGTGCATTCCTTAAAATTCCTAAATTATCAACAAAAACTTGTAACAATTCTTTTAGAAAATCAAACTTCTATTACAATATAAGAAGTAAAAGCAGGGAAGTAGCGAGGTGGCCCAAGTGGTAGAGCGGTAGCCTTGAGCTGAAGAGCTCGGGACAGAGCCCAGGCCCAGAATTCAAGCCCCATGACCTATAGAAAAAACAAAACAAAACAAAATACAGAAAAAAAAGAAGTGAAAGCATAATACAACTTACCAAAAACAAGAATGAACAGTGTATTTAAAGACACCACCCAGAAGACATGTTCCTAAAGAAAAACAGAGTAAGACAAAGTCTATTCGTATTTGGTAAATTTATACGAACTACTTTATTTAGCTGTAACTAAGTGTTGAAAATAATTATCCCTCTAGTTGGACACCGGTGGCTCAAACCTGTAATCCTACTCAGGAGGCTGAGATCTAAGGATCATGGTTCAAAATCAGCCTGGGCATCAAAGTCCACGAGACTCTGATCTTCAACTAACCACTAGAAAACCAGAAGTAGCTCTGTGGCTCAAGTGCTAGAACACTAGCCTTGAGCTGAAGAGTTCTGGCCCAGTACCCAGGCTCAGAGTTCAAGCCCCATGACCAATCAAAAGAAAAAAAAAAGATTGCTCTCAGCTAAGGAGCCACTGGCTCACACCTAAATCCTAGCTACTCAAGAGGCTACGATCTGAGAATCACAGTTCGAAGCCATATACAGGAAAAGCTGGAAGTGGTGCTGTGGCTCCACTGACAGAGTGCTAGCCTTGAGCAAAAGTGTTCAAGGACAATGCCCAGGCCCTGATTTCAAAGCCAACAATTTTTTTAAATGTCATCCTTTTTCCAGGTCTAATCATCCACAAATCCAACTGAAAGGGAGTTTAATACAAATAGCTATTAACCTTTGTATAAGGGAGTCTGCCAAGTAGTTGGGTTCCTGAGATTATTTGTACAGAAAAAAAGCAGAGAAGAGAAAGTATGGTTTAATGAGAACCTCCCCAGTGTTACATTTCCATTTGTCCCCTAAGTGTTCTGACAGGGAGCACTGTTACAATGCTAGCTAATTCTTCTATCAAAGCTGGCTAGATACATCCCAGACCCATTGTAAAAAGAATGTACAAACTAAATGCAGATGTCTCCAGAAGCTGTCCTCTGGTACACAAAAATCCTCAAAAATTATTCAGTAACACCATCTTCACCTTTTGGAAGATGAGCATTTAAGATACATCAAAAACTGAATAATGTACATATTCTGTGACAAGTTATTTCACTTCAAAAAACGCATCTTTTTCTTTTTTGGCCATGGGACTTGAACTCTGGGCCTGGGCGTTGTCCCTGAACTCTTCAGCTCAAGGCTACCACCCTACCACTTGATTAATTGGAGATTAAGAGTTTCACTTTTTAGTGAGACTCTGACTTTTTAGTCGCTGGGATGGCTTTGAATTGAAATCTTCATATCTCAGCCCTCAGGCATGAGCCACTGAGCTAGACTAAAAAACTTGTCTTAAAGAAATAATGTAACTAAACATAGTGGTATGTGCCAAGCTATACTTGAGTTTAAGGACAGCCCCACAAACCTTGAGACACTCCCCAAAAAGTAAATTAAAAAAGGTTGGGAGTATGGTTGTTTGCCTGCCTACCAAGAACAAAGCCTTAAGTTCAAAATTCAGTATCACCAAATAAAAATAGTAACAACAGAATATATGTATAAAGTACCATGTTTAGGGGCCAGGAGTTTGGTCTAGTGGTAGAGTGCTTGCCTAGCATGCACAAAGACCAGGGTTTGATTCCTCAGTACCATATACATAGAAAAAAGCCGGAAGTGGTGCTGAGGCTCAAGTGGTAGAGCTCTCGCCTTGAGAAAGTCCAAGGACAGTGCTCAGGCCCTGAGCTCAAGCCCAGGACTGGTAAAAAAATAAAAATAAATAAAGTATCATGTTTACATAGAGAGAAATAGAAAAGTTATGAAATTTTATTGTTATAGTATACTCATAGAATTAAAATTGATGACAAAAAATGTTTCTGGGCTGGGTGCCTATAATCCTAGCTACTCAGGAGGCTGAAATTTGAGGATCAAATTTGAGGATCAGCCAGCCCAGGTAAGAAAATTCATGATATTCTTTCTCTCTAATTATCCATCAGAAAACTGGAAGTAGCATTGTGACTCAAAGTGGTAAAGTACTAGCTTTCAGTGAAAAAGCTTGGGAATGGGCCTGGAGTTTGGCCTAGTGGTAGTATGCAGGAAGCCCTGGGTTTGGTTCCTCAGTACCACATACACAGGAAAAGCAGGAAGTGATGCTGCGCTTCAAGTGGTAGAGTGGTAGCCTTCAGAAAGCCCAAGGACCGTGTCAAATCCTAAGTTCAAGCCCCAGGACTGACAAAAAGAAAAAAGAAAAACAGAAAAAGCTCAGGGACAACACCCAGGCCTCAAGTTCAAGCCCCATGACCAAAAAAATTTTTGATATGGAGGGGTGGGGTGGGGAGGAGGGAAATGGGGACAAAAACACAAGAAGGGGTATCAATGTGTGAGAAGTAATACACCTACTACCTGGCGAATGTAACTATAACCCCTCTATATATTACACTGACAACAAAAAATTTAAAAAAAATTTTATTTCTTACAATATTATTGCCTTTGTTAATTTCTAATATCTCAGAATAAGCTTTCAATAAATATGAAGTAATCAAAAGCTGACATTGTGACTTTTAAATATTAAAAACAACAACAAAAAAAAGCCAGGTGCTGGTGGCTCATGCCTGTAATCTTAGCTACTCAGGAGGGTGAGATCTGAGGATCGAGGTTCAAAGCCAGCTTGGGCACTTGAGACTCTTATCTCTCAATTAGCCACCAGAAAACCAGAAGTGGCTCCGTGGCTCAAGTGGTAACCTTCAACTGAAGGGATCAGGGTCAGTGCCCAGGCCCAGCATTTAAGCCCCAGGAACTACCAAAAAACAACAACAAAACGTACATGGGGACAGGTGGCTCATACCTATAATCCTAGCTATTTAGGAGTCTAAGATCTGAGGATCAAGGTTTGAAGACAATCCAGGTAGGAAAATCTGTGAGAGTTATGTCCTATTAATCACCAAAAACCTGGGAAGTAGAATGTGGCTCAAATGAGAGAGTATAAGCCTGAGTAAAAAAAGCTCAGGGGCTCAGGGACAGCATCTAGACCCTGAGCTACAACACCAAGATAGGGGTTTTCGTGCGTGCAAACAAAAAAACCAATATTGCACATTTGAGGTTTCTGAATCACTAAAACAAATAACAAAGTCATAATTGTTACTAAAAATAGTAAATTTTAGCTGGGCACTGGTGGCTCACACCTGTAATCTGCTACTCAGGAGGCTGAGTTATAAGGACCCTGGTTCAAAGCTAGCCTGAGTAGGAAAGTCCGTGAGGCTCTTATTTCCAATTAACCACCAGAAAGCTGGAAGTAGATGTAGAGCTGTGACTTGGAGTGGTAGACTGCTAGCCTTGAGCAAAAGAACTCAGGGTTAGTACCTAGGCCCTGAGTTCAAGCCCCATGATTGGAAAAACAAAAAGGTTACTTACCAGAAAAACCAGTGACCCATCAAGTCCTAACATCTAAAATAAATAATAGTAACAACATGCATTAATTGAACCTGCAGCAGGATTTACTATTACAGCAAAGTTTATTTTTGTTTGTGTCTTTACACATAATTCTCTACTATATTCCAATAATGCTTATGATTTTCATAATAAAGAGTGTTGCTTATGTAAGTTTTACCTCTAAAGTTCCCCCAAATCTTTACAAGTATGCAAGTTAACTCTGGTTTTATCTTGGGTTTTAATCATAACACGAGATAGACAGAATTGTATTTATTATTTGCAAAGTATCGAAATATTAAAGTTAAACTGGTTTAGATTTTCAAAAGGTCACAAATGTTGTAAGACCAGCAGATAGAAAAATAGCCATCAGTGTCATTATAACCAGAAACTATATCATTTCAGTTCTGTAGTGTTAAAATCCATTAAATGTCTTTATCAAATGTTAACTATGAAATTAGTGCATACTTGGTAGAGCTTTAGCCTACCAAGGACAGTGCTCAGGCCCCGAGTTCAAGTCCTAGAACTGGCCAAAAAGAAAAGGAAAAAGAAATCAGTGCATACAATGAAATATGCCCAACCTTAAAATATACTAGGACTGGGCCGGGAGTTTGGCCTAGTGGTTAAAGTGCTTGCCTAGCATGCATGAAGACCCGGGTTCAATTTCTTGGTACCACATACATAGAAAAAAGCTGGAAGTGGTGCTGAGGCTCAAGTGGTAGAGCTCTAGCCTTGAGAAAGTCCAAGGACAGTGCTCAGGCCCTGAGCTCAAGCCCAGGACTGGCACACAAAAAAATATATATACATATACTAGGACTAAAGCACCAAATGCTCTGTGACATCTTACTCTTTCCCAGGTAAGCTCCTCTGCAGCTCGGTCCCATTCTAAAGCGTTCCAGTTCATGTCATCTAGAAACAAATTGCAGAGTAAAGATTACTGATGAAAGCTATTCATGAATAAATAACTTTCATTTAATAAACTAATTTTTGAAAAGCCTAGCTACCTTTTAAATTGTTATTTCTTAGCAGTACAGGGTTTGAACTCAAGTCAGACCCTTGCTCCCACTCGGGTTTACTTGCTCAGTTGGCACAATACAATTTGAGCCATACCTCTAATCCTGTTTTCTGCTGGTTAACCTGGAGTTGAAGTCTCAAATGTTTCTGCTAAGTTGGCCTTGAACTTAGATCCTATGGATCTTAGCCTCCTGAGTAGCTAAAATTATAGGAACTCCCTGACCCCCCGCCAATTTAGGGCTCAAAAAAAAAAAATTGGGCTGGGATGTTGACCTAATGATAGAGTACTTGCCTAGCGTACATGAAGACCTGGGTTCAATTCCTCAGTACTACATATATAAAAAAGCCGGAAGTGGTGCTTTGGCTCAAGTGGTAGAGCTCTGGCCTTGAGGAAAGCCCAAGGACAGTGCTCAAGCCCTGAGCAAAAAGTTTTAAAAAAATTGTAGTAACTCCATGAAAACAGAAGCAATGAAGTAAGATAAACCTCTACTGAATTTCTTACTTCCAGAACAGATATATTCCTTTTTAAAACAATCATTTTTGCTAGGCACCACTGGCAAAACAATGGATTATACACCTGTAATCCTAGCTGAGGATCACAGTCCAAAGCCAGCCCAAAATGTTATCTCCAATTAACCCAAGGAAACAGCAAATGATGCTGTGGCTCAAAGTGGTAGAACACTAGCTTTGAGCAATAAAGCTCAGGGGTAGTGCCCAGGTCCTGAGTTCAAGTCCCATGACCAACAAAAAATAAAATAAATAATAATAGTTTTCTCTAGACTATTAAAAAAAGAACTATAAGCAAAATTTTCCAAACTTCATGGAAAAAAGGACGTGATTAGTGCTGGTATCTACACATGCTATTTTGACTAAATACAGTAAACTCCGGAGCCAGGAGCATGGCCTAGTGGTAGAGTGCTTGTCTAGTATGCACGAAGCCCTGGGTTTGATTCCTTGGTACCACATACACAGAAAATTCGGAAGTGGTACTGTGGCTCAAGTGGCAAAGTGCTAGCCTTGAGCAAAACGTATTCAAGGACAGTGTCCAGGTCCTGAGTTCAAGCGCCAGGACTGGCAAAAAACAAAAAACAAAACAAACAAAAAAGACATAAAACTTCATTTGAAAGAGTACTTCAGGGCTGGGAGTTTGGCCTAGTGGTTAAAGTGCTTGCCTAGCATGCACGAAGACCTGGGTTCAATTCCTTGGTACCACATATATAGAAAAAGCCAGAAGTGGTGCTGAGGCTCAAGTGGTAGAGTTCTAGCCTTGAGAAAGTCCAAGGACAGTGCTCAGGCCCTGAGCCCAAGCCCAGGACTGACAAAAAAAAAAAAAAAGAGTACTTCAAAACATTAAAATGCAAACCCTTAGGGCAAAGCATACAGCAGCCTTGTACCTTGGGCTCCGTTGTTAGCATCTGCAGCATCTTCCACACCTGCGTCATCCTCCTCCTCGTTGTCTTCCTCCTCCTCTTCTGCCTGATCATCCTGCACTTCCGGGTTCTCCCCAACAACTGCATTCTCAGCGGGTGGGTTAGCAGGCTGATCAGCAGCCACATTTTCTGCACCATTTCCTCCTGCTGGAGCCTAAGGTAAGAGAAGAGCCCCAAAATTTAGCTAACTTGTCTCAACTTTGATCTATTTCACACTCAACCTGCTGGAAAAACAAAACTACTGAACATATTCAAAAATAAATATTGGGCCGGGAGTTTGGCCTACTGGTAGAGTGCTTGCCTAGCATGCATGAAGACCTAGGCTCGATTCCTTGGTACCACATACATGGAAAAAGCTGAAGTGGTGCTGTGGGTCAAGTGATAGAGCTCTAGCCTTGAGAAAGCCCAAGGATAATGCTCAGGTCCTGAGTTCAAGCCCCAAGACATGCACAGACAGATAGATGATAGCTAGATAGCTAGCTAGCTAGCTAGATAGATAGATAGATAGATATAGATAGATAGATAAGCAGGCAGGCAGGCAGGCAGACAGACAACCTACGAGTAGTGTGCTTGTGTAACATGCACAAAGCCCTGGGTTTGATTCCTTGGTACCACATATACATATATATATATATATTCCTTTTAAGAATCACTTTTAGTTTAGGATTTTTTTTAGTAAAAGTTATCTTTCCTGGGCCGGGAGTTTGGCCTAGTGGTAGAGAGCTTGCCTAGCATGCACAAAAACCCCGGTTCGATTCCTTGGCACCACATACATAGAAAAAAAAAAGCTGGAAGTGGTGCTGTGGCTCAAGTAGTAGAGCTCTAGCCTTGAGAAATGTCCAAGGACAGTGCTCAGGCCCTGAGTTCAAGCCCCACAACTGGCCAAAAAAAAAAAAAAGTTATCTTTCCTAAATGTATTTGGTTTCAGATCACCTTGTTATATAAGACCATAAACACATATGCAGTTTAAAGTCCAAAGACCACTTGCTGGGGCACCTGTAGCTTACATCTGTAATCCCTGTTACTCAGGAGGCTGAGATCTGAGGATCAGGTTTCAAAGCTAGCCCAGACAGGAAAGTCAGTGAGACTCATCTCCAAATGATCACCAGAAAATCAGAAGGGGTACTGTAGCTGTAGAGTCTTAAGTAAAAGAGCTCAGGGAGGGAGGGAGGGAGGAAGGGAGGGAAGGAGGGAAGGAGGGAAGGAGGGAGGGAAGAAGGAAGGAAGGAAGGAAGGAAGGAAGGAAGGAAGGAAGGAAGGAAGGAGGAAGGAAGGAAGGAAGGAAGGAAGGAAGGAAGGAAGGAAGGAAGGAAGGAAGGGAGGGAAAGGGAAAGGGAAAGGGAAAGGGAAAGGGAAAGGGAAAGGGAAAGGGAAAGGGAAAGGGAAAGGGAAAGGGAAAGGGAAAGGGAAAGGGAAAGGGAAAGGGAAAGGGAAAGGGAAGGGAAGGGAAGGGAAGGGAAGGGAAGGAAAGCAGGAAAGCAGGAAAGCACAAAAGCAAAGCAAAGCAAAGCAAAGCAAGCAAGCAGGCCGGGAGTTTGGCCTATTGGTAGGGTGCTTGCCTAGCATGCATGAAGACCCCAGGTTCACTTCCTTGGTACCACATACATAGAAAAAGCCAGAAGTAGTATTGTGACTCAAATAGTAGTGCTCTAGTCTTGAGAAAGCCCAAGCAAGGATAGTGGTCAAGGCCTTAAGGTCAAGCCCCAGGAATGGCAGAAAAATTTAAAAAAAAAAGCCTGAAGACTCTTTTCTACTTAGAACAGGACACAGACACAGACACAGACACACACAGACAGACAGACACAGACAGACAGACAGACACACACACACACACACACACACACACACCTTAAAGAAAATTTCCAAGCCAGTGTGGTAGCTCATGCCTTGCAATCCTAGCTACTCGGGAGGCTGAGATCTGAGAATCATAGTTCAAAAGCCAGCTCAAGGGCCGGGAGTTTGGCCTAGTGGTAGAGTGCTTGCCTAGCATGCACAAAGACCTGGGTTCGATTCCTCGGTACCACATACATAGCAAAAAGCCGGAAGTGGTGTTGAGGCTCAAGTGGTAGAGAAAGACAGTGCTTAGGCCCTGAGCCCAAGCCCAGGACTGGCAAAAAAAAAAAAAAAAAAAAGCCAGCTCAAGCTATCTCCAATTAATCAGCAGAAAAGGGGAAGTGGGGCTGTGGTTCCAGGGATAGGGTGGTAGCCTTGAGCTGAAGAGCTCAAGGACAATGCCCAAGCCCAGGGGTAGCATGGTAGCCTTAAGCTGAATTGCTCAGCGACAGCAGAGCCCAGGCCCAGAGTTCAAGCCCCATAACACACACACACAAATCCGGGGCCAGGAGTGTAGCCTAGTGGTAGACTGCTTGCCTAGCATGAATGAAGTCCTGGGTTCAATTCCCTGATACCATGTACACAGAAAAAGCCCAAAGTCCCTTTTTGTCTTTATTTTTCAGACAGTCTCATTTTTTTCATGTACGTGAGGTTCGGGGAACAGGTTTAAACTTAAATCCTAAAACGACTCCCCAAACCCCAAAAGCATGCTTTAATTTCTCACATCTGTATCACCTTTCCCCAAGCCTACCACTGTCCTCTGAATGACAAGAGTACAGGGTAAGCGGCACGCAGGACCAAGTGTGAGTCACAAGCCCTTGCGGGATAGAAGTTACCTCATTTGGATGGTGCCCAGCAGCATGGAAGGGCGGGGCAGCATGCTCCAGCCAGATTGGTGCTCCTCCATGAACTATCTGCTCCCGCAGCCACACCAGGCTGATGAATGCACATAGTGTGCATGTTACCACAAAACAACCTTGCAAACAATCCGCCAGCAAATTTTCCCTAGGAAAAACAAAAACAGAGAACACTTGGAAAGCAGGCAGAAAAATAAACTATAAATTTTAGGATAAAAAAAGTCAGCTTCCCTAAAAGCATTATTTATAATAATGGTGTTCTCATATGTGGCTATTAAATCCAAAGAGTACAAGAGCGAGGACTCAATAACTGCATACCCAAAGCTATGGACATGGTAATGGAAATAGAAACATAACTATATTGATATAAAAACCTACGACTCAATAGACATAATGTTTTATTTCATAAATTAATGTTTCTATGACATACAAACCCTTAGCCTAATTTTGATTAAGTTCTAAATACTAAGTCCCAGTGATTGTAAATAGAGATTCCCTCCTTGATCACTTGTTTGTTAAACTTGTCATTTAAAATATGATGTAAAAATCAACGTTAATAAATTCTTTAATAAAAAATAATAATAACGGTGTTCTCTTTTAAGCTGGCTAACACAAATATACACACATTTGTGTTACAAATGTTTTATGAGAGGACTATAAAGCTATACTTCTCATTTTATTGACTTTCTTGCCAGTTCTAGGACTTGGGTGCTTTCCCCGAGCCTCTCTGTACTCACGACTAGAGCTCTACCACCTGAGCAACATGAGCAATATCAGTATTTCTGGCTATTTTGAATAGTTTATTGGAGATAAGAGTCTCACAGACTTTCTTGCCTGAGCTGGCTCTTAACCATGATCCTCACATCTGAGCCTCCTGAGTAGCTAGAATTACGCGAGTGAGCCACCAGTGCCCGGCTGCCTCACCTTTCAATATAGCCAAAATACTGGGGGCAACAACAAGCATAAAGCTGACAAATACTCAACAAAAGCCAAGCACTAACTCTATATAATTACTAAACATGAATAGCTTTGTCGGAACCCTTACAAAGAATTTTTTTTGTTTGTTTTGTTGGTCATGGGGCTTGAACTCTGGGCCTGGGCACTATCCTTGAGCTCTTCAGCTCAAGGCTATCACGCTATCCTTGAGCCACAGCCTCACTTCCCATTTTCTAGTGATTAAACTGAAGATAAGTCTTATGTTCTTTAGTATTCGGGCTGACTTTGAACTTCCATCCGCAGATCTCAGACTCCTGAGTAGCTAGGATTACAGGTGTGAACAATCACGCCAGGCTAAACATTCTTTTGTTGTTGTTGTTGTTGTTGTTTGTGGGGCTCGAATTCTGGGGCTAGGCGCTGTCCCTGGGCTCTTCAGCTCAAGGCTACCGCCCTACCTCTTGAGCCACAGCGCCACTTCAAAGAATTTTCTTATCCTTATTTTATGTACAAGTTTACAAAACTTAGCTGATACCCAAAAGTCCACACAAACCATCAGAATCACCAAATCAGAAAAGCAGACATTTCCTCCATAGATAGGCTAAGTGACAATATAAGAAACAAAAATCGAGAGATGTTCAATATACTAGATAGATAACAAGTTTGTAATATTTTGTGCAGATTTTTTTTTTTTTTTTTTTTTTGGTCAGTTCTGGGCTTAAGCTCAGGGCCTGAGCACTGTCCTTGGACTTTCTCAAGGCTAGAATTCTACCACTTGAGCCTCAGCACCACTTCTGGCTTTTTTCTATGTATGTGGTACAGAGGAATTGAACCCGGTCTTTGTGCATGCTAGGTAAGACCTCTACCACTAGGCCAAACTCCTAGCCCTTGTGCAGAAAATTTTCACTCAGAAGCTGGACACGGTAGCTCTTGCCTGTAATCCTAGCTACTCAGGAGGCTGAGATCTGAGGATCTAGGCTCAAAGCCAGCCCAGGCACAAAAGGACTTGAGACTCTTATCTTCAATTAACCTCTAGAAAATGGTAAGTGGGGCTTGGCTCAAGGGTAGGGCAGTAGCCTTGAGCTGAGGAGCTCAGGGACAGCGCCCAGGCCCAGTTCAAGCTCCATGATGACCCACCCCCCCCCCCCAAAAAAAAACTGTTTTGGTTCTAATGAAATACACATTACAAATATATTAGGTCCTCAATAAGTGTAAAGAGACAAATAGGGTCCTTTTAGTAATGACACCTAAAAACACTTGGGTTTTTTGTTTTGTTTTTTTTGTAATACTGAAGATCCCTCTGCCCCTTCCCTGTCCTTCAGTATAACTCAGGGGTAATTAGGAAACCGTGGTAGCCTTTGGAAAAGGCACCAGCCTGGAAGACCTTATGCTAGACAAGCTCCAAATCTGAACTGGGATTGTTCCTAAAAAAGTCGTCTACAGTAGGTCTTGAATTAAGGAACTTGCACATTTTATTATTAAGTAGTTATACTAAGGATTACAATTCTGCAAGTTGGACTATGAGTACAATGAGTGCTTCTTGGCCAATGTCTCCCCTTCCTTCCTTAACCACCATTTCCATTTCCCCGTCCTGTCCCTACCCGCATGGATCTCTGCTCAATGATATGAATGTCAAACTGAGATTCAGTAAAACAACTATAGATAACAAGTCTTTATTCACAGGCATCTTAATAATATGAACAAACATTTTTAAATTAATGGCACCAAGGTTACTTACTAGCATGTACCTCAATCTGCGTAACATCCTGTTTAACAAGTCATCTTGCCATTACCAAAAGGTCTTTTAAAATGAGTGTTGGAAAAGATCAGTTATATGAGCTATTTCTATAGCTATTATAATATATGAAGAAAACATTTACACAGTGCACAAGTTCAATACTCACGTTGACAACATGTCTAGTGGCAGTGTCAGTAGTGAGCTCACGGAGCCAGTAAACAAGCACTTGTAGATGCGGCCTATCAAAAGAGGGTATGATGGTACACAGTCATAATAGCCTAGTAAATGCATTGAACTGCCTCAGGAAAGCAATCAAACACTCAATGTCTCTGAAACAAGCATTTGGTTTTTGTAGACCTGAGTTTCAAGACTTGATTTTAAAACTCATGGTCACACATAAAAGTGGGGACTGGAGAATTAAAGCACTGCAATGATATTTAGATTCTTCCAGGCTTGCAGTTTGACTCATCTATTGGTTTCAGAGTCGCATGTTCGTCTTCCATTATGATTATGAATGCTTTTCTCCTTTGCTTTTACTTCCCTCCCTTTGTATTCTCTTGTTTTCTTGCCTTTGATTGAAAACCCCCACCACAACCCCTTTCTGAGACAGTCTTGCTACATAGCCAAGGCTGGTCTCAAACTAAAGACCTCCTGCCTTAGCTTCCCAAATCCTGGTATTCCAAGAGAATACTACCATGTCCAGCTTAAATAGCACACTTTATTTGCTGTTTCTCACTCTGAAAAATGAAAACTAAAGCCGGGACCTGATGGCTCACATCTGTAATCCTAACTATTCAGGACGCTGAGATGTGAGGATCATGGTTCAAAGCCAGCCCGGGTACTAGAGTCCATGAGTCTCTTATCTCCAAGTAGTAGTGCACTAGCCTTGAGCTGAAGAGCTCAGGAACAGTGCCCAGGCCCAGAGTTCAACCCAACAGTCAACCCAAGAAAAAAAAAATCGAATCATCTTATTTCTATTCTAGCAGTACTCTATGTACTCTTACTGTTTTTGTTGTTGTTCTTTTTCTAGTCCTGGGTCTTGAACTCACAGCCTGGGACCTGTCCCTAGGCTTTCTCAAGGCTAGCACTCTACCACTTGAGCCACAACACCACTTCCAGCTTTTTCTGTATATGTTGTACTCGGCAATCAAACCAGGGGTTCATGCATGCTAGGTAAGCACTACCACTAGACCACACTCCTGGAGCCTGTGTTGTTACTTTTTAAACTAAGGTATGTTTTACATTAAACTAAGGTATGTTTTACATTAATCTTAAGTAGTGAGGTGAATTCTTTATTTTCTGGTGTTGGCCCAGGGGCTTGAACTCAGGGCCTGACTGCTATTCCTAAGCTTCTTTTGCTCAAGGAAAAGTGCTCTACCCCACTGCTGACTTTTGATGCCTAATTAGATATAAGAGTCTAACAGACTTTCCTGTTCAGGCTGGCTTTGAACCGCAATCTTCAGGTCTCAGCCTCCTGAGCAGCTAAAATTACAGGAGTAAACCACCAGCACCCAGCTTCCAAGTGAATTCTTACACATGGATCCATCTTTTCAACTATCTAGAAAAGGATGTTCAACATTTCTACCTCCCCAGAAGGCTCCTTCAAAATTAAAACAAATATAAGATCTCTCATTTCTATTCTCTCCTCACAATTTCTCCCATGTTGAGATCATCTGAAATTTAGTTCCAGGGTATAAGATGATTAGTTATTACAGATTAACAATAACCACGCTTACCTGTTCTTTTTCTAATGTTCTTTTTTCTGTGAATCTCACATATTTCTCGGATTCCTTGTTCAAGTTGCAAAGTATAATTTCAAGCAGGGTTTTCATTAAACAAAGCTTACAGTAGTATACTTTCTGAAGCCTTACATCTAATAAACTACCTAGCACCCTATCTAGCTCTGGACAACCTGAGATTAAGTTTCTAAGTCCTTTTTCTTTCTCATGGCCAGTTTTGTCTTTCGACATAAAGATATCATGTTCTCATTACTATTGTCTCTCTCTCTTTTTTTTTTTTCCTGGGCTTGAACTCAGGGCCTCAGCACTGTTTTGGGGCTTTCTCAAGGATAGAGCTCTACCATTTGCACCCCAGCACCACTTCCAGCTTTTTTCTGTGGATGTGGTACTGAGGAACCGAACCAGGTCTTCATGTCTGCTAGGCAAGCACTCTAACACTATGCCGAATTCCCAACCCTGCCCTTGTCTCTTTTTACCTTACTGAACTATGTATCTGCTAAAGTCTTTACCTCTCAATTTTAGCCACTTTTTTTCCATTTTAACAGTGTACATAAAATTTCAAATGACAAATTTAGCTCTTCATACATCTGTGCAAAATGCAGCTCAATACACTCCGATGAAAAATGGTATCATAGTTTTTTAAAAATATCTATTTAAAAGGGTTCTAATGTGCAGGGTGTAGTTGCTCATGCTGGTCTGTAATCACTATTATGTGGTGAGCAGACACTGGGAGTCTCAGGTGGGGGTCAAGAGGAAACTTAGCTTAGAGGGAATATCACTGAGATTGACATCCTACCTCCACAAATAAGTGAGCATGTGATTCACATCCTTTACCCTGGCAATGCAGAAGGCACACACAGGAGGATCGCAATCCCCATTAAAAGTTCAAGACCATCTGAGAATTTAGTTTTCTTAGTTCAAATAAAAATGACTACTGGCCAGGTGCTAGTGGCTCATGTCTGTAACCTAGCTACTTAGGAGGCTGAGATCCAAGGAGCACAGTTTGAAGTCAGCCCAGGCAGGACTCATATTGCCAATGAGCCACCAGAAAACTAGAGGTGCTGCTATGGCTCAAAATGGTGGTGCATTAGTGTTAAAGTGAAAGAGCACACAGACAGTGCCCAAGCCCTGAGTTCAAGCCTCAAACCAGCCCCACCCACCCCTGGGGCAGGACTTGTCCCTCTGACTAATACCCTAGGAAAAGTCCCTGGTTCAATCTTCTGCCTCACTAACTCACTCTTTTCAAAGTTACCCAGTATTGCTATTTTGTGTATTTCCCAAGATTTTCAGTTTCACAGGTGATCAAGCTAATTTTACCCATGGAGACATAAGAATATTAGTCATACTCATTTTAGAAATTTTGCTTTAATTCCAAACAATTGTATCTATACACCATGTCATTCATATGATATTTACTCCTTGATATATTAGTAAGAAAAATAAGGCAGGTGCCCTCGGCAGAGAGCCGGCGGTCTCCACTTCTGCCGCCCTCTTTCTCATCCACCCTGCAGCCGAGCGGACGGAGACCCTTACAGGCCATCGACCATCACCCTCAAGGTCGAGCCTAGTCACACCACCCAGAAAGTCAAAACCAAAATCCAGGACAAGGAGGGCATCCCACCTGACCAGCAGAAGCTGATATTTGCTGGCAAGCAGCTAGTGGATGGACGTACCCTCTAAGACTACAACATCCAGAGTCTACCCTGCATTTGGTGCTCCGTCTCTGAGGTGGCATCATCGAGCCCTCCCTGCGCCAACTGGCACAGAACTACAACTGTAACAAGATGATCTGCTTCAATGCTCGCCTACACCCCCGTGCTGTCAACTGCCGCAAGAAGTGCGGCCACACTAACAACCTCCGCCCCAAGAAGGTCAAGTAAAGCTGGCCGCTACTGAGAACCAGTCCCATGCCCACTGCCTAAATGAAGTTTCCCTTACCTAGACTGGAGCAGTAAAAAAAAAAGAAAGAAAGAAAGAAAAATAAACATACATAGGTCTGGGAGTTTGACCTAGTGGTAAAGTGCTTACCTAGTGTGCACAAAGACCTGGGTTTGATTCCTCAGTACCACATACATAGAAAAAGCCAAAAGTGGTGCTGTGACTCAAATGATAAAACTTTAGCCTTGAGGAAAACTCAAGGACAGTGTTCAGGCCCTGAGTTCAAGCCCCAGGACTGGCAAAAAAAAAAGAAAGAAAGAAAGAAAGAAAGAAAGAAAGAAAGAAAGAAGAAAGAGAAACACACACAAAAGAAAAATCACCTAAAAGGCATGGCAAGTTACATCACCTCTTAGAGAGCCCCCTATATCTGAAATATAAATCTTCTTGTTATTCAGGACTATTATATCTGTTTATGTAAAAAGGAGGCAGAGTTGGGAGGAGAAAATCTCCAGAAAATTCAGTTATTGGACACTAATAAATGAAGCACCAATGTAGTTTACAGTTTGATTTTGTTTTCTTTTCTTTTTTTTTTTTTTTGCCAGTTCTGGGCTTGAGCTCAGTGCCTGAGCACTGTCCTTGGACTTTCTCAAGGCTAGAGCTCTACCACTTGAGCCTCAGCACCACTTCCGGCTTTTTTCTATGTATGTGGTACCGAGGAATCGAACCTAGGACTTGGTACATGCTAGGCAAGCACTCTACCACTAGGCTAAACTCCCGGCCCCTTGTTTTCTTAATTCTTTCATGAACTTTCATTAGTAGTCTCTGCAGATTTTTACGTTTCTTTCTCACACTGATTGAAAAAACAAGTACATTTAAAACTCACTCGTGGGATGTGGGAAGAGCATGTTTAGTATGTGTGAGATCCTGTATTCAATCTTCAACACCACTCCTTATAAAAAAAAAAAACTAAAAACGATTTAAACAATGAAGCAATATTTCTGTAATATTAAGTAGTTCTACAAGAAGCAGGAAGCATGGATACTCACATGCTGTAAGAGGAACAACTCCCAACCATGCAAAGGCAACAAGTGTATAATGAAACCAGTATCGTATTGCAGTGCCAATGCTTGTAACCAGTCCGGCAAATATGTCTTGGATTGGAAGCCGTGAAGGCATATCTGGAGAATAAACTATTAGAAGAGACAAGCATACAGAATTTCATAAAGATTTAACAATGGCTTAATTCAGAACTACAAAATAGGCAAACAAAGCTATCTTAACTTTCAATACGTAGTTTTTAAGTACTGTGCTTACTTTTCAATTTACTGAAACACATTTTCTCAAGAAAATCAACAAACAGCTCTAACCCAGAAAAAACAAAATTCAACTGGAAGAAGTTTACTTCCTTTGCCCATGCCATGAAACTTATGCAATGTTTAAACACATTTCAGTATTCAGACAATAAGATATCTGGCTTCCAAAGCTACAAGAGAACAAGAAAACAGGAATGAAAAATGAAGCTGATGGCGTATCATCAAGGAAGAACTCTCCCAAATACAAGCATTAGAAAGAGCACAACAATCCACAGTAAAGTTCTTTCATGTGGTACCAACAGCCAACTATTATCTGTTAACCAAGTCTTCCTCCACGTTGCAAGATGTGGTTCAACAGCTACTGAGAGAAAAATTTTACTAGATTTTAGAAAAATAACCTTTTAAAATGATCTCAATAAAATCCCCTGTTATTTATTTTTTTTCCCCTGTTATTTAAAAGGCTCCTTTCCATATAACTCAGAAAAACAAATTCCTCCTTCTACAATGAAGCCACACCAGAAATAACAATATATAAAGTTTAAAATAAATAATGTGGGCCAGGAGTTTGGCCTAGTGGTAGAGTGTTTGCCTAGCATGCACAAAGACCAGGGTTTGATTCCTCAGTACCACATACACAGAAAAAGCCAGAAGTGGTGCTATGGCTCAAGTGGTACAGTGCTGGCCTTGAGAAAGCCCAAGGACAGTGCTCAGGTCACAAGTTCAAGCCCTAGAACTGCCCTTCTCCCACCCCCACCCCCAAAAATCAATTATATAAAATGTCTAAGACAGGGCCCGGTATATAGCTCAGAGGTAGAGAATTACATAATTTATAAAAAAAGGTCTTGATTGGGTTTAATTTCTAGCAGCAGCAAACAAAATTAAGTAGTAAATATAAAATGTATAGGAGCAGCAGGGCACGGTGGCTCATACCTGTAACCCTAGCTACTCAGGGAGCTGAGATCTGAGTATCAGGATTCAAAGCCAGCCCAGGACTAAAGTCCCTGAGACTCTTATCTCCAATTAACCACTAGAAAACTAGAAGTGGCCCTGTGGTTCAAGGGGTAGAGTGATAGCCTTGAACTGAAGAGCTCAGGGACAGTACCTAGGCCCAGAGTTCAAATGACCCCCCCCCCAAAAAAAGTAGCTTGCCAGTATAGTCTTCCATTTATTTAGAAGGAAATATGTAGATGAAAAAGACAAAAGCAAAAAAACAAAAAAAAATCCTGAAAGGTGAAGGAGAGCACTGCTATGATGAGGTGGACCATAATCCCCTGAAAGACACATGAAACTGAGCGAGTTCACCATGTGGGTTCCTTATTCCCTTGTGTGTCTGAATCTGTCCATGATTAAAAGGAAAAAAAATAAGGAAAAGAATACCCTACAAGTATGTATACGTGTTTTAAAAGATGAACGTTTTTCAAAGCATTTCCTAAGTAGATTTTTCTATTAGTATGGAGAAACAATAAAGTTCAATATTGTTGCTTTGAAAGCATTTTTAACACCTTTTGTTGCCAGAAATAACTGATATGAAAAAGTCTAAAGAACTTACTTGGTGTAAAAGCAAATCTGTGCTTGCATAATTCACAGTATTCTTTCCGACTATGTTTCAGCCACTGAACTAAGCTGTAATTACAAATACATTAATAAATATTGCGTTTACAACAAAAGGTTTCACTGAAAACGAGTTTATATTAATATTGTATGTATTATAGAGCTTTTATAATTTCAACCATTTCAAATTGAGAATATTCTCTAACTTTTTATAACACAGTCCACCACACAGGTTTCTTTCAAAGGTTAAAAGGTGTATAAAGAGCTGAGAATAATTCTTGGTTTCAAAGTGCACCATAAATGTGAGCTATTACCATACCACTCAAAATTAGAAAAGCACAAATTTCCCATTAGCAAACTAAGCTCTCCTTGCTAGAAATGAACAAAAGAGACCCTTATCTCCAATAAACCACCAGAAAACAAGAAGTGGTGCTGTGGGGCTCTAGGGGTAGCCTTGACATGAGGAGCTCAGGGACAGCGCCCAGGCCCCAGAGTTCAAGCCCCATGACTCACCAAAAAAAAAGAAAGAAAGAGGAGGGTGAGGGAGGAGAAGTAAAGGGAGGGATCTACCAAAGTAACAAATGTTGTATTAAGGATTATGGATAATTTCTTCCCTGTTTTTTAGTAACAGAAATTTCTAAAGGCAACTAATTATAGAGCAAGTTCTTTTTAAATGATCATACTTTCCTAATTGCAGGACTTACCATTCCTGATGGATAAACTTAATACTGCCTGTACACACACAAGGATGGTAAAGAGGTTTCTCTGGTGTTCCTTCTGACCGGCACACTCTACATATGTCTGTTAATAAAACAAAAAATGAATTACCTTTGCTGTAACTTTTTAAATCAAAGGCCATCAAAAAATATTTTGTTAGAGCAACAAAATGTCACTTGCCAAAACATCACAGCAGAGAACTAAAGACTGTGATGAAAATGATACACACTGAAACTGTTTCCTTTTAAAATGTGTTAAAAGATAAACTGTTTCTTAGCACCTCTATAATCCTAACTCTAAGAACATTTTATTTAAAACTGTGCTCACCCATAACAAATACTGAATGAAATATGCAAAATCAGGTTACTCTTTAATGTCCTTAACCACAGTCCTAAAAGTCTAGCAGGTGAGGGCCAGGAGTTTGGCCTAGTGGTTAAAGTGCTTGCCTAGCATGCATGAAGACCCGGGTTCGATTCCTTGGTACCACATACATAGAAAAAAGCCGGAAGTGGTGCTGAGGCTCAAGTGGTAGAGCTCTGGCCTTGAGAAAGTCCAAGGACAGTGCTCAGGCCCTGAGCTCAAGCCCACGACTGGCAAAAAAAAAAAAAAAAAAAAAAGTCTAGCTGGTGAACGTCCCACCAATCTAATTTAACAGTTTAAACTCCAGAAAAACACAGTGGAAGCACAGTAGATGTCCCTTTCCTCACTTTATCCACAAGAACAAGAGACAAAAATAATCTCTCAATCTTTCTCTTTACATCTTCTTCCTCGTATATGTGAGGGATAACCCAATACACAGAAACTCCAACCAGAGAACCGCTGATGGGCCAGAGGCTGCTTTACATAGATGCTACAGGAACCTAAAGGTCTTCAGCTCCCCAGAGCATGGCAGCCCCCATCCCCATCCCCATCCCCAGTAACAAGTAGGACACATCTTCCGGCCTGCCTTCCCACCTGGGGTAGGTATCAACATCCAGCAAAGCAGCACAGGGAGGAAAATAGCTGATCTTCCACACTTGTTTACTTGCTTATTTTCTTCTGAAAGCTCCTTCTCTCTGCAGGAGGACATCTTAGCAAATTTTGAATCCCAGTTCCAGGGGTAACAGGCATGTACATGGGGTAAGAGACATGAAGCTCACTTCTGACCCAATTCTCTTTCCCAAACTCATTTACTGAGGAAGAACTACAATCTAAACCTCTTTGGTAAACAGACTTAACAGGCCCCTAGCAACTTTCAGATTTGAGTGTGCAGTATGTGATCCTGAATATTTATTATCATTACAAGTCTGTGATGCTCAGCCTTGGTTCAGTTGTTATTCAGAATACCACATAGGCTGGGAGTTTAGCCTAGTGGTAGAGTGCTTGCCTAGCACACAAGAAGACCGGGGTTTGATTCCTCAGTACCACATACGTAGAAAAAAGCTGGAAGTGGTGCTGTGGCTCAAGTGGTAGAGCTTGAGCCTTGAGAAAAGTCCAAGGACAGTGCTCAGGCCTTAAGTTCAAGCCCCACAACTAGCCCAAAAAAAAAAAAATACCATATAATAGACTCCCACATCTCACACTCCCCAAAAATGGGGGGGGGGAGTGCAGGTACTAGTCAGGGTTCCAGGCCCTGAGCTTTATGTGCTCAAGGATAATGCTCTACTACTTGAGCCACAGCTCCACATTGACTTTTTGGTAGTTAACTGGAGATTGAGTCCCATGAACTTTCAACTTAGATCTAAGCCTCCTGAGCAGCTAGGATTATAGACATGAGCCACCAGTGCCAGGCATCCGTAAAGATTTTACTTTTTACAAGTTGCTGTTGGGGCATGGATCAGCACTGCCATCCTTTATGGTAAGAACTCCATGGAATCTGAACATACGTAAACCTCTCACCTTCCTCCTTGATTAATGAAAACAAGCTTTCACTTTGGTCAGTCTCACACTAGTGAACTGCTTCGCTTAATCAAATGCAAAATTCCGACACAAACAAAACAGAACTGAGTGCCCATTCTACAATTCCAAGCAATAGTATCTAGGCTGCCCACTCACTCTCTGGATGCTCCATTTCCTCCAAGTATGCTCTTCAGTCCCAAGGAAACTTATCTCAAAGCCTAGAGGGCCTCAGGGTGCAGAACTCCCTGACGGTCCACCCTTTTCTATGCTTGCAATCCAAGTATAAGTGTTTTAGCTTTAGTGAATTCAAATGAAAGACCCTGAAGATGGGGTTAACAGACCTGTCTTGCACATGCATCCTCCATTACAACACCTTGGAAGAATCCTATAGTTTCATCACTGCCCTTTTGAGTTGAGAGTGGGTAAGTTGCAAGCTCCCTGCTTCCAGTTCCCCCAGTGGAACTGAACCAAAATCCCCCTCACCTAGATCCCATACATTGACTGGGGCCACGACTGTGCAACTGATCTAAGTTATCTAGAATTACAAGAGCCATTGGCACTGTGGATAAGGATTGGCCCTACGATTATCAGTTACCCCAGTTAGGGCCAAATGATGCCCAAAGCCACCTCCCATTCTAAGTACTTAGATGTCCAGAGAGTAACTTTGGAATGATATGTACTTGTATAAAATCAATTAATTAGTAGGACAGGTATAAATACAGGTACAGGTAACCCAGTACCAGAGGAGGAATCTTGTCTCTACAGCCCACTCTGAAACATGCCCCATTGAGGGAGGCAAGGAAACAAAACTAGTTGCACATGAACAAGGGTGAAACCCTCCAGGGACATGGTAACTATAAGCTATCAATTGACTACTGAGGAAAGAAAAAGAGGGTTTGGGCACACCACTGCCACTTGGAAGGCAAAGTCAACAGAGGGCATGATAGCACGTGAACACAGCTGCTTGGTCTCCTGGTGAATTCACTCTACCATACAGACTCCAGCAAGACCACCCAGAGCTTAGGGGAGCCCAAGGCCATGGCAAACACCAGGAGTAATGATCTTCAAATGTATTTACTCCAAAAGATGGCCGATAGGCAAGTGGCTGAGGAGTTACTATCATTCTCTATTGCTGTTTTTATAAAATTGTTTTCCCAATGAAGTACATATGGGCTAAGTTCTAATCACCCTTAGGATTTTTTTTTTGGGGGGGGGGAGATGGAGGTCGTGGGATATGAACTCTGGGCACTGTCTCTGAGCTCTTTCTTGTTCACGGATAACAATCTACCACTTTGAGCCACAGTGCCACTTTTCTGGAGGCTAATTGGAGACAGAGAGTCCCATGTGGGTCGGGAGTTTGGACTAGTAGTAGAGTGCTTGCCTAGCATGCACAAAGATCCAGGTTCGATTCCTCGGTACCACATACATAGAAAAGGCCAGAAATGGTGCTGTGGCTCAAGTGGTAGAGTTACAGCCTTGAGAAAACCCAAGGACAGTGCTCAAGCCCTGAGTTCAAGCCCAGGACTGGCAAAAAAAAAAAAAAAAAAAAAGAAAGAAAAAAAAAGAGTCCCATAGATGTTCTTGCCCAGATGCAAACTTCATATCTGAGCCTGATTAGGTAGGATTATACACCTAATCCACCAGCGTGGGACTAAAGATTATTGTGAAGTTCTCAATTTACAATGTATCATATGAATAAAAATTAAATAGATCAGCAGTAAGCTGCTTTTTTGTAAAGGATAACAAAGAGGACGATCTTGAGGGGATACTGGTCCTAAGGCGTGAATTTAGGGCCAAGTACTGTCCATGACTGAACTTTTGTGCTCAAGAGTAGCCATCTACTACTTGAGCCACGACTCCACTTCCAGCTTTCTGGTGGCTACAGATGACTCTCATGGACTTTCCAGCCCAGATAGGCTAGGAAGCACAACCCTCAGATCTCAGCCTCCTGAGTAGCCAGGATTACTGGCATGAACCAATGCCTATCTTGATCAACTACCATCATGACTGGGTGAGGTTTTCTGAATGGTTTGTTTTTTTCTCAATTTAATGTCACTATTTATGTATCTTTACCATTTACTGCTTCAACTTTGTTAAATTTTCTCATTTGCAGATTACTCCCTATAGTAAAAAACATATTACTGAAATATAAGGATATATATACTACAGCAGCTAGTCAAAAAAAGTCAAGTATTTCCAAACATTTCACCAAGTACTCTTCTTTGCAAATTATCTGTCCAAGTTTTTTGCTTTGTTTACTGAAGGTTGTTTTTTTTTTAAATAATTGGGATAATGTACAGAGGGGTTACATTCATCAGGTAGTTGGTTCATTACTTCTCATGCGTTGATACTCCCTCTCATATTTTTGTCCTCATTTCTACTAGTATATCCAACAGCACAACATTCATGGCTCCAAAATGCCATATCATGAGTAAAATCACACAGTAACTTTAAAACAAAACACAACCTATTTTGGGGGGGAGGGGGCACTGGTGGCTCATGCCTATAATCCTAGCTACTCAAAGGACTGAGATATGAGCAGTGGGGTTGGAAGCCAACCCCAGGCAGGAAAGGCCATAAGGGTTCTTATCTTTTTCTTTTCTTTTCCCGGTCCTGGGACTGAACTCAGGGCCTGAGCACTGTCCTTGGGCTTTCCTAAAGGTCAGTGCTCTATCATTTAAGCCACAGTACCACTTCCAACTTTTCTATGTATGTGGTACTGAGGAATTGAACCCAGTACATGCTAGGCAAGGACTCTACCTCTAGGCCAAACTCCCAGCCCCAAGGGTTCCTATCTTTAACCAACTACTCAGAAATGCTGGAAGCAGTGCTGTGACTCAAGCAGTAAAATGTTAGCCTCGCGCAAAAGGTCAGGAACATCACCCAGGCCCTGAGTTCAACCCTCCAGACCAGCACCAAAAAAACAACAACAACAAATTAAGGTATGGTACAGAGGGTTGCTATTCCATAAGGCAGGTAGAACACAGACTTTTGAACCCTGCTTCTCAATGTAATTCATTTGTCATGGACATTTTAGTAAGCAATGGCGCTTTCATCAAGCAATGGTACTCTAAAGTGACCATAATTTGCAAAAAATTAACTCCAGCTGAAAGCATGGCAAGCAATGGAGCAGCTGCTGACCACTAACCTTAACCCTAGAGCAAGCAAAAAAGACCTTGAGTTCAACCTCTAATTCAGCCAAAGGGAGGGGGGAAATGCACCTCACCACAACCCACACTAGATGTCAGTGAGAAGTTCACCTATTACTTTATAAGGTGCTGATATTTAGGGGTAGCCAGAGTAAAATTACACATGTACAATGAAGCTAAAAATTTTGCTTGGGCCAAGTAAGTCTTTCTTGTCACTATTGCAACCCTATTTAGAAACAGAAAGGCTCTTCTTTTCATAGAGATATTTTTAAATTTTTATTCTAAGGAAACTTTATTGCTTTGTTTGAATACCTTGTAACTCCATAAATCATATTTTTTAAAGTTCCTAGCATTTGGCAAAAGTAATAATAAACTTTTTTTTTTTGCCAGTCCGTGGGCTTGAACTCAGGGCCTGAGCACTGACTGTTCTTGAACTTTCTGAAGGAGAGGCTCTACTACTTGATCCACAGCACCACTTCTGGCTTTTTCTGTGTATATGGTACTGAGGAACTGAACCCAGGGCTTTATACATGCTAGGAAAGCACTCTACCACTAGACCACACTCCTGGACCAATAATAAACTTTTTAAAGTAAAAAAACTTCAAATACTTAAGTGATTTTGTGCATAGAGATGTCCAAGAGATGAGAGAGAAAAGAAACCACTCATAGAATGGTGATTATCAAATGTTAGTTTTTCTAATTTTTTAATTGTAATTAATAGAGGGGTTACAGTTATATTTGCCAGATAGAAGGTACATTACTTCACACATATTGATACCCCTTCTCATGTTTTTGTCCCCATTTCCCTCCCCCCCCCCAGGCTGAGTCTCTTATTTCCAATTAACTACCAAAAAGATGGAAGTGGTACCGTGGCTCAAGTGGTAGAATGCTAGCCTTGAGTGAAAAAGCTCAGGGACAGTGCCCTCGTTCATCTATCCCAGCACCACTTCTTAAAAAAAAAAACACCTGATGGGTCATGCCTGTAATCATAGCTACTCTGGAGGTTAAGCTCTGCAGAGTGTGATTTAAAGATAGACAGACAGACAGAAAAGTCCCTGAGAGACTCTTATCTCCAATTAACCACCGAAAAACTTGAAGTGGTCTTGTGGCTCAAGTGGTAGAGTGCTAATTTTGCACACAAAGAGGCTCAGGGACGCAGCACAATACAGTTCAACTTTATAACCATTCTAAGCATGTATGTTTAAAAAAAAAAGTTTTTCTCCCCCCCCCCCCACTTTTTTGCCATCCTGGGCCTTGAACTCAAGGCCTGGGCACTGTCCTGGGGTTTTCTCAAGGATAGAGCTCTACCACTTGAGTCACAACACCACATCTGGCTTTTTCTGTGTATGTGGTACCAAGGAATCAAACCCAGGTCTTCGCGCATGGTAGGCAAGCACTCTACCACTAGGCTAAATTCCCAGCCCCCCAAAAAAGTTTTCTTAAGGATAAAATTTATTGTTCAAAAATTACTCCTTATTAACTTGGCCCAATCTTTAGTATATACCATCAGGTAGAAAAAGAAAAACAGAAAAATAAAAATGATACTATGAGTTAAATTATAGGAAATCAAGGTACAGGAAATGCTTTAATGTCTTCTAGAAACTATCATCTTAACTGTGCTGCTCCCCCCATCCCATCCCCCTCCCCACAAAACCTTAGATTTTGAAGCCCTAATCTCTAGTGTCTCTGAATCTGACAACTGGAGCAGTGATTAGGTTACCAGGTAGTTTTAGTATGGCTTCTCATCCAATAGGACTTCATCCTTAGAAGAAGAGACAAAGACCTACAGGAAAGACAACATGAAATAAACTGTCCCCATTCTTGGCTGATGAAGCTACTCCAGAAATCAACCCCAGAATATTTCATCAATTATTATGCTCTACTAATTCCAGCATAAACTACTTCTTGTACATTCTTTCCTTTCCTAATGCCTTAAACTCTCACAATATCAGCCTAGCCCACTGCTATAGCAATCTAAAAAAGAGCTGGCATTGAAGTTTCCTTAGTTCATGGGGCCAGGTGCATGGCCTAATGGTAGAGTGCTTGCCTCGCATGCATGAAGCCATTGATTCCTTTGCACCACCATACACTGAAAAAGTCAGAAGTGGTGCTGCAACTTAAGTGGAAGAGCACTAGCTTTGAGGAAAGCCGGAGGACTAGTACCCAACCCCTGTGTTCAAGCCCCAGGACTGCCAAAAAATAAATAAATACTAGTAATAACAGACACAACCAGCCATATTTATCTGACATTATCTTTCCCACAACCACCATCCAGAAATTTGGGGTTACCAGTAAGCAAGTACCTAAAGGGGAAGGAGCCAGTGACTGACTGACAAAATAATTTAAATTTGTCTTAGCTCTGCTCAAAACAGCATTTGTATAGCTAGTGCCTCCTGTGTTCCTGCTCCATGAAGACTTCTTCTGCTGTCAGACTGAAAAACTGCAATCCTTTTTCTTATATCCTGGCATTTCTTACCAACCCCTTTCATTTTCTGTTTACTAAAGAACTTGCAACATTTGACTTACACCATAGAACTACATTTTTTGTCTTCCCTTCCTCCTATACCAAACTAACAACTTAGGAGGGAAAAGTAATTTTTGTCTATTATTTCTTCACTAGCCCAAGCACACAAAATAATACCTCACAGTAGATGCTCAAATAGTTCCCAATTAAATACATGTATGCTTGAACACAAGCATGCCAAAGTAATGAGAGCTAACTTGCAATAGGAAATGCAGATGTTTCTGAAAACAGGTAAAAGACCAGGTGAGAAAGGGGGTAAGTAGTGAATCTGACATCTGTCCGTCCTTTTAAGTAATTTCGCCTTAGCTGAAACTACTTTAAGCTTTTGCCCCAATGGATAAAGAATGTGATCAACTGCAATACACTGTAACTTCGTATTTTTCAAATGAGTAATTTTCTATATGCAAAAAAAGATGTACAATTGCCTGCATATCCTATAAAAATTACTTATTTTATATTCTGTTCTGCTGATGTAAGGAACAATTTAGCAAAACAGAAATAACAATTTTGTGTATCACTGAGACAAAGTGTAAGCACTCAATTATAGCAAAAAGTTTAAAAACTTTATGATAGCTTCACAGATCAGTTCTTGTTCTCAACATCTAATCTGAAAGTACTCTTCCTTTAAGAAAAAATTTAAGTGGCCGGGAGTTTGGCCTAGTGATTAAAGTGCTTGCCTAGCATGCATGAAGACCCGGGTTCGATTCCTCGGTACCACATACATAGATAAAAGCCAGAAGTGGTGCTGAGGCTCAAGTGGTAGAGCTCTAGCCTTGAGAAAGTCCAAGGACAGTGCTCAGGCCCTGAGCTCAAGCCCAGGACTGGCAAAAAAGAAAAAATTTAAAAATGACCTTAAGGACAGACTTTTCTCTAAGACTGAAAAAAAAAAATCTCAGCGCTGTGAATGATCAAATTCTTTATAAAATAATTACTATTATAAGGTGTCCACCAGTCTGGAGGAATTTACCCAGTTACAAAATTATAAAATTAATTTTTACATAAAATGTAATCTGATATACTAATCATTTGAGGGTTTTTTTGCCCTACGTTAAGGACAAAAATTAGGGGAAATGATGGAGGGGGTGATCAAGACTCATTGTACTCATAAACTGACATGTTGAATTAAGAACCCTCTGTACAACTACTTGAAAAATAAAATTTTGAAAGCAGGAAAAATTATGGAATTCAGTAGTCTACAAATAAAAACATCTGAGCATAACATTATCCTATGTGCTACTACTAATTTTGGGGGTGTGAGGAGCTATGTGTTCTCGGGCTTGATCTCAGGGTGTGGGTGCTGTCCTTAAGATTCTTTTTCTGATGGCTAGCAATCTACCGCTACAGCCACAGCACCACTTCTAACTTTTCCTGAGTAGTTTATTGAAGTTAAGAGTCTCCTGGACTTTCCTGCCAGGGCTGGCTTGGAACTGATCCTCACATCTCATCCTCCTGAGTAACCAGGATTACAGACATGAGCCACCAGCACCTGGTAAGTTTACACTTCTTAATTTTTTCTTTTTTTGGTAGGTTGTGGGGCTTGAACTCTGGGCCTGGGCACTGTCCCTGAGCTCTTCAGCTCAAGGCTACTGCCCTACCCCTTCAGCCACAGCACCACTTCTGGTATTCTGGTGATTTATTGGGGATAAGTGTCTCACAGACTTCAGTGCCTGGGCTGGCTTTGAACCGATCCTCAGATCTCAGTCTCCTCAGTAGCAAGGATTACAGGTGCGAGCTACCACACCCAGCTTATAAATTTTTTATTGTGAAATCCTGCTTTTCCTTCCAGTGCCACTTAAGTTATAAGTCTCAAGGGCTGGTAACATAGCTTAGTGGTAGCTCGCCTAGCATGGGTTCAATTCCTCAGAACCACATACACAGAAAAAGTCAAAAATGGCGCTGTGGCTCAAGTAGCCTTGAGCAAAAAGTGTCCAAGGACAGTGAGTGCCCAGACCCTGAGTTCAAGCCCCAGGACTGGTGGGGGAGGAGGGGATTTGAAGACTTCCAACTGGAATTTTACAAAATTGAAATTTTACAAAATCAGGCATGAGAAGTACTAAAATTCACTTTCATGTCATAACCAACCAAAATAAATGCAAAAATGAGGTTTTTATGAACTTTTATTAGTGATTCACTTATAAAAAGAGTATAGAAACAAGTTATCTCTATTCTAGACACCCGGATTCCACTTCCAAATATCTATGTATGAGATCTGACATTAGTCTGAAGCTTATCCTTTCCATTTACTGCCTATGTGACTCAGAGCAAATTACTTATCCAAACCTTCCCTCTTCTCACCTGTGAGTGAGGATAGTGCCTACCTAAAAATGCTGACAGAATTAAAGAGATGTCTACAAAGCATGTAGTTCACAAAATACCATACACTGACTCTTCAATACTGATATAGTACAGTATTCAAGACAGTACCTTTACTCTACAAGTATACCGCTCATTTCATAATACCCACAGACATTCTAAGTTTCTGAATTACCAGACCATAAGGATAAGCCAAGTGCCCAAATCAAATGCGCTAGTATATTTGTTCATCAAAACCTAGCTGGGCACCAGTAGTTTATGCCCGTAATCAAAGCAGCTCAGGATGCTGAAATGTCAAACACAGCAATTTGAACACAGGTTGGGCAGAAAAGTCCCTGAGCCACCATCTCCAAAATGACAAGCAAAAAGCTGGATTAGAGGCATGGTTCAAGTGGCAAGAGTGCCAGCCTAGCTCCAGGACCTGAGTTCAAACTTAAGAACCTGCCAAGGAGAGGGAAAAGAGAAAGGGAAGAGGAAAGAGAGGAGAGGAAGGGAGACAGAGGAAGGTAAAGGGGGTGGAGGGGACTAGAATCCAAACTAGATGTGGTAGTGCACTTGAAATTACAGCCTGCTGGAGATGGAGACAAGGGAGGAGAGTTCCAAGCCAGCCAGAAGAAGGAAAGGGGGAGGAGGGTGATAAGCAGCAAAAGCATGTGTGGAGATGGAAATTTAGGGGCAAGGTCCACCTTTCAGGAAGATCAGGGTTTCCCAGCCCCCAACAGTTCCCCATTACTATTTTTTCAAAGGATTCTGAAGGGGCAAGTAAGTAGTACCTCGATGCATGATGAAAGAACAACTATTCTCAACCAAAAACTCCTAAGTTCAAATCTTGTCTCCAACTACCTACGCGAACTTTGGACAGGCTGCTAAGCCAACATTTTCCACATTTGTAAAAGACATTAGACCTACTTACTTCACAAGGCTGTCATGAAGAAGAAAGGGGAATGTGTGTACACTTCGGAAACTATCAAATGCCATATGCCGTCTACACGGTGAGGTTTCTTTTTTATTAGGAAAAGACTTTCAAAACGAGGAATCATGTGGAATCAACCCATTACATGAATCAGCAAGCTTTATGTGACTATTAGACTCCACGACAAGTGCTCAAGGATTCCTTTATCCAGTACGAATCATCCAAATCTCACTCCGTAAACACTGCAAAGGCCTATATCTCCAGGAAAAATTAAAAAAAAAAAAAAAAAGAAAAGAAAGGTACCAACGCGTAAAACCATCTGCACCAGACGGGGCTCTACAAGAACCCACGAGACGTCTACACCCAGCCTTCGGTGCATCAGGGTCAGCTAAACGCAACATCACCACGTCTCCAAATCCACGCAGCAGCCCCAGCAAGTTGGCATGATTCAAAGGCAATCCGAGGCCACAGCGGGCCCGGCGGGGCGCCCCGGGCCGGGCCCCTCCCCCAGCCCCCCGGGGCGTCCGCTGCGGTCCGGGGCCCACGCCGAGGCCGGCCGAGGGCCCTCCCGAGGCGGGGGTCACCGCGGTCCCCGGGGCCGGCCGGCTCCTGGCGCGCCACTGGTCCACCAAGTTTCAAAGTCAACAAACAAGTTCGCACAAGCAACCGGGGGCGCCAGGCCGCGGGGGCCGGAGACCCCGGCCGGGCAGCCGGGGGTCGCCCCCTCCGCCGGGCTCCCGGCCCCTCGCCGTCGCCGCTGGCGGGGCTGCCCGGGGGTCGCCGCCGTCCGCCCCCCCTCCTCCCCACCACCCGCGCCGCCCGGGCGAGCAAACGGCCGCAGCTTCCCCGCCGCCCGCCTCGAGCGGCGCAGGCCCCGCGCAGGCCCAGCCCGAATCGCAGCGCCGGGGCCCAGGCGCGGGCGCCACGGTGCCGTCGACTTACCTTCCTCCGCGGTGTCCATCTTGTCTGGGGGGGGAGGGGGGCGGCGGTGACGCAGCCGCGAGACGCCCGCGGCCCGGCCCGAACCTTCCGGCCCGGCGGGAAAGAAGGGAGGGGGAGCGGGGCGGAGGGAGCGGGAATGGCCCCAGCAGGTGCGTGCGCCCCCCAGGCACGGGTGAGGAAGCCGAGGCCGAAGCCTAGGGGAGAGGGTGAGGGAGCCGGGGATGACGGAGTGCGAGCGGCGGGGGAAGGGGCTGGGCGCGCGGCCCAGAGGCGAGGCCTGGGCGGGGCGGCGCTGCGGAAGGGGCGGGGCCGGCGGCGCACGCGTCATTTCCGGCGCGCGCGCGCATGCGCACTGGAGCGGCCAGCAGTGAGTGGTGTAGTCCGTGAGGCAGGTGCCGAGTGGTGAAGGATTCGCAGCGGGGACGGGAGCGGGGCGGGGTGGGGGGGGGCGGAGAGGGAGGTTTGGAGCCCAGGCTGGCGTCGCGCGTCGATGCTACGTGATCTTCGGGGACAAAAGAAGCGAGAAGCGCGGCGCTCGCTCCCGCCGCTGGCCAGCCGGGCCCCGCCCTCCGGGGCGCCGGGACCCGGGAGGCCGCCGCCGCCGCCGCCGCGCACCCCGGAATCCTGAGGCTCCCGGAACTAGCGTGGTGCTGTGCGCACGGGCCGGGTGTGCAAGCGCTGAGCAAGCACGGTAACATCCCTGAATACAGAGAGGCCGGAAAAGAAAAAAAAAAAAGAAACGGGTGATGAGAAGACAACCCCTAGCCAGCGTCCTCGGGCGTTTTCTCAAATGAAGAAATACCAGGGAGGAGAGAGAGGGGACTGGAAATAGGGGTGCATGGATTTTGTTCCATTCGATGCCTATACGGCAATATCACCGTGAGCGCGGAGGCCTGAATCTGAGCGGTCGAGTGCCTGCTTAGAAACAGATCCCTGAGTTCAAATTCTAGCTGAGGAAAAGAAAACACACACACACACAATGAAAGCCAACTTATTACAGATCTGTGTAATGCAAAATGTCAAGTTGAATATACGTAAGGAACAGTACACATTACAGGTGTCGGATCAGAAGCCAGGAAGGGTTTGCAATCTGTGTTGTAACATGACTCGGCAAGACTGAAAAGAGATTCCAGAATACTAGTATTGAATTGGGGAAGACCTGTTTTTGATCCCTATCAGTATGAGTATTATAAAATGAAAACAATGAACTAGAGCTCTTCAAAAAGACAGCAGTCCTTGGTAATGTCACTGATTTGACAGTCATATTAATCAAGGCAAACTCATCGCCACAGTAACAAGTACCCACTAGTTTTGAAGGGTCACTTTGAGAGTTGAGCATTCAGTTCTGTAAAGATGTTTATACTATCTCCGAAGAAGTTAAAAATGGTGGTTGCCGGGGCCAGCCGAAAGCGAACCAGGGTTCGCAGATTGGGATTCCTGAAATAGGGGGCAGGGACTAGGAAAAAATAGAAGAGAGACAAACAGATGGGGTTCAGGAGGGCTACAGTCCAAATCAGGAGCCACAGCTTAAGAAGCCTGTAGCCCAAGACTGCAGCCCAGTTTATTTCCAGTTCTGACCTTAAATACACTTCTTTAAACTAGGGAACTGCCAGAGGCTACATTTGTACAAACAGTATCAAGTCTCAAATAGGTTGAATGAGAAGCTATCAAGTCCCAAACAGGTTAAATGAGAAGCTATTGACCCAGCCCAAAATCATAAGCGCTTACTTCCTTGTGGATTCAATTGTGTGGGTCCAAGGTCACTGACCCCACAGTCGGTCCCCAACAGATGGTGACTTTTCCACAACCCCATCCTCCCCACCCAGCCCCAACTGAGAATTCACACGTGTGAAGGCTGTCCTAGAACACTTTTCTAAAAATCACTGATCCCATCAGATATACCATAAGAGGGAAACATTCTGGGAGACATTTGCTGAAGAACTGAATATACTAAAGATAGATATGTGACTGTCCTGGAAGTAGACAAAAGGTAATGCCTGGAGGTGTATTGTGGGAAGAGGGAGAGAAAGAGAATGTGTCCTGTGGTTACTGGTGACTCTCAAAAAAATAAATAAATAAAAGGCCTGAGTTTGGCCCCCAACCACATTCTCCGCTCCTGAGAATCAAGACAGAACTACTTGCTTTTGAACCAGTTCCACTGCACCACCACTTACCATTAGGGCCCCACCAGAACTGAGCCTGTAGGTAGGTACCAAGTGTCCTGATACCTCCAAACCTCTGAGCTAAATAACTATAATCCCAGCTTCTCAAGAGATCCAGATGGCACCAGTACCAAGACAGCCCATGTTAAAACAAAACAAAATAAAAAAGTTAGACCCAGTTTCATCAAGCAAGTCAGACATGGTGGAATTTCCTTGAAATCTCAAGGATACAGGAGGCATGGGTAGGATGGTTGCAGTTTGATGCTAAGGCTATGGCTCAAGTATTAGACTACCTACTGGAGTGGCAAGCATGAAATCCTAAATTCAGACTACAGTACTTCTGAAGACATAATAATAATAATAGCTTGTATTGGGTTTCTTATTATGATAATGAGAAACTAAAACAGAAGGGACATGTGGGATGACACAACTTTAACAATAACAGTAATTAACTGAACTTCCTATTTATCCACTGACTGAGTAACACCTAAGGTAATGTACCCATTTTACAAACCAGCCATCAGATTCACAGTTGAGTAACTAGCCTTGTGCTGTACACAGAGTAGATGAGGAAGAGGAATTAAGGGACAAGTCTGACTTTTGGCTTTTATTTAAGCCTCATTGATTGGACATCTATGGCATCTTACTAACATTAAACCCTCAACTTTTGATTGGGTTTAAAACCTTACAACAGTTACCTAGAGTGGCTGCTGAAGAAACATTCCTGGGTGTGGTGGTGCACACCTGTAATACCAGCTACTTACGAGGCAGAGGAGGGAAGATCATAAGTTTAAGGTCGACACAGGCAGTTATAGGGACCTTATTTTAAAAGCAGAATAAAGGGCAAAAGGGCTGGGAGTGTGGCTCAACTAGTAAAACAGTTGCCTAGCAATCATAAGTCTCTGAGTTCAAGCCCCACTAATGCACTCGCAAACCACTTAAAGTTTAACGCTTTTGACATTAAATTATTAAAGACAACTCATGGTATTTTTTATATTAAATTCTTCCCACCTTCCTATTCTTCCTTTCATCTTTCTTTTCTGTTTCTGTCTTTGAAGTAAGACCCAAGAGTAAAGGGAGATATAACTTGAGAGTAGGCGTAGAGTTGGGGTTCAAATAATAGAGCACTTCCCTTGCAAGCATAAGGCTCTGAATTCAAACACAAGTGCCACCAAAAGTATAAAAAGAAAAAAAAGAAACCGGGGGAGTGGCAGAGAGAGGAGATTCATTTAGTTGGACAATTGTAAGTGGATAAGTAAATATATTAAGAGTAAAAATGGTTAGCCATGCCTCGATGACTCAAACCCATAAGCCAAGTTACTCAAAAGATGAATAGCTTAGGGCCGGGAGTTTGGCCTAGTGATAAGAGTGCTTGCCTGGCATTCACAAGGACCCGGATTCAATTCGTTGGTACCACATGCATAGAAAAAAGCTAGAAATGGTGCCGTGGCTCAAGTGGTAGAGCTCTAGTCTTGAGAAAGCCTAAGGACAGTGCTCAGGCCCTGAGTTCAAGGCCCAGCAGTGGCACACACACAAAAAAAGATGAACAGCTTTATCTGAAGATCATGGTTTATAGCCAGCCTGAAGTAGAGATGGTAGAGAGCCAGCCTTGATTTAAAATAAATAAAAAGCTGGGCCAGGAGTTTGGCCTAGTGGTAGAGTGCTTGCCTAGCATGCACGAAGACCTGGGTTCGATTCCTCGGTACCACATACATAGCAAAAAGCCAGAAGTGGTGCTGTGGCTCAAGTAGTAGAGCCCTAGCCTTGAGAAAATCCAGGGACAGTGCCCTGAGCCCAAGCCCAGGACTGGCAAATAAATAAATAAATAAAAAGCTAAGGAATAGAACCCAGACTCTGAATTCAAGTCTCACTACCTTACCTGTCTTGTACACAAAAAGAATAAAATGGTTAGATTTTCCTCTGTTAGAAAAAATGTAAACATGGAAAAGAGCAGACTAAAAATACAGGTATTACTATGAACTCACATGAAAAAAATTATAAATAGGTAGCTCTAGAAATAGTTTTATATAGATATAAATGTATCTATATGTGATATTTCCTAATCAAGTGAATTTTTTAGTTCCCCTAAAAGGATCTTTGTTCATGGAGGCTAAGACTGGTAAATGAACTTTTGATGAGGAACAGGCACATGGTTGGAATATGTTCCAGAAGTAAGAAGCAGAAAATCAGAATTTGACAGTGATGATATCAAGGTAAGCAGGTGATCAAGGTTAAGATGACCAGAATAGGATTGGTGGACATAATGAGAAAAAAAAATTTACCAAGATTGTGTGGTTGAGCTGTTACCTTTGAACCGACTCTAATACAGATTACCCTACAGATCATGAGTCTTTCAAACTGAGACATGATTAGACAGAGAAAATCTGAAGGACTACCACCCCTGATTGTAAGAGACAAAAATAGGAGACATTAACTAAAAGCAATTTATGTTCGTGGACGGGATCCTAAATCAGAAAACTTTAAAAAAAAAAAAAAGTGGTGCTGTGGCTCAAGGTGTAGAGCTCTAGCCTTGAAAGAGCCCAAGGACAGTGCTCAGGCCCTGAGCCCAAGCTCAGGACTGGCAAAAAAAAAAAAAAATAAGTCCCAGCATAGACCCTAGGTAAAAGGCTTTTTCAACAAGGCACAGTGGTAGGGCACATCTATAATCCCCACACTCAAGAGACTAAAGCAGAAAGACCTTTAGTTCTAGGCCAGCCTGAGCTATATAGCAATATTCTGTCTCAAAACAACAACAAAAGACCTTTTCATTTAAAACATGATGGTATTCAATTACCTTTCCAAGTTAAGTTATTTAGATGAATAATTGAATATACTAGGCACAATACCACATATGTATTTTAAGTGCACAAAAAAGCCAACAGAAATAGTGAAGTAAGCTGGGCATCCATGGTTCATGCCTGTAACCCTAGCTACTCAGGAGGCTGAGATCTGAGGATCACTGTTCAAAGCCAGCCTGGGCACCAAAGTCCCTGAGACTCTCTCTTATCTCCAATTAATCACCAGAAAACTGGAAATAGTGCTGTGATTCAAGTGACAGAGCAATAGCCTTGAGCTCAGGGACAGCACCTAGGCCCAGAGTTCAAGCCCCACAACTGACAAAAAGGAAAAAAAGAAAAGAAAAAGAAATAGAAATAGTGAAGCATCTACCAGACCAAAATATAAGGGCAAGAAAATCCCAAAGGTAAGCACATTGTGAAAGTGGTTTTGTTTTGAAGTAAACTTGAACTGTTTTGGTGTTTCCAGGACAAGAAGGAGCAGTTTACCAGATACCAGTGGTTCATTCCTATAATCCTGGCTACTCAAAAGGGTGAGATCTTAGGATTGTAGTTGGAACCCAACTTGGGCATGAAAGTCTTTGAGACTCTTAGCTCTATTAAACTACCCCTCAAAAGGCCAGAAGTGGAGTTCTAGCTCAAGTGATACAGTGCTAGCCTTGAACAAGAAAAAAGCTCAGGGACAGAGACCAGTGCCCTAACACTGGCACAAAAATAAACAAGCACTGAGCGGGGAGTTTGGCCTAGTGGTAAAGTACTTGCCTAGCATGCATTAAGACCCAGGTTTGATTCATTGGTACCACATACATAGAAAAAAAACTGGAAGTGATGTTGTAGCTCAAGTGGTAGAGTACTAGCCTTGAGAAAAGTCCAAGGAACAGTGCTCAGGCCCTGAGTTCAAGCCCCACAACTGGCAAAAAATAAAGAAGCACTTTCAAAACTGCCCAAGGGGCTGGGAGTTTGGCCTAGTGGTAGAGTGCTTGCCTAGCATTTACAAAGAACCAGGTTCGATTCCTCAGTACCACATACATAGAAAAAAAACAAGAGTGGTGCTGTAGCTCAAGTGGTAGAGCACGAGCCTTAAAAAAAGCCTAGGACAGTGCTCCGGCCTTGAGTTCAAGCTCCAGGACGGGAAAAAAAAAAACAAAAACAAAAACAAAACCTGCCCAAGGCTAGATGTCTGTACACACAACTTTCACCCTGAGTTTCCTTAAGTCTTACATGGCTTTTCTCATAGGGAACAGTGAACAGAAGTAAAAGTGACTTTTATGCACAGGAAAACATCAAGTTCCTTAGCTAAATTCTGTCACCTTCATTGTTGCTGTAGGTGGAGTGTTTACATCCTGTGTTAAAGATCTTATCTGCAGTGCGACGGGCTTTATCCTCAAAAGAAGTGTGACCTTTGGGAGATAATTAGTTTTAGGTGAACTAATAAATAGCCCTGTGAATAACACGTACCATCTCCAATTTTCTCTCCTCCTACCACATGAGAGTGCAGTAAAAAGGTAGCCACCTCGGGCCGAGAGTTTGGCCTAGCGCTTGCCTAGCATGCACAAAGACCCAGGTTTGATTCCTCGGTACCACATACATAGAAAAAGTGGTGCTATGGCTCAAGTAGTAGAGTTCTAGCCTTGAGAAAGCCCAAGGACAATGCTCTGGCCCTGAGTTCAAGCCCTAGGACTAGCCAAAAAATAAAAAGGTAGCCACCTGCAAACAGTAAAAGGCTATTATCACCTGAACATCAACCCTGTGACTTAGAACTTTCCATGTTCTTCCAGAATTATGAGATGTGATGTTTGTAAGCTACTCAGTCAATTACTCTGTTATAGAGCTTGAACTGATAAAGACTGTTACCATCAAACTTAGTGTGTGTGTATGCGTGTGTGTGCATACCAGCCTGTTGTGAGGCTTGAAGGCAAGGCCAAAGCTCTGTCTCTGAGCTGCCTTTGCTCAAGGCTAGTACTCTACCACTTAAGCCACACCCCTACTTCTCACTTTAAGAGTCTCAGACTTTCCTGCAGAAGGTGACTTTTAATTGCTGTACTTAGCAATTAAATCCTGAGTGGCTAGGATTACAGGTATGAGCCACAAGCACCTGCCTCCATCAACCCTTCCTAGAAGGTTTGTTCTGAGCAATATGTTATACTGTGAAGATAAGCATGTTGGGCAGGACTAAAACCCAATTTCCACCTTCATAGAATGTTACAATTAAATTAGAAACTGCTGCTGCCTAGCTTTCCTGGAAAGACTCTTTTAAAACTTCATTTGGGGCCAGGTTGGTGGTTCACGCTTCTATTTCTAGCTACTCAGGAGTCTGAGATTTGAGGATCAAGGTTCAAAGCCAGCCTGGGGCACTAAAGAACATGCGACTCTTATCTCCAATTAACCACTAGAAAACAGGAAATGCAGCTGTGGCTTCAGGAGTAAGGCGGTAGCCTTGAGCTGAAGAGCTCAGGGACAACACCCAGGCCCCAGAGTCCAAGATCCATGACCGACAAAAACAAAAACAAAAACAAAAAAACTTCATTTGCAGAATCTGAAAGTGATCATCATTCTGACCACTTAAATACAACTTAGGGTTCTGAGAAATTTCTACAGTGCTGGAATCAACATATGCCCATAGCTTTCTTTTGTGTATAACCTCCATTTCCCTCTCAAAATAACATCCATTTTTCTTTTAAAAAGCCACTCCTGGGGCCTGGGAGTTTGGCCTAGTGTTTAAGTGCTTGCCTAGCATGCACAAAGACCTGGGTTCGATTCTTCGGTACCACATACATAGAAAAAAGCTGGAAGTGGCTCAAGTGAAAACCTGACAGTGCTCAGGCCCTGAGTTCAAGCACCCAGACTGGCAAAAAAAAAAAAAAAAAAAGCCACTCCTAGGCTGGGAATGTGGCTTAGTGGTAGAAGTGCTTGCCTAGCATGCATGAAGCCCTAAGTTCGATTCCTCAGCACCACATAAACAGGGGAGAAAATCAGAAGAGTAATAAAATAATAACAATGCTTAAAAAAAAAAAGCCAGTCTTGCTTATTAGAATCAGAAGACTTAGGCCAGTTCCACACTGCCCTCCCCTCCCCTGGGGGCATGTCCTTTCTGCCGCAGTACCCAGCATCCTTCTCCACCACTGTGAGTCTGAGTTTCTGGTGCCTTGCCTTGACAGTAAGCCCCCACAGTATTTGTATTTCATATTCTAACCAGTTATTCATAAACTCAAACTAACCAAGCACTTCCTGTGTACTAACACCATTCAATTAAAGATACAGGGAAGAAGGGAAGAGCACTCACACTGAGCACAGACTGCACCGATCATGCAGCAATGTTCCATGGGCTCAGGCCTATGTCAGGAACTAATGGTGGCCTGATCTCACAAGAAGCATGGCAACTGTGTCATTACTGTCAGAAATGTCATCCTTCTCCCCACAATCCCAAACTGGAAATTCAACCTCACTTCCCTTCCTCCTGCAAGGCCCCATGTCCCAAATCTCCAATATAGTCCTGAAATTGTTTTCCTACTCTGCCCCTACTCTGTTCCTGGGCTAATATAGTTAACAAGTCCTCTGTCCTTGTTAACTGTGGGGAACCTTCTCTTGAGTTGTCTAATTCCTGAGTATTGATTGAAATAGTCTATACAGGCTGACGATGGCTGGATCAGGTTTAACAATGGAACTCTGCCCATGTGCAACATCCTGTGCCTGGTACCTCAGGACTTTATCCATAGCCACCTGCACCCTGAGTCTTGCCACTAACCAGACAGAAGAAGGCAAAACACTCATCCCTCTAATCAAGGCTATTGGATGCCCCAGTTCTGTGAGTCCGTGCAGCGTTTCCACACCATTGGCCTCTAATCAGGGCACCCCTGGAGGCTTCCTTTATTTCACTCTGAAACGTTCTGGTTCTCTGCCTGATTTTGAATCTCTGCCAAAATACAAATGAAGGTGGCAGGCTCCTTTGGATAGCCAGCTCTGTACAGGCCTTCCTTGGTCTCAGTTGGGTGGTCTTTGTCCCCATTTCATTTTAGTAGCAGGCCCTTGGGTCTTATATTTGGAGTCCCACTGACCCAGTCCTTCAGACAACCTTCCCCATCTCTTTTTGAGGTCTATCAGCCTCAAATCTGTCTCATTTTGATATAAATCATGGCATTTAAGAATTGGCCTTTCTGGGAAGTGACTCATTGGTTTCTTTATCATGGCAGAGGAGACTCCAATCACTGCTGGAGACCCACAGAGCCTCATTTTAGCCTCAGTGCTGGGGAGGCAGTTGCTATGGTGATAGATGCGTAGATGCATCAGGCAGGCTCACTGCAGCCAGCCCACGCAAGAGGAGTTAGCCTTCTTAGTCTGCTTAGTCTGCATTGCTGAAGGACCCCCAACTCCCATTCCCAAGCTCTGAGAGCAGAGTGATGAGGGATTGCAGGTAGCAGGGATCCTCCAGGTCCATCTCTGAGGACCTTAGCTAGCATGCCCCAACCCCTGCCATGTGATCTATAATAGTTGGCCTCACTGGTTTGTATAGCTTAGACTATGCTGCTTAGCAACAAAATAACAAATAATATAAATCTAATCTCCACTGAATCTGTATGAGTGCCTTGCTTTTTTATATGGATGCAATCTCAGGGCGCTGTGCCAGGGTGGGGGTAGAGCCACCCAAACCTTTTCAAATGAGAATTCATGTATCAATAACGTACATAAGGGGCCGGGAGTTTGGCCTAATGGTTAAAGTGCTTGCCTAGCACGAAGACCCGGGTTCGATTCCTTGGTACCACATACATAGAAAAAAGCCAGAAGTGGTGCTGAGGCTCAGGTGGTAGAGCTCTAGCCTTGAGAAAGTCCAAGGACAGTGCTCAGGCCCTGATCTCAAGCCCAGAACTGGCAAAAAAAAAAAATAACGAACATAAAACAAGCCAGTACATTTTGATCAATTCTAACAAGCACACAGATTCAGATATAGAAAGAAAACATTTTGGGGCTGGGAGTTTGGCCTAGTGGTAGAATGCTTGCCTAGCATGCACAGACCAGGATTCAGTACCTCAGTATCACATATAGAGAAAAAGCCAGAAGTGGTGCTCTGGCTCAAGTGGTAGAGCTCTAGCCTTGAGAAAAACCCAAGGACAGTGCTCAGGCCCTGAGTTTAAGCCAGGACTGGACAAAAAAAAAAAAAAAAAAAAAAAGAAAGAAGGAAAGAAAAAAAAGAAAAGATTTCCACAATGCCAAGGAGTTCTCTTCTGCCCTTCCCAGGCAATGCTTGCTCAACTTGGACAAATACATGACTTTCATAACCATCCTTTTGTCATGCTGTTTTTCGTTTTGCTTTGTTTTGTTTTTTGTTTTTTGCCAGTCCTGAGGCTTGAAATCAGGGCACTGTCCTTGGGCTTTCTCAAGGTTAGTACTCTACCTTTGAGCCACAGCATCACTTCTAGCTTTTTCTGTGTTTGTGGTACCAAGGAATTGAACCCAGGACTTTGTGCATGCTAGGTGAGCACTCTTCCACTAGGCCATGCACTTGGCCTTGTCTCGCTGTTTTTGAACTTCACATAGAAGACTAGCACAGTTTGAGCCTTTTATGTCTGCCTTACATCATCATGACTGTGTCAGTGAGATTTTCCCATGTTATATATGTAATAAGTGGAGGAGGGATAGGAGGCTGCTGGACACCAGTCCTTCCTTCCCCAGCCATAGCACTGTCGGGACAGACCTTCACTAGCCCCTGGATTCTCTGTCTCCATTGACACTCCCTGCATGAAAGCACACCTGCAGGAACCCATGCTCATCATGCCTCTTTCAACATTGGCCCATTTCTGCCAGTGGATAGAAATATCCCTTCTATTCCAATGGCTCCCAAACTCTTACATTCCTATCAGCGGGTACAACTGACATAGCTTGTGTTAGAACACCTACAATGGAAACTGTCTAGGAAGCTTATTGCATGGACATCCTAAGGCATTTGAGTTCTGTTCCCACCAGAGATCCCTCTTTCTAGTGAGTTGACTCTTTCCCTCTCTCCCTCTCTCCTTTTTTTCGCCTTCCTTCCCCTCCCTCCCTCCCAATTTATCTTAAAGTTCTTACATGGAAGTAATTTCAGTTCATTATGGAAAAGTTACAAATTCTGATCGACATAGTAGATTCATAGGTTCATAGTACACATTGTGATTGACATTTACCCAAGTCCTTAAATGTTACTATTCGTCCATATTTTCTTTGCCATTCTTTTTCTGTCTATATGCATAGTTCATATAAATTCATTTTTCTAAACCACTGAGAGTAGATTGCAGACATTTCTACATGTCTCATAACCCCAGTGGTTTTTTTTTTTCTTTTTTCTTCTTTTGGTCAGTGGTGGGGCTTGAACTCAGGATGCTGTCCCTGAGCTTTTTTGCTCTGACACTTTGACCCACAGTGCCACTCCCACTTGTCTGGTGGTTAATTGGAGGTAAGTCTCCTCAAGCCAGCTTTGAACCTCAGCCCTCACATCTCAACCTCCTGAGTAGCTAGGATTACAGATCTGAGCCACAAGCACCCAGTCTCAATGTGTGTCCCTCCCTACTTCCCTCTCCCTCTCTCATTCTCTCTCTTTTTCTTTTTCAAGGACATTTTCCTATCTTTTTTTTTTTGGACAGTCCTAAGGCTTGAACTCAGGGCCTTGGCACTGTCCTTGAGATTTCTCAAAGCTAGCACTCTATCCTTGAGCCTCAGCACCACTTTCATCTTTTTCTGTGTTTGTGGTACCAAGGAATTGAACCTGGGTCTTCCTGCATGCTAGCCAAGCATTCTACCACCAGGCTAAACTCCTGGCCCAGGTGTTGGCTTTTGTTTGTTTGTTTGTTTGTTTTTTGACAGTCCTGGGGCTTGAACTCAATATGTGGGCACTGTCCTTGGGTCTTTGGCCACTTTCTACTCAATTCTAGCGCCCTGCCACTTGAGCCACAGTGCCACTTCTGGCTTTTTCCATGTATGTGGTACCAAGGAACTGAAGCAATGCAGCAGTGGTACTCACTGTGGTGCAGACACCATGCTGAAAATGAACTATGTAACTTGTATGTGGTGTTGGGAGGGAAAAACTGGGAGACAGCGAGGGAAGGGGTGACATTGTCCAAAAAGAAATGTAGTCTTCAGCTCACCTAGCATGCATGAAGACCCGGGTTCCATTCCTCAGTACCACATACATAGGAGAAAGCCGGAAGTGGTGCTAAGGCTCAAGTGGTAGAGCTCTAGCCTTGAGAAAAGTCCAAGGACAGTGCTCAGGCCCTGAGCTCAAGCCCCACAACTGCTAAAAACTAAAAATAAAGAAAGAAATGTGCTCTTCAGCTGATTTATGTAACTTATCTAACACCTCTATACATCACCTTCATAAAAAAATGTTTTTAAACAAAAAGGCTGATGTGACTCAAATAATAGAATACATACATAGCAAACACATGGTCCTGAGATTAAGACTCAGTATCACAAAAAAGGAAGAGCGCACGTGTGTGTGTGTGTGTGTGTGTGTGTGTGTGTGTGTGTGTGTGTTAGTACTAGGGCTTGAACTCAAGGCCCAGATGTTATCCCTCAGCCTTTTCACTCAAGGTTAGCATTCTATCACCTGAGCCACAGCTTCAGTTTCAGCTTTTTTCTAGGTAATTAAAGAGGAACGTCTTACAGACTTGCCAGCTTCAAACAGTGATCCACTGACCTCAACCTCCTGAGTAGGAAGGCTTACAAATGTGAGCCATCAAGGACCTAGCAAAGGACATTTGCTTAGAAAACAATAGTATAAGTTGGGTGCCAGTGGCTCATGCCTTTAATCCTAGCTACTCAGGAAGCTGAGGCCTAAGGATAGCGGTTCAAAGCAATCCCGGGCAGGAAAGTCCGTGTGGCTCAAAGTGGTAGAGCACAAGCCTTGAATAAAAAAGCTTAGAAACAGCACCCAGGCCCTGAGCTCAAGCCCCATGACTGACAACAAAGAACAATATATTCATGAACACAAAAGAATTATCTTCAGAGCATCATTATATTATATGTTGTATAATATTGTATATTATATTACACAACGTATATAAAATTTGTCAGTCATCTACTATGTTTCCTTGCATTTGTTGTTGTTGTTGGTCGTGGGGCTTGAACTCTGGGCCTGGGTGCTGTCCCTGAGCTCTTCAGATCAACGTTACTGCCATACCCCCTGGGCTACATCACCACTTCCAGTTTTTTAGTGGTTAATTGGAGATGAGAGTCTCACAGACTTTAGTGCCCAGGCTGGCTTTGAATGGAGATCCTCAGATCTCAGCCTCCTGAATAGTTAGGATTACAGGCGTGAGCCAGCACACCTAGTTCCTTGCAGTTTTTAAAGCATTTATTTTGATTATGGTAAAATATAAAATCCAGAATTTATTATTTTAACATTTAAGTATATAATATGACATAAATTACATTTAAAATGTTGTGCAATCATCACCTCTGTGCATCCCTAGCACTTTCTCCTCATCCCAACCTGAAACCCTGTACCCATCAAATAATAGCTCTCCTTTTGCTCTTCTCTCATCTCCTTCAACCTGCCATTTAGCTCTCTGTAACTAAGAATTTGATTCTTCTTGGTACCTCCTTTTGTGACTGGATTGTTTGACTTTCTATTATATCTTCAAGGTTCATCCATGTCCTTAATAATGGAAGAAGTTTTTGTTTTTCCTCTTCCAGTACTCAGAATCTATTTTTCATGTAGTTCACTCCCACTGAGGAAGGAAGAGTTTCTCTGTTATTGCAGATATGTCTGTGGACCAGGTGGTTTTTTTTTGTTGTTGCTTGTTTTTTTCTCAGTCCTGGGCTTGAGCCCAGGGCCTGAGCACTGTCCTTGGACTTTCTCAAGGCTAGAGCTCTACCACTTGAGCCTCAGCACCACTTCTGTCTTTTTTTCTATATATGTGGTACCAAAGAATTGAACCCAGGTCTTCGTGCATGCTAGGCAAGCACTCTACCACTAGGCCAAACTCCCTGCCCAGGACCAGGTGTTTTTTAATGTCCCTGGTTGTTTTGAGACATTTTGTTTCTATTGTGTTGCATCAGGGCCTCAGTTGTTATTTTCTGTTACAGCCAGTGACAAGGCTTGGTTAAGGCTTGTTAGCTTTCTCCACTTCAGAGTTAAAGGTTTCCCCTTGGTGTTGGAGAGTTTGAGACCATATGTAAGTCCTGTTTCTCATCAGACTTTCCCCGTTATTTAGCATCTATTCATTATTCTGTCTGATATAATTATTACTATGATAGTCCAAGTGGTAGTTTCCCATTTTATGATTCTTCTTACATTTATTAATTAGTTGATATCCTAGCAGAAGGAAAAGCTTTTTATCTGCATTAATTAATTAATTTATTGTTCCCATCTTGGGGCTTGAACTCAGGGTCTGGGTGCGTTCCCTGAGCTTTTTCACTCAAAGATAGCACTCTTCATCACCTGAACCACAGTTCCACTTCCACTTTTTGGTGGTTAATTGGAGATGATAGTCTCATGGACTTCTTTTTTTGTACAGGCAGCCTTTCAACCACCATTCTCAGATTTCAGCCTCCTCAGGATCTAGGATTACCTGGCATTTATTTATTTATTTATTTATTTATTTATTTATTTATTGTCAGTCATGGGACTTGAACTCTGTGCTTGGGCGTTGTCCCTGAGCTCTTCAGCTCAAGGCTACCACCCTTACCTCTCGAGCCACAGAGCCACTTCCGGTTTTCTGGTGATTAATTGGAGATAAGAGAATCACGGGCTTAAGTGTCCAGGCTGACTTTGAACCGCAATCCTCAGATCTCAGCCTCCTGAGTAGCTAGGATTACAGGTATAAGCCACTACACCCAGCTTTATATTTATTTTTAAAAATAAATAGTGGGCCTGGAATTTGGCCTAGTGGTTAAAGTGCTTGCCTAGCATGCATGAAGACCCGGGTTTGATTCCTTGGTACCACATACATAGAAAAAAGCCAGAAGTGGTGCTGAGGCTCAAGTGGTAGAGCTCTAGCCTTGAGAAAGTCCAAGGACAGTGCTCAGGCCCTGAGCTCAAGCCCAGGACTGGAAAAAAAAATAAATAAATAGCAAATTATTATTATTTTTTTGTGGGTCATGGGGCTTGAACTCAGCTTGGGCACTGTCCCTGAGCTCTTCAGCTCAAGGCTACCACCCTACCCTTGAGCCAAGCCCCACTTCCAGTTTTCTAGAGGTTAATTGGAGATAAGAGTCTCAGGTTCTTTTGTGCCTGAGCTGGCTTCGAACCTTGGTCCTCAAATCTCAGCCTCCTAAGGATTACAGGTATGAGCCACCACACCCAACTAAATTATTTTTGTAATATATCAACAGCCATCATAGCAAGAAAAGATCTAGAAGCACAGCTCCCTTCTTGGCACCTGCCCCATCTCCCATTTGGTACCTGCCCTATCTCCCATTTGGCTATGCTGGAAAGCTACAGAGACAGCAACTGGTAACAGGGCAGAGAGTCCTCACCAGGTGATCCAGGAGCCCCTTGGGAAAAGGCAGCAGCTAAAGCTTCAGTGTTCTGTATGCCATCCTTTCTGTTCTGAGGTCAGCCAGGGGCATGTTAGCATGCCATTGCTTCCTGTGTTTCTCTCCTATACCCTTCCTTTCATTTCTGGTGGATGTAGAGGGTATGTGGGGCAGCTCTCCAGAACTCAATCTTTCCTGTCCTACATAAGGCCTGTCCTTATCATTTCTCCTTCTGAAGTCTGAGATTGCCAGCTGTCCTAGGAGGAATGGCAACCAGGTGGCAGGCTCTGATGGCAGATGGTCCTACAAACAGGATGTGTGTGTGTGTATGTGTATGTGTATGTGTATGCATGAATGTGCATGTATGCGTGTGAGAGACAGAGAGAAAAGGTCTTCAGCTTCTGGAGATAGGAAAGGTATAGGATACTGTGTGTCTTAGTTTATAGCCAGCTTTGGTCCAGAAAGACTTGAACTTGCCTGGGAGCCTGCAAGGCAGCCTGTGGGGTCAGCCTATTTCCTGGGCATCTCAGGAACCTCTGCCCACTCTACTTCCCCCCCCCTCCCATCACAGAGGAGAAGAGAGGAAATGTGGCAAGGGCTGAAGTGAGGACTCAAGTGAGAAGATACTTGCTTTGCAAGGTGAGGCCATTTTTCTGCGCTTATAAGAGAAGTGGTATGCAGCCCTTCTCAAAACTAGTATTTGGACAGTGCTCAATGGCTAGACTGTACATCTATTCCACACTTCATCCATTTAAAGGGTATGGCTCAGTGGGTTAGTATGTTACCTTCTGTAACCATGACCACAATCCAGTACAGAAAATATCTTCTGGTGGCTCATGTCTATAATGAGCTACTCAGGAGAATGAGATCTGAAAATCACAGGTCAAAGTCAATCTGGTCAGGAAAGTTCTTTTTTTTTTTTTTTTTGCCAGTCCTGAGATTTGAACTCAAGGCCTGTGCACTATCCTTGGGCTTTCTCAAGGCTAGCACTCTGCCACAAGCCACAGTACCACTTCCAGCTTTTCCTGAGTATGTGGTACCAAGGAATTGAGCCCAGGCTTCATGTATGCTAGACAAGCACTCTACCACTAGGCCACACTCTAACCCCTCTGTGAGACTTTTTTTTTTTTTATTTGTCAGTTATGGGGCTTGAACTCTGGGCCTGGGGGCTCTGCCTGAGCTCTTCAGCTCAAGGCTACAACCTTTGAGCCACAGCACCACTTCCGGTTTTCTGCTGGTTAAATGGAGATAAGAGTCTCAGGTACTTTAGTGCCTGGGCTGCTTTGAATGGCAATTCTCATATCTAGCTAGGATTACAGGTGTGAGCCACCGTGCCCTGCTCTGTGAGACTCTTACCTCTAAATGCTGGAAGTGAAGGTATGGCACAAATGGTAAAGCACTAGCCTAGTGTAGATGAAACTCAGAAACAGTGCTTAGGCACTGAATGCAAGCCCGAAACCAACACCATAACAAAATAATTTTTTTGCCAGTCCTGGGGCTTTAACTCAGGGCCTGAGCATTCTCCTTGGATTTTCTCAAGGCTAGAGCTCTACTTTCTGAGCCACAATACCACTTCTGGCTTTTGCTATGTACGTGGTACTGAGAAATCAAACCCAGGCGTTCAGGCATGCTAAGCAAGCACTCTACCAGTAGGCCAAATTATCGACCCATAATTTTTTTTAACCAAGGAGTAGTATTTTCCACTCTACCAAAAAAAAAAAAATACTTAGAAGTGGAGATGTTGCCCAAGTGGTAGAGTGCAAGCCCTGACTTCAAGGCCCAGTTGTGGGAGAAAAAAAAAAAACAGCAAGATGGTGGCTCACATTCTAGCTACTGAGAAGCAGAGATCTGAGGATCCCAGCTAGAAGCCAGCCAAGGAAGGAAAGTCTGTGGAAATGCCAGCCCAGGTGGGTCACACCTGTCATCATAGCTACTCAGGTTGAGACGTAAGGATTGTGGTTCAGAGCCAGCCTGGGCAGGAAAGTCTATGAGACTCATCTCTAATGAACTACTCGTAAATCAGAAGTGAAGAAGTGATTCAAATCAAGGCACTAGCCTTGATGGGGGAGAAAAAAAAGCAGCTCAGGAATAGCACCCAGGCCCTGAGTTCAAGTCCCACTATAAAAGGAAAGTCCTTGGGACTTGTGTATCCAATTAATTATCAAAAGGACAGAGTAGCAGTGTGGCTCAAGTGGTACAGACCAGCCATGTGGGAAAAAGCCAAATATCCAAAAAAAAAAAAGGCTAATTAGCAATTATCTTTCTGGATATTTCATATAAACGAAATCAGACAGTATATGATTTTTTTTGTTGCTGTTGTTTTTGTCATTCATGGGACTTGAACTCTGGCCCTGGGCAGTGTCCCTGAGCTCTTCAGCTCCAGGCTACCACACCCTTACCCCCTGAGCCACAGTGTCACTTTCAGTTTTCTGGTGCTTAATTGGAGAGAAGAGTCAGGGACTTTTTAGTGCCCAGGCTGGCTTTGAACTGTGATCCTCAGATCTCAGCCTCCTGAGTAGTTAGGATTACAGGCATGAGCCACTGCGCCCAGCTTAACACATGATCTTGTTGTACCCGAATTCCTAGAACCCCAAAAAGACCACCAGAGGCCACAGTCAAAGCTAAGAAGCAAGAGTCGTTTATTATGAGTCTAGACCCAGACCTCCACGTACCCATAGCTGGCAACGCTAAGAGGCCCTGAACAAGGATTTTACACAGCTTTTATAGGGGAATTTCATAGTTACAGTCACCTGATTGGCTATTTGGTAACTCAAACCACTGGTCGAATCAGAGCTCAGGTGTCTAACCACTGAGCATCAAGCTGTTGCCACCTGAGGTTCAAGTACATGGGCCCTGAGCAAGGGGGGAGGGGGTCTTTCCCAGAACATGGGACAATCTTGGCACAACAATCTTTTGTATCTGGTCTCTTTCACTTTGCATCTTTTCAGTATCCATCTATGTTGTAATATGCATTAATACTTTATTCCCTGAGATTGTCAAGCAATAGTAAATTGTATTAATATATTGTATTCTTCCTTTTCTTCATTTGATAAATATGTGGGCTATTTCTACTTTGTGCTATTAAAAACACTGCTGATAGGAATATTCATATATCTATTGTTGTGTGGCTTTATACCCTGGAGCAGGACTGCTGAGTCATATGGTAACTCTAAATATCACGTTTGAGGAATTGTGAAAGACCAAATGTTAGATGTTTTGGGTAAAGGCCAATTCAAAAGCAAATGAATAGAATTGCAACAGCACTGATAACTAAGCAAAGCCTTCTCTACACGCAATCTAGTATACCGATACCTGTTCACTGTATTGGAAGATTCAGTTCCAAGTTGAGAAGGAATGGAAGAGAGGATCTTTCCCTGGTGGGAAGAAAGGCAGAAGTTCCAATTTCCTACTCTATCCCCATTTCAGATGTTTTAGTACAAAGTGCAGAACACACAGCAGGGGCAGGCTGTGCTGGAGCCTCTGATGGGGGCAGGGTGTGAGAGAATTTACAGCTGACATAATATTTACCTCTTCATCTAAGAGATTGTATATTGGCAACAGGTCAGGGAAGTTTGAGAGGGAGGGAACCTCTTGGGTTAAAGCCTAGCCATATGAAAGTGCTTGATGTATTTGGCAAGAGAAGCCATGAGAGAAAGAGGACCAGGAAGACAGACTTGAGAGGGGAAACTGAGACACAATATCACTTATCAGAATAGAGTTTGGATTTAGACCTGGATGTCTCTTAGGACAGGCCCCTGAGTGCCATTGAGGTAGGACGGAGAAGTCAGCTCATATCCTAGACTTGTGCTCCTGGAGGTGCAGAGCTATGAATGCTGAGGATGGGGCCAGTGGGGCCTAGAAAGAAGGGTGCAGGAGGAAGGGAGAGGAGGCAGGATAAGGAAGAACAAAGGAAGAGGAGGAGGCAGAATGAAGGGGGATGGAAGAAGTGGAGGCAACAGGCTGGGTTACAATGTAAAGTAGTACAGGAGAGGGGGTGAGCCACTCTGATTTATTATAAAAGTTTCAGTTGCTGTTTCTGGGGAGAAAGAAGGGCTTTGTGTGATGGGCTGTTTCTATTTCCCCAGGGCTGCATAGCACTGCTTTTCCTCAAGATGGGTTCAGCCAGCTGAGTTCCAAGATGAAGGTAATTTCAGAGAAAAATCAGAGCTTGAGGAGGCCTGCTGGTTCTTTAGTTCGGGCAGAAGCCGTGCTCTCTGCTTTGCTGGTGGCTCTACCTGTAGGGCTGTGCAGGAATGTCTCTCTCCATGGCACATATTCATCCTGTAGCCAGCAACACGTTAGTCAGGCTCCACTCTAGCAACTGAAGGCCACCTTTGTCCCAGCAATGTGCAAGAAGGAGCCCTCTGCCTCCAGACACTCTCCCCTTTTTTGTCTTTCTTCTCTCAATTCTCTTTCTGTATTCTGTCCCCTTATTTGTAAGCACTTGACCAGCTGTGTAGTGTCGCTGCAGGGGTGTGTCAGAATGGCACCATGCTTCCTACCAGGTGCTGGTGGCTCATGCCTGTAATCCTAGCTACTCAGGAGGATGAGATCTGAGGTTTGTGGTGGAAGCCAGCCCTGGAGAGTCCAAGAGACTCTTATCTCCAATTAATCACCAGAAAACTGGAAGCAGAGCTATGGTTCAAAGTGGTAGAGTGATAACCTTAAACAAAGTAGCTCAGGGACAGCACCTAGGCCATGAGTTCAAGCCCCATGACCAACAACAGCAACAAAAATGTCAGAAGTAGAGCAACGGCTCAATGGTACAGTGCTAACCTTGAGTCAAAAAGCTCAGCAATAGGACCCCAAGTTGAAGCTTCAAGACTGGCACACACACACACACACACACACACACACACACACACACACACACAAAGCATCGGGTTCAGGCACAAGCTGGAATTTACATAAAGGCCTTCTGACTCAGAGTTAGAAGAAAAATCATTCTCAAGGATAGATGAAGGCTGAAATTCTGGGCTGGAAGCTACAGAATGGTAGGTCAGACATCACAAGACTCCAAAGTCCTTGATTACATTTCCAAGTTTCATTGCTTACCTGCTTGTCCTTGGGGTTCAGGTTCAAGGTGAAAAAGAAGTGCTTGTTCCCAGACTTTGAAGTAGGAAGGAGCATGAAGGATTTGGTTGACTGGGTTGATTGACTGGGGGTAGTTTTGCAATGTTTCCTAACCTTGATATCTCTGCATGGCTCTATCTTGCTGGGGATTCTTGGAATTAGCCTTGGCTGTAAAGATGGGTGTCAGGGTGAGCGTTAACCTCATCTAAACATTACTCCTCATTGCCAGAGGCAACAGGCAACAGATTTTATAGCCTACATTTGTGAATTTTATCCTAGCTTTTCTCTTTGCCTCCTGCCCAAGGCCTCTAGTGAATAATTATGTTCTTATTTGCTCAGTCCTCTTAGGAATTGGATCCGTTCATTAGTCTACACATTGTGACATGTTTAGACATCAGGAACCAAAGAGAGCTGACCTACAATTACCTAATACTAATACACTTAAAAATAGTGAATGGAGGGGCTGGGAGTTTGGCTTAGTGGTAAGAGTGCTTGCCTAGCATGCAGAAAGACCTGGGTTTGATTCCTCAGTACTACATACATAGAAAAAAAGCTGGAAGTGGTGCTCTGGTTTAAGTGGTAGAGCTCTAGGCTTGAGAAAAAAATCCAAGGACAGTGCTCAGGCCCTGAGTTCAAGCCCCACGACTGAAAAAAAAAATTAGTGAATGGAGCCTAGAACTGGTGGCCTATGCTACTCAGGAGACTGAGATCTGGTGGATGGAGGTTCAAAGCAAGCCAAGGCAGAAAAGGTTTTGAGACTTCTTTAAAAATGGTTAGCAAAATGATTGGCTATAGGTGTAGCTCATGTGGTAGAGCCACCAAGCAAGCCCAAGTTCCTGAGTTCAAACCCTAGTACTAGCAGGGTGAAAAAAAAGCAAATGGGTGCTACAGAGTTTTCTCTTAGTTGTTGGCTAAACCTCATAAAATAAGTGGGATCAGAGTTCTCACCATTAACTGTTACTGCTTTCTGACAGTTTAAAATCAATACAGCCCATTAACACTGAACTGAGCTTTGGACTAATTTCATCTAGGTCAGGGGCTCAGAGCAAGAGCTAGCTTACTGAATGCGTAGATAAGCACAGATGTTATTGACAATAGTGGGGCAGGTGGCCCATGTAAACTGGGTGCTGTGCCCTCACCCATTTGCACCGTCAAGAAGTGGAAACTATTTCTTTACTTCTTGATTATGTCTTGGAGTAACAATGTCTAAATTGAGGTTAGGCCAGCACCACTTGTTGAAGAGACAATATTTTCTCCAAAGTGCAATTTTGACTCATTTGTGAAAATTCAGGTATCTGTAGCTTTGTAGTTTTATCTCTTGCTTGTCTATTCTATTCTATTGGCCCACATGTCTGTTTTGGTGCCAATGCCCTGCTGTTTTTATTACAATGGCTCTGTAGTATAGTTTTAAGCCTGATATTGGGATACCACCAGCTCTTTTTTTTTATTTTCTCAAAATTCTACTATTCAGTACTTTTATGTTTCCATTTTAGTTTTAAGATTGATTTCTCTAATTCCGTGAAGAATGACATTGGAGATTTGATGGGGTTGCATTGAATCTTTAGATTGCTTTTAGTAGTGTAGCTGTTTTGCTACATTAAGTTTGCTGACCCATGAATTTAGAAGGTCATTCCAATGGGTATTATCTTTGTTTGTTTTCTAGCATTGGCTAGTACCTAGCATCAGCTATTTTGTTATACCAACAGGAAATGAACTGTGTGTGTGTGTGTGTGTGTGTGTGTGTGTGAAAGAGAGAGAGAGAGAGAGAGAGAGAGAGAGAGAGAGAAAGAGAGAGAGAGAGATACTGCAATCCTTTATAACCTAACTGAAAGAGACATACCATCATTACTTCTGCATTGCTGATTACCCAGACCCACTGAGATACAGTATGAGAAGAGACAACTCTGGTGTGAATTCTGAGAGGCAGGTCATCTTGAGGCTTTCTACCACAGAATTACTAAGGAATTAAATATATTTATCCCAATAATTTTCATAGTTCAGGAAAAAATATCAAGGAAGCAAATTTAGTCAAATATTCACCATAACTGTATCTATATATGGGACTATAGTAGCTTATTGCCTTCCATGTACTTGTCCAGATATTGGCATATTTCATAATAAGAAGTTAAATAAAAGACTGAATTAGGCTGGCTAGGGACACCAAGATGGTTGACTGGGTTCACAAGCTCCTAGCAACCAGCTGCTTTCTTTTCCCAGCACCACCCTGTCTTCACAGACCTCGCCTGCCAGCATGCAACTAACTCTGCCAGCTGCAGGCACCCAGGGCCGACTCAATGTGGCAGGTAACCGCACCAGGTTGGATGGAATGTGTTCTCCTCCTCAGGTACTCCTCGGAGATGTTCTGAAACACAGAAGTGCTTCTCATTTTGTTCCCAAGTTTCCGAGGAGGAGGAGTTCCGTGGAGTCCTTTTCCTGACCTTGAGTCAAGGTCAGTGTGAATTGCAGGGGCTGCAGAAGAGTCAGCAGTTTTACCTTTGGTCTTGTCCAGTTGGTTAATTCTACTTGGATTCATTTCAGCTCTGGAATTTAGTTCCTTATTTCATAATGAAAAAAATAATTAAAAAAAAACAAACAAGAATAACTGGCATAACTGCTGAATCATTGTTCTTTAATCTAGAAGGAATTGCATAAAAGGAAATGTATCCTTTATTTCTTTAAAAGTTTAGAGTTGGGCCGGGAGTTTGGCCTAGTGGTAGAGTGCTTGCCTAGCATGCACGAAGACCCAGGTTCGATTCCTTGGTACCACATACTTAGAAAAAGCCAGAAGTGGTGCTGAGGCTCAAGTGGTAGAGCTCTAGCCTTGAGAAGAATCCAAGGACAGTGCTCAGGCCCTGAGCTCAAGCCCAGGACTGGCAAAAAAAAAAAAAAAAAAATTTAGAGTTGCTGGATGCTAGTGGCTCATGTCTGTAATCCTCAGGAGGCTGAGATCTGAGGATTGCAGTTCAAAGCCAGCCCTGTCAAGGAAATCCAGGAGACTCTTATATCCAAAGAACCACTAGAAAGCTGGAAGTAGTGCTGTGACTCAAAGTGGTAGAGCAATAGCTTTGAGCAAAAAGCCTCAGGGATAGAGTCCAGACCCTGAGTTCAAGCCTCATCGCCAACAAAAGAAAAAAAAAAAAGAGCTTAGGGTTAAGATAGCCATCATGTGGGCCAAGAGTTTGGCCTAGTGGTAGAGAGCTTGACTAGCATGCACAAAGACCAGGGTTCAATTCCTTGATACCATATACATAGAAAAAAGCCAGAAGTGGTGCTGAGGCTCAAGTGGTAGAGCTCTAGCCTTGAGAAAGTCCAAGGACAGTGCTCAGGCCCTGAGCTCAAGCCCAGGACTGGCAAAAAAAAAAAAAAAAAAAAAGAAAAGAAAAGAAAAGGAAAAAAGGCCTGATGGCTATTCAGACTGAAGCCAACCAAAGTAAAAACGTCTGATTTTTTTTGTGTGTGTGTGGGGGGGTCGGTCATGGGGCTTGAACTTGGTCTGGGCATGGTCCCTGAGCTCTTCAACTCAAGGCTACCGCCCTATTCCTGGGATTGGGTGTTATCCCTGAGCTATTTAGCTGTAGGCTACCACCCTACCCTTGAGCCAAACCCCACCTCCCATTTTCTAGAGGTTAATTGGAGATAAGAGTCTCAGGTTCTTTTGTGCCCAGGCTGGCTTTGAACCTTGATCCTCAGCCTCCTGAGTAGCTAGGATGACAGGTGTGAGCCACCGCCTGTGAAGATTTCTATCTGCAGCTAACCAAAAAGCTGGAAGTGGAGCCATGGCTCAAGCAGTAGAGCACTAGCATGGATCTGGGGTTTGGAATGTGGGCCATTAAGGAAGCACCAAGGCTCTGAATTCAAACCCCAGTAACCCCCCACCCCCCCAAAAAAAAACCCAAAAAAACAAGTCAGGGCTGGGAGCCTGGCCTAGTAGTAAACCGCTTACCTAGCACAAAGTCCTGGGTTTGATTTCTCAATACCACATACCCAGAAAAAGTTGATAGTGGTGCTGTGCTCAAGTAGTAGAGCTCTAGCCTTGAGAAAACCCAAGGACAATGTTCAGGCCCTGAGTTCAAGCCCCATGACTGGCAAAAAAATAAATTAATTAAAAAAAAAAGGAAGCAAAGGGAAGGCAAATTGTTGTACAGAATGCAGTACCCTGTCATCTAGCATGTGGCCAAGGTAGCACTGGCTAGATCGAGCATGCCAAGTATGGAACCATGAGTTCAGTGATGGGTTTTTCACTTACGTCTGAAAGTAACTTTGGTGAAGTTGAAAACTGTCCTTTTAATTGTTGCAAATAGTTGGTGATTATTTTGTATTTTTCAGATGGAAAGAGTTTATGTTTAAAGTTGCATCTCAGTTTATTCTGGGTAACTCCTTTTAATTATTCAGGTGTTTTGTTTTGTTTTGCCTTAAAAAAACAAACCAAAACAACAACCTACCTAATAGTTTGGAGAAATCCCAAGGTAGTGAGCCATTCAATCACAGACATTTCTTTCTTTTTTTTTTTTTTGCCAGTCGTGGGCTTGAGCTCAGGTCCTGAGCACTGTCCTTGGGCTTTCCTCAAGGCTAGTGTTCTAGCTCTGAGTCACCGCACCACTTCTGTTTTTTTTCTATGTATGTGGTACCAAGGAATCGAACCTGGGTCTTCGTGCATGCTAGGCAGGCACTCTACCACTAGGCCAAACTCCCAGCCCTAATCACAGGCATGTCTGACTGGGATAGGCAGGCATTTGTTTGAAAATGGGTTGGCTAGTCTTCACCCTATCCAGCTGGTGCAGCAAAAGCTGCTTAGACCACAAGCATTTCTGACATTTGGGTGTCTGCGATCAGAATGGCAGCTGGTCAGGCTCTGGTGCTTTCTTTCTTTTCGGTTCCCAGAGGAGAAAGCAGCTCTGGCTCCCAGGCTTTTCTCCAGGGACATGAGTCCCACTCACCAAGGCTCAGCTGTCTAGTACCATTACTGGCATGGCTTGGTAACATGCCCCTAGTGTAGACTGAGCTATATGTCCTATTTTATTTTATTTTATTATTTTCCTATTTTATTTATTTGCAGTCAAGGATTTGTATTCAGGGCTTTCCACTTGCTAGGCAGGTATTTTACCACTTGAACCACATCCTCCACATACCCAACCCTTTTTGCTTTCAGGTTTGTTGTTGTTGTTAACAAAGTCTTATGTTTTCACCAGAGCTGGCCTCCAACCTTAACTCACAAGTAACTGGGTTTATAGGTGTAATCTACCACACCCAGCTGAAATTGGCCTAAAGCCTTGCATGTGATTACATCTCGCCAGCCCCTGTTATTGCTTAAGGGAAGACAACTGCTGTGTAATGCTTGTACTTGCATTTCCCAGAGGTTTAGTTTCTTAGGGTTTACCTGCATCGCCCTTGAATGATAAGTTCTGGGGTTAGGGCTCAGGGCTCAGCGTTCCTCAGTTTAGCCCTCCAGGGATTCATATGCCAGATTGAAAACCAAGATCGGGTCTAGTCCTCTCATTTTACAGTTAAGGAAACTGAGTCTAAAGAGAAGGGGCATACGTTTGGGTTAATTCAGAGTGGTGAGCCAGAGGCATCCATTGATTTTTCAAGCTCAGGTTACACCTGTATGGAAATTCCTGGCCCAAAGGCCCAGGTCACAGCTTCTGTGGGCCACCCTGGCCACTGGAGTCACTGAGGTCTTTCTCAAGCAGGCCAGGCCTTCTGAAATGCACTCCTGAATTTAATAGGAGGCCAGAAATCTGCGGCAAGGCAGTGTTGTGAATACAAAATCCCTTCTATTAATAACAGTGTTATTAAATCAGAAGTTCATAGTGATGCTTAGGCAGCTAAATTTAGCAAATAGAGAAAAATGATATGTAACTAGTATAGATATACAATTAGTCACATCTATTCTTTCCTTGTAAATGGAGCATTAAAAGTCTTGAAAGACCACTTAAAAACAGTCTTATAGAAAAAGCACTGCTTTAGTGGAAAGCCCTGCTTGTCTAGATGATCCCTCCTGCTGTGCTGGTCTTTCAGTGTCTGACAGGCTTGTACAATTCCTGCAATTATCAAGTACAGGTAGAGAAACAGTTCTGGTGGTCTTTCTCTTAAAATTACCAGTTAGCAGTCTGATTTGACTGTCCTACAACTCACCCTGGTAGTCTCCTTGTATTATGGCCCTGAATGTGCTCCATGTAAAAACAAGACGTCCTAAGGGTCAGGTGATCAGCCTGCTTCACACTTTTTTCAGTTATCACAGCTAAATTAATAAGGCTTCATTACCAACTTTTTTTTTTTGACTGTACGGGGTATTGGGGTTTGATTTTTTTTTTTTTCTGCTAGTCCTGAGGCTTGAGCTCAGGGCCTGGGCACTGGCCTTGGACACTTTTTGCTCAAGGCTAACACTTGGCTACTTAAGCCACAGCGTCATTTCTGGCTTTTTCCGTGTATGTGGTTCTGGGGAATTGAACTCAGGGCTTCGTGCATGCTAGGCCAGTGTGCTACCACTAGGCCACACTCCTGGCCCTGGAGCCAGGAATTTGAGTTTGAAATCAGGGCTTTCTTAGTCTTCTTGCCTCATTGACATTATACTGCTTGAGCCATGCCTCCAGGCTTGCTTTTTACTGATTATTTTGGAAATGAAATCTTACAGATTCCACAGATGCTCACAAAAGCTCACAAAAGTTCTGCATGGGCTGGCTTTGAACTATGATTCTCTGGATCCCAAGCTCTTGAGTAGCTAGAATTATAGCCTAAGACATCACTACTTGTTTTTTTTTTTTTTTTTTTTGCCAGTCCTGGGCTTGAGCTCAAGGCCTGAGCACTGTTCTTGGACTTTCTCAAGGCTAGAGCTCTACCACTTGAGCCTCTGCACCACTTCCGGCTTTTTTCTACGTATGTGGTACCGAGGAATCAAACCCGGGTCTTCATGCATGCTAGGCAAGCACTTTAACCACTAGGCCAAACTCCCGGCCCATCACTACTTGTTTTTGTTGTTGTTTGTTTTTAGGATCATGTTGTTCTCTTTTTGCTTTTTGTTTTCCTGTTGTGGGGCTTGGGTGCTGTCTGTCAACTTTTTGCTCTACTACTTTGAACCACATTTCTACTTCTAGTTTTCTGGTGGTTAATTGGAGACAAGAGTCTCACAGACTATCATGCCTGGGCTGGCTTTGAACCACAGTCTTCAGATCTCAGCCTCCTGAGTAGGTAAGATTATAGGCATGAGCCACCGGGTTAGCAGCATGGATATATATATATATATACATATATATATAAAATTGTAATTAATAGAAGGATTATATTATATTCACAAGATAGAAGGTGCATTACTTCACAAACATTGATACCCCTTCTCAAGTTTTTGTCCCCATTTCCCTCCAACCACACCCTCCCCTCATCTTGTTTTCCCCCTTCCCTATCCTATTTCAAATAAACAGATATATAATATACCAGATAACAAGGTAAGATACTGTAACAATATGAGATAACCAAGGGACAACAAAAGAGATGAGAAATAACAGTATATTAAGGACAACAATCACACATTATATGGCTCTTGTTTTCATATCCTGGAGGTCCTTACATTTAGCCTCATCTTTTATGGCCTTATGTATCTAGGTTTTGCTTTGTGATCAACCTCTGCTAGGAGAGTCCAAGGTTTCTACTGATTATGACAAATGAGGGAAACCATTGAGCCTATGTTCCTTTGAGTCTGGCTGACTTCACTTAATAGGATTTTTTCCAAGTCTTTCCATTTCCTTACAAATGGAACGATGTCGTTCTTTCTGATGGCAGCAGCATGGTTTTTGTCCGTACATGCTTGCATGTCCATATATACACTGAAGCTTGATCAGATTCACCCTCTCAGTCTCTTAACCTCCTTCAGGTTTTTGGTAAAAGTTAAGAACCTGTTTCCCTCTCCCTCCTCTCTCTGCCCATCTCTCCCCTCTCATTCTCTCTCTCACTTTGTGTGTAAGTATGTGTTTGGGCATGCCAGTCCTAAGGTTTGAACTTGGGGCCTGGATGGTTCTCTTGGCTTTTCTGCCACTTGAATCACAGTGCCACTTCAGGCTTTTGGGGTGGTTAACTGGAGAAAAAGAGCCTCAGGGAAAAGACTGGGCTGGCTCTGCACTGAGATCCCCAGACCTCCCTCTTCCGAGCAGCTAGGATTACAGGAATAATGCTTTTCTCATTGTTTTCTTCCTTGGCTTTCTTCCAGCGACAACAACAGAATCTGTAACCATGACTGGGGGCAGAGGACCAGGACCTCAAAAACAAAGACAGGGAGGAGTCAAGCGCATCCTATGTAACAGTTGCTTCTTAAAATTAGCCTGACGGTGTGCTTCCACGCCCAGGGCCTAAGTCTTCCTGTAGATGTCACAGCAGGCTGGTGGTAGTGTCCTGCCTCTCCCCCCAGCGCACTACCCCCAGGGGGTACCCCCAGCCCTCCCCTTCCTCCCGGACACTTGTTCCTCTCCTCACTGACACCTGCCTCCTCGCCCAGCCCGCTTCCCCCCCCCCCACCCCAGTCCTGCACACCCTCCTCCTGCTCCTCCCCTTCGTCCTTCCCACTCCCAGTCCCAAAATCCCGCCCCTCGGTTCCTGGACGGGTCACCCAGTCCACTTCCCCTGCGCCAGGCTCCTCCCCTGCCAGACAGGCTTCCTGCAGCGTCCCTGGGTGCAGAGCCGGAGCCGCAGGCCGTGCCACAAGGTAGGCGCACGTCCCTGGGGACCACGCAGCCTAGGGATCTGCATTCCCGGACACCCCCCCCCCCCCGTGGGTATGATTCGAGGGCTTTGCCCCTTAAAAGTATTGCATGCTTTGTTCTTGCAGAAAAGCGCAGCCCTAACGTACCTGTCCCAGCCAGCCGGCTCTGCACGCGAAGATCTGTCTTCCTGTAAGTGTTTAGCTATGTGCCTTTAAAACGTGCTTGAAATCATCGCCTACAAAACTGTGATCCTTCTTTGCGCTTAGTCCTGCATCAGGTAGCCCCTCTCCATCTTGCCAAATACTGTTTGTAACGATTTCCCTACTGTTGGACATGTTGTTTGTGTGTTTCTGATAAGTATAAAACTAGGAAGAAAGAAATGGTGTGGAAATCACTATGGACATTTGGTAGTATTTCCTGGGGCGCACTCAGTGAGAAGGCGCTGGGATATTCCGAGTCTGATATCCTAGATGCAGGCTGAATCTTGCCAAAAAAGACAGTACTCTCTTCATAGCCCAGGGGCCTTGCCAACACGAGCACTGCAGTTTCTGTTCTCTTGCTGATAGAAAATGACACCTGTTGTTTTCAGAGCCCATGTCAAATAAGGTGGTCAGAAACGAGCTCCGTGTGTAACTGGAACATGCCAGAGAGGCACCGTGATTAGCATCTTAAAGGAGGCAGGCCGCTTGGTGTCAAACCTATTTGACTTCTAATTAATTCCCCATGCAAAATTAAACACGAGGGTGGGAGGAGATGTTAGTGGTAAGACAAATTTAGGATCAGTATTGGTCTTGCCTCTTCCCTGGCACGAGTGAAAAACAAGAGCAACTTCCTACAAAGTTTCTTCAGTAGCCTGAGAACACCCAGGTCCTTTCAATCTACAGTGCCCTTGAACCCCTGTTGTTGTTGTTACATGATTTTTCCTTGTTCATTCTCTAAAACCTCCAGGACGTTATTCCTGTATTTCTTTGCTTGTTACAATTCAGTTTGTATCAGCTCCTTGTTGGTCTTTTTTTTTTTTTTGCCAGTCCTGGGGCTTAAACTCAGGGCCTGGGCCTTGTGCTTTCTTGACTACCACTTGAACCACAGCACCACTTTCCATTTTTTCTGTGTATGTGGTACCAGGGAATTGAACCCAGGGCTTTGTGAATGCCAGGCAAACACTCTACCATTAAGCCACGCTCCTGTCCCCCCCCCCCCTGTTTTTTTTTTCCTGTTTCTGTTGGCAAATTCTCCTATGTGGGGAGCTTTGGCTTCTGACATATTCAAATCCTTGGGGTCTGAAATCAGGAAAAACTACGCCTGACACTACCTCACCATCCATTCTGACTTCTGACTTCTAGTCGGGGTGAGAAGGTAAAATTTGCTTATATTCATGAAAGGTAATTTTCAGCAAAAGGTAAAATTGTCCCAGTTGTACCGATAGAAAAGCAAGTGTGTAGATTTTGTTTTAGTTATTTGATAAAGAAGTCAATAAGGGGCTGGGAGTGTGGCCTAATGGTAGAGTACTTGTCTAGCATGCATGAAGCCCTGGGAAAAAGCCGGAAGTGGTGTTAAAACTCAAGTGGTAAAGCACTAGCCTTGAGAAAGCTCAAGGACAGTGCCCAGGCTCCGAGTTCAAGCCTCAGGACTGGCAAAGAAGAGGGGGGGCGGAGAAGAAGTCATTAAGGCTGGGAATATGGCTTAGTGCTTGAGTGCTTACCTAGCATGCATGAAGCCCTGGGTTTGATTCCTCAGTACCATATAACAGAAAAAGCCAGAACTGGTGCTGAGATTCAAGTGGTAGAGTGCTAGCCTTGAGCAGAACATGTGCTCAGGCCCTGAGTCCAAGCCCCAACACTTGAAAAAAAAAAGCCAAGTAAGTACATCTTCATAAGCCATGAAGGAATGCCCTGGGCAGGTACACACAGGACATGGTGAAATACAGAGAGTCCCTTGACACCTGCAGGTCATAGGTCACTCCCTCAGCAGGGAACCCCAGAGACTGGGACTTGTAATTTTCCAGAGGGACTCATTCCCAGGGGAGTCAGACCTGGAAGGGCTGCTGAGTCACTGCAGGAGAGCACTCTGTGATCATGCACACGTATGTGCCTTCTTGCATGATGAGCCACACGATTTATGGGGAAACCATGTGACTTCCAGGGTACATGTCCTGTCTGGCACAGGACAAAACTCCTGTGACTTATGGAAGAAATACATGCTTCAAAAAGTGGAAAAGTATCCCTCAGCCATAACTCACCCTCTGGGCTGTCTGTTTCTAGCCCCTTTCCTTATGTCTTTGAAAGTCTTTGTAAGATATGGATAGCTGGTAGAGTGATACAATTGTAAATTCTGCCACATCTCTAGAATCCTCTCCTCTCCTGGAGGAATACTTTGTCTCTATTTGCATTTCATTCCACATTCCTCTGCAGCATATGAATTTGTGCTCTTGTGACTTTTCTTTCTAACTAGTTAGTATGTCTGCCTTGTTCTCTCCTATCATCCTATTAAAACACAGTGCTTAGTGTGCAGTCATTTTTAGGCTTCACTTCTTTTTCCCTTGTGAAAATAATCTTATAGGAGGTGTGTCATGGGAAAAAGCAAAAATCTCCAAGTACTAGATGTACTTATTGTGTAGTTAGTTAGTCAAGGGTCAAAAGATTAGTTCTCTAATCCTTGTGGCCCCAAGGCAGGCTGGTTGATAGGAGTGCCACCCACCTTTCCCACAGTGAACTTGGTCCTCAAATACAAGCTTGGCTTAGCAGCTAGGCCTGCGTGAATTGTCTGGGCAGGAGTCCAGCCTTTCACATGGAACATTCCCCGGCCTCTGCTGGCCACAACCTCTTTCTACGGGAGAATAATCTTGGCTCCCATGACATATGAAAGCTTGCTTTGGAATGTCCAGTATTCTCAGCAGGACCGAAGTCCTTACAGTAGAGCTCAGAAAAGAAAGAAATCAGTCACTGAGATTGGTTCTTAGCAAATGGCTGAGCAATGTCGAATAAGACGTACTGCTATTGCCAGGTAGCCATTGCTCATGTGTGAAATCTCAGGAGGCTGCTCAGGATTATCTCTTGAAGCCAACCCAGGCAGGAAAGTCCATGAGACTCTTATTTTCAATAAACTACCAAAAAGCTGGAAGTGGAGTTGTAGCTCTAGTGCTAGAGTGCTACCCCTGAGCAAAAAATCTCAGGGACAGTTCCCAGGCCCTGAGTTCAAGCCCTAGTACTGACACCAAAAAGATGAAACAAACCAAAAGCACTCTCATCTTGCTTCTTTACCTCTTTGACGATGTTTTGTTAAATGATCAGATTTGTGCTGCTCTTGTATTCAGTCCTGTCTCTGGAGGGTTAGCCCCTGGACAGCAGAACTGTGGTCATGCTTATTTTATCCTCAGTATTTAGCCAAGTGCTAAGAAGAGATCTGCTTCAGTTAAAAATAACTGTACATATCCCATGTAGCTTCCTGAAAAGCCTCATAAACTTGTTGATGAGAAAAAAGAAAACCACAAAAACAAAAACAAAAACAAAACCAACTTCCCCCACAAAAAAAACCCCACATGAAAAAAGAAAAAAAAAAAGGAAACGAATGTGTTTTTCTCTTTGTGGCCCACCATCAGGACTGACAATGGCGAACGAGGCTCATCCCTGTCCCTGTGACATTGGCCACAGGATGGAGTACGGGGGCATGGGCCACGAAGTACAGGTGGAGCACATCCAGGCCTATGTCACCAGGTCCCCTGTCGATGCAGGCAAAGCTGTGATTATCATTCAAGATATATTTGGCTGGAAGTTGCCCAACACCAGATACATGGCTGACATGATCGCTGGAAACGGATACACGTATGTATGGAATTCCTTTCCTTAAATCCATGAGGTTTTTTTTTTTTTTTTTGTCAGTCATGGGGCTTAAACTCTGGGCCTGGGCACTGTCCCTAAGCTCTTCAGCTCAAGGCTACCATCCTACCCCTTGAGCCACAGAGCCACTTCCGGTTTTCTAGTAGTTAATTGAAGATAAGAGTCTCAGAGACTTTAGTGCCTGGGCTGGCTTTGAACTGTGATCCTCAGATCTCAGCTTCCTGAGTAGCTAGGATGACAGGCGTGATTCACTGGTGACTGGCCTTTTAATTAGTGTGTGTGTGTGTGTGTGTGTGTGTGTGTGTGATGGGGCTTGAACTCAGGACCTGGGCACTGTCCCTGTGCTGTTTTTTGCTCAAGGCTGGTGCTCTACCACTTGGAGTCAGAGTTCCATTTCTAGCTTTTTGTTGGTTGATTGGAGATAAGGGTCTCATGGCTTTCCTGCCTGGGGTTGGCTTTGAACAGCAATTCTCAAATTTCAGCCTTTTCGGTAGCTATGATTACAGCGTGAGCTACCAGTATCCATCTCTTTTCTTTTCTTTTCTTTTCTTTTTGCCAGTCCTGGGGCTTGAACTAAGGGCTTGGCCACTGTCCCTGAGTTTCTTCTGCTCAAGACTAGCACTTTACCACTTGAGCCACAGTGCCACTTCCGTTTTCTTTTTCTGTTTATGTGGTGCTGAAAAATGGAACCCAGGGCTTCATGCTGTTGTCCCTGAGCAAGAGGAACCCAGGACAGGAAGCCAGAGGTGGGCAAGACATCAGCTGTGAGCGCCACTGTTGTGGGACCTGACTCCTGTTACCTCAGGGCGCATTGGTAGTGGGTATCACCATGGCAGGATGGGGGGCATCTGTGCCCAGCAAAACTGTTTGTCAGGCCAAGAAAGTGAGGCTGGGGCCGGGAGTGTGGCCTAGTGGTCCAGTGCTTGCCTAGCATGTACGAAGACCCGGGTTTGATTCCTTGGTATCGCACACATAGAAAAAGCTGGAAGTAGTGCTATGGCTCAAGGGATAGGGTTCTAGCCTTGGGGAAAAAACCCAAGGACAGTGCTCAGGCCCTGAGCTCAAGGCAAGCAAGCAAGCAAGCAAGAAAGAAAGAGAAGCTGGTAGCCATTGAATGATGTGTGCAATGGGGATGGGAAGGAAAAACTGGGAGACAGTGAGGGATGGGCTGACATTGTCCAAAAAGAAATGTGCTCTTCACCTGGCTTATACAACTGCAACTCCTATGTACATCACTTTTATAACAACAACCAAAAAGTTAAAAAAAAAAAAAGATTATCTTGTAGTACAAGGTGGTGCTGAGACTTGAACTTGGATTTTTGGAGTGAGTTTTGGCATCCTGTCTGCCTCTGTAGGCGAAACCAGGCTCTTCTAACCACAGACAGCAGCAATTTTTGCCTTCATACCTGCTAGGTTGACTCATAGGAGAATGCTGTGGACTCTGGCCTGGCTTTGTGGACTCTTCGAGAATCTTCTGTGGGCCGTGCCCTCTGGGCTGGAAGCTGCCTTTGGCAGCCGGAGTCAGGACTTGGGATAATGGCTTGATCCTGGCTTGATCCGGGCTGGTGGTTCTCTCCCAGTGTGTCCTGGAGCCTGAGCTCCTGAGACAGGGTGGGGTCTCCACTCCCTAGCAGGTGCAGTCTGAGGGGATAGGAGAGCACTCAGGCTACCCTCCCCTCCCCCCATGGGTATCCAGGTTCCCCACTTCTGCTGGGGAGCCTCGTCCCTCCCCCAGGTCTGGGCTGTACTGCTGTTGTGAAATCCAACAAACCTGCCTGGCACCAACCAGTCATCCCTGTGCTGGGGTCAGAGTTGGTCTGCATGACCCTTGCTCTGTCTCCCTGGCAGAGCTGCCATAGCAGGTGGTGTGCCCACATATCATGGAGGGTCTGCTTTCCACAGAACCATCGTTCCAGACTTCTTTGTGGGTCAGAAGCCCTGGAGCCCCTCTGATGACTGGTCCACATTCCCTGAGTGGCTGAAAACGAAAAATGCCAGGAAGATCAACAGGTAAGCCCTCCGTGGACCTGGCTGTGGGTAGCTCAGCCCAAGGTGAGAAGAGGCTGGGGGCTGCTGCTCAGATCTGGGTTTTAGAAGGGAACAGCGCTGCAGCTCTTCCTCGAGGTGGGAGGAGGGTGGGACTGGCTGGGCACTGTGGGGTGATACAGCACTGGACAAGAGGACAAGGCTCTGGAGTCTTGTGACAGATTATATATATATATATGTGACAGATTATATATATATATGTGACAGATTATATATATAAAATTTCTATATAATCTTTCTATATAAACTATACATGTATGAGTGTAGTTTATTTCTTTGAGACAGACTTGCTGTGAAGTCCAGGTTGATCTCTTACCTCTGGAGTGGTGGGTTGACAGATGTGTACCACCACACATTGGTCTTGGGCCTTGAACTCTAGGCCTGGGTGCTGTCCCTGAGCTCTTCAGCTCAAGGCTACTGCCCTACCCCTTGAGCCACAGCACCACTTCTAGTTTTCTGGCTGGTTAATTGGAGATAAGAGTCTCATGGACTTTAGTGCCCAGGCTGGCTTTGAACTATGATCCTCAGATCTCAGCCTCCTGAGTAGTTAGGATTACAGGCGTGAGCCAGCGTGCCTAGCTGACCCTGGATTCTTGAACACCTTTTCTTTCTGTTCTAGAGAGTTTGATGCTGTCTTGAAGTATCTGAAAGAACAATGTCATGCCCAGAAGATCGGCGTGGTGGGGTTCTGCTGGGGTGGAATTGCTGTGCACCACATCATGACGACATACACAGAAGTCAGGGCAGGGGTGTCACTCTATGGTAAACCAGTGGGGTGCATGTTTACTTTTTGTTGTTGTTGTTGTCGGTCCTGGGGCTGAAACTCTGGGTCTGGGCATTGTCCTGAGCTCTTCAGCTCAAGGGTACCACCCTACCGCTTGAGCCACACACTACTTCTGGTTTTCTAGTGGTTAATTGAAGATAAAAGTATAATGGACTTTAGTGCCCGAGCTGGCTTTGATCTCAGCTAGGATTACAGGCATGAGCCACTGCGCCCAACCGCATGTTTACATTTTCACTCAAAGAAACCCTGGGGAGGTGCAATGAAAGGAAGTCTGGGCCTTTTCCACCCAGTGCCACACAATCCCCACTGTGAGAAGGCGGACAGGACAGCTTAAGGAACCTGGCTCTTAGAATCTGCAAACACAGGCAGTGGTGTGCAACCGTGTGGTAGAGTACTTGCCTGGCATGCTCAGGGCCCTGGGTTCCAGGGTTCAGGGTCCTGGGTTCCTAAAGGAATAGTTCAAAAAAAGACCACAGCAGGGCTGAGAGCAGAGCCTAGTGGTAGAGTGCTTGCCTAGCATGCAGAAAGCCCTGGGCTTGATTCCTCAGTACCACACACTCAGAAAAAAGCTGGAAGTGGAAAAAAGCTCAAGTGGCAGAGCACTAGCCTTGAGTAAAAAGTGTCCAAGAGCAGTGCCCAGGCCCTGAGTTCAAGTCCCAGGGACTGGCAAAAAAAATAAAAGAAAAAAGAAAAGACCATAGTGGGGCCAGGAGTGCGGCCAATGGTAGAATGCTTGCCTTGTAAGCACAACGCACCACTCTGGGTTGTAGCCCTCCGTACTACTTATACAGAAAAAGCCGGAAGTGGTGCTGTGGCTCAAGTGGTAGAGACTACCCTTGAGCAAAAGACACGCAGGGACAGTGCCCAGTCCCTGAGTTCAAGCCCCAGCACTGGCCAAAAACTTTAAAAAAAGACCACAAAGAGGTGGGTGTTAGTATCATGAGGTCACTGGAGGACATCAGTGGGGGACGGCACTGGAGGACATCAGTGGGAGGGCCTGGGTTCCGGTAGTGACTGTGGTCAGGTTACCCACCCTGAGGTCTTCTTGTCTTTAGTTCAGACAAAGGAGACAGTATTTCTTCCTGTGAGAACAATTAATACCATTTTTGTGTGTGTGTGCAAGTACTGGGGCTTGAACTTGGGGCCTGTGCACTTTCTCTTAACTTTCTTTGCTCAGTGCTGGTGCCCTACCACTGGAGTAGAGCCACAGCTCCACTTCTGGGTTTGAGAGGCTAACAGGAGATCAGAATCTCATGTCATTTCTTGCCTAGGCGGGTTTTGAACCTTGATCCTCAGATCCTAGCCACCTGAGCAGCTAAGACTATGGGTGTGAGCCACCAGCACCAAACTCAAGCAATATTTTTGTGAGCAACATAAAAAAGGAGAAAACAGTTTTTGAAGATACAAATTTCTCTCAACTACTTGCTTGTATGCACGTGTGCATTTGTGAACACATTCATGGCGTTAAGAAAAACAAACCAGTTAAGCAGTGAAACAGGAATGTGAGTGTGTTCACAGAAACCCATGCAGAAGTTCTGCATTTGTTATGGTTCTTATTTGGCTTAATTCCTGATGGTGTTATTTTCATTTACTTTTAGCATAAAAGAAAGCCTCTAAATATTTACTCACACAAAAAGAAACAAATTCAGTAGATAGTTGCTATGGGCCAGTGTCTTCCTAGACCAAAGTCGGCTTTATGTGAATTTACCAGCGATTCAGAGCAGGTGGCTGGCTCACTGTTGCCATCTGGTGGTGCCTACTGGCCTTGCAGAGCTGAAGCCCACGGATGTCCACCTACTGTCCGTGACTTTTTTTTCATTCTTTTTTTTACATATCCTTTTATTGTAATTAATAGAAGGATTACATTATATTCACCAGATAGAAGATGCATTACTTCACAAACATTGACAACCTTTCCATTGTTTTGGTCCCCATTTCTCACCCCCACCTTTTCCTTCATTCTTTACAGGAGTGAAGCAGGGACTATGACCTTCCTTCCTTCCTTCCTTCCTTCCTTCCTTCCTTCCTTCCTTCCTTCCTTCCTTCCTTCCTTCCTTCCTCTCTCTCTCTCTCTCCCTCCCTCTCTCTCTCTCTCTCTTTCTTTCCTTCTTTCTTTCTTTCCTTCTTTCTCTCTCTGTCTCCTAAAGAGGAGACCCTAGCAACCCTTAATTTGCTTAACTTCTCTGAGTAGTGGCTGGAAGTGGGAAAATGAAGTTATTCCTTCCTCCCTCCTTCCCTCCCATCCTTCCTTTCTTTCTTTTTCCTCTTTCTTTTTCAAACTTTACCTTATTTTATTTTTGCTGATCCTAGGGCTTGACCTCTGGGCCTGGCACTGTCCTTGAGCTTTTTCACTCAAAGCTAGCACTGTCCACTTGAGCCATACTTTCGTTTATGGCTTTTTGTAGTTAATTGGAAATAAGACTCTAATGGACTTTTCCTGCCCAGGCTGGCCTTGAACCATGATCCTCAAATTTTAGTCTCTTAAGAAGCTAGGATTGCATGCATGAGCCTTCAGCACCTAGCAAAGAAGTTATTTTTTTTCTAATTATTTGAAAATAGTAGCTTATTACAATATATTTAATTATTTTCTCTGACGAGTAGACATCTTCAGGTTGTTTAGAACCCCTGTGTTGGGCAGGGCATGCTTTTTGCTAAGCTTTAAAATTCCAAGATAAAGCCACATGCGGTGGCTCACGCCTGTAACCACCAGAAAACCAGAAGTGGCACTGTAGCTCAAGGGGTAGGGCAGTAGCCTTGAGCTGAAGAGCCCAAGGATAACACTCAGTCCCAGAGTTCAAGTCCCACAACAACAACAACAACACCAAAAATCCAAGATAATGAACCAATGCTATTTTTTGCAAAATGCCCCCCTCCATCAAGCAACTGCACGCTTATCTTTTCTGATCTTAGATCCTTGTTCCAACAGCTTTTTTGTTGTTGTTGTTGTTGTTGGTTGTAGGGCTTGAAGTCAGGGTCTGGGCGCTGTCCCTGAGCTCTTTTGCTCCAGGCTAGCACTCTGTCCCTTTGATTCACAGCGCCACTTCCAGTTTTCTGGTGGTTGGTTGTAGGTAAGAGTCTCACGGACTTTCCTGTCAAGGCTGTCTTTGAACTTAGATCCTCACATCTCAGCTTCCTGAGTAGCTAGAATTACCGGCGTGATCCACCAGTCCCCAGCTTTGAAGGTGCATTTCAACAAGGTTATTCGGGTGCCCCCAGGCCTTTACAGATCAAGAAGCCTGCAGTGTCCCACCCTAGTTACTTAATGGCCTGATGGCCAGGGAAGGAGGTGAACAGTGGGAAGAGCTAAGTCAGTGAGTCTCCAGGATTTGAACTCAGAGCCTTAACCTTACTTGGCTGGTATTCTACCACTTGAGCTATGTTTCAGTCTTGCACCTAGATAGTTCATTGGAGATGGAATTTTTTAGACTTTTCTGCCCAGGCTGGCTTTGAACCATGATCTTCTGGATTTCAGCCTCTTGAGTTGCTGGAATTACAGGTATGAGCCACGACGCCCAGTGTTTATTGCTCTTCTACGTTAATTTCATAGGCCAGGCCGCTAATAAAATTATTAAAAGAAGCCAGGTATGTGTGGCTCACACTTGTAATCTTAGCTTCTCAGGAGGCTGAGAAATTATTAAAAGAAAAGAAAAGGGGGCTGGGAGTTTGGCCTAGTGATAGAGTGTTTGTCTAGAATGCATGAAGACCCGGGTTCGATTCCTTTGTGCCACACACACAGAAAAAGCTGGAAATGGTGTTGTGGCTCAAGTGGTAGAGCTCTAGTCTTGAAAAAAGCCCAAGAACAGTGCTCAGGCCCTGAGGTCAAGCCCCACGACCGGCAAAAAAAAAAAAAAAAAAGAAAAAGAAATAAAAAGGAAAGGTCCTCAAAGTACATCTTTAGAGAAACTTAACCAAATCCAGTCAGTTTTTTGTGGCTTGACAGAGAAAAATCACACATACTCACCCTTGAACGCACATTTTCAGGAATTGTCAGAGATTCGGAAGACGTTTACAACTTAAAGAACCCCACGCTGTTTATCTTTGCAGAAAATGACTCTGTGATTCCACTAACACAAGTAAGTTGCATCTTCCCTTTTCTCCACTGTGCATGAACGTCATAGCTTACCACTGGGGTGGGGAGTCTGAAAGAATTCACTTACTGCTTTCCAGTGTTGACATTTTAAAAATAGGATTTTGAGGGCCGGGAGTTTGGCCTAGTGGTTAAAGTGCTTGCCTAGCATGCATGAAGACCCGGGTTCGATTCCTCGGTACCACATACATAGAAAAAAGCCAGAAGTGGGGCTGAGGCTCAAGTGGTAGAGCTCTCGCCTTGAGAAAGTCCAAGGACAGTGCTCAGGCCCTGAGCTCAAGCCCAGGACTGGCCAAAAAAAAAAAAAAAAATAGGATTTTGAGTGGAATTCTGACTCCTAAAACATGCCGAGTTAGCATGAGATCTGAAGGACTGGACTGGCCATTGGGACGGGAAACAGCAGTACCTGTTCTGTGCGATTGCTAAGCCTGGGTGGCCAGCTCAGGCATATTCAATGGAATCTATGTATATGTGTATCTGTGTAAGTACGTAGGTAGATAGGTATTTATCTATTTATTTGCCAGTCCTGGGGCTTGAACTCAGGGCCTGAGCACTGTCCTTGAGCTTTCCTCAAGGCTACTAACACTCTACCACTTGAGCCACAGCACCATTTCTAGCTTTTTCTATCTATGTGGTACCAAGGAATCTAACCCAGGGCTTCATGCATGCTAGGCAAGCATTCTACCACTAGACCATGCTCCCAGTTCCTCTTTTTCTTTTTCATCTATTTTTGCCAGTCCTGCGGTTTGAACTCACGATCTGGGCACTGTCTCTAAACTTCTTTTGCTTAAGGTTAGCATTCTACAACTTGAGCCACAGTGCCACTTCTGGCTTTTTCTGTGTACGTGGTACTGAGGAATGGAACCCAGGACTTTGTGCATGCGAGGCAAGCACTCTACCACTAGGCCTTAAAGGATTTTTTGATGGTGTTGATGGTTGAACGTAAACCTCACATGTGCCGAGTGAGTTAAGTGAGCGCTCTGCCACTGCGCCCTTCTTACTGCACAAGGTACTTTTGTGTCTTTTTGTAGAACTGAACTCGGGGACTTGCGCTTCTAGGCAGGTGTCTAGCACTTGAGTCACACCCTCTCCCCTCCTGGTGTTTGTTTTGTTTTGTTGTTAGTTGTGGGGCATGAACTCCTCAGAGCCCGGACATTGTCTCTAAGCTTTGAGCCGTAGTTCCACTTTTGGTTTTCTGTTGGCTGATTGGAGATAAGCATCGCACAGACTTTCCTGCCCGGGCTGGCTTTGGACCGCAATCCTCCGATCTCGGCCTCCTGAGCAGCTAGGATTACAGGCGTGAGCCACCAGCGCCTGACTACAAATGTATTTTTTTTAAATTGTATTTTATTGTCAGGGTAATGTATAGAGGGGTTACAATTACATTTATCAGGTAGTGGGTACATTACTTCTCGAACATGTTCGAGAACATGTTCTCATGGTTTTGTCCCCATTTTCCTTCCCCACCTCTCTCAATATTGTGTTTTCCCCTTTCCTTTCCTATTTCAAATAAACAAATAAATGGATATATAATATACAAATGCATTTTTGATCTTGTAAGATTTTCAGTTCGTGAGGGATTTATTGAGGTTTTTTTGCTTTTTGGTCGGTTGTAGGACTTGAACTCTGGGCCTAGGCGCTGTCCCTGAGCTCTTCAGCTCAAGGCTATTGCCCTACCCCTGGAGCCACAGAGCCACTTTCAGTTTTCTGGTGGTTAATTGGAGATAAGAGTCCAAGTTGGCTTTGAACTGCGATCCTCAGGTTTTAGCCTCCTGAGTAGCTAGGATTTCAGGCGTGAGCCACCACTCCTGGACCCCATCATAAGGAGCAGCTGTAATTGCTGTTACACACACACACACACACACACACACACACACACACACATATTTGGCAATACTAGGGTTTGAATTCAAGGCTTTGTGTTTGCTAGGCAGATAGGCATTCTACTGCCGAACCTTTCCTCCAGCACTTTATTGTGTTTGTTAGTTTTGAGATGGAGTCATGCTTCTGTCCAGTCACATGCCTGCACCATAATTGTCCTGGTTGTTTTGCTTATCACCTATTACTGGGATAACAGGAGAACATCATCACACTCAGCTTCATCCACGGAGGTGAGGTCTCGTAGCCTGTCCACAGAGGTGAGGTCTCCTAGCCTGTCCACGGAGGTGAGGTCTCGTAGCCTGTCCACGGAGGTGAGGTCTCGTAGCCTGTCCACGGAGGTGAGGTCTCCTAGCCTGTCCACGGAGGTGAGGTCTCCTAGCCTGTCCACGGAGGTGAGGTCTCCTAGCCTGTCCACGGAGGTGAGGTCTCACCCTGTCTGCCTGGACGGGCCTGGGCCCATGATCCTCCTGAACTCGGTTCCCCGTGTAGCTTGGGTAACACACATCCACACCATGCTTGTAAAACTACTTTATACACACTTCTTTTGTCACCGGTAAGGACTGTGTTAATTGTGAATTCAATGTGCTGTGGAGCTTGTTTATAATGGGAAGCATTGATCTTATATTTCTTTTATGAATAGTCACCGAAGAATTAGAGAATGGAACTATTCTGAAAGGTTTAACATGCTATTCTTTTGTATAACAGGTCTCTTTGCTGACCCAGAAGTTAAAAGAACATTGCAAAGTTGAATATCAGATTAAAACATTTTCTGGGCAAACTCATGGCTTTGTCCATCGGAAGAAAGAAGAGTGTTCACCTGCTGACAAACCTTACATTGATGAGGCCCGGAGGAATTTAATCGAGTGGCTGAACAAATACGTTTAGCAGTGACAGGTGATCAAGCACAACTTGTGTAAAGCTGGTACCTTAAAAAAATTGACATATATTCTTTTAGATTATTTTTCTTTTACTTTCTATAAAGTTTTAGAATTCTGAAATTAATTTCATCTGAAGCACATATTCAGTAGAAAATGTTAAGATAGAACAATAATTGTTTGGCATATCTGTAAACATTAATTTAGCAAACAATTCAACATATAAAGAAAAAGATGGAGGGCAGGGAGCCTGGCCTAGTAGTAGAGTGCCCTCCTAGCATGCACAAAGCCCCCTGGCTTTGATTCCCTGTTACATATACACAGAAACAGGTGGATGTGGTGTTATGGCTCAAGTGGTAGAGTGCTAGCCTTGAGAAAACTCAAGGACAGAGCTCAGGCACTAAGTTCAAGCCCTAGGACTGCAAAAAAAAAAAAAAAAAAAAAAAAAGATGGAGATAAAGAAAAATCTGTTCTTAGAAACCCTTCAAGACAGAAAGAGAAACGTAAATTGCCTAGATAAGATTAGATTGAAGAAAGTATACAATGTAATGAGTATCATACCTAAAACTAGGGGCTCCAAGAATGCTCAGAAATGTAGTCTCCCTCCACCTGTCTTCTTAGGTACTTACAAAGAATTCCCAACATTGAAGGAAATAACAGTAGAAATATTGTTGCTAAAGTCCTTTATCAATCAAGTTTTCACAATTAGAAACTATCACTTTCAAATATAACTTAATGAATTTAATTCATGTTGAAAGTAATTTATTGTATCACATTAAAAAAATCAAAGTTGATCACTACCTGAAGATTTGATAGATTCGATTCTCATCCCTAGGGAATAACGTGGGGTCTTCAGTGGCCAGCCAGAAGCTCGGGTGTGGCATTTCCGGTCTTTAATTGCATACCTTTACATGACTACTGTGAGCTGGGTGCCCGAGGCTCCTGCATGGAACCCTAGCTACACAGGCGCCTGAGATTCGAGGATCACATTTTGAGGTCAGCGGGGTAGGAAAGTCCATGTAACTTTTCAGTTCACCAGCAAAAAACGAGAAGTGGAGGGATGGCTCAATTGGGAGAGGTGGTAGAACAAACCTTGAGTAAAAAAAGCCAAAGGAGTGCCACGGCCCCGAATTCAAGCTTCTGTATGGATACCAATACCAAAATAGCATCAAGTGACTGATGTTGTGAAGCTGCAGAAGACAGGAAGTGTAAACTAGGGTAGATTAAAATCTTACTATGTAGACATTGATCTTTGTACTAAGAGACCTGAAATGTTCACCTTTATATGTTGTAATGCTGAAAAGTTAAATACAACTGAGTTTCTATTCACTTACTTGTTTCAAGCTAATAAACTGTGTTTGGACCTTTTTCATTTGTAGCTTTTTCCTTAAGCTCTCCAGGGCTTTTGAATGTCTGACGTTTTGGGTCCTAGGGGTCAGCACGATGGGTGGGGGATGGGGCTGGTCTGGGTTGGTGCCTCCTGTGGCCTTGGGGACAAGTGGTGTGGGTCCTTTTTCATTTGGGCCTGTGGTTTCCCATAATGGTGGCTATAAACTCCAGCCCTCCCCAAATGGGGCTTTGGATTTGGCCATGGATTCTCCTCTGGCTTTCACGCGATGCTTCGTTGAAGTAGAGGCTCTCTGTTTCCCTAGGCTGGCTTTGACCTCTTGGCTTCCAGCGATCCTCCTGCCTTAGATTTCCAAGTAGCTGAAGCTACAGGCACACACGACTGCTCTCAGCACACGAGGTACTTCACCTTGCTGGACAGGTGTGGCCAAGATGGGGTCTTCTCATAGAAGACTTGCTTCTGCTGGCAGATGTGGGGCTCTTGGATGACCAGTATCTAGTTTATTCTCACCAAGATGACCACTCTGGTGGCTTTCCCTTTAGGCCACTCCAATTAGCATGCAACTCAACTGAACACCTGATGTAACAGCAGCAGTATATTTCTTTCTTTCTTTTTATTGTCAGGGTATTGTATTAGAGGAGTTACAGTTACATTTGTCAGGTAGTAGTACATTACTTCTCACACATTGATACCCCTTCTCATGTTTTTGTTCCCATTTCCCTTCCTCCACCCCCTCCCAATCATCTTGTTTTCCCCTGTACTCTGTCCTATTTCAAATAAACAAACATATATACAATACACCAGCTAACAAAGTTAGATACAGTAACAGTATGAGATTAACCATAGGGCATAAAAAGAGAAGAGAAATAATATAGTACATTAAGATCGACAATCGCACAAGATTAAGCTCTTGTTTCCATATCCTAGAGTTGCTTTCATTTAGTCTCATCCTATATGACCTTATGTATCTAGGTTTTGAGCTATTGTAATCCTCTGCTAGGTGAGTCCTAGATGTGTACTAATTATTGCAAATGAGGGAAACCATTGAGCCTATGTTCCTTTGGGTCTGGCTTACTTCACTTAATTTGATGTTTTCCAAGTCTTCGTTTCCTTATAAATGGGGTGATGCCATTCTTTCTGATGGCTGCATTGAATTTTTTTTTTTTTTTTTTTTTTGCCAGTCCTGGACTTGGGCTCAGGGCCTGAGCACTGTCCTTGGAATTTCTCAAGGATAGAGCTCTACCACTTGAGCCACCACCATTTCTGGCTTTTTCCTATGTATGTGGTACTGAGGAATCGAACTGGGTCTTCATGCATACTAGGCAAGCACTCTACCACTAGGCCAAACTCCCATCTTCCAGTAGTATAGTTTTTTTTGTGGGGCTTGAACTCCGCCTGGGCACTGTCCCTGAGCTCTTCAGCTCAAGATTATGGCCGTACCCGTAAGCCAAGCCCTACTTCTCATTTTCTAGAGGTTAATTGGAGATAAGTCTCAGGTCCTTTTGTGCCTGGGCTAGCTTTGAACCTTGATGCTCACATCTTGGCCTCCTGAGTAGCTAGGATTACAGGTGTGAGCCACTGCCTGCCCGGTTCCAGTTGTGTACCCCTTATAGGTCAACTTGGGGGCACCACACCTCACAGAGTCAAGTGGAAGTGGGGAGCACCCAGGACATGATGAACAAGAGGTGGGGTTTTCAAGCAAAGCACATGGGGCCAAAGCCTTCGCTGAGTCATGTAGTGACAGTGGACCTAGCCCACGCAGGCATGCGGTGTGTGGGGCCATGTGATAGGCCTCACTGAGAGGCCAATCTTGCTGAATTGGTCCTGAATTAGTCAAGGGTGACTAAGCATGGCTTCTGCAGAAACCTGGCTTCAGAGCCGACTGAGGGGACACTTTCCTGATCCTCTACCAAGTGGAGATGAGAACGAGGGGCCAAGCACCAGGCTGCTCCGGGAATACTCAATGTGGGTTCTCGTGCCAGCCAGGCCCATTGCAAACTCAGACCCTTCCTGCCCTACTACCTGAAGCAGGCAGGCAGGCAGGCAGGCAGGCATCTGTGCCTGGGGGTGTGTGAAACCAAGGCAGGAGGGCTGAGAAGGCAGGTCTGACTACAAACTTGACTTGCAGCGGCAGCATTTGTGTGCCAGCATGTAGAGGTACAGTGTTCTTCTAAATGCTTTTATGAACAAGCCCCATTTAGGAAGAAAACTGACGAGGCTGTTCCTAAACCCACAGGATTTAGCAAAGTGCTCAATGACACAATGCACACAGAGAACACAAGGATATAGCAGTTGTGTGGCTGTGTACTGCCTCACAGTCAAATATCACTTAAACCAATTTATTGAGTTGTGGTTTCCTAATTCCAAGGATCTGACTGGCCTGTAATTCTCTCCTCTGCCTTTGCCACCATGTTTTTCTGGAAGAACCACATATAGCATGTGGGGGGCAGAATACAGAAAAAAACAACAACCCCAAAACACTGCTAGAATGCTCAGAACAAACTTGTTCTACAACTTACGAGCCAGGGATGCCAGCAAATGATCAAATGTCTTGTGTGCACTCAGACTAAATGGTCCTCACTGAGCCCAGGTTTGGGTTCTGGTGGGGATCTAGAACTACCATGGCTGGTATTACTGTAGGAAGCAGTAACACCAGTCCACCTGTCCACGACACTTCTTACCAGTTCTGAAGTTCTCCCTTTTTTTAAATTAAAACTGAGTTTTTACACCATACTTCAAATGTCCTATTCTACAACAAGTATTCAAGAAAAATCTCTACAGGCAATCACTGGCACATAATTTTAAGAACATAACTGAAATTAAGCCGAATCTTTGTATGTCACAGATACGTATCTATGTATAAATGTCTACATATATTGGGGCCTGGAGTTTGGCCTAGTGGTAGAGTGCTTGCCTCGCATGCACGAAGACCCAGGTTCAATTCCTCGGTACCACATACATAGAAAAAAGCCAGAAATAGTCCTGAGGCTCAAGTGGTAGAGCTCTAACCTTGAGAAAGTCCAAGGACAGTGCTCAGGCCCTGAGCTCAAGCCCATGACTGGCAATAAATAAATAAATGTCTATATAATACATATCCTGTATAGACCTATATGTCTATATAGATATATCTCCCCCAATTTTTTTTGCCAGCCCTTGGGTTGAATTTTGGGCCTTGGCCCTGTCTTTGAGCTTTCTCGAGGATAGCATACTATCACTGGAGGCACAGCACCACTTCCAGCTTCTTTCTGTGTATGTGGTATCAAGGAATCAAGCCCAGGGCTTCATGCATGCTAGGTGAGCATGCTACCACTAGGCCATGCTCCCGGGACTCCCCCTTAAAACAACTGTGTCGGAACTGCCCTGAGCTCATGCTGGGGCCGTGGCTTTGCCCATTCAGGCCAAATTCTGCATGGGAGCAGTGAGACAAGAACCAAGTTCACATTCCTCCCTATGCTGAAAGAACACCTACTTTACACTGAAAAAAATGTACTCAAACCCTTCAGTTAAGGCAGCATTTAATTAATCTTACAATAAATGTTTCTCAAACTTGAAGATCAAGGTTGTTTCAACAGATCTCTTTAATGAATACAAAATCCGGGGTAGTACATTTGCACTACACAGCTCTCAACACGAGGACCACGGTCATGGAGCCGTCGTGTTAGGACACCCTCGCCGGCACCCGAGAGGACGTGATAAATAACTGCGGAGGCACCGCAGGAGACCTGTTTATGACTGCACATCTACACGTTTTGTTTACTCTTCAGATTCTCCGGGCTTGCGAATGTCATCAATCTTCAAAATCATTCTGACCATTTGTGTTGCAAGAGATATCTGTTGCTTTTTGCCAATTAAGGTTTCTATGACATGCTGCTGTCTCATATCTGAAAAACACAAGCAAACCAGTTCCTCTTAGCACACATGCTTAGTATCACCAAGCAGCTTTAACTTAAAGACTCACGTAAATTAAGTACAGCTGGTCATGGCAGCACAGGCCTGCAGCCCCAGTCACAAGGGACGCTGAGGTAACAGGATGACTTTACTCTAGGCCATCAGCCCAGTCTGGGAGATTGTCCCTAATACCAAACCAAACTGGAGGCTACGGCTATTAGCCACCCTTCATTTTTGAATGAGTGAAATCTCACAGCTCCAGGGACAGTGTAGAATGTGGACGTGGCTATGGGAGCTGCTGGGGAGGACTCTTCTTGTTGGCTCAGCTAGCTGCAGACAAAGTGCCAGTGACAGGACTTTCCTCTGAACTCTCACCTCCCAACCTCTGAAGGCTCTGAGATACAAAATATTCCCTAGAAATATTGAGTCCCAGAGGCGTTCAATTCAGAGACACTAAATGCAGCCTGATGTGTTTTATCATTACAGTCCTTGGGCTCTGAGCATGAGGTCAGAACATACCCCAATCTCCGTGCAAGAACAAATGGTCAAACCCTATGCTTGATAGGGAAGAGCAGAATGTCCTCATCAACACCGGAGTCCTAGGGTCACACTTTCAAGAAAACTACAAGCCCACCCCCCTTCTACCTTTCAGGCCAGTGACAACAGCCAGATGTCAGTGCCAGCCATCATCTTTGGGCACACAGAAACCCAACAGTCCAACTCAGAATTTCTATGACACTAGAACCACTTTGATAGAGGGCTGTGTTCAAATGACAGAAAGCATTTATTTCTTTTTCTTGTCCGTTGTGGGGCTTGAACTCTGGGCCTGGTCCCTGAGCTCTTCAGCTCAAGGCTACAGTGCCACTTCTGGTTTTCTGGTGGTTAACTGGAGATAACAGTCTCAGAGACTTTCATACCTGGGCTCGTTTCCAAATGTGTGTGACCCTCAGATCTCAGCCTCCCAAGTAGCTAGGACTACGGGCGTGAGCCACAGGCGCCCAGCTTAGAAAATGTTTTTGAAAACCACTTTTTAATTGTTTAAGAGCGTCATACAATTACTATGGATGTACTGAAGTTATGTTTCTATCAGCCTGAGTTTGATGTTGTGAGGACTGACCCATTCCCAAGATATAATCAACTTAAACATTCCAGTCCCAGGACCCGACTCCCAAAGTGCGTGTATTATGCTGCATAGCCGCATAGTATACAAACACGAAATATAAACACACATATCATGCCACACTATCAGCAGGACACTCCTCACCGTTTGTCCCCTTGTGTAAACAGTCAATCCCAAGCGCAGGGTTCCTTTCCTTCACCTGCTTGGCTCGAACTTCAGTCATGGTCTGGATGGGATTCATGCCACTGTTTTCGGAAAGGGCCATGGGGATGACTTCCAGTGCATCGGCGAAAGCTCTCATGGCGTACTGCTCCAAGGTCGGGCACTGGAAGGGCACAGGGCTGGTAAGCACATGCAGCAAAACCAAACCCAAAGAGAACAAGCCTAACCACACTACACAATGTGAAGAATGCATAAAGAACTTAAGAAGTTCGATCTTTAGGCCTCTTGTTGTGGAGCTTGAACTTAGGGATGGGCATTGTTTCTCAGCTCTCTTACTCAAGGCTAGAAATCTACCACTGAGCCACAGTGCCACTTCTGGTTTTTGAGTAGTTATCTGGAGATAACAGTCTCATGGACACTTTTTTGCCTGGGCTGGTTCTGAACTGCAACCCTCAGATCTCAGCCTCCTGAGTAGCTAGGATCACAGGTGTGAACCACCAGCACCTTGCAGGCTGCTTGTTCTTGCTTGGCTTTTTTTGCTCATAGCTGGTAGTGTAAATAAGCCATACCACCAGTCAGACACTTCACTGGTTAACTAGAGATGCAGTCTCAGTTTTTACCCATGCTTGCTTTATGTCTGGCTTGAGATCAGGGCCTGGGTACTCTTAAGCTTTGGTGAACAAGGCTAGTGTCTACCACTTTAAACTACAACTCTACTTTCAGCATTTTAGTAGTTAATTGGAGATTGAGTCTTACAGACTTTCCTGCCTAGGCTGGCCTTAAACTTCGATCCTTAGACCTCAGCCTTCTGAGTAGTTAGGATTATAGCTAGGAGCCACTGCGCCTGGCTGGCTTGAGTATTTTTTTTTTTCCTCACCTTTTTTTTTTTTTTGGCTAGTCCTGGGGCTTTCTCAAGGATAGAGCTCTACCACTTGAGTCACAGCACCATTTCTGGCTTTTTCTATGTATTTGGTACTAAGGAATTAAACTTGGCTAGGCGAGCACTCTACCCCTAGGCCAAACTCTCAGCCCTGGCTTGAGTATTTTTAAGGCTTCAGAACATCAAGCTATCATTCGCTACTGAACAAGGATGCAGAAGACATAAATACGTGTTTGAGAGATCCTAAAAGTAGTTCCTGCTGCCTTTCTTTCCCCTCCCCCCTAGTCCTGGGCTTTCTCAAGGCCAAAGCTCTACCACTTGAGCCACAGCACCACTTTTGGCTTTTGTCTATGTACGTGGTGATATATGTGGTACTGAGGAATTGAACCCGGGTCTTTGAGCATGTTAGACAAGCACTCTCCCCTCCACTGCTTAATTTTTAAATCATTCCAGTAATCAAGAATGGTTGAAAGTGGCAGAGGAACACCCATTTACAGTGACCTGAATATGGTACAGTATGAGAATAAATTTAGGTTAAGACCTAAACACATGACTCAGGCTTTTGTTCATTCAGAGTTAGAGCTATTGAATTCCACAGCTAGGTACTATTCAAGCCAGAAGTCCCTAAGTCTTTTACCTTGTCTGCTTCTTCACTGACCGCCAAAGCACAGGAGATTTCTGCAGCACCTCCCCCATACACCACACGATTATCACGGATGAGGTTCCGGATGACACACAACGCATCGTGCAGAGACCGTTTTGCTTCTTCAATGATCTGGGAAGAAATTCTATGTAAGTTAATGTGGTCACGGCTATTTGCATAGAGCTGAGTTGGTATATTTGGTTGAGACCAAGTGCTGGCCAAGCCCTGGCAATATTCCTAAGGCTCATCTTTGTAACCATCTTGGTTAAGAATAAGCAGAAAGGGAATGCTGTAATACTCAATCTCTACCTTCTGATAAGGTAATTAGAAACAGACTCCCACAATAATCTGTATCTATCATAGTGCTAAAAATCTCATCAACACTTATTTCAATGGAAAGCAAATTGGCATTCTGTGGTACTTACTAATTTCTTCTGTGCAGGGCCTGTGCAAGCTGGACCAGTCACTGTACTGCCCCACCACTGCCACACAACCTCAACTTCCTGGCTTCTGAGGCAGGGTCTCACTATGGCCCAGGGCGGCCTTAACTCTTTATGGGCATTTATCACCATGCCCAGCTAGTCTTCTGCATGATACCCATCATTGTTTCTTTGAGAAAAATGATTTTCTTTAAAACAGTAACTTTATCTTAGCCAAATTCATTATGTGCCAAAAAGCCAAAAATGTCCTAAAACCAGGACAAAGAACTAGAGTCTTACCATCTTATTTCCTCCTCTAATGAAAATGGTTACAGCCCTGGAGTTTTTACACTGCTCAATGACCAGCATCTTGTCTTTAGTTGTCCCAAAGGAGATCTCCTGTACAAGACCAGCAAAGCCCAGCTTCTCAGCTGTGAGCTCTGAGAAGCGAGGAACAATCCGCCCGCCGGTAGCAATGGCAATCAGCTAATTGGCAGAAAAAAGGATGAAGGCAAGTAATGGTGAACACTGGTGATCTTTCAAAACTGGGTCACAAATGAGCTAACCCCAACCTACGGCTCCCTTGTGAGCGGAATTACTCTATTATGGGGGAAAATTTCCTGTGCATGGCAAAGTACTTTGTTAGGTGAACAGGTTGTGAAGCGCTGCCCAGCTCTCACCTGAACAGCCCTCCCCCACCCCCAGCTCATCTCCTCCACACACGAGGGCTGTTAGTTCTTAGCGGCAGCAAAAAGCAACAAGGCCAAGGGAGAGGACTATGGAAAGCTGAACAAAATGCCATGCTTCTAGCACTTCCTTGCTCTCTAGCTCCTGCTCCTTGTCTAACTGGAGCCTGGTAGGATGAGGCTGTTTCCTTCAGAATCCCATATGCACCCAAAGTTCAGCCACACGCCCAGGGAGGCGCTCCTGGGGGGCTTCCTACCTCGATCTCAGGTCCTCCAACCCAGCGAACCGCAGGCAGATTGTTCTGAAGAAGTAAATGATTGGCTTCATCGTCAAAGCCCCACTGGCAAATAGCTAGGTTAGCACCAGTTTCTTTGATCTGGGAAAGAAAATGGAATAATCATATTAATAACAAGAAGCATTACATGTTACAGAGTTTGGGGAAAAAAAAAAAGATGGGTGCCGGTGGCTGTAATCCTAGCCACTCAAGAGGCTGAGATCTAAAGACTGAAGTGAAACTAGCCTGGGCAGAAGGCTCAAGATAGAGAGGCTCTTTATTCTCACTTAATCACAGAATACACAAGAAGTGGCGCTATGGCTCACAGTGGTGGTAGAACCCTAGCATCGAGCAAAAAGGCCTAGAGTGCAAGTCCTAGGACCTGGGGTCAGGGGGTAGGTGAAGCAGAGAAAAGAGCAAGAAGGAAACAGACAAATGTTTATTTTTCTGTTGGTTCCAACTTTAGCCACAGCCAGTAATTCAAGCCAAAGCCACTATTATGAAGCAAGACAAAAGGCATGTCAAGAAGGCCAATGCCTGCCCTGCATGTTTATCAGCTCTGCCCTACCCTAAGCACGTGTGTGCTTAAAATAAAATCAAGTTATGACATGCTTTTCTACACCTTGCTCATCTCACTGGAATGTAACAGTACTTTGAAGACCAAGACGGAATTGTTCATGGATCCAAAGACAAGCAATCCTGCTTAATCAAGCCTCAATCCGTAGCTAAGGCTGGCTTTGAACTTATGATCTCTCTCTCTCTCCCTCTGGCCAATCCTGGCCTTGAACTCAGGGTCTGAGCACTGTCCTTGGACTTTCACAAGGCTAGAGCTCTATGTATATGTGGTACTGAGGAATCAAACCTGGGTCTTTGTGCATGCTAGGCAAGCACTCTACCACTAGACCAAAGTCCCAGCCCCAATTATCTCTCCTTCTTAAATGCTGTGGTTAGCAATTCTGCTTCTGGTAAGAAGCACATATCCACTGTGCAAATAAAGGCCCACAAATGCCTTTTCCCAAGAAGGCCATGTGACAGATGGTCATTCTTCCTGTGGAGAACACTTGAGGTTACGGGACCACTCCCCAAAGCACTGCAGGACCAATTACCACGGGCTTCCCCCTCTTCCCAGGCTTCTGGCCTCTTCAAATGCAGGCTATCAGCAGTGTTCAGTATGCGGCAGTTCCTTCTTAGTCACCTGCAAATGCCCAACTTGAGCTACCCAAAACTTTCAACTTCAAAGCCGTCATTTTTCTCCTTTAGTGTTTAGCCAGAGGTTGCCAGTAGGCTTCAACCAATCACTGGCTATTCCTACACTTCTGCCTCAGCCTGGAATGCTCACCCAGACTGTACTTTCCTTTCCCTAGAGGCCTTTTCTAAGCCTATCTGTAACAAGAACTTGGTTCAGCTGTACACCAGTGCCTACAATAAAAGGCAGCATGCAGAAGAGTGAATCTAATAATTCTCTGAAACACTGAGAAACCTTCTAATTTGTTTCCTATGATAAATAATGTTCCAACTATCATCTTCTTTCATGTTCCCTAAGATTAACTGTTTTAAATTCCCTAAAGGAACTGCAATGCCAAAGAGCAGGCCACTGCCCTTGTATGCCACTTGACTCATGATTATTTGTCAGTCCTGGGACTTGAACTCAGGGTCTGGGCACTGTTCTTGGACACTTTTTGCTCAAGGCTAGTGTTCTGCCACTTGTGCCACAGTACCTCTCTGGGCCTTTTCTGAGTATGTGGTATGGAGGAATCGAACCCAGGACTTGGTGCATGGTAGGCAAGCACTCTACCAGTAGGCCAGACTCTCAGCCTTCATATTTATCCTTTTATCATTTTATCGGCAGCCCAAAAAGGGAAGCATCAAGACAGCAATTCAGGTTAGTGCCACATTAACCACACTCACCTATGCAATCCCTTCGTCTGGGAGTTCAGTGTTCACTAAGGACTGCTACTTACTTGCTTAATCATCTCTTCAAACTTCTCCTTCTCATACTTCTGAAGGGCTTTGTAGTCATCCACAGAGGTCACATCCAGCTTGTGCTTTGTCTTTGGTTTAGGCGGCTCAAATGGACATGTAAGAATTGCAATCTTAGCATTTTCCACTTTCTATGGAGAAAAAGCAGAACAATTCAACAAAGCGGGAGTTTTCTTGGTGCTGGTAACGGGGCTTAAACTCAGGGCCTTGTGCTTTTGCTTAGTTTTTTTTTTTTTGGCTCACAGCTGATGCTCTACCACTGAAAATATGCCATAGTTCCAGCCTTTTGCTGGTTATCTGAAGATCTGTCTGCATGGATAGATCTTTAGACCTGTCTCCTGAGCAGCTGGGATTATAGGTGTGAGCCAGCTCCTAACAAGTGGATTTGAGAGGGAATACAGAATGAAGCAAAGAAAGGCAGTGACTTACTTTTGGCATCTGTGGGTGACTGAAATCTTTATCCACAATTACGCCCTTGATCAGTTTGGTGTCCTCCAGCCTCCCGCCCACTTTGCCTTCCACTTTGATGAGCTCAAAGTCAACATCTCTCCGCTCCATATCAGCCACAGTGAGGACTGCGTTCACAGCAATCTCAGCCATTTGTCGGTGACAGCTATTAACTCTGATAAAAACACCATAGAACTTCTCACACACATTTCACAACTACTGCAACCAAAGCAAAACCCATTATGGAATGGAGTTCACAGTACTCTGTAAATCTAACATGGTCCATTTTTCTATGAAGGGAGATCACAACCTACATTTTCTTTCTTTTAATTAAGAGTCTCATGGTCTTTAGTGCTCGGGCTGGCTTTGAACTGTGATCCTCAGATCTTAGCTTGAGTAGCTAGGATTACAGATATGAGCCACTGACCTGGCTACAATCTACATTTTCAACAATTTGTGGGCAGGGACTATCAACATACATCCATGGACCCCAGAGGGGACCATAAAGTGAGAGGAGAAAAAAGTTAATTTCCATTTTTATCACATGAAATTTACCATTTCCTTATGTTAAAGTACACAAAAGGCCAAAATATTTTAAAGGCAACAACATTTTAAGAATAGTTTTCTAAGTTCAAATAAAATAGTAAAGATAAGCCAGGTACTGTGGCTCATGTCTTTAATCCTAGCTACTCAGGAGGCTGAGATCTGAGGCTCAAAGCCAGCCGGAGCACTAAAGTCCAAGAGACTCTTATCTCCAATTCACCAGCAGAAAACTAGAAGCGGCACAGAGCATCAAGGGGTAGGGTAGTAACCCTGAGCCAAAGAGCTCAGGGGCTCAGAGTTCAAGTGTCACTACACCAAAAAGACAAATAATCCAGTAAAAGTAATAAATCTGATCTTGTAAACACAACGTTAACAACCAAAGAAAGTAGCATACAGTGTTTTTTTCTCTATGATGGTATTCATTTGGCCATTATCAAGAGAACCTGAGCATTTTCTATAGAGAACCTCAAAATTCACTTTTTTTTTTGCCAGTCCTGGACTTGAACTCAGGGCCTGAGCCCTGTCCTTGGACTTTCTCAAGGCTAGAGCTCTACCACTTGAGCCTCAGCACCACTTCCGGTTTTTTTCTATATATGTGGTATCGAGGAGTGGAACCCAGGTCTTTGTGCATGCCAGGTAAGCACTCTACCATTAGGACAAACTCCCGGCCTGGTAACCCCTCTTTACATCACCTCAATAACAATAAAAAACTGAAAATACACCAAACATCTAACATTGCGAAAGTGAAATAAAGCTTCTTGCAACCAATTTTTATGGTACTTTATGCAATTTTGTGTAAATTTTGATTTTGTATCTTGGTGACACTAGGGAATCCCAGCAAATAGAAGGAATTAGGCAAGCACTGAAATTACCTGGTCATAATACTGAGCTACACTACATGTATGTGTAAAGATGGCATAAGTAATCTCATTGAATGATAGGAGATCATGGGCTGGGGAAAGAGAAAAAGGGGTTAGTCTCATCAAAACATATGCACGTGTGCCACCATATACATGGGGAAACTACTTGGCACACCCACCCACACAGGCCATGCTGGGTAGGTACACATATAAGCGGGGTGGGGAGGATGAACAAGGACCGGTGTGAGTACTTTATATATGTATATATAAAAATAAAGCAATGAGTCTTGCTGAAACTATTTTAAGGGAGAAGGGAAAGAGGTGAGGTTGGTAGAGGTAAACGGAATGTATGTATGAAAATGACAAAATGAAACTCCCCTATTGCCAGGAGTTTGGGCCTAGTGGTAGAGTGCTTGCCTAGCATGCACAAAGACCTGGGTTCAATTCCTCGGCACCATACACATAGGGAAAAAAACCTGGAAGTGGTCTTGTGGCTCAAGTGGTAGAGCTCTAGCCTTGAAAAAGCACAAAGACAGTGCTCAGGCCCTGAGTTCAAGTCCCTAGGACTGGCACCCCCTCCTCCCCAAACCTCCCCTTTATGTAAACTACAACATTGGAGATTAAATTTGTGAATAAACTGTGCAATCCCTTTGCCCATGACTTCCTAGCAAAGAAATGACACGAGAAAGTGTCACTGGTAGAATCACCAAATAGGTCAAATCAGTCTGAAGGACTATTTAGTATGAAAATATTGTCAAGATGATTTATAACCCAAAGGGAAAGCCAGCTTCCAATGAAAACACACGATGTGTATTACCTACATTGACATTAAAAACAAGGAAAATCAAAATCACAGAAACTTAAAACTATCAACATGAGACTCACACTTTGGAGCCCAGTGTGGTTTTGGCTGTCTGAATCAGGGGTTCTGTGTTCACCATGTCAACAAGGACACTGTCACTGATCTCATCCAGATGTTCAATAGCAATGCGGGCCGCCTGTTCATAGCCGTCTGCAATTCTGATCGGGTGAATGCCACGGTCCAGCAACTGCTCAGCTTCTTCCAGCAAAGCACCAGCCAGCACTGCAACAGATCACCAGTTTAGTAAAAACTCAAGCGTTCAGAATAGACTATCATTACAAGCTGGAAGCTACCTGGGAAATAAACCCAGCAGTGTTTTGAAGTCCAGACTATTCTGAAAGGGACTCTATCCTTACTTTTGGTTCTGGTAAAGGTCTAATCGGTGTCTTCCCTTATAGATAAACGTTCACTTCTTCCTGAGTTACACGAAAATGTTAACTAGAAAATATAATCCTAGAAGAATATATATTCCCGGACTAGGGACTGAGAGGACTTTCAAATCTATGTCATATTTACTTCTCCTTCCTCCATTTCAATGCCTGTCACACACACATGTATTTTTTTGGTTATGATATGGCGGTGGGGGGAAACATCATACATGTGAGGTACTGTACCATCTGGTGTCCATGTGTTTTTATTTTGTTTTTGAGGTAGGGCCAGGATAAACTTTGTCAACACTGGTCTCAAACCCTCAACCCTAAACCTCCGGATAGACGGGACTGCAGGCATGTACCATATGCCAGGGTACAGATGACTGGGGAAGGAGAGGGAGCAGTCCTGGTGCTCTGAACTCAGGGCTTCATGCTTTCTAGGCAAGTATCCTATCAGTCATGCCTCACTTGCAGCCCTTTTGGCTTATCTCATGCTTTTGCCCAGTGTTACCTTCAGACTGCCACCAAGTCCTATCTTATTATATTTCTTGGTTAATCATTTGGGAATTTGTTGCAGAAAGTTAGCATTCTATACTTTAGCCTGTAGCCTCAGAACCAGGGCTTTCTCCACCAAAAATTCAATTTCAAACTAATATCCAGCCTCCTGAATAGCTAGGATTAAATATATGCTCTGAAGCCAGGCCAGGCAGGGAAGTCTGTGGGAGCCTTAGATCCAATGAAACACCCAAAACCCAGAAATAAGAGCTATGGCTCAAGTGGCAGAGTATTAACCTTGAGCAAAAAGAGCTTAAGGGTAGCATCCAGGCTCTGAGGCCCAACCCTCAGGACTGGCACAAATAAATGAAAACAAGCAAGATAAACAAACAGCAGAGGAATGGAATTATTTGTCTGTCTCACCACAATGAATCGTTTCTTTATAATTTAACCAACTGATTAGCCCCAACTAAAACACTACACATCACAACTGGCTGTCCCATCTTATTGCTTAACAACCTCCTTTTCATTCTTTCCTGATACCTAAGCTTTGAGGCCTAGAACTCCACTTGCTTTGAACTTGTCCAACCATTTCCTCATAATCTGATTCAGAGAATCTACTACCCTGTGATTGATTTTAAATAGCTGTTCTTATATCCCACTGACCTGCTCAGTTACTGTTGGATAATAAAACTTGAGTGAAGGCAGATGAACAAGCAGTCTGTGTAAAATTAAAACTTTAAAAGCACCAACACATAAACAACAGTTCTTAAATTTAGAAAGGGTATTTTATCTTCTTACCAACCACCCCCGTGGTTCCATCTCCAATTTCGTCATCCTGGGATTTGGACAGCTCAACCATCAGCTTGGCAATCTGATGATCAACATCCATCATGCTTAGAATGGTGGCGCCATCATTAGTTACAGTCACATCCCCGTCCTTGTCCACCATCATCTTATCCAGCCCTAAGAAGACAACAATGTTTAGGTCTCTGAGCAGCCAATTCAAGAAGCAGTGAGGTATACCCCTCCATCAGTCATCATTTTTGCTATATATTAGAAACTAACGATTCAACAGCATAATGGTTTTAGAATGGCTAACCAAAACCATCATACTGGAAACAGGCTAAATGGCTACACCAGAGAGGACAAAAAAGCTGACAGCTCATTGTAACTTTTAACAAGCCTGGAATACACTAAATACCATGCCTGGGTCAGAGTAGTGGCATATTTCCTCCCTGCATGATTCTAATAGGTATTTTCCTTTATAGTGCTGGGGGATTAAACCTACAGCCTCATGATGGTAGAAAAGCAGTTCACAACTGAACCAAAGCCCAAACCTCCCTCCATTCTCTCTACTTTTCTAGAAGCTGTATTGACCACTCTGATGTTAAACTCTAAACACAATGGTAAGGCTCTTACCATTTGGTCCTAGTGATGTTCTCATTGTATTTGCTACAGCCTTTGCAGCCATGATGTGAGACTACACGAAACACAGAAAAGGCAAATGCTCAGTTACAAACAATTTCAAAAGGTAGAAACACATAGCTTATTTTAAAAATAACAACCCATTTGACAGCAGAGAACAGACACATCAACTCATAGTGCTTGCAGAGACTAACTGTAAACATCATGTAGCACTGTGAACCTTGACTGTGAGGCCCAGTGTACAAAACAGATTCCTGGGCCAACATAATGTCCACAGAGCCAACTTTGCCTGCCGAAGTAGTCTTGAATAGTAGCCCAACAGTCAACAATGATTCTGTGACGGTATACATCAGGTAGAATTTTTTTTTTTGGTGGGTCATGGGGCTTCATCTTGGGCTAGGTGCTCTCCCTGAGCTCTTCAGCTCAAGGCTACTGCCCCACCCAGATTGTTGGAGCATGGGCTAGTGGTAGAGTGCTCACCTAGCATCCATGAAGCCCTGGGTTCCATTCCTTAGTATTACATACACAGAAAAAGCCAAAAGTGGGTGGTGCTATGGCTCAAGTCGTAGAGGGCTAGCCTTGAGAAAGCCTCAAGGACAGTGCCTAGGCCCAGAGTTCAAGTCCCAGCGCTAGCAAAATAATCATCACCAACAGCATCATCATTCATGACCATCACCCACCACCACAGAGGATAATAATCAGAGGCAGATATTTCTTGAGGTGGGGTCAATTTTTTGTCTTCTGCCATTCTGTCAGGACAATGCATGGACACTGGCTACCAATGCAGTGATGTGCAGTCTAACAACACTGCTCTAGATTTCTGCCTCTGACTCAGAAGTGGGCTTATATCACCACTCTGCTCTTTAACAGCTGTAAGTTTTCAACTACCCTGGTTCCAAGAGGTTGATTCTGTAAACTCATATGATCACCACAAAATGGCAGCTGCAATAAGAGTCTCTCAGATTTTTCTGGCTGGGCTGGTTTTGAAAGACGATCCTCAGGTCTCACCCTCCTAAGTGGCTAGGATTACAGGTGTGAGCCACCAGCTCCCATCTGTAACTTCAATTATACTGCTAATTTGCTGTGTGTGTATAGGGAGTCTGTTTAGGTGAAAAATGGAATTGAACGCAATAGATACTGAACATCTACCAAGACTCAAGCACAGTATGGCCAATTCTTCAAGTGATCCTACTGAATAGCTATCAGTCTTCAGTGTGATGGGACAAATATCTCCAGTGGTAAGCCAGTGAGGGCCATCAGATGAGCTATGCAATTTGTCTTAAGACTGAAGACCTGTATTACCTCAAGGCTAGAGCTCTACCACTTGGGCCACAGCACCACTTCCGGCTTATTTTTTTTTTTTAATGTTTGGGGTACGGAGGAATCCAACCTGGGTCTTGGAGCATGCTAGGCAAGCACTCTTATCACTAAGCCGAATGCCCCGCTCCATGGAGCTGTATGATTTCTACATGAGTTTAAGTAAATTACAAGACACTAAGTAAAGCAGGATTCTTTAGACCTGGTGCACATGTGTTTGGATGATTGAGCCAGCTCTCCTTTTCTTCTCTAGCCCTGCACCGGTTCAATTTCTTGTTGCTTCCTTATCCCCACCCCCGCCCAGTTTGTATCAAATGTTGATTTCCTCTACTTAAAACCCCTTCAGTGGATGCCCTCCTTCCCAATGATTTTTCTTTTTTTTAATTTTTGCCAGTCTGGGTTTGAGCTCAGGGCCTGAGCCCTGTCCTTGGACTTTCTCAAGGCTAGAGCCTCAGCACCACTCCTGGCTTTTTTCTGTGGTGTCGTGCATGCGAGGCCAGCACTCTACCACTAGGCCACACGCCCGGGCCCCTTCCCGGTGGGTTCCTCGTGAGCTTCCGCCTGAGCCCGGGAACCACACAGTTCCTCCACTGGCCGCCCGCGTTTTCCTCCCCAGTGGCTCCCTCCCTGGAGGCGCTAGCTCTCGCACGTCCCAGCTTCCTCCTCTTGCACCTCCCTCGCAGGCGGCTTCTTCCTCGACGGGGCCGGGCGCATTCTGGGTGGGGAGGGCCGGATCTAGGGATGCGCCCTTCACAAATGCACTCGAAGGAGACAAAGAAAAACGAGCTGCTCCTCTGAGAGAGCGCAGCAAATGAAGATGAGGGCAGGGCCCGGCCAGGGACCCGGGCGCACGCTGAGCCCACACCGGGTCTGGAAGCGGGGCGCCGACCGGGTGCCGAGGGCTCCGGGACGGCGGCATTTCTCGGCCTTTCCACCTGGGCCGCACATGGCACAGCCGCTCCCGGCTCGCGCAGGCGCACCACCCGCCGCTCCTCCGGCCGTCTACCTTCATCCCCGGACCGTTACCTTGAGGGCCTCAAGTCCCATCAGACGAGACTTGCGGTCCTGGTCCTTGATGATGAGGAAAGGCCGTCCATATTCGTCGAAGGCGAGGGTCCCCACGGACGTCATGGTGCCGCAGCCGGAGTTACTTCTGGCCCGGTAAGAGACCACTCCCGGAACCGCGAGCGGCGCGCCGCCTTCTCGCGAGAGAGGCTCCCCAGCGCGCGCGTGCGCAGTGCAGCGCCCGCGAGACTTATTTTTCAACCGAGATTAATTTCACGCTGGACAGTACCTTCTGGAAGCGCCGGGCCTTTGGAAACTTCCATCGGTCAAGAAGCTGTAGGGGGGGAGGAATTCGAGGGCGCGGACCAGGACTTCGAAATCCCACGAGTGGAGTCGTGGACTACAACAATGTAATCTGGAGCTGATGTTTAGTAGATCTCGTCGAGGAACTCCCTGACTTGAAAACCCTTTCTCTCTCGTATTCCCACCCCCCCAGCTTCGAGAGGATGGTAGAGTCCACTTCCGCTTCCGGCCTCGGAAATCTCGCGATGGAAGGAAGAAGAGGTGAGGCCTGGCTGGTCTGGCCATGGGAGGCGGCGGGGAGTGCGTGGGGCGGGCGCGGCGGCAGCGGGGCTGCCACGGCCGAAGTCCCCGAGGCTGTGGTGTCGGGGTGCAGCGGGCCGGCGGCTGCTGCGGTTCGCACGCTGGCTGGCTGTGCGTCCCCTCCTCCAGGCCGTGCTGTCGGGCCTCGGGGCGGGAGGTGTGGGGCTGGGCCTCTCCGGAGAGCCGGGCCGCGTCCTCTCCCCACCCCCGGGCCCGGACCCAGCCCGCCTGTCCCTGGCGGTGACTTTGGAGGAGTTCTCGAGCCGTGCCTCAGTTTCCCTCTCTTCCTGATGGGTTTTCCTAGCACAGTCGGGGGTCCGCCTCACCCAGGCCGTGCTGAGGGGTTTGGTGAAGAAATCCCCACGTGGTACACAGCATCCACTAACCTGCCCAGGGGTATGGCACATAATAAGGGACGCAGGATCCCACAGTTGAGTGTGCGCAGTGTGTGCTGCTTCAGGAACGTCTTCTCCTACAACCCCTGAATTTCTACCTACCGTGTAAGTAGGCTTAGACTTCCCTGTGTGGTTTTCCAAGCCTTTTCAGGCTCCACTGCCAGGGGACCAGTACTTAACCTCGGCTGTATTTTCCGTTTTTTTAATTTATTTTTAATTTATTTTTTTTACCAGTCCTGGGCTTGAGCTCAGGGCTTGAGCTCAGGGCCTGAGCTCAGGGCCTGAGCACTGTCTTTGGACTTTCTCAAGGCTAGAGCTCTACCACTTGAGCCTCAGCACCACTTCCAGCTTTTTTCTATGTATGGAGTACCAAGGAATCGAACCCGGGTCTTTGTGCATGCTAGGCAAGAACTCTACCACTAGGCCAAACTCCCAGCCCCTTTTTATTTTTTTATTAGGGGATCAAAAATGTAGAGACGAACACACAGATGATTGGTCATTTCCTGGTCCGGCAAACCATGAATCTGATATTGAACCCGACTAGCCAACCTAGCTGAAGGTGGAGTCTCGCTGTCATGGACTGGGTCCTGAGCTGAAGACCTAGACGCTGTCCTTTGTTTTCTCATTCAAAGCTAGTGTTGGGTCACTTGAGCCACAGCTCCACTTCTGGCTTTTTGGTTAAATGGAGATGAGTCTTGACTTCATTTCATTTATTTATTTATTTTTTTAAGCGTTGCAGTCACTGTTTTTAGCTTCAGCTTCTTTTTCCTTGAAAATTGTTCTTTCCATTTTTTTCGACAAGAAGCAGATCTGGAGACTATGAATTAGTTAACCTTGTACTGTCTTTGACTTTCACATATGGGCTGCTAAATGCTCAATGAAAACTACAGCTCTTATTTCATGCTTTGGTGTTTCAAAGACAAGTTTCTTACCATTTATGTATATTACAGTAAATATTCTGACTAAGCAAGGGCCAACAAAACAGCGGTAGAGCTGGATGCTGATGGCTCACGCCTGCAATCCTAGCTACTCAGGAGGCTGAGGTCTGAGAATCCTGGTTCAAAGCCAGCCAGCAGCAGGAAAGCCTGAAAGACTCCTCTCCAGTTAACCACCAAAAAAAAAAAAAGTAAATAAAAAAGCAAGTGGAGCTGTGGCTCAAGTGGTAGAGTGCCAGCGTTGAGCAAAAAAATCTTAGGAACAGCACTCAGGCTAGGCCCGGAGTTTAAGCTCCAGGACTTTTTAATAGAATTGTCTTGACTTTAATTTTGAATGTTCAGGTACTAATTTTCATTGATAAGATCACTACATCTTTTATGAAATAGAGCTTATGGTTGACATTGGATTTACCTAGTCCTCAAAAACTCAGGTAGTGGGTATAGGTTTTGTTTTCTCTACAAATTTATGCATTTAAAAACCATATGGGAGGGGCCGGGAGTTTGGCCTAGTGGTAGAGTGCTTGCCTAGCATGCACGAAGACCCGGGTTCGATTCCTCGGTACCACATACATAGAAAAAATCTGGAAGTGGTGCTGAGGCTCAAGTGGTAGAGCTCTAACCTTGAGAAAGTCCAAGGATAGTGCTCAGGCCCTGAGCTCAAGCCCAGGACTGGCAAAAAAGAAAAAAAAAGAGTCAAAAAAACTATATGGGCATAAAAATGTGAAATTCAGTGGTTTTTGTCAAGGCTGTTGGTGTTGCCTTTTTATTTTTACTTTTGTATGGTAGGGTTTGAACTTAGGGCCTCACAGCCCAGGCTCTGTCCTCAAATGATGATATTTCAGTTGATAGACTTCTGAGTAGGTAGTATTACAGGCATGAGCCACCAGTATTTGTCTCTGACATTGTTCTTCTTCACAGATATTGCAGTGGCATTGCATAAAAAGTTCAGTTCTAGTGCTTACAAAGTGAAATGCACATGTCTGCCTTTTACCACTGTTCATTGGTCCTAGCCCCAGTTATGGCTTTTTTGCCAATACCTTACTGGTTCCATTATTTGGATTCATTTTCCTTTTATTTCTCTCCATATTTCCAATGTGTTTGTGTATGGTATAGCCTCCATTGGACTTTACCACTTATACAGGGGGCTAGAAGGCAGGTCTTTATGCAGTTTGCTGGTTTTATGAAAGGTTTGTGTGCGCATGAGAGAGGAAGAATTTGAGACATTCAACTTGTGTATATTTAATAAACTCAGTACACAAATCAGTGAGACGTGTTGAATATCCATACAATGGAATATTCAACCACAAAAAGCAATGAAGTATTGATACACGTACAGTGTAGATGAATCTTGTAGCCATTACAGGAAGTAAAAGAAGTTGTTCCCATGCCCTGCTGGCTCATGTATATAATCCTATTTTCTCAAGAGTCTTTGATCTGAGGCTTACCGATTGAAGCCCTCTGGAACAGGAATGCCTGTGAGACTTAGCTGCAGTTAACTACCAGAAAACTTGAAGTGGCTCAGTGGTAGAATGCAAATCTTGTACAGAAAAGCTAAGGATAGTGCCCAAGTCCTGAGTTCAAGCCTAATAACTGACCAAAAAAAGAAGTTGATCTCAGAAGACCACACACAAAGTGATTCCACTCCTGTAAGTCTGGACTAGATGTTTAGAGACAGTAAGGGTTGCTTAGGGCTGGGGGCAGAGTGTTGATATGGGGATGATGCCTGAAGGCTAGCAAGTTTCTTGAGGAGAAAATGAAAATGTTGTAAAATTGACTCGTACAATCTGGGAAATTGTGGCTCATTTCTACAATCCTAGCTACTTTTGTGTCTGAGAACTGGAAGATAATTCTCCAGGGAGAAGAAATTCATGAATTCCCTTCTTACCCTAGCTAGGTTCTGCAGCATGCCTGTCATCCCCAAGTATGTGGGAGGCTGAGACTGGGAGGATATCAGTGCCAGGCTCTGCAGAAAAGACTTGGTGAGGTCTCTGTGAAGGGAACTATGATCCCGGCGCTGACAGGAAGCCTGAAAGTAGGTGGATAGGGCTCAGGTGCAGGCTAAGTGGGAAATCAGAGCCAGCAAAAAGCAGGGTTAGAGGGGTGGCTCAGTGGTATCTAGCTAGTCTAGTAAGGTCAAGGCCCTGAGTTCAAATCCCAATACTGCACCCCCCCCAATAATTTACTGGCAGTGGTTCCACCTATCTATGAATATATGAAAAAAATCACTGACACTCAGTGGATGAACTGTATAAAAGTGAATTGTGTCTCAGAGAAGCTGTTAAAAATTGAGTCCCCACTCCCCAAATGATAATCTTGAGAATAAGAGAAGCGGTTAAGAGTTATCACTTTACTCTAGACTTCAGATGCTTCATATAATTACTTAACAATTCTAGTATTTACATGCAAAAAATAACAAGATCTATAAAGTTCTAAAAGTAAGTTCTAAATCTTAACTGGTGAGCAAATGATGTTTTGGTAACAACTTCACTTTTGTTAGAGAGCTAGTTAGAATGCTGAAGGGCAAATGTGCCATGACTTCCCTTGAACAGATGCACACTTTCTACAGCATGTATGTTCCTCCATACAGAAATATGATGGAAATTATTTAAAGCTTCTGTTTTCTGACAAACGCAATCACCTTCCTTTTTTAAACCTTGCTAACAAGCATCACAGACCTTTTGGTTTTCCCCTGAGAAACCAGTGATAAAACTCACTTTAGGGGCCCCAGGAGTCCAGCAGGTTAAAAACACGCTGTGCCAAGTGAGCTGGTAATTGGCCAGGTGTCCTGGAGTGTGACTTACTATTCTCTGGCAGCTTTTGGTGTGACTTGTATTAAAATTTGTATCATGCCAGAGTAAATAGTCATAGTTCATGAGTGCAGTATGTAGTTATAGCCCCTCCAAAGAGGTCTACATTTTGTTGTTGGTGGTGGTGTTGTGGGGCATGAAAAAGCTAGGCAAGAGCGCCAGGCCCTAAGTTCAAGCGTCAGTTCTGGTGCATAGGCACACATAGGTACCAAGACGGACCTGAGGTTTAAGTGATAGTTGGTCCTGAGCCAAGAATGTAGAGGCAACTAGAGCCTAGGAAATCAGCCCTGCCAAACCCATATAGAATCTGCCCGATAGCACTGTGTGGAAATAAATGGGTGGGGTTTTAAACCCAGAACCGAGTGGCAATTTCTTTTAGCAGTTCATAAAAACAAATACAGCTGGGCCGGGAGTTTGGCCTAGTGGTAGAGTGGTTGCCTAGCATGCACGAAGACCTGGGTTTGATTCCTTGGTACCACATACATAGAAAAAAAGCTGAAAGTGGTGCTGGGGCTCAAGTGGTAGAGCTCTAGCCTTGAAAAAGTCCTCAGGCCTTAGTTCAAGCCCCAGGACTGGCCAAAAAAAAAAAGAATACATCCAGTATTCATGATTTACTGATAAGCTGTGAGCATCACCATCCCCTCCCCTTCTCCTGTTGGCTATGGATTCATGTTGCTTGGTGCACTGCTGCTTCAGGACTGAGGTGCTCTGGTTTCCTTTAAGGCTCAGCATGGCTGCAGCAGTGTGTACATGATAGCAGACAGACAGTGTGAAGGCTTTTCTTGTTCAGAACATGAGATGACAAACTTTACTTCCCTTGTGTCTGGACCTACATTCACTTGTTCTGTTTTCACAACATCCCCGGGATCCCACATTGTAGACAGGTTGAACAAGATGAAGGGGATTCAGGGTCACACTCTTACTAAAGGAGCAGAGGTGGCATCATAGCCTAGGCTGGCTCACTAGGATTCTATGCAGTGCTGTCATAATCAGTTCTAATATAATGCGATAACATAATTTTAATATCCCATTAGGAATGCATTTTGGAGGACAGAACTCAAGAGGAGACTATGTAAGGTGACATTCATTTCTCTGAAATCAGTGATTAGAGTTCATTTGATTTATTCTGTGCTTGTGATAGCTTTGTAACAATTTCCGTCCTTCTTTCTTTCTTTCTTTTTTTTGTCAGTCCTGGAGCTTGAACTCAGGGCCTGGACACTGTCCCTTGACATTTTTTTGCTCAAGGCTAGAGCTCTGTCACTTGAGCCACAGCACCACTTCTAGCTTTCTCTGTGTATGTGGTACCGAGGAATCGAACCCAGAGCTTCATGCTAGGCTATGCTCCCAACCCCAACAATTTCTTGAATTTCTTTTTTGTTTTGCATCTGTTTTAAAGACCATGGCCACACGTATTGAGTTTGGAAGGACCTGCCTTACGTAGTTGTACAAAAGAGTTGCATAAGCAGTTTATGAATATAATGCATCTTGACCAGTGTCACCCCTTTCATCATTCTCACCCATCCTTCCCTAAAACTGCTTAGAAAAAAATCTTCTGTTTTCCAAAATTGTATTTGGGCAGCTAAGTTACAGATGACAGAAAAATTTTAGTGTGGAACTCTTTCATTTCACTTTAGATTATAATGAAATAGTTTGTCTTTATTCTTCATTCAGAACACAAAACTGGTTTATAGTTAAAATATGCAATAGTGGCTACTGAAATGATAAATTACTAGATGGATTCCAATACCCTTATTATATCTTCAGGATAATTCCTGGACACAAATAAAATCAATAATTGGAAAGTCTTCTCTTAGTACTGAATAATGTTTACAAATCACTTTAATTTTGTAAGTGAAATTTACAACTCATGAAGAATCTTATACTTGTAATTTTGGTTTTATTCAGCTAAACTGTACTTTAAAGGTAAGAATTTGTTAGTAAGAAGTGTTGGAAAAGGGGTTGTAGATTAGCTCAGGCATAGGACACTTAACCTACATGTCCAAGGCATTGAATTTGATCCCCAGCACCACAGTGGGGAAAAAGTAGGAAAAAAAATACAGCCTTGGTTTGGACTACATGCAATTCTCTGTGCTTTCAACATAGGTACAGCTACCCCAGAAACGCCCCCAGAAGAAGGACTGCTGAGACTTTCTCCTACTAGCTTGGAAGTGGAAGACCACCATTTAAAGAGAAGAAACTGGGGCATTTTGTTTACTGGGGTCATTGGTGGGGCTCTAGTGGCTGTGTATGCTGTAGCTACACCATTTATCACACCAGCCCTCCGAAAAGTTTGTTTGCCTTTTGTACCTGCAACGTCGAAGCAGATCAAAAATGTTGTGAGGATGCTGGGACACAGAAGAGGCTCCCTGGTAGACATTGGCAGTGGCGATGGACGCATTGTGAGTTACGCCCAAGTATTGTCAGGTTTGGAATCGGAATCGATACAGTGTCAATTCCGTGTTTGCTTTTATGTACCGAACTTTGCTATCATAGCCATTTTTAGGTATTGAGTTCATTAGACGCATTCACACTGTTTAACCAGCACTACCACCAGTTTTTTCATCTTCAAAACAGAAATTAAATTTATTAAAAAGCAATTCCTTTTTCCCTTCTTTCCCTTTGGTGGCAACCACTGGTGTTTATATTTAAGATATTGGGAAATACACATTTTAATCAGAAGGAAGTTTTTTTATTTTCTTGAGACAAGGTCTTGCTGTGTAGTTCAGGCAGCCCCCAGTTTAGGAATGGAGGGATGATAGATATGTGCCACTATTACGTGGTTGGAAGGATTTGAGTTTCTAAGAAGATGGTTTCCTTGTTGCATTGTGTAACTTGGGAGTTGTCTGGGCAGGGTGGCTCAGAAGGGTGGTCCCTTCAAGAGTGGGGATAAGACAGAATGGGCACAAGACAGAATGGGCTGATAGGTGTTGTGCTGACCACCATCCCTTTCTTGGGATTTTAGTGGGATGCCACAGTTGACTTTATTTGAAGTCATCCCAGTTTACTTTTTTTGTTGTTGTTATGGTTGTTTTTACTTATTTTTAATGTAGAGTGAACATTGTGAAACACTTAAGGAAATACATAAGTAATTTCAGATTCTTGATACTTTACTATTATTTATTTATTTTTGCTGGTCCTGGGGCTTGAACTCAAGGCTTGAGCACTGTCATTGGATATTTTTTTCAGGGCTAGAACCCTACCAATTGAGCCATAGCACCACTTCTGGTTTTTCCTGTGCATGTGGTGCCAAGGAATCGAACAACTAGGCTAAACTCCTGGCCTGATACTTTACTATTTTTATTACCATCACATGCTCACAAAACCATACTTCCAGGTATATTGATTTTACCTTTTGCTCTACAAGCTTACTGATGGAAAGATGTAGCAGATTTCAGAAGTAGTTTGTTAGACCTGCTCAGTAGTTGGCTAAACCAGAATGAAGTGCACTGTTATCCAAAACAGCCTCAATACTAAAAGTGAAGTCTTTGAAAATAGAGCAGTTCTTCCCAATAAAAAATATGAACTCTTTGACAAAAATGAGAAAACTTGACTTTAAAGCTTGCTTTGTTCACAAGCTACGAAACTGTGGAGAGAGAGGATTGGGGGGGCGGGGAAAAGGGAGGGGGAGAGGAATAGAAAACAGGTATGGGGCTTGAACCTAGGATTAGGATACTGTTTCTCCAAGTTTTTCACTCAGAGCTGATGCTTTAGCACTGAGACACACTTCAATTTCCAGCTTTTTGTGGGTTAATTGGAGATAAGTCTCATGTGCTTTTTTTTTTGCTCAGGTGGCTTTTTTTGTTGTTGTTGTTCCAGTTCCACTTCTGACTTTTGTTTGAGTAGTTTATTAGACATAAAAGTCCCACAGAGCTTCCTGCCTGGGCTGGCTTTGAACCTTGATCTTCATATCTCAGCCTCCTGAGCAGTTAGGATTATAATCCTAGGTGTGAGCCACTGGTACCAGGCTTCTCTAGGACTTTTTTGTTTTGTTTTGTTTTGCCAGTCCTGGGGCTTGAACTCAGGGTCTGAGCTCTGTACTTGAGCTTTCTCAAGGTTAGAACTCTACCGCTTGAGCCACAGCATGACTTCTGGCTTTTTCTATGTATATGGTACTGAAGAATCAAACCCAAGTTTTCATGCATGCAAGGCAAGTACTCTACCACTAGGCCAAATTCCCAGCCCTCTATTAGGTTTTTTTTTTAAATAATAGATTCATACTATCATGTACAGTTTTTCACTGAGAAGGTGTCTGATGATTTTTCTGTCTGTCTGGCCTCAAGCAAGGATCTCAACCATCTCAACCTCTGAAGTAGTTAAGAAATATTTTTTAAATTGTGTCTTCAACAAGGCAGTGCTTTTTGACAGGATGTTTTAGGATTATAAATCAGGTTATTTGTCCATGTAAAGTGACTTTTTCTTCTTTTGGATCAATCCTGCCCTCTTTCCAGGTGATAGCGGCAGCAAAGGAAGGCTTCACAGCTGTTGGTTATGAATTAAATCCCTGGTTAGTTTGGTACTCCAGATACCGTGCCTGGCGAGAAGGTGTGCATGGCTCTGCCAAGTTTTATGTTTCAGACCTATGGAAGGTATGTAAGGCAGATAATGATCCTAGGACATCTTCTGAATTCATAATTAGTATGACTAATGACTGATCAATGGATTAAAAATTGAAATCCAAATGGGTATTTTGAAATAATGAAATACACATTTTAAATGGATAGTTTTTTTTTTGGGGGGGGGCAGGGGGATCAGTCATGGGGCTTGAACTTTGGGCCTGGGTCCTGTCCCTGAGCTCTTCTGCTCAAGGCTAGCACTCTACCATTTTTTTTTTTTTTTTTTTTTTTGCACTCTACCATTTTGAGCCACAGTACCACTTCCTGTTTTCTGGTGGTTAATTGGAAGTAAAAGTCTCATGGACTTTCATGCCCGGGCTGGCTTTGAACTGTGAATTCAGATCTCAGCCTCCTGAGTAGCTATGATTATAGATGTGAGCCACTAGTACCTGGCAAATGGATAGATTTTTTACAGATAGACTCTACCTTAGAGTTGAAGCTTAAAGTTTTGATATATCATATGAATTCCAGAAATTTATTGACTAAATTAGAATGTTCTTATTTTGTTTGTTGTGAGATAAAATAATGATATTCTGAATCTCATGTTGAACTCCTATAAATTGTTTTGGATACTTATTTAACCCTTCCAGGTATGTGAGACAGATATGTAACTGAGAAAATAATCTACTTAGCAACCTCTTCTGGTTACTTTTTGTCCTCATAGAGGATGCGATACTTCCAAATTTATCTGCACTCTAAAACTCTGTAATTTTGCTTTAGGAAAACTCCATAAAATGCTTTCTCTTAAATAAGAACTTTCCATTGTAATATTGCCATCAGTTGCTTATAAAAATCCACTTGTGTTTTACGTGCATTGTTTTTTATATCAGTCTCTGTAGAGTAAGTAAGCCTTTTATTGGGCAATAAGAATTTTGACTGTCAAAGCACTTTTACCCCCAGTTTGTCAACTGTTGAAGGAACATTTTACTGCACTTTTTATGTAGTGCTTTAGAAAAAAGAAAGGATTAGAATTCTAAGGACAGTAGTTGAACACAAAACCGGTGGCTTTGAACTCTGTGGAGTTCTTGTGAGTTGCCTTGGTGGAGTGGCAAAGGACCATCTGCCCAGTACCGTATGGCCAGGAGCTGGTCACTGGGAGTCGGTGGCCATTCTCACCCAGGACCCCGAGGTATGCCTGACCCGCTGTCCTTATGACAAAGTGAAAATGGGGATCGGCTGTTTTTTTCTTTGTGCCATCTTGAGGAGGACATTCTTTTTTTTTTTTTTTTGGCTAGTCGTGAGGCTTGAACTCAGGGCCTGAGCACTGTCCTTGGGTTTTCTCAAGGCTAGAGCTCTACCACTTGAGCCTCAGCACCACTTCCGGCTTTTTTCTATGTATGTGGTACTGAGGAATCAAACCTGGGTCTTCATGCATGCTAGGTAAGCACTCTACCACTAGGCCAAACTCCCGGCTGGGAGAACATTCTTTTTAGAGGTTTGTAAAAGCCCACTGTTTGGCAGAATGGGAAATTCACTTCAGAAGAAGTTGACCTCGCTTTTTGGCTTTTCAGGACTAATCTACTCATTGTTTCCCATCATACTTTTAGGTTACCTTTTCCCAGTACTCAAACGTGGTTATTTTTGGCGTGCCCCAGATGGTGAGTATGTTCTCTGGTTCTCTGCTTGGGGCAGGTGGTGTCACAGGCTCCCTCAGTACCAGCACGTCACCCCTTGGCTTCCCAAAGACTCTGAGGGAACCTGGGGTCTCAGGTCATTGGTTTAATGAAATACTTCAGATCCTTAAAACTTCAGTCCTAAATGACTCAGTCATATTTTCAAACTTTTGTTTCAGATAAAAATCTCATAATCCTCATAATCCTTAAAAGTTCCAGTTTGAAAACTGTTTCATGGGGTCCCAGTGTTGAATGTAGTTCGTGATTTTCATGGCTGCTCACTTACACCCAGCAGAATCACTCAGGGAAGTTAATGGGATGTTCCCTTTGAATTGATCATTTCTTCTATTTTGCTGGAAGATAATTTTCAGGGTGGATGAGCATTGACTAGTTTCAATTTGCCTCAATTGACTGATTTGCCAAAGAACTGAATATTGAACTTTGATTATATACTTTCAAAAGTGAAATTGCCACAGTATTGTAGTGAAAATGGCCCTCCATAGCCTTTAGAAAGATGGTCAGGGTGGGATGCTTTGACTGTAATTGCTGGCTTATAGACCAGAGAATAAATCCCTTTTTACTCTTCAAAGTCTGTAATGGTAGCCATAATAATCTTGGCAGAATTGGATGTTTGCTGAAATGGCACTATATAACTGATATGGTTTTAAGTTTTAAAAAGGTGTTTTGTTTGTTTTGCTTTCTTATTTATACCTTAATTTTTATGGAAGATGTTTCAGTGCTTAAGAAATGTATTGTTACTAGGAGAAATTTTAATGTAATATCATGTTCTTTAAATTTAAGAACTATTTGGAAATGTCTTGAAAGTCACAGAATTCTATATGTTTGTGATTGATATTAGGTCTGAGATAAAGATCAAACTTGGATATCTAGACTTTTCATTTTAGAAGTAAAGACAGGCTGGAAGCATGGTGGTCCCTGGTCATTTGAAAAAAAAGCTTTTGTGTACATAGAATAGCTACAGAATTTTTTTCCAGTTTTTCTTTTCTTTTTTTTTCATATATATTTTATTGTAATTGATAGAAGGGTTACATTGTATTCATCAGATAGAAGGTGCATTACTTCACAAACATCGATACCCTTTCTCATGTCCTATTTCCCATTTCCCTCCCCCCATCCCCCTCACAACTTGATTTCCCCCCTTTCCTCTCCTATTTCCAACAACCAATTAAGCATATATAAAATATACCAGATAACAAGGTGAAGTATTGTAACAATATGAGATAACCAAGGGACAATAAAAGACATGAGAGATAACATAGTACATCACTCATTATATGGCTTTTGTTTCTATATCCTGGAGGTCCTTACATTTAGTGTCATACTATATGGTCTTATGTATCTAGATTTTGTTCTGTCTTGAATCTCTGCTAGGAGAGCCCAATAGATACAGAATTTTGATAGTAATTTACTGTATTAGAATATGAGTTTTCATTTTAAAAGGGAGTAATTAATATTTTGAAAGCAATTCTTTCTTAAAGAGTTAACAATTTCGATGTTCTCTGGAGAGGCAGGATGTTTAATGGCATGGATTCTGAAACCACACTTACCTTGTGCCAGTTGGGGGCAGCAGTTGCCTTTGGTAATGCCATGGATACCTAACTTGTCATGGCCACTCTGCTCCTTGCACACAAGGTTTGGTGCTGCTTACTTCGGGGTGGTCAGAGTGTGGTTATTTTAATACATGCTTGTGAAATTATTGCAGAGACCTCATAAGCAAGGAACTTAAAGTACCTCACTATCCCTAGAGAGAGCAGGGAGCAGCTGAAATATACACAAGCACTTACATTTTTTGTAGTAAGAAAGACAGCCAACCTGTTTTCCATGTTGGTGGGTTCATCAACATGCAGAGAGCACAGCTGACTTCTGTTGGTCTAGTGGGCCCTGCTTTTAATACTCATGAGTCGTTGCCTAAGAGGAGGCAGTGGGGGTGGGGAAGGAGAACATGCTGGCTGGGAAGTTGCAGGTCAGGTCTGCCCTTTAAGAGTTGGGTGACCCTGGAAAAGTGCTTTCTACCTGTCTGGGCCTGACTGTGTCATGCAGCTGTCAAATTGTATTCCCATTCTTTGGGTGCTGCTCAGCATTCCAGTGGTGACTGGGTGGCTCAGCACAGCCAGCATCTGTGAAGCAGTTCCCATCATGTCTGAGGCAGGCAGGTGACTGCTGGAGCCTTCAGGAAGTACAGAGCAGGACACCCTGCTGTTGAAGTCCTCAGCCTTGCTTCTTTTGCCTTACTGATTAGGTCTAACAGCTCTGTGGAGTTGTAGCTGACACTCATGTATCAAAATGGCTTGAGGAACCCATCTGAATCTGGTCAATCCGTCACTAGGATGACAAGTATCCTACCCCTCTTTTCAGAATGCAGAACACATCAGTCATTACTCCTGTTTAGATCCCTTATGTGATTTTTTTGCTGCTTTTAGGGACGAGGTTTCCCATCCTCAGGTGTGGTAATCTGCACTGATTTGCCTGTTGGCTTCACCAGGCTTTGCCCTGTCCCTGTACTGTGCACTTAAAAGCTCAAGAATTTGATGGTCAACTGTACTGTTTGACCTCTAGCATGGGATCACTGGGCACAGAATAATTAATAATCACTCAGTGAGTACTATTTTTCCCTCTTTTTTTTTTATGAAAGAATTTATTTATTTATTTATTTATTTATTTATTTATTTTTGCCAGTCCTGGGCTTGAGCTCAGGGCCTGAGCACTGTCCTTGGACTTTCTCAAGCTAGAGCTCTACCACTTGAGCCTCAGCACCACTTCTGGCTTTTTTGTATGTATGTGGTACCGAGGAATTGAACCGGGTCTTCATGCATGCTAGGCAAGCACTTTAACCACTAGGCCAAACTCCTGGCCCCATGAAAGAATTTATTAACATTGATTTTTACATCATATTTCAAATGTCATGTTTAACAAATAAGTATTCAAGAAGGGAATTTATATAATCACTGTTTTTTTTTTTGACGGCAGTACTGAATTAAGTACTTTGATGTTTACCTTGGCTCTTGCTAGTTATAGCTGATACTCTACCATTTGAGCCATACCTCCAGTTCTAACTTTTTTCCCCCTGTTTAATTGAAGGAAAGAATCTCAGATATGTCTGTTTGGGCTGGCTTTGAACCACAATATTTATATCTTAGTGAATAACAGAAAATACTCTTACCTAGAAGTACGTTTAGTGGTGGGGAGAGGAGGTATAAAAAAGTACCAAATGCAGTATGTTTCATACAGTCAAAATAAGTCCCGCAGAGTAGTTGAAAGCACAGGAAAAGGAGAAATGGGGTAGGGATAGTGTCCAGAAAATAGGGAGGGAGGGAGCTATGCATGCAAAAATGGTCGGTAAAGGACAGCAGTTGTGAAAGGGCTGAGGGGCATGTGTGACTGGTAGGCTTGGGGAGCAGCAAGCAGATGGGGCATCAATAAGGCAGGGCAGCATGAGTGATGAGAGAGTGAGACCTGAAGGATGGACACTTGCTCTTGTAAGGACAGGAGCTGTTGAGGACTGGGCAGAGAACTCTCTAGAGCTGAAAAGGCTCACAGATTACTGCTTAGGGAAAATGGGTGGAAGTCAGGAGGGAGGGGTTCTTGTAAGTGTGCAGGCGACAGGTATTGAGATTTAGACTGAGATAGATTGGCTGTTAAGAAGTGCTCAAACTGTGGTTGCATTGTGAAGATAGATGAGAAAATTTAATGGGCAGATCCAGTGTGAGAGAGGAGTTAGGATAGCCCATGGTATCTGGCTGAACTCCTGACATTTGAGTTGCCAGGACCTAGGCTGGGAGAGGCACAGGGAAAGTTGATGGAGGAAGTGCAATCTGAGTGTATGTAGGCTTGGAAAACCGGGTAAGGAGTCTAGAGAGAAGGTGGTGGGAGATATGAGCAGGTTAGCCATCAGTGCATAGATAACAAAGAAGCCCAGGAAAGCTCACCTGAATGAGCAAGGGTCTGAGGAGGAGTCACCCAAGCCAATGCTGGCTCTATGCCAGCATTTGAGGTATGGGAAATTGGGGGTGGCCAGCCAAGGACCCAAGAGAGGCACCTAGTGGCAGAGCTACTCTGATGGCCAAAGGAAGTATGTGAGGTTATAGGCCAGTGTTGATCATTGTCAACCTTGAGTTACTTCATGGCTTCAAGCTGATTCCATCTTGTGTTTATACTTCTAAAGACACAATTAGAATTCGATGAGTTTGTGTCACTTTGAAGCCTATAATTATATGAATAAATCTGAATTGTATTAGATAGGCATGACACATCACTGCTTCTCTTTGTGTATGATATCAAGAACCAGACTCGTTGCATATTTATATGTAATTTAGTCAATTCATTTCTCATGATTGAAATAGCTCCTTTCATTTTTAGGTTTATCTTGACTTAACATGTGACAGTCATTTTGAAATAAAAGAAACAATAAAAGAGAAAAGAATAATAGTAATGAAAATGCGCTTACAATTATTCTTTTTATGAACCAAATTTCCATAAGAAACCTCTGATATTTTGGAGAAGCACATTTATCTCATTATTTGCTTATTTGATTTTCCTTCAAAGAATAAAACTTAAAAAAAAACTTTGCTGGATGTTCGAAAAATAGAAACTTCCCATCTTTAATGGAATTTATTTTTGTTATCTTGGTATTGATTCTAGAGATGAGTGAGAATTTTGGCCCACTCCAGCAGTAGTCACATGGTAGAATTTTTCCTAGCTAAATTTCATTTTTTTCCATATATTTGTAATTGTAATTAATAGAGGGGATACATTATATTCACCAGATAAAAGGTGCACTACTTCACAAACATTGATACCCTTTCTCATGTCTTGGTCCCCATTTCCCTCCCCCCATCCCCGCCCCTCATCTTGTTTTCCCCCCTTCCCTATCCTATTTCAAATAACCAAATGCACATACAAACAGTCTATCAGATAACAAGCTAAAATTCTGTAACAATATGAGATAACCAAGGGACAGCAAAAGAGATGACAGATAACATAGTATATTAAGGACCACAATCACTCATTATATGTCCTAGCCAAATTTCTAAGACAGGTTAAGAGCAAAATCTCTAAAAGAGCATTATTGACTTATTTCTCTTGCTTTAGTTGCTTTAGAAGGCTGGAACTCTACCCTTAGAGCCACAGTCTCTTTTGGTGGTTAATTGGAGATAAGAGTCTTAGAGACTTTCCTCAAATCTCAGCTTCCTAGGTAGCTAAGATTATAGGCTTGAGCCTCCAGTGCCCAGCAAGTTGGTTACTTTTAAAGGGAGAGGGAGTAGTTTTTGCCTAGATCTTGGTTTCCAACCACCCTTTTTTACTAAGAGGAACTAAGAATCCTTGAGGAACTACAGATCTAGGGCAAAAGAAAGGAAGATATAAACATCTAGAACATTTTGTTGAACCAGAATATAAAGAAGTACCCAGAGTATTTTATTAGGAATGTCTGAAGGATTGAGAAGCCAGTTGGAGGAGGTTTTCAGTGGCCAATTTAGCACAATTTGGGCATTAGAATAAGCAAGGACATTAGTGGATTATAACACACTGAATGTGAAATAATGTGAGTGCTTATACCAGGTATTTATCGATATGTAGTCTGAGGGAGAAAGGAGAAAGGAAAGCTCTTTATTATAGTACGATGATAGCTATATATCTAGAAGAAATAATGGAATTAGAAAATTGTCACTTTATAGTTGCTATAGTAAAAGTAGCTTCCAGTCAGAATCACAGGAAGGCTACTTCTAGTGCATGGATGGTCTGATAAGTAATAGTGTTTAAGTCATCTCCAAATTTCCTCCCACAAGTTGGCATAATCACTGCCTTGTGGGGTAAATGTATTGATCACAAGGTTAATATCACCACCAGGAGCAGAAAGATCTCCTGGGCTTCTGGAGTCTTAGTAAGTTCACAGATACATAGCTGCAGCATTGCCAGAGTCACAAATGCCCTTAGCACATTAGGGGCAAATATCAGTGGATTCTAAAATATGGTCCATTTGATCCTTTGTCAGGAAGCACAAAGAAAGATAGAAATTGTTTCAGATCAAATAAGACTAATGGAATGCTACTACTACTAACTGCAAAAAGTGATCCTGGACTGGATTCTACCCTGAAGGAAATTCTATAGGACACTATTTTGGTATTAAAATTAATTAGAATATAATTAGAATTATTGTTGGAATACAGTGTTAAGTTTCCTGAATATGAACACTATGCTGAGATTATTTCTGTTTCTTAGAAAATACACATGGAGGCTGGGAGTTTGGCCTAGTGGTTAAAGTGCTTGCCTAGCATGCATGAAGACCCGGGTTCGATTCCTCGGTACCACATACATAGAAAAAAGCCAGAAATGGTGCTGAGGCTCAAGGGCTCTAGCCTTGAGAAAGTCCAAGGACAGTGCTTAGGCCCTGAGCTCAAGCCCACGACTGGCAAAAAAAAAAAAAAAAAAAAAAAAAGAAAATACACATGGAAGCATTATGGAGATAAACAAGGATGTTACATGCAACTACTTACCAAATGGTTTAGAAAAAAGGATTCAGCGAGACAGGAAGAGAACAAATAATGAAATGTGAAAAAATGTTAGAAATTAGTGAACATGGGTAAAGATGTACAGGAGTTCTTTGCAACCTGCTTATAAACTTGTCATCTTAAACTAAGAAAATATAATTTTAGAAGTATTTTTAGTGGCCAGGTGCAGTGGCTCACATCTGTAATCCTAGATACTCAGGCAGCTGAGATCTGAGGATCGCTACTCAAAGCCAGCCTAGGCACAAAAGTCCGTGAGACTCTTATTGCCAGTTAACCACCAGGAAATTGGAAGTGGTGTTGTGGCTCAAGGGGTACGGTGGTAGCCTTGATCTGAAGAGCTCAGGGACAATGCATGGGCCCAGAGTTCAAATTCCACAACCCACAAAAAAAAAATTTTTAGAATATGAAGGTGTTAATGTAGTATTAGGAATTGCAGACAAAAATTAAAACAGTTGTTAATGAAAATGTCAATATTTCTAACAAACATTAAAATTGCCTCCTTGGTAGATTGTTAATAAAATGATATGTAAGAGATATGTTAGATTGTCCATTATTGAGGTTGAGCTTAGTGGTAAAGAGGTACTTAACATGTATGAAGTCTTTTTTTAACTCATCAGTATTTTATGACATATCTAAAAACTTATGAACTATTTCATAATAGCTATACATATTGATACAGTATGTATATATTTTTATGGGCTACCTAAGTCACATTTTATTGACTATATATGTTGTTGACATTAAAATATACCATTGCTATTGAGGAAAATAATAGTTACAATTCTAAAATAATACAAATTGTATAGTGTATCCCAGTATTAGAGATACTAAACATGTTGGAAATTGTCTAAATTACATGACAGAAGGTATGTTAAAATACTTGGTGAGGGCCGGGAGTTTGGCCTAGTGGTAGAGTGCTTGCCTAGCATGCACCAAGACCCGGGTTGGATTCCTCGGTACCACATACATAGAAAAAAGCCAGAAATGGTGCTGTGGCTCAAGTGATAGAGCTCTAACCTTGAGAAAGTCCAAGGTCAGTGCTCAGGCCCTGAGCTCAAGCCCACGACTGGCAAAAAAAAAAAAAAAATGCTTGGTGAATAAATCTATTGTTGCATCAGAAAACTTGAAATCATGATTGACACTGCTAAAAATAGCACCTGTTATAATGGATAATTGGTGATGTTCTTACAACTGCTGTTGTGTCTTTTTGTTAATAATTTGTTTGATAATGTATTTGTGCCTTAAGTGATACTTTTTCAAAGTATTTTAAAGATTCTCAGTAAATATAAAAGGGCAAAATGGAATCATTTCTCTCATCATTCACTGAACTATTATTCTGTTATTATTCTGCTCAGATGCTGCAGTTGGAGAAGAAACTTGAACTTGAACTTGAGGATGATGCAAGAGTCATTGCTTGCCGGTTTCCTTTCCCTCACTGGACACCAGACCACATCATTGGAGAGGGGACAGACACTGTGTGGGCCTATGATGTGAGCACTTTTAGAGGAAGGGAAAAGAATACTGAAAACTGATACCTCCAGTTGGTCATTCAAAGTTTTTTTTTTTTTTTTTTTTTTTTTTTTTTTTTTTTTTGCTAGTCCTGGGGCTTCCACTCAGGGCCTGGTCACTGTTCTTGAACACTTTTTGTACAAGGCTAGTGCTCTACCACTTGAGCCACAGACGCACTTCCGAGTTTTTCTGTGTATGTGGTACTTAGGAATCGAACCCAGGGCTCTGTGTATGCTGGGTGAACACTTTACCACTAGGCGACACTCCCAGGCCCTCAAAGTCTTTCTGAGGAAAGAGTTCCTAGACACTTACAGCTATGTCTTTAGGTAAAGATGCTTGCTTACAGCTGTAAGCTAAACACATAGCTGTAAGTGAGCATAGTTTTCTTTGATATAGCATGCAGATCACTCTTATTTCTATAGCTTTTAGAGGAAAAGAAGTTAAGAAAACAAGTAGGCTTATTTTTATTGGAATAACCTAATAAATATGCTGTCTTATCATATACTGGATTGCATGAAATTGTAAACAAATGCAAGTCCTGTTTATGGATCAGAAAATGTCAACAGCTTTTTATATTATAAACAATATGGCTTAATACTACAGATGAGGACAAATAATTTTTTTAATTAAAGAATTTATTAACATTGATTTTTATATCATATTTCAAATGACATGTTTAACAAACAGGTATTCAAGAAGGGAATCTATGTACAATCACTGGCACTTAGATTTTAGAACATAATCAAAATTAGGCTGAGGGTTTGTATGTCATAGGTACATAATAATCTGTGTAACAAAACATTATATCTATATAGAGTCATAAGTTTTTATGTCTATGTAGTTGTGTTTATATTTCCAATACCATGTCCATAGCATTGGATTGCAACTTTTGAGTCCTCGCTCTTGTACTGTTTGGATCTAATAGCCACATATCAAGGATACCATGTGCCTTTTGTTCCTTTGGTCTTGATTTGTCTCACTCAACATGATTTGCTCTAGATTCATCCACTTCCTTGCAAATGCCATTATTTTATCTTGGAGAACAAATAATTTTTAGAGTATCTTTTAGCAAAGGTTTGCTGTTCCCTGTAACTTCATACATAAGATTTATCTCTTTTCTATACTTATGGCAAAATTAATTTTACTTTTTTTTTGGTGGGTTATGGGGCTTGAACTCTGGGCGTGGCCTTGTCCCTGAGCTCTTCAGCTCAAGACTACCACCCTACCCCTGGAGCCACAGCACCACTTCCAATTTTCTGGTGGTTAATTGCAGATAATAGTCTCAAGGTCTTTAGTGCTCTGGCTGGCTTTGAACCAGGATTCTCAGATCTCCGTCTCCTGAGTAGCTAGGATTACAGGCATGAGCCACCACACAAAATTAATTTTTTTAAAGGACTCAGAGCTATTTATATTTTGTAATATTTATAAGGAATAATTTGCTCCAGGACTAGATTACTGTTTAATTGAAGGTACGTACATATATACAAGTACATATGTGTGAATGAGTGTGTCTATTTTTTTTAATTTAAATTTTAACTTTTCTTTGCTAGTTCTGGGGCTTGAACTCAGGCCCTGGGCAGTGTCCCTGAGCTTCTTTTGCTCAGGGTTAGCACTCTACCACTTACTTGAGCCACAGTGCTACATCTGACCTTTTCTGTTTATGTGATACTGAGGAATTGAACCCAGGGCTTCATGCATGCTAGGCAAGTACTCTAACACCAAGCCACATTCCCAACCCACATACACCCATTTTAATGTTTCTGAAATTGATGTGCCTTCCAATGGAAGATGTGTTACAGCTTTAACTGGCAGTATTGTGCCTCTTGATGTAGCAATTGGTAGCATCTTAAATTTACTAAAATTTGGGTTGTGGAAAAGATTCCCAACATCATGGAATAATTGGGAAAGGTTTAATAATAAAACAATAAATAAACTTCATTGGGAGCCTGACCTAGGTTCAGATCTCTGCTCTGTCCTCAGCAGGAGGCCTTGCACATGAAATCATTGCCTCTGAGCCTTGGTTTTCCACATATTTCTGCCACTAGGGATAATGATGCACAAATTTGTAAAGCTTTGGTTCAATAAGCTTATTCATAGACGATGCAGATTTCTTTCTCTCTCTCTCTCTTCCTTTCTTTCTCTTTCTTTTTTTGTATTGGTTCTGGGCCTTGAATCTGAGACCCTGTCCCTTAGCTTTTTAGCGGAAGGCTTGAAATACAGCTCAACTTCTGATTATTTGGTGATTAATTTCAGAGATAGAGTTTTGAAGATTTTGTTTGGTCTGGCTTTCACAGTGGACTATTTTTCAACTGTGATCCTCAGATCTCAGCCTTTTGATTAGCTAGATTATAGGCATGAGCCATTAGTGCCTGACTTGCATATTACTTCTGCTAGTTGCCTTTTGATTTTATAAGAGCAGCCACTTATTTAATATCTAGAAAATGAATATTGAGTCCTAGAAGCTTGGTCTAGTGGTAGAGTGCTTACCTAGCATGCACAAAGCCCTGGGTTCATAAAGTCCTCAGTATTACATTCGCAGAAAAGCCGGAAGTGGTGCTGTGGCTCAATTGGTAGAGTACCAGCCTTGAGAAAGCCCAAGGACAGTGCCCAGGTTCTGAGTTCAAGCCCCAGGACTGGCAAAAAAGAAAGAAAGAAAGGAAGGAAGGAAGGAAGGAAGAAAGAAAGAAAAAAATGAATATTGAAGGATGGATCAGTTAATCTGTACTTATCACAGAGAAGAATTGAAATCAGTAATATACCTGTAACGTAAGTACCAAACTGTCTTAATGTAAATTCAATAAAAAATGATTTTCTTTAAAAAATGATTGCTTCTGAAAAATATAATCAATTTGATATTTTCCTTTCTTTTTCTTCTCTCTCTCTCTCTCTCCCTCCCTCTCTCCCTCCCTCCCTCCCTCCCTCCCTCCCTCCCTCCCTCCCTCCCTCCCTCTCTCTCTCTCTCTCTCTCTCTCTCTCTCTCTCTCTCTCTCTCTCTTTCTTTCTTTCTTTCTTTCTTTTTGTGGGTTGTAGGGCTTGAACTCAGCCTGGGTGTTGTCCCTGAGCTCTTCAGCTCAAGGCTACTTCCTTACCCTTGAGCCAAACCCCATTTCACAATTTTTAGATGTTAATTGGTGAAAAGAGTCTTAGGTCCTTTTGTGCCTGGGCTGGCTTTGAACCTTGATCCTTAGATCTCAGCTTCCTTGAGCAGATGTGAGCCTCGGTGCCTGACTATAAATTTGATAATTTTCATATAGATGATAACTGTCTGGGATATGTTCATTTATTCAATAATTTATGTATGCTTTTTTACTCTGTAAATAGCTCTGTTGGTCCAGATTAAAAGGTGTACAAGGCCCATGGATTCATGGGATTTCTGTTTTTGGAAGCAGGAGACAAGTAAACAAATTTGTGCGTGTGTGAATGGGGGCGGTGTGGATGTGTGTAAAATTCTCTGAGAAGCTGTGTGATGTAGAAAAACTATGTGTATTTGGCTGAGAAGATACTAAGTCGTGTTGTTGGTTCCACTGTATCTCCTTTTCCCCTAATTTCCTCTTAAAGCATGAATTCTCTGAGCTGGGGTGGGATAGCAGTTCTTAGTGTTTATCTCTTATATTACTCTCCACTGTAGTGAGTCTCTGTCTCTGTCTCTCCGTCTCTGTCTCTGTCTCTCTCCCCCTCTCCTTCCCTCTTTCTCTCTTCCTCCCCTTCTTTTCTCTCCCCCCTCCCTGTCTTGTCTCTCTCTCTCTCCTGGGGCTTGAATTCAGGACCTAAGTGCTGTCTCTGAGCTCTTTTGGTCAAGGCTAGCACTCTGGCTTTTTTGGTACTTAATTGGAGATGAGAGTCTCATGGACCTTCTTGACTGGGCTGTCTTTGAACTGCAGTCCCCAGATCTCAGCCTCTTGAGTAGCTAGGATTGCAGCATGAGTTACCAGTACCTGGCCGTAGCCAGTTTCATAATTTTGGGGGTGTGTTTTGGGTATGATCCATTGTTCTCTGCCATGAGGATGTTGTAGTAGGCTAATTACAGGGGTCTATAGAACTGTGGAGGTAATCAGCAGTTCTCTAGATATATTGCTGGTGGGTAGGTAGAGGCATCAATCTCTCAGTTCTTTATGTGTTAAAGTCACTGTTTCCAGGGGAAATGGTGTTGGAGGTTGGTGAGTAGTGGACATGTGACCAGCTCCTGATAATGAGAATTGAGAGAAATATATATGTGTGTGTGTGTGTGTGTGTGTGTATAATTTTTTGCAACTAGAGGAAAGTTTATTGGGGTATGCTACTGGGCGAACCCCCTGATTGGGACCAAAGAGGTTGCACTGGGTCTGATTGCTGGTGGGGCTTTTATGGATGGGATAAAAGTAGATTTGTTAATCAGTAGAAATTCTTTTTTTTTTTTGGCCAGCCCTGGGCCTTGAACTCAGGGCCTGCGCACTCTCCTTGGGCTTTCTCAAGGCTAGCACTCTACCACTGGAGCCACAGCACCATTTCCAGACTTTTTCTACATATGTGGTACCAAGGAATTGAACCCAGGTCTTCGTGCATGCTAAGCAAGCACTCTTACCACTAGGCCAAACTCCAGGCCCAATCAATAGAAATTCTTAATCGGGGCAATTCTTGATCAGTGGGCCTGAGTCAAGGGAAGTATTGTGGGAGCTTTTCGAATGCTGTGTGTGCATGTGTTGGTGGTTAATTAGAGATGAGAATCTCATTGATTTTCCTGCCCAAATTGTCTTTGAACCTTAATCTTCAGATCTCACCTTCCTGAGTAGGTAGGATTATAGGTATAAGCTACTGGCATTTGACATTTCTTTTTCTTTTCCTTTCTATTTCTCTTCCCCCATCTTTCCTCCCTTTTGCCCTCTTTCCTTTCCTCCTCCCTTTTCCTTTCCTTCTCCCCACACCACTTCTCTTTCTTTTTTTTGTGGTACCAGAGATTGAACTCAGGGCTTCAGGCTTATCAGATGGGTATTCTATCACTTAAATCCAAATAAACACTCCATGACTCTACCAAGCCCTAGTGTAAATACAAACATAGATTTTAATCCATCTAAACTGCTTTTTTGAAATTGGACTGTTTGGACTGGCTTTGAGAAGCAAGCCAGGGTTTTAGATGGTTGCTAAAGGGACAAGAGGTTTAAATTCAATATGAAGTACACTCTTAGAAAACTCATTTAAAATTAGTGCCTATAGATTAGCATATCCCTGACCCTGGAGATGCAGTGCAGAGGCTGGCTGCCACTTGGTGGAGAAGTTGTAGAAGGGATCATCACAGCACTGATGGAGTCCTATGAGGACCCAAAGTCTGCCAGTATCCATTGAGCAGACCTCAGCGGAGCCTTGAGGCAACCTTCAGAGACAGGTGTTTCAGACAGCTCCACAAAACTACACAGCTACAAGCAGGCAGATATGGCTGCTTTTTACTCTGATATTAGGAAGTAGTCAAAATATTGGTAAGCTGATGAATGAAGAGAATTTTTGTCAGAACAACAGCCATGAAAAGAGTCCTCAGAAAGAAGAGCTCGACTTGGGAATTCCAGAGGTTTAGCGACAACAGAATTTGAAACCAAGAGTAGGTGTATGTCAATACTGTTAACTCCTGTTGCTTTAGTGACACTGCAACACATTGTCACAGGACCAAACGCTACCCAGACTTCCAGTAGATGGAAGCAGGATTGGGCATCTGAGCCCAGGTGGTCTGTTAGCTGGCCAAAATGAAGTGGCTGACAAAAACCTGAAATGGGTACTCAGATGTCACACCAAGGATTTAAATTAGGTGACAGAGAAGTTAAAGTTGAAGGCCCAAAGTTGAGAACAGAGGAATTGCAACAGTCATGAGAAAGATGAGGCAGTAGCAGGCTTTTCTGAGTAGGCCATGTCCCTGAGGGGCTGGCTCAGCCAAGGTCATCTGCCTTCACTGGCTGAGTCCACAGAGCAGAAGCTGCTGAGCTGGTGCTGAGATTTATCTTGCCTTCGTTGCTCTCCTGATCTGCTCAGAGATCTGTCACTTGAGGAACGTTGCTTATAACGTAGGTAATTTTATGAACAATGAAAACACCTCTTTCATTGCAGGTATTAAGCAAAAGGAACAGTAAGGGTTATATATTTAGGCAGAAAAATGATTATTTATGTAAATGTAAGATAGCTGCACCCAAATAACACAATGAAGTTTCTCAGATCAAATAGAAATTTTTAGTGATCTTTGAATCCTCTTAGGCAGAATGCCTTATTTCTTTAGACTGAGGTGCTCTGTAATAATGACACATTATGATTGTGACTCTATTGGAATTGGCACACTTGGGATTCAATGAACTGAGGCAAATTGAACATGAACAAAGGATCATATAACTTTTATAGGTGAGGGAAATTAGATATCTTATTTTTCTAATTTAATATTACAGTATGAACATTATCCAGGAAGGATTGATAAAACAATGGCTCATTGATCACCAGGTTTAATCCAAGGATGTAAGGGAAGAATCAGGTTAGTTTTCTTCTCTGTCACATTGCAGGCTGAACAATTGAACAGCAGAATTAGGTTTGATAAAAATCCAAATGTCAGGCTGGGCCTGGTGGCTCACACCTGTAATCCTAGCTATTCAGGGAGCTAGGATCTGAGGATCATGATTCAAAGCCAACACGGGCACTAAGGTCTGTGAGACTCCTATCTCCAGTTAACTACCAGAAACCCGGAAGTGGTGCTGTGGCTCAAGGGCTAGGGCAATAGCCTTGATCTGGAGAGCTCAGGGAGAGTGTCCAGGCCCAGCATTCAAGCCCCACAACTGACAAAAAAAATCCAAATGTCAGAAAAAAAATATGTATCTCCAAAACTTGGTGAGTAGATACTGGTGGTGAGGTCTGATAGAGTTTTCCCTGTGTAGAGCTTTGAAGTGTTTTTCCTGTGGAATGTGAGTTCAAGGAGAGATAATGGGGCAGAATGTGTTAGGCTGCATCCTGGTAATATGTAGCTAGTATCTGGCAAAACTGCCTCGCAGTAAAAGTTGGGGGTTGCCAGTGACCATCCCTTTCTCTTCCTTTATACTTTGGCCCTGCCACTTAGCTGATGGTTTTATCACATGGCTTTTGTTCATGTATTTACTAATTGAAGTGTTAGTTTACATACTGCTATTCTCAGGATATGTGAAATTTGTTAATAAACTCTCACATATCAATTTAGCTTTAGTAAGACTAGAAGAACTCAATCTGTACTGGAAGAATGTCTGTATCCTTGCTTCCTTTCTGGCCCTTACCTCATCCCAACCTCCCCCATCAGCACAATCCTGGTATCTCAGAAAGGTAAATAGGTCACTATAAGTATGCTTTGATTTGGAAATGTTAGAAATGTTAGGGATGTATAGAAATTTATAGATTGGGACTGTGATAAGGATAGCTCTCTGAACTGCCCACCATCCTGTAGGTTTTATAAATAATTAAAGATATTTGCGAGGCACTGGTGGCTCATGCATATAATCCTACCTACTCAGGAGACAGACCTGAGGCTCATGGTTCAAAGCCAGCCCAGAATCTCAGAAAGTCTGAGATTCTTTCTCCAATTCCTCCTCCTCCTCCTCCTCCTCTTCCTCCTCCTCCTCCTCCTCCTCCTCCTCCTCCTCCTCTTCCTCCTCCTCCTCTTCTTCCTCCTCCTCCTCATCATCATTAACAACAACAACAGAGTTCTAAGTGAAGCTTTGGTTCATATGGTAGATTGTGAGACTTGAGTGAAAAAGCTAGGGATGTCACCCCAAGCTCTGAGTTCATACCCCAGTAGCTGGCACCCAAAAAAACCCAAAACAAAAATATACTATTCTCATGGTGACTCTGCAATGGTATGCCATTGCATACCCACTCTGCAATGGTGTGCCATTTCTCAGTTGGATAAGTTGGATATACTCAAGGCACATGCATAAGTACTAAGGAGAAATTGGCCTGCCTGATACTAAAGCTTGCATGTTTTCCTCTATTGCACCATCTTGGGATTGGAAAAATCTCCTCTACCATGGGTCTATTCCAGGTACTCAGCGAGCTCTGATATTAACAATATTTGTGTGACTCCAAAGCTCGGGCTCCATGTTTCTTTGGATCACAAGCAACCCTATTCCCTTTTCAGTAGGCCCAGAGTGGTCTTTGATCAGAAACAAGCCTGAGGGAAGAACAAAGGCACAGATAAGACTGAGATCTTCTGTCCACTTGCACGTATGTCACTAGGGCCAGTATCTTCTAAGAGGTTAACTCACAACTTTTCAGATCTCATTTACCTAAATGCAGTCAGTGGAAATACATCACCTATATTAGAAAATTGATGACTGTAAGGATCCATGCTTCAACTGCCATGAGAAAATGCTAGACTGGGGCCTTAAACCAGAAAATGTGGCATATGTATGTATGTATATACATATATATATATATATATATATATATATATACACACACACACAATGGAATTTTACTTGTTCATTAGAAGGCATGATACTATATCATTTGCAAAGAAATGCATAGACCTGAAAAAAATGGTCAGGCCCAGAGAGACAAGGGAACACCTGTTTTTTCTTATGTGTGGAAACTAGAACTAATTTATAATGTACATGTAAATGTATGGAGTTGCATGCAAGTATGTACAAATATATTAACTGAAGTATGGTATATGCAGAGGAGAATTCCAATATGCAGAGGAGAATTCCAACGGTATAATTCCTTAGAAAACCAACTTTTCAGCAAAGTGAATACCAGGAAACTGGCACTTGAAAAGTGTGGGAGGAGTTGAAGAGGAAGGGGAAAGAAAAGTGAAGAGCGGAAGGAGGGGGAGAATGCAGTCATGATAGTCAAGGCAGTGAGACTAGGAAAATGGAGGGGAGGGGCTGGGTTGACAGGGATTGGAGAGAATAATGAGAGGTGCGGTGTACTTATAAACTGAATTGAACAATAACTCCTTTGTACAACTACGTAAAGATACTAGACGTATAATTAAAAGAAAAACAAGAATTCCTTTCCTTCCAGTTCTTGAGGCTGGAAGTCTAAGGCCAAGGTGCTGGCAGAGTTGGTTGCTCTGAGGCTACTGATGTTGGTTTGCAGGTGGCTTGTGCTCACTGTGTCCTCATGTGGTCGCTCTCTGCACTTCTACCCCTGGGGTTTGTGCATCTAAGTCTCCTCTTCCAATAAGGACACTACTCAGGACTGGATTAGGACTCACCATAATGACCCTATTTTAACCTAATCACTCCATTGGAGACCCTCGAAACAGTCACACCCTGAGGTACTGGAGGGTAAGACTTCAATACATGCATTAGGTAGGGTGAAAGACACAATTCCGTCTATAACAACATGTCACTTAGCTACAGAATATTATTATTTGTGCTAGTTCTAGGGCTTAAATTCTGTTTCTAAGTTTTTTTTTTTTCTTTCAAGGTTAGCACTCTACCATTTCAGCCACAGCTTCACGTCTAGTTCTTGGTGGTTAATGGGAGATAATAGTCTTCGAGTTTCCAGCCTGCGCTGGCTTCAAACTACGATCCTCAGATCTTAGCCTCCTGAGTAGTTAGGATTACAGGCTTAAGTCACCAGTGCCTGGCTTACAGTGCTTTTTTTTTTTTTTTTAATAATCAGTCACTGGGGCTGGGAGTTTGGCCTAGTGGCAGAGTGCTTGCCTAGCATGCACAAAGACCCAGGTTCGATTCCTTGGTACCACATACACAGAAAAAGCCAGAAATGGTGCTGTGGGCTCAAGTGGTAGAGTGCTAGCCTTGAAGAAAAAGCCCAAGGACAGTGCTCAGGCCCTGAGTTCAAGCCCTAGGACTGGCAAAAAAAAAATTAGTCACTGAACAGAGCCTGATGTCAGCAGTTGGAGATGCATGGGATGTGCTTGGTATGTCCTGTGAGAAAGGCTGTTGCAGAGTGATGTGTACCATGTGTGATTTCTCAGCTGCCACACAGCAGGGCAGAGCATGACTGGCCTGTGGGGAAGCGGTGTTGCTGGGAGGCCATTCAAAATTGCTGCAACTTTGAGATGAGAACTTTAACAAACAAGTGTTGTACCTGGAGAGAACTTGGAAAGTCCACACAGCTTCTCAGCGGTACTGAGATTGCCCCAAAGGGAAGATAATAAGGACAGCATGGGGCCCCACAGCACGGAGGAGCATAAGTGACGTGGAGGAGTGCTGCAGAACTTAATACCTCATTGCACACTTAGGACCACATGAGGTGGGATCTCCCGTTGAGAGGTCCAAGAACTCCACATTTTCTTAAAATACAGCATCCACATCTCCACGTTGAGAGCTGTTCCTTTGCTTGCCAAGCGTTCTAATTCTGTCTTAATTTCCAGCTCCCTCCCTCCCCAGGAAAAATCAGATATGGGTTAATCAGCTTTCAGGTGATTCTGACATCGTTCTCTCACCAGGCTGTGTGGATAATTGGAGTCACAGCAACAGGTGTCCTAGCAGAGCAGACTGCTGTCAAATGCAGAAAACCCAGGCAGAACAGTGTGCCACTTATGTGAAGTAGGGCATTCACATGTTCACATGTGTAGGTACACATGAGCATATATGTTCAAGTGGACACACACATGTGTCTATCTTGCCAGAAATAATCTATGGATAAACAGGAACTAGGTGATATCTTTTGCTTCTGGAAAAAGTGAATGTAGACTGGAACCTGTGAAAAGAGGAAGAATCCTTTGTTGTGTCATTTAAAATAATTTCTGCACTTTTAAATTATATATGTATATATGGCATTTATGGCTTGGATTAATTTTTTTGTGGTTGTCATAGGGCTTGGACTCAGGGCCTAGAAGCTGTCTTTGAGCTTTTATGCTCCAGGATAGAGCTCTGCCACTTGAAACATGGCTTTTTTGGTGGTTAATCGAAGATAAAAGCCAGCCTGTGCTGGCTTTGAACTATAATTATCAGATTTTTATGCTCCGAAGTAGCTAGGATTACAGGCCTGAGCTAATGGTGCCTGGCTAGAAAAAGCCCTTTGCTGTATAATTTAAAATAATTTTTGCACTTATAAATCACATGTGTGTAGATGTGGTGGATATGGTTTGGCTTTTCAACGTTCTGTGTATTTGGGGGTCTTGGGCTCCCATGGGAGGTTGTGGAGGGGTGATGCTGATACCCCAGACAGGACTGGTTTGACACATTCTCATCTTGAACTTGTCTTCAGTATAAGAACAGGACTTACACTCCTGACTCAACCGGATTTTGCTTACGAATCAGGATGTATTTACCACATAACATTTCTATACAAACCACATAAGTGGAGTCATTTTCTGACCCAAGTGGATTTTGAGGCAAACAAAAAAGCTTCAGTAGCTACTTCTAAAATTTTTATCATGTGAGAAATGCCCACTGCTGTTGGTTTTAAAGGGCTTTTTGGATGCTAATTTGATCACTCAGTCATCTGGTTTTCCCTGTACCCTTCTATGTCATATACAACTTTAATAACCTTGTCATCAAGTGTTCTCATCTATGCTGTTTGGGTGTTTGAATGAGTCAGGGCTGTATTCGGATTCCTGAGATCTGAATCGCAGATCTCCTATCAGATAAACCACATCTGGTTTTCTTTATTAGTGGCACTCGTTGGAGATTATTTAGTTCACAACTGACTCTGTGATGCTCCTTACATCTCACGTTTCTGTGTCTTGACTATAAAGGCACATAGATGTATGTGTGTGACTAGGGGATAGGAGTCATTGTGTCTGGCTCACTGGTACCTGTCATTCCCTGCTCAAGTACATGAGATGCTGAGACCGTTCAGGGTCGTGGAGTTTTGTCCTGCTGTTCTATTGATGGGAACAGCTAAGATCATCTCATTGGGTGATCCAGGGCCCCCTGTAGAAGAAAACTATTAATAGTTGTATTTAAGTAGGAGCCATGCTGTGGAAACACTGGTTTGGACCAGTGAGACATAGCAGGAAATACAACAACAGAGTAAGATCTCCCTGTAACTTCTCCCCATGGTTGTAGGCATGAAAACAGTAAAGGAAGCTATCGTTTGCCTTCACAATATGAGTCCAGAGGTCAAAGAGGACAAGGGGCTCCAAGTTCATAGCAGAATCAGGCATTACATTGCTTTGGGCCTACATAGCTTTATTGACAGAATATTTTGTAGTAATGCAGACATTAGTTGATTTTTCTTTTGTTATTGGTGCTTGAACTCAGGCCTTTGTGCTCTTGACTGACTTTTGTGCTCAAGGCTGGCACTCTACCTGTTTGAGCCACACCTTTTGTTCTGGGTTGGCTAATTGTAGCCAAGATTTTCCTGCTTTGGGCTAGCTTGGAATCACTATCTTCAGATCTCAGCCTCCTGAGTAGCTAAAATTACAGGAGTAAATCACCAGTGTCCAGTTAGCATTTAGTTCTCATCCTATGCCCTGGGGTTGTGGTTTAGATATTAAGAACCATCCTGTTTTGAAGTATTTCCTGTCTGATAGATAATCTTTACCTAGGAGTTTAGTAGAGTCAGCGCGTAGGCTACATTGCTTGGCTCAAACATTGCAATCTAAGTTTCAGCAAGGAGAGGAAGAACTGGGTTTCTGCATGAGGGCAGGTTTCTGTCCAGGTGGAAAGGAGGCAGGCATGGGCCTCAGGTCATCATGCCTAAGAACTCTTTCTTGTCAACCTCTCAGCCTTAGGTAAAGTTTCAGCTTTTGGAAGGATAGGCAGAGGTGACTCCTTTGGAACTTTCCTGGCGTGTATAGTTTTCCCTGGACCGTTAATCAGTAGCAGTATGATTTCTGTCAGTAAATGGATCCAAATGTGGATTGAGAAAGTTTTCTCAGCATAATGACTAATTGGGGAACATTTTCCTATATAACAATTTTCCCGTTTTCATATGTTAATTAAACTATGTATTTGGGGGTGGTTGATTCTAAGATGAGATACATGGATTTCACCTTACCATGTGTCTGTTTTTATTTACAACTAATTCTATCCTACAGAACAGTTTTTTTCCACTTAGTAGTTGTGCAGCTGTCTTCTCTCTTTCCTTCCCCTCCCCTAAGGTATCATGGGCCCTTTGAGGTCTAGTGTATATTGTTGCTTTTTAGGTTCTTGTTGGGATCTTATACCTTGTATATCCACAATTTAGCCTTTTCTGGATGTGACTTTTAGTTGCAAAATTCACCCTAATGAAGCTTCTTTGCCTTTTGTTTTGTTTGCGTTCAACTAGGCTTCATCTCGGTTTCTGATGTGTTTTATGGCTAAGCTATCTGCTGATATAGCATGACTTTTGTTTTCAGTAAATGAGAGGAAAACATTTCCTCTCTTTAGTGCTCAGGCAAAAACAAGGAAGAGTGCTGGAGTACTTTAGCAGGTATCCCGGATGAGATGGCATGAGGCAGGTCTGTATTTCACTCTGTTTCACAGTGCAGCTCACATGGAAGCATTCTTTATCTTCAGTCAGTTGGTGATCATTTCCTCAGGTTGGTTTTTATTCGATGCCATTTAAGATATGAAATTTTGATCCTATATAAAGTAGAATTTCCATGAAAACAGATGGTTCTGGTTTTTATAGGCATAAAGAGTTTCTTTGCTTTCCAACCCGGTGCCTTATGTTTAAATTAATATCAACAAACATATCTCAAATTATCCATGTGACTATTGGTCAAATCCTGCAGACTGCTAGAAGTCATGAAAAGAATTCATCTTGGTCATGATCAATTCTCATCCAGAAGCAAACGAACTGTTCATGGAATTAAAATGAAGGTTTTAATTGCTCTGTTTGTATGTCAAGAGGGATGATGGACTGTGATCTATAATTTACAAATACATTTTCCCACAGCAGAAGGAAACTTCAAAATAGGCTGGAGAGTATTTTTCTTTCAGTTTTCAGTTCTTTGTCCAGAAAATCCAGTAGTGTATCCTTAGGAATTATGAATCTCTTCTTTGTATAGACTGATAATGACAACATATATAATATTGGCATAGACATGTTTTGATTGTCTGCTGCATGTTTGTGCTCAGGCCTACGATCCTCACTACTCAGGAGGCTGAGATTTAAGGATTGCAGTCCAAAGCCAGCCCAGGCAGGAATTGGAGACTCATCTCCAATTCAGTTCTAGAAAACCCGAAGTAGCGCTGTGGCTCAAAATTGTAGTGCACTAACCTTGAGCATTAAGTTATTTCTTTTCTCTTTTTTTTCCTCTTATGGTTTATCCCATGCTGTTACTCTTTGGTACCTGGTATACTGTATATACATATATTTGTTTATTTGAAATAGGAAAAGGAAGGGGAAAAACAAGATGATTGGGAGGGAGGGAAACTGGGTGAAAAACATGGGAAAGGGGTATCAATGTTCAAGAATTAATGTACCCACTACCTGACAAATGTAATTCTAACCCATCTATATATCACCCAGACAATAAAATATAAGAAAAAAGAAAAAAGTGTAGAATTAAAAAGAAATGCATTCTTGTAATATCTGTAAGTACTTAAAAAAAGATGAAATAATAAGAAGATATACAAAAATCTAAGAAAAAAACCACAAAAAACAAAACAAAATAAAAAAATGAGTTCAGGGATAATGCCCAGGCCCCAAGTTCAAGTCTCAAAACTCAACCAAAAAAATGGAAGACAAATTCACTGTTTTGAATTTCCAGTACTGTGAGTTTTGACACTTCATACACTTACATGGCTATCATCCCAACAAATACATAGAAAGATTACATTATTCATAAAATTCCCATGAAGCCAGCTGACTCTGACTCCTTCCTTGCCCATGGATTCATTTTTCTGTTCTTATAGTTTTGTCAGAATGCCATGTAAGGGTCTGGAGTTTGGTCTAGTGGTAGAGTGCTTGCCTAGCATGCATGAAGACCTAGGTTCAATTCTTTGGTACCACATACGTAGAAAAAGCCAAAAGTGGTGCTGTGGCTCAAGTGGTATAACTCTAGCCTTGAGAAAGCCCAAGGACAGTGCTCAGGCCCTGAGTTTAAGCCCCAGGACTGGCAAAAAAAAATAACTTAGATCTCCACAGATCAAATCCATCAATGATTAACTCCTACTTGTGTGATTTAGAGCTTGGTCAGGACAGGAGTTGTGTTTGATGGGCTCTATTTTCTTTTATCTGATTAAAACCATTAATTGAACAAACCCATTCATTTAGTGGACATTTTTTGCTCATCTGCTCTGTGACAGATTTAGAATAGAAATTCTGACATGAGGATAATACTTGGATTTGCTGTTGCAAGATGATAGTGGTATCCCAGTTGTACACTAGGGAAGGTGCAAATTTCTGACCACCTCAAATAATTGTCATTTGAGAGTTATTTTATGGTAACTATGATTTTAATTTGTTCAACTCTGATTCCTATAATTGGATGTTTAATTATTTGTTCCTTCTTGAAAACTTGATGATTTCCACTTGATAATCTCAATGTTTGACAATATCAAGATAAAGGATCATTAAAAATGATTGTTCTTGGGGCCTGGAGATTGGCCTAGTTGAAGAGTGCTTGCCTAGCATGCACGACGACCCAGGTTTGATTCCTCAGTACCACATACATAGAAAAAAGCCATAAGTGATACTGAGGCTCAAGTGGTAGAGCTCTAACCTTGAGAAAGTCCAAGGACAGTGCTCAGGCCCTGAGCTCAAGCCCAGGACTGGCAAAAAAAATTCTTTCACAGCTTTTTCTAGCTGACATTTTGTCCTTTTAATATTAACTAAAATGCATTAAATTATGATTTGAAAAAGATTTAACCTCAGTACTTTGATAGATTTTTATTCTTGGGAGAATATATCACCACTGAGAAAGGAAAATAAAATTCTAAGAACATTTGATACTTTGTTAATTTCCTTTAATTTGTCTTATTATTGTATATTCTTTAAACAAAGCCAAATACAAACATTATTCTTAGGTGAATTCAAAGGAGCCTTTATATATATATATTTCATAAACTCAGCCAATGTCTTAAAAAGTTTAATCTTATTGTCCTTTACTTCAGACAATTGCAAAGTATCCTTGTCTTCAGAATATTCTTAGAGGTAGAAAAAAGTGAACTCATGCTACTGCAAAGCAAGTGAAAACCCTGAAGTGAAAAATCAGTAGCAAGATGAATCGTTAATCACTCTTTGAGGTCCAATTCTTCTTATTGAATTTTCTTCTTTTGGCCCAGTGACATATTCAGTGAAGGATCATGATTTTATACAATTAATTCCATGACTGTATAAGTACTGAAAAAAAAGAGGTTATTAAAACTGGAGAGACTTCTGAGTTCTAGTAAAACCATTAAGAAGGAACTAATGTGCTAATAAAATGAAAAGCAATTCAAAACTTATCAGCCTAATAAAGAATATTACCAAATATCTTAGAGTAATAAAAAATCTTTGACAATGAAACAAAGGGATGAAACACTGTCAGCTTAGATGAGCAATCTATTACGGTGGGGCTGGTCCTCAGCAAATTAGACAGGATATCTGGAATCATTGTCATTTGGTAGACGATGGCACCTGCCATTTCTGTGATCCAGTGAGAAGTGATTTATCCCCCAGCAAAGGAGTGAGTCATGTGTGCTGTACTGAATCTATAGAATGGGGCATAGATGTCTCCAGCTGTTTTGTGGCAGGTGACACTGCCTGCGGGGGGAAAGAGACTCAATACTAGGTCACTAATTTGTTTCTGACAGGGAACAGGAAGAGGAAGAAGAACAAGAGGAGAAGGAGGAGAAAGGTGGAAGAGGAGAAGAGAAGAAAGAGAGAGAGGAGGAGGAGGAAAGAAGCCTGCCTTTTCTTGGCAGGGGTTGGCACCTGTTCGATCTTGAGTCTGTACAGGATTGTAAACCCCTCCATTTTGCAAGTGGTAGTAGTCCCAAGAAGAGCCTGCATGGGCAGTCAGCATTGCCTCGTTGCCAGGCACTCGTCCTGTCCGGCACATCACCTCCTTCATGTGCTGATGCACTTCTCCTCACCACCTTTTAGTCTGGTTTTTGTTTTCTCCTCTTTTGCGTCCTTTCTCCGGTACCTTGACTTCATTTCTTCTGGATCCCATTACTCTTAGAAATGTCAATTTAGGGGCCGGGAGTTTGGCCTAGTGGTAGTGTGCTTGCCTAGCATGCACAAAGACCCAGGTTCGATTCCTCGGTACCACATACATAGAAAAAAGCCAGAAGTGGTGCTGAGGCTCAAGTGGTAGAGCTCTAGCCTTGAGAAAGTCCAAGGACAGTGCTCAGGCCCTGAGTTCAAGTCCAGGACTGGCAAAAAAAAGTGAATTTTGAGGTTCTCTATACACACAATAAAATGGTACTTGTAAAGAATTTCTTGTGATTTGCTCTAGGAATTATAAAACTGGAGTAGACTTCAAGAAAATGAGAGTCAATCTCCTCCTGCTCTGTAAGGGGAAACAGAAAGTGGCCTTTTGTGCCCTAGGTCATGAGAAGTCATTCCTTTAGTGGGGTACTGGAGCTCCAGGACTGCCCAGTGTCCCCCGTTAGTTCATACCAGATGGCTGTGGCAATGAGAGGTCACTGTCCTACCTCCACCATACCTGGCAGAGGCACACACAGCCAGAGGACAGGTCAGTGTGGCACATCTTGGAGCATCACTCTAGAACCACGAACAGAAAACAGGCCGATCCTCTGCTGGCTTTTATTGCTCTCCACCCCACTCCTAGCCTTCCCTGTTTGGCTGGAGGTTGCCAGGTTGAGACTTTGCCAACACATTTCTGTTTCCAACTCTTCTGGAGGTTCTTCCAAGAGCTGCTGCAAGGTGGGCAAAGTGAGGGGTCTATTTCTCCCCCTTTCTCATTTCCAGTTATAGCCTAGTGACAGTTCTGTATCAGGTGGTAAGAACCAGAAGTTTTGATAGTCATGCTTGCTTCCACATTGCAGGTTTTTCCACAGAAACTGCCTCCTCATTCCCCTCACAAACATCCACTCATACATGCTGTCCCCTCCTCAGAGACCCTTGGCCCAGGCCTGGGGTGGGGGCCTTTCTGCCTCTAGGATTGCATAAGCCCAAACGATTTTTTTTTTTTGCCAGTCCTGGGCTTGAGCTCAGGGCCTGAGCACTGCCCTTGGACTTTCTCAAGGCTAGAGCTCTACCACTTGAGCCTCAGCACTACTTCCGGCTTTTTTTTCTATGTATGTGGTACCAAGGAATCGAACCCAGGTCTTCGTGCATGCTAGGCAAGCACTTTAACCACTAGGCCAAACTCCCGGCCCCCAAAACCATTTTTTATCTCTGGTGTACTAGCTGCTTTCTGCATCTTATGCCCATCAATGCTTGATTATACAACTCTGTGTGTGTGTGTGTGTGCATGTGTGTGCATACGTGTGCACTGGGGCTTAAACTCAGGGTCTGGGCTCTGTCTGTTCGCTTTTTTGTTCAAGGCTGGTGTTCTAGCACTTGAGCTATTATTCCACTTGTAGCTTTTTGGAGATAAGAATTACAGACCTTTCTACCTTGGCTGGCTTTGAACTGCAGTCTTCAGATCTCAGCCTTCTGAGTAGCTAGGATTATAGGCATGAGCTACTGGTACTCTATCAACTTTTGATACTACATTTTCTGTTCAAGTTATAGGCATAGTTTCTATTTCTTGACAAGACCCTGAGTGAGAGAAGTACTGCAATCAGTATTGGTTATTTTATTAAAATTGTAGCCATAAAATAGAACACAAAATTTACTTTTTTTTGTGGGGGGGGTCAGTTGTGGTTCTTTTTTTTGTGTGTGTGTGGGTTGTGGGGATTGGGCTCTGGCCTGGGCTCTGTCCCCGAGCTCTTCAGCTCAAGGCTACCGCCTTACACCTGGAGCCACAGTGCCACTTCTGGCTTTCTGGTGGTTAATTGGAGATAAGAATTATATGGACTTTAGTGCCCAGGCTGGCTTCAGATCTCAGCCTCCTGAGTGGCATGAATCACCGTGCCCACTCAGGGCCTGGGTGCTGTTCCTAAACTCTTTCGTTCAAGGTTAGTGCTCTACCACTTGGAGCCAAGTAGATTTTGAACTTCTGTCTTCAGGTTTCAGCCTCTGAGTAGCTCAATAGGTGTGACCCACCAGCACCTGGCCACAAGTTACATTTTAAAAAGAATCTTACCGTGTTTGAAAGTGTTTTCTGGATTCCCTTCTGGATACTAACCACACTGCATATGAAGACCGTGCTTCTGAGGGTGTGCCAGGGGACTGCCAGGGCCAAATGCCTTTGTCTAAAGAGATGGAGGTGGTATTTTGGTTGGAAGAACACCACATTTTCTTTTCTATGAGAAAGCCAGATTGTATTTTCAGAGATGAAAAGTATATGGCCTTAAACAATTTTGTTTCAGCCATCACCAGAAAATGGAACTGGATTGGTATGGGAGGCACTATTTTCCTGGCCTTGATAAAGTTTGAAAAGAAAGTTGCAGCCCTGCATTGCCTAACCCATATGGCCTCGGTGGTTTGTGCATGAATCAGAACTTTAACCAGCCTTTGGAGATGGGACAAGTTCCTAGTTCTGGTCTGCACCAGAACCAAGCTAGCGGCTGCAGTTGATTTTGTTCATTGAGCAGAGAAGCTTCTGTCTGCTTGCACTGGAATCCCCATATGCGGATGCTCAGCAGACTGGCTTGGTCTTGTCTGCAGCTCCCAAGGAAGTCACAACCATGTGACAGGAGAACAGAAAAGGAGAAAACTGAGGCTCCCTGGTATAACAAACATGAAGCCATTGAGGGTATAGTTTAGTAATGAGAGAAGTCAGTGCTGCATTTCCAAAGTCAGGAACACCGTGTTGACTAGGGAGAAATGTCACATGTCCTCTCTGTCCTTGGCCAATCACTAGGGCTGTCAGGAGGAATATGTCACAGTACCAGCTTAGCACCAGTGAGGCTGCACAAGCGTGTTTGGGTCAGAATCATGGAGCCTACAGAATATAGGTGTAGTTTTTCTCTATTGGTCAATGAGTGAAAATACAGTAATATGATCGTATGGTAGTATTTATAGAATAAGAACTCCTGGGGCCGGGAGTTTGGCCTAGTTGTAGAGTACTTGCCAGCATGCACAAAGACCTAGGTTTGATTCCTGGTACCACATACATAGAAACAAGCTAGAAGTGGTGCTGAGGCTCAAGTAGTAGAGCCCTAGCCTTGAAAGTCCAAGGACAGTGCTCAGGCCCTGAGCTCAAGCCCAGGACTGCCCCCTCCCCCAAAAAAAGAACTTCTGCAAGGACAAGGTGGGCATTAGAGAATTAGAGAAAGGTCCAGCTTCACACTTTTACCTGATTGATGATCAGAAGGGGAGAGCAAAGAGAATCTGGGGAGGGAGAAACATGGATTCTACCGGGAAACACTGGTTCTTTTCCTACCAGCTGGCAGATCCTTCCCCACATCCGAAGCACACATGCAGCTCTGACACCACAGTAAGGGATGCCTTTACTAGATACCAGTAATTCTTTTTTTTCATATATTTATTATTGTAATTAATAGAAGGGTTACATGATATTTGCCAGATAGATGGTGCATTAATTCCCATACATTGATACCCTTTCACATGTCTTGGTCCCCATTTCCCTCCCCCCCCCACCCCTCATCTTGTTTTCCCCCCTTCCCTATCCAATTTCAAATAACCAAATACAAATATATCTGATATATCAGGTAACAAAGTGAGATACTGTAACAATATGAGATAACCAAGGGACAGCAAAAGGATGAGAGATAACATAGTACATTAAGGACAACAATCACTCATTATATGGCTTATTTTTCTATATCCTAGAGATCCTTTCATTTAGCGTCATACTATATGGCCTTTTTAAAAAAAGAATTTATTAATGTTGATTTTTACATCATATTTTAAATGACAAGTTTAACAAACAAGTGTTCAAGGAGGGAATCTCTATTTACAATCACTGGGACTTAGTATTTAGAACTTAATCAAAATTAGGCTAAGGGTTTGTATGTCATAGAAACATATTAATTTAAGAAATAAAACATTATGTCTATAGAGTCATAGGTTTTTATGTCTATATAGTTATGTCCATAGCTTTGGGTATGCAGTTATTGAGTCCTCGCTCTTGTACTCTTTGGATTTAATAGCCACATATTAAGGATACCATGTGCCTTTTGTTCCTTAGGTCTTGACTTGTCTCACTCAACATGATTCGCTCTAGATTCATCCACTTCCCTGCGAATGCCATTATTTTATCTTGTCTGTTGGCTATGTAGAATTCCATTGTGTATATATACCACATTTTCTGTATCCATTCATCTGCAGTAGGGCATCTGCATTGTTTCCATGGCCTGGCTATTGTTTTTATTTGCATTTCCTTTATGACCATGGACGATGAACATTTTCTCATATGCTTTTCTGCCATTTTCATCTTTTCTTCTGATAAGTCTCTCTTTAGTTCCCTTGCCCATTTAATGAATGGTTTATTGGGTTTTGGGGGGATTAGTTTCTTGAGTTCCCTGTAGATACTGGATATTAAGCATTTGTCAGATGTATTGTTGGTGAATATCTTTTCCCAGTCGGTTGGCTGTCTCTCTACTTTTGCAACTATGTTTTTATCTGTACAGAAACTTTTTATTTTTAGGTAGTCCCATTTATCGAGTCTCTCTCCAATCTGTTGTGACCATGGGATTCTGTTCAGGAATCTTTTGCCTATGCCTACGAGTTCCAGTGTCTCTCCTACTTTATCATGTAGCAGTTTCACGGTTTCCGGTCTGACGTTGAGGTCTTTGATCCACTTTGAGTTAATGCTTGTGCATGGCAAAAGGCTAGGTCAATTTTTAGTTTTCTGCATGTGGCTGCCCCTGTGTTTGTTCCACTGTATATCTTTGGCTCCTTTGTCAAATACAAGTTGACTGTAGGTATGTGGTTCTACTTCTGGGTCTTCTATTCTGTTCCACTGATCTTCTGGTGTGTTTTTGTGCCAATATCAAGCAGTTTTTGTTATTATGTCTCTATAGTACAGTTTGAAGCCTGGTATTGTAATACCACCAGCATTGCTCTTTTTGCCTAGAGTTGTTTTGGCTATTCTAGGTCTTTTCTTGTTCCATATGAATCTTTGGAGTATGTCTTCTATTTCTGTAAAGAATGTCTTTGGGATTTTGATGGGGATTGCATTGAATTTGTATATCAATTCTGGCAGTATAGCCATTTTTACTATGTTGGTTCTCCCTAGCCATGAGCATGGGATGTCTTTCCATTTCCTAGTGTCCTCTTTAATTTCTTTCATTAGGCTTTTATAGTTTTCATTGAATAATTCCTTTACATCTTTGGTTAAGTATATTCCTAAGTATTTTATTCTCTTGGGGGCTATTGCGAATGGGATCATTTTCTTGATTTGGCCGTCTGTTTGTGTATTGTTGGTGTACAAGAAGGCTACTGACTTCTGAAGGTCAATTTTGTATCCTGCTACTTTGCTAAAGTGGTTTATTAATTCTAGAAGTTTGGGAGTGGAGTTTGTTGGGTCACTCAAGTAGAGGATCATGTCATCTGCGAATAGGGATAGTTTAATTTCTTCTTTCCCTATGTGGATCCCTTTGATGTCCTTTCCTTGCCTTATTATCTGGCTAAGGGTTCCAGCACTATATTGAAGAGAAGTGGAGAGAGTGGGCATCCCTGTCTAATTCCTGATTTTAAGGTGAATGGTTCCAGTCGTTCACCATTTAGTATAATACTGGCTGTAGGTTTTTCATATATGGCTTTCACTATTTTGAGGAATGTACCTCTTATTCCTATTTTTTCTATTGCTTTCAACATGAATGGATGTTGTATTTTGTCAAATGCCTTCTCTGCATCCAGAGAAATTATCATATGATTCTTATCCTTAGCTCTATTGATGTGATGTATTACATTGATTGATTTGCGAATGTTAAACCAGCTTTGCATCTGTGGGATGAAGCCTACTTGATCATAGTGTATGATTTTTTAAATTTGTTTCTGGATTCTGTTGGCTAATATTTTATTGAGGAGTTTTGTGTCTGTGTTCATTAGAGAGATAGGTCTGTAGTTTTCTTTTTTTGTTGGGTCTTTCCCTGGTTTGGGGATGAGAGTAATATTAGCTTCATAAAATGAGTTTGGTATTGCTCCTTCTGTTTCTGTTTCTCGGAAGAGTTTCAAGAGTATAGGTGTTATTTCATCTTTAAATGTCTTGTAGAATTCCGCAGTGAATCCATCTGGACCTGGGCTCTTTTTGGTTGGCATTTCCCTGATTGCTTCCACAATTTCGTTGTAAGAGATTGATTTGTTCAATTTGTTTACCTCCTCATTGTTCAGTGTGGGTAGCCTATATTTATTTAAGAAATCATCCATTTCTACTAGATTTTCTTGTTTCTTTGAATATAGGTCCTGGTAGTACAAATTTGTTATGGACTGAATTTCTTGGGAATCAGTTGTAATTGTTTCTGTGGGGTCTCTAATCTTGTTTATTTGAGTCTCCCCTTTCCTTTTTTTGATTAATCTTGCCAGGGGTCCATCTATTTTGTTGACTCAAAGAACCAACTTTTTGATTTATCAATTTTTTGTATAGTAGATCTTATTTCAATCTCTGATATTTCTGATTTTATTTTTGTTATTTCTGTCCTTCTAGTTGTTTTAGAGTTAACTTTTTCTTGCTCCTCTAGGTGTTTCAGTTTTTTTTAAGGTTATTTACGTGCTCCTCTTCTGTCTTTTTAATATGGGCTCCTAGTGCGATAAATTTGCCTCTTAGAACTGCCTTTGCTGTGTCCCCTAAGTTCCTTTGTGATGTTTCTTGATTGTCATTACATTCAAGGAAGTTTTCAATTTCATTTCTGATCTGATCTGTTACCCAGGGATTATTCAGAAGTGTGTTATTCAGTTTCCAAGTGATTGAATGTTTTTTAACTTTGACTGCATTGTTTAGAATTAGTCTGACTCCACTGTGGTCTGATAGAATGCATGGGATTATATCAGTCCTCTTGTATCTGCTTAAGTTTTCTGTATGAACTATTATATGATCTATTTTGGAGTGTGTTCCATTTGCTGCTGAGAAAAATGTAAGAAGTTTCACTGTTGATTGGAAGACTCTGTGTATATCTGTTAAGCCCAGCTGGGCTACGGTATCGTTTAAGTTGATGGTGTCTTTGCTTCACTTTTGTTGAGTTGACCTGTCATTTTTTGAGAGTGGTGTATTGAGGTCTCCCACTATGAGTGTGTTTGAGTCTATCTTGCTCTGTAATTCTAAGACGAATTTGGGTGCTCCCGTGTTGGGGGAGTAAATGTTTATAACTGTAATATTATGGGCATGGATTGTACCCTTTACTAATATGTAATGGCTGTCTCTATCTTTATGTACTGATTTTACTGAGAAGTTAATTTTGTCGGAGATTAAGATTGCTACTCCTGCTTTTTTGCTTGGTGCATTGGAGTGGAAAATTCGTTTCCATCCTTTCACTTGGAATTTGTTTCTGTCTTTGGCCATGAGGTGGGTGTCTTGGATGGGTGGTGTTTCTTTTCTTTTTTTTTTTTTAACCAGTCCTGGGCTTGAGCTCAGGGCCTGAGCACTGTCCTTGGACTTTCTCAAGGCTAGAGCTCTACCACTTGAGCCTCAGCACCACTTCTGGCTTTTTTCTATGTATGTGGTATCGAGGAATCGAACCCGGGTCTTCGTGCATGCTAGGCAAGCACTCTACCACTAGGCCAAACTCCCGGCCCTGGGTGGTGTTTCTTAATCCAGTCTGCTTCTCTGTGTCTTTTGATTGGATTGTTCAGCCCATTCACATTTAGGGAAATTATAGAGAAGTGGTCAGTGTCCATTGTTATTATTTATTTTTACTTCTAAGTTTCTTTCTCTCTTTTCCCCCCTTTTGTTTTTAGTGAATTATAGATCTTTGCTTTTTGATGGGGGTTCTTGATGTTCTACAATTTGTTTTCGATTAATTAATATTTTTTGTAACGCTGGTTTAGTGTGCACGTATTCATAAAGCTTCTCTTTGGAATGAAATATTCTTGTTTCTCTCTCAAATGTAAATGCTAGTTTTGCTGGATATATCAGTCTGGGTTGGCAGTTGTTGGTCTTCAGGACATCAGTGATGTTTTTCCAAGCTTTTCTTGCATTTAGAGTTTGCGTGGAAAGATCTGCTGTGATTTGAATTTTTTTTCCCATTGTAGTATAGCTCTTTCTTTGTTTTTGCAGCATTTAAGATCAATTTCTTGGTATTCGGGTCTAATGTCTTTACTATGATATGTCTAGATGAGTTCTTTCTAGGATCTTGCCTGTTTGGAGTCCTGAAACCTTCAATAATGTGAGTATTTTCCCTTTTGAGGTTGGGGAAGTTCTCTGCTATGATTTTGGTGAATAGGGGTTGCATTCCTTTGTCCTGAAATTCTGCGTCCTCCTCAATCCCTATTATACGAAGATTAGACTTCTTTGCTGCATCTGCCAGTTCCTGGAGTTCTCTCTGGTAGATTCTGACTGATTTTTCCAAGGTGGCGATTCTCTGTTCCAGCTTTTGTGTTTTATCTTCCGTTCCTGATGTTCTATTCTCCATCTCAGTCAATCTGCTAGTTAATGCCTCCGTTTTTGCTTGAAGTGTGGACACTGAGCTGATCATGTCTGCTGAGAAGGTATTGAACTTTTCTTCCACTTCTCTTTTGAATTCGAAGAGTTCCTTGGAAATTTCTTGCTTTTGTTTTTGGAATTCAGCCTTCCTTTCCAAAATCAGCTCCTTGATTTCAGTCATATTTCGTGTCTCTTCAGGTGTCATTTCTTGGGATGGTGACATCTCTCTCGTCCCTTTGCTCTTGTTTCCCTTTGGGCTTTGTGTGGGACTTTGATTATTTATGTATGTCGTAATTCGTCTTTGCGCCCTCCTAGGCATTGAGAACTGTTGTTGTAGTTCGCTCTGTGGTCAGTAGGTGGCAGTCTTTACTTGGATTGGGATTGGTGGTTCTCAGCCAAATTGATTCCGCTGCTGACTAGGTCAGAGTTTGCAGTGTTTGCAGATGTTCGGCCTGTTCTCAGAGGCTGTGTGCCGCTGCACGACTAGCTCTCAGCCCAACCAGTGGCCTCACAGTGGGCCATGGGACGGGTCTGCGAGCTTCAGTCTCAGCACGCTGGGCGGATGGTTGGTTTTCCTGTGCTGCTTCCAGGGGCGGGCTCCTGGCCAAGGGTCTGGAGTTTGGGAGTTTCCAGGGACTCTCAGGTAGGCCAGCTGGTGTCCGCTCTGTTCCCAGGGGCGGGGCCCAGCCGAGAACATGGGCTCCAAGGGCGGAGCTGTGCCTTTCTGGTTCTCAGAAGGCGAGCTTGGCTGCTGGTTGGCCCTTCAGTTTCCTGCTTTGTTTCCACCGCTTTGGCCAAGAGTCTGTGACTGTGGGGGGCCCCTTGGTGCAGTCTTGCTGGGGATTCTCAGCTGGAGGGTGGCCGGCTCAAGATTTGAGGGCGACAGATGCTGGTTCCCAGACTCCAGCGCACCCCACCCGCTGTTGGATGGCAGGGTCTCAGCGCACCCCACTCTCCAGACCCAGTGGCCTGGGAGAGGAACCTGTTGGGAGGGTGGAAGCTGGGACACCTCCATCTCCCCTGGTGGGGTGCTGGGTTTTAGTGCCTGCCTGCCTGTCAGTCTCCAGTCCTCCAGTCCGAGGCCTGGGAGAGGAGCCTGTTGGGCTGGTGGGAGCTGGGACAGCTCCGCCTCCCTTGGTGGGGTGCTGGGTCTTAGCGTGCGTAGCCCGCCTGTGGACTCCAGTCAGAGGCCTGGGAGAGGAACCTGTTGGGCGGATGGGGGCTGGGACACCTCCGCCTCCCTTGGTGGGGTGCTGGATCTTAGGGTCCGCCCGCCAAGGGAGTCAGGCCAGTCAATGGCCTGGGGGAGGGGGCTATTGAGGGAAGGGACAGGATTCTAAACTCCTTGCCCCCCTGCCCTTGCCAGTCTTTCTTGGGTGGGGTGGAGGGGTCTGAGTTAAGTTCTATAGCTTGGCACCAGCTCTGCTTTCCCGATGGGTTTGGGGACCCGCTGCGCTACTCACGCCTCTGCATTTGGCTGTGGGCTGTTCCCCGGTGTTGGAGAATCGTTCACTCCCCTCGGATCTCTGCCGCCGCCTGTGGTCCGCGTCTGGGTTCCACTGCTTGCTGTTTGCTGTTTTGGTCTGCGCTGTTTCCTGCATCTGGCTTCTGCTGCGGCGGTGGCCGGCCCGGCGCCCTCTGCTGCCCCTCCCCCCCCACAGGGAGCCGGAGGCGAGGGGGGGGGAGGGGTCCTCGCATTCCAAATTCTTTGAGAAAGTTGAATGTGCGCTTTATCTGGATTTCTTTTCCGGTTTGACTCCTTCTCCATTGCTTCTTGACTTTGTTGTTGTGGATTTCTTAAGGTAGTTGGCTCATGGGACTCCCTAGTTCTCTCTTTTTGTGGGAGAGAGCTAGGCAGCGTCCCTATTGTCTCGGCACCATCTTCCTGGCTATATTGGTGCCAGTAATTCTTCGACCTATATATTTCTTTTTTTTCTTTTGCCAGTCCTGGGGACTGAACTCAGGGACTGAGCACTGTACTTTGGCTTTCCTCAAGGCTAGTGCTCTACCACTTGAGCTGCAGCACTACTTCTGGCTTTTCTATGTATGTGGTACTGAGGAATTGAACCCGGGTCTTCGTGCATGCTAGGCAGGCACTCTACCACTAGGCCAAACTCCCAGCCCAAACCTATATATTTCTATATATATTTTCAGAGATGAAAGTGTATATTTCTTTCTTTCTTTTCCATATATTTTTTATTCTAATTAATAGAAGGGTTACATTATATTCACCAGATAGAAGGTACATTACTTTACAAACTTTGATATCCTTTCTCATGTCTTGGTTCCCACTTCCCTCCCTCCATCCCCACCCCTCATCTTGTTTTCCCCTTTCCCCTATCCTACTTCAAATACCAAATAAACATATATACAATCTATCAGATAACAAGGTGAAATACTGTAACAATATGAGATAACCAAGGGACAGCAAAAGAGATGAGAGATCACATAGTACATTAAGGACAACAATCATTCGTTACATGGCTTTTGTTTCAATATCCTGGAGGTCCTTTCAATTAGCTTCATACTATATGGCCTTATGTATCAAGATTTTGCTCTATTGCAAATCTCTGCTAGGAGAGCCCGAGGTTTCTACTGATTATGACAAATGAGGGAAACCATTGAGCCTATGTTCCTTTGAGTCTGGCTTACTTCACTTAATACGATTTTTTCTAAGTCTTTCCATTTCCTTACAAATGGGGCAATATCATTCTTTCTGACAGCAGCATAGAATTCCATTGTGTATAAGTATCACATCTTGTCAATCTACTCATCCACTGAGGGGCATCTGGGTTGGTTCCATATCTTTGCTATGGTAAAATAGTGCTGCAGTGAACATTGTTGTGCTAGTGGATTTAGTATGTCCTTATTTCTGAATGTTTGGGTAAATGCCAAGTAGTGGAATTGCTGGATCATAGGGGAGCTCTATATTTAGTCTTTTGAGGAACTGCCACACTGCTTTCCATAGTGTTTGAACGAGTTTGCACTCCCACTAACAGTGTAGCAGTGATCCCTCCTGGCCACATCCCTGCCAGCATCTGTTGTTATTAGATTTCTTGATCCTGGCCATTCTAACTGGAGTGAGGTGGAATCTTAGAGTTGTTTTGATTTGCATTTCTTTTATGGCCAGAGATGTTGAGCATTTCTTCATGTGTCTATAGGCCATTTTTGTTTCTTCTTCAGAGAAGACTCTCTTTAAGTCTTTGGCCCATCTTTTAATGGGATGGTTGTTTCTTTGGAGATTAGTTTTGGAGTGATTCAATTTTTTGAGTTGTTGATATATTTTAGATATCAGGCCTTTGTCTGTTGTATGGTTACTGAAGATCTTCTCCTACTCTGTAGGCTTTCTAATTAATTTGCTAGCTATGTCCTTTGCCATACAGAAGCTCTGCAGTTTAATGCAGTCCCACTTATCCACCCTTTCTCTGATTTGTTGTGTTTCTTGGTCCTTATTAAGAAATTTTTGACCTGTGCCAAGGAGACCTAGTGTATCTCCTATTCCTTCTTGTAAAGTTTTCAATGTATCTGCTTTTACCTTCAGGTCTTTGATCCACTTGGAGTTAATCCTGGTGCAAGGTGACAAAGAAGCATCCAACTTTAGTTTTCTGCAGGTGCTTAACCAGTTCTGCCAGCACCACTTGTTGAATAGGTTGTCTTTCTTCCATTCTATTTTTTTGGCTCCCTTGTCAAAGATTACGTGGCCATAGGTCTGTGGGTTAATATCTGGGTCCTCAGTTCTATTCTATTGGTCTTCAGGCATGTTCTTGTGCCAGTACCAAGCTGTTTTGGTCACTATAGCTCTGTAATAGAGTCTAAAGTTTGGTATTGAAATTCCGCCTGCGCTGTTCTTTCTGCTAAGAAGTATTTTTGCTATATGGGGTCTTTTATTATTCCATATGAAATTTTGGATTGCCTTTTCTATTTCTTTAAAGAATGACATTGGGATATTGATGGGTATTGCATTGAATTTGTAGATAGCCGTTGGCAAGATTGTCATTTTCACGATGTTAATTCTTCCAATCCAGGAGTATGAGAGGTTTTTCCATTTCCTTAGTTCTGCTTTAATTTCCTTTTTCATAGTTTTAAAATTTTCATCAAAAAGGTCCTTTACATTCTTAATTAAGTTAATTCCTAGGTACTTTATTTTCTTTGAGGCTATTGCAGAAGGAGTTGCTTTCCTGATTGTTGCCTCGGTTCCTCTCATTGTTGACATATAAGAAGGCAGTTGATTTTTTTTTCCAGTCCTGGGCTTGAGCTCAGGGCCTGAGCACTGTCCTTGGACTTTCTCAAGGCTAGAGCTCTACCACTTGAGCCTCAGCACCATTTCTGGCTTTTTTCTATGCATGTGGTGCTGAGGAATCGAACCCGGGTCTTCATGCATGCTAGGCAAGCACTTTAACCACTAGGCCAAACTCCCGGCCCCAAGGCAGTTGATTTTTGAGGGTTAATTTTATACCCTGTACTATCCCTTAAAATTAAGTAGAATTTACGTTTTAAAGGCCATTCAATGCAGGCAGAAACATAGATGACCATTAGTTTTAAATGACTTGTGTGGGAAGGTTTTTGGAGTTTATTATTAAGCACCTCTGTTTAAAAAAGGGCTCTTCATTCCTCTACTGATGCTGTATTTTCTGAATGATGGTACATCTCAATCTCCTTGAAATCAGATGTGGCTATAAGATGGGATTTAACTGACAAAACATAGGCGAGTATCTTTATGAGCTAGCACACCAATTACATTGTTTTTTTTTTTAAACCATATGTATGTCCATCCTGGGGCTTGAACTCAGGACCTGTCTGTTACTTAGCTTTTTTTTTTTTTTTTTGGTCAATTGTGGGGCTTGAACTCTGGGCCTGCGCACTGTCCCTGAACTCTTCAGCTCAAAGCTAGAGCTCTACCTCTTTAGCCACAGAACCTCTTCAGTTTTCTGGTGGTTAATTAGAGGCAAGAGTCTCATGGACTTTAATGCTGACTTTGAACCTCGATCCTCAGATCTCAGCCTCCTGAGCAGCTAGGATTATAGGCGTGAGCAGCTGGTGCCTGGCTGTTACTTTGCTTTTTACACTCAATGCTAGCATTCTGTCCCTTGAACCACACTTCCACTTCTGGCTTTTTGATGGTTATTTGGAGATAGAGTCTCAAAGACTTTCTTTCATGAGCTAGATTTGAACTGTGATCCTCGAATGTCAGCTTCCTGAGTAGCTAGGATAATAGGACTGAGCTATCAGCATCTGGCCTTGGCATTCACTTCTGTCCATCAGAGCTTCAGTCATCAGATTGCCGCCCTTGCTGATGCAGCAGCATGGCTCCTGGACCCCCACCCGCTACTGTATAATGGATGTATAATTTGAGGAAAAATAATTATTTACATTTCCAACTATTTTCTGTAGCTTAGTTTTATTCTAATACAGAGATTTCTATCAGGGGAAGGATGCTACCATAGTTGGAAAAGTATTGTCATGAATTTGAAAGACAAACTGCAAACGGTAAAGAAGTTTATGAAACCTGTGGAGATGACAAATTATACAGGAATTAAGAGTTGGTTAAACTCTGCCCACAGTGCCTTGGAAGGCAGAATATACACCTGATGAGTTTGCAGCTCTAGGGAAAGAACCATATTAGTATTGTGGACTGGTTTCTGTTGGTTGAATTTGACAATGTATTATGAGATGAGATCACAAAAGAGTTTGCAGGATTATAAGCAGAAATGGATGGGAAATGTGAGGTATTTGGTATTGCGAAGGCTAACCAATTTTTGATTCCAAACAGGAGATAAAATTGGATGAGCCCTTAGGTAATTGAAGATATTATAACTGCCAGAAACACTTCCTTCTTCCAGCAACCATGAATTCTTCCTACTTCCCTGGTTTCCACAATGTGGGCTGGGTCCTGGTCAGCCTGGGAATGAGCACTGGAGAAAGACCTTCTATCCAATGAGGAGAATGGCTGTGATTGCACCAGAAGTTCCACGGAGGGGCTGAATGTGAGTACAAGCCCTGATGAGATTTGCCTTTGTGGCTCCCAACATCCTGGTTGCTCTTCTTCCAACTTGTGCTGTGTGGTGACAGTAGCCCGTGAGTGCTGGAGGCGAGGTTGTTCTGGGACAGAGACGGAATCACGTACGAGTGGCTTTTAGGAAGGGTGGCTTCCTGAGGATGGGGTGCTAGACAGTAACAGATGTGGGAAGAAGATGTTGTAACAGTTTCCAAAGAGGAAGCAGTGATGTTGGTGGACTGGCTGCACGAGATGTTTGCACACAGCACGGGACGGGTTGTTCTCCAGTGGTATGGCTCATGGGTCATATTTTTAACCGCACAAACATCGGAATTATTTTCTAAATTCATAGACTTCTTTATAAGACAGGGAAGGTCTCGTCACGGTAAGCAGAAGTATTGTGATGCATCATTTCCAGAAGCATCTAAAATGTAGTTACACGTTATATAGAATGGATTGTTTTGTTTCCAGAAGGAGACTTCCTCAGGAAGTAACAACAACAAACAACAACAAAAACGAGTCATGCATTTGCTCAGAAAAATAACTTGTCATTTCTTACATATGTCACTTTGGCAAGGTTTGGGGGCAGCACACTTATTTTGAGGAAAATGCAAATCCAGCATGAGGAGATGCTGAGCAATTGGAGAGCAAGTCAGAAGATAATGGATACAACCACAGCATATTCCAAATCTGAGCTGACAGATATGTATCCTTGGGCACAGCAAACCAACATTCACACATGTACACCACAGGGTGTTTCCAGTGAAGGAAATGTTCCCAGAGACAGAGGACCTTTCCAACTGGCTCTAGTAGTGGTTTGTCGAAAAAGATCTCTTTCCACATTTTCATGAAACAGGAGCTTTTACCTCCAGGGCCATCAGGAAACTGATGTCTCACTGAGATATGTCTCACAGAGCTGCTCTGCCTGGCACAACGTCATTCTGTGTTTCTAACTATTGCCTGTTTTAGGAATTGACTTGGATTTTTTAAGGGCACCTTTCACTATTCAAGTTCATAAGTATGCATTATTTTCCATATGCAAATCAAAGTATTCCAAGAAGAAAACCAGCTACAATGACAACAAACCAAACTAGCATTAGCCAGGTGCGATGGCTCACACCTGTAATCCTAGCTTCTCAGGAAGCTGAGATCCGAGGATTGTGTTTCTAAGTCAGGCCAGGCAAGAACATCCTTGAATCATTTAGTTCTAATGAATCACTAAAAAGCTGGACATAGAACTATGGACCAAGAGGTAGAGTGCCAGCCTTGAGCAAAAATGCTCAGGGGCAGTGCTCGAGCCTGAGTTCAAGCCCAAGCATGCACAGAATACAACAAAAACAACAATTCCATTCAATGGAATCCTGAAATGGAACTAAAAACCTTTGCAAGGATTAAACACAATGGCCTCGGGGAGCTCAAGCCTTTGGGGCAAGAAGTAGAGTGAGACACCTGTGCAGCCACACGCAGAGTGGGTTCTCTGATGCCTGCTTCAGATGCACCAGGTACCACAAGGAGAATGGAAGCCAGAGCCATGGGGGCTGTGGTGAATGAGACTCTCACACTCAGCACATTTATGGGATGATGGTCCTACCCAAGAGTGGACTCATGGCATTTTCCCAGGGGAGTTCAGCGTCGCTGTGTCTGCTGGCCATCTCTGTTTCCCTTCTCACACAGGTGTGCTTGTTGGGAGTTCATCCTACTCAGTGTGACCTTTGGAAACTGTAGGTGTGGGTAACTTGTCTTTTCAGTCCATTGTCTCTAGAATACCAGGGGTCTCTTCCTGGATGGCTTGAATTGTAGTCCTCAAAATTTCTATGTAGAACCCTTCATCTCCAGTGTCATTATATTTGGAGAATGCCTTTTTAAAGGGGTAATTGGGGGTAAATGTGTGTGTGTGTGTGTGTGTGTGTGTGTGTGTGTGTGTGTGTGTGTGTGTGTCTCATCCAATAGGACTACTATTTTTCTTTTCTTTTTTTTTTTTTTTTTTTTTCCAGTCCTGGGCTTGAGCTCAGGGCCTGAGCACTGTCCTTGGACTTTCTCAAGGTTAGAGCTCTACCACTTGAGCCAAGCCCCACTTCCCATTTTCTAGAGGTTAATTGGAGATAAGAGAGTCAGTTCCTTTTGTGCCCGGGCTGGCTTTGAGCCTTAATCCTCAGATCTCGGCTTCCTGAGTAGCTAGGATTACAGGCGTGAGCCACCGCCCGGCACCATCATGATTCTTTACCAGTATCCTGGCAAGGCAGGATTGTACTTGTGTGTCTGCCTTGAATATAGGCATAGCCACATGGCTCACTTCGCAATGCAATGTGAGCACAAGTGACAGATGTTTCTTCTAGGCCAAATCTCTTGAAAGTGGAAGGGACGACTTGCTATGCTCCCCTCCCTGTCACCTTTATCCGTGCACTCACCCTGGTGAGTGTCTGTCAGCCTGATGATGTGAAACAGTCCCAGCCATCTTCCATAGTCAGGGATATAGGTAAGATGACATATTTAAAGTTATTGGGGTGTGGGAATTGTTTGTTATTGTTGTATAAATAAGTCTATCTTGACTGACCTAATCCATAAGAAGGATAGGGAAAAATCTCCAAAACTCTCAACACTTTCATTGTATAATGTAACCAATTAATTCAATGCATTGCAGTTAGTCCTTCATTAATTAAAGAAGTAGAGCTGACGTGAGAAGATGTCATTGATCATTGACCTACGCTTTGTATTCAAAGGTGACACTATTGAGTCACTGTCAGAAGACCATGTCTTGAGTCAGTTTGTCAGTAGTGGTGATGGATTCTCTTTAAACCACCCATGCTTCTTTGCTCAGCTGCCTCCCGCAAGGAGAGGGCTGTGCATAGTCACTGATGAGAACCAAGCCTGGCCTCAGACTCGTTTTTAAAAATCAGCATCAATTATTTGTATAAATGAGTTTCATGTAGACATGTCCTCATATGCATTCAAGGTACTCTGATCAGACTCGTGCCATCTGTCACTCTCACTCATTTTCCTTCTCCCCCAGTTGCCTGTTTGTTCTAATAATACTTCAGAAAGCAGAAAACCTCAAGTGTGTCTCTGTGGGTGTTCATGTGCATGAGAGAAGGAAAAGGAGAGGAGAGGGGACAAAAGGATCTTGAAGAGAAGACTCTTGGAAGAATTGCATGTGGTGGAAGGGTGAGAGACACATCTGCATGTGTTTGAGTCAGTTTGCTCCCTTTCCTTTTTGACAGAAATTTCTGGAAGATGTCTTCTGCCTCTTGAGAAACCATTTTGCACTGTGACCCTGCTTCTCCTTGTTATGAGTGATTGGCACAAAAGTACTCTGGTCCCAAGTTGCATCCTTCCCTGGGCATTTGGACTCAAGGTCTGGAGAATCAACCTTCATCTCTGCTTAGTGGCAGAGATTGTAACCAACAGAGCTTAATCTTGCTGACAGAGTGGTTTTGCCTCTCTGGAGGATTTTTGGTGTGAGAGAAGAAAGAAGCAGAGGTATAGGGGAATGGGGCCTAGAGACACAGAAAGGGGCCTGCGGCGAGCCTCTGTCCTGATATGGCACTCTTCCTGGGCTCGTTCACATCAGCTTTTCCCTCCATCTATCTGTATCTGCAGCCCTTCTCCCTTCACCAGGGCACAAGGCTTGGTGGACCGGGCTTGATGGGATCTGTGAAGACCCTGTTGACGGATACTGAACTTGAATGTATGCCTACAAGAGGTGCGGAGATTCTTTGTTGCAAGAGCAAAAAACTTAGGACCAAACCTTATGTTGGAATAAAAGGAGGGAGGCTGGGCCCTGATGGCTCATGGCTGTAACTCTAGCTAATCAGGAGCCTGAGATCTGAGGATTTAAGGTTCTAAGCCAGCTCAGGTAAGCAAATCTGAGAGACTCTTATCTCCAGTTAACCAGCTGAGACATTGTGGCTCACTCAAGTGAAAAAACCAAGCAGAAGTTCAAGCCCCAATAGCCCCCCCTCAAAAAAAAGGGATCTTTAAAACAGTGACCCACATTCTGGCGTGGGCAGGTAACAGCATGTGGAGAAGGATTTTTGGGAGTTCTTGGAGGAAATGCCCTCTTCCCAAATATCACCCCACACTTTCCACAGATACCAGGGAGTTCTTCTAAAAGAGATAAAGGCTTTCTGAGAGATGAGGTTGAAAACCAAACACACGTACTGCTTTTCTTCTTTCCCTACGTGTTCTCAATAGGGTATCTGAAGGGGAGATACAATTAATCTTTTCTTCTGAAAATCGGAGGAGAAAAGTGTTTTATTGTTTGTTTGTGTGTGTGTGTGTGTGTGTGTGTGTGTGTGCACGTGCACATGTGTGAGTGCGTGAGCAGTATGTGCAACGCTTATCCCTCATATGTCCTTGCTATTTTAATGGTATTATTTGATGAAGAATTGAAGTTGCAGGATCACCCCTGTGTGTGTGTAAGGCTGTGAGCACTTTCTTGGATGCCAGCAGGAAGCCTGCATGGAACCCCATAGCCTCCTCTTCATCTGCAAATCAGGACTGGCTTTGGGGGCATGCTGCCTGCCCCAGGCTCAGCTCAGCCTGGGCCTCTGGCTCTGCAGTCACTGCTCATAATTTTTTTTTTGTTGTTGTTTTGTTTTTAAACAAGGAACCACTTTGGTTTTACACTGGGTTTGGGCCTGTGCATTTTGCCTCTGATCCCACCTGAAACAATGCATAGAGAGCTCCTGTGAAAATTTGGGCACGGACACATTGTAGACATGCCCATGTCTTCAGCATGGGCAAAATGCCTTAGGTTCCATCCCAGGGCCAGGTGTGGATCCACAACCACAGGCTGCCACCCCCAGCTTTCCACTGGAGCAGTGGCACCCTCTGCTTCTCGTGGGCGCAACCATCCACAGCACATAACGAGGGCAGCGGAGCCATTAGTAAGAGGAATGGCAGAACCGCGCCCCCAGTGAGGACTTCTGGCCCAGATCATGGCTCTTCTGAGAGTCTGAGTCTATCTCTTTGGGGCTCTTGGCATCTTGTCCTCTCTGGGGCGCTTGTCCACTGACATGAGAGGGGGTGGTAATGGAACCCTGCTGTCAATACTTTCTGCTTTGTGTCCATGCGTGACATTGTCCTCTGCTTGTCTCATCCATTGATGGTATAATAAAGTATTTAAAATAATTAATTACTTTTAAATTGTGGTAAAACACATGCAACATGAAGTTGACCATTTTAACCATCTTCTTTTTTTTTGGCGGTTGTGGGGCTTGTACTCTGGGCCTGGGCTCTTCGGCACTTTACCACTTGAGCCACAGCACCACTTCTGGTTTTGTGGTGGTTAACTGGAGATGAGTCTCACAGACTTTCCTGCCTGGGCTGGCTTTGAACTTCGATCTTCAGATCTCGGCCTCCTGAGTAGCTAGGATTACAGGCGTGAGCCACCGGCGCCAGGATTTTAATCATCTTTAACTAGAAAAGTCAATGCCATTAGATATTCACATCGTTGTGTGGCTGTCACCAGCCTTTACATCTGGAACTAAACATGAACTATGGGTCTCCACTCCCTGTAGCTCCTGGGAACCCCTTAGACCATGTGTCTGTGGATTCTACCACTCCCCATACCTCTGCAGGTGGGCACATAGCATGCCCACCTTTCTTCTGCTATGTTGCAATCTCCTCCTCCCATGAGCAGGGCTCCCTCTCACGTGCTTGGATGGGTTCACTCTGTGTAAATAATCATAGATGTTATAGGATGCTGTTTTATGTTTGTAAATTTTAACTGGTCAGAGTCTACAACAGCCTTCTTTTCAGATTTTTAGTATAGCACTTAGGTTTTTAGTTTGTTCATTTTTATCTGTTGTAGGTATTCGAATGCAAAGACACTACAGGTAAAGAAATCTATTCTGTTCATGAAAATTTATGTTGTGTCCTTTTCTTGTTTCTAACAAAGCTGGAAGTCTATTCTTATCATATTTTCTAAGTGTAGTCTCAGAAGCAAAACGGATGGACTGGGAGATATAATCTCCATCAATGTTATTTTAACATTGTTCTCCTAATGAGGTAAATAAGTCATATTTTTACCATACTGGGGCTCGAATTTGCCCTCACATTTGCTAGGCATGTGTTCTACCGCTTGAGCTACATCTCCATTTCTTTTTGCTCTTTTTTTTTTGCCAGTCCTGGGGCTTGAACTCAGGGCCTGCGCACGGTTCCTAAGCTTTTTTGTGTTCAAGGTTAGCACACTACTACTTGAGCCACAACACTACTTCTGGGTCTTATGTGGCACTGAAGAATTGAACCCAGAGCTTCATGCATGACTAGGCAAGCACTGTACCACAAAGCCACATTCCCAGCCCACTTTGGTTACTTTTTATTGTATTTTATTGTTGGGATAATGTATAGAGGGGTTACAGTTATATTCATCAGGTAGTAGGTACATTACTTCTTGAACCTTGATACTCCTTCTCATGTTTTTGTCGCCCTTCCCCACACCCCTCCCCTCCTTGTTTTCCCCCTTTCCTTCCTTATTTCAAATAAACAAGTAAGTGTATATACAGTATACCAGTATACAAATTCAGGTATAGAAACCTCATGAGATTAACCATAAGTGGAAAAAAAGAGAAAAGAAATAACTTCACATAGTACATTAAGAACAGCAATCACAAAGATAAACCTCTTGTTTCACTAACCTAGAGTTCATTTTTTTGTTATTTTTTAAAAGATAGCGTTTAGCTTTCTGCATGGCTGGCCTGGACAGAGATCCCCTGTTTGTACTTCGTACTTTAGCTGGGTCAGCAGGTATGCATAACTGTGCTCTGCTCTGCAAACTTACTACCAGGTCTGGAATTGTGATCCTCTGGAATTTTGACTCTTTGAGTCACTGACACTTAGTTAACTGTGGTGTTAAATGGAAACATTTAAAATGTTACTGAATAGGAGTGAGTTTCTTGGCCTTTAGTGTTTCTGTGAAAAGCACGTTTTGCTCTTTTTTGTATGTTTCCTATTGATCTGTAGGAGTTCTTTATATTCTGGGAATTAATCATTTGATTTGATGTTCATAGCTATTGCTAGTCTATGATTTTTCCTATCACCTTTTAATGGCATATTACATTGTGCAGAAATTTAAGGAATCAATTACTTTCTTTATTATTTGTCAATTTTGTAGAATTTTTCCTACCCCAAGGTACTATTTGCCTATATTTTCTTCAAACAACTTCAAAGTATTGCTTTTTAAAATTAGATATATAATCCACTTGGAAGTTATTATTGTGTAGGGCAGGGTGTAGGAATTGGCTTCTGACTCTTGTTCCCCGTGGAGAAATAACTTCTACAGCACTGTTATTGGACAAATCTGTTCATTTCCAGACTTCCGGAGGGTGCAGCTCTGTTTTCCTGCTGTCTGAGCTATCCTTCCTGTACTTATCTTCCTGTCACCCTCCCTCACCACACAGGCCTTCTTGGCCCCATCTCCTGGAGCTTCACAGCGTGTTTTCACCACACCCTCCCTCCTTCACCCCGATGTTTGCCTGCTCTCCTCCTACTAGTGCCTGCATTCCAGATAGGATGTTTCCACTTCCTACATTTTTTTTTTGTTAAAGTGCACATTAATTGTTAAAAAGGCTTCACCATGGTGTCTCACACATACATATTCCATTTGATCTCTCCCCCTCTCTCTCTCTCTCTCTCTCTCCCCCCCCTCACCTATCACCATTGACCCCTCCATCTGCATCGGAAGTTTATCAACTTTAAGTTAGTAACCGATTTAATGAGTTTAATGAATTGAATATTTAATCACTTCTTGAGACGTGCAGATTATTCTGAGCCTCGGTTGTCATTTTTCTATTCATAATTCTCATCAGTTAAGACTTGTGTGTTTCTGGTGATGCTGAGGATGGAACCCAGGGCCTGGCACATGTTAGGTGAATGCTCTGCCACTAAGCAGGACTCCCAGACAACACACTGGTGTGTGTGTGTGTGTGTGTGTGTGTGTATGTGTGTACACAGGTGTACCGTGCTGAAGGTCATACCCAGGGTCTCATGCATGCTAGGTAAACACATTAAAACTTTAAAACTGAGCTACAGCATCAGCTCTACCAAGATTCATTTTCATTTTGACAACCATGGTTTATAGTTTTCTCTTCAGTATCTATTCTTCTAGGTCTAACCCCTCTACTTCCCTTTGAGACCCAGTTTCTTGGATTTTAAGAGCTGAGGGGTGGTTACTTGTTCCATGCTAGCAAAGATGGCCCCACTTGATGCCCGCACGTGTTCCGGGGAGGTGTGTTCATTACATTGCTCGCTCACGTTGTGATTTTCACTTCTACAGCACTCGCTCTTCATTACTGACAGGACCATGCTGTAATTTGAAAAGTGGGACAAGAAAATGTCCATTTTGGTTGATTTGCTAACTACAGTACCATGCTGTATCCAAGCTGGATACTTAGCTGGAACTTCAACTTTTATTCAACTCAAGAGGCATTTTTTTGGTCGCTGATTATTTCTGCTTATGGTTTTTGCCTAGAGCTTTCATTTTATAGTTATCTTTTTGTACAATGTTACATTTTTTCCATCTATTTGCACAAAGGTAGATGAAAATGTTAACAAAGACATAAAAGGCATGTATTAGGCTCACAGTAATATTAGAATCAGAAATGATATCATATATCCATCATTTACTTTTATTTATTTTTTTCTTGAGATTTATCACGATGGAAAAGATTCAACCAGGGAAGATGATGGCTAATAGAGTTATGCCAAAGTCTCAAACACCTCAGATGCTGGGGGCTAAAACTTCTTTTATATGCTTACATGGAATGAAAAGGCAAATACATACAGGTAAGCTCTCTGTGACAGGAAAATAAACGGTACCAGGTAGCCGTGGCACACCTTGCTGGGGTGCAAGGCAGGCGGAGTGCTCTCCTAATGAGAACAGCTTGCTTCACCTGGTGCCTCCTAATCCTCCAGATTTCCCATCACACACTTGAGCCAGGGAAGGCGGGAAACTGAGGGAAGCAGATGCACCACTGTCCACTCTGTAATGGAAGCACAGGCCTTCTGTCCAGTGCTGGGCTGGACAAGTAGAATGGCTGGCATCCAGAGGCTACGATGTCCAGGGTCAAGGCGGCAGTGGGTTCTACGTGTGGCGAGTTAACCCATTGCTCACAGCTGGTTTTCTACCACTGAGCCATGTCTCCTGTTCTGGCATTTTTTGGCTGGTTAATTGGAAGCAGGAGTCTTGTGGCTTAGTGTGATTCGGCTGGCTCTGAATCTCAGTCCTCAGATCTGAAGACCTCTTGTGTAGCTAGGATTTCGAGCCACAGGTGCTGGCCACTCTGTGACTTTTGATAGAAGAAGAAGAAACTTTTGGGGGACCTCCTGCATTCTGGGGCCCTCACTGAGCCCTTGCCAGCTTCACCTGCTCCCCTGCACGGCAAGCACTCGTCACCGGTCTTGAGCGGGTGGATAGCAGGACTGCCGCTGAGAAAGGCAAAAGGTGGGTGAGCACTCTCACGAGCAAAACAGACTGAGTCTTCCTGGCTTAGCTGGCCTGAATCAATCACCTGATCATCGTATATGAGCTGTGGGAGCAGGGGGAGAGTTCTGATTTTATTTACTTATTTTTTGTTCTACTCGGCAGTTGAACTCAGGGACTTGCACTTGCTTGGCTGGTGAGGTACAGAGTCATTCCTCGCTGGTTGGTTTTTGTGATAGGGTCTTGCTTTCTGCCCAGGCATGATCTGCCTCTTGCGGGCTCTTGTCACTGGGATAATCATACAGGCGCACACTACTGCATTCTGCCTCCTTCCACAGAGTCAGAGTCTCTCAGACCTCTCTGCCAAGGCTAGTCTGGCACCATTATCTAACCTCCTCGTCTCAGATTCCCATGAATCAGGGGATGGCAGGAATATGCCAATGTGCCTGGTTATTAATTGAGAAAGGTTCTTTTTTTTTCTTCTGCCAATCCTGGGACTTGAACCCAGGGCCTGAGCACCATCCTTGTGCTTGCTCAAGACCAGTGCTCTGCCACTTTAGCCACAACACCACTTCTGGCTTTTTCTGTGCATGTGGTACCGAGGAATTGAACCCAGCACTTTGTTTATGCTCTGTAAGCACTCTACCACTAGACCCTGCTTCCGGCAAGATCTGCTGAGGCTGATCTTGAACCACAACACTCCCATTCTTAGACTCCCAGGGAGCCAGGGTACCCATGCCTGTTCTTTAAACAGCGTTTGTGACAGGGCTTCACTATGTAGCTCAGGCTGGAACGGAACTGACAATCCTCTTGCTTCAGCCTTCTGGGATTACAGGTGTGCCCCACTATGCCCCACAGCAGAGAGTTTTGCTCAGTTTGGAGGCAGAAGAACAAAACGATGAGAGAACATCAGAAGGCAGAGAGCATGATCAAAACAGCCTCAGCGAGCCTTCAATACATATAATAATTAATTTGCATGTCCAGTGTGTTGGACGTAGTATTACTGCTGGAAGGTTAAGACCACGAAGACTTGGTCAGGAGATTGATTAGGAAAATCACGTGCGCCCACCTATGCACATGCACTCACATGTGCACACACACTGAGCTACAGAAACCTCTAGAACTTACACTGCATCTCTCGAGGCTTTTTTTGAGGGATTTACTTTTTTTTGACAAAAATGAATTGATTTTAGTGGCTTTTTATTTTGCTCTCTTTATAATTTAATTTAAAATAATCATAATGAGCATGTCTTACTTCCTATCCTTAGAAAAATTAAAGGCTCTGAAGCCCAGATTGGGGATGTGAGATTTCACTTTTTATCTGTGGAGTGCACCCAAGGGTGGGCTTGCTGGCAGGCCCTTGGAGAGCTCTCCATACCTCCTACCTCCCTGCCTGCACGGCTGGGATGCTCTCCCCTGTCCTTGCTGTGACCATGCTCAGTGCATCACTTAACCCGTGACAGTCATTTGAGGCTTCCAACAGCCTTGTCATTGTCTCCTACCCATCTCCACCGGGTGGGCTTTGGGGTGACTGTGGTGGGGACGATGAAGACGTGGAGAAAATCAGAGACAGCAGATGGTGGCTCTTTCTTGCTAGGGCAGGGGTGTGTGAGCAGGAGCCAAAGAGAAGCAGGCTTTGCCTTCCTCAGAGGGAGGGCAGTGGAGGACAGCGCTCTTCTTCTGAGCCAGATAATAAAGCACAGAGGAGCTTCCTGAAGTTGGGCAAGTTTCTAACCAGTCAGGCAGAAACTCTGTCTTTCAATCTGGAGATTTCTGCAAGAAGCTTTTGTTGTGGTGCCCAAATCAGGTGGAAAGTGGGGCACCCTCTGTTCCTGCTCTTCTAAGATGCTGGGACAGGCACTGCCTTCACCTTTCTGTCTCCATGGGGAAAACAATGAGAAGGGTAGTGACGGTCGTAATGACTAGGTGTGTTAATATTGGTGTGCACGTAGCACTAATAAGTCCTAGCTATGGCTGTGTGTGCATGGGAGAAGACTGTACAGACCTGCAGGAGGAGAGTGGGGCCTCCCTGAGAACACGATGCTAGGGCCAGAGCTGCTCACACAGTGGCAAGTAGGCCCCTGATGGGGACTGAGGCCTGACCTCACCACACAGAACAAGTGAGCCCAAGCTCTGAACTCCTGCTTTCAGGCACTGCTCACTCTATGCTGGTGGTAACACTGGGCTCATCTTTATGAAAAACTGTGAGGCTGTGTGTGTGTGTGTGTGTGTGTGTGTGTGTACTCTTGATATCTCTGTATCCTTATCATATACCTCCCCTACCCCCACTCTACCTCACCCCACCCCATCTTGCTCACTGGCTGGGTGGCAAGAAACCAAAACCAAAGCAAATTTAGTTATAACCCTGTGTTTATTATTGCTGAATTGGAGCCTGGATGGACAGTCTGATGGTGGTGCAGTGGCATGCCTGTTTCATTTCTAGATGAGAATGTAGAGACTTCATTAAGATTGGACTTGGGCTGGGAGCCAGTGAGTCAGGCCTGTAATCCTAGCTTATCCTAGGCTGGGATCTGAAGATCATGGTTCAGTCAGTAAAGTCCATGAGACTCTTATCTCCAATTAACCACCAAAAAGCCAGAAGTGGAGTTGTGGCTCAAGTGGTAGAAGGCTAGCCTTGAGCATAAAAGGTCAGGGACAGGGACAGGGTCCAGGTCCTGAGTTCAAGCCCTAGGACCTGCATTCAAAGAAAAGATTGGACATCCATTACAGTTTCAAGGCAATATAGAAATGTGAATATGAAAAAAATGGGTGTCTATGGCCTGATGTATTCATAGAAATGGATGGGATTTTGGAATGAAGAAGAGACAAGGTTCAGCTGGGAGCTGACTTTGTACTGCATGCTCCAAGGCTCAGAGCTGGATGTGAAGGTCATGTGTGTGCTGTAACAAGTAAGCCTCTCAGTTTCAGAGATCAACACACAGACATTTGTCTCTTGTTCACAGTCCAGTTGGAGTGTTCCTAGCTAGTGAGTGGCCTTTGTCTCTTAAGTTCATGAGACCTAGAGCCTTAGCTCTAGGTCTCCCATTGGCTTCAGCCCAAACCAATGCCTCCTCCTCCTTCCACAGACCCACAGGTTTCTGTCCTGGGCTATAGATGTGCTTGCCTTGTTTTTATAATTTTATGTTGCAGTAGTACGTTGTGCCATTTACAGTAATGCAATGTTTTTACAACTTGAAGTTAGGCTTTTTGGTTCCTCAGTATACATATTTTTAGTTTGAAAGAAATAGCAGAGAAACCCTACATGTTTAGACTCTCAAGTGTTAGCTTCCTATTCTCCTTTTAGACCAGAGTTCTCAGCCACTTGCTTCCAAGATGTACTCCATTGTCCTGAACATGCATGGAATCTGGCAGCTCCTGAGCATTCTCCAGCTTACCCGTGAACTGCTGGGATCTCACTCACCCTTGCAGGTGCTAGTCCTGTCCCAATGGCTGCAGCAGAGGCAGAAGTCAGAGGGGGTGTGGCTGGGATTTGTGTCTGAGCCTTGGAGTCTCTCCTTGGATGGGCAGAGGCAGCTTCCTCCTGCCTGGATTAGCCTGGTCAGACTTGCCTGGCAAACCAAATGGGAGGGCCAATCTCCCCAAGGAGTGACAGAGGTTACCTGATGGCATGAATGTGCAAGGGAAGCCACAGTTTGGCTCTTAGCGTTGCTATGAAGATGCATTTTAAATCATGGCCATTATTGAGTTCCTTGATCCTAAAATGTTACTAATTGTAAAACACATTACCCATTTAATGACGGTATGAAGGGCAGGGAGGAAAAGAAATACTGCCACCTAAAATATGCTATTGACTACAAAACACACCCTCTCCCCAATGTACAAATGATAAAAATGGCTGGGAAGGTGAGATGTTTTAGCTCAAGGAGCTGTTGCTAGGAAAGATTCACTGCTCCAGAGGAGAGCAAGGCCAGCTTCCTGGGGAGCAGGAGGAGCATCTCCCTTCTGCAGGCAGGTGATTTTTCCCCCTCTGGCAGCGGCTTAGGATCTGCTATTACAGAAGTGTGTAGGAGCAGGCAGAAGCTGGCAGGTCCAGCGAGGGGCTCCCACGGGGCCATTTGTGGTTGTAATTCCTCGTCGTCGTCTGGGCTGCCTCCCACCTAGCTAGCGCTGAAACCTGCTGGTGAGCCAGTGAACCCGGAGGGAGTGAATTTGCAGGAAGATAAATTCCCCCATCCCTGCCTCCATCTGAATGCTATGGTGGAAGCGGAATAGAATTCAGATCACTCCCAAATTGAATTCTGTGTACCTGCTCTGCTAAGTAGAAAATTGCATATCAAACAATAATTCCTTGGCTTGGCTCTGTCTCCACACAAAACTTGCTTCCAGTCTTTCATGTTCTTTGTCACTCAGGCACAGAAACCCTTTGCCCTCTCATCTCATGCTCTCCCGCATTTTGTGTGTTGGATATTTGCACTGTCAATTGCCAACTCTTTCCATCATCCCCGGCTGTACGATCTTGAAGATGTCCTATTTGCCTTTGTGACAGTAGTCAGCACACTCCATTGAAACTGAGTGAATGCAGGCACTGACTATCTTATTTGTAAGAAATCTTTAGCATTCCTACCAGTACACATCAGCTACAAATAAATGAATATGTAGTGCGTGGTACAGGGAGAGCTGCCGGGCATAAAGATTTCTAAAGCATTCTTCTTCTGTGGCCTTAGCCCTGCAAGGAGGCGCAGCACCCTTTTCTTTACGTACAGGGGATGTGGTCAGCTTTATGTTCTCATCAGGCCCCTCGTCTCAGAGCACTCTAAGTACACACTGTGGACATCCGGATGGCTGCGCCAGCTGCTGCCGCTGTGACAGTTCTGATCTGCTCCCAGACATCAGCAGAGTCAGGCAGAACAGCAGCTGATGACAATCGCAAAGTGACAATACATGGACATTCCCTTTCACCAGGTGCACAGGCCAGGAGTGGCCAGGACAAATGGCTATAGGCTCAGAATTACTTTGAGGGGTCACCAAGCAAAGCTTTCTTAAAAGTTACATAGCACATCAGTTCGTCAGCTTTCGTCATTACTGCTAGATGAGTAAGTCTCTATTGTGAGTGCTCACTTCATATTTTTTGATCCTTTGGTCCGTTGTAAGACATAGCTCTAGGGAACAGTTACAGACTCTTTCCATAACTTGGCTATTGTGAATAGTACTACAATTCACACTAGTATGACTTGTAATTTCAGATAAATGCTCAAAAGTGATACTTCTCCATCACAGTTCTCTTTTTAGTTACTTGATAAATATCCATACTGCCTTCCATAGTGTTTACATTCCCCACCAACAGCATATTAGGGTGTCTTCTACCTTGCATCCTGGCCAGTATTTGCTGCTACTCATATTCCTTAACTTTTAAAAATTGAATAGCTGTACAAAGGAGGTGCTATTTAACGAAGCAGTTTATGAATACAGTGTCCTCCGTCAGCAATCTCACCCCCTCCACCTGCCCCTTCTTTTACTTTCCTTAATTTTGTGACATACACAATAGATTATCGACTGCATGCTCCCCCCCTTCATCCCTTCATTCTTCACTTCCTCTCACTTGGGCCCACACTCTTGCATGTGCCCTTTTCCTGGTGTGTATTTTGTTGGGCTTTGACTTAGTCTTTCTAAAAAAAAATTGTATTCTATTGGATAAATGCCCAGGAGTGTAATTGCTAAGTCATAGAGTAGCTTTATGTTTAATTTGTTGAGAAACTTCCATTCTATTTTCCAGAATGATGGATCAAGTGTACATTCCCACTAACTGTGTTGGTTACATCCTTGCCAGCACTTACTGTAGGTTTTCTTGATAGTGGTCCTTCTGTCTGGGGTGAAGTGGAATCGTGGGTTTTTTCCCACGTCCTGAAATTCATTTTGATAAAGATTATTTTATATGATCCCAGGCATTGCACTTCTGGGTTCCTCCCCTAAGAGTATCCTCCTTTGGTTAGATTTGTTTTGATTTGCATTTCCTTTATGCCCACAGATGCTGAGCATTTCTTCCTATGTCTATTTGTTATTCTTACTTCGTCTGAGAAGTCTCTCTTTAAGTCATTAGCCCATTTATTAATTGGGGTTGTGGATTCTTTTTTCTTTCTTTTGTTGTCATTGAACTTGAACTCTGGGCCTGGATGCTGTCCCTGATCTCTTCAGCTCAATCCTAGTGCTCTACCCCTTGAGCCACAGCACCACTTGTAGGTTTCTGGTGGTTCATTGGAGATAAGAGTCTCACAGACTTTTGTGCCTGTGATGGCTTTGAACTGTGACCCTCAGATCTCAGCCTCCTGAGTAGCTAGGTTTACAGGTGTGAAACACCAGCACCTGGTGGGTTTTTTTTTTGCTATTTTTCAAAAAGGTAGCTGAAGGTGTGTGAATGTATTTCTGGGTCTTTTATTTGTTTTGTTGGTCTTTGGAGTTGTTTTCCTGCTAGTTTCAACATGTTTTGTTACTATAGTTCTGTAGTATACTTTGAAGTATGGGTTTCCATTTTTTTGGTGCCAGTCCTGAGGCTTAAACTCAGGGCCTGAGCACTGTCCTTGAGCTTTTTCCTCAAAGCTAGCACTCTGCCACTTGAGTCACAGCACCACTTCTGGCTTTTTCTATGTATGTGGTACCGAGGAATCGAACCTGGGTCTTTGTGCATGCTAGGCAAGAACTCTACCACTAGGCCAAACTCCAGGCCCTAGGTTTCCATTTTTAAAGTCTAGATTATATATTATATATATATATATATGCACAATATACGTATGTATACTACATACATATGTATAATATACACACATGCACTCACACACATATTTATGGGGCTTGAACTCAGAGCCTAGTATTCTACCACTTTGAGCAATAGTTCCACTTTCAGACTTTCTCACCTGAGCTGGTTTCAAATTATAGTCCTCATTTATATATATTCCATTTATATATATATTTACCCATTTATTTCTCAATGAACATTTGGGACTCTCTCTTGGCTATTGTAATCTGTGCTTCTATTAACAGTATGTAATTATCCATTTGAAATTTTGCTCTAAGTTCTTTGGATATAAATCCACAAACTTGATTATTGGAATACATTGACATTGACATTTTCTGCAGACTATCATACTTTTTTCTATGGTGGCTGCATTAGTTCTCATTCCTACCAACAGTGGCAAATGGTTTCAATCTGTCCACAGTCCTGCCAACACTTATTTTCTGTATTTTTTGATAGACGCTACCATTATATTTCACACAAGCTGTATTTCAAGACATACAACAAAATATTTGTTATAAATAGGGCATTTAAAAGTGCTGAGAACAACTGCTCTAATGTTTCTTTATAGTTTTAACAACATGTCATGTCAAAATACTATTTTTTTTTTGTAATTTGTTAGAAATGATCTTTGCTTCCTTCTTCTCCAGAGATGCCTGTTTTTCTCCCATAGCTGACAGTTGGGGCCAACTTTGCTAGTCAGGCCCCAGGGGTATCCTTTGTTCTGCATGGAATTAGATTCTTCTTCCCTCTGAACTTGCAGTGGGGGCCTCTTTCAGTAAGACAACAGAATGCGTGCTTTGGCATCGAGCACAGGAACTTTATATCCAATGAGCATTAACTGGAAATATTTTACGACTGTGGAAGAACAGCATTCCTTATGAATACATGTCTCAGAGACAATAGAATAAACCTAGACTCCTTGAGCTATGATTCGGGTTCCAGAACCTTTTAGGCAAAAGACCAGATTTGGTCTTAGAAGCTGTGACAGCCACAATTACACAGCGCTTTCTAAAAGTGCTAAAGTCAATGTTGTCACTTGGTGTGTTAACAACGCAGAACGTTTAGTTTAGAACATTATATGGAAATGTGGAAAAACTACATGTGCTGCATAGACAGATGCAGAAGCAAGCCCAGTGGACTATTTAGTTTTTTTTGGGGGGGGGGCATTGTTAAAACCTGTGTACATGAGCCCCGAGGTTATTCAGGATTTTTCCCTATCCTAATTTTTGACTGCCTTCTCTGAACTCCAACATGGAAACTCATGCATTTTATAGCTAATGTTTCCATAACAACCTTCAGTCTGGGACCTGCAAAGAAATTTTTTCTTTAATGTGCCAGGTACCAAAAATATATGTAGAAGAATATGATCACAATATTTCATCGGAGATTGTGCTGATAATGACAGTTTCCTCCTTCATTCCTTTTTTTAAGTAGTATTTATAGCTGTTCAATTAAACAGCCACCAAACAACATAGTGATTCCACCACTATTTCTAAGCGAGCTATCTTGGTGTTTGTAGTGCACCATATGTCTGAAGTATGACATAACCCTTATGGAACACATTCAATTTGTAGCTTCCCAACTTCAATAGAGGCAGTTAAGTCTGTCTCCTTTCAGACAAATTGTTAATGAAAAGGTAGCTGAACAATCATTTTCTTGTAATATGCGATTCTGTCTCCTTAAATACAGGAGCCTGACAGAGCCATTCAGTGGTTAGTACTTTCTCTATTCAACTGAACTCTCTCTGACCCTCGCAAAGTAACCACTAGAGCCAAAAGAGGGAAAAGGAGAAAGTCAGCCAAAAATAAATGCTCACCTGTAGTATAGATGGGCCTGGGAATTGAATGGAAGGTATATTTTACTTTATTGTTTGCAGATAATGTATGAATAATTGCCGTCTGCTGCCAAATGTGTTTCCATTGATTTTAAAGTATTTCATGATGTCGGCACACTGTTGCGAGAGTGGTAGGATTGTTTGAAGGAGTCAGGATTTAATGTCTTGAGCTTTCTTCTTTTTTAGCCATGCATTTAGTGTCTGCTGGTGTGGCTCAGGCGTGTGATGGCTGCCTCTTCCTGTGGAGCCACAGAGGAGAAAACAAATAAGACGGGCCATCCGTTCAGAGTAAGCATGAGATTTCATTATCATTTGTATTTACCATTTCCCAGGAGTTTCTTGAATGGAATTGAGCAAAGACAGCCTTATATCCCACTTAAAAATTCAAATAAAATATCCCAACAGTGTTTTTCAGACACAGTGTGGGATCACATGGTAATTCTTAGTGTCTAATTTGTGCCAGTCCCTCCCTCAGGTTATCTGTGTCTGTCACCCCGAAAGATAGATGGGCTGTGACCATCACTCCCATTTGATAGTTAAAGGGATGTGGATGAGAGGTTAATGGACTGGCCCAAGGTTACCCAGAAGTTTCCCAGCAGAGCCAGTTTTCCCACCCAAGAGGCACACTCAGTATTTGGGACATTAGGCTCTTACTCTGTGCTGCTTGACAGCTGAGGGCCACTGGGTAGGAAAACCTCATCAATCTGACTAACTTGGGGGCTTGAGGGAGGAGCAGTCAGCGCGCTTGACAAGAAATGCAATTCTCCACCTCCTAGGAGATGTGTGTGGAATAAATTAAATGGGGCTTTTAAATCTAAGAAAGAGTCTTGAGAATCTAGCTTACTGTTTGTTCAAACAAGTGTGTATGTGTGTGTGTGTGTGTGTGTGTGTGTGTGTGTGTGTGTGTGTGTGTGTGGTTTGCTGGGAATGGAAGCCAGAACAAGGCAAGCACTGAGTGACATTCTTAGTCCAAATATCTGCTTTTCTAAATAATAAGACATCTCTTGTTTTTTATTGTTGTTGGTGGTCATGGGACTTGAACTTGGGGCCTAGGCATTGTCCCTGGGCTCTTTTGCTCAAGACTAGTGCTCTGCCACTTTGAACTGCAGCACCACTTCTAGTTTTCTGGTGGTTACTTGGAGAAAAGAGATACGACATCTTTTATTTGAATCTATATTTAAAAATCATATTTAAATATTTGTACAGAGGGCTTTAATTCAGCATGTCATTTTTGTGTAGCGTGCCTCTTGACATAGCCGTCATTCTCCCCCCCCATCCTGATCCCTTCATTTTCCCAGTTCCATCATGCACACTTGCCATGAAGTAGGTACAGAGGCTTCATGCACCGATCAAGCAAACACAGCCCAGTGTGATCCACACATGCATGCTTTCAGGTGGTGGTTATGTGTGGCTTTAACTCCACTTCCCCTGGGTGGCCTAGAGCCAGTTCTTTACTCTTCTGACTGCTCCCCTGTCACATGGGCTTTGTGATACCCTAAACCTTCCTGGGACTGGGAGAGGAGAATCAGATGCGCTGACAGATACTGAGACAGTCCACTTTGTCTGGCACACAGGAGTGTATAATCAGGGCACACCATCATGATGCTCTCACAGAAACGAGGGCTGAGGGCTACTGGGTGGAGACGAACATAGCAACCATCTGCTCCAGTGAGGCACTGTGGGTACCGTTGAGCTGAGCTGAGCAGGTAGCTTTGTGAAGTCCTCTGGGCTTTGTTCCAGGCTCTGGGGATTCTTGAGAAGGAAGTGCTGGGACATGTCATGCAGATGTGGAACAACAGGACAGGAGCTAGCACGTTCCTGCCTGGGTGAGAAGGAAGAATGGAGTCCATGGGCTCTTCCCATGAGGAGAGCTCACAGGTCGGGGGCTAGAGTCCCACTTCCTAGGTGGGATACCAGCGCATCTATTCTCCACCCACTTTATTCATACAGGGCGAATGCCATGGCTGTGCTGAGCCAGGGCCAGCTGGTATTGTAGTTCTCATTGTTGATTGGTTAAATCTGGGTCTCTCATTAGAGCTCTGCATCGGTGATGCAGTTCCTCAGCTATCTCTCCACTCCTCCGAGTGGTCAGCCAAAGAATTCACCAAAGTAAATAGCATCATAGTGGCTTTTCTGGTGACCACATTGGCCCTTCCCTGGTGATACCTGTTGCATACAACATATATTTTTGACATGTTACCATGGAGACAGATATGATTGTCCCCTCCCCCAGTTTTCCTCTGACTCCAGACTCACACTCCATTTGTCCTTCAGTAGCCCATCTTGCTGGTGTTTTTCCAGTTGAATTTATTGAGTCCCACCCAATGTGATAAAGTCATGACCATGTGTGACAGGCCATTGAGCTTTGTCTCTTCCCCTGTGACCTTGACCTTATCTGTTTCTGGGAAGGGCCAGCTCTGTTGAACTCTACAGCTCACGACCATTTCAGTGAGGTTTGGATTTGCCTCCTAGTATTCCTTCATAAGATCTCAACTCAGCCTCTACCCTTAGGTCTCAGCATTGGCATCTTCAGCAAGTGCTCCTGAGTTATGTGACCCCACTTCCTCCTTCTCTGAGACCCAGACAGATGCTCCCCCTGCAGACGAGGGTGACACCCACATGGATGGGGGAGACTCATGCTCAAAATCTGAGTTATCCTGGCCCCTAAGTTGTGTGTGTGTGTGTGTGTGTGTGTGTGTAACGTTTGTGAATTTAGAAAATGGCTTTAACTTTTGTGCATATACTTAAGGGAGAAGCCTTGTGGCCATTTCCAATGTTTTGCTCTTTATATCCATATAGATACCAAGCTCCTGGTATATCAACCTCTCACTTGTACCTCAGAGGCAGGCTCTAAACTCCATCCTCCCTGCTCTTGCCTTCAGGCAGAATCTAGGGTTTGTATCTGAGCAAGTTAATCTCCTTGCTTTTGTTCTCTCCCTTACTCCACGATGTCCATCGTTCTGCATGCTGCTACTCTAAAGCAAAATAGCTTCAAAAAAGTGAGTTGCTTAATGACAGTAACAATTGGATGGCTTTTTAAAATCTGGTTAGTTGGACATAAGAATCTCATGAACTTTCCTGCCCCAGCTGGCTTTGAATTGTGATCCTCAGATCTCAGTCTCCTGAGTAGCTAGGCGTAAAGGCATGAGTCACTGGCACCTAGCTCTGTAAGACCTCTTGATGCTCCTTGTGCCTTCTGCCTGTCAGATGAACAGGTAGGCTTGGTATTAAAGGATGGTCATCTGGCCTTGCCAGTCCTCTGTGTTAAGAGTTTGTCCACACACCTGCTTTCCCAGGCTCTGTCTCCAAGGACCTTGTACATCTCTATTCTCCATGCACTGCTGTGATTGGATAGCTGGGGAGGATGTCACCTCTAGCTCATCTTTTCATTGTGTTGTTGGCTTGTGAACCTATGTTCAAGAACTGAGGAGTTCAAATGGTGAACTGCAGCTTCTTCAGTGTTCATGGTGACTCTCTTATGTCCACCTTGCACTGTGTTATGTTTCCAGCTGAAACCAGGCACACCAAGTTGAGGGTGGCTGGCATTTGTGCACAATTAGGCCTGCACGGTGACCAGCTCTGTGCCAGGCCCACCGCAGTGATTTGGGACTGGATCAGCAAGGAAGGAAGGAGCAGTGGGAAATGGAGTGGGTGGCAATGCCCTGGGGGCAATATCATGAAGCAATGGAAAGAACAGACACAGCCAATGAGCTATAGCAGCTCAGAACTTTGCGATAGGCTTTTATGGGCCATAGAACTTGGTCATGTTGCCAACCATTTTTAGAAAAGCCACAGCCCTAATGCTAAAACACATTGCTGTAATTCGACACTCCATAAAGTGATCTTTAAATTGTGTTTTGAGGCTGGGAAGTGCACATCAGTGACATGCTTAACTGTATAGCTGCAGCCGAACGGGAATCTAGACCTATCTGTATGCAAATACGATGCTTCAAGTTCATTATTGTTATTAAGAAATGGAAATACAGCCAGTGCAGAAATAACAGTATATTTCCCTCTGCCTAGACCGTGTTTTCATCAATGGGGTTTTTGAAGGACTATGCATTTAGTCACCCATTAAAATGAGCAATTTTATATCCTAATGTAAAATTAAAGGAATTTAAGGATCTGCTTAGGAGATACACTTGTTTAAACCTATATTAATGTCTCTGTTGGTTATTTGGCTGTGTTCACGGAATACTGTGGGGAAAGAAAATGTCTGAGCCACATATAAACTTTCTAGATCTCAATGTATTTATTTCCTGGCAAAGGGCAGGGCAGAGTTCCTTCTCTCCTGTCTAACACATGTAGATGACACAGAACCAACTTAACTCTTCTTGAATTGAAGACAGAGCAGGGCACTGGTGGCTCACATCTATACTCTTAGCTACTCAGGAGGATCTGAGGATTGTAGTTGGATATCAGCACATGCAGGGAAGTCCATATGGTTCTTATCTCTAGTGAACCAGCAAAAAGCTGGAAGTGGAGCTGTGGCTCAAGTGGTGAAGCTCTAGGCTTGAGCAAAAAAGCTCAGGGACAGAGCCTAATCCTTGTGTTCAAGCCCTAGCATAAGACAGGCACAACTCCCCACCCCCCACCCCAATTAAGATATACTGTGAATTCTTGTGTATGCCTGTGAGTTTATTCGTGCATTGATGCATGTGCCAGCACTGGGTCTTGAATGCAGTGCCTCCACTCTATTACATGAGCCACACTTCTAGTTGTAGCTGTTGCTAGTTAATTGAAGATAAGATTTTCATGAAGCTATCTTCCCTGTCAGACTCTGAACTCTGATCCTCAGATCTCAGCCTTCTGAGCAGCTGGGTTTATACTTGTGAGACATAAATACCCAGCTCCATCAGTTTATTATTATTATTTTATTTTTTTCCGTTGAGCTTCAACTCAGAGCCTGGGCACTGTAGCTGAGTTATCCTGTTCCATGCTAGCACTCTACCACTTTGAGCCACAGCATCGCTTCTGGTTTTCTGGTGGTTAATTGGAGATAAGAGTCTCACAGAATTTCCTGCCTGGGCTGGCTTTGAACTGTGATCCTCAGATCTCAGCCTCCTGAATAGTTAGGATTACAAGTATGAGCCACCTGCTCCTGCCTGGTCATTTATGTTTAATTTTCTTATTTCTCTTCCTCTCCTTTCCCTTCTAATGTGCATCTTGCCTTCTTCTAGCTTTCACGTTTGTGTCCATTGATTTCCTTTCCTTTTCCCCATCTGAAAGAGGTTATATGGCCCTTCCCAGGGCCAATCCTGGGTTGGGTGGGTCCTGTCCACATTAGCAATTAGCTGAGGACAGAGTGGCAATCTGGCTAGGGGGAAGTCTCCCAGGGAAGCTTCAGGGAAGAGCTGTGGATGGCACCGGGACAAGGGGCTTCCTGTGCGCAGTTCTGCTGTCTGGTGCATGACTTTTGCTCCTGGCAGTGTGCATGCGCGTCCTTATACCTGCTATCCACAAGCAGGTTGTGTGTCCCGTGTGTGTGTGTGTGTGTGTGTGTGTGTGTGTGTGTGTGTGTGTGTGTGTGAGAGAGAGAGAGAGAGAGAGAGAGAGAGAGAGAGAGAGAGAGAGAGAGAGAGAGAGAGATCAGTTAGTGAATAATTGCCTCAACAACTCCATTCTGTTGCTGCACCACCCAAACAGCCCAGGGATGCCACTTACACATGCTGTGAAGGATGTGGCCTGTCATTAACAGTCACGTGTTGACCCTTGCTTTAGGTCAAACTTTCCAGAGATGTTTGTTACTTCCTGCACTGTGGTAGATATTGATAAGTTATCTCGGAGAATGATTAGAGCCATTGACAACCTTTTGGTAAGGTGATTTTACAGCTGCCAAAGCTAATGATAAAGTATCTAGGAGCCTGCTTTGTATGCTTTAAAAAATTATTCCAGGAATTTATTATTAGTTTTTCAAAAAAGTTACTCTGTGGCATATTAGAAGTCAAACCCTGGGGCCGGGAGTTTGGCCTAGTGGTAGAGTGCTTGCCTAGCATGCACGAAGACCCGGGTTTGATTCCTCAGTACCACATACATAGAAAAAAGTTGGAAGTGGTGCTGAGGCTCAAGTGATAGAGCTCTAGCCTTGAGAAAGTCCAAGGACAGTGCTCAGGCCCTGAGCCCAAGCCTAGGACTGGCAAAAAAAAAAAAGAAGTCAAACCCTGGTCTTTGTCCACCATATAGTATGAGATGTTTTGATCTGCACAGAGATGGAGCCGTTAGTATAGGAGAAGGTTGTTCTAAGAGTAAATTTGGTTTCTCCCACAATGCCTTCTGCCATTTATGTTGCAACCAGAGGATGGCAGTGTCATGTTCTTAGAGTTCAGTCTTTAGAACTGGGAGCCAAAGTATATTTCCTTTCCTTTTTATGCCTTTTGCCTCCTTTTCTTCCTTTTAGGTGAAACTAGTTTTAGGGGGTTCAATTCCTTCCTTTCTTATTTATGAGGACTTAATAAATATGGGCTCCTCAAATGTATGGACTCCTTCTCTTCTTCTTCTCCTCCTCCTCCTCCTCCTCCTCCTCCTCCTCCTCCTCCTCCTCCTCCTTCTTCCCCCCACCTCCTGTTGGTCTTTCTCCTTTTTGTTGATAGTACAGGGAGCTGAACTCAAGGAATACTCTACCAATTGAACCATGCCCCGAGTACACTTTATTTTGGTTGCCCCCCATATAGCATCTTTAGTCTGGGCTAGTCTCAGACTGGGATCCTCCTACATCCCCTCCCCAAGTCACTGGGAGTGCAAGCATGTACCACCACTCCCACCCTGGACTTCTTTCCTTTCTGGGTTACTCAGCCTGTGGTAGTTCATTATTGTAACAGAAAACCAACTAAGATAGGCCGCAGTGAGGACTTGCTGGTAGTCCAGAGTGCCAGGCTGGATCCTGGGGGCCACAGTGGAGGACTGAGGTGGCAGAGCTGAGTTCCTATGTTCAGATAAACAGTAAAGACAGCCGTGAGTGGTGGCTCACGCCTGTCATCCTAGCTACTCAGGAGGCTGAGATCTGAGGATCAAGGTTCAAAGCCAGCCTGGGCACAAAAGGACCGGAGACTCTTAGTGCCAGTGTTGACAAAGAAGCTCAGCTATAGTGCTCAGACTGACTTCAGGTTCCACAAGTAACCAAAACAAACAAGCAAGCAAACAAACAAGAAACCTAAAGGACAAAGACAGCATAGCATCTCCTTGGAAGAGGGCCCAGGGTCTGCTAGGATGAATGAGGATGCCTGGCTGGCCAAGTGTAGGTTACAAATTCCCCACACGAGCCACGTGCTCATGGCTCATGCCTTACTCCTAGCTACTCAGGAAGCTGAGGTCTGACGATGGTGAGTTGAAGCCAGCTGGGGCAGGAAAGGCCACAAGACTCTTATTTCCCATTAACCAGCAGAAAGCTAAAGAGGCGCTGTGGCTCAAGGTGTAGAGCGCCAGCCTTGAGCCAAAAAAATGCTAAGGGACAAGGGCCTGAGCATAGAGTTCAAGCCACAGTGCCAGCATAAAGCAGAGCGAAACTAAATCAATACAGAGTCCTGGGGTGAGGCCTAGCGGGGTGAGGGATGATGGCCTTCCCCAGCTGCCAGGGCTGTGGAGAAAGCACCAAGGGGACCCAGAGCAGCTGGGGACCACACCGAGACCTGATTTCCTGGCCGATGGCTAGGGAGGAGGAGGAGGAGGGGGAGGAGGAGGAGGAGGGGGAGGAGCACAGTAGAAGTAGCGGGCCATGGAGATTTGGCTTCTCTGTGGCAGTGACGGATGGTGGGGGAGTGCCAGGAGGACTGGGCACACACTCAGGTGCCGAGCAGTCAGGGAGTCACATCCTCTGAAGCTTGTTGCCCCTTGAGGAACCCCAGCAGGGGGCTCTTGTCCAGCTCTGCTGATCCTGGAGAAGCATGGCTGGGGTCCAATGAGCAGTGAGAAGCCTCGGCCCCACATCCAGGAGGGCATGGTCACCCGGGTGACAGGTGGGGACCAGAGCCTCCCCCTCTTTTCCCTCTAGGGTCCTCTCCTCTTTTCACCTCCATTTGTCCAACCCCTCCCGCACCAGAGAACTCAGAAGCCCCACAGTGAGGGGTGGCACACCCCTGGGGAGGAGACATCTGTGGGTGCTTCTTCACCACCCTTGTGCCAGGAAGTCTCATCACCCACCTTATGAGGTGCACCTCTGCGACTGTGGATGCCAGGGTCACCCATCCAGAATTGTGGGGACTGGGGAATACAATGATTTATTGTTGTTGTTGGTGGTCGTGGGGCTTGAACTCTGGGCCTGGGCACTGTCCTTGAGCTCTTCAGCTCAAGGCTACCGCCCTACCCCTGGAACCACAGTGCCACTGGTGGTTTTCTAGTGGTTAATTGGAGATAAGAGTCTCAGGTCCTTTTGTGCTGGGCTGGCTTTGAACCGGATCCTTAGCTCTCAGCCTCCTGAGTAGCTAGGATGACAGGCGTGAGCCTTCAAGCCCGGCATTCACAGTGATTTAAACCCCTGGCAAGGAGTAAGTTCCAGAAGAGTGCAGATCCAGGAAGTCTTTCATCTGGTTTATGGCTTCCCTCCTGCCTCTGCCCTTGGCCTTGCCACATTTTATCACAGCACTGGCGCTGGGTCAGGCAAGGCTCACCACTCTGCATCCATACCCCCACAAGAAGCTGGTCCATTTCTGCAGAAGGATTTCTGCTTGCCTCATGCACTGGCCATATAAGCAAGACTCCAGTAAATAAATAGTTCCGTTCCCACAGAAATTGCCTATGCTTGAATTTGTGCCTTTAAGAGAAACATGAATAACGCCCAGGACAGAGCATTCTTTTATTCCAACCCAGATAATTTCCACTGCGATAGTGGAAATGTGAGAAAAGCCCAGCTAAGTGTATTCTCTGAGTTATAAATTCCTTTTCTCCCTAATGCCTCAGCCTTATCTGGAGACTCTCTTGGCTGTGCTCTCTTCTTTCATTTCTGTCTTCTTTATTCACTAGCACCTTCTTTTCTTGGATTTTACTAACTCAGCAGCTGCACTTGCAGCCAGCCAAGAAAACTTGCTCCGGGTGGCCAAAAATGCAGGCTGGGCTGCTTTTTCCCACTCCAGGGTCCGGCCTTCTCAGAGCACACTGGTCCCCTTATATAATTCTGCCCCTTTCACCACTTCCCTGCCACAGCTTGGTTCAGAAAAGCCAGTGATGACAATTTCAGATGACAAGGCTCCATTTGGCTGTCATTTACTGTTTATGGAGCTCAACACCTTTTGTAGCTTTTACCCTAGCTTGTAGCTAAAAGCTACATCTATGGAATACTTTAAAGCCTTACTATTATCTGATTCTGCTGCCACCTCCTCCTCCTCCTCCTTCCTCCTCCTCTTCCTTCGTTCTTCCTCTTCTTCCTCCTCCTTCTTCTGTTTTAAAAAATTTTATTTATTTATTTATTTTTACCAGTCCTGGTCCTGACTTCAGGGCCTGAGCACTGTTCTTGGACTTTCTCAAGGCTAGAGCTCTACCACTTGAGCCTCAGTACCACTTCCAGCTTTTTTCTATGTGATACTGAGGAATCGAACCTGCGTCTTGGTGCATGCTAGGCAAGCACTCTACCACTAGGCCAAACTCCTGGCCCATTTTTTGACAAAGAAACAGAGTGACAAGATGTATTTTTTTGGCCAGTCCTGGGGCTTGAACTTGGCCTGGGAATTGTCCTTGGGCTTTCTCAAGGCCATTATGCTACCACATGAGCCACAGTGCCACTTCCACTTTGTGTGTGTGTGTGTGTGTGTGTGTGTGTGTGTGTGTGTGTGTGTGTTATGTGTTACTGAGGAATCAAACCTAGGGCTCTGTGCATGCCAGGCAAGCACTCTACCACTAGGCCATGCTGCCAGACCCACAAGATGCATTTTTAGTGTGTTTGCGTGTGAAACCTGTGGAGTGAAGGGGTTGCTTTGAGGTTGTGGGGATAATGGTGGCTTTGGCACATGGGGCCAGGTGACAGGTGCTGTCTTCTCTTCAGATCTTGTGTCTATCAGAAGGCATGCTAACATGCACTTTGGGGAGAGTGACTTCATTCTTCACATAAGCTCAACCTCTCCTGGAAACAGTGATTGAGACTGAAGACACCTTAGGCCTCAGCCTTAGCTGTGTGGAGAAATCAGTGAAAGACAGAGAGGAATAGAAACACCCAGCAGCAGGGTCAAGAGGGAAAACATGCAGTGGTAGAAATAATCCCAATTATACTGCCATGACAACGTGAAATGAAATAAGAAACCAGTTGCATGTCATCCCAGCTGCTCAGGAGGCTGAGATCTGAGGATCATAGCTGAAAGCCAGTCTGGGCAGGAAAGACTGTGAAACTCTTGCCTCCAGTTAACCATCAAAAACTGGAAGGAGAGCTGTGGCAAAAGTGATAGAACACTAATGTTGCATACAAAAAAGCTTAAGGACAACCTCCAGTTCAAGTCCCACCACTGGCATAACATAATCAAAAAAAAAAAAGAAAAGAAAAGAAAACAGAAAACATCAGGCCCAGAAATGAAAGAAAGAGAAAAATTTAAAAAATAAACAAAAAGAATGTAGCAACATTTATGCACTTAGATAAATTATAACTCAAGAGGCAAAGGATTAAGAAGGGCATGAAGGGAGAGAGAGAGAGCAGGAGAGAGAGAAAGATCACATGAATGAAGGAAAACGCACTTAGACAGTAGACAGTAGAAGAGAGCTGACCCCTGTGGATCTGGTAGCACCTCAGAGAAGTACCTGTAGCTGTTTCCCTGAATTACAAGGGGCTGTTGCCATCCCAGAGCGGTTTTACACCTTCATGTAGCAGGATGCTTGATGGCCTTAGAGACAGCTCCACATCACACTTTCTGGAACCTCATATTCTCTTATTTTGAATAAAAGTCATTGCAAATGCCATTGGATTAAGAATTGAGATGAGGCCATGGGGGGTGATCCTGTTGGATTCCCATCCCACGAGCAGCATCCTGGTAATAGCAGGGCAGGGAAGAGCTGAGGCCACATAGAAATGGGGGTGGAGATTTTAGTAATGTGACCCAGAACCACAGAATGCCACAGAAGGTAGCCACCAAAACTAGAGGAGATGTGGAGTGGATTTTCCCAGAATCTGTAGCAGGGGTATGACCTTGCCGATGCCTTGATTTTGAATTTCTAGCCTCCAGAATTGTGAGAAGATGAGTTTTTTTGGAGGTTAAACAGAGTTTTATTGAACTTTTAAAAATTGTTTTAAGCTACCAAGTAAGTGGTTTTCTGTAATAGCCGCTACAGGAAATGAACATGCGTCTCAAAAGCTGACTTAGGAGTTGAAGACTATAAAGGACTCGAAGAACTTAACTCGGTATCTGAGTGTACTCATTCATTTTCATTACAGAGGGAAATTCATGAAAAATTCAGCGTTCAGGAGACCACACAGAAGTCCTGTGATTCTCAAGGCTGAGGTTGCCTGTCCATTCTAATGGGCCAAGGCCATTAAAAACAGTAACCAACAAAAGTGCCTTCCATATTCAAGGCCAGGTTTACCATCCCTTCTCAGTAATTTATGTCTCAAAGAGAAAAATCAAAATGGAAGCTACAGTACTTAAAACCAAATGACTGTAAAAGTCCAACATATAAAATGTTTATGGGATAAGGCCAAAGAAGTACTCTGAGGGATACTTAGAGATGGAACACAGTTATTAGAAAACAGGAAGAATTTTTAAGAAATTAGCTCAGCTTTCAGCCTAGCAAACTAGTAAAAAGATGAACACAAATCCAGGGTAAGTATGATGAAGGAAATAATAAAGATAAACACAAAAATGAATAAAATACCCCCCCAAATTTAGAAAAGTTAATTAACCAAACCTGAAGAAAATTGTATAAAATCATTAATAAAATAGATAGTTTATTTTTTGGCAGGTATAATTAATAAAAGAGAAACAAGGCACAAACAAATGCCATAAGGAAACAACAAAAGGATCTGTAAATATAACTGACCATCAACTGGTGACAGAATGAAAGATCTTTATTATAATACACTGATGGTAGCTGTTGTGGAAAACATAAATGATCAAGATTCATCCATATAGGTCCCTAAATTCAGATGTAATCATCAGATGAACGGAAGAGATCACAGATCGTTACCTAAGAAGTAACGAGTCCTTAGGGTTTCATGGAGGAGTTCTAGAAAATATTCATGGGGAGCATAACCCAGAGGGAACAATTGGCAGAGCTGTTCTGACTTCTGGAAAAGAGGAAAAGCTAGCCAGTACATTTTACTAAGTGTGCAAAAACCTGACAAGGAGACACGAGAGAGGACAAAAGGCTTAATAGGCTTCTGGATGTAAAAGAAAATATTGATAAATCAAATCCCATACCTTACTGATAGGGTATATGTCTGGAGCCAAAATAGCTGATAGAATATGACCTATATCCTTAGAAGATTAGACAGAGAAAACCAGGCCATTTTCACAGTAGATGTTCCTCTGTTTTTTCCTTGGATACACGTTTATTCTTGAAAGAAGCACCTAGAAAACTGAATAGAAGGGGCCTTCCTGGAATGATAGAGTAGAAACCAGAAAAACTACAGGAACCATGTAGTTAACACTGCAATAAAATTATAGCCAGCTCAGTTTTCCTACATTATATGTTACTGTCAAAATCCTAGAAGAGAAAAAAAAATTGGTAAGGAAAATATAATTGGAGAGAAATAAAATTGGAATGGAAGAATAATTGTCATTATTTTCAGACATTTTGTTCCCTGAAGTACTCAGACTAATTGTTCAATTTGAAAAAGCTAAAGAGTCACTTAGCAGAGGATTAGCTCGCATAAACTAGTTTAGCAGGAGTGCAGAATGTAAATTGAACTTGTAAAGATACTTCTGCTACCAAGCATTGCAAAGAAACAAACAAAAAACAACAAAAAACAACAAAAAAGGACCCTACGTATTACAGCAAGAAACTATCAGTTACCTGAATTAGATGTGTGCCAGTCAGGCCAAGGGTCTAGTTATCCTCTTCCTTCTTTACTAAATAACAGCTCAACATTTGTTTGGGTTGACAGCATACTAAGTGCGTGCCCTCCCAGAATCCTTGGTCATGAAATGAAGTGAGCTCTGTGAAAGGCAGGTCCTCCTGGCAGCGTTTCTCATCGGTTGAGGTAGCGCCTGAGAGCAGGTAGATTCTGGCTCTTTCACCGTCTTCCTGCCTAGAACACAGACAAGTCACCAGGAGGATAAGCCCCTTACTATAGCTTCTTTATGAAAAGTCTCTGTACATGCAAGACAGAAGGTACTCCCTTCTCAGATCAGCGAGTCTCTGACCTTGCGTATCTTGCTTGGAGTTGTTGGGCAGCAGGAGAGGGAACAGAGGATGGAGGAAAAGAAAAGGGGAGAAGAGCTTGGTGTGTGAAAAACGTAGTGAGAGGCTCTGTACAGGTGTTCCCGTGTGCGAAGCACAGAGCGTGATCTGGGGAGGGGTGGGCTGTTAGGAATGTGGAACGGCGGACAGGCTCAAAGTTTCTGTACAATTCAACATTCTCTCACCGTATAACCCAGCCACGGTGCTCTTTATTTTTACCTAAATAAGTTGAAAATCCCTGTTCAGGGGCTAAGTGTGATAATAACGCACACCTGTAATCCCAGCTCCTCAGGAAGGAGGAGTAGGAGAATCTCCATCCAAGGCTCATCTGGGAAAAACAAAACCAAAACAAAAAGCCAAAACAGATGGAGGGATAGTTCAAGTGGTAGAGTATTTGTCTAGAGGTACTGGAACAAACAACATCAATGAAACAAACCCCCAAACAAACTGCTGAAGAACTCTATGCAGATAAGAACCTGCATATAGATGTTCAGAGCAGCATTTTTCATCACAACTTTCACGATGTCCTTAGTAAGTGAATGGATAAGCAAAAAAAGAAAAAGAACCTCATGTATAAGAAGAAATACACGTTGACCTTTTGATTGTTGTAGCAGAAAACTGAAAATAACTACCCACTAATAGTCAAACACTTGCATGCAATGTATTCACACACTGGAATATTACTCAACAGCTAATGGTACCTGCAGAATCAATATTCTGCCATTGATAGACTCTCAGGAATACTTTGCATGAAAATGAGCAAGTTAAAGAATGATCTGTCAAGCAGCTTATGTCACAAATACGCTCGATGGCATTATATACTTCCTATGGATATTTATATGTAAGTGAAGGTAGGAAACACATCTGAAAGACTGCTCCAATTTCAGCTACTTCTGGAAAAAGGAGGGGGGGTTGGCAGTGGTCCGCTCTTCAGCCAGGCAAGTGCGATTGTGTTTCACTTTCTAAACATTTATGAAGGAGGAGCCCCAGAAGCAGCAGGACCCGGAAATTTTGACTCCACAGTGCTGGTTTTCCTCTGGGAGTCCAGCACTATCTGGCTCTCTTGCCTTCCTGAGGCTCCAGGTCTGGGCTTCTGTCTTCCTCCTGGCCTACTCTCTGAGGCTCCAAACCTGGGCTATCCCTGAGGCCGGACCCCACACCAGGTTCCCCCTATGCTGGGCACACCTGATTGCAGCAGGGCATGTGCCAGGCCCTCTGCACAAGGCACGGAGTGATCATGGAGGGGCCAGCTCCATTTGCTGTAGCCCTGTAGTCTCTTCAGGGCACATTCTGCCTGCTGCTGCTAAGTGATGTCAGATGGCTCAACATCTCCTTCCTGGGACTGTGGCATTGTGTCAAAGTGCTATTGTATCCGTGTCTGCTTGAGCAAAGACATTTCTTAGCCATTGTCATCTCTCCGGGATGCATGGAGGCAGTGGGTTTCTACTGCTCTCTGCTTCCTGCCCCACGAGGCCCCGTGACACCCTCCTGCACCCACACGAGCTGTCTTTATGTAGTGGACATTCTGGGCCCATCAGCACTATATTTCAGGCACTTGGGGGCTGTGTCGTTGCCCCCATTCCCCAGAGCAGGCAGAGCCCTGCGGAGATGTCTCTCAGAAAGCGATGTTGAAGTCTTAAACTCAGGAAGCTGCAAGTGTGACAGTGTGTGGAGATGTGACCAAGGGGATTCGGTGGTACACAGGCTGGTCTTTCATCACAGGATGGGGTTCCTCTCAGAAGGAAATCTGGACACAGACGAAGGGAGAGAAGATGCCACTTAGAAAGGTGTGAGATTGTGTGTGAGCCAAAGAGCATGGCAGCTGCCTGTAGCTCTGGAGGCCAGACAAGGGGCATGGAATTGTCCCCCAGAGCCTCACAAGGGATAGATCCTGCTGACACCTCTCCCAATCACAGAGGGAATAACTTTCTGTCCTTTTAGGCCATCCACAGAAAAGTTGTACGGATCATGTTGAGACATAGCCTTGCCTGCAGGATTTATTTATTTTATTTTAAAATTAGCTTTATGTAATTGTACAAAGGAGTTGTCATTTAGCAAAGCAGTTTATAAGCACAATATATCTCGATTAATGTACCCCGTCCTTCCCCTCCCAATCCTGTTTCTTAATCTTCTTAATTTTATAGGTATGCATTGAATTCTTTTTCTTTTTCTTTTTTGTGGGTCATGGGGCTTGAACTCAGCCTGGGCACTGTCCCTGAGCTCTTCAGCCTTGAGTCAAGCCCCACTTCCTGTTTTCTAGAGGTTAGTTAGAGATAAGAGTCTCAGCTTCTTTTGTACCCGGGCTGGATTTGAACCTCGATGCTCAGGTCTCCACCTCCTGAGTAGCTAGAATTACAGGCATGAACCACAACACATTGAATTCTTGACTGCATTCTCCCCTTCTTCTCTTCATTTGTCTACTCCTTTCCCCTTGACCTCACTCCACCCCTTTCTAGTACCCACTTATTTGGTAGGACAGGAGTTTGAACTCAGGGTCTCATGGTTTATGCTTGCTAGACAGGATCTCTACCACTTGAGCCACGTCCCCAGCCCTGGGCTCTTTCATGCATACTGGTGTACACCATTGTAGCTCGCCTCAGTGGAGTGTAAGCTTGTCCCTTCTGCTCTGTGGAGGGCTTGCCTTCTCCTGAGGCTGGCCCCTAAAATGCCCAAGGTAGGGCCTCTTGAGCAGCCATTATCCCTGTTCGTCTCAGCTCGAATGTCCTTCTTGGAGACTCTATCCTCAACTGCCTAGTCCAGCTCTAGAGCTGCTGGACACTCTTCGTGACATTATCTGGGTGACACTGCTGAGAATTTTCTGGCCTAGTTTTTTCTTCCTTAGTTCATTGACATCGTCATCCATCTCCCCTTACGCTTAGAAAAGTCTCCTTGATGTCTAGAAGTATTGAGCCAAGCAAACCAACACTGTGCTTAGAGAGGTGCATGTTGTTCTTGTCCTTTCAGGCAGGGGGTATGAGCTTGCTTGGCTCTCACCACATAGTAGGTGCCTAAAACAGCAGAATTCTACGGTCACCAGTCCTGGATGTTGGTAGTCTGAAGTCGAGATATTGCAGGGCTGCATTCCCCCTGAGCCTGGACAGATTCCATCCTTGTATCTCTCGTCTCTTCTGCTGGAGGCTGTGCTCCCTGGGGCTTTCCCTGGCTTCTACCTGTATCTTTCCTGGCTCTGTCTTCATCATCCCATATCTGGCTTTATCATCTTTCTCCTGGGGACATCTGTGCCTGTCTCAATTTCCTCTTCTGAGACGGACACAGTCCTTATCCACGCAGATGACTTCATCTAAGCTTGAGCAGGTAAAGACCTTGTTTCCAAGTGAGGTCTCAGTCACAGGTCCGAGCATTCGGATCTGATGTCCTGCGAAGGCCCAGTCAGACTCCCCTGACTACTATGCCTTGGTCTCCGATTTAAAGTGAGTCTGCAGGTTCTTTACAGCCAGCACCACGATGCTCACAACCATGCTGCAGCTTTGTGGCAGTGGGGACCCATGGCCTTCTGTCTTTCCCAACTCAGCTGCGGGCATGGGCTTGGCACCCTGGGGTCTCTCCTGGGTTTGCTGTGGACTGAAACACGGTGCCACGCCATCTTTCAGGCTAGAGACTTGCTTTGATTTCCCTAAGAGATGACCCCCGATTACAATGAGTTTTGGTTTAAAACAAAATGGCCAGTTTACTCTTTGAAAGCGGAATCAAAACACTCAAAGCAAGTCTCCAATGTGTGTGTGCAAGCATGTGTTGTGTGTGAGTATGTGTGCGCGTGTAGGAGTCAGTCCTTGTCACGGAAGCTGAAGCGACAAAGGCAGATGGAAATAGGCAAGCAACAGACACGAAAAAGGCTGGCACCGAAGATACATTTCATTTCACAGGGCTGTGGGTGGAGCCTGAGGCTCTGCAGGGCAGAGGGAGAGGGGTTGTCCTCCCTTGGAGTGGACCGCTGGTGATGCTTCTCCTGACCCTCGCCTTCAGTTTGGAGAGTGGGTGGTGGGTTTGAGTTCTGAGCCTGCGAAGCCAGCATGGGATCTTGCAGAGCTCTGAAACACAAGGTGGCAAAAGCAGGGCAGAAGATGCCACAGCAAGGGTGGCTCACGCAGAGATGGATTTGGGATGGCTTCCTAGAAGAGGTGGCACCTCCAGCTTTTCTTTCTTTTTTTTTTTTTTTTTTGTAGTCCTTAGGCAGAGGCGGCAGGAGAGGATGGCCACGGCAGCCGGAGAACCCGACTTCCTCTGCTGTAGTTGCTCAACCGCTGTTGAGCAGATGGCCTTGCCTTGACTCTCCTCTGGTGGCCTCTGGCTGGAAGGTACTAACAAAACACATGTATGAAAATAGAATTTAAACATGAGATAAAGACCCAGGTGCTGTTGGCTCACGACTGTAATCCTAGTTATTGAGATCTGAGAATTAAGGGTCTGGAAGCCAGCCCAGGCAGAAGGGCCTGCGAGACTCTTTCCTCAATGAGCCAGCAAAAAGCCACAAGTGAAGGAAGGGTTGACATTGCCCAAGAGGAAATGAACTCTTTGCTTGACTTATATAACTGTATCCCCTCTGGTTTTTTTGTTTTTTTGTTTTTTTGGCATTTTCAAACAAAACAAAACAAAACGAATTGCTGTGGCTCAAGTGGTAGAGCAAAACCCTTGAGTGCAGAAGGTCAGGGGCAGCTCCTAGGCTCTTTCGATAAAACTTCAGTAACAGTGCGCATGCACACACACACACACACACACACACACACACACCACACACACACACACAGAGTAAAATAAAGATTAAAGCATGCAACATTTAAGAATAATGTATTTCCATTCCTTTACTAATAACATAGAAAAATTTTCGATGCCATTTCCTTTGTGGTTTCACTATTAAGAAATTTTAATAATAGTAGTACAATCAAAGATACCATAATAAAAATCTTGTTTGCTGTGTTGTGACTTAGTGATCTCAAGTCTGGATTCAAAGTGCAGCTTATTCTGACATGGTTTTTGATACTGTCTTAGCAGAGGGCATCTCACAAATATCTGAAAGTCCATATGGTCCTGTTTACCAAGCCATGAAATTCATTTTTGAAAATCCCATCTACCAGCCGTGCAATTCTGAACATACGGAATTCAAAATCCTCTGGAAATATTCGTTTGGCAATCTTGTAAATGGATTAGAAAATTCAGTTTTAAGTGTAAGGAGAGTCTTTTAATAAAGAATGTATCTTGTTCAGGGGCAGGAAAGTCATGTAATAATGTAAACATTTCCTGGTCTCTTTTCAGAAACTGCAAATCAGTCTCCTTTGGTGTACTAATGTTACTTTGACTCTGAGGGGACAGATGGAGTATGTCTACTTAAAAAATATTTGTAATGATGGTGGAATAGTTACTTGCTATTTATTTATTTATTTACTTATTTTTTTGGCCAGCTGTGGGGCTTGAGCTCAGGGCCTGAGCACTGTCCTTGGACTTTCTCAAGGATAGAGCTCTACCACTTGAGCCACAGCACCACTTCTAGCTTTTTTTCTATGTATGTGGCACCAAGGAATCAAACCCTGGTCTTTGTACATGCTAGGCAAGCACTCTACCATTAGGCCAAACTTCCGGCCCTATTTATTTATTTTTTTACATGTGGAATCAAGCCATGGTGGAAAACTTGTATTTTCTGTGCTAGTAAAGTATAACTATCCTCCTGGTGTTTGGTAACATTGTAAGCAACTTGCCTTCAGGGTGAGTCTTTGTAAGGTGAGTGAAGGTATTTGTGGCCCCTTATTCCAGCACACATTCTATTCTTTAAAGCAGTGTGATCTGCACATCACCCTAACTAACTTGGCACCAGAACCTTTGAAAGGGAGCCGAAAAATGAGAAGTCCATATAGTCTCTTCAGTGTGGCTCCGGCCTAGTGCCCCAGGCGACCTCTGAACATCAGGTGACCCTGGTCTGGGGTCTAAGCAAGGCTTGAGCTCTTGGCCCTTGGTCTCTGACGTGAAGATGACTCCGTGCCAGACCTGAGCTAGGGACTGAGTGAGCCATGCAACTGCATACAACCCAGCCCTGCATGGTGGGCCTGCTAGATGCAGAGAACATGCTGAGAAGCCACGGAGGCGACGCAGAGAGCCTGGGCTCACGGTGGACATGGAATGGGGGAGCGGGGGGTGCAGGAGCCTTTGGTTCTGGGCGGAGATGACATTTGAGGGCTTCCTATACATGAGTTTGATTTCATAGATGGAAATTAAGGAGAAAAGCCTTCCTTGTGGAGGAGGCAAAGCCTGCGGTGAGATTAGCTGGTGGAAGGGATGAGTGGGAGAGAATGCAAGATTGTTTCCAGCGTTGTGGGGTTGGGGGAGAGGCCTGCCTTGCCAGGGTGGGTGTGGGTAGGGGTGGGGAGGGGAGAAGCCTGCCTTGCCAGGGTGGGTGTGGGTAGGGGTGTGGGGGGGAAGCCTGCCTTGACAGGGCAGGAGGGAGTGGGCGCATGGCCCCTCAGCAGAGACTGAGCACACAGAGAGCCTTCGGTCCACTGCCCTTCCCCTCCCCACCCGGTCTAGGGACTCATGCTTCTGTAGGCTGGCCCTGGACTCATTCCTTCCTCTCCTCTTTGCTCTTGGACCTGCCTTTGTGCCCTTGCTTATTCAGATATGTCCATAAAGGCTGAGGAGTCTCAGTGACTTAGAAAAGAGATGCCAAATAATGATCTTTAAATTATTAATGATCCCGGCATTTTGTAATTAAAATGCTCATTTTCCCCATGAATTTTAAGGGTACATATATCACAAACACAGATAGAATCTATTTTAATGAATAACATTAAAACACTCAGTTCAAAGTAATGAGGTTATTTCCATGTCTCAGCTGATGGTCTGTATTTGATTCATTCATTTATTTACCCATTCACTCACTAAATATTTTTTTGCCCCCCAACTCCGGGTAAAGTATGAATACAGCTTTGCGACTGTAGCTTCAATAAATCATGGTGAAACAATTCCCGCGTGCCTTCAGTGGCACCTAATTCATCTTTGAGAAGATCCTCTTTTGGCTCGGTATTTCATGGTAATTCCTAGATGCGAGCACCTGTGCTCTTAATAGTGCTGAGGATGTAGAAAAACGAAGCGGGGGGGCGGTTTCTAGGGCATATCGAGGAGAGAGAAAAGGAGCGATGAATTGTTTTGTATAATTAAGGAAGGTGGGGTGTGAGGTGTCTGAGAGACGGAGGAAGATGGAAGAGAGGAGATGGGTAATGAAGAGAGCTCAGCAGTAATAGTAGAAGCTTCTCCAATATCATCCATCTCAGAAGTTCTTCTAAGGGGGGATGGAGCCTTGAACTCTGGCTGGTCAACTGTGACCAAGTGTCCCAAGTACCCCTCTATGGCTTCCAAAGCTAGGTGTAACTCTGCCATGTATGACAGCTGTGCTTTCTTGGAATTTGATGGTCAAGTTGTGAGGAAGCCCTGATGAACCCATGTGTAGAGCTCACATGCAGAGACAGTGTGTGTGCATGTGTGTGCATGTGTGTGTGTGTGTGTGTGTGTGTGTGTGTGTGTGTGTGTGTAGGTGTGTGTAGGTGTTAGGTCCACAGTCCTACTAGGCCCTCAGACAGTAATCTGCTAAGAACACAAGATGTATCAGCAAAGATGTCTGAAGATAGCTAGGTGAAGATCACAGATCAAAGCCAGCTTGTGCAGGAAAGTGTTTGAGACTTCTATCTGCAATCCACAAGCAAAAAGTTACAAGTATGGCTGTGGTTTAAGAGGTAGAGTGGTTAGATAAAACCAGCTTTCAAGTCCTCCCGGCGGGGAACAAGGATGTGGGTGCTAGTGTGCCTGATCAGAATTTCTGGGCCCTAGAGTTTGCAAGCATTGATATTTTTCTTTTTGGCCAGGCATTGGTGGCTCATATCTGTAATGTTAGCTACTCAGTAGGCTCAGGTCTAAGGGTAAAAATTCGAAGCCAGCCTGGGTAGGAAAGTCTATGAGACTCTCATCTCCAAATAGTCATCAAATAAACTACAACTAGAAGTGTAGCTCAAGTGATAGAACACCAATTTTCAGCAAAAAGAGCTCAGGGGCAGTACTCAAACCCCATGTCCAGGTTCCGGCCTGAGGGCAAGTACATACACCCACACACAACTTTTTTTTTTCTCTGCTTGTCCTGGGATTTGAACCCTGAGCCTAGGCACTGGCACTGAACTTTTTTTTTTTTGCCACTCCTGGGCCTTAAACTCAGGGCCTGAGCACTGCCCTTGGGCTTTCTCAAGGCTAGTGTTCTACCAATTGAGCCACAGCACCACTTCCAGCTTTTTCTATGTTTGTGGAATCGAACTCTAGTCTTTATGCATGCTAGGTAAGCACTCTGCAGGTTGAGTTTCCCACGTACATGCTCATGTATGCATTACAGAAAGGGGGCCACCGGGCAGGCTGTGTCACCCAGCCCCAGGAGACTGCACTGCATCATGGCAAAGCCAGCTCCTTTCCCCAGCCTTTCTTGGCGCATTTGGGATCATAGCCAGCATTCAGTGTGTTCAACCATGTTTGCATGTATCTGTGGAGGGTTTAAACAGTGGGTTACAGCTGGAGGAGGCTCTAGCAAGGTTCTCAGACAGCTGGGATGGACCTGGGTGCTTTTCCCGGTCTGGGGTAACTTCCCCATTCTTTACAGATGGCATAGAGATTTGGGAGGCAGACCTGCTCCCTGCCGCCAGCTCCTGGGGTGACTGAAAGAGGACACCCAAATACCACCAGGACCAATTCCTCCTCTGGATTCAGTGACCTGAGTGGTCAACTAAGATCCCGCCCTCCCTTTCCATCTGTCCCTGCCAGGCTGTAAGCCTACAGCAAGTGCCCAGGAATGCTGGTGCAGGAGGAAATGGCTCCTGTGGCACAGGGAATTCTGGGGGAGCCTAACCTACTAGAGCCTAGACAGCACACTCAGAACAGGGAGGCTGTGGGAATGGCAGCAGGACTGGCAGAGATTAGGCTTGCAGGGGCTTCCTGTCCCAGGCCCTATGGGGCTCTGAACACTATGAGGACAACATCCTGCTGGGGCCCACAGCAACCTACTTCAGCTCGCTCCCCTGGGCCTGGTGAGTGGGGGGCAGAGGGCTGTGCAGTGAGAACCCACGCCAAACAACCAGCACGAGTGTTGACCAAGGAGATCCTGCTTCACAGCAGAAACACCTGACCTCCACACCTGCTTCACAGCAGAAACACCTGACCTCCACACCTGCTTCACAGCAGAAACACCTGACCTCCACACCTTCTTCGCAGCAGAAACACCTGACCTCCACACCTGATTCACAGCAGAAACACCTGACCTCCACACCTGCTTCACAGCAGAAACACCTGACCTCCACACCTGCGCCACAGCAGACCCTCCTGACCTCCACACCCGCTCCACAGCAGACCCTCCTGACCTCCACACCTGCTCCACAGCAGAAACACCTGACCTCCACACCTGCTCCACAGCAGAAACACCTGACCTCCACACCTGCTCCACAGCAGACCCTCCTGACCTCCACACCTGCTCCACAGCAGACCCTCCTGACCTCCACACCTGCTCCACAGTAGACCCTCCTGACCTCCACACCCGATCTGCAGTAGACCCTCCTGACCTCCACACCCGCTCCACAGCAGAAACACCTGACCTCCACACCCGCTCCACAGCAGACCCTCCTGACCTCCACACCCGATCTACAGTAGACACTCCTGACCTCCACACCTGCTCCACAGCGGACCCCCCTGACCTCCGCACCTGCTCCACAGTGGACACCCCTGACCTCCACACCGGCTCCACAGCAGACCCTTCTGACCTCCACACCTGCTCCACAGCAGACCCTCCTGACCTCCATACCTGCTCCACAGTAGACCCTCCTGACCTCCACACCTGCTCCACAGCGGACCCTCCTGACCTCCATACCTGCTCCACAGTAGACCCTCCTGACCTCCACACCCGATCTGCAGTAGACCCTCCTGACCTCCACACCTGCTCCACAGCAGACCCCCCTGACCTCCACACCTGCTCCATAGCAGACCCTTCTGATCTCCATACCTGCTCCACAGCAGACCCTCCTGACCTCCATACCTGCTCCACAGTAGACCCTCCTGACCTCCACACCTGCTCCACAGCGGACCCTCCTGACCTCCATACCTGCTCCACAGTAGACCCTCCTGACCTCCACACCTGCTCCACAGCAGACCCTCCTGACCTCCACACCTGCTCCACAGCGGACCCTCCTGACCTCCACACCCGCTCCACAGCAGAAACACCTGACCTCCACACCCGCTCCACAGCAGACCCTCCTGACCTCCACACCCGATCTACAGTAGACCCTCCTGACCTCCACACCTGCTCCACAGCAGAAACACCTGACCTCCACACCCGCTCCACAGCAGACCCTCCTGACCTCCACACCCGATCTACAGTAGACACTCCTGACCTCCACACCTGCTCCACAGCGGACCCCCCTGACCTCCGCACCTGCTCCACAGTGGACACCCCTGACCTCCACACCTGCTCCACAGCAGACCCTTCTGATCTCCATACCTGCTCCACCCCCCCGCGGACCCTCCTGACCTCCACACCTGCTCCACAGCGGACCCTCCTGACCTCCACACCTGCTCCACAGCGGACCCTCCTGACCTCCATACCTGCTCCACAGCAGACCCTCCTGACCTCCACACCTGCTCCACAGCGGACCCTCCTGACCTCCATACCTGCTCCACAGTAGACCCTCCTGACCTCCACACCTGCTCCATAGCAGACTCTTCTGACCTCCACACCCGATCTGCAGTAGACCCTCCTGACCTCCACACCTGCTCCACAGCAGACCCTCCTGACCTCCACACCCGATCTGCAGTAGACCCTCCTGACCTCCACACCTGCTCCATAGCAGACTCTTCTGACCTCCACACCTGATCTACAGTAGACCCTCCTGACCTCCACACCCGCTCCACAGCAGACCCTTCTGATCTCCATACCTGCTCCACAGCTGGCCCTCCTGACCTCCACACCTGCTCCACAGCGGACCCTCCTGACCTCCACACCCGATCTGCAGTAGACCCTCCTGACCTCCACACCTGCTCCACAGCAGAAACACCTGACCTCCACACCTGCTCCACAGCAGACCCTCCTGACCTCCACACCTGCTCCACAGCACACCCTCCTGACCTCCACACCTGCTCCACAGCAGACCCTCCTGACCTCCACACCTGCTCCACAGCAGACCCTCCTGACCTCCACACCTGCTCCACAGCAGACCCTCCTGACCTCCACATCTGCTCCACAGCGGACCCTCCTGACCTCCACACCCGCTCCACAGCAGAAACACCTGACCTCCACACCCGCTCCACAGCAGACCCTCCTGACCTCCACACCGGCTCCACAGCAGAAACACCTGACCTCCACACCTGCTCCACAGCAGAAACACCTGACCTCCACACCTGCTCCACAGCAGACCCTCCTGACCTCCACACCTGCTCCACAGCACACCCTCCTGACCTCCACACCTGCTCCACAGCGGACCCTCCTGACCTCCATACCTGCTCCACAGTAGACCCTCCTGACCTCCACACCTGCTCCACAGCAGACCCTCCTGACCTCCACACCTGCTCCACAGCGGACCCTCCTGACCTCCACACCCGCTCCACAGCAGAAACACCTGACCTCCACACCCGCTCCACAGCAGACCCTCCTGACCTCCACACCCGATCTACAGTAGACCCTCCTGACCTCCACACCTGCTCCACAGCAGAAACACCTGACCTCCACACCCGCTCCACAGCAGACCCTCCTGACCTCCACACCCGATCTACAGTAGACACTCCTGACCTCCACACCTGCTCCACAGCGGACCCCCCTGACCTCCGCACCTGCTCCACAGTGGACACCCCTGACCTCCACACCTGCTCCACAGCAGACCCTTCTGATCTCCATACCTGCTCCACCCCCCCGCGGACCCTCCTGACCTCCACACCTGCTCCACAGCGGACCCTCCTGACCTCCACACCTGCTCCACAGCGGACCCTCCTGACCTCCATACCTGCTCCACAGCAGACCCTCCTGACCTCCACACCTGCTCCACAGCGGACCCTCCTGACCTCCATACCTGCTCCACAGTAGACCCTCCTGACCTCCACACCTGCTCCATAGCAGACTCTTCTGACCTCCACACCCGATCTGCAGTAGACCCTCCTGACCTCCACACCTGCTCCACAGCAGACCCTCCTGACCTCCACACCCGATCTGCAGTAGACCCTCCTGACCTCCACACCTGCTCCATAGCAGACTCTTCTGACCTCCACACCTGATCTACAGTAGACCCTCCTGACCTCCACACCCGCTCCACAGCAGACCCTTCTGATCTCCATACCTGCTCCACAGCTGGCCCTCCTGACCTCCACACCTGCTCCACAGCGGACCCTCCTGACCTCCACACCCGATCTGCAGTAGACCCTCCTGACCTCCACACCTGCTCCACAGCAGAAACACCTGACCTCCACACCTGCTCCACAGCAGACCCTCCTGACCTCCACACCTGCTCCACAGCACACCCTCCTGACCTCCACACCTGCTCCACAGCAGACCCTCCTGACCTCCACACCTGCTCCACAGCAGACCCTCCTGACCTCCACACCTGCTCCACAGCAGACCCTCCTGACCTCCACATCTGCTCCACAGCGGACCCTCCTGACCTCCACACCCGCTCCACAGCAGAAACACCTGACCTCCACACCCGCTCCACAGCAGACCCTCCTGACCTCCACACCGGCTCCACAGCAGAAACACCTGACCTCCACACCCGCTCCACAGCACACCCTCCTGACCTCCACACCTGCTCCACAGCACACCCTCCTGACCTCCACACCTGCTCCACAGCAGACCCTCCTGACCTCCACACCTGCTCCACAGCAGACCCTCCTGACCTCCACACCTGCTCCACAGCAGACCCTCCTGACCTCCACACCTGCTCCACAGCAGACCCTCCTGACCTCCACACCTGCTCCACAGCAGACCCTCCTGACCTCCACACCCGCTCCACAGCAGACCCTCCTGACCTCCACACCCGCTCCACAGCGGACCCTCCTGACCTCCACACCTGCTCCACAGCTGGCCCTCCTTGCTCCTTTCCTCACTATGACCTTTTTCTGAGATGTTCCAGCTCTCACATGGCTGGGCCAACTTCACTGGCTCTTCCCCTGTCCTTAGAGTCTCCATTGCTTGACCAGAGGGTCTTTAATTCATGTTTCCCCTCTTAGACTTTGCAGAGAGGAGAGGGGACGCATGAGTGTTATTCCCCAGACTTTGTTCCTGGACTCATTGGTCCATATGGAGTCTACGTCCACATGATGAAGTCTCCAGAGTAGGCACCCAGTCCTTCCTGTCCACCAGGCCTCATCCTCCTGACTCACTGGTCCTCTGTTGCTTCTCTGGAGTGGGCTCAGGTCACCTGGATCTCTGTGGCAGTGCGCCCCACAGTGGCCGAGGATGGTACTGCCGAATTTAGAGATCAGCTGCAGGCCCCTGTGGAATCATCCTTGGATTCTGCAATGTAAATCCATCCCCACCCCTAGTTCCCCCCTCCCCTCTATTCCTTTTCTCCCCCTTCCCCTTCCTCTCCCCCTTCTTCCTCCTTCCTCTTTCCTTTCTCCTCTCCCCTCTCCTCTATCTCTCCCCTCTCTTCCCTCTCCTCTCCTCTTTTACGAAAACATCATTATTGAAAGGACTTCAGAGCTGGGATTACAACAGCAAGCAGTACAGAGGGAATATAACATCAAATATTTCATCGTTCCCTGATTTTCCTCAGACTATCTCATTTGTTCAAGAAGCTGCTTTTGACGGATCTAGTTCAGGGCCTGCGGGTCAGCACTCTTGATTTATCAACGCTAAAGTCCATCTCTTGGCTCCATGCTGAAGCAGATGAGGGTCTTCCTCCCTCCCCTCCTCACAGCCACATCCCTTGTTTAGTTCCATTTTTTATTAAAGGATTTATTAACTTTGATTTTTACATCATATTTGAAATGACATCTTTAACAAACAAGTGTTCAAGAAGGGATAGTTCTACTTTCAGTGGGTAACTAAATAATGTGTTTAAACATTCAATTCCTCAAGATGAACCAGAAAAGCACTTTCTCCTTCACTTTTCTTATTCCTTTCCCTCCCCACAGATGTCTATTACCTGGGTTCAAAGGGAAGATCAGAATGGTTATGAACAAACCCGTCCCCTAAGGTCCCATGTCAAGTCTCCCTCCCCCTGAGATTTACAATGGAGGAGCCTTTAGCCCTGTCAGCTCTTGTAGGCAGACAAGTCTGCTTCCTGGAAGGCTCTTCCTGCCTATTTGAGGACTGCTGAATAAGGCATCTCCTTTTCAGAGGACCCTCTGGCCCATTCCAAACTGACCAGGAGATGGATGGATCACTGGTGTGTCTGCCCACACAGCCACTTTCACTCCCCTTCCTCCTAGCTCCAATGGGTGCACCCTTGCCTGGCCTGGCCTGGCCTGGCCTGCCTGCTGCTCTCTGGGTGTGTCCCAGAGCCTCATCGGGGCCCTTACCTCTGCACTGTCCCCGGGGTTAACACCCTTTCCGAGCACTCCACTCCCCACGCACTCCTCTTGAATGACACATTTTTTTCTTTTTCTTTTTTGATAAGAGTACATCCTCAGGCAATTTTCTCAAGAAAGAACACATGGAGAGAAAATTGTGTCATTCTGGGTATTCATTTTCTTTTATAACAGTTCACTACAAACCTTGGCAGCTAAGACAGCAGACATTTATTATCTGGTGCTAAGATAAGAGTTTCTTTCAGGTGAAGGACTGAGGGCCTCGCTTGCTGGGTTTCAGGAAGGGCTTGCTCCGACGTTCCAGAAGTCACTCCTGATTTTCTTCATTTTCACAATCAGCAAGAGCCTGCATGAAGTCTCTCAGTGTTGTACACATTTCTGAGCTCCCTTCAGTCTTACCATCTCTCCTGCTCTTAGCCCAGGAAAGTCTGCAATGGATGGAGCCCATGTTGGTAACTTAGGATAACCTCTTCTTCTTTTGTGTCAGTCTGGAGGCCTAAACTCAGGACCTGGGAATTTGTCTCTTAGCTTTGCCACTCAAAGCGAGTGTTCTATCTATCGTGTGAGCGACCACTCTAGCTCTAGATTTGTGGTGGTTAATTGGGGATGAGTCCCACAAAAGTTCCTTTCTTGTCTGGCTTTGAGCCATGATCCTCAGATCTCAGCCTCCCGAGTAGCTACGATTCCAGGAAAAGGCTCTCTTTCCCTTGGAGCTTTTCTTTCTTTCTTTTTTTTTTTAAAGTGAAATTTGATTAAAACTCTTGCCCATCACTGCCTCTCCATTCAGGTCATCTAGCAAGTCAGCTAGTGGCCTCAAGGGAAGTGCCTGCCCGGTGTGGCTCTCTAGCATCTCCAGAGCCATCCGGTGGCCCTGTGGGGTACATGCGGGGCCTATCCTGCATGCTTTGTTGTATCCAATACTTTCTTTCAAATTAGAAATCCCAGTAGTTCAACATCATGAGAATGTAATGATGCAGGTGAAAATCAGATTTAATATTCTCATTGCAAACTTAACACTTAGCTGAGGAAGGCAGGGGCTGAGGGATTTGGAGGGAAGGCAGCTGGTGACTGGAGGCAAAGATTGTGCACAGGCCGGGAGGGAACATGTGGGGGGGAGGGGTCCTTGGTAGGGGGGAGGGCTTATTGCATTGAGGTTACAGAAAAAGGAATCATTATTCACCCTGACCCCGTCTTTTTTTTTTCCCTACTCCAGACTTCATGGCCACGTGAGGCCCCTGAAGGTGACCTTGAAGATGAGGTTATCTTCCTGGTGCGGGGTGGGCTTTGACCCAGTGGCCGGTGATGGAATTGGAGGTGAGGCGAGGCAATCATGGAGGTGGAGATTGGAGTGCTGCGGACACTCGTTAAGGAACCCCAAGGCATGAGGCAACCGTGCCAAGCTGAGAGGGGACCTGACCATTTCTGCTCCCCTGGGAACACAGCCCTGCTGATGCCTGTGCTCAGAACTGTGGGAGGAAAAGTTCCCCTTACTTGAAGTCCCTGGGATGTGGTCAGTACTCACTTGTGTGCAACACCCTAGGAAAAGAAACCTGAAAATATTAGGTGGCGTAAGAGACAGGTAACCTGTCTGTCTTCTTGGGTGGCCAGGGGTCTCTTGGCTTGGCCTGTTTTGCACAGACCTGTTGACACCAGGCCTGTTTGTGCAGGGAGCTCGTTGTTGACGTGGCTGTTAGTTTACCTTTTGTTCTGAGGACTTGCTGGTGTGCAGACTCGGCTGGCTTGTCAAGCATGGAAGAGCAGATTTGCTAGCTACTGGAGTGTCCTGAGGATCACATCCTGGTGTCCCCCTTCCCTGCCCTCAGCAGGATCAGGGTGCAGGTGTAGGGGGACATGTCCCATGGCCTGCCCTTGCTGAGTGCAGAGGTTGGCTAGGTCTGCAGGGGCTGGCTCTAGAAGCCCTCTGGGCTTCTGGCCTGTTGCTGGATGCAGTGTTTTGGTGGTTGTCTGCAGCGAGGGTTGGCTAGCCGGAAGCCTGCAGGAAGAGGAAAATGGAAACTCACCTGGCAGCATCTCTTCCCAACTGCCATGAGGTGATAAAACTCCACCAGGTCCCACCATGAAGGGAAGCACAGTGGGACCAGTCGTTATGAGCTGAATTCTTTTCCTTTCCCTCCCTCTCTCCCTCCCTGCCTCCCTCCCTCCCTCCCTCCCTCCCTCCCTCTCTCCCTCCCTCCCTCCCTCCCTCCCTTCTTTCCTTCCTTCCTTCGTTCCTTCGTTCCTTCGTTCCTTCGTTCCTTCCTTCCTTCCTTTCTGACACAGGTCTTTCTCTGTCTCTGTCTCTCTTTCATTCATTCTTTTTTTTAAAGTGTAGAATTAATATTTTATTGTCATTTATAATCAGATAGCAGTTGGATATATAGTCTCTATACTTCATACTTTTGTAAATTAAAAAAAATTGCAAGTTTTCAAACAGCTGACTGGTAATGTTTTTCAGAAAATGTGATTACACTAATCCATTAATGGTGGCTTTGAGCTTTTCCTTAGTAGCTCCAGGAAATTCTCCCACCTTCTCACCCTTTTTAAAAACCTGGAAGGTTGGCATGCATTTGACTTCACTGTCTGTGCCCACATCGGCTTCGAGGAGCATCGCATTGGGATACTTTTCAGAGAGGGCGTGAAAGAAAGGCTTGATCATTTGGCAAGGCCCACACCACATGGCTGAGAAGTCAGCCACGACAGGCTTATCTCCTGCAGCGTCCAGGGCTTCCTGGAAGGCATCCTTGCTCTCGATCTGCTTCACCATTTTGGCTGTGGTGCATTAGTTGGGAAGACTGTAAGGAGGAATGGAAGCGAACCCAAGGTGTGGGACCAAGTTCTTCTTTCTTTCCTTTTTTTGTAGGTCATGGGGCTTGAAGTTAGGGCTTGGGTGTTGTCCCTGAGCTCTTTTCCTTAAGGCTAGTGCTCCACCACTTTGAGACATAGTGCTATTTCTTGTTTTGGGGGTAGTTCCTTGGAGAGAAGAATCTCACAGATTTTCTTGCTTGGTTGGCTTTGAACCAAGAACCTCAGATTTCAGCCTCCTGAATAACCAGGATTACAGGCATGAGCCACCAATGCCTAGCCCAAGGAGTCACCAAGATCTTTGCTTCCCATCTCAAAGCAGCAAACCACCCTTAGTCCTGTGCAATTTCAAATGCATGGGAATGGTAGCCAAGCAGGTAGAGCTGGGCTGGCACTACCTTCCCTCAGCAGAGTGCCATGCTCCACTTCCTTCTCCTTTCCAGAGTTTACCACAGGAAACAATGCTTGCTGCCTGCTCTTCATTAGATGTGAGGCCGATGTCCTCTGGTGGATGTAATAACTGCTCATCTCCCACCCCCTGCAGGTTCTTTCCTGTTCAGCCTGAGCTGCACCAATTTCCAATATCCATTAGCTAGTCAGATGTAGGATGCATAAACAGGGTCGCAGTCCAGGTCAGCTCTGGTGACACTGTGAGACCTCACTGAAAAATAACCAGAGCCAAGCGGTTGGAAGCATGCATCACTTAGTAGAATGAAAGCATTAGGTGCTGAGTTTAAGTCCTGGTCTCAGACTAAAGAATCCCCCCAGACCAGAGCCAAAGAGCCAGAGGTGTGGTTCAAGTGATAGAGCACCTACCTAGCAAGCACAAAGCCTAGAGTTTAAGTTCTAGCACTAAACCCTCCACCCTCCCTCCAAAAGGATGTGATTTTGCAGAAATCAGACTGCAGTGGCAGTGCATGCACAATGAGGAGATGCTGTGAAGTGTGAGCAGACTACAGGTCTTATCTCTCTCTGTCTCTCTGTCTCTGTCTGTCTGTCTGTCTCTGTCTCTGTCTCTGTCTCTCTCTTTCTCTCTCCCTTCTTCTCCCCCCTCTTTTTCTCTTTGATTTGTGCCAGTTCAGGGCTTGAAGTCCTGGCCTGGCTGCTGTCTATGGGCTCTTTCACTCAAGGCTAGTGCTCTACTATGGTGAGCTACAGTGCCACTTCAGGTTTTCTGGTGGTTAATCTCGAGAAGATAGTTACCGTTTTTTCCTGCCTGGGCTTGCATTGGGCTTCGTTCACTTAGCATATTCATTCTTTTTGTTGTTGGTCATGGGGCTTGAACTCAGGGTCTGACTTCTCCATTCTTTTTTTATGGCTGAATGGTACTCCACATATGGATATACCACAGTTTGTCTGTTTCTCTTTGATGGACATATTGGCTGCTCCCGTCTTTTGGATATTGTTAATAGTACTGGTATGAAAACACAAATACACGCAGTTTGACAATTCTCAGTTCTTTTGGACATATACCTAAGCATGCAATTGCTGGGTCATATGGTAATTTTATGCTTAAGTTTTTGATCAACTGCCAACTGCTTTCTGTAGCAGCTGCACCATTTACATTCCCACCCACAGGGTACAGGTGTTCACTTGCGAGGAGCCATTGCTCTCAGGAGCATTTTCCTCTTGGCATACTTACTGCAAGGAGGAAAAATAGGAAAACCTATTGCACATTGAAAATCCTCAGCTTTGGTGATTTGCCCAATGCCTTTTCTATTTTCTATAAAAATTGACACAGTAATTTTCTTGGCTTAAATTGCACTGCTGTGGACCTTCTCATCTGCCTTTCCCACTTCGTGGCCTCTGTAGAAAGAGTGATTTTTTTGTTTTGTTGGAATAATGTATAGAGGGGTTACAGTTACATTTGTCACGTAGTAGTGCATTACTTCTCACACATTGATACCCCTTCTCAGGTCTTGGTCCCCATTTCCCTCCACCCCCTCCCAATCACCTTGTTTTCCCCCCATCCCTTTCCCATTTCAAAAAAAAATAAACATATATACAATACACCAGCTAACAAAGTCAGATACAGTAACAATATGAAATTAACCAAAGGGCAACAAAAGAGAAGAGAAAAAACATAGTACATTAAGAACAACAATCGCACAAGATAAAGCTCTTGTTTCCATATCCTAGAGATCCTTTCATTTAGCCTCATCCTATACGACCTTATGTACCTAGGCTTTGAGTTATTGTAATCCTATGCTAGGAGAGTCCTAAATGTGTACTAATTATTACAAATGAGGGAAACTGTTGAGTCTGTTTCTTTGGGTCTGGCTTATTTCACTAATATGATTTTTTTCCAAGTCTTTCCATTTCCTTACAAATAGGGTGATGTCATTCTTTCTGATGGTAGCATAGAATTCTATTGTTTCTAAGTACCACATCTTCTTGATCTAGTCATCTACTGAGAGGCATCTGGTTTGGTTCCATATCTTTGCTATGATAAATAATGCAGAAACAGGGGTGTTTGCAGGGACACAGAGGGGAGACTGCACGTGGCTGTGGATAAGGACTTTGGGCTCTGGTGTTCTGAGGGCAAGCCCAGTTCGTATCCATTTGCCAAATGCCACTGCAGTGGCACTCTGCTTAGGCAGCATTCTTTACCAAGGCTATTTCAGGCTACAATTCTTACCTTGATGAAGAAAATCTGCACACTGGTCTGATGTACCATTTATTTAAGTGACAGAAATGCATGCAGTAAGGAAAACAACAACCTCCTGCTCCAAGAATTGCAATGACTGATTGTTGGGAGCCGAGTGCAGGGTCAGGCTGGCCCATGAATCTGCATCACTGAGTAAGATAACCACACAAAGAAATGAGCTGTCATGTATGAATGCCATGCCTAACTTTGAGCTATATCATCAGTATTGTGAATCACTTTCTGCTGAGACTTGATTACCAATGGGTACAAATGTGTTATTGCTTTATCACTCTCTGTTGAGAGTGAGTAGTGAGTAGTGAGAGTGAGTAGTGAGAGTAAACACGTGGACCTCCCCCGCCCTGCCCGCCTTTGTGCTGATAGGCTCCTGCACCCTCTATTAGCTGAATGGACTCCCTCAATAAATGAATTCCTACCTTGATGGGCCTCCCTGACGCGTCTGATTGTCCTACGGTGAGGGAGGGCGGTCAGTCAGCCCTCTCCTTTCTCGGCTCTTCCTGGTCAGGGTGTGTTCTCTCCATTTCTCCTGCGGGCCGGGAGGGACCGAGGACTAAAATCCCTGACAACTGATGATAACTTTTAGTTTATCAGGTTTGTTGTGGATTGGAACACACAATGTCACCTTTCTTTGATTTCTACAGAACTCAGTTCTTCTGAGCAAGAGTTAAGCTCCCGCGAAGGGCCGGCTCCTCTCTGCAGTCACTTCCTGCATGTAAATGGCATATTAAATGGAGAAAGCTCTTCTGGGCTGTTCTGATCACCACAGATGAGCAGAAGATTCCTGTGGCTAGCTGTAATACCTGTTCATTGGTTTGTAGATCCAGAGGACCATAGAGAGTTTCATGAAACCATGGGAAAGTAGAGACCGGGGTTTGTGTGATAAATCAGAGCTAACTGGAAAGGGTCACACAGTGCTCATTGGATGTTGTCTGTCTTCCTGGAGAAGAGCCCAGGAGATCTCATCGTCAATTCTTCCTGTTCTTACTGAGGTAGGGGCAAGAACAGGACTTGTGGTCTGACATCAGCACATTGTACTTACTACTTTTACCAAATGGGATTTCTGTCTATGGTGGGAGCAGAGCAGGCTCTGGACTGAGTAAGACCTGGCTTGCTGGGGAAGCAACGTAGCCAGTGGAGAGTCAGTTACCTTCCTCTCAAACCAAACGAGAGGCACTAACAGCTCCTGTGAACCACGGGGCCCCGTGGTGTCTGGAGCAAATAACTAAATTGTCAACTCTTGAAAAGCTACATGGTTAAAAACAAAACAACAACAAGAACAACAAAACAAAGAGACAATCAAGTATGGTGGTACATACCTGTAGTTCCAGCACTCAGAAGCCCAGGCTGGAGGATCATGAGATGGAGGCCAGCCTGGGCTACATAAGGAAAACCCTGTCTAAAAATGTAACCAGGGGAATCCTTATCTAACATCATCTAGGTGCTTATATTTGCTTGTTCCATTTCTATAACTAAATACCTTGTGAGGGTACCTGATTTTTATTCTTATGTTATTTTTGTCAGCTGTAGGGCTTGAACTCATGGCCTGGACCCTGTCCCTGTGCTTCTTTGTGCTCAAGGTTAGCAACTCGATTTTTGAATGGTTAACTGGAGGTAAGAGTCTCATGGAATTGCAATCCTCAGATCTCAGCCTCCTGATTAGCTAAGATTCCAGCAGCCAGGAGCCAGGGGAAAGATGTTATTTAATTCACAGTTTTGGAGGTTGACCTTGTGATCTTGAAAAAGATCAGGTGCTTGTGTGAATGATCATGTGACCAGACAGGAGGTCAGAGAGATTTCGCGTCAGATTCATTCTTTCCTAGTAAGCTTTTATTTTGTTTTAGTGGTTTGGTGCTTGAACTCAGGGGTTGGATGCTATCCTTGAGTTTTTGTGCTCACTGCGGGTTGATAATCCACCACTTGAGTCAGAGGTGCACTTCTGGCTCTTTGATGGTTAATTGGAGATAATAGTCTATGGACTTTCCCATCTGGGCTGGCTTCAAACTATGATCCCCAGATCTCAGCCTCCACTTTAGCTAGGATTACAGGTGTGAGCTACTGGTGTCCAGTTCCGCATATTTTCTTGGGAATTCCCATATGCCCTCTAAGAACAGTCTTCATCTCTTTCAAGAGCATATTCCATGTGTCCTAACCACTTGTTCCCAAGCTCTGCCTTTTAAAGGCACCACCACCTCTCACAGTGCCACACAGGGAAGAAGGGTCCAACACATGGAAACCACATCCCAGCCACAGAGAGTGGTGCTTAAGCAATGTTTTCTGAGTGAATACATGAACTTAAGTATTGAGTCCCCATCTCTTGCCAAACTCCAGAAAATAAACAAAATCAAATAAACTAACATTTTTTTTTTTGCCAGTCCTGGGCTTGAGCTCAGGGCCTGAGCACTGTCTTTGGACTTTTCTCAAGTCTAGAGCTCTACCACTTGAGCCACAGCACCACTTCTGGCACTTTTCTATGTATGTAGTACCAAGGAATCAAACCTGGGTCTTCATGTATGCTAGGCAAGCACTCTACCACTAGGCCAAACTCCAAGCCCTAAACTAACTTTTTAACCAGAATCAAATCCAAGCACAAAACAATGTTAGAAATGTATTTTTTTTTCAGTCCTGGGCCTTGAACTTTGGGCCTGGGCGCTGTCCCTGAGCTCGTCAGCTCAAGGCTACTGCCCTACCCCTAGAGCCACAGTGCCACTTCTGGTTTTCTAGTGGTTCATTGGAGATAAGAGTCTCATGGACTTTAGTACCTGGGCTGGCTTTGAACCCTGATCCTTAGATCTTAGCCTCCTGAGTAGCTAGAATTACAGGTGTGGGCCACCATGCCTGGTGGAAGGTAAAATATTTTTAAAATTTGAGAAAGGTAAGACTGAGATAATTAAGAAACTACTCCATGATGTAGTGGATGATAATGCTTACCTTCAAATTTGTTGATAAGGAAATGGGAAAAAATTCTAGATGGCCACCAAATCCTGCTATAAACCTAAATAAAATCCAATTTTATTAGAAAGTTAAGTTTAAAAGTATTAAACATGGCTGGGAGTTTGGCTTAGTAGTATAGTGCTTGCCTAGCATGTACAAAGATCCAGGTTGGATTCCTCAGTACCACATACATAGAAAAAAAAAGCTGGAAGTGGTGCTTTGGCTCAAGTGGTAGAGCTCTAGCCTTGAGAAAGCCCAAGGACAGTGCTCAGGCCCTGAGTTCAAGGCCCAGGACTGGCAAAAAAAAAAAGATATTAAACATGGCAAACTACAACACCAGAGCATTGTGCACATACTAAGAATCTGATGGGAGGACATTCTTATGATAAGTTGGAAACTAGATAACACCTGGTTATTGTACCTCCTTTCCTTTGGACAGTCTCCCCTCCCAAATTTTAGGGTTCCCTCTCCTGATCTCCAGTGTAGTGATGTGAATTCCTTTCATATCCTTTGGTTGGAAAAGATACCACATCTTCTCTTGTAAATTAGCCTGAACTTGCAATTTTCATTCAGCATTGTGCCTTGGAGAGCTATCCATTTTAGTCTATATTGATCTGTTTCTTTTAACTGCTCAACAGAGGATATGAAGACAAATTGAGTACCACCTTGAAAATCCAGCGGGAGAATGACTTCACACTAGAATTACACCAGAACTCTGTGCGTAATATCTCCATGAGTTTGGAGTGTGACTACAGACAGTTTCAGATGCCTTTGTGCACGTTGGGGAGTTACTAAGGAATGCACTCCCAGTGCAGTGGGCATATGCTCAGCCAAGTGGTGTAAAATGTGGGAGGCAACTTGTCATCCTCCACCTCCCATTCACTGTGCGATGGCATCTTTCATTTTTTTGTCTGTGCATCTCTCAGATTTCATCGAGAGCCCCTACTCTTCCAATTGAGCTCCCCACAAAGCTCTCTAACCTTATCCCCTCAAAATAATTCACTGTTATCTTCATAGTCCTCCTTAGTTCTGTGTCACAAATATCTCCTGTCTGAAGTTCTCTTTTCCCTCCCTAGGGCATAATTATGTAGAGGTGTGCAGGTATTAAGTACAGAAACTTTTTTGGGGGGGGGGAATCATGGGGCTTGAGCTTGGTCTGGGTACTGTCCCTGGGCTCTTCAGCTCAAGGCTACCACCCTACCCTTGAGCCAAGCCTCACTTGGCTAGAGTTTAATTGGAGATAAGAGTCTCAGGTACAGGTTGGGAGTTTGGCCTAGAGGTAGAGGGCCTGACTAGCATGCATGAAGGCTGGGGTTCAATTCCTTGGTACCATATACATAGAAAAAAGCTGGAAGTGGTGCTGTGGCTCAAGTGGTAGAGCTCTAGCCTTGAGAAAAGTGTAAGGACAGTGCTCAGGCCCTGAGCTCAAGCCCAGGACTGGCAAAAAAAAAAAAAGAAGTCTCGGGTCTTTTGTGCCCAGGCTGGCTTTGAACTTTGATCCTCAGATCTCAGCCTCCTGAGTAGCTAGGATTACAGGGTTGAGCCACTGTGCCTGGCAAAATCCAGATACTCATATGAAAATTGATGCAGCCCAAACTTCCCTGAGCAAAGCTGGCCTTCAAACTTTTTCTTTATTTTATTTTCAGTGTTTTTTTAAAACATATTTTATATTCTCTAAGTAGTTGTGCAAAGGAGATGTTATTTAACATAACAGAAGTTTATGAATACATTTTTTTTTTTGCCAGTCCTGGGCTTGAGCTCAGGGCCTGAGCACTGTCCTTGGACTTTCTCAAGGCTAGAGTTCTACCACTTGAGCCTCAGCACCACTTCTGGCTTTTTTCTATGTATGTGGTACCGAGGAGTCGAACCCGGGTCTTCATGCATGCTAGGCAAACACTTTAACCACTAGGCCAAACTCCCGGCCCTATGAATACATCTTAATGAGTGTCACCCTTTCAACAGTCTCATCCGTGCTTTCCCTAATCACCCCTACCTACATTCTTCTTAAATTTGTAGGATAGCCATTGGGGTTTTTTTTGCCTGCATTCTCTTCCTCTTCTCCTTTTCATTTGTTCAGTCCTTTCACCTTGACCCCAACCTTCCTCTTTTGAGTATTCACTTCCTGGGTGTTTTACTTTGCTGAATTTTGAGTTTGCCTTTCTTAGGAATTATATTGAATCTACTGTATTTCAGTTAATACATTTATGGCCACTTATGTACCCCTCAATGTATTTATCTGCATGTTTATAAGCTAAATCAAGTTTTCTTCATATAAAGGAAAACAAGCACCCTTTGTCTCTCCGGGCCTGGCTTATTTTACCTAACATAATTTTTTCCAAGTCTTTCCATTTCTTGATAAATGGTACACTATCATTCTTTCTAATGGATGAGTGAAATTCCATTATATATATATATATATCATATTTTCTTGCTCAATTCATCCATGGAGGGGTGTCTGGGCTTATTCCATGATTTGGCTATGGTGAACAGTGCTATAATAAACATGGTGTGTTAGTGCATTTCCTGTATCCTGGTTTGTGTAGATTTATTTTCTGCTTTTCTAATTGTAAATTCACACATTTATGTGTTTTTATAATTTCTCACTTAGCTTCTATCTAGCTTGCTTTGTCATTATCTTCCTTTTTTTGAGTTGGGTGATTAGTTAATTAACCTTTATTTGCTCTTTTTCTCTTTGCTTTACTGAATATAATTTAAATGTTTTCTGTTAAGCTTTGCTTAGCTTCTTTCCACAAATTTTCGTATGTGAACACACATTATTGCATTTGAGATATATACATTTCTGCTTATCTAGTCTCTTTGGCTCAGGATTGTTTATGAGTGCTCTATTTTCTGGTAGAAGGGCTTTTTGGAAAAAAAATATTGAATTGATTTGAAGTTTCCGATTTTATTGCATTGGAATCACATAAAATTTTCTGCTCTGTTCTTGTTTCTTAGACACTTTTTTGAGGTTTGACTGCAAGTCCCCAACTCAAATTAGCCTAACTCAGTCCATTTTGTGAAGGACTCCGTTCTGTGTGTCGGGGAGGCTGTTTGGATTTATTTTGTAGAAAAGATTCTTCTAAACAGCAGCAGAGTCTTGTTTGCATCTGATTTTGACATGGTACATCTGGGAAGAGTTGTACAAGCTAATCAGTGCCTTGATGAAAAGTCTATTCAGCTGGCTACTCAGCAGCTTCCTGGGTCAATTAGCCTCACCAGAACTGAAAAACACCCCCAGTATATTCCTTCTCATCTCAAATGCTTGTGAACTCAGTCCTGTCCCCTCCCACTGCCAACACTACCCACTACTCCTGTCTTCTCTTGAAAAGTGACTGTGTTTGCCTCACTCCTCTTGGTGGAGTCTTTTACACCTGCATCCTGGCCAGAGACCCCAGGTTGGGCTCTGATCAAGTCCTGTTAGAGCACTTGCATGGTGTTTTCCTGTGAAGACATTTCACGTTTTTTTAGATTGTATGTATGCATTTGGGGATGTATAAATGAATCACATTGTATTTAATTTTTCTCCATGAAAGGCAGAGGGAGGTGCTTTACATCTTTGTTGTAAAAATCACACTGTTGAACATGAAACACTGTGAGTATTTTACTCTGTGTGTGGGGTTGGGGGGAGCAGCTTGAACTCAGGGCCTGGGCACTGTCTCTGAGCTTCTTTTCCTCAAGAGCACTTTACCACTTGAGCTAGAGCTCTACTTCTGGCTATTTTTTTGGTGTTTAATTTGGAGATAAAAGTCCCACAGACTTTTCTGCCTGGGCTGACTTTGAACCATGATTCTCAGACTATTGCCTCCTGAATTGATAGGATTATAGGCACAAGCTACTGGTACCCAGCTTATTTTGCATGTTTGTTAACATTTGTTCCCTTCTTCCTTTTGTGGTGGTGGGACTGTTTGAAGTCAGGGCCTTACCCTCGCTAGGTTCACCCAATACCACGTGAACTCGTCCCCAGCCACTTACTGCTCTTGGCATGTGTCAGCTTGTGTCTGATGTCTTCCAAATGAGTATCACATCTTTCCTAAATCCTTGTATTTCTGAACTTCCCATAGGGAGATAATGGCCTCATTAGTCTTTTAAACTTCATGGTAAAATATTTAAAGTTTTATCTTTTCTGTGGGCAGCATGTTTCTGGTGCTCCCTAATGATAAATGTTATTGCTCTTCTACAATGTATTTTCTGGGCCCCCTTTGTATGAAGTTGGGCTGATTTCTTTCTTATGCATTGTCCAATGGCCACATTTTTTTGATGAGCTTATAATTGGTTCTTTTTGTGAAAAATGGGCGAAGATTGCTTTACAGAGACAAGCCTGGCCTCAGAAACTCTCCTTTATGTAGGTCCCTCTAGGCTTCTTATAATCAGACCTGGTCAAGGAAGGGGTTTTGCCACTGGCTCCACTCACCTCTCATATTTCACAATTACTGTCCCAGATCAAGCACACATCTCCTCTTCTGAGGAGGGCACTGTTGGGGTGGTTTTTGAGTTTTGATGACACTGTACTACTAGGCCAAATTCCTGGCCCATGTCACAGTTTTTAAACTTGTTCTTGCTTATATTTTTTCCAGGAGAAAGGTGAGAGAGAAAGGGGAAAGGGAGGAGGGAGAAAAGAAGGGAGGAGGAAGAGAGAGAGAGAGAGGAAGAGGAGAGAGTAACACTTACACAGCCACTTTCATAACTGAAATCCAGCTGCTTTCTATTTTCTTAACCTTTATGATGTCACTTTTGAAATATAAGTTAAAGTCATCGGGCAATTGCATTAAAAAAAAGTATGAACTGGGTACGGTGGCTCACACTGGTCACTCAAGCTACTCAGGAGGCTGAGATCTGAGGATGGAGGTTCAAAGCCAGTCGGGGCACTAAAGAATGTGAGACTTATCTCCAATTAGCCACCTAAAAATGGGAAATGGCGCTGGGGCTCAAGCTGAAGAGCTCAGGGAAAGTACCCAGGCCCAGAGTTCAAGCCTCACAACTGACCAAATAAAAGTGTGAGCTTGAAATCTGAAAAAAAAGATACGTATATATTTCCATGTTCTTGATGTCTCAGTATCTTTTTATGGAAAGCTCTCATCGTTATTTCTTGTTTTAAAATTGTCTACTGATCAGTTCTCTTTTTGAATGTTGTATACATCTGTCCCTTCTGTCACTATTACCACAGAATCTGGCACTGAGTATTTGTAAGATTTTGTGTCTTTTTGTTCTGTATTTACGTGTTATTTTTGCTGTCATCCTAGATTTAATCCTGTAAGGCAGAGCTTGAATCTCCAACATGGGGATGTAGCAGGTAGTATGTTCTGTTTTTATTTATTTAGTTTATAAAACACTGTATTTTAGTGGTAAAGACAATGCTGAGTGTTGGTTAAGACATCTAACATAAAAAGAAGCACTGGTATTTTTCTCTCTCTCTAATATGTGATTCCTTCTTGCTAGCCAGATACTCCACCATTTTAGCCACATCCGTAGTATTTCTAATTTTTCTTCAGTCAGAAAGGAGATAAAATTTAGAGTCTATTCAAAAGAATAATTTTTATTTCTTAATCTGTGAGTTGATATACAGAACTTAATTTGCACAATCTGCCATATATACATTTCATTACAAACTATGTATGTTCAGAGTGCTGTTATTTTAATATATTTCTACATTTGGTATGATAAGATTTTGACTTCCAAATTTTTCAGATGTATTGGTAGTTTTCTTTGTCATTTTTTTTTAGCCATTCCTGGTGCTTGAACTTGGGGCCTGAGCTCTGGTCCTTGGGTTTTTTCAAGGTTAGAGCTCTACCATTTGAGCCATAGCACCACTTCTGGCTTTTTCGATGTATGTGGTACAGGGGAATTAAACCTTAGTCTTCGTGCATGCTAGGCAAGCACTCTATCACTAGGCCAAACTCCCAGGCCCTCTTTGTCAATTTTTTTTTGCCAGTCCTGGGCTTGGGCTCAGGGCCTGAGCACTGTCCTTGGGCTTTCTCAAGGCTAGCGCTCTACCACTTGAGCCTCAGCACCACTTCTAGCTTTTTTCTATGTATGAGGTACCGAGGAATGGAACCCGGGTCTTTGTGCATGCTAGGCAAGCACTCTACCACTAGGCCAAACTCCCAGCCCCTCTTTGTCAAGTTTTGGTTTGCAGTGCTGAGATGTGAACTCAGGAGCTCAAGTCAGAAACTGTTTACTGCTTGGGTGAAGTGTGCCAGTTCTACTAAACACATTGTAGGCAGTTTCTGAAGCTTTCTAACCTTCCTGCATTTGTGCTTTCTGCACTTCCTCACATGAACAAGACAGTACATGAACATCTAGAACTTAAGACATTGTGGCAGATTAATTCAGATCGCACAAAAGGCCTGGGGAAAATAATACCTGAACCAAACAAAATGCTGGAGGAAGGTTATCTCTTCTCTTATTCTTGATCTATTCCAATTCAGAGTCTATTCAGACTCATTACCTTTCCTATTTGAATCCACAGATTATTCCTAGACAGTGAATTCTCAATTTCATTGAGAGCTAAACATTTATTACTGAAGAGTTATACATAGTATTTGCTGATAGCAGATGACTTTTAAGGTTTTCATAGCATTTGTTGATAGTGTATGACTTTGAAGGTTTGCTTATCTGTAATCCCTATCTGATACATGATAATGCCTATTGGTGTTTCCTTTTCATTTTATTGACATACCTTTATGGTTTGCTGGTCTTATCAGTCTTTTCAAACATTATATTTATTTATTAATGCAATAAGTTCTCTACTTTATTATGTTTTAGATTCATTACTTTTACTTTTCCCAATTTACTATTGTTGATATTTTTCTAGTTTCTAGAGATCATTGCTTATTTCCCCGATTTATAGTCCTTCTTGTTCGGTAATAAAAATATGTGGTGTTAGAAATTTCTAAGTACTCGGGGCTGGGAGCATGGCTCAGCACGCATGGAGATCTGGGTTTGATTCCTTGGTACCACATACACAGAAAAAGCTGGAAGTAGTGATGTTGCTCAAGTGGTAGAGCTCTAGCCTTGAGAAAGCCCAAGGACGGTGCTCAGGCCCGGAGTTCATGCTCCAAGACTGGCAAAAAAAAAAGAAAGAATTTTCTATGTACTTAACATTTGATAACTATAAATCAGAGTTAGGGAAGCCATAGCCATGGGCCAAATCGGCCTGCTGCCTGTGCCGTAAATGAAGCTGCATGTTAACATTCACTGGTCTGCGGAATGTGGCTGGCTGCCTTCACACACTTTGCAGTTCTTACAGGAAAAGTTCACTGCCTCCTGATGTAAAGCACTCCATATTTTAGTATATTTTTTATTATTATTTTGTTTTTCCAAAGTACCTCTAATCATTAACCTCAAAAGGATTTTAATTTCTTATGTACATTTTCACACTCATATACTTTGTCAATTTCTTTCAATTCCAAGTGGTCAGAGAATATGGTTCATATAACTTCTAATTTCACTTAGATATAGCAAGATTTCTTCTATGTCTAAAAGTAGAATCAGTTTTTAAACTATTCCAAAGACATTGGAAAATGGTGCATATTCCCTTTAGAGAAATTAATTTATAGTGGCTTCATTCGCTATATATCTGAACATGCTTCGGTTAACTTATTATCTATATGAAGTTTGTGTACTTCAGGTAAAGTTATGAATAAGATTATTATCAGTGTCTTCTTATATTTCAGTCCCCATTTTAAGTTTCAGTTTGGTTAATTTTGATGCTCCGGCATCTATCCTGAAGTCATCCATGCAGATGTGAGAAGTATGGGTTTTGAAGGCACATGTTCCTGAGGCTTGTTCTTGGACAGTTCCTGGGGCTCCTTCCATGGCTCCATCCTGGTGTGTGTTGGCCAGCCAGCTTGGTGTGATGGCTCGCTTTGCCATTGTTACCGCTGTTGGTCCTGCTAATGGTCAAATGGCCCCAGGTGCAGAGCCATGGCAGCTGGCCACTAATGAAGAAGGAGCCCTGAGACTGTCCATGTGAGCCCATCCAAATTGCCTGCCCATAAAACAGTGGGCTTCACAGATGAATGATGGTTGCTTTAAACTCCTAAATCATAGCATGGTTGGTTACATCACAAAGCTAATGGTTTGTGAAGTTTGTTAACATGAAACTAACTGTTGTCCACTTAGACATCTTCCTGTGCCTTGCATTACAACAGTATTGTCTCTGGCTTTCTTTGTTTTGTTGCTAGTGAAGTTTCATACTGTTGTGTTGTTATTGTTTCCTTCCCCCTTCCTGTTTTTCCCTCCCTCCCTCCTCCCTTACTCCCTCCTCCCTCCCTGCCTGCCTGCCTGACTAAGGCTGTCCCTGAGCTTTTTAGCTCAAGGCTGGTGCACTACCACTTGAGTCACAGCCCCACTTCCAGCTTTTTATTGGAGACAATGGTCTTACAGACTTTTCTGTCAGGGCTGGCTTCGAAACAAGATCCTTAGATCTCAACCTCATGAGTGGCTAGGATTAGAGTTGTTTGGCTCTTGGCTTTATTTTTGGCTTTGTAATTTTATTTAAGTATGCAGTAAAGCCTGTGTTTCTCTTTGAATTTGGGGAGACTCGGGACTACAGCAGAAGTGAAACTATGTAATTTTGAGGATTGGGGCTTTGTGTGCTTCTTGGAACCCAGACACCACCTGGCGAAGTGAGGTTCCGCCAGTCACATGGACACCTGCCATTACACCCCACCTTGCTTTCAGCTTCTGACTTCTTCCTTGCTGCACTGGAATTGTCTTCTATGGAAAGAAACATTGTCTTTAGCAAAGGAAGTTCTCTATCAGGAAGACACTCTAAGGCATGCATATGGATACTGTCTCTCCTCTTGCCTTGCCACGCTCTTCTTCCTTTTGGATGCTCGTCACAGCCTGTGATTCCATTATTTTCCTATTTCTCCAGGTGAGCTTTTATCCAGGCATGATCTTTACTGAGACAGCTGTCATCTTTACTGCTGTAACCCCTCAATGTTGCTATTTTTTTTTTTTGCCAGTCCTGGGCCTTGAGCGCAGGGCCTGAGCACTGTCCTTGGACTTTCTCAAGGCTAGAGCTCTACCACTTGAACCAGATAATCTGGTTTTAAATTTTCGAGGAGCCATCTTCTCCTTCTATAACTGGAAAATGTTCTGTTTTCCTCTATCATTTAGTGCTATGGAAGGTGAATTGAATGCCAGCCTTATTCCAACTTTCATTTGCAGGTAATACTTTTTCTCCGAATGGACAGTTATAAGACCTCATCTTTATTTTTAAACATAAAAATACTCCTTAATAAGTAACAAAACACTTTCTTTTTTGTTTTACCAGTGCAAAAGGACACAAACTTGCTGTCTTGTAATTCTGGCAATCAGAAGTCGGACATATATATATATATATATATATATATATATATATATATCCCTGGATTAATGACAAGATCTGGCGCAGGGTTGAATTCCTTCCCACACTATCCAAGAGACAATGCTATGACTTTTCTGAGGTCACTTACTTCCTCGGCTCAGGCCTCCTTCTGTCTGCAAAGCCATCAGTGCCAGTAGAGTATTTCTTTCTCTGCTCATCTCATTAACCTTTTTGTAGTCACATTTTTTCTTGTTCTCTTCTGCCTTCTTCTGTAAGAACTTGAGGTAATGTCATCTCAGTCCTGATGGAAAATCCACACTAAGTTAGATATTTGAGGCCACTGACTTAGAAAACTTAATTGCACCTGCATTCCCAATTTGCCTTGAGACACCAAATGACACACTCCAAGTCCTGGAATGGAGTGGGGGGTACTTAGGAGGGTAATGATAGTATTCTGCATGCAACAGCTCTAAGTTTGCTTTTATTCATTCCCTCTGACAATGTGGGGAGCTTTTTTCCCCCCAGAAAGAATAAAATATTTTTTCTAGATCAGAAAAATGTTATTCTGCGGGCCGGGAGTTTGGCCTAGTGGTTAAAGTGCTTGCCTAGCATGCATGAAGACCCAGGCTCAATTCCTTGGTACCACATATATAGAAAAAAGCCAGAAGTGGTGCTGAGGCTCAGGTGGTAGAGCTCTAGCCTTGAGAAAGTCCAAGGACAGTGCTCAGGCCCTGAGCTTAAGCCCAGGACTGGCAAAAAAAATGTTATTCTGTCCTTTTTATTTTTATTTTTTTGTGTGGGTCATGGGGCTTGAACTTGGCCTAGGCACTCTCCCTGAGGTCTTCAGCCCAAGGCTACGCCCCTACCCTTGAGCCAAGCCCCATTTCCCATTTTTTTAGAGGTTAATTGGAGGTAAGAGTCTCAGGTCCTTTTGTGCCCGGGCTGGCTTTGAACCTTGATCCTCATATCTCAGCCTCCTCAGTAGCTAGGATTGCAGGCATGAGTCACCACGCCTGGCATTCTATCATTTTAAATAAGGGAGTCTCTCTCTCTCTCTCTCTCTCTCTCTCTCTCTCTCTCTCTCTCTCTCTCTCTCTCTCTCTCTCTCTCTCTCTCCCCCTCTCTCTCCCTTTCTCTCTCCCTCTCTCTCTGTCTTTCTCTCCCCTGCTCTCTCTGTTTGTCTATCTCTCTCTGTCTCTCTTTTCTCTCTCTCTCTCTGTCTCTCTCTCTCTCCACTTTTCCTTAGAAGATTCTCATATGCAGACTTCAGATAAATTTCAACATTTCATCTTATTCCCCCATTTTATAAATCCTTGTATCTATTTTCTAAATCAAGGATTCGGTTTGTAACATGTAACAGTGTCTAATCTACTACCCAGAACTTCTGTGTCATTTGACCTGAAACTAAAATTTTATGATACAAGATAATTCCCTTTGATCAAATAGCATTCTTTTTGTTTCTGATAATATGACAATTGAAGGAAATATTTTGTTTTGTAGGAGAAATTTTGTTCTGATTGTTTTTTTAAAATTGTTATTTTATTCTTTTTTTTTTTGCCAGTCCTGGGGACTGAACTCAGGTTCTGAGCACTGTCCTTGGGCCTTCCTCAAGGTTAGTGCTCTACCACTTGAGCCACAGCACTAGTTCTGGCTTTTCTGTATATGTGGTACCGAGGAATAGAACCTGGATCTTTGTGCATGCTAGGCAAGCACTCTACCACTAGGCCAAACTCCCAGCCCTATTTTATTCTTTTTGAAATATGTTTCTATCTGTACACTAATTGCTTTTCCTTATGAGGTCCATAAAAAATATATTTTTTGACTGTAATCCTAGCTACTCAGGAGGCAGAGATTCGAGGATTACTTTTCAAAACCAGCATCCAAGAGACTCTGATTTCTAATTAACCACAAAGAGCCAGAAGTGGAACTGTGGTTCTTTCAAGTGGTAGAGTGCTACCGTTGAGCACAAAACCTCAGGAACAGTGCCCAGGCCCGGAGTTCAAGTCTCAGGACTGTCAAAAATTTTTATTGAAATTAAGCAAATTTTATCCAGCTTAGAAGTGGCTTCAAAAGCCAAAGTATAATTACAACAACAACCACAACAACAACTACCCTCAAATGAATAGACTGGGCTCTCACTCAACTTCTCAGCAGGGCTAGTTCTGCTCCTGAGAAGAAATCACTTACTTGATGCTGTCACTCATTTAGCTAAGTTATAGTACATGGAAATGGTAGAGAAATTTCACAGAGGTAATTAAGGTCCCTAATCAGATGACCTTAAAGATAGATAGATGAGCTGAGCATCCTAGCTATTCAGGAGGCTGAGATCTGAGGATCAAAGTTCAAAGCCAGCCCAGGCACTAAAAAGTCCAACAGTCTCTTATCTACAATTAATCACCAGAAAACTGGAAGTGGCGCTGTGGCTCAGTGGTAGGGTGGTAGCCTTGAACTATAGAGCACAGGCACAATGCCCAGGCCAAGGGGTAGGGCCAAAGCCTTGAGCTTAAGAGCTCAGGGACAGGGTCCAGGCCCAGAGTTCAAGTCCCACCACTGATGACACACAAAAAAAGAAAAATAGATGATAACCAAGTACTAGAGAAAGCACAGTTGCATGCTATCTACTAGTAAAATGAATAACAATAGGATGCACTGCAGAGGCTGGGAGTTTGGCTTAGTGGTAAAGTGCTTGCCTAGCATGCACGAAGACCTGAGCTGGATTCCCCAGTACCACATATACAGAAAAGTGGTGTTGTGGCTTAAGTGGTAGAGTACTAGCCTTGTAGAAAACTCAAGGACAGTGCTCAGGCTCTCAGTTCAGTCCCCAGGATTAGCAAAAAAAAATGTACTGGCAGATCATATATCAATAGCAATAAAAATCACCACGTTTGTATTCAAAAAGTAAGCTAATTTAGGGGGAAGTTATCATGAGGCATAGGATCTAGCCTAATCAGGGGAGCCCTGCACAGATGGTCTAGAGGACAGAGTTTGTGGTCGTCAGATATTCAAACCAGCATGAAGAGGGTCAGATGCCAGGGTGTAGTGCATGAGCTCCAGGAGAGGAGTGCCTCAGACCCACCAGTGATCTGAGTTCTGCCAATGCCAGGGAGTTTGAAGGAAGAACCTTGACCGTGACGACCCTGCACAACAGAAAGCTCAGCAAGCCGTCTCCAAGGCTCCTGACCCACGGAAGCGGGGCCATAGTAACCCTGTGGCCCTTGAAGCAGCTAAGGTTTTGGTGTTAGCCCAGTACTGGGAAAGAGTAACACCTCCATGTTTCCAAATGATGCGATTACGTTGCTATTTATGGAATGAGTCATTTTAGCTGTCATATGTTGTCTCTTCCTCTGGTGGGTGAAGTGTTATTTCCTTGTAATACTGGATCTCCTCTGCCCATTTCTGTTCAGTGAGGGTTTTAATAATTGGCTGATTAGGCCAGTTGTCTTGATTGTTGCCCAAGGCTGAGTCTTAATTGGGCTTTGTAGCTCAAGGCCTACCTGGCTGTATCTTGTACCATTGGGAGGTGAGAAATAGTTCCATTCTCTTCAGGCATAGAATTAATTTTGCTCCAACTATATATATAATAATGATATCCTATGCTTAATGTCCTTTTGGGGTTAACTGATGACCTTGTGACCCTCAGAGCCTTTGAGCCTGAAATAGTCCTTAGGGAGATCTCAAGAAGAATATTTCCTTAGAAAGGCAAAATCAAAGTTCAGCAAGTGGGTACTTGAAATAGGTGGGGTGGGGTGGGGTGGATACACGAAGAGGGGCAGAATGCAGTCAGGAATGAATGCATATCCTACAAAAGCAAGAAGAGCAAGGATAGGAGAAGGAAGGGGGAGAATGTCCACAGGAGTGACATTGATCGATGTATTGCTTTCATAAACTGTGTTGTAAGCGGAAACTCCTTAAAGATAATGCAAACAACAAGACTGGTGTGATGACGCAATGACATTATCAGATGGCATATTCAAGGAGAGGTGGGCATGGAGGATCCAGGTATCACTGGAATTCTTTCTCTCTTTTTTCATATATTTTTAATTGTAGGTTACATTATATTCACCAGATAGAAGGCGCATTACTTCACAAACATTGATACCCTTTCTCATGTCTTGGTCCCCATTTCCCTCCCCCCACCCTGCCCCTTATCTTGTTTTCCCCCCTTCCCTATCCTATTTCAAATAACCAAATAAACACATATATATAATATATCAGATAACAAGGTGAAATACTGTAACAATATGAGATAACCAAGGGACAGCAAAAGAGATGAGAAATAACAGTAAAATAATGACTACAATTACTCATTATATGGCTTTTGTTTCTATATCCTGGAAGTCCTTTCATTTAGCCTCATCCTATATGGCCTTTTGTATCAAGATTTTGCTCTATTGCAGATCTCTGCTAGTAGAGCCCAAGGTTTCTACTGATTATGACAAATGAGGGAAACCATTGAGCCTAAGTTCCTCTGAGTCTGGCTTACTTCACTTAATATGATTTTTTCTAAGTCTTTCCATTCCCTTACAAATGGGGCAATGTCGTTCTTTCTGACAGCTGCATAGAATTCCATTGTGTATAAATACCACATCTTGTTGATCCACTCATCAATTGAGGGGCATCTGGGTTGGTTCCATATCTTTGCTATGGTAAATAGTGCTGCAATGAATATCATTGTGCTAGTGGATTTAGTTTGTCCTTGTTTCTGGACGATTGGGTAAATGCTAAATAGTGGAATTTGCTGGGTCATAGGAGAGTTCTATGTTTAGTCTTTTGAGGAACTGCCATATTGCTTTCCATAGTTGTTGAATGAGTTTGCACTCCCATCAACAGTGTAGTAGTGATCCCTCCTTGCCACATCCCCTCCAACATCTGTTGTTATTAGATTTGTTGATCCTGGCCATCTAACTAGAGTGAGGTGGAATCTTAGAGTTGTCTTGATTTGCATTTCTTTTATGACCAGAGATGTCAAGCATTTCTTCATGTGTCCACAGGCCATTTTTATTTCTTCTTCAGAGAAGACTTTAAGTCTTTGGCCCTTCTTTTCATGAGATGGTTGTTTCTTTGAAGATTAGTTTTGGAGTGATTCAATTTTTTTAGGTGTTGATATATTTTAGATACTAGGCCTTTGTCTGTTGTATGGTTAGTGAAGATTTTTCTCCCACTCTGTAGGCTTTCTAGTTTCATTGGAATTCTTTTTTTTTTTTTTTTGCCAGTTCTGGGCTTGAGCTCAGGGCCTGAGCACAGTCCTTGGACTTTCCCAAGGCTAGAGCTTTACCACTTGAGCCTCACCAGCACATTTGGCTTTTTTCTGTGTGTGTGGTACCGAGGAATCGAACACGAGTCTTTGTGCATGCTAGGCAAGCACTCTACCCCTAGGCCAAACTACCGGCCTTCACTGGAATTCTTTTAGGTAGACTTCTGCCTTTTTTTTATGGGGGGGTCCTAGGCTCTGGATTCTTTGTTGATTTTTTCAGGGTCTTTATCCCAGACTCCACGTTATTTAATGGCACCTGCAGATAGCAATGAGTTATTTATTCCTTTCTGTCCATCTCAGCTTGTTTATATGGGATAAGCGCCATCTTGATTTGGCTGGCAATACCCAGCTTGGGGACCTAGCTCTGCCACACAGGTCTCTCAGCTTCCTCTGGTTGATAAGTAGGGTTACAGGAGAGAGGGTAGACCAAGGAAGACATTAAGAAAAATGTTCTGTTATTTTAATTTATGGTGGGGTATGTGGGTTAGAATAATGAGTTGAAGATACTGTCTACTAGACTCTGAGTGGGAATGGATGAACTGAACATATGCATCAGGTGTGGAATAGAAGTGGCATCTCCAGGGAAGAGAACAGAGTTCAGAATGGCGGATTCACTTGGAACGATGATGCAAGATATGAGACTAGATTGTATGGGCTGGTGAGCACTGGTTGTCATGCATGGTTGGGTGACAGTCTTTCAGATGCTTTGCTTACTATGATTGTACTTTATCTTCCCAGCACTAATAAGCTGGGATACTCAGTAGTGTCCCCATCTTCAGCAGGATATTTTTTCCTTCATGAGTTCCATGTTATTTATTCCTTTGTGGCTCCAGTGGGTGGCACTGCCCATCCTAGCTGCCTTTGCCTGTGTGGGTGAGCGCCATCCTGACAGCTTAGAGACTCAGGTCTCTCCCGCAGGTCTCTAGTTCTCCTTCAGTACAGTATGTGCCTGGGGAATTTCCATCCCAAGAAGATAGTAGAAACTCAAGATAGCTGGACTCTTGTCCTTGGCTTTCAGTGGATGTATTGTTTCTCTAATATTCTATTAGCATGGTTTAGTCACATGACCAAACTCATTGCCAAATTACTTGGCAAAGTGTGAGGAGTGAGGGTGGAGGGAGAAAAAACAAGTCACCTGCACATCGTAGCATCCTGCTTTTCCAGTATAGAAGCCACAGTGGAGAGGTGAACTGACTTCCTCAGCTGTTCAGCATCTTGGTGGCCAAACTGGGAGAAAAAAAAATCTCCATCTCTCTCATCTTCCTAATGTAGTCTTAAATTACAGATATTCTCTCCATGGGAACAGTGAGTTGGCAATGGCTCTGCTACAGTGCTTGGTGGCAATGAACACTTGATTCAATCCCCTGGAAAATAGATTCAATTTTTCAAAAGCTTTGGCTGTCAAAATCTGATTTCCTGGTTGAATGAAATGGCCTTGTTATTCAGATCTTTTGGCTCTAAATTTGTTTTACATGAATTTATTTAAGAAATTGATTACAATTCCTCATCTCTTTGGTGCTATGGGTGGTATAATTGACGTTTAGAGAGAGGAGTCCAGAATGGCTTTAAATAATTCATATGTCCGCCTAAGTTTTTCAGAAGAGTAAAAAAAAAATCTAGGAAACTTTAGGTAAAATAGGTGTATTACATTCTTATTTAGCTTAATGGTCTTTATTCTTTGAAACACCAGTGCCTTTTGGGCATGCTATCCTTTTTATAGGTGTGAAAAGTGAGCTCAGGGCATTGGCTGCATAGACTCCAGGAGACCGAGAGGCAATGCCCCATCTTTGCTATCCACTATGTACGGCAAGTTCTCTTGGTCTGTCCTGGGATCTAGGATCTCTTACTGTCAGTGATGGATGTCGGTAGGTTCAAGGGTTTTGTCAAATACTTCCTACTCACTTAAAATCTGTTAGGAAGGATCTCCGCCAAAGAGGAAGATCGTGTGGATTTGGGTCAAATATTCTATGCCAAAACATCCTGGCACACCCGGTAAACACCTCGTTAAGAATGGAAGGAAATTTGGCTTTCAAAAGTGAATGTTACCTCACCCCACGAGGCTGACGGGCCAAGAGAAGTGACTAGAGTAAAGCCCACCTGTTCCCCCCCAGGACTCGAGTTGAGCCCCTGGGAAGGGGTGGCTTTCATTTTTTTAATAGAGCAGTGATGATGCTGGGGCATCTGAACTTGTGTGATTCCATGTTGCACTGGAAAATGACTTCTGCTTGTGTGTGTGTGTGTGTGTGTGTGTGTGTGTGTGCGCGCGTGCATGACTCTGGTTTGAATTTATGGCCTCATCTTACTGTTTTCCTTGGCGCACCTGCACAGTTCTATTTCACACACTGCTGTAGTGGAGGTGACAGACAGGCATACAGCATTAACACCTGACTAATGGTGAAAGGTTCTTGGGAATGTTTTGCCTTTGCTAGCCTTGAACTGTGATTCTTCAGAGTTCTGATAAAAGTATGTGACTACTCACTACAGTTCATCGTCATTGGGTTCCAAGGCCTTGTGATGCCACTGCTTTTTTCTATATCGTTCTATTGCTCGTAATGACTGCAAATGCCCGGTAGTGGAGATGACAGGGTTGTAGCACACATTTTGAACAACTACTACCTCTTCCTCCTCTTCTTCTTCCTCCTCCTCCTCCTCCTCCTCCTCCTCCTCCTCCTCCTCCTCCTCCTCTTCCTCCTCCTCCTCCTCCTCCTCCTCCTCCTCCCCTCCTCCTCCTCCTCCTCCTCCTCCTCCTCCTCCTCCTCCTCCTCCTCCTCCTCCTCCTCCTTCTTCTTCTTCTTCTTCTTCTTCTTCTTCTTCTTCTTCTTCTTCTTCTTCTTCTTCTTCTTCTTCTTCTTCTTCTTCTTTCCCCCTCCTCTTCCTTCTCCTCCTCCTGCCCTCCTCCTCCTCCTCCTGTTCTCTTGTTCTCTTCCTCCTCCTCCTGTTCTCCTCCTCCTCCTCCTCTCTTCCTCTCCTCCTCCTCCTCTCTTCCTCCTCTCCTCCTCCTCCTCCTCCTCCTCCTCTTCCTCTCCTCTTCTTCCTCCTCCTCTTCCTCTCCTCCCCCTTCTTCCCCCGCCTCTGCCTCCTTCCACCGCCACCTTCTCCCCTGTCCTTTTTCTCTTTGCTGTTGATCCTCCTATGTCCTGACTGGGAGTTTATTTTCTTATTTCTGTTCTTTGAGTTTACTCATTTTACTTTTTTACTATAACATTGCCCCTCCTGGTGATGTCTCTGGTGTCTTGACTTCTCATCAGCACCTCACCCAGCAGATGTTTTAGGGGAGCGTTCTATTTAGATTTGTGAAGGTGGCTGCGGATGAGTGGAACCTGGAGATTTCTGGTCTTTTTGTATCCAAAGAACTCATCTTACCTTCTGGCATCTACAGAGGCCGGTCAGGATTCTGAAGCTCACTATTCTTTCCTGTTCTAGGATCCCTTCTCTGCAATCTTTCTGTCCATGCACCCACTGTCATCCATACCGAGGGTATTATAAACACCTGTTCCACGGGAAGGAGCATATAATGTTGTAATTATTTGTCTTTATCACTAGATAAAGTCAGCAATTGTAGCTTAATCCCATAGCTTTGTACTACTTATTGAACACTCTTAATGGATTCTGGTAGTGGATTTTATTTGTCAAATTGACTAGGCCACAGTGCTCAGATATTTGATGGATGTTTCTTGAAGATTTTATTTAGATGAGAGAAGCATTTAAATCAGTAAACACAGAGCGAAACAGAGTATCCTGCAGAATGTGGTAGGCCTTCCTTTGTTAAACATTGTAAAAAAAAAAGACTGACTTCTTTAGAAAGAGGAATTCTGCCTCCAGAATGCCCCCACTCCAGCTGCAATGCCCCACCTTCCCTGAACTTCTGGCCTGAAAATTTTGGACTTAGGAGATTCCACAGTTATGTGGTCCAGTTCCTTAAGATGAATCTCTGTCTCTATTTTCAGGTCATGTTTGTTCTGTTCCTGGAGGATCCAACTTAATGATACATGGGGGAAACTAGACTACAGGCTCTGCACATTTCACTCGACCCCTGAGGGGGCTCATATGAAAGGTGGGTAAACTGAGTCACAGAAAAGTTAAAGTTCTTGCCTGAAGTCAGGTAGCTAGTAAGTGGTAGAGACGGAACCAAAACTGGAGATCGCTCCATACGAAAGCCAATGGTCTTCTCTTCAGCATGCCTCCTTTCTTGCTTCTTGGCACTTCCATAATTCAGTGGGCCCCTGACTCCTACTAGAAAAATATTTGGAGGTCAAGATTTCATAGATTTCCCTGTTTTATGACCTTATATCCAGTGAAAACAATAAAACTTGCAGTTTGTGCAGCAGTTCTAAGACTCTAGTACATCCAAATCTATGAAATCTTGACCTCCAAATGTTATTTTGATATCTGTATAAACATTTGATGAAAACCAACCTGGACAAGTTACCTGTTCTAACTGACCTTGGCATTGCTGGGCAGTAGTGTGGGTATTGTCTTGGGGTTCTGATGGAGGAATTGACTTTTCTCTGAATTGCACTGTTGCTGTTTATTTACATCTTGGTATTTTGCTACTGTCCTTTGTATCTAAATGTCTGCACATTTTCTTTTAAGTTTGCTAATGTGGAGCCATCTGTTACATAGAGATGTCTATGTAAGCCTCTTTCACTATTTTTTTTTGCCGGTCCTGAGGCTTGAACTTAGGGCCTGAACACTGTTCTTGGGCTTTCTCAAGGCTAGCGCTCTAACACTTGAGCCACAGCTTTTCTATATATGTGGTACCAAGGAATTGTGCATGCTAGGCAAGCAATCGATCACTAGGCCACACTCCCAGGCTCTGCTAACTTCTGAGTACAGGAATATAATTCTTTTTCACCCAAATCATGTATTTCTCCCTTGCATTATTAATACTGGGATATTGTAGATGAGATTTTAACAGTTTTATGTGTGTCACTTGTGAAATTAAAAGGTGCAGAAGAATCATTTTGGGATAAAATCATAGTGACCTAGGATGCTTTTGAACCCATGAAATATTAGCTCTATAAGAGGCATGCTGTCAATCATGTGGGATCTTTTTAAATTTTTTTTAAAGCTAAAAAATTTTATTTTGGGGGTAATGTATAGAGGGATTACAATTACATTCACCACCAGGTAGTAGTGCATTACTTTTCACACCTTGATACCCCTTCTCATGTTTTTGTCCCCATTTCCCCCTCTCCCTCCCAATCATCTTGTTTTCACCCCTTCCCTTTCCTATTTCAAATAAAGAAATAAACATATATACAATATGCCAGGTAACAAAGCCAGATACAATAACAATGTGGGATTAACCAAAGGGTGACAAAAGAGAAGAGAAATAAGATAGTACATTAGGAACAACAATCACACAAGATAAAGCTCTTGTTTCCATGTGGAATCTTTATCCTCCCTCTAATGGAGTAAATGGAGAATCAGAGAGATGTACAGATGTTTCTGAACTTACTCTGGGTTTGCATCCTGATAATCATATTTTCAGTGAAAATATCATGAGTTGAAAATGCATGCCATGTGCTTGAGCTCAACAATGCACAGTGCACTGTGGATTGTGGGTTTGTGGATCACTGGGATCTGTATCTCCAGGCCACTGTGCAGAATATTGAAAGGGAAATGTACTGCATGTCACTAACCTGGGAAAAGATCACAATTCAAGTTTCAAGATATGGTTTGTACAGAATATGCACACCATCAGAATTTTACACCATCAGAAGGGTGAAAAATGGTACTTGAAACATCAGAAGCCAGGGAGTGTCAGTTTGGGAAATGTTCCCTGGTCAAAGTGACACTGTCAGTGGAGCAAATCTCAAAAGTGTTTGGGGTATTCAGTGCATATGGCTAAATTTATAGAAAGGTCTTCATTTTGACCTACTGATTTATTGTATATTTGAGTGAGTACACATAAGAAAGCTGCAGTATTCTTTTCTATCTGCTTTAGCCATGCATTTGTCATTTAACCAAATGAACATTCTAGTAGAATAGTATTTTTCTAATCATAAGAAATGAGATGTCATTGGCCGGGAGTTTGGCCTAGTGGTTAAAGTGCTTGCCTTGCATGCATGAAGACCCGGGTTCGATTCCTTGGTACCACATACATAGGAAAAAAAAGCCAGAAGTGGTGCTCAAGCCCAGGACTGGCAAAAAAAAAAAAAAAAAGAAATGAGATGTCGCTGGGTGCTGGTGGCTCACATCTATAAGCTTAGCTACTCAGGAGGCCGAGATCTGAGGATCACGGTTCAAAGCCAGCCTAGGCATGGAAGTCTGTGAGACTCTTATCTCCATGTAACCACCAGAAAACTGGAAGTGATACTGTGGCCCAAAGGTGGTAACCTTGAGCTGAAGAGTTCAGGGACAACACCCAGGTCCAGATTTCAAACCCTATGACCGACCAAGCTAAAAAGCAAGCAAGCAAGCAAGCAGCAAGCAAGCACGCAGGAAAGAGGTGAGATGTTGGGTTTTCCTTTTAATCAAGACTGTAGCAAGCAAAATTAACCTTTAGAACACATACACAGACTTGTTAAATATTTAATACAATTGATTAATTTCAACCATTGATTTGTTTGCTGATATTAATTATCATCATTATTTATTTAAGAGAACTAGAGACACCTAGGACAGTGTACGTGAAGTCTGATGTTAGTACAAAGGTCAGGGATAAGTTGGCTCCATTCCCTTGGCTCTGTTCTTCATATGCCAGGAGCCGTGCAGAGCTGAGCTCCCCACAGAAGAGAACACTACAGGAGGTGACCACTCGGCCCACAGTAAGCTGCTGTGGTTCAGCTGACTTGGTTGAGCTTTTGGAAAGCACAAGTGTAATGGGTTACAGATGAGGAGCACCTGGAACAGATGGGAGGTCACTGTGTGCCACCCAGGGCTCAGTCACAGCTTTTCTCCCAAAGCAATCTAGGCAAGTTCCACCTCCAATGTGGCAATCGGGGATCCCCATCTTTCTTCCAATAGATCCCCTGCCTCTTCATTTGTGATGGAGAGCCCTGGAGACTGAGCTCCGGGGGACACTTGCACATGGGAGCCTGAGTTCCAGGATCTCTTAGAATTTGAGGGTGACAGGACTAGCAAACATGACTTAGGGAGAAAACTCAAGTGAGGGCATATGGTCACGGTCACGGGTGGCAGTGCAGATGTTCCAGGGAGCACCAGGGAGGAGTGGGGCCAGAGGTTCTCACATCACCTGTGTCTTAATGTCTGGGCATGATGCTTTTGCCTCCGCTTGAGGGTGGCTTGCTGATATTTGGTATGCTCTGATGGGTTGGTGTTTAACACTGTACTTGAGCTTTCCACAATGGACAGGACAGCCCTTTGCAACATGTGGCTGTCCTGTACCCAGTGTCAATAATGCTACGTGAGGGAAACCTTTCGGGAGGGAGGCTGAAGACTGAAGCTTAGGGAAGAGGTGAGATGTGGCTGCCTTTCGATTCATCCACTCATCTTTGCTCAATATTTATGTGTTACCTATGCCAGAATAACCCATAAACATAGAGGGAGACCGGTCCTTGCTGAGAGGTCAGGCGAATTCTCCCCAGGGGAAATACCTTTCAACCTATGACTTGAAGGGTACATAGGGCTGACATGAGCATACGACTTCTATACTAGTGAGCCCGGACAGAGTTTGGAGTTGGGTGGCTTTTAAGCTGCCTGTCAGAGGTGCAATGGAAGAACAGAGAGATGAGGCAACAGAAGTAGCTAGAGCCTGTGTGTGGAAAGGCCTGGAGTTGTGTGAAGAGTTCAGATTCTTCCTAAAGCCACGACAAACACGGATGGCTTTTAAAGTCTTAGAGCAGCCATGGGACAGGAACGCACACCAGTTTCGGAAAGTTCACTCCAGCTGCAGTGTGGGGAGGAATCAGAAGTAGACGGGCCAAGGATGCCACAGGCTGCTGGGCTGGGTGGGCAAGAGAAGCTGCTGGAGCACAGGCTAGAGCTGATGGGGATGCCGGGAAGACAGTTTGAGAGGTACTCATGACACTTGGAAAGTGAGAAGGAGGTGTGAGGAAAGGTACTCATGCACTCATCTGTGGAACAAACTGGAATAGTAAGCATAACCAGGAGGCAGATGTTGAGCTCAGTTTTGGACAGGTAGGGTTTGAGTTTCCTATGGGGTATGCCACTAGATATGCTGAGAGATGAGGCAGGAAAGGGTCATTAGCAAGTCCTAGCGCAGATGAGAGTGCAGGAAGGGGACAGAACTGCTCTGAGATGGCCTGGTGGGAGGTGAGGCGCTCTTGAAGGAACCAGCACGGTGGAAATAAAGTCAGAGGACCTGATATCTTGGAGGAGAAAGAAGGGTATTTGGGGAGGTAAGAGTGACAGGTACCACCAGCTACTACATGTTGCTCAAGATAATAGCCCAGAACCTGTTGCTCCATGTGTGGTCGTGGAGCTCCCTCACAGTCCTGAATGCAGCGTCCAAATGGAGCATTGGAGAGAAGCTGGAAAGATGGAAAAGACACATGTAGCTGGGCACTGCCGTCCTAGCTGCAGGATGAGATCTGAGGGGCGTGGTTCAAAATCAATCCAGGCAGAAAAGTCTCTGAGATTGTGATCTCCAGTTAACCACCAGAAAAAGGAAAGTGGAGCTGTGACTCAATGGTAGAGTGCCATCCTTGAGCAAAATTGCTCAGGGATCGCAGCCAGGACCTGGGTCTAAGTGTGCATGCGTATGTCTGCACACACACACACACACACACACACACACACACACACACACACACACACACAGATAGGTGCAGGATGTACACAGAATTGAGTGGCACAGTCATAGCAGCCCAGGGTCTGTTGAAGGGGTCTAACAATTGGTACAGCACCTGGCCAAGTCCCCTCACAATGACTACAGGCTGGTTGAGAATTCTGGTTGACTGCATCTCTGATGAATATGATTTTCAGATACAAGGGTAGGTGAGCATTTTTGGATTTCAGTCTGAGAGAAAAGATGGAAATCTGGGACACAGGTAAGGTGAAGGACGTTGGTTCATTCTATGCAGTGTGTTAAGAAGCAACAACATATGTGAAGGTCATTTCAAGGTGACCCTGGTAAGATTACTTCTTTTTAAAAAAAAATACTCATGCCTTTGAAATGGAAGTATTTATACCCAAAATTTATGGCACTTCTGCAGAAAATTATTAGCTAAATGGTGGAAAATTCACTGAAAAGATGAAACTTTCTAAACATTTTAGATAACATATAAGTCTTACCTAGCAGGACACTTCCATTAGCACAAAAATAATGGCCTTTTTCAACAGATGACTGTCACAATGAAAAAATGCAGACAGTCAGATGATTTATTTCCTCATCCATGTTTGAGTTTATTCATAAGGAGAATCACCTTGTGAACTAATAATTTTCTAGTCTAAGAAAAAGCAGCAGGCATTTTTCTTTTTAGGAAATGCCCATTTAAAACTTTTTTTCACTGTAGATTTCTCGAGACTTAGGAAAATCATCTAAGTCTATGGCTTTGATATCAAGAGAAAGACTTCTTTCAATTGCTTTAACCTTTTTTAAAAAGTGACCTATGGAGATAAATGTTCTCATGCTGAGAGTCGAGACTTTCTCCAATATCTAAAGTATTTATGGGCTGAACAGGAAGTGGAGTAGTTTCTTCAAGTGGTTAAAGAGAAATTCAAGGTCCTAGAGGGAGGAAAAAATGTTTTGGGAAAGGCTAGGTTTATAATCCATACCCAAGTCTGTTCAATGAAAAACGCAAGAAAAAAAACCAAACAGATACCTCAGTCTCATGGCAGGTCATAGGTGGAAACCAGAAAATAGTTAAGGGGTCTAGTTACGCCCTGGGGCTCTACACCTGTAAATCCAGCTACTCAGGAGGCTGAGATCTGAGGATCGTGGTTCAAAGTCAGTCTGGGAAGAAAGGCTGTGAGACTCTTATGTTCAATTAACTTCAAAAAAAGCCTAAAGTGGAGCTTTGGCACAAGTAGTAGAGTGCTAGCCTTGAGCAAAAAGGTCAGGGATAGCACCCGAGCCTTGAGTTTAAGCCTTAGGAGCCGCATATAACAAAAAAAGAGCATTTTGGAAAATTAGTATTATTTTTTCTTTTGGATAAAAGGGGTCAGGCTTAGAAATGGGTCTTGGTAGGCAGAGGTCAGCACGAGGGAGATCAGAGAAGCAAGGCAGTGCTTGTGTGTAACTGGGTTTGGCTCCAGTTTTGAAGGCACAAGTTAGATTTGGTCCAGTGTGCGGGAAGGGTGCTTCATTACCTCTGCTCATAGCAAGGGGCCCTGCCTACTTCCTGCTTCTTCGTGGTTCACCAAGTAACCCTGAGCCATCACAGCCTCTGCGTGTGTCTGCCCGCTGTGGTGTAGCAGCTCATTCTTCATCTTGTCCTTCACACAGGCTCATTTTCCCTTCTCATCTCTGGTCTTAGATTTCAAAATCCATCTATATACTCCAGACTCTGACCCTGGTTGTGAACTACTTCTTGATTTTTATAATTGTTTTGCACATGTCAGAACACTGAAGTGGCATTCATTAAGAAACCAGGGAACTTATATAATCCAGGAGTGCCATGAATTGTAAGACATCTCTTATCCTACAGAGAAGAAATTGCTGTGGGGATTCAGGGTATGGGGGTGCGGGTGGGTGGGAGAGAGAGCAGAGTTTGGGCCCAAGGAATATTTTGACAAGATCTGTGCATACATCCCATTGAGAGCTGCTGACTTCCTATGCTAAGACCATGACAGCTCCACCTGCCTTTTTTTGTGTGTGTGGGTCATGGGCCTTGAATTTGGTTTGGGCACTGGACCGGAGCTTTTCAGCTCAAGGCTACCACCCAACCACTGGGCCTGGGCACTGTCCCTGAGCTCTTCAGCTTAAGGCTACCACCTTACCCTTGAGCCAAGCCCCACTTCCCATTTTCTAGAGGTTAATTGGAGATAAGTCTCAGGTCCTTTTGTATCTGGGCTGGCTTTGAACCTTGATCCTCAGATCTCAGCCTCCTCAGTAGCTAGGATTACAGGCAACAGTTCCCCTTTTACGAGGGGCTTCCCACTTACCCATGGGCATCAGACTTACCCATGGGCTCCTCCTCATATCCCAGCTAGATAAACCGCAGAACTGTCAAGAGCTGTGGGCAGGCTCTGAAGCCTCCGTGCCATCCCTGTCGGGAGCTTGTTCAGGGCAGTGGGGGGTAGCCTCATGATGTGGGAGCTGCACTGTGACCAAGAACTCCACAAAATGAGGGAGCCACGGTGATGTTCAGCTGCCCCACAGAGAGTCCCGGGCATTGCCTTGTTCCAAGTGTATCTTTTCCAAGGTCTTTCTCAGTCTAAACAGAGACAGGGAACGTTTCTTCTCATCAGTGCGGGTGACCGTTTGGCTCTGTCCTGCTGCTCAGGATTTGGAAGTTTGCTTCCACAGCAGTGACGTGCATTCTCATGGTTGTCCCCAAGGCTGTGGCGTGGTCAGCACTCTGGACCTTGGGGAAGCTCTTCAGGGAAGCACTGTCTCTTTCTATGAGCCGCTGGTTTCACGCATCCGGCAGGTTTCTCAGGCCACAGTCCTTTGGTGATGCACTTTGCACACTCATTGTGTTGCAGTCTCCCTTTGTGCAAGAACCTATATTTGTTCACACACTTTCCATGTCACGGTGAATTCGAAGATCATTTACTACAAAGGGCCTGCCCTTGATACCAGCCTTGAAGTCTAGGAAATCCTGAAGCAGAGTTTGATGTCCCCAAGCCAGGGACCAAGACATCTGAGTTCAGAGAACTCTAATGGGGATTTAACTTAGTTTAGGAGAGAAAAAAAGGGCTTATTTGGATTTGCTCCTTAGTGCTTCTGGTTAGGCAGAAGAAATGGTTTCTCGTGAGAAATGTTTCCATCTGCTTCTGGGAAGACCTCACTCAGAGTCATGTCTTGGCTTCAGGTGTATTTGCAAATGACCCTGGAGGCATGGCTCTATCTGTCCTTAGTCTGAGTGGCAAATACAGAATGGAGAGAATTTCCCTCAAATCTTCCTACCTAAATCCTAAGCCTAAACTTAAATCTTCCTAATTAAAGTGTTCAGGCATCAGTGCACCAAACGTGCTCTGTTTGTAAGCCAGTTTGGTCAGACTTAGGACGTGGGTTCCTTTGGGTACATCGAAATAGCAGTTAAAGAAGTTTGAAGCAGGTGAGGACTGGCTGATGCCTCGACTCTGCTCCTTGGTTTGTGTGACAGCAACCCTCAGAACAGCCTGCTCACACAGGAGAAATTTATTTAAGAAGCATGCATCTGTCAGGAATCCCTAAGTGCTCATCAGCCTGTTCTGTGAGCTTGACAAAGCCCCAGGTATAGTGGCTACTCCAGAGCAGAAAGTCTCAAGGCCAATGCCAAGGCTGCAGATGCAGATCCCATTAGCCTGGCACCTGGCACTGGATAAGCACAAGAATGAGTTTTAGGTCACGTAGAGAATTAAAGCATTTTCTACTCCCCAAACCCAAGTGCAAGGATCTAGGCATGAATGGATTCTTCCTTCAAGGGTAAAATGGCTTCCTGAGTGTTTTAGTCAATTCTTACGAGATAGTCTAAATGTTGTCTCCCCAAAGGTCCTGTACTGGAACACAAGCTGCCCAGTGATGTGGTTAGGAGCTGGGGCTTCTGGGAGGTGATGAGGTCATAAGGGACTGTGGTTAGTGACCCCATGAAATAGAACTGAGGGAGCTCGCTCACTCCTCTTAGGTGAGGGCCTGCTAAGCAGGAAGCATCGGTGGGAGTCCTAACCGGATCTGCCGACTCTGCTGGCATCTTGGCCTAGGACTCCTTAGTCTCTAGTGCAGTAAGAATAGATTTCGGGTTGTTTTTCAGTCCCACAGGTATCTTGTTATAGCAGTTATGACAAAGACATCACGGATCCCAAATATCCCTAAACAAAGCTCATTTCTAGCCACGTCAAGAAGGGAGACACCAGTTGTGCACCCAGGAGGCATGTTTGCTCTTCCTCAGGCACGTGAGAGGGCAACAGAAGTGTGTACAGTGGCCCCGGCCGCAGGGCTCCTGTGCACACACCAGCTGTGAGCCGAGAAGACCATGCGAGCACACACTACATACCAGCAGTGGCCAGCAAGTGACAGGGCTGGGGCTTCCAGCCCCATTTGCAGCTGTAAATGGGACCACTAAGGAGGACCTTATACCACTAAGTACTGCTAGGCGTACTTAGTTCTCATAATGACAAAGAACCAGAGGCTCCAAGAAGTCCCAGCAGGGGCAGAGGTAGTGACTTCAGGGCTGGAACTTGGAACTTCTCCACTACATACTGGGTTGGACCCAAAGAAGATAGTGCCTTAGCCAGTGACAGCTGTGATCAGCATGGCAGACACTGAGCACTGACTAGCAGTCCACTCACTGTGGTGGCAGCGGGGCCTCATGCTTCAGGGTCTCGATCGTCTAGAGAGAGCTGCGCCCCTTTGTTAGAGGAGCGTTGGACTTGTTGTCTCAAACTGATGTTTTCCATGGGCATCACCCAAGAAGGGTGCCAGCCCCTGGGGGACATCTGGGGGGGTCCATGCACAGGCTGATGTCCTGAACTGGGGGTGCCTCTTCAGGTCCTTTTTCAGAGCTTGTCTTGTCTGTCCAAGTTTGGGCCTATATGGAACGCTTTCTTATAGAGGTCTTATTTTCTCTGGGTCTGTCTCCACATCTGGAGGAAGAAGTTCTCATTTCTCTGGGCCGGGCTGCACCCTTCTCTACATTGTAACGATTCGTTCCAATGTAATTTGCCAGCGGATCTGATGAACTTCAGTTCTCTGAACATTCTCAGTGAACCCACCATTTCTGAGACTAAGAGGGTTCATATTGGTGGGGCTGAGGCACCAGGGGCCCTCTGCGTGGCCGCCTCTGGCTGTGTGAGTGTTGATCATGTTATTTCATTGTCTGCGCTTTTGTTTGTTCATTGAGGAGCAGGGTCAGGATAGCACTTGCCTCAAGATTTGTTAGCTAACTAAACCAGTTGGTCTATGTGAGGGTTCATTTCCAGTCAACTCACTTGCATGGATTTATGGTAGGGTTTAAATAATAATCTCTTGCAGTTCTTATGGCTGATGCAACCTGATGGGCTAATGAGACCCCCGGGGCCACTGTGAGACATCCACCTGGGCTATGGCAGATGGGTGGAGAGAACCCACTAGAGGTGCATGCAGAGACAGCATAGGAAAGAGCAGCTACAGCAGGAAAGTTCCCACAAGCCATTGGTGGCCGCTGCACTGCTCAGCTTTATTTGAGTTTTGCTTTGCTAAGTACCATTCATCAATTTTTGAATATCTAAGTTATTTGAAGCAGGCCATTCAAGGCAAAGTACTGAAAGTAAAAGCAAAAATCAAGGAGAACTTGAGAGCTTTAGGGCCTTTGCTGAACTCCTGGCCATTTTCTGCCTTTTAAAGCACTCACTTGACTTTTACACGAAGATGTAGAACAATCTAGCAGAAAATGGAAACTAAGCACAACCATCCCTTTAAATATTTTATGCTGCATTCAGATATACATTTTTTAAAAAGATCATTTCCTTGACATTTTCTGGGGGTATATTTCTTGGAGGGGAATAAAATAAATATGTTTGGTTGATGCTCATGCCAATTTATTTAGAGCTATAAATAAGAAGGAGATGTCTGCTGTCATTTGTACAGAGGCGTGTCTTGTGGGACAGGGCCCAGGACGAATCAGCTTGCCCAGATTGTGCAGAGGCTGCCTTGAAGCTGTTCAGTGGCTCCCCACGCAGTCTTCTTACTAGTGGACCACAACAGTCCTTGCCTAAAGCCCAGGCCAGAGAGGAGTCACAGTGTCCCAGGCCACGAGATTCCTTTATGGCAGCTGAGTGGCAGAGCTGGACCATGCAGATCTCACAAACTCGCTCACTATTGTATCGAGCACTCAGAGTGCTTTCCTGCAGTCAAGGAAGAGATTGCAAGGGGCTAGCGGTTCTGTCAGCTGCCCTTCAGTGGATAAATGGATCAAGAAAGTGTGGTGTCTACATACAGAGCATGTGGATCTTTATGTGTAATCTATCTGTCTGTCTCTTTATAATTTCACTCATCCATCAGAAGGAATGATACTATGTCATTTGCAGGGAATGGATGGACCTTGAAAAAAGTATGTGGAGTGTAGTAAGTCAGGCTCAGAGAACCAGAGGATGCATGCTTTCTCTCATATGTAGAAGTTAGATTGAAACGGAAAATATATATTTGTGCGTATATACACAGTCACACGAATTAAAGTTTGGTATATGCAGGGGGAGAAATAGAATGCTCTAACTCCTTTAAACAAGTAACTTAGAGTTTAACAGGAACGAATGCCAGGAAGCTAGAACATATGGCGTGAGTGCGGGTGAGGTCAGGGAGAGGGAGACAGATGAATGGTGAGAAGGATGGGAATAGAGTGAGAATATTCAATGTACACACGTGAAGATGGAACCTTGTAAGTAGAGGGGAGGGGAGGGGTTGGAAGAGGTGGGGAGAATGATGCGAGGGATACACTGGTCAAGAAGCACTGTACTCACAAACTGACATGTTCAGCCCCTTTGTACGGTGACTCAAAGATAATAAGAAACAAATTCATTCATTCCAGTGTAAGTTGTGATGCTCCCGGGAGAATTCATGTAATGGTTTCATTGAATCATTGCATCATGAGACGGAGCATTTAATAGAAATGAATTCCCCAAGGGAGGGGAATAGGGGAAGAAGAAACATACAGCCACAGGTAACCAACCAAAGGACAAAGTATGTGATCTGGGAAATTGAGGGCAGACCCTGGAAGATATTGGAAAGTAGAGGAAGTCACTGAGCCTAGGTGGAAGAAAGAAGGCTTCGGGGAGGCTGAGGGACAAAGCAGAGCACAAAGGATGACAATGTCACCTGGTGTGGAGAGAGGGCAAGGTATCCATGGCAACAGGACAGGAAGCAGAAGGATAGAAATAATCATTGTCAAAGGTGGCATTCTCTTCTCTTTGCTTCCTCCTCCTCCCCCACCTTCTCCTCCTCTGCATTCTCTTCTCCTTTTTTTTCTTCCTCATCTTCTTTTCCTCCTTCACTTTCTCTTTTTCATCTTTTCTTCCTCTTCTCCTGTTTTGTCCTCCTCCTCCTCCTCCTCCTCCTCCTCCTCCTCCTCCTCCTCCTCCTCCTCTTCCTCCTCCTCTTTCTCCTCCTCTTCCTCTTTCTCCTCTTCCTCCTTCTCCACCTTTCCCTCTCCTCCTTCTCTTCTCTTTCCTCTCCTTCCTCACCCTCCTCTTCCTCCTTCTCCTCTTCTGCTTTCTTTTTTCTCCCTCTCCTGCTCTGCCTTTCTATTCTTCCTCTTCTCCTCCCTCCCCCTCCCCTGCTATCTCTTCTTCCTCTTCTCTTCCTCCTCCTCCTCCTCCTTTTCTCTTTCCTCCCCTTCTTTTCCTCCCCTTTCTCCTCCTTTCTCTTCTCTTCCTCATCCTCTTTCACTTTCTCATTATCATTGTTTTCTTCCTCCCTTTCCTCCCCCCCTCTTCTTCTTCCTCCTCCTCCTCCTCCTCCTCCATTAGGGTTTGAATTCTGAGCCATGTATTCTTGGTACACTTGCTTATGGCTGGTGTTCCACCACTTGAGCCATGCTCCAGCATGGCTTTTTGCTGGTTAATTGGAGATGGAGTTTTGCAGACTTTTCTGCCTAGGCTCCCTTTGAAATTTGATCCTCCAGGTCTGAGTAGCTTGGATGACAGCTGAAGCCTTTTTTTTTTTTAGATGAAGATGACAGCCATGCTTGGTTAGGGTCCATTCTAATGGTCTAATCATAACTAATTGTGCCTGAATAACCCTCTTCCCAAGTAATCCTGCATTATGAGGTGTAGGGGCTAGGTACTAGGACTGATTTTATATTTGTGTGGTGTTAGGGTATCACATCCACAGTGTAGCACCTGCAGGAGACCTAGCTACCCTGCCAGACCAGGGGACACCTCAGGAGAGTCACATCGGGCAGTGGAACCAGCAAGTGATCAGCTGAAGACGCTGTAAACAGGCTTCCATTTCCATTCTTGTTCTGCCTTGCACCCTGAGCTGGTGCTTGCAGATCGTACCTTCTCTAGCTGGCACATCACTTACCCTAGGAAGCTTGCAGAGACATTTCTTTGTAAAAAGGTAAGATGTGCAATTAAAGGTCCTATTAACCTTTGACTCCAAGACAGGCTGGAGTCCTCTGGGATGGGCTGTCTGCCAGACAGAGGCAGAGGAAATAAAAGCAATGAATCTCTCAGTGGCTTCAAGGTGTCTGAAGGGGCTGTGACTATTTCAAGTGCAGCTTTGATGCCTGACGGGCCTGCCAAGGCTGGTTATAGAGCTTGTAGTTTGATCTGAGGAGTTCATGTTACTTTCCTAGGGTGAATCTTTTCTCTGTGTCTGTCAAGAGGATTACCTTGCTCATTAATGTGTCACTAAAATGTAAAATGCTCCTTTTTGCTTCTCAGGTAATTATGGCAGACAGGTTGGAGGTGGATTGTGAAAAGCAAGATTTTTGGCAGAACTAGAACCATGCAGAATATTGCTAGGAAGTATAATTGATTTCTAAATTGCTGAGAAATGATTATAGGGATGTACTGTGGAACAGAAATCGAGGTGGAGCTTTTCTTAGTTGCATTGATTTTTTTTAAATTTTTATTTATTGTTATTATTATTATTTTTTTTGCCAGTCCTGGGCTTGAGCTCAGGGCCTGAGCACTGTCCTTGGATTTTTCTCAAGGCTGGAACTCTACCACTTGAGCCTCAGCACCACTTCTGGCTTTTTTCTATGTATGTGGTACCAAGGAATTGAACCTGCGTCTTCGTGCATGCTAGGCAAGCACTCTGCCACTAGGCCAAACTCCCGGCCCCGCATTGATTTTTTTAATGAACAAAATATTCAGTTTAATTTTTTATGGTTATCATAAAAGTGATATACAGTGCGGTTACAGTTAACGTGAATCAGGTGACAAGTACATTTCTTTTTGGACAATGTTACCCCATCCCTTGCTGCTCTCTCTGTGTTACCCTCCCATCCCCATCCAGTTTCATTGACTTCTGCGTCTGAGTCTGCTATGAGATGAAGCTAACCTTCCAGAGCCAAGACTACCTCCAGGCTTGGGCTGGGCTTCAATATTAGGGCACTTGTCTACAATTACCAAGGCCCTGGGGCTGGATCCCCAGAACCACTTAGTTCTCTTTTCCAAAGGAGACTGTCAGCTCTAGCTAGTCTTACACGCGATTCTGCAAACCCCACTGCAGTACCTGTAGCGGGAGGCTCAGTGGAGCAATACGAGGTGTTGACACCTGGGTTTTATCTTCTCTGTACTGCTCTCATCAGATTATTAGTTTTACTTTTCTTGAGAGATTCTGCGAAAGAAGCCATAAGATAGATTAAGAGAGACTTCCCTCCATCTGCTTGTAATTTTTAGATGAGTCTAGCTTTCTTTTGTCCATCTCCTTTCATTTACTATCTGGAAGTCCAGTTGTACCATGTTGGAAAAGTAGTCTTGTTTTGATCATTGAAAACAATGCTCTATAGAAGTGGGTTCACAAATGTATCCATGTACAGCCATGGATAACCCAAAAGACAAGACTCAAAACTCCCATATCAAGGTACCACACCTGTAAATGTCTTGGCTCTAACTGTCTTGCATCTAAGAAATTCAGAGCTATTTCTTTTTTTTCCATATATTTTTATTGTAATGAATAGAAGGGTCACATTATATTCACCAAATAGAAGGTGCATAACTTGACAAATATTGATACCCTTTCTCATGTCATTCAGAGCTATTTCTATAGAAGGGCCTACATAGCCTCCTCTGAGGATCACTTCTGTGCTTGTGGCCTTCGCCACTTAGTTTTGGCAGAGGCTCACAGGCAAGCTGTAAAAGGAGATAAGTTTTGCAATGAAGGAGGGGTGTGTCTGGGGGCCCCTGGGGAAGTGGAAAGGGGGATTAAGGAGAACCATGGGGTCTCTTATCTGGCAGGTCAAGGTGTATTTGATCTGCTCTTATTTGTCTTAGTTTGGAAGTGGAAGAAAAGGTAATATGGAATGTGGGAGTTCTGAATCAAAAGCTGGCCATTGTGGCACCATTGTTACAGAGTTGCTTAAAAGTCAGGCACTGGGGCCAGAAGTTTGGCCTAGTGGTAGAGTGCTTGCCTAGCATGCACAAGACCTGGGATTGATTTCTTGGTACCATATACATAGAAAAAAGCCGGAAATGATGCTGAGGCTCAAGTGGTAGAGCTCTAGCCTTGAGAAAGTCCAAGGACAGGGCTCAGACCCTGAGCTCAAGCCCAGGACTGGCAAAAAAAAAGTCAGGCACTGGTGGCTGGCACCTGTAATTCTAGGTACTCAGGAGGCTGAGATCTGAGAATCCTGGTTCTAAGGTAGCCTGAGCAGAAAAATCTGTGAGACTCTTATGTCCAGTTAGCCATCAGAAAACTGGAAGTGGCACTGTGGTTCAAAGTGGTAGAACCACAACCTTGAGCAAAAAGACTCAGGGACAGTGCCCAGACCAAGAGTCCAAGGCTCACAACTGACAAAAACAAAACAAAACAAAACAAAAACTTCCTTGATTTTACTAGTGACTATGTTCTATTACTAGTAATGTCCAAAAAGTCTAGTTTGTAAGGCTATCTTGGCTTCCTGAATAAGTTATAAAAGACAATGATTTAATTCCTGGGCGAGTTGCTGAAGCTGAGAAGATATACGCTGTGTTTCTATCTGTTCTCTGCTTACATCTTCAGCCTTGCAAATCATGCATCTTCTCTAGGGCATCAGTTAGGTACACTGGCTGCACAGTTGACTTCTCCAAGGGTTTTTGTTTGTTTGTTTGTTTTAGTCTTTTTGTCAGACTATTTTAGATGTATGAAAATCAAAGATAATCTATAGAAATTCAAATGCCATTGTCCGGAGTTATCACCCTAGCTACTCCAAGCTGAGATCATGATGATCACAGTTCAAGGTCAGCCAGGGTAAAGTTTGGGAGACTCTCAACGAAGTTGAGCAAGCAACTGTCTTCTCAGTTATAGGGGAGATTGAAATTGGTAATATTGAAGTTCTAGACTAGCCTGTGCAAAAAAAGTTTGTGAGCTTCTAGTTCAACAGAACACCTGGCATCCCAGTTAGGGTGGCAAGCACAAAGAGGAATCGTGGTCCAGGTGTGGGCCCAGGGGAAACATGGCACACTCTCTCTCAGAAATAACCAGAGGAAAAAGAGCCTGAAGTAGACAGGCCATAGAGTGCCTGCTGGTAAGTGTGAAGCCTTAAGTTCAACTACAAAGTATTGACAATAAATACATAAATAAATAATAAATAGAGGAAAGGAAAGAAAGAAAAGAAATTTGCTGGTAGTATATAAGCTGGCTGTTCTTTAAAAAATGAGAGCTGCATAGGATAGGGAAGGGGGGAAAACAAGATGATGAGTGGGGGTGGGGGGAGGGAAATGGGGACCAAGACATGAGAAAGGATATCAATGTTTGTGAAGTAATACGCCTTCTATCTGGTGAATATCATGTAACCCTTCTATTAATTACAATAAAAATATATGAAAAAAATGAGAGCTGCCCTTTCCCTGGGATTGCCTGATGTTATTACCTACTATATTATAGATGACATGTAATGATTGCCATGCATAGATATGGAATATGCTTTAAATTATGGTAATTGGAGTGATTTGCACATGATAAGCCAATAGTAAACTGGTGTCCACATGACTTTCCTATGCTGTTTTTTTTTTTTTTAGCTCTTAAAAGGCATTTAACCAATGTCTTCTGCAGGTGCCTTAGTTTTAAGGAAGTGACTCTGGTATATCACTGTAGGTATTTATTGATTTGGGGAGGGGGTAGGGTACATTGACCCAGGAGCCTAAGAAAGTGCCCCCCACAGCTGTGTTTCTCCCCTCACCACAATTCTCTTTGAAGTCTTATGTCACTGCTTCCTGTGCATCCCCACAGGCCCAGAGCGTCTGTTGAACACTGCATTGTATCCCACAGACCATAGGAATTCTGCTCCTCGGTTAGGCATTTCCAGCTCTAAATTGCCTGTCCTTTTTGGAGTTATACATCCTTCCAGGGCCTCTGCCACTTAGCAACCTGCTGATTGGCCCTTGGGCCCGGTGTTCCCAACTGAAGGCGGGCTCAGGGCTCCTAACTGGGGCTCTGCCTAGCTTGCTTTCTTCTTGACAGTTCAAAAGCTTGAACTCAGGGCCTGAGCACTGTCCTCGGGTGTTCTCAAGGCTAGAGCTCTACCACTTGAGCCACAGCACCACTTCCAGCTTTTTTCTATGTATGTAGTACCCAGGAATGGAATCTGGGTCTTGGTGCATGCTAGGCAAGCACTCTACCTCTAGGCCAAGCTCCCTGCCTTTGGCAGTCTCTTTATAAAAAAAGATCTCATCTAGCTTTGCCAGACTGCAATCTGAGCCAGGGTGAAGAAAAGGAGAAAATTCTTGTCATGTAATTTCTACCCTGGCTTCCTTCTGCATAGGAAGTAGATTCGATCTCCTGTTAGGAGAGGAGGTGACCATATGGAGAAGAGAAATCAGATGTGTTTCAGACATGGAGAACATGCAGAGGTGACTTAGGCCAGGGTGACAGCAGGGATGTGGATGTCTCTGTGCGTGCCTGTCCCCAGCCTGCAAGGGTGCAAGGAGCAACAGGAAAAATTCCAGATCCTATAGACTCTGAGGAGCCAAAGCATGGGACTTATAAAGGGAAAGTTGTCAATCATCTGGCTTCACACAATGGGGCATCACAGTGTAAGTGATGGAAATCAGATGTCCTCAGGGTCATGACTCCTTGGTAGATGATTCTGGTCCTTTGTCTGGTGTCCAGTGGCTCTTCAGAGCTCTTGTTTATGGGCAGTGGCTTGGTTCCTCCTAACAGGTCTGTTCTTTAAGCCATTCCTTGGGTAGAGCTTGGCTGAGCATAAACAGACTTGATGCCTTGTCAGACTTCCATTCTGGCTTCTTCATGGCACCTTGCCATGGTTGATATACCGCAGTAGAGCAGTGATGCCTTGGTAGTCTGAGGACTCAGTTACACTTAAATTCTTCTGAAAATTTCCACTGGTGTGAGCCAGTATACTACACAAGCTAAAAGTGGATCTTCACATTTTCAGCTGCTATCCTTCTGTGAGGTGGGCAGGATAATTGGCTGAGGGCTATCTTCTCATTTACTTTTGGCAAATTAAGAGAATACCTTGGAGCCAGCCATAGGTGAGCACAGAGGCCGCAGACAGAGTTAATAAGCTATTCTCACCAGCAATGTTCTTCCCTGCTGTTTGAATTGTGCTGCGGGTGGCATCTGTGTTGGCAGCTGAAAGAAATATGATGTTCAGCTAATGGCTTGAGAAGGGGAGGAAAGGACTTGGGGTCACTTGTGGCCTTTCCTATTTTGAGCTGAGCCAAAGGAGATTAATGCTGTCACTTGCTTGATTAGCACTGCCACTTGCCTAGCTCTCCACTTGGAAACGTATTAATCCGGAGAGGATTGATCACACCAGAGTTGTCTTGTCCATGACGCAGCTAACATTGTAAAATCTCACAGTGATGGCTGACTGGAGGAAGGGGCGGAGGCCCTGCAAACCCCTCTTGTCTTGTGTTTGCTTTTATGACCAAAGATCTCCCAGTAACGTTAAATTGCTTAAGCTTGAGACTGCAAGGTAATTGGTGTTTTATGTCTCAAGTTAAAGCTCTTTTTTAGCAGGGTTCTAGAGGAAGCCTCTTAAATCTATTCAGAGGTGTACATGCATTTATTCATGTGAGTGTCAGGGAATTTCTTGTTAAGATAACCTTCCTAAGTGCATAATTGTGATGTGAATTGGTAATGTGTTGTTATAGTCAGATGTTGTCTGTGCTTGGGTTTTCAAACACTCTGTGGAGTGTCTTACGTTGCTCAGAATTATCAAGCTGAGTCTTCTGTGGGTTTTACTATGCAAAGAGTTGGGCATCCTGTTGGACAATGGATTTGAAAGCAGTTTAGTGTCGGAATTATCATGATCTTTGGACATGATATACACACAGCTTCCAATATGAGTTTGGGTTCTTACTGAGTACAATTATCTTTTAAATTTTGTGCATAAGTTGAAATAAATTATAATTGCTGTCATTGAATAATAACATATCTATTTTAAAATCCTTGTGCTATACTATGCTAGCTTTTCCTTTAGGAAGGTTGCATCAATTTTCTACTCCTACACTTGCACTGCAATCTATTAGATATTATCACTTAAATAATCCTACTCTGTATATAGGAAAATTGTTCTGTTATTATTTTAATGTGTGTTTCTTTGATTACTTGTGAGGTTGAACATAATTTTAGGTATATTTATTGGCTTTTTACTTTGGAACTGCTCAAACACACGTTTTCTTTTCTTCAATGCAGTGAAATAATAACAAAAATGGCTAGGAAATTATATTTGCATGCTAGCTCATGCTTGTAATCCTACTTACTTAGGAGGTTGAGATGTGAAAATCATGGTTAAAAGCCATAGAAGTCTGTGAGGCTTTTTTATCACAACTAGTCACCAACAAACTGGCTTTGGAAGTTCAGCTTTGAAAGATCTATAAAATAGCTGCTTGTTTGGAGTTGCAAAGCCAAGGACTCAGTATCGATCTCCTCCTGCCTGTGTGGATGGGGCAAGATTAGGTTGAGAGAAGGGGTCAGCTGGTCCAAGTGGCCAGAGCAGCGAGGTGTGATTAATTTTGTAAAGCTGGGCCTGGAGACCAGTGTACTCTTGCTCTTGCTTATGAGCTAAGCAGCTCAGATAGGACCAGATAGGACCAATGCTTTTTCAGTCTTAAATACCCACTGTATAAGTGATACTCTGGTCTAGCACCATGCCAAGTATACAGAGAGTGAAGCCACTCCTTGTCTGTCACTTTGTCACCTCCTCTTTGATGAGTCACTTCCTTTCCTAACATCCTCCCATAAGAAATTTTAAGTTCTGAGCTCTCTGTTTGTATCCAGTTGGATTGTTTGAAGCAAACAACATCTCTGTGTTATGTAACTGTCTCCTGTGGCGTTCTAGAAATCATTAGATGTGAACCTAAGGACCTCTGACGGGTCCAGACATGATTCAGGCTCTTGTTCTAACCTGAATATTCCTGCTAGTAATTCTGCCTTCCACAGGCATTTTTGGATTTCTCTATTACTATTAATTACATTCGCACTCTTCTAAGCTCCAAGTATTTTTCAGGTAAAAGCAGAGAAAATGGCATATTCTACCTAATATAAAATCACCTCACAGCCTCTGTGTGTCAGTTTGGCTGCAGATTTCCCTTTAGCTGAGTTTGGACATGCAACATACAGGCACCCAACTTGCATATTTGAACGCAGATTCTTACAGCTTGATCCCAAGTGTAGATAAAATATAAAAGAAGACCTAATGGTAGTGATGATGATAGCCTTGCTTATCCTAATATAGACTTGAGACTCATAAGGCTGGCTTTAAAATCCAAGTGTCCTGTGTGCTTTCTGTGGTGGTGGGAAGGACCATGTTGGCTTGAAAAAGCATGGACTGGACCAGCAAGCTCCATGTCTTGCTTGGGAATGAGTGTTTCCTTAAGTTCCAAAGAAAACACCCTCTTCAGTCCAAGTGGACCCCGATGCACAGACGTAGACAGTAACCTCATGACTGGCTGACTGGTGTCTATGTACTTGGATGTGTTCACTGTAGAGGACTCTGTATTGGCTACCGTCGATTTCATAGCAGTCTGAACCTGATCATTATACAATGGTCGCTTTGAAAGTCAGTAATTCAAATGAAAGAATTAATCAGTAATTTTCAAAACAAGAAGTGCCTACTGTGACATGAGAAATATCTCCATTCATCGGGAAATAGACATGAACTCATGTATTTTCTTTGATTTATTGTGCTTCCTCTAGTCAGTATTATTTTTGATTATTCAGAGTGTTACAGCTTTGAATCATGGAGGCTGGATTTTTTAATGCTGTAAGCTAGAAGATCTACATTTCATCAAAACTAAGGTACTATTCACCATGTAGTGCATCATTATTTTATGCTCCATTAAAAATAAATCACTACCACTTTTGTGAATTGCTCTTGATTTTAAATCTTGGCTCCAGAGACCTTAAAATGTAACAAAAAGGTGAATTTTAGACTCTTCTTTAAAAAACTTTGGAATTTATATAGATAGTGGTAACTTAATTTTAGTAATCGTTTGTTCAATATATCACACACATACATAAAAATCTTCAAGTAGTTGCACAAAGGAATTGTCATTTAACAAAGCAGTTTATTAATACACTGCATTTTGATCCATCTCACCCATTTTAATACCTCTCTTCCCAACCTAGCTCTTCCCTCACTTGTTAAATTTGTAGGATATACATTGAATTCTTGACTATATTCTTTTCTTTTTCTTCTCTTCAGGTTATCTTTCCTGGTACCTAGGTTTGAACTCAGGCGCCTCATGCTCACTTGGCTTGCCTGCTCAGCCGGCTCACTTGATACTGAACCATACCTCCAGAGTATGGAGATGGAGTATCAGACTTTTTTGCCCATGCTGACCTGTCCTCTGGTCTCAGCCTCCTGAGTAGCTAGAATTACAGATGTGGCGATAGGAGCACTGTGAGTTTGAGGTCATCTCGGGCTAATTAGTAAGATTGTATCTTACGTTAAACGTGAGTCTGGTGCTGGTGGCTCACTCCTGTAATCCTAGATACTCAGAGATCTGAGAATCATGGTTCAAAGCCAGCCCTGGCAGCAAAGACTGTAGGATCCTTATCTCCAAGAAACTTGAAAAAATTTTCAGAAGTTGAGGTCTATAAAGCATTAGCTTTGAGCCAAAACATAGGGATACCTCCAGGCCTTGAGTTCAAGCCCCAGAACACACACGCGTGCGCGCGCTCGCACACACACACACACACACACACACACACACACACACACACACACACTACCCTAAAGACTTTACTAGGAAATCTTTAGATGTCATAAACAGTTTCAGCGAAGTGAAAAACCTGATATTTGCATGTGGAAGACTGACACTGGATTTTGATTTCTCATTGTGTGATAAAATCAATTCAAAATGAATCGCAGATTTTAATATAAAGCCTGAAACTTTGAAAAATATATAGAAAAACACTTAACATAGAGGTTCAGGCAGTGACTTCTGAACTCCAATGAAATCCTCATACTTCTATATGTCAAAGAATAATTGCCAGGATGAAAGAATTAGAGGCAATGTTGCCAGTTATTCATTGGATAGGAAATAATGCCCCAAATATGTAGCGTTCAAAGATTATACACCAGAAGAAGAAACTACCCAAGTAATAAATGAGTGAATGTATTAAAATTTTGAAAAAAGCACAATTTGCTAATAAGTATATGAAGAAATATTCATAATCTTTAAACTGTATGGAATTGCAAACAAAAACAACATTAATAAACAAACAGAAAATGTAATACAATCAGGCATTATTCAGTCACAAAGAAGAACAAAATTATGTAATTTTGGGAAAATGAATGAAACTGAGATTAAAACGTTAAACTAGACTCAGGAAGACACATGTTTTATCTCATGAACAGAATTCATACCTTAAAAAATATGACATGAATGAAAAGCGTGGATTTTTTGAAGGTATTAGCAGAAATGGGAGGGGTGATAGGGTGAATATGATCAAATTACTTTATATAACTGTATGACAATATAATAATGAGAGCCAGGAGTGTGGCCTAGTAGTAGAGTCTCTGCCTAGTATGCATGAAGCTTTGGGTTCAATTCCTCGGTACCACAGGCACAGGAAAAACCAGAAGTGATGCTGTGGTTCAAGTGGTAGAATACTAGCCGTAAGAAAGTCCAAAGACAGTGCTCAGGCCCTGAGCTCAAGCCCCAGGACTGGTTAAAAAAAATAAGAAAAGAAAATATGATGAGACTCATTGAAACTAAGAAGGTGAGCTGGTGGTGTAAGAAAGAATAATGGAGGGGGAATGTGATGAAAGTTATTAGACACATGTATGTAATACCACCTTTGTATAATTAATATGTGGTAGCAAAACATTAAAAATGAATGACCTGTGAAAAGGAGCAATCCTGCCCCAGTCTCCTTGATTCACTGTCGGACCTGACTTGGATCACACTCATCCCATCTGCCTGAAGTCCCAGCTGGAGGACAGATTGAGGGAGCCATCTGTGCTTGCACTTTCAGCATCAGGAATTTTGTTACAGCAACAGATAGTGGTCTAAACTATTCTACAAACATGCCTCTATTTATCCTCGGTAGTTTCCTTGACTTGCCATTATTTTTCTATTCACTATCCTTTGGAGAAAGAGTGAATTGAATTTTCTGAATTACGGAATAAAAGACATTTTGCACGCTGAGGAGGCCAACATGTGCCTTGAGATCATGAGAGTTCCCAGAATGACGGAGTTCTAGCTGGGACACTCAGATGGAGTACAGCTGGTTCAAAGGAGTGAATGGGATGTCTGAAATTAGTGGGGAGCTGTGACGTGTGTGAGTGTGTATGCCGTGTGTGAGTGTGTTGCACGTGCACACATGCACACACATGCATGTGTCTTGGGGCTTGAACTCAGGGCCTGGGTGCTTTCCCTGAACTATTTTCCTCAAGGTAAGCTCTCTACTCCTTACTCTGGCTTTTGGTGGTTATTAGAAAAGAGTCTTATGGACTTTCTTGTCTGTGCTGGCTTTGAACTGTGATCCTCAGATCCACAGTAGCATGGATATCATGAGCCACCAGCACCCAGACATTGCTTTTTATTTTTTAACCAGTCCTAGGACTTGAACTCAGGGCCTGAGCACTGTCCTTGGACTTTCTCAAGGCTAAAGCTCTACCACTTGAGCCACAGCACCACTTCTGTTTTTTTTTTTTCTATGTATGTGGTACCTAGGAATGGAACCTGGGTCTTCATGCATGCTAGACAAGCTCTCTACCATGAGGCCAAACCATCATGATACCTATTGTTTCTTTATATTATGCTGTTTTACTTATGGTCCTAAATATATTTTCTTAAAAGTACTGTCCTAATGTCTTTGTATTTGTTGATGTCTCACATTGGTTCAATAAACCTTTGTCTTTCTGGGAGATTTAATAGAATTCAAATCCTTTTATTCTCCAGCTTGTCTTGATTTTGTGATATAGCAAAGGGAAATAAGCTCAACAAAAGGGTAGGATAATTTATATTATGGGAACACTGGTTATTATTAAAACATTCTTGAAATGACACTGTGACTGCTCTTAAATATTAATTCTGTTTTCTGAAAGAATGAGCTAAGAATTCAAGCAATTCTGAAACACACAGAGGAGAAACAAAGTTCTCTAGAAAAGAAAATTGCATAAGGTTTCTGCATACATGATTTGACAGCATGCATACATGACATTGTTATAAATGCCTCAGACTGTTTAACATCAAACTGCATGACGTGTTTTGACAGAGTACAGTAGTTTTGAAGACATGACAAGTGATTAATGTAGTACTTAGTAGGATGGTTTCTAAAAAACCAATTAGAGTTTTTAGATATGGAAGTGGTTTAAGCTATGCATTAACAATTCTACTTCACTAGAATAGCGTTTATTACATTGAAGCAATAATGGAGTAAGACTCATTCTAGTGAATTTAAATAACTAAAATTCCACGATGTCTGTTTGATTGCAATGTTTCAGGAATTACTTTCAATTCATTAAGCATGTATGATAGAAACCAATTGGGAGAGGTGCCTGACTTACGAGGGTCACATTTTAGAGTTCCTGTCTTGCCTCAGCCCTTTTTGATAGGCATCATTCCTTTGCCACATCCCACCATGACATCTATTTGGAATCTATGCAAGCTCAACCCTGGAGCAAGGCAAATCAACTGAGAGATAGGCATTCAATTGAAACTGGAAACTTAGTGGCAGAGTACTTGAATTCAGTTCCCACTTGAGAAGAGACTGAGAGATGTGACTACAAATCTTCCATTGGCCTAAACAAACACAGGATTTGTGGTGGTTGTCCATTTGTGTGGTGGAAAAGGCCTTCTCCCATTATTCCCTCTTCTTCCTCTGTGTGACTTCACACTCATTAAGGGATCCTCCCAACCCAGGCCTGCAGGATGGCTGAAGCAACCATCCTGGTCACGGGCTTGTCATAGTCCATGACAGTCCTGTGACCAGGTGATGGGCGGGAAAGCACTCCATTAGCAACCTATTGTGTTTTAAGTCTTCAATGTCTCCCCAAAGTCTACGGTCTCTAAGTGATGCACACCACTGGAAGGTGGTGTGAACTTCAGTTCTGCAGCATTGCGTCCCCATGATGTTTGAGCACTTTTAACCCTGCTGGTCTTCACCAGGCAAGAATCATCTCTTCTTGTCTCTGGACTTGGGATAGTGGAGAATGGGAGAAATTAAAGAGGGATTGGGTGGTGTCGGCCAGGGATCAGGGTGACATTTCCAAGGGGAAGATGGATGCCCAGGGACTATTACATTACATATTTCTCTTTATACATACATGTAACCTTTTATTTCATTTTTTTGGGTGTGTTTGTAAGGTGTACCATAAGTAGCATGGTGACATCTATATAATTGGGAAACAGATAGGTATATTTGATATTCTACAAATATGTACTCACTGAGAGTGTAAGATGATTGAAAGCATGGCACGTGGGATCACACTAGTTGTGTCTACATCATTGTTTTTCCATTTTTGTTTTGGTTAACTATATAGATGGGGTTTCATGCTATGATCGTATAAGATACGTGTGAGTGTTGAGCACCTGGAGAAAAACCTGGGGAAGCGATCGTTACTGAGAATGCTTTCCGGATTTCTGATTCTTCTGGCTTGGTTCCAGGGCATTCAGAGGCCCATCTCAGCCTCGAGTCTGTGAGCTCAGAGGCTTTGGAAATTCTGGTGGGTGTCACAGTGTGTGTGTGTGTGTGTGTGCACTTTCAGTGCAGCCCAGGCACCGTGGCCTTCCAGGCCTCTGGTCAGGTAGCCCAAAGGCTCCCCAGAACATTGTGGGGCCTGAGACTCACTGCCTTGCAATGGTTTTGTGAACTGTGAGGGCTCTGGAAAAGTGGAGCAGGATGAAAGCGGGGAGTTTGTGGAGGACAGTTGGAAGGTGTGTGCTTATTAGAAGTAAAGCTTGCCAAAGGCCTGGGCCAGGCCATGCAGAGCCTTGAAAGTCAGGTGGAGGATTTCTTGACAAGGCGTAAGGTAATAATTCATCGGCACTATTAAGTCATATAGCCTTACCTTAGCCAGTCACCTGAAAAGTATTAGCACAAATCCCCTCAGGGCTGAGTCTGTCAAAAATTGATTCGAGTGCTGAATGCAGGCTTGGGGGAGACCTGTGTGCCTTGCTTCTCCATACCTCCCTTTGGAGTGAAGGTCAGGGATGAGTATGATAGCATGTAGGCCCCATGGGGCAAGGATTCAACAGGGCTTTCTTTTTCTTTCTTTCTTTCTTTCTTTCTTTCTCTCTTTCTGTCTGTCTGTCTGTCTTTCTTTTTTTTCTATTGTATTTTATTGTCGGGTTATAATTACATTCATCAGATAATAGGAACATTACTTTTCAAACCTCGATACCTCTTCTCATGTTTTTGTCTCCCTTTCCATACCCCACCCCCTCTCAGTCATCTTGCTTTCCCCTTCCCTTCCCTATTTCAAATAAACAAATAGTGTATATACAATATACCAGGTAACAAAGTCAGATACAGTAACCATATGAGATTAACCATAAGTAAAAAAAAACGCAAAAAGAAGTAACTTCACATAGTACATTAAGAACAATAATCACAAAGATAAACCTCTTGCTTCCATAACCTAGAGTTCATTTTGTTTAGTCTCACCCTGTATGACCATATATGTATAAAGCTTTGAGGTATTGTGATCCTCTGCTAGGAGAGTCCTAGATGTGTACTAATTATTACAAATGAGGGAAACCATGGAACCTATGTTTCTTTGGGTCTGGCTTACTTCACTTAATATGATTTTTTCCAAGTCTTTCCATTTCCTTACAAATGGGGCAATGCCATTCTTTCTGAAGGCAGCATAGAATTCCATTGTGTATAAATACCACATCTTCTTGATCCATTCATCTACTGAGGGGCATCTGGGTTGGTTCCATATCTTTGCTATGGTACATAGTGCTGCAATGAATATCATTGTGCTAGTAGCTTTAGTGTGGCCTTGTTTCTGAGCATTTGGTTAAATGCCAAGTAGTGGGATTGCTGGGTCATAGGGGAGCTCTATGTTTAGTCTTCCAAGGAATTGCCATACTGCTTTCCATAGTGGTTGAACGAGTTTGCACTCCCACTGACAGTGTAGTAGTGATCCCTTTGGCTACATCCCCACCAGCATCTGTTGTTATAACATTTCTTGATCATGGTCATTCTAACTGAAGTGCGGTGGAATCTCAAAGTTGTTTTGATTTTCATGTCTTATGTGGCCAGAGATGTTGAGCATTTCTTCCTGTGTCTATAGGCCATTCTTATTTCCTCTTCAGAGAAGTCTCTTAAGTTGTTAGCCCACCTTTTAATGAGATGGTTGTAAATTAAAGCAGAGCTAAAGAAGTGGAAAAACCTCCCATGCTCCTGGATTTAAAGAATTAACATTGTGAAAATGGCAATCCTGCCAAGGTCTATCTGGAGTTTCTTTCTTTCTTTTTTTTTTTAAAACTCCGGCTTACCTGAAATTGTGATTCTCCTAATCTCAGCCCCCTGAGCAGCTATGGATAGAACAGACCAAGCCACAGCATCAAGCTGCATCTTCTGATCCTCTTAATTCACTCTTTTGTTTTCCTGATTGCATGAAGATGGCAGAGGGAGAAGTCTTTCTCACAAGAGCCCCACAGCAGCCAATGTCTGGCTCTGCTTCACATCTCCTGCTCTTTTCCACTATTTTTTTCATATTTTTTTATTGTAATTAATAGAAGGGTTACATTATATTTGCCAGATAGAAGGTGCATTACTTCACATACATTGATACCCTTTCTCATGTCTTGGCCCCCATTTCCCTCCCCCCACCCATCTTTTCCACCATTTTATGTGACTACAATTACCTGGGGTTTGGAACTTTTCCTGACAAGCAGAAGTCTAAGGATGGCATTTCATCCCTAGGACACGCTTTTGAAACTGACTTCCCATCATGTTGTAGTTATGAGTCCTGACCAGCAAACCATGTAATCTGGAGACTTCAAATGGAAGGTTTGAAGTTTGAAACTGGATGCTCTCTCTAATCAACTCCACCAGGCTGCATGGGGTCTCCATGCCCTCGTTTTTGTTAACTAGTCATTATGGCAGAAGTTTATTAAATTGGAAACCAGGAACTTTTGGTTAAAAGGGCTGGCTCTGATCCAATTAATATATTCATTTTTAATATATGCTTGAGGCAATGTAAAAACTCTTAAATCAGAAATAGTGGTCCAAGTGGCCTCTGGGTCCTAGCGTCCTCTGGGTCTTCACTTTGAGGCCCTCTGAGGCTGGTCTGGGACATTTTTGCCATGCTTGGCTGGTACCCTTTCACTCACCCTTGCTAACTTCTCAGGGGAGGGCAGCATGTGTTTTGCTCTTTCTGTCTGTCGTTCTAAGGATTTCTACTATCCCGAGGGGGAGAGTTTCTTGCCAGCTGACCTTCTGGTTAACCAGGGGAGGTATAAAATGTAGGGTGTATCGATTGGCTTTGACTTTCCAGAAATAAGACAAAGGTGTTTTCTGCTGATGGCTAAAACTAATTACAGCACAGGACTGCTGGGCTTTCAGCCTCTTAAAGCAATGCCCTAAGGTCTCTTAGCAAATAAATAGAATCCAAGCACAAAGGGAGGATAACCTGTGGGGAGAGGCTCTCTTTCACACCCTATCCTCATTTGACTTCTGTGAGAGAAGACTAGTTGTGCTTCCAATGACTCAGAAACACACAGGCTGACTAGATTCTCTTCCAAGCCCAGGACTGGGGCTTCAAGACATCCATGTCAATTCCCTTCAACAGTCTTGTCAACAGTCTTTGCTGTCTCCTCCCAACTTGCCCTCTAAAGTCCCCTCTGTTTTCTGGATCTGTTTTGGCTGGGAGCCTGTGCACATTCAGCAGAGCAGGAGCTGGGTAGATGAGAGCTGCCATCTGTCCACTGCTCTCTGCACATTCCCTGTACATTGCTCATCTTCTTCTTTGGCTGAGTCTGCATCCTGAGTGGTCCTCTTTCTTTTTCCCTTGTCCTCTGGCTGGATGTTATATCCCAGCAGCCTTTCTGCTCTTTTGAACATGGATCTTGCAACTGAAATGGCCCTGCTGTTTCTTGAAAACTTCTGCCTTCTCACTGGGTGTGATCCGCTTTGCTTCAAAGTCTTCAGGACTCTGTGACACTCCAGGACACTCCCCTGGCTGGATGTGTGGCTCTGATCCTGACCCAGCTGCCATGTCAGCTTGCCTGCTTTGGAGACTAAGTGGCCGTGTGTACTCAGTCAAGTTCTGTTTTGCTTCTTCAACCTCAGGTTTTGCTGCAATTGTTGGAAAAATGGAGGGAAAGCAAGGAACAGGCCAGACTCTATAACAGGGTAGGACTGTTTATTGAGGAACAGGGATGGATCGGCAACCTTCCTGCAAGACTGGAGATTGTGTGAGGAGGAGGGGCTCTTAGAAGTCCTTTCTAGACAGTTATACTTCTCCTTGGCATTTGCTGCCAGCTTCTCCTCTTTACCAATCCTTCAGGTCTCCCAATATAGCCTTCTGCAGATCACGGCAGAGTAACCTTACAAAGAGCTGTCCACACCCTCGTACCTACGACAAGGACCAGGCATTTTGTGGATTGCTGGCTTTGAGATATTGGAAGGGGATGATTTTGCAATAGTATATATTGACACAGTGGCTCTGCACCCAGAATTCAGTAACTGTAGGGTTCAGCCTGTTCGGCAGCAGGGCAGTGGAGAAGGTGTGTGGTCTCTTCGGGACCTGGCCTAGCACCAACACTGCCTGATTGCTGCCTGGATAGTGAGCATGTTAATGAAGCTCCAGGCTATGTCTAGGTGGTATCCAGGGGAACATGGCTGTTAGTCAGGGGATACCTGCTCCAATATGAACAGGCAAGAACATACAGGAGGAAGTGAAGTAGTTCATATCCACAGCAAGCCTCAGCAAATTCACCTGGGGAATTTTGAGACCCATAGCAGTTTGAGAAACTGTCCAGTGAGAGGCCAGCTGCAGAATGTGTTGAGTGAGAAATGCAGGGCAGAGCTGCCTGCTTACCACCTCAGGGCTGTGGGCATCGCAGCGTCCGAGTGGTGAGACTCTCTCCTGTATGTGTAGAAGGCATTTCTAGTGGGCTGAGGGCATCGCAGCATCCTGGTGGTGAGACTCTTGTATGTGTAGAAGGCATTTCTAGTGTCTGAAGGCCAGGAGGCCAGAACAATGGTTTTGAATAGGAGTCCAGGCAGGGCTGTGCAAGGAGCCTGGTGGAAGCTGTGTAAGAAGGCTGTTGGAGGCCGTGTGGGGAGCCTGTGCAGGGAGGCTGGTGGAGGCCATGTGGGGAGTGGGGCTCTGTGTAATGCTCTGGAAATGGGAAGTGAGAGGGGGAAAGGCATCTGCCAGGATTTAAACGGGTGAGTGTGACATCTGTATAGTGTCCTAGTGCCATATCTGGATGGCTTCCAATGTCAGTTTATTTCCCACAGGTCTAGAGGCATCGAAGTAACAGGACAGCTCCTTTCCTTCAGTGGCTCTGAGGTAGGCCTTGCTCTTCTGGTCTGGTGCTCTGCAAGGATGGAGACACACCCCTGCAGTGGTTGCCTACGTTCTGGCATGGCTGACTCCATGTCTCCGGATGCCTCTGTGGCTTTCTGGAGGACAGCACCATCGGCTTTGGGACCCAGTCTTCAGTCTGGACAATCTTGTCTTGACAGTCTTTAGGTAGTTACATCTGAAGACTGTTATCCCAAATAAAATTGCAGTCTGATGTCCCAGTGCACCTATGACTGGAGGGGACCATTAAACCCTGCTCAATTCTTTTTTTTGCCAGTCCCAGGCTTGAACTCAGGACATGGGCACTGTCCTTGAGCTTACCCAAGGCTAAAATTCTACTACTTGAGTTACAGCACTACTACTTCTGGCTCTTTCTTTCTTTCTTTCTTTCTTTCTTTCTTTCTTTCTTTCTTCCTTCCTTCCTTCCTTCCTTCCTTCCTTCCTTCCTTCCTTCCTTTCTTTTTTTTTGCCAGTCCTGGGCTTGAACTCAGGGCCTGAGCACTGTCTTTGTACTTTCTCAAGGCTAGAGCTCTACCACTTGAGCCTCAGCACCACTTCCAGCTTTTTTTCTATATATGTGGTACTGAGGAATCGAACCCGGGTCTTGGTGCATGCTAGGCAAGCACTCTACCACTAGGCCAAACTCCTGGCCCTACTTCTGGCTTTTTCTGTGTATGTGGTACAGAGGAATAGAACTCAGGGCTTTGTGCATGCTAAGCAAGCACTCTACCACTAGGACATGCTCTCGGCCCCAACCCCACTCAATTCTAATCATCCATCTCCCTAACATATAGAGAATACCAGTGAGGAAGGGGCTTGGGAGGGAGGGATGGGAGTAATGTGCAGAGTATGGAATTTGAAGTGCTGCAGGGTGTGTAGGAAGACAGTAGAAGGCCCATAGGTTGGCAGCTCAGGAGAGTGGCTTGGGCATTGCTGGATATGCTTGGTACATCAGAGTAGACGTTGCCATTTAAAGAATGTGTATGTCAAGATAGGTGGGAGGTTGGGAATGTCAGTGATAAATAGGATGATGAAAAAGCAAGATTCATTAAGAATACCAGGAAGGGGGATGAACACGAGAAAGTCCTACTTCTGGGATAAGTGAGCAGAGAACGTCCAGAAGTCGTCAGAGCCAAGCATAGAAGGAAAACTAAGACAACTGCCAGGTTCTGAGGTGTGCCAGCTGCCTTTTTTTCTTTTGGTGGACCTCAGTTAAACAAAACCATGCCATAAAATGTAGAGGTTTGCCTGCATGTGTGAAAACAGAATAATGAGCCTTATGACAAATTATTTTTAAGAACGTAGGGAGGAGGGTAAGAAAGAGGAATGGATGGGGTGAATTCAATTAATGCATATTATGTTCACATTTGGATCTATCACAATGAAATCCCTTTGTACAATTAACATAGCAGTCAAAACCCCTGCTGTTTCCGCTGTCTGATGGCGTAGTTCTTATCTGCATCAGCAATCATTAAGAATGGACTGTGCAATGCATGTATTGCGGAAGAGCTTGTCGGTGAGGAAGATGGCGTGACTTCTGCTTGTGGCTTTTGAATTTCAAGATCATTTCCTTAATTGGGTAGGGTAACACCCAAATGGATCTAATTTCCTCTTACACATTTTTTGTTCTGCTCTAATTTTCCTAATTATCACAATTATAAGGTTGTTTGAGGGTCAAACGTGACTGCATACAAAACCATAGAAAATTAGGTTAGAGTGACATGCAGTTGAAAGCAGAAGAGTGGGATGTAATTTTGTGTCACTCTCTGAGACCAATTATTGGGCTTTATGGAGCATGGATCTGATGGTGATGCTATTTCTTATGAGTGTTCAAGGCGGCAGTTGGGTATTCTTTGTGCTAATTAGTCATGGGCTGGTTCTGCAGTCCCAAATCCTTTGGCAGAATCTCAAGTGCTTTAGAACACTCAACTCCCTGAGGATTAGGTACCCATAATCTTATAGGTCATGGTACTGTACCCTCTCTTAATTCAGGAAGAACCAGAAATCCTGTTAATTCTGGAACATGGCTCAAAATGTCAAAAGCTTTCTGTAAGACTGGTTGGCTTGAGATTTTTCTTGCATCTACCCAGAATTTAACTGAGAACATGGAGTTCTTAATTAGGGGAGACTGGATTTTACTATAACAACAACAACAACAACAACAACAACAACAAATAAGCCTAAGCCAGGCATGTTGGCTCAAGACATGAATCCTAGAAACTTTGGAAGCTGAGATCAGGAGACTGTGGTTAGAAGCCAGCCTGGGCAGAAAAGTTTGTGAAACTCCCTTTCAACCAAAGACTGGGCACAGGGCATGTACCTGCTGTCCCAGCTACGGGACAACACAACAAGTAGGGCTACATGGGAAAGCACAAACAGGAAGATTTTGTACTCTGGACTGACCTCTTTCCCCAGGCATCAATCAAGACCTCACTTCAAAACAAAGTAAAAAGTGGTAGAGAGCCCACCTGGCAAGAGTGAGGGCCCACGTTAAAGCCCTAATGTTGTAAATAAAACAAGACAAAGCAGCAAGTCTCTCCCCACGGAACCCTCCACATTTCAGTGGCTCGACATAGGAGCCATTCATCCTGCCTGCCTGCCCAGTAGGTTAGGGGGAGCACGGGTTAATTGGCAAAGCAAAAAGATTTGTCTGTGAAACAAGCATTGAAGGCTTTGCCATCATGTCCTGTTTATGAAGTGGGGTTTTATTAGGTTGCACGAGCTGTTTTGGCATTGCAGGCTGGAATGACGTCCCTGTCTCAGAGTCCTGAGTAGAGAGGACTACAGGCAGGCACCACCACTCCTACCTTCTTCCAACCTTTCCCTTTGCATTCAGAGCACGTGGACTTCCAGAGGCTACAGCAGAGGAAGACAAACTGGGTATCTTTGCTACTTCAAGTCAACTCACTGGCCAGAAACCAGTGTCATAGTTGTTCCAGTCCTTGTCAAGAGGCTGAGGTGTGAAGTCTTTTGCTGATCAGAGTGAGAGAAGGGTGAGGTCTTGGTGGGGGCTGCTCGTGTGTACCGCTGATGAACGTGGTCATTGGGAACTTAGTCTTTTCAGCCCAGGGTGGTATTCAGTGTGTGCCTCATAGGTGCCTAATTTTAGGGTAACTATTCCTGCAACGTCAGTGAGTTGCCAGAGAATCTTTCCCAGAAAACAATCTAGTTTGTGTTATGCAATTAAACATATAACTAAAATGTATGGTCTGCCAAATAAGCCAAATGTGCTACCTTAGGAGTAAGAGCATGGGGCTTGGAGGAGGGTTGGAGAGAAAGCTCTCCCCACCCCTCACTGTTTCCTATAGTCCAGGCTGTGGCATCTTTCTCTCCGTTTACAGCCTCAGATGAACTAGTTTGGACATCGGCCGCTCTACTAAAGAAAGGGACTGGGTGTCCCTCCATTCCTGCCTTTAGAATTGCTGCTTAGCATCTACCTAAGTGATGGGGGTTTGTGACCTCTGGCCATGCAGGAGCCTGCAGGGGATATGCCTTGGCCATTGCAGCATGGACCTTCGTCAGCTAGAAACCCCTCCAAGGGAACAGGCCGCTCCAGGCATCCAGGATGAGAAGTGAGTGGAAGGGCTCCGTCTTGAAAGGTTTCCCAGAGAGGGATCTCAGGGGAAGGGTCAGCAAGACCCCACTCGAGGCAGGACTGTGGGAGGCCCAGAGAGAAGGCCATCCTTGAGTGAAAGGACTGTCTCTGTGGCCACTGGGGAGTCTGTAGTGAGCAGTTTTGATTCATGTGAGCACAGCACGCTCAGAGTTGACCTGGAGCTGTAGACGGCTCAGGCCTGACCTCAGTGTTGTCAACCAGTCCGAGTGAAGCACGTTCTCTAGGTAGCAAGTTCTCAAGCTGGCCAGGCAAATGACACAATGGAAAATCCCACTGAGGATTTCTTTCTAAAAGACTGGCTGTTGTTGGAAGGGCTCAGCATAGAGCATGAATTGAATTGTGTTTCTGTGATGACATGCCAGCCCACCCACCAATTCTGGGCATCTTGCTATGGTCTCTGTGTACTGGAAGATGCTTCTTGACATGGTAACACACACATGCTGATGATGCATCAGGTATAGTTAAATTAATATATGCATACTCCTCCCAAATTACATTTTGTTCCTTCTGACAGAATGCTAGAAGTTGAGCACTGGGGGTTACCGGAGCTGGAGAGTGGGGTGAGTGATTCAGAGGGACTGAGCAGTGGGAACTGAGGCACAGCCAGACTATTCTGATGTTTGGCTCCACAGTGCATCACTAAGGATAATAATTTTATATGATGTATTTCTAAAAGCTTGAGAAAGTAATGTGAATATTTTCACAATATACATATGTGTTAAACCAAATACTTATGGTACCCAATGAATGCATGTCCACATAATTTTTTATTATATCTAGCAGTACAAATTTTCACAAAAATACACTAAGATTCTTTCCAAGGAAAGATTTTTATCTCAGCCATGTAAGGACTTTCATCAATGCTGGCATCATTCAAGTGTGTTGACAATTATGAATACCCAGATTTCTGAGCTCAGTTGGTGGTTCCTATCCAGGGCTCACTATGGAATATTCTGGAACAGAGCCTAGACCCTAATTCTCTAGGCTCCTTCCCATTGTAGTAAAGCTCTTTCTTTGTTTTTGCAACATTTAAGATCAGTTCCTTGGTATTCGGGTCTAGTGTCTTCTTTACTATGATGTGTCTAGATGAGTTTCTTCTAGGATCTTGCCTGTTTGGAGTTTGAAACCTTCAATAATGTGAGTATTTTCCCTTTTGAGGTTGGGGAAGTTCTCTGCTCTGATTTTGGCGAATAAGGGTTGCATTCCTTTGTCCTGGAACTCAGCCCCCTCATCAATCCTTTTTATACAAAGATTAGATTTCTTGGCTACATCTGCCAGGTCCTGGAGTTGTCTCTGGTGGATTCTGACTGATCTTTCCAGGCTGATGATTCTCTGTTCCAGCTCTTGTGTTTTATCTTCCATTCCTGATGCCCTATTCTCCATCTCAGTCAATCTGCTGCTTAATGCCTCCATTTTTGCTTGAATTGGGGACACTGAGCTGATCATGTCTGCTGAGAGGGTATTAAATTTTTCTTCCACTTCTCTTTTGAATTCAAAGAGCTCCTTGGTAATTTCCTCATCCCTTTATTTTTGTTTCCTTTTGGGCTTTGTGTGGGACTTTGATTATTTCTATATGTGGTAATTCGTCTTTGCACTTTCCAAGGCATCAAGGACGGTTGTTGTAGGTTCGCTCTGTGGTCAGTAGGTGGCAGTCTTTACTTGGATTGGGACTGGTGGTTCTGGAAATCTGTGTATACCTGTGGTTCTCAGCCAAATTGGTTCCGCTGCTGACTAGGTTGGAGTTTGCAGCTTTTGCAGGTGTTCGGCCTGTTCCCAGAGGCTGTGTGCTGCTGTACAGCTAGCTCTCAGCCCAATCAGTGGCCCCTCTGAGTGGGCCATAGGGCGGAGTTGTGCAATTTGGTCTCAGCTAGCCCTGCGGATATTTGGTTTCCTGCCCTGCTCCTGGGTACGGGGCCCAGCCAAGGGCCTGGGATTTGGGGGTTTTTGAGTGCTCTCAGCTGGACTAGCCTGACTGGTTTTCGCCCAGTTCCCAGGGGCGGGGCCCAGCTGAGGACATGGGCTCCGAGGGTGGAGCCTCACCCTTCTGACTCTCAGAGGGCGAGCTCAGCCCCTGCTGTCTGTCCTCCAGTTCCCTGCTGTGTTTCCACTGCTTTGGCAGAGAGTTTGTCTGTGACTCTGTGGGGGGCCCCTTGGTGCTGTCTTGCTGGAGACTCTCAGCAGGAGGGCGCCTGGCTCAGCGTTCAGGTTTGGGTGACATAGATGCTGGCTCCCAGACTTCCGCACATCCCCACCACTGTTGGAAGGCAGGGTCTCAGCGCCCCTCAGTCTCTAGTTTCAGTGGCCTGGGAGAGGAGGCTGTTGGGCTGGTGGGAGCAGGGACACCTCCACACCCTGTGGTAGGCTGCTGGGTCTTAGCGCCTGCCCGCCTGTCATTCTCCAGTCAATGTCCTGGGGGAGGGGGCTGTTGGGTGAAGGGACAGGATTCTGAATTCCTTGCCCCCCTTCTCTTGCCAGTCTTTCTTGGGCGGGGTGGAGGGGTCTGGGTTAAGTTCTGTAGCTCTCCACCAGCTCTGCTTTCCTGATGGGTTTGGGGAAACCTTCTGGACTACTTACTGCTCAGCATTTGGCTATAAGCTGCTCAGTGGTGTTGGAGGGTCATTCACTCCCCTCTGGTCTCCGCCGCTGCCTGTGCTGTCTGTGCCCTGTGTGCTGGTTTCTGCATCTGGATTCCACCACTTGCTGGCGTTACAAGGCATTTTTTTTTTAGTTAAGATAGAAATCTTTTTTTTATTAAATATTTTTTTATTGTGATGAGTAGAAGTGTTACATTATATTCACCAGAGAGAAGGTGCATTGATACTCTTTCTAATGACATGGTCCCCATTTCCCTCCCCACCTTGCTTATCTTGATTTCCCCCCTTCCCTATCCAATTTCAAATAACCAATTAAGCACATATAAAATATATCAGATAACAAGGTGAAATATTGTAACAATATGAGATAACCAAGGGGCAGCAAAAGAGATGAGAGATAACATAGTACATTAAGGACAACAGTCACACATTATATGGCTTTTGTTTCCTTATCCTGGAGATCCTTACATTTAGTGTTGTACTATTTGGCCTAATGTCTCTAGATTTTGTTCTATTGTAAACCTCTGCTAGGAGAGCCCAAGGTTTCTACTGATTATGACAAATGAGGGAGACTATTCAGCCTATGTCCCTTTGAGTCTGGCTTACTTCACTTAATATGATTTTTTCTAAGTCTTTCCATTTCCTTTCAATTCTGGTGATGATGTTCTTTCTGACAGTAGCATAGAATTCCATTGTGTATAAATACCACATCTTGTTGATCCACTCATCAACTGAGGGGCATCTGGGTTGGTTCCATATCTTTGTTATGGTAAATAGTGCTGCAGTGAACATCATTGTGCTAGTGGATTTAGTATGTCTGTACGATTGAGTAAATGCCAAGTAGTGGAATTGCTGGGTCATAGGGAAGCTCTATGTTTAGTCTTTTGAGGAACTGCCATACTGCTTTCCATAGTGGTTGAACGAGTTTGCACTCCCACCAACAGTGTAGTAGTGATCCCTCCTGGCCACATCCCCTCCAGCGTCTGTTGTCATTCATTTTCCTGATCCTGGCCATTCTAACTGGAGTGAGGTGGAATCTTAGAGTTGTTTTGATTTGCATTTCTTTTATGACCAGAGATGTTGAGCATTTCTTCATGTGTCTATAGGCCATTTTTGTTTCTTCTTCAGAGAAGACTCTCTTTAAGTCTTTGGCCCATCTTTTAATGGGATGGTTGTTACTTTGGAGATTAGTTTTAGATTGATTCAATTTTTTGAGCTGTTGATATATTTTAGATATGAGGCCTTTGTCTGTTGTTTGGTTGGTGAAGATCTTCTCTCATTCTGTAGGCTTCCTAATTAATTTACTAGCTATGTCCTTTGCCATACAGAAGCTCTGTAGTTTAATGCAGTCCCATTTATCCAGCTTTTCTCTGATTGTTACAAGGCATTTTTATCAGTGTCATTCCTCCTCATTTCCCTTCATAGCTCTTCCCTCAAGCTACACAGCTGAATTTTTATATAATGTGTAATGTATATGGCTGCCTTTATTCAACCTTTTCCCTCATTTTCATTCCCCTTGACATAGTTGACCCTTTTTTTCCCTCCTCAACTCTCTTCCCGTTCTTATTTGATACTGAGAAATTAAACCAAACTGAAGGCCTTGTATATTCTGTTCTAGACAAGCACACCACCACTTGAACCACACTTGGGTTTCATCAACAGAATTGTGCTTGCTCTGGTGGGTAAGTGTCTCTTAGAAAGCAGTGACTTTTAGATCAAGGAAGGTACAATAAATGAATGATCAAAACATTTGCAGAGGAAACTTACAGCCTTTTTGTAACAATCGAGGTGACCTTGGATACAGTACACAATAGCCCAGAGATTTCACATTTCCACGTGAAATCTGAGCATTACTTGATCATCACAAAGGTTTCTTCCCTTCCTAAAATCCTACATTTCTTCACAGCATAGGACAGAGAGCTCGGCACTCAGATGATAGTCCTGACCCCCAGACTGTAAATCTGGGATTCCTTCAGCTTTCTGTGGTATTAGTAGTAGGAGTCAATTCCTGTCTAAGGCACTGTCTTCATTGCTTATTCAAAACACAATTGAAATCAATATTTGTCAGATATAAAGGGCAATGTGAGAAAAATGATTCTCTAAAAGGTCCCTAAACTACTGGTGCTATCCTGACAAAGGCTGTATTTAGAATGCACACGAGCTCCATTTGCTATGATCCCTTCCCCCGCCCTCTCTGTCACCTTCATGTTTATGATGCGTGCATCTCTAAGATTTTCATGTTAGAGCACAACAGTGCACAGGAAACCATTCATTCTGGAAGCAGGAGCCCCGACCTCATTGCCGTGAAGTGAGCATGCAGTTAAGTTATGTGGAAAGTCCAGCGGGGGCCTGAAGTGGACAGAGAGCTGATAAATGTGTGTGTGCGCAGAGGGGTTTCTGTTTGGGTGTTGTTGAAAGGACTTTTTTTGGGGGGGGGTGGGGATTGGCCAAGAACTGAAGGGGTAATTGAGAACACAATTGAAGAGATGAATTTGGCCCTAGAAAATTGTAAATTACCATGGACAAAGCTATAATAATTTGAAATTTTTGGAATACATTTAGAGCTCAAGTTTATTTAAGGTGACACTTGAGAATACCAACGCACTGATCAAGGAAGGTATTAGGTGACAGTGATACTGGAACATTCAACAAGCAAACTAAAGCAGTCTAACTTGGGAAGTGGCCCTGTTGGGTGTTAACTCGAATCCCCAGAATAACACTGGAGGTCTTATTCAGTTCATTTTACAGATGGGAAGGCTGGGGTGCAGAAGTCCCAGCATTAAAACTGCACAGGCATTTTTGGCTTCTCAATTATTTTTGGCTGTCTTGTTAGGCAAGAGTGTGGGGGCACATACCTCAGCAAATCCTAGTGTACCCCTCTGCCATTTTATTTTTCTCTCATGTGACTAGCTGCTAATTTAACCCCTAGAATTATGACCACTCTCATGAAAACAAATTGCGAAAGCCAAGAATAAACTAACCTCCATCCCAGCAACTTATTGGCTCTGATTGTCTTGTAATTTAAACATCCTCTCTGGGGAATAACCTCCCCCCCCACTTACACACACACACACACACACACACACACACACACACACACACACACACACACACACATCCCAAGAGGCTTACTAAGGTTTTAAGCCAAGAGAAATAAATCTTGTCCTGGGAGAAACTTGACTATTAAGAAAATCAGATTTTTTTTCCATATTGTTCTGGTAACCAAATTACCTTTCCTTTCAAATATTCCTCTTTGACTGTTTAGTCACATTTAGAATTCTTCATCAGTCTGAACTTGTGAGTTTTTATTCTAAGTTGTTCCAGGTCCCAAGCAATTGTGATCAAACAAAGAGTCTGGTTTAATCTATTTAGATTCATTTGATGTTTCAATACACATTGAGGAGGTCATGACAGAGATGCCTCCTTTGTCTGTCCTTCCAACAAGTTTTGCCAAAAAAATTAATCTTTATGTCAAGAAATATTATTGGGTGAATGAAAAACCATGACGTTTTTGTGCTTTGGGAATTTACTTTAGCAATGTTCTACCAAGATCGCTGAAATGAACCCAGGTTATTATTAGAACAAGCAATTGATTTTGCAGTATTCACAATGGAAATTATGTTCAGTGCATCTTTTTTCACCCCCTAATGAAGTTGGAATTTGGAAGAAGTGACTTGCTGAAGTGATGGGTCCATGACGGAGGCCCTTTTCTCATGACTCAATTATAGGATGGGTTTCTCTTGTGTTTCTAAACCTTTGTTTCCAGGTCTGCCCATTCTCACAGGCCCCCGTGAGAGGGCATGCACAAATTGGCTCAGGAATTCAGGGGAAAGGGACAAGGACTGAAGGAGAAAGGGAATATCCTTGGGAAAGTTTAAATAAATGAAGTCGATCTGATGAGTAAAGGAAAGACAGCTATACTTTAAGAAGATGTTAAATGTTCTGTACAAATCATTTTATGTTGATTAGACAGTACACTTTAATTTCTTTTCTAAATTGAATGGGCTACAATGAAAAATGGTACTTGGCCTACCCTGAATGATAGCTTCTCTCTGAAGATTTTTACTAGGAAACGTGAATTTTAAATTAGATGGAGAAATAACAATGCATGATGTTGCTTAGCAACCATATCTATCTGTTAGTAACAGAGACTCCAAATGACTAAGTTTAGGGTCACTTTCAGAAGACAAAAAACTAGTTACCTGGGACAGAAACTCTGTGAGTTTCCCCAAGCTGAGCCCCTGCCAAACATAGTTCCATTCATGTATTAATGCCAAGGAAAGTCATTGTCATGCTTGGGAGGGTTCATGGTTTTGATCAAGCTCTTGACACGGGGTGATGACATGGAGAAGGGGACCCCAGGTCCGACCCTCGGAGGACCCTCAGCTGTGTGTGAGTCAGCCCAGCCCTAGTGGTAGCATTTCCAGCTGTGGATTGCCTTCCATAGCAGAGGTGGGTGTGTGAAAGACCCCGCCTCACCAAGTGTAGACAAGGAAAGCAAGCAGCAGAAGGAACTCTCCCTCCCTCCCGCCACAGACAATGCATCCTGGGGAGTTCAGAGAAGCCTCAGCCCTGTCCTTAGCTTCTTTGAACCCTTAGCAATTCTGTAGACAAGACAATGTCATCACAGACCTGGCGTTTGGCTGCTTGCAGACTCTCGTTCTGTCTGGGAACAAGGGCTTGGGAGATACTTCGTGTTAACTCCAATTCTCATATAAGTCTAGTTTCACCAACGAATGCTAACTAGCATTCTTGTGCTCATTCGTCGGGTAGAGTGTGCAGCTGAAGGTCAAGTGGAGTCCCTCAAGGCCCTTCGTGTAGGCAGTTGCTGTTCCTGGATGGAGACTCCTGCTTGAGGCCCTGGCCTCAGCTTGGCATTGAGTGGCTCACACTACCTGTGTGTTGTGCTCCTCTCAAGACACTGCTTTTGGTCTGTTTGCGGTTGGTGTTTTGGTGCTGGTCATCAGAACTGGGTCTTTCACTGGGGAATCACTGTGTGACATATCACCAAGACAAATGTAACATGCAGCCAAATAGCAACGACACAACCATCACGTCTCACTGTAATGCTTTGTGATCACTGAATGAGCCTTTTGTGATTAGGTTTAGATTTTTTAAGCCATAGATTAAGCATGTTTATAGATTAGGAAGGGTAGGAAAACTAAGGAAATGCTGTTTTCCTAAAACAAACAAACAAATATTTAAAAATTGACTTTTCTCAATCACATTCTGGAATATAAAAGGCTATTTTACTTTTATTTCTTCCCCTCCTTCCCGCCCTCTTTTCTTCCTCCCTTTCTCTTCCTCTTCTTTCCCTCCTCTTTCTCTATCTCAGTCTCAGTCTCTGTCTCTGTCTCTCTGTCTCTCTTGCTTGCTCATTTGCTCACTATGTTTCTCTCGTCCCCCGCCCCTCCCAATTATTATTATTTGATCCATAAAAATACTGATGTTGTCCTTCCTTTCTTTCTTTCTCTTTCTTTCTTTCTTTCTTTCTTTCTTTCTTTCTTTCTTTCTTTCTTTCTTTCTTTCTTTCTTTCTTTCTTTCTTCCTTTCTTCCTTCCTTCCTTCCAGCCACCTGCATGGTACATGCATCAACTTATTGTTCAATGTGAAGAGTAGTTTGTCATGAAACAATCTTCCACACCATCTCATTCCATCAATTCTGGAATCTTCTTCGACAAAACACCATGGTTACATCCAGAACAATCTCCTATATTAGAATGTGTAAAGTATCAGCCACTGAGATAATAGTTGTATATGCTGTTTGACTTAAGAAAACATAGGATTCCTGTGTTGTTTTTATAAAACAGTATGAGTTGTAAACATTTCATTTTTTGTTTCTTCCTAGCAGAACACGTCTGTTTGGACTTGGATTCCTGCTAATTGAGCATTCTGTTTACCATTTTATACCTCTGCTGATTGCCAGAAATGTAGAAAGACTAGCTTTTGAATCTTTACATGTTCAGTCTTGTCTTTCCTCCCTTGTCCTCCTGCTTGAGATGGTAGGGCAGGATTAAGGCTGCTCAGGCTGCCAAAATCAAACACAGAAATCCATTTCTCCTGGTCTGGAAGCTGGAAGTGGGAGGCGAAGGCCTGGTGAGTCTGATGAGGCCTCTCTCCTTGGCTTGTGGAAGGCCCTTTCTGTATCTCTGTGTGCTCACAGTGGCTGTCTTCTCTGTGTGGTGTGTCCTGATGTCCTGGCACTCATGTAGACGTACTGTACCCTAATTCCATTGAACTAGGTTACAACCTTACGATTTTCCTCATCTCCAGTTAGTTCCTGCTGTAGTTTGGATTTGACAGTGTCCCTTAGGGAAGGGATCGGGGAGCTCATAAGAGACAGGGGCTGAAGCAAGGTGTTTAGGAGATTGAGGAGGAGTAGGATCGCTGTTGGGGACCCCAGGTAGTTCCTGTGAGAGTAAGTTGCTACCAAGAGATGCAGTCATGACCCCATCACCTTCTTGGCTTGCCACAGGGCCTCCTCCTCATCTTCTGTGTTCTCGTCACATAGTGCAGCTAGTCAAAGGCTGGCACCGGAGTCAGAAAAGGTCAGATGCCGAACACAGTGTGAGCCATGAACCAAATAAACCTCTTTTCTGTATGAAATCACTCAGCCTCAGGCATTTTGTTAGAGCAACAAAGAACAGATTAAGTTTCCTTGTCAAGGTGGACACTTAATTGTACTGTGTACAAGCAACGATGTAGTAGGGCAGTGCTTCACCCTGTGGATTTGGGATGGCGCAGTTCAGTCCAGAGGGCACCATGGCTGCCTGTCCCCTGTCCATCTCCACGCGATGATTCTGAGTGTGGTACAATGGATTGTAGGTAAGGCTTTCTGCTCCCCTACTCTATCCTGAACTCAGGTGGCTCACAGTGAGCCATGGAAACAACTGTAAGCCACATGAATCTCATGAGATTGTCACGACTAAGTCCAGTGGTCTGTTGCTCCTATTTAAGTGCTTAGCTCCCCAAAAGACCTTTAGCACCAGTACCCAATATGAGTACAAACTGGAGATAAAGGTCTTCATAATGTCAGCTAACAATCTTCAGTAGTAAAGATTTGACTCAGGCCAGTATACTGCAGGGTGCCGCTCAAGGCCTTAGGGGACTCTGAACACTTAAATTAACCTAGAAGCTTAAAGCTTTTATGAGTTTCATGAAAAATTTATCCCTGAAAATTCTTTTTTTTTTGCCAGTCCCGGGCTTGAGCTCAGGGCCTGAGCACTGTCCTTGGATTTTCTCAAGGCTAGAGCTCTACCACTTGAGCCTCAGCACCACTTCTGGCTTTTTTCTATGTATGTGGTTCCTAGGTATCAAACCTGGGTCTTGGTGCGTGCTAGGCAAGCACTCTACCACTAGGCCACACTTCCTGCCCCCTGAAAACTTAATTTTTTTTCCATAGCAAAGAATAAAATGTGAAAACTTAATTTTCTTTACTTGGAATCAAAGTAAGGCCCTGTGCTTGCTTGCTAGTTATGGGCCATATTGCTGGCCTACAATTCCAGCCCTTTTCTTGCTGTGATCAGTTTTGAGGTAGACTCTCACTTTTTTCTTGGGTCTGTATCCGGACTCTGATCTTCCTTTTGCTATGCTTCCTACAGTAGCTGGCCTGGCAGGTGTCCAGCGATTGGTCTTGTGAACTTTTGTCCAAGCTGACCTCAAACTTTGAACCTCCAAATCTCACCCCTTGAATAGTGAAAATGACAAATGTAAGCCACTACACCAAGCCTGACCTTGAATGGTAACTTTGAAAATACATGAGGAGACAAAGGATTCTCCTTATCCAAGCACTTCTTGCAACCATATAGATCCTAGGGGTTGAAAAGTATTCAGTTTAATCCATGAGATATTCCTCTAAATTGACATCATTAACCTTTTATTTTGAGATCACTATGGTTTCACATGTAGTTGTAACAATGATAGAGACACATCTGTATATCTGGCCTTCGCATATATAACGTATAATGTGACATCATCAGCAAACATTAAACAGGCAGCTTACTGGAAATTTCATGGATCATAAGGGTCCATGTTGTTAATATGCTTCTGTTGTTCTATTTCTTCTTCATCATCTTTGTCTTCTTCTTCCTGCTCCTCTTCCTCCTCCACATTCTCTTCCTCCTCCTCCTCCTCCTCCTCCTCCTCCTCCTCCTCCTCCTCCTCCTCCTCCTCCTCCTCTTCCTCCTCTCTCTCTTCCTTCTCTACCTTCTCTTCCTCCCCCACCTCCTCTTTCTCCTCTTCTTCCTCCTCCTCCTCCTCCTCCTCCTCCTCCTCCCTCCCCTCCTCCTCCTCCTCTTTCCTTCCCTTCTCTTCCTCCTCTTCTTCCTTCTATTTTTTTTTTCAGTGCTGTGAGTAGGACTTGAATCTTGTGGGGCCTAGGCACTCTCCCTTAGGTATTTTGCTCAAGATTCACCCTCTACCACGTGCTCCACACCTCTTCTTCCAGCTTCTTGTTGGTTGACTAGAGATGAGTATCCGTAGTCTTTTCCAGCCAGGCTATGATCCTCAGATCTCAGCCTCCTGAGTACTAAGATTACGGTCGTGAGCCACAGGAGTCTGGCATTCGTGTTGTCTTATTGTGCACTATAGCTTTCCCGGGATCCTTGGTTATTATTCACTTATACATTTTTGGCATTGCGTGAATGTAAGATAAATGAACCAACTAGCATGTAACCATCTAACGTGCTTTTTTCTCATTCCATGTAAGCCTCTGGGAAGTCATCCAGTTGCTTTCTCCATGGCCCTGTCACACTCTTGTTACATTTCATCATCAGGAATCTTAGCATGTCGTCCATCTTGGAAGTAGTTACATGGTCTACAACTTAACCACAATCACTTCATCACAGACTCTTGTATTTCATTCTAGGACTCTTAACAAACTCTCACTTTGGTCATGGCTGACCTTGTGTCCTTGTTTTTAGTCGCATTTTATTTGATGCAAACATCGAAGTGACCAGGACCAGCTGTCAAAGGATGGATTGCCATCATCTGAGAGTGGTGTCTTCTTAAGAGTCATAATTAGGAGTTGTATCTGACAGGGCTGGCATTTAGAGGCACTCAGAGGAAGAGCCGTAGGAAGGTGGTTAAATCACAAGGGTGAAATCTCCCATGTGGAATTGGAGTCTGTATATAAGAAGCCTGAATCTGCTTTCTGGCCCTTTCTGCCATGTTACAACACTTCCAATGTGTAAGGTTTGCCACTGGGAGTAAGCCCTCACCAGAAACCACATCTTCTGGCATCTTGATCTTGGTCACCAGAAATCTGAGAATTAAATATCTGTTATTTACAAGTGATCTAGTCTACAGTATCTTTCTTTTGTGGGGAGACAGTGTTGGATATTTAAACTGAGGGCTTTGAACTTGCTAGGCAAGTTCTTTATCACTCGAACCACTCCATAAGTCCTTTTAGCTTTAGACATTTTTCAGGTCTCACATTTTTCCTCTGGCTGGCTTTGGACCGCAATTGTCCTATTTATTTATTTATTTATTTATTTATTTATTTATAATATATTTTTTATTGTAATTAATAGAAGGGCTACATTATATTCACCAGATAAAGGGTCCTATTTATATCTTCCATGTAGCCAGAATCATGGGCTTAACACACCACATTCAGGATCTTGCTAACTTTTTTTTTTTTTTGCCTGAGCTGGCTGTTCAAGCCATGATCCTTTCTCTACCTTTCTAGTATCTGGGATGCACTGTTGTCAGCCTTATGATATTTTCCTTTCTGGAAGCATTGGGGCTTAAATTCAAAGCAAGGCAGGTGTTCTGCCACTTCGAATTATGCCCCATATCTTCACATTTTTATAGCAGCTTCAGTGAATTAAGCTAAGGTATCCTTTCAATTATCCATACTTTGTGATGCTACCTTTCTGGTCTCATTTTTGTTTCCAAGTCTGAAGATATTAAAATAATAGAGGCATTAAGTTTTCGAATGTTAAGAAACCAATTGAGAGGTGTCTGTATGTGATTTGCATTACCAGTTGGGTATCATAGGAAGTGGACATTGAGAAAGAGTTAAACAGATGAGACAGATACTCATGGAGGAGTGTTCTGGGCATTGTCCCTCTTGGAAGGAAGTGAGATGTGGTAGAGGGGGGAAGCGAGAGAGAGAAGAATGAGGAGAGGAAAGAGGGGAGGAAAAGAGAGGAGTGAGGAGAGAGAGGAAGGTGAGAGTGGGGAGAGAGGGGAGACAGGACAAAGGGAAGAAGGAAAAGCGAAGGGGCAAGAGGGGTGAGGGGAGAGGGAAGAGAGAGGAAAAGCTGTTGAGCAGACCGAGGTAGCCTAAGTCAAACATATGCAGAACTCCAAAAAGGAATGAACACTCATACCCTGAAACCTTCAAAGCTGCAAAGCAAAGCAAAACGTCTTTCTTTATACCTTTTTCCTGTTAACTATTGGTCACAATATGTAAATCATTGTGGGCAGGGAATGCTCGTTTCTTTGATATGCATAGATTACACTTAGAATGCATTGTATTTTACACTTCTTAAAATACAAGAATGCTGACGAATTCTTTTTTTTTTTTTTGCCAGTTATGGGCTTGAGCTCAGGGCCTGAGCACTGTCCTTGGACTTTCTCAAGGTCAGAGCTCTACCACTTGAGCCTCAGCACCACTTCAGGTTTTTTTTTTTTTTTTTCTATGTATGTGGTACCGAGGAATTGAACCCGGGTCTTCATGCATGCTAGGCAAGCACTTTAACCACTAGGCCAAACTCCCGGCCAAGAATGCTGATGAATTCTTAAAAAATAAATTTAAGAATGAATTTGCCATTGGAAAAAAAAACATATGCAGGACTGAGGAGCTAGAATGGTCTTCAGAGTTTTCCAAAGCTGGGCCAGAGGGCCAGGATTGGGTCCACCTGAAATGGATAGGTCACCGAATGTGGCTTGCTCCACCGAGGGCTGGGCAAGGACCTAGATAGCCACTGTGCTGAGGCAGCTCCCATCTGGGCAACAGGTCATTCCTTGAAGAGCTATGGGGTGGCACCTACCAGTGTCCACTGCCGTGACACAGGTGAAGAGCTGCAGGGTATGCTAAGGGCACGTGGCTCCTGTATGTACTCGACCAAAAACGTTGTGATTCTTCCTGTGGTAGAACAATGCCAATACCTTAAAGATTCATAGATTAGATGTGTGGATGTGAATTCTTTAATCTGTAAGGTACCTTTCCCCCCAACGAGGACACATTTATTTTAAGGCTTTACCTTAATATTACTAAAAAAATTAAACATTTTAAAAAGTCTAATTTTCCTCGAGCCTAAGGCCTACTTGTAAATCTCACCACTCTATTTATAAACCCAGTGAATTTCAACAATCCAAGGATACTTTTATTAGAGTTCCAGTAAAACAGACAAAAGTATCTTAAATATTCAGCCACCTTTTACAACTTGTTTAATTAAATTTCTTTAAATATTTTTATTCCACTTATACATATAATGTACTTGAGTCCTCTGTAGTTAAGGTCATAAATTAAGCTTATGAATTTAGTCTATCTCAAGTCCTCTTCAACCTTCTAATGCTGTTTACAAATCCAGCCAAATTTTCTTAAACCTGACAGTTTAAAGAACTCGGGTGAAAAATAACTTGTGTCTGTTAATGGCATCACAGAGCAGAGCTGCTGATTTAAATGGGCCAAATTATCTCCAAATACTTTAAATCCCCAGTGTGCCTGGGTTATTCCTTAGTGCAGAACAGCTGGTGCTCCTGGAAGCCTTTTCTGGGCTCTTGTGTGCTGTTGGGAGGTGTGGGTGTCCTCACTACGACATTTCACTCCAACGTATCATTTGAGCACCGCAGAACTCATGAGCAGAACACTTCTCATGTTGTAGCCTCTTCTTCCTCTTCTTCTTACATGTCACAGTTGGAAAAGTTAACTTGTACTTGCCTGATTGGTGCTTTACCTCCAGCGAGTTTTTTTGGTGGCTATTTTGGAGATGTCATCCCCCAGACTTTCCCGCCTGGACTGGTTTAGAATGTTGATTCTCAGCATTGCAGTTCCTGAGTAGAGCAGATTACAGATACAAACTGTGTCTGGGTGCCGGAGTTTTGCCTAGTGGTAGAGCGCTTGCTTAGCATGCACGAAGACCCGGGTTCAATTCTTCGGTACCACATACAGAGAAAAAAGCCAGAAGTGTGGGGACCAAGACATGTGAAAGGGTATCAATGTATGGGAATTAATACACTATCTATCTGGCAAATATCATGTAACCCTTCTATTAGTTACAATAAAAAATATATGAAAAAAAAAAGCCAGAAGTGGTGCTGAGGCTCAAGTGGTAGAGCTCTAGCCTTGAGAAAGTCCAAGGTCAGTGCCCAGGCCCTGAGTTCAAGCCCAGGACTGGTAGAAAAAAAAAGAAAAACAAAAAAACCCCAGTGTCTGGCTCTTACTTTTGTTCTTGTTCTTGGCCCAGGTTGGCCTTGAACCCATGACTCTTCTGCTTCAGGATGCTGAGTACTAAGTGGGTGCCACCCATGAGATGTTTCTGCTTCTTTTCCTCCTCTTCCCCTCCCTTTCTTCTTCCTCCAACTTCCCTTCCTCTTCTTCCCCTTTCCTTCCTCTTCCATACCTTTTCCCTTCCTCTTCCTTCCCCCATTTCCTTCTCCCCTCCCTCCTCATTGCTATTTTTCCATATTGGTGACTGAACCAAAGGCCTTATGCATTCCAGGCAAATGCCCGTCCACCACAACCATGCGCCTAGCCTCAGCTCCCTCCCCACTTTGAGATTCTGACTTTTGGCCTGATCTGGGCTCAAACTCACAGTCTTCTTACCTCTTCTTACCACCAGTGTTTTTTTTATTAAAGAATTTATTAACATTGATTTTTACATCATATTTCAAATGACATGTTTAACAAACAAGTATTCAAGAAGGGAATCTCTATATACAATCACTGGCACTTAGTTTTTAGAATATAATCAAAATTAGGCTAAGCGTTTGTATATCATAGATATATATTAATTTATGAAACAAAACATTATGTCTATAGAGTCATAGGTTTTTATGTCAATGTAGTTATGTTTATATTTCCAAAACTGTGTCCATAGCATTGGGTATGCAAATACTGAGTCCTTGCTCTTGTGCTGTTTGGATCTAATAGCCACATATTAAGGATATGCACCTTTTGTTCCTTTGGTCTTGACTTGTGTCACTCAACATGATTCGCTCTAGATTCATCAAATTCCCTGCAAATGCCATTATTTTATCTTGTCTGTTGGCTATGTAGAATTCCATTGTATGTATATATATACATATCACATTTTCTGTATCCATTCCTCTGCAGTAGGACATCTGAATTGTTTCCATCGCCTGGCTATTGTGAATAGTGCAGAGATAAACATAGCTTAGCAGGTGTCCTTTATCATATCTTGGGTTATGATGTTCAGGGTAGATGCCCAGAAGTGGTATGGTGGGATTGTAGGGAAGGTCAATTTTCAGTTCTTTAAGAAATCTCCACACTGCTTTCCAGAGTGGCTGAACTAGTTTACAATCCCACCAGCCATGTAGTAGGGTTCCTTTTTCTCCACAACCTCTCCAGCAACTGTCATTGTCTGAGTTCAAAATCTTGGCCATTCTTATTGGGGTAAGGTGGTATCTTAGGGTTGTTTTCATTTGCATTTCCTTTATGACCATGGATGATGAACATTTTCTCATATGCTTTTCTGCCATTTTAATCTCTTTTTTGATAAGTCTCTCTTTAGTTCCCTTGCCCATTTAGTGAATGGTTTGTTGGGTTTGGGGGGATTAGTTTCTTGAGTTCCCTGTAGATACTGGATATTAAGCATTTGTCAGACGTATTATTGGTAAATATCTTTTCCCAGTTGGTTGGCTGTCTCTCTACTTTTGTGACTATGCTTTTATCTGTGCAGAAACTTTTTATTTTTAGGTAGTATTACAATACCAGACTTCAAACTCTACTATAGAGCCATAATAATAAAAACCACTTAGTATTGGCACAGTGGAACAGAATAGAAGACCCAGAAATAGAACCACATACCTATAGGCAACTTGTATTTGACAAAGGAGCCAAAGATATACAGTGGAACAAACACAGTCTATTCAATTATTGGTGCTGGAAAAACTGGGCAGCCACATGCAGAAAACTAAAAATTGACCCTAGCCTTTCGCCTTGCACAAGCATTAACTGAAAGTGGATCAAAGACCTCAGTGTCAGACCAGAAACCGTGAAACTGCTACATGATAAAGTAGGAGAGACACTGGAACTCGTAGGCATAGGCAAAAGATTCCTGAACAGAATCCCAGGGTCACAACAGATTGGAGAGAGACTTGATAAATGGGACTACCTAAAAATAAAAAGTTTCTCCACCAGTCTTTTTTGAAAAATTAATTTACTTTATTGCTATTATAGAGGTGATACACAGAGGAAGTACTCATGAGTCAGGATATTTCCTTCAGTATAGTGTCTTCTGTTCCCTCACTCTCTCCCAGTCCTCCTTCCCATCTTTCTCGAGGTGTGTAGTTCACTTCCACCAGTGTCCAATGAGCTTCAGTGCTATACTTTTTCACCTTTTTCCCATTGATTTCTGTACCCTTCCCCAGCCTTTCCAAAGATGTACGCTTGAATATATACCACACATAGATAAAGAAGACAATCACCAGACTAAAAACTAGAGAAAAGAAAGAGGTCTCTTGTTTCCATATCTTGGAGTTTGTTTGTCTATATGCAATTTTATATACATATGAAGAGGCACTTAGGTGTTATGCCTTTGCATTTTTCTCCTAAAATTATCCTCTTTCAGTTTCACTGTATGTGAATGTCTAGAATCCTATATAATTTATCAAATCCTAGCATATTTTAGATATAATTTCCACATATCAGAGAGAACATGTGCCTTTTGTCTCTCGGAGCTTGGCTTACTTCATGTGACATGATTTGTTCTAGTTCTGTCCATTTTCCTGCAAATGACATTATTTTATTCTTTATAAGAGCTGTGTAAATTTCCATTGTAAGTACCACATTTTTTGGATCCACTCATCTGTTACATTACTACCACTCTTGATAATCATACCTAGTTATAGGGAACAGTGTGCAATTTAAGTCCAAGTATGAAATATGCACTCATCAAATTAGAATAATTCACATTTAAGTTTCCTCATTCTTTCTTTATATTGGAGTTCTTGCTTGTTTTTCATAAAGCATGTGATAATTCAGTGTGAACTGCAGTCAGCCCTCTGTGGAAACTAAATGCATTCCCTGTGTCTGTTATGCAACATTCCTCAACAGAAAGCCTCAGCAGACACCACTGGATTAATTAGAATAAGATGAGGTGTTGGTGAAGATTTGAGGGGCTGATGTTCTTACTATTCTAATTTCCTTAGAAACTTCTATACTTATGTCCCCAGTGTCTGGATTGATTCACATTCCTCCCAGCAGTGTATGAGAGTCCCTGCACATCCTTGTTTTCTTGTCATTCTGACAGAGATGAGATGGAATCTCAATAGAGTTTTGATTTGCATTTTCTTGATAACCAAGGATGTTGAACAATTTGCTTTTTTATTAATCATACAGAAATTTGAATTCAGGGTCTTGTGCTTGTTAGGCAAAGGCTTTTATTTACTTTTTGACCTTTGTAAATTTTCAACAGGATCTTGCTTGATCCCATTCTTCATACTTCCTGTGTGGGAAAAAACTTTTGTGACCCATTTTAATCAAGAAAAGCCTGAATGTGACGGAGTGTGAGGCAGAGAAGAGAGAATTGCCAAACTAGAGCTCACACTGTTACTTTCTACCAATGGGAAAGTCTCCTAAATAGTGTAAAGATTGTAATTTTCTTCTCAAAAGGGAAACAGTGTTCCTGATTGAAGCAGTCTTGGTGCACATGAGACAGGTGAGGTTAGCAAAGCTCTTTTTTTTGCCCCAGATTTATTTCTGAAACTCTTGTGGACAGGGTTTGTGAATTTCCAGGGACAGCACAGGGGAGTTAAATATGGAGAAGTGCTATCATATCACCCACAATGCAGTGGACCCAGGAGATGATTTAAAGCAGCTCTCAATGGCACAGCTAAGATTTATGTAGATAATCACCCCAGTGGTGGGAATGATAAGTTATCACATTTATTATTTGCATATAGAAAGGTCCTTCATGAATTCTATGGCGTCTCACAATTCAACCGGATGCTTGGGAAGAAGGTGAGCAGTTTTTAGATTTAATTAGTGAGTATGGGAAAGGTAAATTTATAAGGCATAAAACATCAATAGTAGATCATGTATTAAAGGAAGGAGAAAAATGGAAGACATTTGTTTCCAAAGATTGGCCAGTGTGATGTAGCCATAGTAATCTGGGGGTTTAGAGCGAGCAGCGAGCATGTCCTAGGGGGTTTCCTCGAGACAGCCACTTAGGAAGTAATTTTATAGTCTCACAGCAGGATCAACAGACGCCAACTGGTGGGACTGTGTTTCTAGGGATATGGAGAATCCACATAGAGACCCAGGAGCCTTTATCTGCATTTTCAAATATAAGGTGTATTTTAGTCTTAATATATCCTTGAGAGTTCGCTATTTCTTGGTATTCAAAAAGGGTCCTTGAAAGTGTTAGGAACCATTGCTCTAGAGGATTTCAATTACTTTCAAATTTTATTCTCATAAATATCCAAGCCTCTGCTTGCTCTGTTACACAATGCAGTGCAGATGTCTGCTCTTTGTGGTTCAGTGTACCGAGTTTCAGAGACATGATTTTATTCCTTCCTCTTTCCAGTTCCTTAATATTAGTCGACACTGCACACAATACCTAAACACTGGATTCTCGTTTTTCTGTCAGTATCATTTGAAAACTTCACAGTCATAGATAAGCTTGAATTTCTAGGTGGAAGCAGGCTTTCAAGATGTTTGACCACAGTTTTTGTTTGTTTGTTTGTTTGTTTGTTTGTTTGTTTACCAGTCCTGGGGCTTGAACTCAGGGCTTGGGCACTGTCCTTGGATGCTTTTGCTCATGGCTAGTGCTCTGCTACTTGAGCCACAGCACCACTTCTGGCTTTTTCTGTGTATATGGTACCGAGGTATTGGACCTAGGGCTTAGTGCATGCTAGGCGAGGATTCTACCACAAGGCTACGTTCCCGGTCTCCACAGTTGTTTTTTTAAGAGGGCCTGGAGATATTTAAATATGAGCTCAAATTAAATGAAGTAAGAATGAATGTAATGGAGGGCTCTGCTTATCTTTGGAATATATAGCTGATGAAGAAATTGAGGGGTGGGGTGGAGGGGAAAGATCCAATCTGGGACAGATTTTTATGAGGATACTCATTTGGGGGGCACACACCTAGGTGGGTTGTATGTGAATGAGTGGAATAGTAGAGGTCTGATGACATTTTGGAGCTCCGTGAAGAGGTAAATGAAGCATCTGCTTTTAATTAGTTGACTTTTCTCTCATGGAAACTGCCTGCTTATGATGGCAATGGGGAAAAGGGTCAGAAGAAGTAGAGAGCCAATGACTAGAAGGGTTTCAAGACACAGTCCCAAAGCTCCTGAGTTCTGCTGACATTTAGTACCCATGGAAAGGTCAATAGAACAGGAGAATTATTATTATTATTATTTTTTATAGCACTTGATGAAAGTGACTTCACACCTCCGGTTAACTATCCAGAGAATAAGCTTGGCCCTTCTCATAAACCCTAACCCTAACTCATAACTGCTACCAATCAGGGCAGCAGCTCTTCTTTCTCCTTCCAGACAACTAATGTCCCTGTCTAGGGACAGCAAGCCCATCCGATCCCAGCACCTCACATACCACTTTGATTTTCCTAGGATGGAAAAGCCAGAGAAGGGAGGAACTTGGAGCTTATTGCCTATCTGTTCTTCCAGGTACCAGACCAGAAGGACTCATTAGATGCGCTTTTCATAAAGGTGTTCTCAGAAAAGAGCACATAGGAACAGGTTAATTAAAGCAGATCTTGCTAAACAAAGGTAATTGGTCCCCTGATTATCATCATGGATTTTGTGGCAAGAGTGAAATGAGAGAAAAGACCTTAGTTTCGGTAGCAGCTTGACATTATGCCACCTGATGATCTCCTTAGAAACAATGAATTTGGGAATACAAATGAGATTAAGTTCCCGAGAGGTGAGTGCCTTCTTGAAAAATCACAAGCAATGGATTTCTGTTGGTGAGAAATAACGTGTAAGGTCGGAACAAATGTTTCAGAGGAAACGTGCTCATTCTATTCCTCAGAGCTACTAATCCAATCTGTGTGGGCTATGGAGTCTCCACAGACAAAGTCCATACTCTTGCCTTCATATTTGCAGAGGACTCTCAGACATTTGACATTTAAATATTTGTTGAAAGAATGAATGGGTGAAGGAAGGAGCCAGGCTGGTTGGGTTTGGATGAGGTCGAGGATCGAAGCACCTGCTAGGTCTGTGCAAAATCGGATTTCCATCACCTTTATGGTACAGCCCTTACCCCATGACAAGAAAAACTAATTGTCATCAGCTATCTCATGGGAAGCTGCCCTCCACGCCTTCTCTTCCACCTTATTTCTTCACCTCTGTGTCCTACTCTTGCTGGAGGAATTCGGAGTGGGGGCATGTAGTACCAGGACACCCCATCTAGCTCAGCAAGCAGCAGTGCTATCTCTGGGAAGGTCAGCCTTGACCATCCCCACTCCCCTCTGGGTTCGGGGGTCTGCTCTCACCTTCCGACATCAGGACTCCTGGAAGCCGAAAGCCAAAGAGCAAAGGCACAGGAATGAGGAAATGTCTCCTTTTCTGCCAACTGGGAGCTCGTTGTTTTAGGGGTTCAAAATGTTCCCTTCAAGAGGTTCTAAGTATCCCTTTAAGTAACTGGGAAAGACCATTCTTGAAGGTACAGTCTGTCTATCACCAGTAATGTGTCAGAACATCATTATTAACACCGTCATTACAGCATGCATTCTTGAGAGAGGTGATATTTACATCAAGAAGGCAAGAACTAATTTGGGGAGGATAGGAATAACCCCCCAACCATTAGGTATTAAAATGATTCACAGACTTCTAAAAGGCCATACTGTGCTGGCAGATCTAACCTGTCTATACTATTCAAATTTTATGGAAAAGGTAATTAAGGAAAGTCTAAAAATACTCCATGTACAAAGGTGAGGGAATAGAAGAAAATACTAAGAAACACTGATTATGTAATATATGTCTATATATTTCACATATAGACTTCATATATATGATAGGTATATATGTATGTATTTCATATATGTGATATGTATTTCATATATATGATATGTATGATATTATATATCATCTAAATACATATATATATATATATATATATATATGTTTCATCAGGTTTCCAGGCCCAGCTCACATGTGGCTTCTTTTTTTAAAATTTTTTTATTAAAATTATTTTTTAAATTGTAATTAATAGAAGGGTTACATGATATTTGCATTACTTCCCATACATTGATACCCTTGCACATGTCTTGGTCTCCATTTCCCTCCCCCCTACCCTCACCCCTCATCTTGTTTTCCCCCCTTCCCTATCCAATTTCAAATAACCAAATACAAACACATGTGGCTTCTTGAAGAAGCATTGCTTTGCTTTCTGGGACAGCATGGTATTTTTGGTCAGGGACACCAAGTGTGTCATAAGGGACTCATTGCTCCTTTGTTACAGGTTTTTTGTCCTGGTGACCTAGTTTTCCTATATAGAATGACTTAAGAACACACCAGGATGGGTTGTGAGTTGCCTACAGTTCGGGTCAAGATCTGCACTGTCTTCCACACTACATGTAGTGTACATCAGACAGACACCAGAACTTGGTACGTTCTGGGTCTTTCCTTGTTCCAAGTGATGTCTATTTTGTATAATAATGGACTCAATATGATGTAGTAAAATAATTTGCAGGAAAAAATTCAACCTGTCTCTTACCTCCTGTGGTGCCCATTTCCTCCCACGGTGACAAGAGTGGCTCTAAACTGATCACTGAGTGAGACTCCTGAGCACAGCAGTATTATTAGGTCTTCATGTTATACATCAGATGTTGTACGTCAGACACTTTGAATAGCTAAACTATCTCGGTTGGCCATTTTCTGCTCTGGAATCTGACTATTTCTGCATTTCACCTTAAAAAGACTGTACGTATAAGCACAACATTTCCTTTCTATACTGCCTTATTTCACTTTAGTAATACCGCCAATGTTTTCTCAAAACCTCCTGGAACCCCCCTGCCAAAAAAAAATCCCCCAAATAAAAGCTGAACAAGTGAAGTACTACTGGTGTGTTAGGCCTGTAATCCTAGCTACTCAGGAGGCTGAAATCTGAGGATCTTGGTTTGAGGCCAGCCAGGGCAGAAAAGTCCATGAGACTCTTATCTCCAATTAACGACCTAAAAAGTAGAAATGGAGCTTGGCTCAAAGTGGTGGCATGCTAGCGTTCAGCAAAAATCCACTCAGGGCCAGCACCTCCACTCTGAATTCAAGCCCTACCACTAACCAAGAAAGCCTATCATAATAACAAAGGCATATTTAGAAAATGAACATAGAGAGATGATTTCCTTTCCTCCCTTGGTTTTTCCTATCCCAGAAGAAGGAATGCTTGGAAGCATTTTGGTTGCTTAGAAACCCCTCAGCAATGGCAGGAAATGACAACTTCCAGTCAACCATTCTCAGCACAGTTGTTGTCAAGGAGGTAGGAGCAGTTGTCTGAGTCCTCTGCCCACTTCTGAACCAGAAAGTGTTTTTACTAGAAGATGTGCTCAAGGACACAGCTGGGCCTTTGTCATCCAGGTTTCCCATCTCATACAGAAGAGTTTTGGAATAATCTGAAGAAACACTTAGCCGATCTCACTGCTATGTACACTGTGGCATGCCTTGTTCCTAACCATTTTGGGTCAAGGGCCCAGAAAGGGACAAGCCCTCAGCCTACCTTTGAGTTACTAACCCTGTCTACTGTGGATCTTGTCAACGGCAGAGTCGAGTCTGAGTTGTTTCTGATGAGAAGCCCCAGGCAGAAGACATAGCTTGGTACCTGAAACTGTCCATGTGAAATTCTCCTTTCTTAAGGAGACTAGAATAACAGGCTAGACATTGTGTTTCTACCCTTACCAGATTCCCAGACATTTCATGGACAGTTTGATGAACTGAACTTCTCCACTTTCTGATCTCAGTGAGCGGAAATCAATGTCAACCACAAATATAAAAAGAGGAGGGTCTGAGCCGCATGGCTGTAATCCTAGGAGGCTGAGATCTGAGGATCTCAGCTAGAAGCCAGTCCAGGGAGGAAAGTCTGCAAGACTATCACCTTTAGTTGACTACGAGGAAGCTGGAAGTGGCAGTGTGGCTCAAAGTTGCAGAGTGATAGCCTTGAGCAAAAAAGCTCAGAGACACTGCGCCAACCCTGAGTTCCAGCCCCATGCCTGATGGTGGTGCGGGGGGGGGGGGGGAAGAGGATCTGACACAGAGAACAAAGGAACTGGAAAACTTATTTATCCATGAAAGGCCCATATATTGCAAGACAATGACCCATGGCAGACAGAATTTACTCATTATGGAGAAAGACTGAGGAGTTAATGAACATTCTGTGGCTGTGAGGATAGAACTGGAATATTGGCTGGAACTGTTTCCGGGGCAGCTGGAACCAGGCTTGATCCATCTGGTACCCCTTACGTATGCAGGGAGATGAGCACTACGTAGCGACTGTGAGAAAAACATGGCATTCTCACTAGCCATTGAAGTACCCTTTCCTTCTGCTTCATGCATAGCACTTTGTTAGTGATAGCTGGATGAAACACACCGTGCATACACAAGTTGAATGGACGCCAAACCCACCTCAGTTCTAAGCATTCTCCCTTTAATTAGTACAGTACTACATAGGCTTATGTATATGTTCTAAAAATTGATTTAAAATACACTAATCTTGAAAAAAAGGAATCAAAACCCCTTGAAGATGAAAAATGATAGATTTGACTTTTCAAATCCCTTTGACTGCACAGGAAAATAGCTAATAAATATACTGGAGAGAAGCTATAAGAATTAAAATTGATCCACACAGAACTTCACTAGCACTATAAACAAATTATTTCCTTAAAGAAAAAAAAGTGAAATTTGTGAAGAGCAATGGAATCTTCATGATTTTGAAAAAAATCAGGGTTGATGGCATCATGCTGTTCTTAGTAAACATCCATTTTCCCTGCCCAAATCGTAAACCCCCAAAAGAGAGTTGACTTTGTTAATTGTGTAAACAAATTTATTGCATGTGTCATATCATTATTGTCCTTTCTTAAATATTTGATTTGGAGCTAGTCCATTTAATTCTGTCTCATTGTAATAACAGGAGGAGAGCTACAGGCTGTAGGTATTTTTTGGAGGGCCTATGGGAGACACAGAGATAGAAACTACTCCACACTCCAGCTTGCAAACAAGCTGTGATGCATAATGCATGTGTATTGACAAATCACTGTATCTAGAGGCTCTAAGACAGACATTAATAAACGTGACTCACTTGAACTGCTTCTCTGACAAATCATACAAATAATGATATACTCCTCAACTGAGGACAAACCGTACCCAAGAGCCCTCTTAGAACCTTTGGTTCTTTTGTGACAATTGTTAGTTGAGCTAGCCAAAGATCTCCTGGAGAACAGAAGGTTCTTTTAGGGGTACCCATTCCCAAGAGAAAAGGTGTGCCCTAATCCTGGTGGAGTGGGAGGTGTGAGAGACAGGGAATCAGACTCCCACGTGGTTCTGTATGAATTAGAGGCCTGATTTTTTTGAGTGCTTTTTTTTTTTTGCCAGTCCTGGGCTTGAGCTCAGGGCCTGAGCACTGTCTTTGGACTTTCTCAAGGCTAGAGCTCTACCACTTGAGCCTCAGCACCACTTCCAGCTTTTATCTATGTATGTGATAATGAGGAATCAAATCCAGGTCTTCGTGCATGCTAGGCAAGCACTCTACCACTAGGCCAAACTCCTGGCCCAAGGCCTGATTTTTTTTTTATTGTTAGGGTAATGTATAGAAGGACTACAGTTACAATCATCAGGTAGTAAGTACATTACTTTTTGCACATTGATACCCCTTCTCATGTTTTTGTCCCCCCTTTTCTCTCACTCCCAATCTTCTTGTTTCCCCCTTCCCTTTCCTATTTCAAATAAACACACACATATATATATACATACATAATATAATATACCAGGTAACAAAGTCAGATACAGTAACAATGTGAGATTACTATAAGGGCAAAAAAGAGAGAAGAGAAATAACATAGTACATTAGGAACAACAATCACACAAGATAAAGTTCTTGTTTCCATATCCTACAGTTCCTTTCATCTAGTCTCATCCTATATGACTTTATGTACGTAGGTTTCCAGCTATTGTAACCCTCTGCTAGGAGAGTCCTAGATGTGTGCTAATTATTACAAATGAAGGATACCATGGAGCCTACGTTTCTTTGGGTCTGGCTTACTTCACTTAATATGATTTTTCCAAGTCTTTCCATTTCCTTATGAATGGGGCAATGTCATTCTTTCTGATGGCAGTATAGAATTCCATTGTGTATAAATACCATATCTTCTTGATCCAGTCATCTACTGAGGGGCATCTGGGTTGGTTCCATACCTTAGCTATGGTAAATAATGCTGCAATGAACATCATTGTGCTAGTGGCTTTAGTGTGGCCTTGTTTCTGGACAATTGGGTAAATGTCAAGAAGTGGGATTGCTGGGTCATAGGGGAGCTCTATGTTTAGTCTTTTGAGGAATCACCATACTGCTTTCCATAGTGTTTGAATGAGTTTGCACTCCCACCAACAGAGTAATAATGATCCCTCCTGGCCACATCCCTGCCACATCTGTTGTTATTAGATTTCTTGATCATGGCCATTCTAACTGGAGTGAGGTAGAATCTCAGAGTTGTCTTGATTTGCATTTCTTTTATGGCCAACGATGTCAAGCATTTCTTCATGTGTCTATGGGCCATTTTTATTTCCTCTTTAGAGAAGCCTGTCTTTAAGTCTTTAGCCCACCTTTTAATGAGATGGTTGTTTCTTTGTGGATTTGTTTTGGAGAGATTCAATTTTCTTTAGCTATTGATATATTTTAGATATGAGGCTCTTGTCTGTTGTATGTCTAGTGAAGATCTTCTCCACTCTGTGGGCTTTCTATTTAACTTGCTATCTATGTCTTTTGGAGAGGCCTGATTTTTAATGAGATACTTCATTTCTTTGGGCTTCATTTTCTTCGACCAATTAGAGATACTCATTCAATGATCTCGCTCTCATTTTCTACCTGCTTATTATGCCTGTTTCTAAGTAGCTTGGTTTCTAAGTAGATGGTCTTTATTAAGGAAGATGACAAGGAGGAGGAGAGAAGAGGGGCTTACTATCTCTTCAGCCAGTGGTCTGCATCCCTAATATAGGACAGCAGGCCCTCTTTAAATCAATGGCCAGCTGAGGCACTGACCTTGAATCACTGACCTTGGAAGCCAAGCAGTCTCAGCAAACTGCCCTGGTTTATATACTTATTTCACTTTATGATATATTTAAGGTAGGTTCAGGATCACTTATATTTTACCCGAGCAAGAGCTACTCTTAAAGAGAATTCAGTTCTTTGACAAATCCTCCCACACTAACTTTAATTATATATATGTCCCTCTAGTACTTCTGAATTAGTAATTCATATCATTTTTTTCAATGGACTCTTGGTTGGAAACTTGGAAGTGGCTATTTATTTTTCTTTTGAAAAGGAAGAAGAAAATAGCCCAAACGCTTCTCTACTGTAATTGAATTTTCTCCAGTTTTTTTAACTATCATTATATGAGGTAGAATACTATAAAAATTTCTAAAATTTAAACATACCACACTTAAACCAACAGACTAAAACTTAACTTGAATGATAGCTGTGAAAAAATGCACTATTCTAGAAGTAATTCCAGCACGCATGCCATAAAAAAGATGATTTTTTTTAAAGTTAGGCTTCCTTCTTCACTTCCTCATAGATTGTTCTTATGACATTTTAGGGCAGTTCAAAACTGAGATACAATGGATGGAAACGCATTAGTTGAACATTTTTCACATGCCAGACATGATACATTAAAAAATTTAAATTTCTCAAGTGTTTTGTAAGTAAAATCTTTTCCAGGCATCAACTTCAAATTTGAGTTCTTGCTTTATTCTTATCAGCAGCCTGATTTGTCACTATTAGTTCCTATTTGTTGTCATTTACTAGTTCTTTCTTTATAAAGGCTCAGAGAATGTTAACTCCTATCTCTCCCATATATCAGTTATTCTCTCTGAATTCTATGACATCCAGGAATGAAGTCTAATTGTTTACTTGGAGAGGAATGAGTTAATGTGAGGTGCTGGGAAGGAAGAGAGGTTCTTTGAGTTAAGGACAGACTAAAGGAACATCAGGAACGAGATCACCTGTACTTTTTTACCGGGAGGAGGATTTGGTCACATATCAGATTGTTTAAGACAAAGAGGCTTTTTCCAATTTTTGGTTTTGTGTTGTGTTTCTGAGCAAATTTCATGTAACAAGGTATCCCAGCCACTTATCCATTCACCCATCCAACCACTCATCCAGCTATCCATCCAGCCATCCACCCATCCATCCAGTTTTCTTTCTTGGAAAATCATGTCAAATACTCATATAAAAGCTGAAGACACTTCTTGTCTTTCATATGGCACATTGTCCTCTCATGTTGTCAGACATGTACTCCATGTGTGTATGTCTATGTGTGAGTGTGCAATGTGGTGTGTGTGTGTGTGTGTGTGTGTGTGTGTGTGTGTGCATTCTCTGTTCTTCTCATTTTATCTTTACCTAAGTCCAGTTTAACTGAGAACTCCAGTGATAGCTGGCTGTGGATCAGTATTCTATCTTCCACATAAAATCTCATGATATTTTTTCTTAAAAGGCATTGAGGCACATTGGCTCAATTGACATGTTATATTTGTTTCCTGTAGTTTATGTTACATTGCTTTCCCCTCTCCTCCCAAATCACAACTCTCAACTCCCCGAAAATGAAAAGGGAGGAGCGTTCTACTATTTTAGTTTCCAAGGACAGTTTCCACAAGTAAGTTATTAATGTAAGCGAGGAAAAGAAAATCACAATGTTGTTCAAAAGCAGACACCAGTTCTCCTAGGAATATGGTTCCCGTGTCAGGCCTAGAACTCTTGAGCAGGTCAGATTCTCATGATTCACCCACAGGTGCTTGGCTCCACACATTTCAGGCCCTTTGATGATGATAGTAGAGAGGACCATCAAACCAAAACAAAACTGTCCAGCTAGAGTGAGTGGCTCATACCTCTAATCTTAGCTACTCAGGGGCCCAAGATCTGAGGATAGTGGTTCAAAGCCAGCCCAGGCAGGAAAGTACATGAAACTCTTATCTTTAATTAACCACCAGAAAACTGGAAGTGATACAGTGGCTCAAAGTGGTAGAGTGCTATCCTTAAGCATAAAAGTTCAGGGATACCAACCAAGCTGAGTTCAAGCCCCATGACCAACAACAAAAGTCCAGATGTCGAATAGAATAGTGTGTTTGCCACAGCTACCACTGGGGAGCTGCTGGCACCTTGCTATCTGGATAAAGAAATGTTTATTTTAACAATTTCTTTCTTTTTTGCCAGTCCTGGAGCTGGAACTCAGAGCCTGAGCACTGTCGCTGGGCTTTCTCAAGGCTAGAGCTCTACCACTTGAGCTACAGTACCACTTCTGGCTTGTTCTATGTATGTGGTACTGAGGAATCGAACCTAGGTCTTCGTGCATGCTAGGCGAGCAATCTACCACTAGGCCAAACTCCTGGCCCCTCTATTTTTAACAATTTCTGTCCAGTTGTTTCTGTCTAACAGTATCTCAGATCCCTAGACACAAACAATAATTTTTCAAAAAGAAAAAGACCACTTTAATTTATCATAGAAATTAACTTAGCCAACAACACAAGCACTAAAGGCTATCTTTAAAAATAAACACAAGATGTTTCCATCCACGCTTGCTCTCTTTCTCTTTCATGGTGGTACTGGGATAATTTTAGTTCTAAGACACCAGCACACAAGTCAGATTCAGTTGAGGAGCAGAGAGCTGGAGACAAGTGTCCATTGAGGGATGGTGCCGTGAAATCAGAATGCTACAACTTTGCCTTTTGATCTGCTTGCTCTGAGCCACCTCCTTCTAGCAAGATGCTGTGACTGGTGGCAAAGATGCTACAGGCACTGGTCTTCCATCTTCCCAGTGGCCAGCTCCACCAGACAATGCCTCATTCCGTGAACTTCAGCTCAGCCTCTACAGGGAGGATAGTTTCTGCCCTGGCTCATGTGGGTGTCTTTCCCTGAAATGATCACTGTATCTACAGGCAGACATTACTCAGATTCTCCGCACTGGGGCTACTGACTTTCATGTAGGACAGAATAAAAGGTTGGCTTAAAAACACAGATCATTTGTGTTAGGGAAGAGAGATGAGGACAGAGACACAGGAGAAGATAAAATGATTTAAAAAAAATGAATGACAACAACTCATTGCAGTGAGCTTACAGAAGTCAAAGTGAGCAGTGTCGACTCACCTATTGTATTCCTTGCTGAATTTCCTTGGATGAAAAACCAAGGATGAAGAGGGCATCTGGCCTCCGTAGATGAGCAGCTCTTGCTCAGTCGACAGAGGAGACATGTTTCCTGATGGCACTGAACCATAGCATTGGTTATATTCGGAATTCCAGCACATGCAGGAGACTATGCCCTGTGGGGGCTTGAGTTTTAGTTCTAATGACTGATACATAGATCTGTCCCCACAAAAGAGGAAACATGGGAAAGTTCAAGTGTTATTGCACCTGGTAATTCAGTAGTAGTTCGTGCTTGAACCGTTGTATTATGAAGAGAAAGTCTCCACTGCAGCTGCACAGAGGAGCAAAAATTGATTGTCAACACATTTGTGGTTGGATGTTATTTCTCAGAATAAATTGTGCAGGGAAAACGGCCTTTATGAGGGTGTTGATATATTTTTAATAGCAACTCTCCATCTCTGATACTGTAGATTGCATAAATTTCCAAGAGAAAGCATTCAGGAGGTTTATCATATATAGCTTCAGTTAGTTCTTAGTAAATTGAGTTTCTTCAGTGCCAGAAAAAATTGGATAGCATTTACTAAACAAGAGGCCCAGAGTACCCTTTCTGTCACTGAGATTTTAAGCTATGCGCTATTCCATCATTTTTAATTACTTGGAGATATTGTACACAAGAAAAATAGCCAGTGTAACTCAATTATGCAGGAAAAACCACTCTCTTAAAAGTTCCCTGTTTTGACCAAGCTACTTAGAAACAGGCATAATAAGCAGGTAGAAAATGAGAGCGAGATCATTGAATGAGTATCTCTAATTGGTCGAAGAAAATGAAGCCCAAAGAAATGAAGTATCTCATTAAAAATCAGGCCTCTACAAAGGACATAGATAGCAAGTCAAATAGAAAGCCCACAGAGTGGAGAAGATCTTCACTAGACATACAACAGACAAGGGCCTCATATCTAAAATATATCAATAGCTAAAAAAAATTGAATCTCTCCAAAACAAATCCACAAAGAAACAACCATCTCATTAAAAGGTGGGCTAAAGACTTAAAGACAGACTTCTCTAGAGGAAATAAAAATGGCCTATAGACACATGAAGAAATGCTTGACATCGTTGGCCATAAAAGAAATGCAAATCAAGACAACTCTGAGATTCTACCTCACTCCAGTTAGAATGGCCAGGATCAAGAAATCTAATAACAACAGATGCTGGAGGGTATGCAGCCAGGAGGGATCAATACTACTTTGCTGGTGGGAGAGCAAAGTCGTTCAACCACTATGGAAAGCAGTATGGCAGTGCCTTAAAAGACTAACCATGGAGCTCCCCTATGACCCAGCAATCCCACTACTTGGCATTTACCCAATTGTCCAGAAACAAGGACATACTAAATCCACTAGCACAATGATGTTCATTGCAGCACTATTCACCATAGCAAAGATATGGAGCCAACCCAGATGCCCCTCAGTTGATGAGTGGATCAACAAGATGTGGTATTTATACACAATGGAATTCTATGCTGCTGTTAGAAAGAATGACATTGCCCCATTTGTAAGGAAATGCAAAGACTTAGAAACAATCATATTAAGTGAAGTAAGCCAGATTCAAAGGAACATAGGCCCAATAGTCTCCCTCATTTGTCATAATCAGTAGAACCCTTGGGCTCTCCTAGCAGAGATTTACAATAGAACAAAATCTAGAGACATAAGGCCAAATAGCATGACACTAAATATAAGGACCTCCAGGATAATGAAACAAAAGCCATACAATGAGTGACTGTTGTCCTTAATGTACTATGTTATCTCTCATCTCTTTTGCTATCCCTTGGTTATCCCATATTATTACAATATTTCATCTTGTTATCTGATATATTTTTTCATATATTTTTATTGTAATTAATAGAAGGGTTACATGATATTTGCCAGATAGAAGGTGCATTAATTCACATACATTGATACCCTTTAAAAATTCTTCAATTTTTTTGGCCAGTCCTGGGCTTGAACTCAGGGCCTGAGCACTGTCCTTGGACTTTCTCAAGGCTAGAGCACTACCACTTGAGCCTCAGCACCACTTCTGGCTTTTTTCTATGTATGTGGTACCAAGGAATTGAATCTGGGTCTTCGTGCATGCTAGGCAAACACTCTACCACTATGCCACTATCCCAGCCTTATGTGATATATTTTATATGTGCTTAATTGGTTATTTGAAATTGGATAGGGAAGGGGGAAAATCAAGATAAGCCGGGGGGGGGAGGGAAATGGGGACCATGTCATGAGAAAGGGTATCAATGTTTGTGAAGTTATGCACCTTCTATCTGGTGAATATAATGTAACCCTTCTATTTATCACAATAAAAAATTATTTAATGAGGAAAAAACGTTCCCTGTCTTGAATTCTTCACTTAGAGGTTTTGACCTAATGTGAAGTTGTGGGGTGACCTTTGATTAGTTTTTTCCTTGGATGAGTTTTGGACCAATCAATGGCTGTGGTGGACTTGTCACGTCTAGCTGGCACTGGAAGAAGTCGGATGTTTCCTCTGTATAAAGCAAGCTTCACCTCGTTTATTCCACTCCCTCTGCCTGGAATATCCCTGGGCTATTGGAGATATGACCTCTGGGGCTTGGCTTATGGATAAAGAAAACACAATCCAGGTGTAATGGAGGTAGGCCAGGCCCATCCAAGAAGTGCAGAATGGGAAAGGTTTTGGGGACAGCTGACTGGCTGCTTTTGGAGGCCGACAGGAGGGGACACAGGGACTTTGAACTCAAATGGCCCCTGAAGCCTTTGCACCTGATTCCTGGCACAAAGTGGATAGTCCTGTTATATACTTGGACTGAAGGAAGCCTCAGGATGCTGGGCTGGCACTCTGGTGACATCACTGTGCAATAGACAGGGATGGGAAGGTTCTACCTAGTTAGGAAGGCACACAAAGGCTACACTGGTGATGACAAGAGTGGCATCCAGAGCAGCAACCAGAGGTATAGATGCAGACGTTAGGAACTAGCATAATAAAAATGTTCTAATGCGCCGTGTGATATCGTAATGTGTATGTGTAACACACATATTAGCATTGTATTAGTATGACCCACACCGATGGGTCACATACATCTGATGGAACACACATGGATTGAAACACACAAGCCATAGAGCGGACTCTGCAGTCTGTTCCTGTTCTTCCTCAGGCCTTGAAGTGCGCTCTTGGCCCTGTGGGCCTGGGGAAGTCTCTCTCAAGCCAAACCAGAGGCCAGTTCTCTTAGGTTCTGCTGTGCCTGTGCGTGCCACACCATCCAGGCTGGAATCTGACCACTCTGGCCAACTGCAGAGAATTAGAGATATACGGATATGTATATCCTATTAGCCACTGGGACTTTGGATATGGTTTGCCTCTGGATGGCCTGATTTAATGCAAGGGCAGCTGTGGGTCCAGGCTAAGGCCTTCTTCCCTGGCTTCTCTTTATCAGTGGCTCTTGGCCATACTCACTGCTGAGAATGCATCAATAGGATTGGACATAGGACCTTAGCCGAGCCCATGGGCTCTGAAGCCCAATTCCTGATTTGCTGCAGTGAATCTGAGGCTCTTGCTCTTGGTGACCATGCCATGTAGGGGCAGGGATTTCTTTTTTTTGCCAGCCCTGGGGCTTGAACTTAGGGTCTGAGCTCTGTCCCTGATATTTCTTGAGGCTAGTGCTCTACCACTGGAGCCACAGCACCATTTTTGGCTTTTCCTGTGTATGTGGTACTGAGGAATTGAACCCAGGGCTTCATGCCTATGTGGCAAGCATTCTACCTCTAGGCTAAACTCCCAGCCCCAAGGGGCAGGGATTCTTAGCCTCCTTGTAATCTCAGACAACCTGGGAGGGCGTGAGGATTGTGTTTGGGTTAATGAGGGTATATTTAATTTTTAGTTAAGAACTTGCCGTGGATTGGTTTCTCAGGTGTATGGTAATAATTTGCTACCAACTGGATGGCTTAACATAACAGAACTTGGCTCCTGGTCCTCTGAGAGGCTGCAGTCAAGGTGTAGCAGAGGGTCACATTTTCTCTGGGGACCCTGATTGAAGCTCCTTGCTGACCTTGCCTGGTTTCTGGTGTCTCCTGCTCTCTGTGCCTGTGTATGGCTTCGGTTGGCATCTCCTTTGCCACTGTGCATCCTTCTCTGCTCACCTTGATGAGGGAAGGCCTCCTTGAATCAGGACCTGCGCTGTTAGTCCTGAATGGACTCACCCTAAGATTCTTAAATGAATTGCATCTGCAAGAGCATCCCTTACTCTCTCTCTTTTTTTTTTGGTTTGCCATATAAGGTTATATTCATAAGCTCCTACTGGGAAGGTAGCCATTGGACTCAGCGTGGGCCCTCTTGATGTAAGGTTGTTTCCTTGGAGAGGTGTTTGATCTTCTTTGTCAGTATTGTATTTTCTTTGAGTCCTGGGACACATTCTCTCTCTCTGTCTCTCTCTGTCTCTCTCTCTCCCTTCTCTCTCTCCATTTTGTCAGTTGTGGGACTTGATCTCTGGGCCTGGGCATTGTCCCTGAGCTCTTCAGCTCAAAGCTGCTGCCATTTTCTAGTGATTAATTGGAGAGAAAAATCTCAGGTTCTTTAGTGCCTGGGCTGGCTTTGAATTGCAATCCTTAGATCTCAGCCTCCTGAGTAGCTAGGATTACAGGTGTGAACCACCATGCCTGGCTTCTGAGACATATTTCTACACTCACGTGTCCTTCGGGATGTGTGCTCTTTAAGTGTGGTCCAGGAGCAGATTCAGTATCACTGGCGAGCACGTTAGAAAAGCAAGCTCAACCCCCACCCCCTCCCTGCACCTAGCTAGACAGCGAATTAGAAACTGCGGGCTGTGGTGGCCCAGTCACCTGCTACTCAACATGCCCTGCGGATGATGTGTCTCAAGTTCCCTCCCAGTTCTCTGCCTTTGCTTTTGCAGGCTTTATAGACATTTGTAGTGAACCCCAGAAGCTGAAAGGGCGGCATGAAGGGAACCTGTTCTGAACAGCTGTCAGTAGAAAATGACCACGGGACCTCTAGTCTCAAGCTTCATGAGATGCTGCTGTTGAGGTGTTTGAGTCTGCGTCTGTGGGTCCTTCAGGGCTAGCTCCGATAAACAAATCTGAGGAGGATACAGGGTTGATTTCCTTTGGTAAGGTGGCCCAGGTTCTGTTCTGAGCAATTAACTTCCAAAGAACTCTTTGAGCCCATCCATATGTCAGTTGGGAACTGCCTTACAGTAAAGGGAGAGCTTTGTGTCTTGATGACAATTATTTGAAACACAGTTCTCAATTGCTCAGACTGTGCAGGATGGCATCAGTGGAAACTTTTAAGTGATTTTGGTAAAACAGGCTGTCAAAAGAGCAGTGTTTTAGGTTTTATAGCCCCTTTGACCTTCTTTATCTTTATTTTCTTGTAAAATTGCCCTTTATGAAGTTTTTTTCCTTCAGGACTTTTTGTTTGTTTGGGAACTATAAATCAATACAATTAGATATAAAAAGGCTTCATGAAAAAGGAAGGCAAATTCATGTATATGTTGCAGGAACATTTTGTATACATTTATGCTTCCAATTATCCCAGTTACTCAGTGACTTCTAAAATTGGTCTTCCAGAAATAATGAAGGGCTAAAAGTCCTATTTTCAACTTTAATGAGTTGTTCCCAGGGAATTTGTTTTTCCTTTTTTTTTTTTTATTTGTCAGTCGTGGACTTGAACTCTGGGCCTGGGCACTGTCCTTAATCTCTTCAGCTCAAGGCTACTGCCCTACCCTTTGAGCCACAGCACCACTTCTGGTTTTCTGAAGTTAATTGGAGATGAGAGTCTCATGGACTTTTTAGTGCCAGGGCTGCCTCTGAACCACGATCGTCAGATCTCAGCCTCCTATGTAGCTAGGATTACAGGCGTGAGCCCGACTGGGAATTGGTCTTTCTACACAAAACTGATAGGTACAGGACAGTCACAGTCCTAACTCCAAGTGTTTATACTGCTTTTTCTACTTGTTCATTTACTCCTGTCAATTAAATTTAAGACTTTCTATTTTTGAAAGGAGTAGCTATTTGTTGATTATATGAAATGGTTGGTCCCAAATAGTTTATCGTTCTTTAATAGTGCAGTTTATCCTAGAGTCCGCTGCAATTTGCACCCTTCTCTTCTCCTCCCATACCCCTTACTTAACTTATGGCTAGGCAAGATTAGGGACAGACAGCAGGACAGTTAAGAGCTTCTGTTGTGTCTACTTCTTCTCTCCATATCACGCTCTGTAGGTTTTCTTCCTGAGAGTAAACTGTATTTCACAACTAAGAAGCTGGGAGCTAGGGAAGAAGGAGGGAGCCTTCTTCAGCTTTGTAGCTGCCCCAAGTGAGTGGAAAAGTATCATGAAGCATGTGCTAAGAAAGAGCTGCTTTGAAAGAGGACCTGGGAGGTGGGGCAGTCAGATTTCATCAGCTCGTAGTTGAAATCATTCGTTCATTCTAAAGTGCTATGACTTTCAATTTCCCCCTGCAGGCGTTTGGCCTCACACATAGATTCTTGGATATCTGAGGGGTTTCTGGACATTTGAGTGCTATGTATCTTTCACCTCCAGCCTTGTTTTGTCCTCGGTACCTCATAGCCCCTGCCACTCTCATGGGGAGTTCTCCTGGTGAGCACAATCTCCCCTCCTTTGGCAAAGACCAAAGGCCACCCCTGAGGTCACGAAGTGGCTGTGGGCATTCTGGACCCATTGGCTGCTCTCTTCCCAAGAAGCCCGGGCCTCTTCACTGAGAGTGCAGAGCGCAAGTGGAACGAGGAGAACAGTGACAGCAAGGTGAGGACCTGTTGCTCATGGAAGGAGACTACAAGCCAAAGACTTGTAGCCAAAGTTCAAGCCTGTGAAGAGGTCCAGACTCCTGTCCCCACTCTGTCCAGACCACCTGAGTCCAGTCAGGGGGCCCTGGGTCCCCCATGAAGGCCATTCCTCTGAAGTCCACATTCCCATGACTGCTGCTTCCCTCAAGGGCCTCCTGGAACTCTTCACCTGACAGGGAAAACCGGTCATTGTTCAGGGGCCTCCCTAGACAATCACAGCGCAAAAGAGCTGTGCAACGTTAGCATGTTCTCCAGGGGCCAGGACCCACTCATCCAACCCACTGTGAGGATCACAGTGCAGTGAACGCAGTGGTTGCCTTTGAAGCCGGTCCTGTCTTGCTGAAGTACCTGGCCTCACCTCAGGGCATCCAGTCAGTCACTGTGGTATAGTATCATGCATCCTCTTTACCAACAACTCTTTCTGAAATTCACACACAGTGAAAAACCATTTATTTCCTCTTTTCCTACTCATTCTCTAAGGTGCATGTTTAAATCAGAGGCAGGCATAAGTAATAATGAGAATATTTACTTTTTTCTTTTATTAAAATTGTTTTGGTGGTCCTGAAGTTTCAGTTCAGAGCCTTGTTTTGTTAGATAGACGCTCTATCACTTGAGCTATTTTGCGGCCATTTTTGCATTGCGTAGTTTTTGCAGCTGGGTCTCATTTATGCCTTTTGACATGCTGATTTACTTTCATGATTGCATGGATATCTTATTGCATACTATATTGTGAGTAGTGTTGAGATTTTTTGACCAGGAAGAGAGGAGGGGATTGAATCTGGAGGTCCAGGAAATCATAGTAAAAATCATCCCCTGGATTTGACAAATTAACAACCATAAGAAGCATTTCTTGAGGTGGAAAGACTTGTGGATGTGACTGTGGGGCAGAGGAATGTTGAAGCTCCACAAGTAATCATTTCATGAATATTCAGTACTGTGAATGAATATGCATATGGATTGCCTGTATATATTTTTCAATTATTCTGAGCTAATTATGTGGTCTGGAGTAGGTTATATCCCAGTTTTTCCCTTTTAAACTAGCTTTCCTACTTCAGTCTCTGGGTATAGGCATCTTGAATGCTCATTAGCTGGGGTATTAGTAGTCATGTGCAGTGTTTTTGCTAGTGGCTATAAACAAACCCAAAACAGGGAATCTCTGTATGGGAGAAAGTCTCTCGTGATCTCCGGAACAACTCCCTCCTTACTTTGCTAGGCTGGTTGTAAGTCCCGCACACTGGAGGCATAAGCTATGGGCTCTCTTGTCGCACAGATCTGGAGACTGAGGTCCAAGGTCCAGATGCGTACTGCTGCTTTCTCCCAAGACTCAGGTTCAGGTTCAGTTGCATGGTCGTGTTCTCCTTGTTTCTTTTTCTCTTCCCTCTGTCTGTGTTCAGATTTCCCCTTTAAGAACAGGACACCTATTGTACTGGATGAGGACCTCATTTAAGCTTGACCACACTTTCAATGACCTTTTCACAGGACCCTATTTCCAAATACTGTCACATAGTGCCAAACTAGTAAGAGATTAGGAATCCAATGCATACAGTTTTGGGGAAACATCATTCAGACCGTCACAGCCATCTTATGCAGCAATCTGTGTGAGTGGGTGGGTTCTAGCTGTGGTGTCCTCTGTTTGTATTTGGGAAATTGTGGCTGCATTACCACGTCTGTACCTGTGCACTTTGCACTATCTGGATTGCAGCAAGGCATCCGTAACAGATGTCTGTTGATCGACAAAGGAACCAGAGGAGGCGTCTTGTCCGGGAGAGGTCAACACTATAGACAGAAGCTTGATCTCTTTGAAAGGATTGTCTCTGTGCCCTGTCTCCAAGTAATTCTCCATCAGCTTCTTCTACCACTTGTCTTGCTGGCCAGGAGGATAAGTATGAACACTCAAAATTCTTTTGTGTGAATGTGGAATCTAGCATTCTTCTTTTGTGCATCTGTCCCTCAAAGAAGATCTGGAGCCCTCTGGGTACCTGGCCCTGTTCTGCTGTCCTGGCGTGTCCTCCTGGTGGATTCAGGCGGGCCACTCGCTGTGCTCTGCAAATGCAATTCTTATCAGTTGTTTTAGTAAAAGACTTTGTATGCAGACTTTGAACTATTACCTCAAAGTAGATTTTTAGGTTATTAGTTTTTCATTACTCATATTTCTTCTGTCTCCTAATGGCCACAGGAAATGGGAATGTGATGTAACTACTCTAGGTAGTGTTACATAGTGTTTTCTATCATTTTCTATGACCTTTCTGGTTTTGTTACTTTATCATGGCATCTCATTAGACTGATACTTTCCCTAAAAGTCATTAGTCATGAAAACAATTAAACAAAAAATTATTGTTATAGCCACAGAAATTCAGCGTTAGTCAGCATGCCTGTCTTCTCTTTCCACAGAAATGCTTGAGCACAGGGTCCTTTTGCATTGAACAGGTTGACTTTCTGTCCTTTCCAATTAGACTTTTTCTCCCCTTTGCCTTGAGGGGATTTGTGCCCTGAATATAATATTTTTGTTCAGTAAGCTGGAATTATGACTATACTAGGGAGTTATTAGTGTTCTTTGACTTGATCTGAGGTTCTGAAGATGAATGGAAACCTTGAATTGCAGAAGTGAAATATTTATATTTCATTCACTCAAGATTTCAAGGACAGAAATTAAAGGTGGATGTATCCTGGAAGAAGCCTAACGAAAGAATTGGATGTGAGTCACTTAGAGTGAATAGAAATGATTCTGATATTAATGATTATGATTATTATTCATTATGATTAATTTGAATTATGAGCAAATGTTAGCCTTTTTCATATTAAGATATTTTGAAATTATATTACAGTTGTCCAGAAAAGCAGAATCAATAGGACTCATACATACATGTGCACACATATGTATACACACTCAAGTCATACTCTGTATAACAATATTTTGGTTAGTAATTGACTACGTATGATGATAGTTCTATAAATTAGTTCTATATTACTTTGTCTAGTGATGTCGTATAAAATAAGTTTTACATAAGCATACTTTATGATGTTTACAAATAATGAAGTCATCCAATACACATTTCTCAGAATGTTCCCTCTTGCAAATGATGTATGAATTCTTTTATTTTATGGAATTGCAGAGAAAAAAATTAAGAAAACTATGCTATTTGCAATATCACTGAAAAATAAAAATGCCTAGGAATAAACTTAAGGACATGAAAGATCTTCTACAATAAAAGCTATAAAATATTGAAAGAGATTGAAGAAGATATTAAAAGATGGATTGGTCAAATTAATACAGTGAAAATGTCTGTACTATTGACAGCGTTTCACAGATTCAGGGAAATTACCATCAAAATTCCAATGTCATCCTACCAAAACAGGAACAATCACTCAAAAAACATCACATAAAAGCATAAAAGATTCCAAATAAGCAATGCAATCCTGAGCAAAATAGAGCAATGCTGGAGTCATCACAGCAATTGACTTCAGAGCCATAAGCCACAGTGTGAGTATGTACACAGAATAATATGTAATCTATCTGTTTATCCAAGTATAGCACGGAACTGGCACATAACATGGACAAGTTGATCAATGAAACAAGGCAGAAGATCCAGAAACAAACCCACACAACTACAGCTTTCTGATTTTTGACCAAAAATATACTTAGAAGAATCATCTTTAAAACGATGGTGTTGGGAGAATTACATACCTGCACACAGAAGACTAAAACTTGTCTCTTGTACTCAAATCAAAGCAACATTGACCAAAGTCCATAATTCAACATGTGAAATATTGAAATGAATATATGGAACACAGGGAAAGCATTTCCTGAATAAGACTCTAAGAGCTCAGCATATAAGAGCACTCATTGATGGATGGGAGTGCATCAAACGGAAACACTTGTGCACACCAAAGGAAACCATTTCCAGGGTCAAGAGACCCTACAGAACAAGAGAAACTCTTTCTCAGATATTCTCCAGGCATGGGATTAACATCCAGAATATATAAAGAGCTCATAAAAAGTACATACTGAAAGAACAAATAATCTAGTTAATAAATTAGGAATCAAATTGAACAGATAGTTCTCAAAGAAGAGCTATCAATGTTAAATACACAAAGAAGTGCTGAACAACTTTGAAATGCAAATCAAAACTCCACTGAGATTCCATGCCACACCGTCATCAAGAAAACAAGCAACAGATGCTGGGGAGGCTGTGAGAATAGAGGAACCCTTATATATGTTGACATAAATTCGTTCTGTGACTATCAAAATCAGTATGGAAATCCTTCAAGAAACAAAAAGGTACACTCTACCATATGATCCTACCATCACACTCTTGAGCCTATATGCAAATGTGTACAAATCAACACTCGGGACTCCTGTGCCCAAATATTTGCAACAGCATTCTTTTATTAAAGAATTTATTAACATTGATTTTTACATCATATAACAGCATTCTTTCTAATAGCTGAGATAGAAAAATAATCAAGGTGGTCAACAGCTGATAGCTGGATATGGAAAGATGTAATACAATGGAGAATTATTCAGCCATGAAGAAAAATTGAATGATAGTATTTGAGGAAAATGGTTGAATCTGGAGATCATCATGTTGAGGGAGATAGGCCAAGCTCATAAACATAAGTAACCATATATTTCACTCATGTGGAATCTGAACCTAAAAATAATACAAAATGTCATGATAATAGAAAAGACCTTTGCACAGCAGATGATTTGGCAGCCCATGGGTAAAAGGAAGGAGACATTATAAAAATACATTATATATGTTATATATAATACATGTTATATGTAATATGTATGTTTATATTATTTACTTAAATATATATTACATTTCTGTATCATGTCATATATAATAGTAGGTATATAATATGTATTACATTTACATGTTATATTTATATATGTGTTATATTTACATAATATAATATGTTGCATGTAATATATATTATAAATATATCATGATGAAGCACATCAAAAACCAATCAAAAGGACTGGGGAGGCAGGAAAGGGGTTAAGAAAGAGTAATATAGATGAGGCAAATTTTATCAAAGTTCATACATGTTGCAAAGTATATACATTGCGAATGTCACAATGACATCTATTTGTTAATTAATTTAGGATCATAAAAAGTTAAAGAGGAAACAGAATCTAAAAGCAAAATGATGACACCTTTATTGTTTTTATTCCCAGGTTCTCAAATCCTTTTGCAAGCTGGAGGAAAATAGGGCCGTCCTTTAGTAACATAGTCCACGTCAGGCACGCTGGCCTGCCCTGAGGTGTGGTGTGGGTAAGGCTCTGCAGAAACAACCTAAAGCTTTGAGCTGCTTTTGCTGACCAAGCTGACTTGGTCTCCTGGGAGACAGTAATGTGGTGACCAGGTCAACAAACACCAGGTACTATGCCTGACCTACGTGAACAGCCTTGCCAAAGGGGCTTCCATTTAAAGCTGTTGGAGGGTACATTACATGGCGACTTGTTCCCCTGTGCCTCTTCCTGCTGCTGTCATGTCATGTGAAAGGCCAGCACCGTGGAAAACTTTGCAGTACAAACCCATTTGTGAGGACAAGTGGATCTCTATTAGGATATGTTAGCTTAACTCAATTATGTAAGTGCTTTGTAAGACATTTATTTCGCCCAGTGTTTCATCAGCATCAAGGATTTGAAAAAACTGTTTGATCTTTCCTTTACTTAAACTCCTTTACAAGAGTGATGGATGGGTTTACTAAAATTTACTGTGAAGCTAACCTGATTACTCTGAGCTATTTGTAAGAGGATTAGCCTATTCATGGGAGGACAGATTCTAATCCCTTGACTAACATTTTGGTCAACATAGGATGATTTCTTTGATTATGAAAATTGGTTAGTAACCATTTCATTATGTTCCATCCTTTTCTGGTCACAACAAGCAGGATTCAAATGTCTCTGTTGGAACTTGCTTGTAGATTAGCTCTATATCCTGCCATGTGGCTGGGGGACTGAGGCCTGAAAAGTTCTTTTGTTGTTGACATTTGCAAGGGACTCAGTATATTCAAGTGTTTCCCATTATGTAATCAACGTTGAGTGCAGAAAATGAAGTGGGGTGGAGCTGTGATCATTACGGATGGCTGTAGGCCTAGCCTGGGAATTCCATTTGCAGGTTAAGATTTACAATCTTTGTTTTTTCTGCCTAAAGGAAAGAAGCTTGTTTGTGTTTATTACAATCCTCATGCTAAAATTTCCAGAGGATCCATGTGCCAGGAGAATGGTGGGTTACTATCACTTCTTAAGCTTAAGGAAGTGTCTTACAGATTTATAGTCTTAATTTTGGATGCAAGCCTTCTTGATTTGATTTTAAAAAGCCTAGGAACAAAGGGAGGGGTGACATTGTCCAAAAAGAAATGTTCTCATTACCTGACGTATGAACCTATAATTCCTCTGCACATCACCTTTATAATAATAATAAAAAGGGAATGATAATAGCAATAAGAAAAAAAGCAAAAACTTGATACATTTGTAGTGAAGGAAACTTGGACATGTGAGTTGTTTAACAACAGGTTAAGAATTGATCAATGAAATGAGGACCATTTCCTCTTCTTCCTTTCTCCCTCCTCTCCTTCCCTTCTCTGTTGTTGTACCATCTGTCCATTCTTGTCATCGAAGTGGAGTTGTATTTCTAAAACATAAATCATGCGCTCTCACCTTCTAAACCTCTCTGAATGGGGTTTCCTGACAATCTTCAGATAAAATCCAGAATCTGTGGGGTCCCTATTACTGGCTTAGGTAAGGTCCATTGCTTCACTTTCCTTCTTGTCTCCTACTGCTCTTGCTTGGTTTCCTGAACAAATGCTTTCCAGTGCAGAACCTGAATGCTCATCTCCAGTGATTGTATGCTCCTTTTTCCACTTCACTTCCTAAAAGTGACCTGCCGATACCTCCTCACACACCAGCTCTCAGTGGCTGTAGACTTCTTTCTCCATTAAATATTGGTATACAAAATTGTGCGTGTTTATATGCACTGTTCTAATGCATGTACACATTGTACAATGATCAAATAAATCGGCATATTAATCATTTCAGGTATTAGTTTTTCTGTGTGTTAGGAGCCTTCAAAATCCTCCTACTAGTTCTAAATATGCATTTTTCTTAAGTCACTCTGCTGTGCTACAGAGTACTAGACTGTAGTTGTACTGAACTATACTTTTGTATCTATTAACCGGTCCTTCTTCCCTGCTTCTCTCTGGCACACTTTCTAGTTCTATACAAGCGTCTCTTCTGCTTCCATCTGTGAGTGGAATCATCATGCTTATCTTTCTGGTTTTGGCTTATTTCACTTAGCCCTATGTTCTCTAGATTCTCACATGTGGCCAGTCAGGATTTCACCCTTTTTTTTTTCAGTGCTTGGGTTTGAACTCAATGTCTTGCTCTTGCCAGGCAGGTACTTTTACTACTGAATTATGCCTCCGTTCTTGTGTTGTGCTGATTATTTTCAAGATAAAGTCTTGCCTCTTGCTAGGTAGGTACCTAGACTATGATCTACCGTACAGCCTTTCATGGCTAGGGCAACAGACATGTACCACTACAGCCCTGGTGAACTCTTCTGCCTGGTCTTTTTTTAAATTGTGATTAATAGAAGGGTTGCATTATATTCACCAGATAGAAGGTGCATTACTTTACAAACATTGATACCCTTTCTCATGTCTTGGTCCCCGTTTCCCTCACCCCATCCTCTCCCCTCATTTTGTTCCCCCCTTCCCTATCCTATTTCAAATAAACACATAAACATATGCACAATATATCAGATAACAAGGTAAGATACTGTAACAATATGAGAATAACCATAGGACAACAAAAGAGATGAGAAATTACATAGTACATTAAGAACAATAATCACACAGTATATGGCTCTTGTTTCCATATCCTGGAGGTCCTTTCATTTAGCCTCATCCTATATGGCCTATGTATCTAGATTTTGTTCTATGGTAAACCTCTACTAGGAGAGCCCAAGGTTTATACTAAAGGTGACAAACAAGGGAAACCATTGAGCCCATGTTCCTTTGGGTCTGGCTTACTTCACTTAATATGATTTTTTTTCCTTACAAATCTGCTTGGTCTTTGAATTGTGATTCCCCATGATCTAAATAACCCAAAGTACCTAGGATTGCAGCTGTGAATCACAGGTGTCTGGCTTGGATTTTATTCTTTTTAAAGTTGAATAATGTTGTACTGTATCTGTCTGTTTGTCTGGCTGCCTGCCTATCTACCTATCAATCTATCTCGCATTGCATTTGTTCACTTGTACATTTATGTACCTCCATGCATCATTGACTCATCTAGATTGATTCTGTGTCTTGACTATTACGACTAGTACCAAGGGAAGGGGAGAGTGGGAGAGAAGCATACTAGGTTAATAGTTACTTACATTATTCCGTGCTCCCAGGCATAAGCTACACATATACTCTTGGTTCCTGACTTGTCAAGTTCATAAGAGGTCACTGCCAAGCAGTGACCACAAGTCTGAGACTGTCATTTTCCTTTTAATTGAAAACATAGGTATAAGTCTTTACAATGCGATGGTTCTAGGCAAGGCTCTGAAGTATGTAGGTCAAAGCAGACTCAGTGCCATCCCTCAGGAGACTGGAGTTTTTAGAAGAGTTGAACTATTTCAACAATCAATTATTCCCTGGCAGTGATGCAACGGAGATAAAACACTGTGCCATGCTAACAGATGCAGGAAGACCTACCACAGACTGTAGGATCAAGAAAGATGATTACAGAAAACAGCATGGAAGCTCCTCAAAAAGGGAGTGTCAGGGGAGAACTGGTAACAGCATGATTGGGTGTTCACAGACACAAGTCTGTTAGAGATGCTCCATTCCCATGATTACTGTCCCCAGACCCTGGCGTAGAGCTGAAAAAAATCTTGGCATCTCTCGAGGGGTAGGAGTGGATTTGAGCTAACTGTTTTACTGTTTCTGTCAAACTTATCAAAAACACCTATATGGTGTTCTGTGATTTCATTTTTTGTTCTTTGTTTGTACCAGTACTGGGACTTGAACTCAGGGCCTGGGCACTGTCCCTGAGCTTTTCTGTTCAGGGTTAGAGCTCTACCACCTGAGCCAGAGCTCCATGACTAGCTTTTTGATAGTTAATTGGAGATATGGACTTTTCCTGCCGAATCTGGCTTTGAACCATGATCCTCAGATCTCAGCCTCCTCAGAAGCAAGATTACAGGAGTAAACCATCTGTTGAATAATGGCTGAATAATGAATCCCTCAAGATGTCCATTTGCTAATATCAAGAATTTGTGAATATGCTAATGTAGTTACTAAATACATAGATGTAATTACATTAAGAAGTTTGAGATGAGATTATTATGGTCTACTCTTAGGACCCTAATGTATTCATGAAGTCATTATAAGGAAATAAGAAGGTTAGGGAGATGTGACAGTGAAACAGAGGTTCAAGTCAGAGAGACTGGAAGACAATTCTGGCTGTGGTGAGTGGAAGGCGCTAAGGCCTGTAGGAAGTTTCTAGTATCTTGTAAGGAAAAAACAAAAAGACTTTTCCCAGAGCCTTCACAAAGAATATAGTCATCTGCCATGTCGATTTGAGTCCAGAGACATATTGAACTTCTTTTTTTTCTTTTGTAGCCTGTATTAGGATTTGAATGCACAGCTTGTTTTTAGGCTGGCACTTTTTTTTTTTTGCCAGTCCTGGGCCTGGAACTCTAGGCTCAAGTGCTGTCCCTAAGCTTCTTTTGCTCAAGGCTTGAGTTACAGCACCACCTCTGGCTTTTTATGTGATTAAGTGGAGATGGAATGTTATAGATTTTCTTGTCTGGGTTGGCTTTAAACTTGGATCCTCAGATCTCAGCAACCTGAGTAGCTCAGATCACGGCCTGAGCCACTGTGCCCAGCTGGTCTGGCACTGTTAATGCTGGGCCAACCTCTAGAACTGCTTTTTTTGCTAGTTATTTTTGCGATGGGGTTTTGCTCCATGCCTGGGAATCCCTAGGCACAGCCAATGTATGATATCTTTCCTGCCATAAATAGCAGGTGCTTACCATGATACCCAGCTCTTGGCTAAAAAGGGGTCTTATCAACTTTTCTAGCTGGGCTGGATTTGAACCATGTCCTTCCTAACTGAAGCCTGTAAATAACAAAGGTTAGAGGTGAGAGCCGCAGTCAACTGACCAAAAGTCATTTAACTTTTATTTTTTTGCCATTCCTGGGCTTGAGCTCAGGGCCTGAGCACTGTCCTTGGACTTTTTCAAGGCTAGAGCTCTACCACTTGAGCCTCAGCACCACTTCCAGCTTTTTTGTTTTCTATGTATGTGGTACCAAGGAAGAATCTGGGTCTTCATGCATGCTAGATAAGCACTCTACCACTAGGCCAAACTCCCTGTCCCTCATTTAACTTTTGATGCTAAACCAAATTGCAAGAAAACAAATTTGCATTGTTTTTAAGCCAATCCAAAACCATTCTCCTTTTTGAAATATGTAATAAACACTTGATAGTCCCACAGATACCTTATTTTGTCTTCACTTTTAATGTCACCAATGATTTTTCCATTAGAGAGCAATGCTGTAATTTATTTATTGAACCGTGGCTGGGAATTTAGGCTGCTTTTATGTTTTTTATTTTTTGAGATAGCAAATGGCACTGTAATCGATATACTTGACATGTGGCCTTAGACTTGTAAGGAGTACATACATTTAGAAGGTTGTCCACACCCACTGGCACTTGAATGGGAGAAGTAGACTTTCCATGTAAATTAGGTGACTTCTCCAGCCCTTTCCTGTGCAATGGCAGACAAAAAAAGAACATTCCCTTCACATTTGAATGCAATTACGTCTGATTATTATCTGTCTTCAGCAAGAAGAGGGGCTGCTAACCCAGGAGGGACTTTGTAGACTGCTAGCTGCTAAGCAGTAGAAATAGATGTCTGGGAACAAAGCTGGGTAAAAGCCCTTGACCCCATAAGTCATCTCCACTTAGATACGGTAGACCAGTTTATTCTGGTATGGACATGTTTGTCTCCCTCTGACTAGGGACATATTCCAGGGCTGTTGTGAGCACGCACAGCTGGCAGCTGCATGCTACGACAGCCCCGCTCTGCTGTGAACATCCAGCATCACTTGTTATGCATAGGAAGCATTCATTCCTCTAAATTCTATCATTTGAAAATTAAGAACCCTTCTGGAGACAATCAGGGACAAAGGATTAATGCGACAAGGACAGTGCACCAGGAGAGGTAGCAATATAGCCAGAGTTTTAACAGGTTGAAGTTTTAGTTTGAAAAAAATAGAATATAGGTTGAGCGTAGATGTCATTATTTACTTGAAAAAAAAACATTAAGATTAACCCAAAAGTGATCAGAATAAAAATATTAAAGAAAGATGAGATAAGATAAAAGAGGAATAGAAACTCAAGGTCACCGGAGAATGTATTATGACAATAATCAGACAAATCCTAATTATTCTAAAATAGGGTTTGGATCTGCATAAGGCCATAGTTCCATGTACAGTGAGGTATGCCTATTCCTCAGATATTGTTAACAGTCCTACTGTAATTATTACTAACCATGGACATTTACATGATTCTATTACTATGTTAAGGGCCACTGATAAAGTACACTTTATCTCAAAAGGCCAAAGATCTATAATACAAATACAAATAAAGCTGGCTATACATTGTACATCGGGAAGACATATGTTTGCCTCCTAGCCCCACCATCACCAATGAATATATGCTTGACAGATTGAAACCATAGGAATGCATCTTCTCACAGTTATGGAGGCCAGAAGTTGAAAACTAGCAGGTGGCAAAGCTCGAAAAGAGAATTCTCTCTGGATTCCTCCATCCTGTGGTGGCTTCTCACCAGTTGTCATTGGCTCGTGGCAGCTTCATACCAGTCTATGCCTTCATCTTCAAGTACCTTCTTTCTTTCTGTCTTAGTTTTCTCCTTTTCTCCCCCCTTGGAAGACAATGGTTGTATCAAGGGTTTACCAGGATAAAGCAGGGTGGTCTCATTGCGGGACTTCTAATCTAGTCACATCTGCAAGGATCCTTTTTCCAAATGAGTTTACTTTCACAAGTTGTAGGGATGAAGACTTAGGAAGATCTTTTAGGGGGGCACTGTTCTGGTGCTACCCTCTCCCCGGAACCATCTCTCCACTGGAGGATGACGTGGGTAGGGTAGGGTAGGGAGTATCTGTTTGGTTTTCTTATCTGAGAGACTGAATGGCCAATGGCCAATGGCCATACAAAGATCAAGAACAGGCTCTGGGGAGGCCCCATAGCAGATGGCAGACATCTATGTGGGAACAAGAAGAGATCACATGCCAAAACAGGAGTCCAGAAAGAGCTGTGTTCCTCTTCCCCTGAGGGATTCCATATCCCAGGGGACCTTCCACTTGGTCCTGACAGGTTAGAGGTCCCTCTTTTCAATACTCCCATACTAAGAACCCAGATCAACACATGATCCCCAAGGGGACACAGGTAAACCACAACCAAACCAGTGCATTCAGGGACCAGCCGAGGACGCCTGTGACAGCCATCCCCAAGTGGCCAAACTGTGACCCTCAGCTTCTCTGATTTTTTTTTATTGTAATGTACAGAGGAGTCACAGTTACATTTGCCAGAAGGAGCATACATCCTTCTCACACATTGATGCCACCTCTCATTTTTTTGTCCCCATTTCCCTCCCCTCACCCCCTCCCAATCATCTTGTTTCCCCCTTTTCCTTTCCTATTTCAAATAAACAAATAAACATATATACAATATACCAGGTGACAAAGTGAGATACTGTAACAATATGAGATTAACCAAAGGACAACAAAAGAGAAGAGAAATAACATAGTACATTAAGAACAACAATCACACAATACAAAGCTCTTGTTTCCATATCCTGAAGATCCTTTCATTTGGCTTCATCCAATATGGCCTTATGTATCTAGGTTTTGAGCTATTGTAGTCCTCTGCTAGGAGAGTCCTGGTTTTTTTTTCATATATTTTTATTGTAATTAATAGAAGGGTTACATGATATTTGCCAGATAGATGGTGCATTAATTCCCATACATTGATACCCTTTCACATGTCTTGGTCCCCATTTCCCTCCCCCCCATCCCCACCCCTCATCTTGTTTTCCCCCGTTCCCTATCCAATTTCAAATAACCAAATACAAATATATCTGATATATCAGGTACAAAGTGAGATACTGTAACAATATGAGATAACCAAGGGACAGCAAAAGAGATGAGAAATAACATAGTACCTTAAGAACAACAATCATTCATTATATGGTTTATGTTTCTAAATCCTAGAGATCCTAGAGATCCTTTCATTTAGCGTTCTTCAGCTCAAGGGTACTGCCCTACCTCTGGGCCTGGGCACTGTCCCTGTGCTCTTCAGCTCAAGGCTACCATCCTACCCTTGAGCCAAGCCCCATTTCCCATTTCCTAGAGGTTAATTGGAGATAAGAGTCTCAGGTCCTTTTGTGCCCAAGCTGGCTTTGAACCTTGATCCTCAGATCTCAGCCTCCTGAGTAGCTAGGATTACAGGTGTGAGCCCCACACCCAGCTTTTGTGGGATTCCTATTTAACTTGCTAGCTATGTCCTTTGCTATACAGAAACTCTGCAGTTTAATGCAATCACATTTGTCCAAACTTTAATTTTTTGTTTCTGGGTCTTTATTAAGGAAGCTTGTCCCCTACTTCTAACCAGACAGAGCCAAACAGACCTTCCACCAGTCACCTGGGATTCCAGTCAGAAGCCTCTGCCTCTCTGTCAGCAGCTCCCATCAGGGCTTACTTATTTTCCTGTGAAGCTCTTCATTCTTCATCCTGCCTTCCAGGCTGTCACATGCTGGTGGTGATGGTTGATTCCTTTGCAATCTTGCTCTCTCATGGACACCAAGGAAATAGTGGTGTTTGTTTCCCTGTAATTAGTTCTCTTATTTCAATGTGTAGGTACTTTTCTTGTTCTGTCTGAGGCCACCATTCTCAGTTGGTGGATGCTCCCTTAAAACTCCTTTCCACCTCTTGCACTGTTTGCTCCCAGCATGCAGCCATGTCCCACAATAGGGTCGGGTGTCAGTGCAATTGGGGTACAGGATAAGCAAAGGGCTTGGTGACCCAATGCCACCAGCATGTAGACAACAGCAGGACTTGTGAACAAATCTCAGGACATGCCACAGTAGCCACTGAAACTTCACTCTGCAAGCTGCACTATTAAAACATGTCATTGTGCAACAAGACATATTGTGGGTTGTATTATTATAGAGAAGTCTTTCTTTTCTGGACTTTTCTAGTGCCTGAATGGAATTTCCTCTGGGGTATTCCAGTATGTATTTCTAACATCATATAATTATGGTGGACCAAGGCACATTAAGAATAAGAGAGTTTCTGTGTGTGTGTGTCCTGGACTTGAACTCAGGGCCTGGACACTGTCCCTGAGATTTTTTGCTCAAGGCTAGCCCTCTACCATATGAGCCACAGTTCCATTTCTGGCTTTTTGAGGGTAGTCAATTAGAGATAAGAGCCTCGTGGACTTTGTTGCCTGGGCTTCAGATCTAGACCTTCTAAGTAGCTAAGATTGCAGGTATGAGCTACTGGTGCCTGGCTAAGAAAGGTTTTTATTTATTTAATTTTTAAAAAAGAATGTGTGTGTGATTATATAATGCTAGAACAGGAGGAGGAATTAATTCCTATGGGGACAGATCAGATGTGTGAGAGAGAAAAGCATGAAATGGTGGGAGATTGCAAGATGCCATGCAAGGGAACAGAAAGAGCACAAGACTGAGCAGAGGGAAATTGGTAATGTCACACCACAGTCCTTACAGTTTCCTTCTGCTCCATAATTCATGGTCTGGTACCATGCTGGCATTTGCTCGGTGAGGCATTAATTCTGGACCTTTGGGTTTTTTTTTCAGATGAAAGGTCCCTGTTTTCACTGAAAGCCTTCTAGAGTGAAGCACCAATGAGTTCCTACCACCGTGAGGATGGATTGAACAGTGAACTTCCAGCTCAGCTCTGGGGGACTGTAGGTGGCTTTTCCAAAGTGTCACTCTGGGTGGTTCAGGGCACTGGCCAGCACTCTTCTGGACCCGTGCCATTCCAGATGACATCAGTTTATTAGGTTTGCATCCTGGGATCCAGATTTCACTTTGGAGACATTTTCATCTAGCCATATCTTGTGCAAACACTAAGGTTGCAGGGAGATACATGACATGGCCAACCTGACGCAGGCTTTGCCTTTTCCACTTTTCTCCAGCTTCCTATTCCAGCCTGTGTGAAATGGAACAATGGTTCTGCCCTCTCACCTGGCTCCAAGGTGTTTGAACCCACCCAGGGGCTTCTCTAGTCACTGGCTGGTAAGACTCTGTGTGGAAAATAGCCCAGATATGAAGTGACTGATTGTGCAGCACCCCTGGGGAATCGTCATAATTAATTTTACTCTCACAGATGAAAAGCTGGCAATGCAGACTATTTAAAGAACACCCACCGTGGAACAGAGTGGGGCATCAGGACAGCAAAGATGGCAGGTCCCCAGCTAACATGACTGATGCCTTTTGAGCTGCTGGCCTTTGAATTGCAGTCTGTTGCTTCTGACTGAGAGAGTATCTGGGCTCTAATTGCTATTTTGTGTTGCCAGCAAACTTACAGTTGATTCCCTTCTATTGCAGATGGCATTATAGCATGGAAATTTGTGCCCCAGGAGCAAGTGAGATTAAAGACAGACAGGGTCAGGCCCCCCATCCCTGCAGGTGCTTGTGAGGACCTGCACTCCTGACATCTGGGGGCTCAACCAGGCTCATTGGAGTCACTGGTTGTAACCTGGCAGAGCTCACTAATGTCTCCAACCATAATATCACTGAGAATGGGCTTTGAAGAGAAGGGAACCGTCTCCTAGAGCTGTCTCAAATGGCCACAAACCCAGTGGATTAAAAATAGCATGCATTTGCTCTGAGGGTTGCAGAAATCCAAACTGTCTTGCTGAGCTAAAATCAAGCTTGTCATCAAGGATGGGTCCTCATGCAGGCTCCGTGTGTGGGAAGGACAGGAGTCAGCTCAGCCCAGTGGGTTCTCCCCTCCGAGCACTGGGAGCAAGTCCTGGCAGACGGGGCTCTCCCATGCAGATACTGTTGGTTGTACTGTAAGAAGAGACCAGCCCAAGGCCTGGAGATCTGCATACCTAACAGCACCACAGGTTCTCAGCTTCCCTCTTCAACTGCCCAGCGTATCTGAGGCGCCTTGGTCCCCCATAAGAAGGTGGGGCTAGAGGCTGTGTCTGCAGGCTGGGCCTAATTCTGCCTCCATTCTGCGGTAGGAACATAGAGGCTAGCTGCCCACCAGCCATTTTTCCAACAGCCAATTCCTAACGATTACAGCAACATGCAGAGGAGCCATTCTCTGGGTACACAAGGGCCACTTTTTCATTCTCTCCTCTCTGCTGGTGGGGAGAACGGATGCTTGTTTAAGGCCACAGGATGTGGGGAACTGAAAGGCACCCATGGCTTTTCTACTTTGCCATGTAGAGTGTCTTCACCCTTCTCATCCTGACCTCCACTTTCCTTTGCCGCAGCTCAGCAATGAGCACCTCTCACACAATCTCTCTTCCTTTTTGCCTTACCCTCTTCCACTGTGTGTGTGTGTGTGTGTGTGTGTGTGTGTGTGTGTGTGTGTGTGAGGGGGGTCATGGGGCTTGAACTCCAGCCGGGCGCTGTCCCAGAGCTCTTCAGCTCAAGACTATGGCCCTACTCCTGGGCCTGTGTCGGGGTCCTTCGTCCCCAGTCCCTCTTGAGGAGCGACCCCAAGCAGTCCAAGCCGCGAGAGGAGAGGGCCCACTGTCCTCCCGCACTCAGCCTTGCTTCTCTGGAGCACGAACAGAAACGCCACGCAGCTTCCTCAAGGCAGGCATCTTCCTCTCTCTAAAACTCCCCTCCTTATATTGGGTGCGGGAGCCTATCAGCACAGCAGGTGGGCAGGATAAAGAGGTCCACTTGTCTACCCCTACGACAGGTCTCAGCAGAAAGTTATTAGAATGGCGTTACTCGGCCCCCAACAGACCTGGGTGGTTTTTTTGTTGTTGTTTGTTTTTTTGTGGGTCATGGGGCTTGAACCCTGGGCCTAGACACCGTCCCTGAGTTCTTCAGCTCAACGGTATGGCCCTACCCTTGAGCCAAGCCCCACTTCCCATTTTCTAGAGGTTAACTGGAGATAAGAGTCTCAGGTCCTTTTGAACCTTGTTACTCAGATCTCAGCAGGGAGAGGGACAGGAGCTGTGGTGGGACAAGGCACCAGAGTGTCTTTCAAGGGAAGGCCTTCAAAGGCCTACTTCTGCTAACGAGGGCCTTCCTCCCATAGTTACCCCCATCTCCTGGCAGTGCCTCCTTTCCCCAGGGCCCCATCCCCTCCCCCGCCAAATACTATGCCTTCAACATGTGAGCCTTAACAGGTCATTGGGGTTGATCCCTGACATCAACTACGGGCCTTGTGTGGTAACGACATATGAGTGTTGATTCATTGACGGTAACTGAAGTACCATAGGTGTTTGATGCCAACTGTGTGAGAGAGAACAGAATGTGAGAAATCTACATTTTCTGCTCACTTTTACTGTGAAACTGAAACGGCTTTGGAAAACAAAGTCTCTTAAATCATTACCTGGGTTGCCTCTTTTTCCTTTCGTGTGAGATAGACTGTCAGTCATCGTCACAGTTTTCTGTCTCTCTCTTGAAGGACTTGTTGAGACTCACACAGCTCTACAGCACTCCAGGGCTGTGGTGGTGGGTCAGGTGTATGCTTCCAGTAGGTCAGCTGGGCAGTGAGGGCTTGGTCCTAAAGGCATCTAGACATGCAGTTGAGAATTCACAACACCATTCACATACCAATCCTGCAGACAAGCTCAAGGGCAGATGACTTGAATCAAGCCTTGATCTGAGCTCTCCCACAAGATTTAGCTGAAACTTGGGCAAGTTGTTCCACTACCCTAGGCTTCGGTATTGTCACCTATCATCCACAGTCTCCTGGGAGTGCAGAGGTGTTATTGGGCTTTGATGCATATGTGATCAGCCAGCCCTGTTCTGCTTAAGGAGTAGACCTGAAACAGACCTTTCTAGACTGATTTTCCAACTAGCACAGTGTGTTGTGAATGCCACAACCCTCAGAGTCTGCTCCATTCTGAGAGACAGACATCCAGACAGATGGGCAAGAAGGATCTGAATGCCAATGGCGGATCTTCTCCCTCTCCCTGACCCCAAGGGCTAGCCACCCAGTGCGGTGGAGGGCAGGTGGACTTTTGCTGTGGAAGACTTCAGTCAGCTCTTAGTGACAATTCTTTGGCAAATGTTTTTTTATTGAAAATATGGAAAGTTCCTTGATAAGCCTTTACTTGTGGGGTTGAGCTCAAATTCAGGGAAAAATTCATACATATTGCATGAAACATACCTGCCATGAAAATTTATATTCTTTTTATCTGAAATTCTAATGTCACTAGATACCCATATTTTATCCCTACGTCTCCCAGGTGCCATCACCAGCTTTGTTAAGGTTGTTGCCTCCTCTGGTTGATTAGGCAGCAACAAAAGACCATCAAATCAAGACTCCCGTGATGGGAGAATTGTGAGAGAAGGTGCCCCCTGTTCTCTCATCTGGGGTGTGTTTATACCTTGATGAGTGAATTGGATCTTCATGCATTTCCACGTCAGTGCCTTAGTAGGCAGGCCACTCCATCTTTCTGCATGTTCTGTCCTGTAGATCATTTTACTTTCTGGCCTTAAGTAGACGGGACCTTCCTGGCCTCCCATTCATTCATCTTACTTTCCACCACACTAAAATTACTCAGCTAAGCCCCTAATGATTGGATTTGCATCTCTTTGTTAAAATTGGGGTCAGCCTTAACATCTGTGAGTCATGTTCTGATTTAATTAAGATACACTTGGTTTGGTCCACACCACTTATAAATTTTAATTAAATTGCACATATATTAGACTGAATTATTATACAAAAATCCATGTATTTGGTAAGAAATGTAATTGTGTTAGAAGTGCTATCATTTTAAGTTTTGAAATCCCAATTTTAAAGGAAGTCATTTTAGGTGGACTTTAGTCTCAAATAAGCATCCTTGAGGCTGTTTTAGTTTAGATTTGAATCCATATTTCTATCCTTTTTTCACTGGAAAATATTCACCATTCTTTCAATAGATATGGAAAGCCCATTAAATACTGGGCACAATGCAGGTTGTCATGTTGGAAGCTCACACCTGCTGTGTCAAAACTGTTCCTTTGAGTTAATTGTCCACCTGTGTATGGTTTCTTTATATTATTCACTTTCATGTTCAACTCTTCTGGTATCTAGAGAAAAATCTAGGTAACAGGTCTCTAAACTGTCTCATTCAAGGGAGAAAAGATTGTCTTTCTTGTCTTTTTTTTTTGTGTTCCTTAGTGAAGACTATGTCTTAGCAGGGTGATAGGAAGTAGAAGATGGCAATTACAAACTGTTACAACCTGTGTCACACTGGAGATAAGACTTCAGCAGGACCTTAAGGTGAAGTGAGGCCTGTGGGTGGGGCCTGACCTGGTAGGAGAAGAGAAGCTCTCTCTGCCTCCCCATCTGCGCACATGGACACAGGACAGGGCATCTGCAAGCTAAGATGGAGCCCTCACCAAAACCCACCTGCCTGTAATCTTATCTGTTCAGCCCCCACAACTCAAAAAACAGTATCCATGAGTGTTTCACTTGGTTAATCTATGCCATTTGTTATGGCCAGCTCCAGCTAAGGCAGTGTGTCTTGAGTTTAACCTTATAGATTTCTATGGGCAATTGGTGTTTCAGCCTAGGATGAAAAACAAGCTCTGTCTTGGGCAGAGAAATGGAAATGAAAGTCTACTCCTTATTTTGCAGCCTCCTACTCCTGAGCACTGCATGTGTTTTGTCGTCAGGGTTTATGGGATGGCCTTTGAGTAGGAGGGAAAGCAAATTAGTCTGACCTTGGATTGACACAGGATCTGGACCCATTACTATGATGTCCTTCTTTAAAATCAGCTAATATGAATCGTACAAAGCAATAGGTTTACTTGACATTTTCACTGTTTTCAAACATGTATCCAATGTGCTTGGGTCATATTCAACACCGCTTATGATCTTGGCCAATTGAACTTTTCAGCTTCTGCCCTAGTGATTTATAACAAACTATCCATGAAAAGACAAATCCAGGATTCAGTTTATCAGGTCCTGGGGATGTGGGGGCCAGAGATCAGGGGAATGTTTTTCCATCAGAAGAAGCTTTAATCCTTTCCGTGTGTGTGTGTGTGTGTGTGTGTGTGTGTGTGTGTGTGTGTCCCAGTGTCCATGTCCTGTTGAATTTCATATGACAACAGATTTCCCAATATTAAAACAAAATCTCCAGTTCTGTTGAATAGTTTATGTGACTTTTCCACTGCGGTGCCATGTCCAGCCCTAAAAGCCTGGTTTCTGTCTTTTCCTCTGAGTCCTCCCTTCTTTTCGTCTTTGATGCACTAAAGATACTCTTTGTAGATCAATGGCCAGTGCCAGCGCTGCAGACAGCAAATCAATGTGTGGACAGTTGAGGAGAACCTTAAATAATGTCTAAAAGGCATCTGCACTCCTCAGCCCTCTTCCCCTGTTGCCACCGGGCACCCATGGAGACTGCAGCCGAGGTCACACAGTGAGCAGGCGTGTTCTCCTTAATGTACAGAGATTTCAGGAAGCTGGCAGATGGAAAATAACAGTCAACATCACCATTAGAAAACATTTGGCTTTGCAGATTATTCTAACACTTCTTTTTTCCCCCCTTCTCTTCCCCATGGCAAAAATGTTGAAAAAATACTGAGCTTGGCGTCTGATTAAGTCATGCTGTGAAATCTACCATGCGCATCTATTTTCTTTCTAAAAACAACCCTTTGCAATGTTTGCTTGTTGGTACAACCTGGCACCGTGGTGTGAACCCCAGGCTGTGTTCTCCTGGTGACAGGTGAGCAGGGGTGGGGGCGAGGGGCTCATCAATTGGTTTCCCGTTATAACACAGTACATGATAAAATTGCCATCTGTGACAAAGGATCTAATGAGGAATAAAAGCAATACTCTGCAATTCTGCAGATCCGTGAGGATACATTTAATTTGGATGCTGCATTTTGCCAAGCCTCTCACTCAGACTCTTCTTGTCAGCTTTGCAGTTCTCCTGGTGGAAGACTCCTTGGGTAACACATATAGACCAAATTTACTACAAAGAACATGGTTCCAGGCCTCTGGAATTAGATAAGGAAGAACAGGTTTTGGAGGGTGTGCTTTTTTGCACACCCTTTATGTCACATTGTTTGCACAATGACTCTTCCACCACCACTGCTAACAACAACTGCGGGTGGAGGAGGAGCTAAAAGGCTGTCGTGCACCATTGAACATGGCCTGGGCACCATTCTGCAGGGCCTGGCTTCCTTGCAGCTCTTTTGTGGTGGTGCTCATCTGCCTGTGGCTGGCAGTAATGTGCCAGCTGGTTTCGTGGGCATTCAATAGTGGGAACAATGTGGAAGATACACACCAGGGGTGGCCAGGCTTGGAATTCAGGAGGGAAGTGGAAGACGGCCTGGAGAGCAGGGACATGTCACAAGCAGTGGCCAATTGTGCTTTCTGACTAGCAGGAGAGACAGAGGAATGGGTTGTCCTTTGTTAGTAGTATCTGGAACAATCAGTTGACACGTGATTGCCAGCAGTAAACCTCTTGAACGTCTAAGCGTGCAGGCAAGGCAGGGATTGCAGGTCACACAGGACTCACCATTTTCTCCCCTAGAAGACTACAGCCCAAATCTCTGCTCCATCAATATGGCTGCCACTGGCTGCTGTGGTTATTGAGCATCTGTGATGTGGCTGATGGCAACTGCATAGAAAGGACCCTGGATTTCAATGATTTAATGAGAAAGAACAGCTCAGTAACTTTAAACAAATGGATTGTTTGTTGAAATGGTAATATTCTGGACATCTGGGTTACTTAAGTAGATTAACTTGAATTGTCTGTCTTCCTTCCTTCCTTCCTTCCTTTCTTTTTTTTCTTTTGTGGGCTGTGGGGCTTGAACTCAGCCTGGGTGCTGTCCCTGAGCTCTTCAGCTCAAGGCTACCACCCAACCACTGGGCCTGGGCGAGCTCTTTAACTCAAGGCTACCACACTACCCTTGAGCCAAGCCCCACTTCCCAATTTCTAGAGGTTAATTGGAGATAAGAATTTCAGGTCCTTTTGTGCCCAGGCTAGCTTTGTACGTTGATCCTCAGATCTCAGCCTCCTGAGTAATTAGGATTACAGGCCTGAGTCCCCGCGCCCGGGCCTGAATTGTTTTTCTTTTTAATGTATGATAATACATTACACCATTTAGTTTCCTAATTAAAAAAATGACAACACCCACAACTCCTTATTGTTCAAATGACTGATTCAGAGGACTAACCAGGCAGATCACCTCATTTGTCAGTGTCTTCCTTGAAATATGCTGCCCAGATTGCTAGAGAATGCCCTTTGGTAATTGAGGAAGAGGTGTGAGTAGGGGGAGATTCCCAGAGCCTGAAACTGACATAATCCAAGCAGAGACAGCTCCCTGTCTACCACTAGGGAATCAGACTCTTTTCAAGCCAATTTCACACGTGAGCTGGGCCGAGGTATATTTGGGTGCCACCCTCTGGCAAGTAGAAAGCCTTCACTGGATGGAAACAGGGGTGGCAGACCCTTCCTCACCCCTGCTCTCCCTCCTACTCTCCCTCCTTTCCCCTCCTACTTTTATCCAGAGTCCCAGATCTTCCTTCATTTCCATAGAGCTCCAACTCATAGGTATAACTGCATTCTCTTCCACCTGTTCTCCTTTGGAAAAATTTTTTTTGCCAGTCTTGGGGCTTGAACTCAGGGACTTGGCATTGTTCTTGGGACGTCTCAAGGGTAGTGCTCTGCCACTTGAGCTACAGCACCACTTCTGTTTTTTTCTAAGTATGTGGTACTGAGGAATCATACCCGGGTCTTCGTGCATGCTAGGCAAGCACTCTACCACTAGGCCACACTCCCAGCCTCATGCCTTTGCATTTTTTTAAAGCTGAACTCTTAGAACATGGAATCCAAGTGTCCCAGGTGGTACAGGTGATTTCCATCTTCTGTGTTCTCTGGGATTCTCATGGCTTGACCACCCAACAGAGAGAAATCTGTCCACTATGGCCTCTCAGAATACCTTGCTTTTCTTTAAGAAAGAGCAGGGCCTTTTAGAAGGAAGAGTCTGTGGGAAGAGATTAGGATCAAGTCTGTCTGGTTGGTTCATTTCTCACTAATGTGTAATCTTCATGTCTTGCCATAATTGTACCTAGTACGTTCTGCTTTGACTAACTCTAGGAAGGGAGGACAGGGCAGGTTTCTCCTGGCAGCAGCATGTGGGTGTGGCCTCCGTTATGCATTCTTCCTTGGTCCGTTGCACATTGTATTCTTTAACCTTAGGAAGTTTTGCGGAAGCAACCTGAAGGTTGTTTTTCTTTTTTCTCCTGTGGAAAATTGTTCTAGCCTTTTAGGAAGATAAAACTAAACTCTTTCAAATTTTATTTAGACATAAACCTCTAAATCTGCTTTCCATAGATCTTTAATCTTACCCCAGGCAAATAGTATGCCAATCCTTTGTGAGTCATTATCTAAATTATGATATATGTACTTCACCTAGTTAGTTATCTTACCTGAATGTCCGAAGGTATCTTCTTCTGGGATGTCCCGTCTGTGTCGGTCTTGCCCTCTTCTCACCTGAGCCTGGCTGTGTGGGCTGCATCACGACCCTCTATAGTTTTAGCATGCTGCTCACATTCACACAGAAGCATCATGGGAACTTCTTGGCAAATGGTGCTTTGAGTAAAAAATAATGCTTCATAAAGGGGAGGTCATTATTGCTGAGTCGGTTTCTCTCTGGTAGGCTAATTACTTGAGTCTTCCAGAATGCACTGCATTTGCCATCTGGTGGCCCAATTACTTAAGTGACTCAGAGTCCTTTAAACCTGGTCAAGTCCTCAGTCTTCTTCCCGACACTCAGGTTAACATGCTGGCAGGATTCAGAGACCTGATGCCAAAGTTCTCCTCAGAGCCACTCAGCTTTATGATGTGTACTAATGCTCCTTGAAGGAGCCCCTTGGCCCCTGGCTAACTCCATTCTCTTCTGCCTGCATGACTTGAACTTGAAGGCAGAAATGGACTTGCTTTAGATTTTAATCTAGCCCTTAGTTATTTTTATCATGTACATTTTGTTCTGTATTATCTCTCTCTTAAAACTTTACATGAGGTCTTAAAAATTCAAAGAAAGCTTCCTCATACCCTTTTTTTCTAACAAATTTCTAAACTTTGTTGAAAGTGGGTATTTTTTGGTTTTTTAGGCATTTGGTCTAAAAATCTAGAAAGCTGAAGGTGGCTAGTTTCAAATGATCTCTTTCATGTCTGAAAGATGTTTGCTCAAGCATTTTTTCTATCTCATTTAACAGAGTTTAGACACAATTTCCTTTGTAGGCTTTCTAGTAGAATTTTAATTCTTATTCTAATTTTCTATGAATTGTTCAATTCTCTAAAATGTGCATAAATAGCATACCTGTCATATACAGTATATGTTATTTAATTAATCTGAATTAAGCTTGAGATTGGACCACAATGCTGTGACCACTGAACTTTCTACTGTGTAAGTGGGATTGAGGCAGATACTAGGAGATATCAAATATTTTGTTCTTGAGATTTCAAATATATTGCTACAGACTGAGCTTGGCTTCCTATACGTATTCTATTCCTCGCTCTGCCTTACTTGTTAATATGAAATAGTATTTCAATTTGTACACGTGATATCACTTATCCCTCCATCTATTCACTGATTACAGGTTTAATAACTAGATGATACAAAATACAATATAGATGCCTCCTGAATGTTCTAGTACTATAGTGAAATCACAAAGAGTCTACAATATTCGTTCCAGACATCAGACACACTTTTCTAATTGATCGATCAGTCAGTTGCTCCAGTAGTAATTTTTACAGGAAATCTGAGAATGGAGAAGGCACTTTAAAAATCATTTTCGATGTTGGGCTCAGTGGTTCATACTTATAGCCCAGCCAGGAGGCTCTGATTGAGAGGATTGTGGTTCAAAGAAAGCCCTTTCTCTCAACCACCAGCTAGGTGCAGTGGCACAGAACTGTAATCCCAGCTTCCGGGGACGCTGAGATAGGAAGATCGTAGCTCTAAGCCAGCCCAGGCAAAAATGTGTGTGAGACTCGAACTCTGGAAGAAGCCGGAGTGGTGATGTATCGCTGTCATCCCAGTGATTGTGAGACATGTAGCACGGCCTGGACAAAAGTGAGACCCTCGTTCAAAAAACCTAGCAGAGGGGCCGGGAGTTTTGGTGGAGTGCTTGCCTAGCATGCATGAAGACCCAGGTGCAATTCCTCGGTACCACATACATAGAAAAAAGCCAGAAGTGGTGTTGAGGCTCAAGTGGTAGAGCTCTAGCCTTGAGAAAGTCCAAGGACAGTGCTCAGGCCCTGAGTTCAAGGCCCAGGACTGGCAAAAAAAAAAAAGCAAAAAACAACCACCTAGCAGATAACAGGACTAGAGGCAGGTGCAGGTAGAACATTTGCCTACCACAGCTAGCCTTTGGTGCTATTCTACTATTGTTCTCTAGTCATGCATTATTGAGGTGTTTCTTTGTAACAAGCCATGTCAAAGCTCAGCAGTTTGACCTTAGCAGGCTAGCTCCTCTGTTGACTGTGGTCGATCTGACTTGCTTAGCATGGACGGGATGGATGTCTAAACCCAGTTTTAGTGGTTCCTTCTCCTCCTGAAGCCTCGTGAGCTGCCTTACAGGTTGCCACGGATTCTGCAGTCACTTTTCAAGTCATTGCCTACATATCACTTTCTCCCTGGGGGAAATATTGTTTCACAGTTCAGCCTCCAGTCCAGGTGAAGGGCCTGGCCCCAGGAGACGCAAGCCCACTGGACATCTTCATACTGCAGACAACCCACTGCACACCACATCAGCAAGGCTGACATGGTCCTTATAGCCTATTCTCTCACAATTCTCCAAGGAAGAAGATCCAACAGGCTGACCATGTACAGGTGATTTGTTACTCGGAACTGACTCGTGACAAGGGAGCTTAGTAAGTTATAGGGTCTTCCCAGGTGAGCTGGCAAGTTGAAGACGCAAGAGAGCCAGGGATGCTGTTCTGAAGGCTCTAGACCCAGGAAGTCAGTTTAAGTCAGAAGGCTGGGAGGAATCAACGTCTAAGTTCACAGAGAACGAGGCAGGAGGACTCTCTTTTGGGGGAAGATTTGCATTTGCTTCTTTTCATGTCTTCCAATGTCTGAAACTTGCCTCTAATAAGGAACTTTCTGCCTTAATGTCCACATTAAGAACACTGTGCCAATGAGATGGTGATCACATCCAAGAACCATTCTCATAGACATAGCCACAAGAATATTTGAACAAATGCCTGGGTAGCTCTTGACCCAGTCCGGTCAGGCTGACACCTACAGTGAACCAGGTGTAGACTGCACAATCAGTTTGATCAGATTGTAAGTTCCTGTCAAGGATTTTGTTCTGTGGCAGCATAGCATACTATGCCTGACAGGCATCGTTTATTCCCATCATCTTGACAAATGCCACTTGAGTCATACCTCTGGCTCTTTTTGCTCTGTTTAGTTTTGAGGCAGAGTCCTACTTTTAGCCCTGGTCAGCCTGGATGGTGATCTTCTTATTGGTGCTTTCTGCCATAGCTAGGGGTGGCAGATGTGTGCCACCCTGCCTGCCTTTCTCTCTTGAGTACGTGTGTGAGGATCTCACAACCTTTACCCTCTTTGGGTTGGCCTAGAACCACAATTTTCTCATTTTAGTGTCCATGTAGGTTGGATGACAGGCCTGCACTACTGGTTGAGATGGGATCTCATGGACTTTGTTTTTTTCTTCCCTGAGTTTGGCTTCAAACTGCAATCCTCTCAGTCTTTGCCTCCTGAATAGCTGGCATTACAAACAGGGCTCACTCTCTGGGGCATGCAACAACTAGTTGGTTTATTTATTTATTTTCTTCTAGTCCTGGGTGTTGTCCCTGAGCCTCTTTGTGAACTCTCTACCACTTGAACCACAGTGCCACTTCCAGCTTTTTCTGAGTAGTTTATTGGAGTCTCGGTACTTTGAATCAGGACTCTCAGATCTCACCCTCCTGATTTGCTGAATCCCTGGAATTTTACTCTGAAAATTCCTTCCTGTGCTGAGTTACACTGTTTCTCCCATTCCTTTCTTCAGTAGTTCCATGGCCTTTGAGGCACATATGGGAATTAAGGAAATTAAGGAAATAAAACCTCATTGAATTTAGATAGTTGGAAATAAGTAATCTGCTCACATAATGAATTATTTTGTCTTTTGATTATTAGTTTTGAATTCCATAATAAATATTGCTAAGAATGTGGCAAGCCTGATATGTAAATTATATTAATTGTTATTTTATAAATGGTTAGAGCTATGTATGAAATAGAAAATAAAACTGATTTTAATCAAAGTAAAAAGCAAAAGAATTGAGCCCTGCCAAGCTGGGTTAGCTGGGCAGTTGGAGTGGGCAAGACAGATGGGGTGTGTGTGTGTGTGTGTGTGTGTGTGTGTGTGTGTGTTGTATGTGTGTGTGAGAGAGACAGAGAGAGAGAGAGAGAGAGAAAGAGAGACTGAGAGAGAGAGAATAAGAGAGAGAGAGAGTGAGCGAGCAGCTATCCCTACTGGCTTTCCCATTCTGGCTAATGTGTGCCAGGAGATCACAGTGGGCCATGGCGACCTGCAGCTGGATTTGCGGCCTTTTCTTTAAAGATGCAGAATGTAAACGTTTTAGGCTATGCCGTCTGTGAAGCTTTTGTGAAACCACTCGACTTACCTACAGTGCAAAGTCTCTGGAAGGCATTGAAAAAAAATAGTGAATGTGGTTGTGCTGTAGTAAAAATTCTTTTACAAAAACAAACATGTCACGGGCCTGATTTGGTACACGGACTGTGACTGGTCAAAGCTCAGCCACAAGGACTTTTCCTCTTTGATCTCCTCTCCTTGATCACAGTGTCAGGGCCTCATTCTCTTAGGGTTCCGCTTCTGGGCCATGCTCATTCCCTCATCTGTCTCCCTTCTGTGCATGTCCAAGCTGTGTGTTTCTTGCAGAGGAGCCATATGCTGTGGTTTCACTGTGTTCCCCAAGGTTTAAGAGCTGGATACCCAGTGCCCGGGACACCGTGAGAGATAAGCTCTCAGTGCTGAGTATTTGAACACTGATGGGGCCTCGAGGGCTCTGCTCTTGTGAATGAATTCAGGCAGTCATCACAGACATGTGTTCATAATTGTGAGAGAGATTATAATCAAAGCAAGCTTGCATTCATTCTCTGTGCCTCTTCTGCCATGATCTGACTTGCCAAGAAGCCCAGCTCCTTGTTGTGTGACTCTCCATCCCCATTTACCAGGAGTAAATAGAGAGAGCAGGGGAGGAAAATGCAGTCACACATGCAATGTACATGTGTGAAAGCAGAATCAGACAGCTGGAGGGGAGGGGTGGGCCTGGAAGGCATGGGGTGAATGATGGAAGGAGTGATACACGTCAAGTTTAGTGACATGTTGAGCCAAAACCCCACTGGACAACTACTTAAAAATAAAAAAATTAGAAAGAAGGAAATTTCTGTGCATTACCCATCAGCAAGTCTCACGTAGTCTGTTACAGCAAGTCCATCGAGATCAAGACGCAATCCTTTCCAACCAGCACTAGTTTAGAATAAAGAACAATACTGAGTTCAAAAGCCATGCTGTTGCACTTGACCCGGTGAAAATAGATCTTTTTCTTTGTTCTTTCAACTTCCAGATGCATACTAATCCATTTTCTCATTAAAAGAGCTGGCAACATCTGGAGCTGGTGGCTCCTGCCCATAATCCTAGCTACTTAGGAGACTGAAATTTGAGGATCATGCTTCAAACCCAGTTGCAGGCTCTTTTCTCCAGTTAACCACCAACAAGCCAGAAGTGGAGCTATGGCTCAGCGGGTAGAACTGAGGCTTATGTGGTAGAGCACTAGCCTTGAGCAAAATTCCTTAACGACAGTGCTCAGGCCCTGAGTTCAAGTTCTATTACACACCCGAGTATGCACGCGTGCGCACGCACACACACACACACACACACACACACACACACACACAGGAACAGGGAATTTGGCAGTGGCAGCTGCAAGAAGAGCTGAGTGGGTGCAGGGCTGGGCATGGTGGAATGTATGTTACCGAGCTAGTTCCAGAAGCCATCCAAAGACACCATGCCACAGAAGACAAAATTAATAAGCAATTCCTTTCCTGCACATAGCTTATGTGGGTGGCAAGGACCCCACTTGCCCACTGGTGACTGTGAGAGTCTGTGCCTTCCATGAAAGGCAATCTTCTCCACGGCTCCAAGTGAAAATCAAGGCAGGCAGGAAAGACACCCCCAAGATGGGTGATTTCTCGTCACCAGGTGTCAGAGCTCATGGCTAGTGGAGCTGTCCTTCTGCTTGCAGCCTGACAACGTGGAATGTTTCTTGGAGTGAAGGCTGGGTCTTAAATCTCTTGAGTGCACCTCTATTCTATGGCCTCCTCATCTTTCCTGGTTTGGAGAGTTCTCAACAGAAATTGCAAGTAAGTGATGAAAGGTGCGTGCAGAGGGAGAGAGAGAGAGAGAGGAGAGAATTCTGCCTGCGTGTTTGAGATAGAGCATGCCACACTGTAATCTATCATTTTTTTTTGGTTTGGTTCCAGAGCATTGCCCCTTAAATGGAGCTGACTCAGCTGAGGTGGAGGAAACAGTAGTAATCTCAAGTTAAAGTGCTTTAGTGCTTTTTGGTTGATACATGCTTATTTTTTTGTTGCTCTCTAAAATCAGTATTACAGACAAAGGAAAATGAGGAAAATGATTTAGACTTAAAACATTTCCTACCATTTTGGCTAAGGGGTTGTTATACATAAATGAACCTCAAGTACCTCAAACCCATGTGACATTGGTAAACATCATTTCTCAAGGAAACTAAGAAATATTTTTTATTATTTTCTGACTTGTCTTTCCCCATGTCTGTCCAGTAGAATTCAGTTACACAACATCTGCAACTATATCAGGACGAGGAAGTAACAGAAATGTTCTAGAAACATCCCTCAATCCCTTCATAGAATGAATAGTCCCTTTACAGCATCAAACGTGTTTTATTTTCTTCTGTGTGCTGAGAAGCATGAAATTATCAGGTAAATAATGTCACATCTGTGCTAACAATTTACAAGGGGCTCTCTAAATTTAAATTTAAGCTGCCTTGTCTCCATCCATTAACCGTGGTTGTACCTGCAGTTTTCTTCTGCCTCCTGTGGGAACTGCACACCTACTGTTGGTTTGACACACATCTATCTGTGCATGTGCCAAAGACACAGAGAGGATCTCTACCTACAGCAATTAAGATTTTCTGAGCAAGAACATTCAGCAGAAGGATTGTATGGATTCTTCCAGCATTCCTGGGGTGGCCTCAAAACATACTCAGAGATAATTTAATTTTTCTTTTTACATTCATGAGCTTGTTTTTTTTAATGTCTTAATGTTTGTGTACTGGAGATCCCTGTGGCCTGTTAGTTTCCAGATTATTCTCTGTGGACCCCATGTGTTAGCTCTGCACACAAAAACTGGTCCTGTGGAAAGGAGGTTGATCGTTATGGAGTTACGGCCATCAAATCCCTCAGCCATCTTAATTCGAGCACTGACATCCAACTCCTACGTGCTGCGCAGTAAAACTTCCTCGTGTTCCTTTCTAGAAAATCTTAGACACAAATGCACAGGTGTGCGCCTGCTCCTCCCACAGTCACATCCACATTCATTCACTGGGAATTTGTATTAATTAGAATACAAACTCATACTGTTCCAAGAGAACAAGAGAATCTGTTCCAAACATTCTAGAAACTACAAACACACAGCGTTTACACTCTCATTACATTCAGCCTTCATTACCCAACAATGCACTTGTGTTTTCCAGACAGTTATTTCCAAGGTGCCTTTTGTTCTGCATTCGAATAGCCTGGAATGAGTGTGCTAGTTAGAGTTTGCACAGTGGTATCACCGATCCATCCACACACTTGTATTCAGCCCCAAATGAATTGCATATCGAGTCTTAGCATCTTAAAGATGTGAGGGCTGCAAAATATTTTCTCCTGTCCTTTGGGTTCTGGTAGAATAACCATTTTCCAGCTTTTTCCCCCATGCTGCATTATCGAGGAGGCTGTGGTCACCTAAGTGTTTTCAGAGTGTGGGCAGTGTGTGTGCCACAGGTGTGGGGGTTCAGGCTGTGTGAGTAGACACACAGAAGGGCACAGCGGGCTTGGATGCAAAGTCTGACCACTTTATGACATTGCCAGGACTTGGATATAAAATTTAGGCCAGCTCCTCTCTCCGCCATCTCGTAGCCTGTGGAGGCCTGCTGGGAACAGGACTTCTAAAAGGCAACATATCCAGAAGGCTGTGGTGCAAGGCCATTTTTGCTGGCTATAAGTAAGGTCTTTGGAACCAAAGGGAGCACACGGCTCTCCTTAAAATCGAAGGTGTTTATGCTCGAGGTGATTCCCATTTCTACTTGGGCAAAAGATGTGCTTATGTATACAAAGCAAAAAACAACACAGTGACTCCTGGGGGCAAACCTAACAAAACCAGAGTAATCTGGGGAAAGGTAACTCGTGCCCATGGAAACAGCGGCATGGTTTGGGCCAAATTCCGCAGCAACCTTCCTGCTAAGGCCATTGGACACAGAATCTGTGTGATGCTGTACCCCTCCAGAGTTTAATGAAAATTAAATAAAGTAAATCTGTGCTCCTGTAAAAAAAAAAAGATTTAGGCCAGGGAGAGGGGTAGACACATGAGGGGAATTTGTATATACTACAAAATTTAGAAAAGTAAGCGAAAGAAAAGGTCAGGGAAGGGTGGGTCCAAGTTGGGTGAGACTGTTGAGGGGAGTGAGGCTGAGTACGCTGCACCGTGTTTATTGGCTGCTATGTTAAATGGCGCCTCCTTTGTGCATGCACTTAGAGATCATAAAATGAAATTCAAAAGAAGGATTTAGGCCAAATATCTAGATTGAATATAATTAGGATTCCATGTTTAGAGGAATTGGCTATTGGTAGGTTAGAGTCTCTGTTTATCCTTCATAGGATTGAACACTCATAGAAGTGTTCATATTGCTTCTAAGTTTCTGGAGTGGCAGGGGTGTGTGCAGGCCGTGTGTTCCGCCTTGGTGGTCGGAGCTTGATGATATGAGTGATTTCTTCTGCATCACTCAGTGGCTAGCACAAAGTCACTTTTGAATGTACGGAGTCCTCTGAGGGCCAAGGTAGGAGAAGTTTATTTGGGGTGTTTATTGCCCAGGGGGACACCACAGACAGGCCATTATGAAGTTTCCTCCCTGCGAACATTGATTGCTATCCGATATGAAATGACTGCAGCGTAACATAAAGGCAGGGGTCTTGGCCTTACCTATGATGTTTATGCGTCCCGGCTCCCGGGGCATTAATGCAGGCACCTGAGCATGGCGTGATCTGGAACTCTATCACCAGATGCATCTGCTTTTGTGACAAATTTGTCAGGAAAATGAGAGACTCCTGTGTACTGTCGTTTTCCATCACCCTTGAATCATTTACAAATATGCCCTAGGAAAGACTTGGGGACAGTATGACAAATGAGGCCTGTACCCTGCCTTTGCCACCTGCTTCTCCCGACCTGCGCCTCAGGGATGGGTGGCTCATGAGTGTGTCTCTCCTCATCTGGTGATAAGGCCGGTGGATGTTCCCAAGTCTAGCCTGCAGGGGAGTGCCTCACCTGTGCGCAGAAGGCAAAGAAGTGCCACTCAAAGGTCCCTGGTCTCATTTGCTTGTCCCTCCACTGATTCCACAATTAGGGTTCCTTTAACAATAGTGTGTTATAGGATTCAAGGTCATGGATACTTCAGGAAACTACCAAACGTGTTCATGGAACATGGAAGGTCTTTCAGCACAGCCTTTTGAAACAGGACTGGACAACACACACAGTTAGGTATAGTCTTTATGAACTCATTTTATTCAAACAATATTGACCTAAGTGCCCACTCCATACCAGACTGAAGTTCAGACACCAAGAACAGAGCTGTAACTAAACCAGAGTCAGAACATTCCACAACCAGGAAAGATACAAAAGGCCCGGACCTTAAGCACTAAGAAGAAAGCTGGAGGAGGATCTGGGCTGGAGATGCAGATGTCAGAGAGCATGTGGTCAGGGGGTGGGGTCCCCACAAGGCCTGCTGTGGAAAGGAAGAAGCCAGGAGGGCCTCCTCAGGGTGGGTCCAGGCCCTGAGAGGCATGTGTGTGGTTTCGGGGTGAATTATCCTCCAGCATCAACTATCAAGCAGCCCTGACTCATACAGGCCCCAGAGCTGCCCCCAGGAGCCCAGGGTTTCTTGTGTTGTTCATGCATAAGTTGGAAACTCAGTAGCATGTGTCTGTGAAGGAAGGGGACTGTCTGGTCGTCACCAGGACCCCCCCTGAGAATTTTCCTTAGCTTCCTGGGCCCTGCTCTGCCCTGCAGTCTTCCCCTCTTGATCGTGGGGTGACCAGTAGAGGCAGCTGAAGATGAGCTCAGAGATGCAGACAGATGTGGCATTTCCCCAGTGACAGGACTGCTTTCCTGCCAGGTACCCACCGTCTTCCAAGTCAGTTGCTTAGGACAGGCCCGCCTAGGGTTAAAGCTTGCGTCACTACTAGTTAGGTCTCAGACTTAAAGAATCTCCTTCGGCGAGGGAATCTGCCCTGCTTTGAAAATGCAGGGAGGCTGTCCTCTGGATGTCTCTGCAGGGAGGCTGTCCTCTGGATGTCTCTGCAGGGAGGCTGTCCTTTGGATGTCTCTGAAGGAGCCCCACGTCTACCTGACAGTTTTGTGAAAAGCAGGTAATTTGTGGGAATAAGCCTTCCTGCAGCCCTGCACACCCCGGGAGTCTCTAAAGCAATTTAACTTACAACCTAAATGTGTTGTGACTGAAGAGCCACTCCTCGCTGTCTGAGGGGAGGGCGGGGGAGGGAAACTGGGGGAGGTGTGGAGGGGGAGGGGTGGGGAGGAGCTGGAGGAGGTGTGGAGGGGGAGGGGTGGGGAGGAGCTGGAGGAGGTGTGGAGAGGGAGGGATGGGGAGGATCTGGAGGAGGTGTGGAGAGGGAGGGATGGGGAGGAGCTGGAGGGTGTGTGGAGGGGGAGGGGTGGACAGGGAGCTTGCACAGTACTGTCCACCGTTCCTCAGAGGCCTCCCCTCTGTATCTGGGTAGCCCGAGTCCCTAGTGTTGAGAGCAGGGGAACATGGATCCTCAAGTGGATGTGGGCAGTTTGGACCTCTCTGAGGACTTCCACGTGGGTGTGCCAGGCGCCACGTCTTGTCTTCCACTCCAGGATTCCAGGCTGGCTGGGGGTCAGGGAGGAGTGTTCAGACAGAGCCTTAGGTTACGTCTACTCTTAGGGGATGACTAGTTCCTAGTGGGACCTACACGTGCCTTCTCTGCCAGAGTCTACCCTGGACCGACAGAGACTCACAAAGCGCTCACCTCCACATCCCGCCCCGCTCTTGGTTTCTCATTGACTGGAAGTTAGTCCACATCTCTTGAGGGCTTCAGTTCCCTAGGTACTGCTGTCTAACTGGGAGTGAAGCGCCAGGTTCCTTGGGCTATCCTCACTCCCCTGTCTACATCCTGCCCCTAGACTCAACTGCACATTTGTAAAACCTGGTAAGGATGATAGATATTCTTTTACTTTTGTGGCTGTGATATTTTGAGTTAATTTATATATATATATATATATTATTTCCTTCCTGTGTTTGCTTTCAAGCCTCCCATTCGCTCCCACAATTGGTCTGAGTTCTTTCTTCAGGAGGCCAGGACATGGAGGACTGAGGAATGAGGATAGGAGAGTGAGCCAGGTAATGGCCCCTTCAGTGGCAACAGGTTTTGCTCTGTAGGCCCTAAGACCATGCAGCACTGTGACAATATGGTACTGTGACAGTGAGGTCCTGTGACAGTTCAGCACTGTGACAATGCGGCCCTATGCATGCCATACACGCTGGACAGATGTGACTTAGGACCTGGGTGGGAGATTTCCCTGGATTCTCAGGGTGGACGTAGTGTCACCACAGGCATTGCCTCTGCTTTCCTGCTTTGGAGGAGGGTGTGGGTCTGGATGGGCACACTTCTGCTTTTGCCTCTGAGAAGCTGGAAACAGGTATATGCCCCCATGTCCAGCTTTCTTATTTATTATTATAGTTTACTAGCAATCATTAACAATACAAGGAAGTTGCATTGCAAATGGCTCATTGATGTGTAACTTACTTGGTAAAGGAGATTTTTTTTTTGATGTTGTAGCTGGAACTCAGAGCCTGAGTACTATTGCTTAGCTTTGTTAGCTCAAGGCTGGAGCTCTCTCAGTTGAACCACAGCTCCTCTTCTGGCTTTTTGGTGGTTAATTGGCGATAAGTATCCCATGGACTTTCCTTCTTGGGATGGCTTTGAACTGCAGTTCTTCAGATCTCAGCCTCCTCGGAGGGCTAGGGTTATAGGCATGAACCACGGGTGTTAGGCGACCTGCTGGCCTTTGAGATGAGAGCTTGCTAACGTTTTGCCTGGGCCAGCCTCAGACCACAATCTTCCTGCTTGCAAGTAGCTGTGATTACAGATGGGTAGCATCATGCTTGGCCTAATGTGGCCCTCAGAAGAAGGAAGCAGGATATAGTTGAAGAGGTAATAACAGAAGCAGAGGCTGCAGTGAAATGACTGCTGGAAGATGGAGGAGGAAGGGGCCACAGGAAAGGAATGCAGAAGGCAGCTGCTCCCCAGCGCCTCCATACAGAAGGCAGTGTACCATGTTGATTTCGGCTCACTATGGTGCATCTTGGACTTTCCACCCTCTGAATTATAGAAAATAAAGTGATGCTGTTTTAAACCTCTATCTTTGGGCAATTGTTTTGCTGTTGCCACAGAAATGAGTGCAGCCGTGAGAAAGGAACCGAAGACTCTCCCATGCAGAAGTGAGTTCCCCAAGTTCACGGGAGAGTCACAGGTGTCAAGGTGCAGAGGGCCTGGGGTTGGAGAGCCAAGGAACACCAGTAACCCCGGAGAGGCCGAGAGGGGTTGGCTGCAGAGTGAGGGCCAGACGACTGGGTGTCTGAGGAAATCTGGGCCACAATTCAGAGACACATGGTGTCTGCAGCATCTCCCGTGCACCCAGGAACTCCCTGCCCCAGTGTGCAGTATCCCTGCCCTGTGCTCAAGCCTTCACAAAGGCAATTGAGGGACCTAGCCCTTTCTCCCTGATTTCATCCACCATTGCCCTTCTGTGGATGATGTGAGAGCCTTCGATGTCCCCATGCTGGGAAATCTCTCCCACCCCCAACTTGGCCTCCTGGATCCCCACTCAAGTCAGACCTTTCCAGCTCAGGCCCTACTAGTTTCTGCCCTTGTTTGATTTCCTTTGTGGGGTTATACGCCTTACTTGAATGGGACACACAGACTGGGTTTGTGCTGCTTGTGGTCTCTCTCGTGTGCTCATTGCTGAGTCTTTTAGTCCAGAGCAGCCTCTGCCCTTGGCTGGAACTTTACAGCCCAAGCATCTCTGGCATCTTTGTGACAGGCACACGCCAAACCCCCTTCCCTCCACCCTCTCTCTCTATTGAAGCTGGAGATGCTTCACAAAGAAGTAAACTGTGAATAGTGTTTGGGTTTGCACATGCTGGGGGAATTCTTTCTTTTCAGCCAGCTGTGGGGAGGAAGCGAAGGCTCAGGGGATGTGGACCTTTCTGAACAAAGGCTGAGTAGAAAAGCCCACATGACTTCTGTGGTACGGGTGAGTTGATCGGAGGCAGTGGAAATACTTCTTAAGCTAAATAAACATATATGTATTTCATTATGCGTATATTCTAAGGATTTGATAAATGCTATTTATGCAAAGTATGCTGTTTTGCATACTTTGAACTTTTTAAGTGAGCTTTTGAGTGGTTTAGGACTGAATTATTTATGGAAGCTTCTTCCTTTCTCTTAGTAAATATAGTAAGAGAGAGATCCTGCATAGCTTAAAGTTTAAATAAGGGACAGCCCCTCCACCTTATCATGAGTACTGTGTCCCAGGAAAGGGAAGCAAATGACTGTTACCATCTGATAGTGCCCAGCTGCCTGTGTTTCTGATGCTGCTGGCACCCAGGCACTCTCGTTCCAGGGCTCTCCTTCATTTTCTTTGTGGCTGAGATTCTTTTCTTCCATTTTGTTCTTTAAAGTTTCCATTTTACAATTGTACCTTCGTAGAGTAGCTCCACACACGCTCACACACATGCACTCACTTGTGTGTGTCACGCACACAACCCGATGTGCACGCATGGAGTTCTGGTAGCACCTCTAGGAGCTACTGGCCAAAGCTAGCAGGTAGATCTTTCAATTTAATCCAGCCTGAATTTACTTTTTAAGCATGCAACTTTTAGTTTGACTATTGTGCTTCCATCTCTTGGGTGAGCTTGAGCGTTTCTACATGGAGCAAGAAACTTACAGCTCTCAGAGAATAGAGCGTCTGGCTGGCGGCACGTGGTCTCGTCCTGTGTCTCATCACCGCAATAGTTTTCCTCAGAAGAACCCGTGGCACAATGACTCTCATGTGGGGAAACTTAGAGAACAGCATGCTAGATGCGTGGGGTCTTTAGGTTAGAGTATTATTTCCTTGGTTTTTTTTTCTTTTTACTTTCTGAGCTGCTTGCAAGTAGTCATTTCAAAGACAGGTATTATATCAGTTTAGGACCTAGAACTCAGGACCTAGAGGCTATCCCTGGGCTTTTCTTTCTCAAAGCTAGCCCTCTACCACTCAAGTCACAACTCTACTTCTGGCTCTTTTGGTGATCAATTGGAGCTATGACTCTCATAGATTTTACTTCCCATGCTGGTTTACAGCTGTGATCCTGAGATCACAGCTTCCTTATGCCTGAGCCACTGGCACCCAGCTGAACGTTTTCATATTACAGTATTTGACAAGCAAAAAGGAAACCGAAGCAAGAGTCAGGTTCTACTAACTGAGGATATATTGTTATATTTGTCAGAAAGTTCCTGGACATCAGGGCTCATCTTTTTCTCAGAAACGTGAATGGGCAGGGTCTACAAAGGGACTTAGGCTGATGAATTCCCAGGTACCAACAATGCTACACCCTGGAACCAGTTAGAAGGAGTTTTTTGTGCAGTCTCCTATGGAAGTTAGCAGGTTGGTTTCTCTTCTTGTGTGCAAAATGGCTATCGCTAAAGGGGCCTCCCAAGACCCTTTACAGGCTCAGTGAATTTCTCATGGCAACCTTCCAGGCAAGAGGCCAGGCCTGATTCATTTCAGCTGGTTGTTCTGATTGCTTCAGTGAGACACGAGGTGAGGAGCGTGCTCATGTCTTTGTGCTTTGTCTTCCTTCCATCCTGATGCTTCCTTCTCTTTGTGGGGTGGGAGGTTGTTCCTTTGGTACATGACCCCTGCTTTAGGAACAGGAGACACAGTGGGCTCAAACTGGGGGTGAACACCCTTCTGACATGGGAGTTTGGAGGGGTGCAGAAGTGTCAGGACAAGTAAAGCAATGCGGTAGCTCGCTTGTTATCCCTCGCTGCCCTGTGTAGCAATAATGGCAATGCTAGGCCCCTCCGTTAGTAATAATCTACAGGAGGTAGGGCCTGGGATGAGCTTTTTGAATTTAATATATATAGACACCTATGCATGCATATATAAGCATATATGATATGTATGTCTGCATATATAATTTAATGTAAAACGTATATGCACATATGTATACATACATATTTGTATACACATGATACATATGCAATGACATATAAACATATACACACAGTTATTTAGGAACATTGTGAGTTTGCACAGTGTTGGCGTGGAGGGTTGCAGTCTAGCAACTGGTTCACTCCAGGTCATGTCCCTGAGCGGGGACGCGGGACGGACAGAAGCCAGTTCATGTCCCAAAGCCTGGTCACAGCCTCCAGATGAGTCGGATTCTGAAAGCCATCATTGCAGGGAATGGGCCCCATGGTGGCCTGCTCGTCTCAGCCACTCCCCTCTTCAGATGCCTCTGTCTAGGAATGAAGGAGGGAGAGAAGCTGTGCAGTCAGCGGCCCCCAGAGCTCAGGCTTCACTTGATGAATGCTCCGTGGGCCAGGGTCCTTCTATTCTTGGTTGCTAAGAAAGTTTGAGGGTTGGGAGTCATCACTGCCTTGATCGTATCTGACATTTCCATCCTTCCAGAATGGTCTCTGCCCATAAACTTTCTTAGCAACCTCACAGTGCTGTGAGTCTGTCATTGGCGTAATTGGTGTTAATAATTTACACCATCATCTTATCATTAGTCTCTTCTGTCTGTTTTTATCCTCTTATCATATTAAGAAATTGAAAAACTCCAGGGTGCTTGGTTTAAATTGGCCTCTGGATGATTTGACATCGCTCATGTAAACTGATCTCCTGACATCTTTCTTCTCTTCTCTTTCCAAAAGCTCTAGAATTATAGACAGAAAATGTAATTATAGATTGAAAATGGAAATGTTAGTTTTCCCGCCTTCTAGTCATCATAGAGGCATACAGTAAATGCCCTAAACTGCACAGTGGATCTCAAGTTTGTCTCCAATCAAACCGACCTTTAAATTATCCTTCAAACTTTTTTTGCCCCATTCTCCATCCCTAGACAGCTATTGGTCCGTAGACCAGATTTTATTAATGACATATTAAATTAGATTAACTTTACTTGAGCTCAGGCTGGAAAGGCTGGAAAATAGCTTTTATTGCATGCTCTAGGTGAAATGTAGTGTAATGTATTATATTAATATGCTATTTGATTCTCCAACTGAGATAAGGAAACAGAATTATGTTGAAAGATGGAAGTCACAATGCAGTCTCAGCTCCTGGAATTCATCAGGGCTCAAGGCTAGATTTCTAAAACATAAAACCAAGGAAGAAGCCTCATCACGGATGCAGCCACCCCTTTCTGCAGGGGTAAGGGGCGTGTCTCTGTGTTTCCTTACCTGTGACCCACATTCTCCCAGGTCTCTCACTGCCTCAAATTCCTAAGTGCTGGCTGTTACTCTGGGCTGTATTCCTGAATAGAAAAGCAAGGGCAATACTTTAGGAAGCTCCTGACCCCAAACCTTGACCCAAACCAGGATGTGGGTCGATTTAAGATCACAGGGCACCTATACATCAGGTCACAGCAATTTCTCAGGAGGAGGAGAAGACAGCAGTGCCTCCTGCTCGTTCATCTTTCCAGTCTTTTCCTCCAATGCCCTCCTGTGAGGCCCAGTAGCTTAGAAAAATAATGCTGGATGAGCTTTTTCCTCCTGTGTGCAATTGTACACAGCCCAGTGTGTGCTCTCAGAAAGGCTGAAATTCACTGTGGTCTTTGGGAAAAATGATGGAGTCCACGGGAGGCCATAGACTCCTGAGTACATTTCACCTGCTTTCAAGAACTTTCACCTTGTCTCCATGAGGAGATTGTCTGACACGCTCTCTATTCTTTGTTTCTTTGTCAGCAGAGCACGGAGGCTAAGAGGGAATTTTGTGGAGTTATTTTGAGGCCTCAATGTGTGAATTCACTGATAGCATTTTGTACCCTGGAGAAGTTGTTTTATGATACTTCTGGGTTCACACAGAGAAGATGAGAAAAAAAATCTGACATGGAAAGATTTAATAAGTGAATTAGGAGAATGTTGCACTGCGTCTTAGATGTTTGACACATCATTATGGTTTGAATAGTGCCACATTGTCAAATGAACAGAAAGACAAACCATGTGTACATGCTGGAGATGCTCAGAGATCAGAAACGAAGGGCAGTCCACAGGAAGGGAGGCCTCACGAGAGTACTGCAGCAGCAGCTGGAGAGAGTTTGGAAGTGGGCCCTTAAACTTTCCCTGGAGACCTCAGCTCTGGCTCCGACCTTCATTTCAGCCTGCCTGTGAGAGATGTTAAAACAGAGAACCCTACTAAGCGGAGCCTGAGTTTTAATGCACAGAAGCTGTGAGCTAACCAAATATGTTGTTTCATGCTACTAAATTTATGACAATTTGTTATGCCAGCATCTGTTTTCAGTATCTATTTTTTTGTCTTGTAGTTGGCCTTACATAGATGCCTCGTAGTGAACATGTCCACCTATTAGCTTCGACACTCAGTTCTATTTTTCCCAGTGATTAATTAATTACTTTTTGTGTCCATACTTGAGCTTGAACTCAGGCCTTCCACTCTTTGCTTGTGTTTTTTCTTCACTCAAGGCTGGCACTCTTCCGCATGAGCCTTGTGTCCACTCTGGCCTTTTCAGTTGTGAATTGGAGATACATCAGATCTGTCTGTTCAGGATGGCCTTGAACCTGCATACTCAGGATCCTGAGTAGCTAGAATTATGGATCTGAGTTACTGTGTCTGATCTATTTCTTCCTTTTTAAATAGAATTTGTTTTTTCAGAGGTTTTCCTTTCTTAGTGCAGTGTAGCAGAAAAGACACAGTTGCTGTGTATTCTCTGTGGCCTTCACGAGGGTAAGGTCAAAATGCTGTACCAGTGTGGTAGGCTTATTACATTGATGAACCTACATTGCCAAGTTATCATTATCTAAGGGCTGTGGGTTATATGAAGCACAGTGACTTGCATTCCGTGGGAATAAACAATGTATGATGATATTGTGATGTCGTACAAGTAGTTTCATTGCCCTTTAATCAACTCTTTTCTGCCTATGCATTCTTCTATCTCTACAAACCCCTGGAAACCACTGATCTTTTAAAACACTTACTAAATTTCTCTTTTCTCAGAACATAGTAGAGTTGTGCTCGTGTAGTTTGTAGCTGTTTCAGATTGGATTCTTTCACTTAGTTTAAGATCCTTCTATATCTTTTTATGGTTTAATAGCTCTCTTTCATTGATGCCAAATTATATTCTATCATCCATGTGTATCACAATTTATGTATCCATTCATTTACTGAAGACATCTTGGTTGATTCCACATTTTGTCAATCCTGAATAAAGCTATAAAAGTCCTGCAGATTTCTGTGTGGGCATACATTTTTACCTCATTTGGGTAAATTCTGAGGAGTAAATTGTTAGATCTTATGTCTAAAAAAAGAATGTGCAGTTTTATAAGAAACTGGTACACTGTCTTCCAGTGGGAGCACCTTTGTGCATTCCTGCGAGCTGCAGAATAACTCCTGTGACTCAGTGTCCTTGTTGGTAAAGGTAAATTTTCTGATTGGTCATTCTGATGGTGATGTGGCCACATCTCATTGCATTAACTGCAATTCTACAGTGACATAACATAAAGTAGCTTTTTTGTGCTTATTTGTGATTAGTTTATCCGCACTAGTGAAGTGTCTGTTGAGATCTTTCATCCATTTTAAAATTGGTCCTTATCATTGGATGAGAGTTCTTTCTATATTTATAGAACAGTTCTTTAACAGATACATGTTTTGGAACTATTTTCTGAGAGCTTGTTCCCATCCTTCCCATTCTCTTGACAGTATCATTGGCAAAACAGGTTTTAATTTTTCTGAAGTTCAGCTTGTTATTTCATGGGCTATGCTTTTAGTGTTGCTTCTCAGAAATTACCATCACACCAAAGGCCAGTAGATTTTCTTTTATGCTGTTTTATAGAGGTGTTATGACTTTACATTTGCTCTGTTATCCACAGTGAACTAATTTGTGTGAAGAGTACTAGAATTATGTCTGCATTTTTTTGTGCTCATGAATTAGTATTTGTTAAAAAGCTGATCTTATCTGGGCATAGATGGATCACACATGTAACCTAACTGTAATCCAGCCTCAATAGGCTGAGATCTAAGGATCCTGAATTAGAGCCATTCCAGGCAGACAAGTCTGAGAGACTCTTCTCTCCAGTTAACCAGCAAAAGGACAGCAGAAGCTATGGCTCAAGTTGTAGGGTACCAGTCTTGAGAAAAAAAGGCAAGTGTGAATGAGGCCCTGAGTTCAAATCCTAGTTCCAGCACACACGAATACGGAAGATTACTTTTCTTATTGTAGGCTTATATTCTTCTGCCAGTGCTCAATTAACTATGTGTATGTGACTCCATTTCTAAGCTTTTTGTTCTAGTAATTTGTTAGTTTATTCTTTCACCAATATAAAAATCTTGATTATTATAGTTTTTATAGTAAATTATTAAGTCAGAGTCCTTTGCCTCTAAATATAAAGTTTAGCTTGTTAGTAGCCATGAGATAACTTGGTAGAAATTTTATCAAGTTTAAATTGATCTGTAGATAAAATTGGTAAGGACTGACTTTTTACCAATATTTCCTATCCATGAACATGGGCATCTGACTTTCTATTTAGTTCTTCGATATTTTAAAATCAGAGTTTTCCTTATTACTCTTGTGTAAGTTTTGTTAGATTTGCATTAAATGTTATTTTTAGAGGGTGATGTTATGTTTTAAATTTCAAATTCTTCTTATCCATTGCTAATATATGCATCCATATCCATCTATATACATGTAGACATGTATATATTTTCATATTTATGTCCATGGAAACAATTGGCACTTCATGCTCGAGAGCTTGGTCTATAGAGCTTCTAAGAACAGATTATTTCATGTCTACTTGTCAAGAACAGTGTGTGTGTGTGTGTGTGTGTGTGTGTGTGTGTGTGTTTTCTGTCTGAAACATATTTTCATGATGTGTCATATGGTGGTGGCAAAGCCATGTGTGTAGTGCCCCATGATTCTTTCTTTTCACTTTGTCACTAGAGACGGTGGTTCAGTTGAGGAAGGTCAAAATCATATCCTCATACAGCTTCTGCCTTGTTCCTCACAAAGAACTTCCCTTTGTCCTGAGGACAGGTGCAGGGCTGGTAACACCTTGGTGATGTGAAGTTATGTCAGAGTACCAGGAATGGGGAACTGTAAGATCTGGCCCCTTGTATCTGAGAACTGTGTTGTCCCCCAGCAATGACTTTCCACTGTCTTCACTAATGACGGTAGGAAACACATTTACATCGAGCCTCTATATTTATCTTAGATGGTGATTTTGGAGCTTAAACAAGATCAGATTTTTATGAACACTTGCTAGGCAAGGAAAATTTATCCATTTAATTAACCTGAGATATGTGCTAATAATTTAAAACTTAGTCATTAGGAACAGAAAGGCAACTTGAGAACAATAGCTGTTCTACTTAGAACTCTAAAACAAGTCCCTGTGTAATTAGAGCATATGTTGTCATGAAATTCAAAGCATTAATTAAAGTTAAAATTTCGGGGACTTTATTGAAGATACATCTTTAGCCCATGTTTTGTCTTTAAGTGCTGTGTTTGTATTTCAATCTCAAGCAGAAAATGGGTTCTTTAATCTGCAGGCTCTTTTGTGATTTTATCTTTCTTTCCCTTCAGATAACTTGTTTAGTGGCTTTCATCATTTTCCCGACACATTTTCAACTGCTTTTCTACTAAAGAGAAAGAAACCTTGCAAATAAAGTCAAATTACTTTTTTTCTTATGTTGTTATTTTTTTAAAACCCTCCTAAGTAAGGAAATGTATGAACTAATAAACTATGACTTTAGGCGGCAAATATAATACTTGCCTACTTTGTCATTCCAAAACTGCCTACTCCCCTCCCTCTCATGCTCTGTATGGACCTACACTCCACACCCCAAAAGTCTGACGGACGTAGGTAGCTTTGTTGCACACTCTGCCATCAGAATTCCCACTATACTTCTAGAATTTCCTGGAAACAAGCTGTGTACTGCTTCTGATGCACCATTGCTGTCTCAACTTCAGAAAGAAATGAGTAAGTGCCAGATGTAAGAGAGCAGGGCTGTGAGAAATACTGAACTTGGCATCTATTTTAGTAAATATAACCAAAATCTTACTGAAATATGACATTTTTAACTTCAGAAGTTTTCAAAAAATAAAATCTTTTATTTAGGGACTATAATAGATTATGTGGGTAAATTTAATAGGTGTTTCTAATTAAAAGAACTAATTCAGAATTATTTTGGTGTTCCCTAAAGTGAACACTTCACAATAGAAATGCTTTATACTGGTATAGTATTTTAGATGACCCATAACACTTTATTTAATCTTTACAATGGCCCTGTTGTGCAAACAATATTTCTATTTTATATACAAACATCTGGAAGCTCCAAGAAATTAAGTCATTTCGCCTAGAGTTTCATACACAGTGGTCGATTCTTAACTTGAATACATTACTTGCAAGTCCAGTTTTGTTTAGGAAAATAATAGTGCTTCTCTTTAAAGAAGTAGCTAGGGAAAAATAAGTTTTGTGAGGAAATAGCCATCTTTGCTGGTATTGTAGAATTTTGACAGTGCTCAGGGTTTTGCTGTGAAGTATGTTGTGTGCAGGCAGAGGCTCCTTGAGACGCCTGAATTTCTGACTCATCAGCATGCAGACTCTTCTCCTGAATCATTTATTTATCACTATTCTGCTGAGGTCTCCCTTCTTAGCCTCCCATGTTGTCATTCTCACAGTAGAAAGAGAAGTGTGGATTCATTTAGCAAGCTCTTATTCATAGGGTTTTCTCACTGCTTCTAGAGACACAAAATAATGAGTGCATTTGTGAAAACCCCAGAGTGATGGATTGAAGAGAAGAGAGATAAATGAACAGGTAGGTAGGTAGTTAGATAGATTCATTTATAGACATATAGACATATAGACATATAGACAGACAGACAGACAGACAGACAGACAGACAGACAGACAGACAGGTAGGCAGGCAGGCAGGCAGGCAGGCAGGCAGGCAGGCAATGGTAAGGGAGTTGCTGGGGAAATTTTCTCATAAGACTTCTGGAGGCAAAGCATTCTAGTGCCAGTTGGCTTGCGAACACAGGGGACAGCTGGTGTCCACCTGAGTTCCAGAGATCAGAGCCTGGAGCTCGAATGTCCAAGGGTAGAGAAGAGTGCCATCTTCAGGAGGGGAGGAGAAATAGTCTCCTCTTACTTTTTTTGTTCTTTCTGGGCTCCCTACTGACTGGACAATGCTTTCCCCACATGAGAGGCAGATATTCCCATGAAGTCCACGAACTCGTGTGCCAGTCCCCTGTGCACAGGCTCTCACACCTGGGCCTGGATGTGATACTCTGGTACTCCTTAACTAAGTCATTTGGACACCCTAAATCAATCACGACAATTAGCAAATCTGAAAACTTAGGTCATTGTATCTTATACATGTTACTGCATAGAGTATGGTGAGATGAGAACGGTCTGGAATGATTCTCCAGCCTATGTTTTCAGAGTACAAAGGTGTGGGAGACTTTTCGTCAAAGGAGGTACTCTTCAAATGGTTGAGCAACAAAAGAGGCCTAGAAGTTGATCAAGGTGGTCAGGGAAGTGAGGACAAGTAGAATTAAGAAGACTTTCTAGACTGGGGATTCATGATGAAAAAGACATATAAATGGATCTAGGCCAATTTATTGAAGATAATGTAGCTTGTCTACAGCAAGAGGTAATTGAAGAGTAGCTCTTATTCTGTAATCTCAACCTTAGATGAGAGATAATGGGAAGTTTTCTGAGATTTATGCAGTGATATTAAAATATCATTGAAGGTCCTAAGAAGAGCATCAAAGCTCTGAACCAGGAAAGCGCAAGTCTCAAACCAGATTTCTTTACTCATGTATGCATTTCCTATACAAATTAACAAAAGATATGGGAGAGAAAAATCTGGTTGGTTTTATAAGGTGTGCAGTGATTTGGTTTTCTATGTCCTGAGGTAGTCTGGTGTATTTAGAGAAAGACATAGAAAACAAAGGCTCTGCCTTTGAGACAACTCTCTGATAAGCGGAAATCTTCCCCCATAGAATCTGGGCCTGAGATCCCGAAGGCCCAGACTTGCTCCATTCTATAGCAGGAAGGCAACAGGCACCTCAGGATTCATTCTCCTGTTCAACGCTGAGGTATGTGTCAGACAATCCCATCAGTACCCACCTCTTGAACACCTTTAATTTCCAGAGAAATAAAAGACTATCATAGTGTACTTTGTGGAAGTTTTCTAGGCTGTCAGGATAACCAGCAGAGATCCAGCCCTGGTGCTAAAGAGCATGGAGTTACATGGTGGCTGGGTTCAGGAAGCACAGGTACATGTGGCTATCCTGTGGACTGGAGGTTTTCATGACAACTCTCAGACCTCTGCAGAACTGTCCCTTATTCATGCAGCTGATGCCTCTAGAGCTATTTTTTATTTTGTAAAATTGTTATTATAAAGATGCTGTACTGAGGGGTTACAGTTTCTTAAGTCAGGTAACGAGCACATTTCTTTTTAGATAATGTCACCCCTTCCTTTGCTCTCTCCCAGTCCCCCATCCACGTGTACAAACACACTATTCTACTCTCTATGAGGAAATATTTTAAGAGCATTCTAGACAGCGTAATAAAAGATTATTGGGCCGGGCAGACCTGTTGACAGAGTGCCTGGAGGGCTAAGCTGTATCTATTGGATTTCAAAGAGAACAAATCTGTTAATAGTTACTGTTCACTTGCAAAGGTTTAGGTGAAAATAAGGCAAAGAAAAAGTCTGAAAGTGTTGCTTCTGCAGGCTTTTCAAGGCAGATGTATCCAGTACCCAGCAGACTGCCTGCTGCAGAGCCTACCTGCGCCGCCGAAAGCAAGGCTGCCACTGCTCTATCGCTGCAGGGGGACCCAATCTCAAAGACGACCGTGGCGCCTTCCCTGCGCCATTGCCTGGGAAACAGAAGTTACTTATTCTCACAACTGGGCATCCTGTTTATAATAGCTTTTTGATCCAAGCCACTCCAATTCTAAGCAGGAGGGAGCCAGGTGTTTCTTCCACACGAGCTGGCTTTTCATCAGAGGTGCTAGTTCTGCAGTTCCAGCTCTTGTGCATGCTCCATGGATGTCTTGACCCTCTTCTTCTTCTTACTTCTCTTACACACACACACACACACACACACACACACACACACACGCACACACGCGCGTGCACTTGAGCATGCTTAAGTTGGAAACTTAGTTTCGTTCCTTGCTGTAGGCAGTTGAACATTTAAAAATATTAGGCTAACCCACGAGCATGCGATGCCTTTGAAGTTCTTGGTATCCTCAATTTCGTTCATTAGTGGCTTATAGTTTTATAGTGGAGCTCTTTTACTTCCTAGGTTAAATGTATTGCTAGATTTATTTTTTTGTAGTTTTTGTCGACGGATTCTTTTCTTGATTTGTTTCCAGCTGTTTGTCACTAGTGTGTTACTGGTTTTTATGTTGTCCTTGTATTCTTGAAACTTTGCTGAATTGGTTTATAAGTCCCAGTGGTTTTCTGATGGAGTCTTTATGCTTTCCTCAATAAAATATAATGTCATCTGCAACAGGGATAGTTTACTTTCTCTTCATTGAAATACTTTCTATTTCCTTCTTTCTCTGCCAATGCTCTGTCTAGGACTCCCAGTGATATATTAAGTATCAGTGGTAAAAGTGGGCAGTCTTACCTTGTTTCAGATATAGATGCCTCAACTTTGTCTTATTTAGCATTGTGGGTTTGTCACATACGGCCTTCTTGAAATATATACTTTATATACCTTATTTATTGAGAGTTTTAACTATGAAAACTTGATTTTTTTTGCTGGATCTGGGATCTGAACTCAAGGCTTGAGCTTTCTCAAGGCTAGCACTCTACCACTTGAGCCACAGAACAACTTCTGGCTTTTTCTGTGTATGTGGTACCAAGGAATAGAATCCAGGGCTTCGTGCATGCTAGGCAAGCACTGTACTACTAGGCCATACTCCTGGCCCAAGTTGTTGAATTTTGTCAAATCATTTGTCTGAGACTTATTAACTTAAGATGGTCATATTATTTTAATCATTCTGTGGCTATGATATATCATATATATGAATTTGCATATGTCAAAACATTTCTGAATCCCTGGGAAAAATCTCATTTGATTCACTTGTGCTATTTGTTTTTCTCTATCCTACTGTTTCTCAGGAATACTTGTCTATTTCCTTCCTTCCTTCCTCTCTCTGTCTCTCTCTCCCTTTTTCTCTCTCTTTCCTTTTTTATTTTTTGGTCGGTCATAGGGCTTGAACTCTGGGGCTGTCCCTGAGCATTTTGACTCAAGGCTATCACTCTACCATTTGACCACAGTACCACTTCCTGTCTTCTGGTGGTTAATTGGAGATAGGAGTCTCACAGACTTCAGTGCCTGGGCTGGCTTTGAACCACAACCTGCAGATTTCAGCTTCCTGAGTATCTAGGATTCGAGGTGTGAGCCACCACACCTGGCTTTATTTTCTTTCTTTTATGTTGAATGAAATGTTCTGTGTAGTCTATTAGGTACATTTGATTTATACTATCAATGTTTCTTTGTTGAATTTTTATGTGGATGATCTATCCATTAATGAAAATGGGAGTTTGAAGTCAACATTTTATTAGAGTCTATCTCTTCCTTTACATATAACAATATTTCCTTTATCTGTCTTGGTAATTCAGTTTTGGTTTTGCATATATCTAGAATTAATGTTTCATATTGCATAATTGATCCTTTTATCATTATATAATGACATTCTTTGTTTCTTTTGACAGTTTTTTGACTTAGTATCTATTTTATTTGATGTTAATGTACCCATTTCTGCTTGTTTGTTTAAAGTTCCACTTGCGTGGATTAACTTTTTTTCATATTTTCACTTTCAGTCCATGTATGTCCTAGGGAGGTGAGTTTCTTGTGGGCTAGCCATGATTTTATTATTCATTAAATTAGTTTTTTATCTTTTATTTGGTAAATATAACCCATTTACATTCAAGGTTACTATTGATATGTAAAAATTTAATGGAGATATTTTGTTGACTTTTCCCCCTGAATTGATTTATATATCCTTCCTCCTTTTATTCTCTTCTTATTGTTAATATGGTGTGATTTGTTTTATGTAGTGATAATGTTTTCCTTTTTTCTTATTTGTATATCTGTTCTATCAATGAGTTTTATACTTTCACAAAATTTCATGCTGGTAGTTATAGCCTTTTGCCTTTAGATGCAGGACTGCCTTAAACTGTTCTCAAAAGTCAGGTCTGTTACTGATGAATTTCCTCAGTTCTTGCTTGTCTGCGAAAGGCTTTCTTTTATCCTAAAGAATAGTGTTACTGTGCAAGATATTCTTGAGTGGCAGTTTTCTTTCAGTATTATGAATACACCATCCTTTTTGTACGAGACTGAATGGTTTATGCTGTCAGTTTACTGGGAATTCCCTTGTATGTGACATGATGTCTTATTCTTAGTGCTTTTTCAATGCTGTCTTTGCCTTTGGCTTCTGAAAGATTAATTATAATGTGTCTTGGAGAGGCTCTCTCTGGCCTCATTGGGATTTTTTTTTTTAGCTTCCTGAATTGGGATGTCCATCTGTCTTTTAAGACTTGGGAAGTTTCCAACTATTAAGTTGTTTAAATGTATTCTGTGCAGTTCTCTGTCTCATCTACCTCAAGTACTCATGTAATGTGAATGTTTTGTTTAATTGTTTTAGGGAGGGTTTGTTCCATAGAATGGACTTAGCTATTATTGGAAATAAAAATTTAAATGTTAAGTTAGCCTCTGAGCCAACTTGTTTGCTGGAAACCATCTTTCAAGTGCTCTTTTTTTCAGCCATACTCACCTGATTCTTTTCTTTTTTGTTGATCATAGGGCTTGAACACTTGGCCTGGAACCTGTCCCTGCACTTTTCTGCTCAAGGCTAAGGCTCTACCCCTTGAGCCACAGTGCCACTTTCTCACCTGATTCATTTTTGAAAGTGCCCTCTTTCTGCTATGTTGGCTTGTCTTTGCTTCCCCTAGGTCTGAAGACTCTCTTCTAAGCTGACTCTACCTTACCTTCAGGTGATTTCTCGGCTTCTCTCCGAGTGATTCCTACAGCTCAGACCAGCAGTGGTAGGGATGCTTCCACTGGAGTATTTATCTTGGCTGTCATTTACATGCACTTCTTCAACCCTGATTCCTGCCCATTTCTTCAAACCAGAGTGCAGGTTCATGAGATCCGGGACCTTTTTGTGACTTTTTTGTGAGACATTTTGATGAGACATTTTTCATTACAGTATCAAATTCCAGTTCAGTGCAGTAAAGTTCTCTTCCTTTTATCTATAGTTTTTGGGGCATCGGGCTTCCCATATGTAACAGATTAAAACTAGCTCAATAGGCTATAGAAAGTTTGGGCAAGGGCTGGGAGTTTGGCCTAGTGGTAGAGCGCTTGCCTAGCATGCACGAAGACCCGGGTTCAATTCCTCGTACCACACACATAGAAAAAAGCCGGAAGTGGTGCTGAGGCTCAAGTGGTAGAGCTCTAGCCTTGAGAAAGTCCATGGACAGTGCTCAGGCCCTGAACTCAAGCCCAGGACTGCCAAAAAAAAGAAAGTTTGGGCAAATAGCAGTCCTTTCCTATTTGTAGGAGTTTAGAACAGTGCACTTGAGATTGTATGAATGATGGGGAGGTAACCTTTCACAAGAAATGAGGGGAAGGGCTAGATAATGTTTCAGACACCCACTCTTTATGACAGACAGCTTTAATTACATTGGAAAACTCTGTGGCAATCTTCACACCTGACATTTTACACCCCAGAATTTACACTCTTCGTGTTGCATAATTAGATGCATGTGAGAATATTCCACAAACAACACAAATTGCCCATCAATACAGCATTGGATAAGTTTTAGTTATGTGCAGTTAAGTTAAGTTTCATGCAGTGGACTCTGAAAAGCCAGTAAACTCTTGCAACATGAAATAATGTGGATAGAGCTCATAAGAAGTGTCACACACAAGATCTTTGATAGAAAAGACTTGTGTACTGTAAGAGTCACAATTTATAGGAAGACATGGCACTGAAGGCAAGGAGAGGGGCTGCCTTTAGGAGAAAACCTGGAGTTGTATCTGGGAGGAGCCTTGCCTGGGCTTCCAGGTTTAGGAATGTTCTGTTTCTTGGCATAGCTGATGCATTGACATTTCACATTCTGTTATTTATTGAAATATACGAGTAGCATTTATAATGTTTCCAAATATGTGATAAATTGAGATCAGTGAGGCTGTTTCAAGACATAATAATAAATTTAGTCAGATGTGGTGGCATACCTCTGTAATCTCAATCGTGAACTGAGGATTGCCAAGTCTGAAGACTGGGTTTCACAGAAAGACCTTGCCTCTCTCTGTATATAGATAGTCACAAATTTAAGCTTTTCATGCCATCTTTAATTTTCTTAATATTCTTTATTTATGAGAAAGCAGTTTTTAATGGTGCTTATAATTTTATTGATGTTTCCTTCCCTAAATACTTTTCTTCACTTCTTTGTGAGCTGACTTTCAAAGAACTATTTTACTGGTTTTGTGTTTTCAAATTGTATCTCCTTTTTATATGTTCATGTGCATTTACCACACAGTCTCCTTCTCTTAAAGGTAACTTTTTAAAAATTTAAATTTATTGTCAAGATGATGTACAGAGGGGTTACAGTTGCATATATAAGACAGTGGGCACATTACTTTTCCATTATCACCCCCTTTCCCATTTGTCTCCCGCTTTCCCTCCCACCAAATACCCCTCCCCAGTTGTAAAGATCATTTCCAACACAGTGTCTTATGAGTATGGCTATTGGATTGGTTTACCCTTTGTCCTTTGTCTGACCACTTTATCATTCTCCTTCCCATCTCTAATTCAGATAAATTTATATACAACACACTAGGTACCAAAATCAAATACAGTGACAACATGGGGTAAGCTATCGGGGAAAATTGAAGGAAAAAAGAAATAACTTCATATAGTACATCAAAAAACAGCAGCCACAAAGGTTAATTTTTGTTACAAAGGATTTTTCTCCCCAATCACAATTTTTCTGACTCAGGGGACCATGTTTACCTCCTTGTGTCAATTTTCAATTTGTCAACTCATTCCTTCTGCTTTAGAGGATAACTTTACATTTTAATAGAAGACTGGTATAAAATTATTGATGAGAATATGCCTTCTCATATCAGCTTTTTTCCCCCTACCATGCCATTTCTAGTTCAATTTCTTAAAACATCCAAAGTTAATACCACCACATCATCACTGAAAAATGTTTGATCAGAGTCAATTAGATCAATGTTGCAGAAACAAAGTTATCCTATAGTTTTTATAACTAGAGATTGGATTTTATTACACTAAATAATTTGTGTTTTGCCTACAGTGATTTCTACATGAAGAAAATGAAAGAAATTAATATTCTGTTGAGTTGGCCAAGTCAGCAGTCTCTGAATTTCTAAGTGGTTACAACTCTTGCATTTTTTTTTAAAAAACCAAATGCCTGCACTTAGATGTAACTTTACTTTAAAAAAAGAAATCATAACCTCATAGTGATTGTAAAAAAAATCTCACTGAATATTATCTTACATATAATATTACAGAGGCAGTAGCATGCTGATTAGCCCTGTGGGTTCAAGACCCACTACTAGAGTTTGAAACACTTACCTTTTAAAATACATGAACATACACACACACACACACACACACACACACACACACACACACACACGCACATGGGAAGACTGAAAGAGTTCAGCTGTGTATAGACTGATAACAGTGCCTAATACACAGTAGGCCCTCAATAAACCTTATTTTGTTTTCTGAATTGTTATTTAGGACTAGGAATGATTATCAATTTAGAAAGCAATGCTTTTTCTCCTTTGAGTAGCAGAAACTTGGGGGACCGCAAAAATAAAATAATAGAAAAATGTAAGAATAATAATTTTTTAAACATAAGAATAGTTTGTACAAAAAGGTCAAAGTTATTTTGAAGCTAAAATTGAAGTAGGGGTTATTAACAGGAAGAAATAAATTGCATTGTTGAGCCTGACTGTGGGATTGTCATTCTCACAGCATAATAATAGCAAGGGTATGGGAGCAGAAAAACTCTGACCATTACAATTCCTGTGGAATGATACCTTAGGAGCAAATAATAGTAATTTATATTTCATAATGTAACAGTTAAGATCAAAAGGCATCAAGAACTCCAATTCCATCCCATTAGTCCTAAGCATATAAGAAAATCTGGCTCAGAGCCTAAGCTGTCGGCGAGGCCCAGAGCTGACTGTAGATGCCTGTATGAGCGTCTCAGGATCAGAATGTCCCATGAAACTCCCGTGGGGCCTTAGACCCAGGAGAAATTTTTTCAAAGGTGGATTGTTTAAGATGTTTAAGGGTAACAGGCACAACTGACTTTGTCTGTAGGGACTGAGAATCATCCCTTTAAGTAGTGTCAGACTCTCCAATCACTGATAGCAAATACTTGTCTAGCCAATCAAGGCCAAATGTGTTTCTAGGTTGGTTGTCTAATTTGTCCTCATTGGCACCTGGCTTGGATCTCAGTATTTGTCCTGATTCTGATCTGGCATGTAGCATCTTAGGTGTTTGGCTTGATTTGGGGCCTTTTCTTGTTTACAGTACTAATGTAACTTGCTTTCTTTGCCTCTGTCCTCCAAATATCTGTCACTGGGTTAATCTCTGCTTCAGTCATTACCATCCCAGCCCTTCTCTATCCTAGACAGAGCTGGCTCTAAGGTCCTTCTAGTGTCTGCACCAAGAGTTTTCACCCAAGAGCAACCAATGTCTCCTGACAGATGTGATTGTCACAGCTGGAGATTGTGATACTGTTGGCATCTAGTGGATAGAAGCTAGAAATGCTGTTCAATAAAACTTCCATAACAAAGAATTATTCCATGAGAATGCCAAGAGTGTCGACCTTGAGAACTCGTGGCTAGCTCTGTCACAGAGAAGGCTTTACTCAAAGCAGAGATGCTAGCCTCTAAGAGCTGTGCCTAGGCTTTCATGTCTCTAGGATCCATCTATTCTCTAGAAGTCTTAGGGACAAATGAGCCCAGATTCTTCAACAAGTAAGTATCTTCTGTGGTGATTATGTGGGAGCCTCACTCTTTAACTTAGCAGTTACAGAGTCCCTCAAAGTAAGACTATAAGGACTTAGACATGAATCCATAATTCCCTCGCCTGGGACTTTGCAAGAACCCAGAAAGAAGATAGACTTTTCTCTTCAAGTCTATTTTATTTACAACTGAGTTTAGCAACTGGTGCTCTCATAGTAGCTTTCTCCCAGTGTTTCAGGTTTGTGGCACTTGAGTGTGTTAAACACACTTCTCAGCTTCTTCAGAGGATTGTGGTGTCTTCTTCACTACCTGAAAACTAAAAACCAAATGTAACCTGAAGGGGGAACAGCATGGTCCCAGTAGGAGCGGGGCTGGGTGTGGGGTGGGGGGCTAGTTATCTGTTCTCTGTTAATTACAAGCCCTTGGCCTCACTGCTAATACAGACTCTGAAATTCTAGCGCACTCCGGCAGGGAGCAGTCTGCAGGCGTTCCATTACATTATTTTACCGTCTGCTCCCAAGCCTCTTTTATGCCTCATTAGAATATTCTTGTTTCTACATGGTGATCAGATCTCTATGCAGTAGAAAGTAAAAATCACAGTTCGTATGGCGTAGAGGGTTATTACAGGACTCTTGGGTGAGCTACTGCTGGTGCAGGCATTTTGGGAGCTGTCCATTGTGGGCTGAGGGTATGAGCTGGAAGGGGCCATGAAATGATGCAGGATTCCTGAGGAAAACTGGACCTCAGAAAACAAAGTGGCACTTCAAGGTGCTTCTCACCACTTCCTGACCTGTGTGAGTGGTCAGCTGGCTGGGGAATGTGTGTGTATGCCTGTTCTGGGTTGTGGGGAGGGTTAAATTGGTCTCCCCCCTCCCAGCCTATGGGTTTGCCTCTGGCTGCAGGCTGCAATCAATTGAACCCAACACTTATCCTTTTGGCATAGTAGTTGGATAATTTGTTTACAATATTTTTTTTACTAAATTACAGAATATATTTAAAGAAATGTGGTTATTAGCAATAACTGCAAATAGAATATTAAATGTAGACTCAGAGATGACAACTGGTAGAAAAAAACAAGTGACTCACAGGAATACATTCGTGAGTTTGTTTCTAAAGAGATAATACTTTTAAATGTTTATTCATTTTAAAACATATCCCCTTAGTCCTCTCCAGAAACAATGAACTTTTCGTTAATCTCACGTACTATTATCCCATTCCTTTCTGCCTTCTATAGAACCTGCAAACTTTTTCTTACTACATCATTCAAAAGTTTAGCTTTAGGGCTGATAGTAAGTTCAACTTATGAAATAAAAGATGTCTTATGCGGGGTGCTGGTGGCTCATGCCTATAATCCTAACTACTCAAGAGGCAAAGAGCTAAGGATTGTGGTTCAAATCAAGTCCAGGCAGGAAAGTCCAGGAGACTCTAATCTCCAATTAACCAAAACACTGGGAGGGGAACTGTGGCTCAAAGTGGTATAGCAATACCCTTGATCAAAAACACCCAAACCGCATAACCACCAAAAAGAACTGGAGAAAAAAGAAAGACAAAAAACGCAAACAGAACCCAGCAGTTTTTACCCTTCATCTCAGATTTGGACTTTTCTCAATCCAGTTATCAAAAAGCCCTAGAGTAGCTCTGCATGTGTGTGTGTGTGTGTGTGTGTGTGTGTGTGTGTGTGTGTGTGTGTGTGTCTGTCTGTCTGTCTGTCTGTCTGTCTGTCTGTGTGCTGGGGCTTGGGTGCTGTCCTTTAGCATTTTTGCTCAGGGCTGGTGTTCTACCATTTGAATCACAACTCGACTTCTGTCTTTTGGGTGGTTAATTGGAGGTAAGAGTCTCATGGACAATAGCTCTTGAATCATCAAAATAAACTAAATTGATGCATTTCATTCTCTCCTTTGATCACATTTGCTTTACACTTGAATCTTATGTTTTACAAACTAATAAACATTTCAATTCAGTTCACTATTTTTTTTGAGGGGTGTGGGTCATGGGTCTTGAACTCAGCCTGGGCCCTCTTCCTGAGCTCTTCAGCTCAAGGCTACCACCCTACCCCTGGGCATGGGCACTGTCCCTGAGCTAATCAGCTCAAGGCTTACTGCCCTACCCTTGAGCCAAGTCCCACTTCCCCTTTTCTAGAGGTTAATTGGAGATAAGAGTCTCAGGTCATTTTGTGCTCAGTTCACTATTTTTAATTAGTAACTTTTATTATTGTATGCAGAACTTTTAATGCAAGTATTTTAATCGTATTTGTTTATTTATTCTTTTTCCTTTCTCTTTTTTTTTTGCCAGACCTAGGGCTTGAACTTGGGGCCTGGGTACTCTCTTAGAGCTTTCTTAAGGGTAGAGCTCTACCACTTGAGCCACAGTGCCACTTCTAGCTTTTTCTGTGTATGTAGTACTATGCAATAGAACCTAGGGCTTCATGCATACTAGGCAAATACTCTACTACTAGGCCACACTCCCAGCACAAAATTATTTTCTTTACATGTGCATTTTATAAGCAACTGATCAAACTGAAAAATGATGAAGCTTTATAGCTCTAATGATATTTTATAAACCCCAGTACATTCATTATTAGTTAACTTGCTAACATAAAAGTATTTCCCATTCTTAGTTATAGCAGCATATTTTCTTCCAAATCCGTTCTATATACATTTAAACACATGATAAAAATTAGATGACTTATACACAGAAAAAGAAAATAACTGGAAATAACAATTCAAATATAAATAAATGAAAATGAAGTTAAAGAATATTTGACTTAAAAATCAATACAGCGTCCTTTTCGTTCCCAATGTCCATATTGGGTAGGTTCTGGGCCTCTGGGTCCACCCTTTTCTTTGGTAACTGGATTAATAACACCTGGAAATTTTTTCAGTTGTTCTTTCTCTAAAGATGGTGCATCAAAACGGCCAACTGGTAACTTTGGTTTCCTCATGGATTGTTTGACAGATTTAGGTTTTTCTCCTTGTGAAGAGCTTGTTTTTCTCGAAGAATGATAGAGAAGGGGTGACTCTGTCTTGCTCCAAGCCGAGGCTGAGAGGCAGAAGAGCAACGGTGCTAGCCTAGATGCGTTCATGGCGCCTCCAATCCCTCCCCTTTACAATATTTTTTTACCTTAATTTTGAGTTAGAACTCTAAGGTATTATTCATCTCAGCTACTGAAGCTTTTGATGTTCTCTTCATTGTTGAGTCCCAAGGAGAGTGTTCAGCCATCACATGCCACTGCCAGCCCCACTTGTGGAAACCAGGGGAGCTACAGGATCCAGGGAAACTCTATGCAGTCATGGTGGGAGGGTGTGTGTGAGGTCCTCAGGGCTAGCGCATGCCATGCTTCAGCACTGTCAGAAGATACAGCTGGTTCTCAACTTTCACATTATAACAAAACATCCTTGTGCCTAAGTGGTCCTTTAGAACTACGCGGTGAAGGGAGCGCCGGGAAATGTAGTTTTAGCTTAGCTTGGACACAGTTCTAGGTATGCCAGCGCAGAGTGGTGCACAATTTTACATTGTGGGAAAGATGTTGATGGAAACCACAGGCTCTCCTCATCTGCAGGAGGTCCTGCTGGACCACCGCCCCACCCCATCGTGACCATTATGCTCCTAGTCCATTGTCACAAGCCAGGAATGCTAAAGTAACTGCATGACCTGACTAGAAGCAACCCCAAGGGGAAGACAGATAGAGATAGATAGGTTTTGACAGGATCCTGCTGTCTAAGTGATCCGCTAGCTGCTGTTTAGACACACATGTTCTTGGTTCCCTCCCACATGCTGTCAGAGTTTGTTCAGTCGCTCATAGTTACTGAACCTGCTCACAAGCTCAGGGCCCCAGTGAGCAACCACATTCTGATGGTAGGACAGATCCGCCTGGAGCCTCACCCAGTCATGTCTTCTCAGTTGTTAGTACTGGGAGTGGATGGAGAAATATTGAGGGGCATCTTAGTACTTCAGCCACAAAATACCCCTGGATGGGTTTCAAGAGGCATCATTTTCTTTCTTTCTTTCTTTTTTTTCTTAATTGTATTTTATTGTCGGGGTAACATATAGAGGGATTATAGTTACATTCATTAGGTAGTGGGGATATTACTTTTTGAACATTGATACCCCTTCCCAGGTTTTTCCCCTACTTCCCCTTCCCCCACCCCTCCCAATCATCTTGTATTCCCCTTCCTTTCCCTATTTCAAATAAACAAACATGTATATATATATATATATATAATATACCAGGTATCAAAGTCAGATACAGTAACAACATGAGATAACCACAGAAGAGAAAAAAGAAAAAAGAAATAACTTCACATAGTACAGTGAGAACAATAATCACAAATTTAGACCTCTTGTTTCCATATCCTGGAGTTCATTTCGCTTAGCCTCATCCTATATGGCCATATGTACATAGCTCTTGAGCTACTGTGATCCTCTGCTAGGAGAATCCTAGAAGTATACCAGTGATTACAAATGAGGGAAACCATGGAGCCTATGTTCCTTTGGGTCTGTCTTCACTTAATAGGAGTTTTTTCCCAAGTCTTTCCATTTCCTTACAAATGGGAGCTGTCATTCTTTCTGAAGGTGCATCATTTTGTTCTTGCCATCTATTCTTTGCTGAGGTGACTGTGTTTGTTTTCTGAACCCATGAGTTCACTGAGAGCCCTTAACTGTTTCCTGTTATCTGTTCCCATGGATGGCTCTCAACATGGTTGCTGTTACTGGCTTTTAGCGGCAATACTCTTATTTAGTGTTGACACTAATTCTGCAGGAGGAGAAGGGCAGTCACAGCCTCACACATATCTTCTTCCCCATTGGTTTCTCCCTTGGTGAGATTTTTGAACAGTTTCTCCATGAGGAGGTGAACAGCTAACTTCAGGACCCCTTTGTCTCTCTCCACCTGAAGAATTGCACTTCAAAGATTTGATATTCTTTTGATGAACTATGTAGGGAAGAAAAGACACTGTCTTTTAAAACAGGAATGAGAAAGAATAACCTTTATCTCAATGGGAAATCCATGCTAAATTCTGATACATTAAGTTGTCCCCAGACAGGAATTTGCAAATGCTTACAGCTGTTTAATTTCAGTCGTCTCTATTGAAATCAAGCTGCTGAAGGCCCATAGACTTCCCAGGAGGGCAGCTGGCAACACCCTGGGCAGACATGGGCCAAAGACCTTGGAGCAGAGCATGGGAGGAAGCCTGTGGATGCCAAGGAGCAAATGACTTACTGGGTTTATTTCTAAAGACAGTGATGAGAAGATTGCATGTGTACATGCCAGTACTTTAGGAGACTTACTATGCAAAAGTAAACACAATCTAGGAGAAAGGAAGATGTATTTTGCTTAGATACTGAATTTCATTCATAGGGGAAGTACTAAAATGTATTAGTAAGATGGAAATATTTCCAGATTATTCTCTATGTGTGGAAAGAAGGAAGGAGAAATGTAATTAAAAATGAGACACGAAGTCAGGGGCTATCATCCCCCCACACACAATCATTTTCTAACAACAACAACAAAAACTATGGAAATCAGTGTTTTTTTAGAGGTCCCTTGTGAAAATGTAGAGAAACCTGTTAAATGTCCATTTTGGAAATTTAACCAGATTGAGACAAGAACATCTCATCACATATGCTAGAGATCATAGAACAATGCAGAAAATGGAGTGAGAGAACATGAACTAGGCACTTCTAGAACTCTCTATTCCTTCTGGTGTATACAGACACATTTGGGAATGATCTTCTTTCCAGATATTGATGGTGTGGTATCTTCATTTTCCCCCTCTACCTGAATAAACACTCAGGAGTTGATGCATGTGAAAGATCAGTGTGCTGCGTTGAAATCTAAGCCCAGGGTGTGTGGAACTCTCTAACCTCCTGATTTTGCAGTCACCTCCCTCTTCTGACGTCCCTTCTACAGCTGCTGTCACTGCTCTTTTTTACTCCCTCCTGGGATGTGATAGCCATAATTTTTTAAATTAAGAAGTCATTACAATGTTAGGATTTGCATTTTTTAGGTTAGTTCTTTCCATCTGTTTTCCATAAAAAGATACTTCTGCAAAGTACATTTGGCAAGGTTTTATTTAATAATAACATTAAAAAAAAACCCACACCCACCAGCAAAGGCAATGTTTATTATAAACAGAATGGGAAAAGGCGATGTTGCTGTTGTTGCATATTGCAGATTTTGCTTAGGATGAGGTGCAATGTTCCCTCTGGATTCTGGAAGGGGGATTATTAAACACAAGTTTCAGAGAGAACAATAATGGACTTGAGCAGTTATAACCACAGGGCCAGAAGACATGTAGGTCTGGAGTGCCTCCACGGGAATGATGCTGTCACAGAACCACCACGAGACCAGCTGCCTGCTCCGTACCTCAGAAGACGTGTGCACACAGCCAGTCCACCCATCATGGCGGTGAGAATATTGATGAGATGCAGTCCTGGCCAACAGTGTGCGATCTGTCATCTGCTTCTTCCTCTGCTTCTCAGAAGGCGGCTGTCTGTCCTCTGGGTTCCATGTCCTTCTACTTTTAGAACTCTCTGGGCACAAGAAGTCCTTCCCTTGCCTATGTCTTAACTCTGGTGGCCCAGTGGGTTTCTGTTTTACCTCTGCAGCTCCCAGGGAGAATGTCATTCCCTAATGTCCAGACAGCTGGTCATGGTGAGGGCCTAGATTAAGTCTGCTCTTTACTGCCTGGTCATAGATGTTTCTCTGAAAAGCTGGGACTTTTTACATGGAGGATCACAAAGAAGAAATGGAGAGGAGAAACTCGAGTACTCTCTTCATCAGTTGTATCAAGCCTTGAGAAACCATCCACCATAAATCCGCTCTCAGGATTTGCATGATACCTCAGTCTGTTGACCACCATTTACTAAATTCCTCCTTCTTCTAACCTCCTAGAAAGGAATTGCCACTCACCCCCTTTCCCATGTCTTCCTTCTCCTCTCTGAGTATAGTCACACAGGATCTAGGCAGAGCTGGTCCTGCACATGTTCACATGAGTGGTAAGGGCTGGCTACCAACATACAATTTTCCTATGTCTCCCACTACAGTTTTTTTTGGGGAGGTTGTGGGATTTTACACTGCACAATGGACCAGTAGAAGCATACTCTTGTGATGACCCACCCCTGGAAATCTCCACATGCTGTTCCATTCATACGTCCAGACTGCATCCTGAGGACCAATACTCTTGGGGAATGAAGAGACCAATCTGGAGATGCAAGCAAGCTGGAAGCACAGGGAAGAATTCAGCAGAAAGCCTTGTTGACTTGGCTGGCACTGAGTTCTAACAATAGTTGAGTTCAAATGCCCAGAGGTAGAATGCCCTTTTCCTGTTCACTCTGATCTCACCCTTTCCTATATGTGCCTGTGACTTCACTTGTTGATTTATCTGCCTGATTCCTACATTCATAGGAATTCATACCTAATTGTATTCTAAGTCTCTTCTAGTTTTCATAATGCCTCCCTCCACCATAGAACATTGTTAGACACAGTCAATGTTTTCTGTTTTTTTTTTTTTTTTTTTTTTTTGCCATGCTAGGGGCTTCACACAATCCAAGAAAGGCCAGCTCCCTAAAGCACACAGCAGATGTTTGGCAAGGCCAGCACTTGGAAGGACAGTGAAGGTGAGGGAGAATTGTCTTGTATCATTCTTTGGGAAAGTAAATTTGAAATGAATTAGTCTGGCTTGAAAACTGAACGCTGATGAATCGAATCAAAGATAGGATCAATATGTAGCCTTTAGCGATCTGTCACTTGACCCAGAAATGGAAAAAGTGGTGGAAAATGGCAGGGCCAGACAGAGTGAGGTGGCATCCATGGATAGAATTTGCATCCCCAAGTCTGGATCTTTCACCTCTGTTTGAAGGTCTCATATGGAGACCCAGATCTAACATAGCCGTGAATAAAAATAAATCATAGTTTTCATAAAAGAAGAGGAAAAGGAAAACCCTTCAACAATGATGTCTTACAGCTGGAAGCCTTGCTGGTATTTGGTAGGACTTTGACATTGTACTCTGGCCTCCGTGGTCTCTCCAGAGCATCAAGGAGCACTCCAGATCTCGGCAGAATAGTCAATGCCAGGAGACTGCAAAGAGAAATCAGGCTTAGGTTTTAAAATATTCTTTAGAGACTATATCTAGTTTTTCTTCTTCTTTTTGATTCATAAGAGCATCTTTCTTTGTCATAAAGGACATAGAAAACAAAACAAAATAAAACTAACATCACCCACTATCCTTATTGCTTTATAAACAAAATAACATTAAAAGCCAAAGTACGACACATAAAATCTCAGAGTGAGAACAGTTCTTTCAAAGAAAACTAGCTGAGAATCTCTAACAATAACCAAAGAAGATAAAGGATATGGCTTAAAATATTGAATGTGGAGAACACACGTTATTAAATTTTATGTTGTGTATTTTGGTTTTACAATAATTTTGTTGATTTGGGAAGATATATTTGATGCTGTAAATAAAATAAACCTTGATAATCCCACTCTGTGTATAGCCTTGCCTTGCCTTTTCTGCTCTTCCTTCTCTCCCTCTCCCTTTCCCTTCATTCCTTCCTTTCTTCTTCCCAGTCCTTTCACCTTCTACTTCCCACACTTTTTCACAGTCAGGGGTAAGTGGTGGACCAATAGTGGATTTTTCATGCCATCTAACTATGTGCAATGTTACTTGCTATGTGGAAGGGGGGTAAATAAGGAACAGCCAGCTGATCCACCAGTGGCTTCTCTTCTCTTGACCTGTAAGGCAGGGAGGAAACCAGAAAGATATTTCTGGCTGTGTGAACCTCTGTTTTCTATCTTTTTTTTTTAAATCAGTCCTGGGCTTGAGCTCAGGGCCTGAGCACTGGCCTTGGATTTTCTCAAGGCTAGAGCTCTACCACTTGAGCCTCAGCACCACTTCCGGCTTTTTTTTTCTATATACATGGTACCGAGGAATTGAACCTGGGTCTTTGCGCATACTAGGTAAGCACTCTACCATTAGGCCAAACTCCCTACTGAACCTCTATTTTCTAGGGCCCACCTAATGCAGAAAGGGACACTAAGACTCAGGGAAGAATTATTAATGGACAATGCAATGAGCAAGAGATTGGTGTCCGGGTGGAAGCCAGGCTGATGTCAGGACTTCCGCCTATTAGATTCCAATTCAGGTCATGGTACTTAGGCTCTGAGTTCTGCTTTTTAAATATGTAAAATGAAATAAGAATATTTCTACCTTACTATGCTGCTCTGAGGTTCAACTAAAAGATGATGTCACTGATTCTCAAGAGCTGTTTCTGACCTGCCATCTGAAAGAATGGTGGAAATTACCCAAATTAATTCCATATGGAGCAAAAGACCGTGAAGTAACAGCAGATACCCTGAGAACTTTACAGGAAGGAATAGGAGATACACAAAGGCTCCTTGGCACAGGTGGAAACTTTGTTTTTTTGAGGCTTTCTTAATAAAGGCCCAGAAACACAACAAATTAAAGAAAGTTTGGACAAATGGGACTGCATTAAAGTGCAGAGCTTCTATATGGCAAAAGACATAGCTAGCAAGTTAAATAGAAAGCCCACAGAGTGGGAGAAGATCTTCACTAGCCATACATCAGACAAAGGCCTCATATCTAAAATATATCTATAGCTCAAAAATTGAATCTCTCCAAAACAAATCTTAAAAAAACCCAACCATCTTATTAAAAGATTAGCTAAAGACTTAAAGAGAGATTTGATGTATAGAATAATGTGTGGACATGGATTGTGATGGGGGTTTTGAGTTTTGTTTTTTTTAAAAATATTTTTATTGTAATTAATAAAAGGGTTACATGATATTTGTCAGATAGAAGGTGCATTAATTCACATACATTGATACCCTTTCACATGTCTTGGTCCCCATTACCCTCCCCTCACCCCCCCTCTTGGTTTTCCCCCCTTCTCTATCCAATTTCAAGTAACCAAATACAAATGTATCCAATATATCAGATAACAAAGTGAGATATTGTGACAATATGAGATAACCAAGGAACAGCAAAAGAGATGAGAGATAACATAGCACATTAAGGACAGCAATCATTCATTATATGGCTTTTGTTTCAATATCCTAGAAGTCCATTCAATTAGCTTCATACTATATGGCCTTATGTATCTAGGTTTTGCTCTATTGTAGATCTCTGCTAGTAGAGCCCAAGGTTTCTACTGATTATGACAAATAAGGGAAACCATTGAGCCTAAGTTCCTTTGAGTCTGGCTTACTTCGCTTAATATGATTTTTTTCTAAGTCTTTCCATTTCCTAACAAATGGGGCGAGGGTTTTGAGTTTTGAATTATTACCTTTTCTTGCTCTGGCTTGAGAAAATGTTTCTTTAAAAGGGGAAAATGATTAGAACCTGTGGCCATGAGATACTCAGGATTTTCTTTTGTTGGTGTGATCTATTGTGAAGTCCTGAATAATGGCTCTGGATCAGCTGTTATCTCTTTGGGTGCTCTTGTGGGTAGATAATTGTAGGTGGCATCTTTTCAAACTCAACGGCAGGACGTCCCCCCTCTGTGTGTGTGTGAAATACCTCTTGTAGGTATCCATGTTTTTACTGCGCAGGCTCCTCTCACTTGACTCTTACAGTGGGTCAGGACAAGGAGGAACCCTGGCCACTCCTTCTGTCTGCATGCAGGGCTAGACATTGCATCCCGAGAGTGCACCCTGCAATGAACCGAGGACACTGGAAAGTCATTCTCCACCCAAACCTTCCTGTGAAAGTAATTGTGGCATTGGTGGTAGGAAAACTCTGCTGATGTGAGTGTAGCCAACTTCTGCACTGATGGCTGTTCTCTGGATAACCTTGAGAAGGACAGTCAGACCCCGTGGTGCTTGTCCTCACCGTTGTCAGGGATTGTCTGGGGAAGGGATGCCACCTTTTCAATTAGGAGTTTCGATTGGCTTCCTTATCCTCATCCCTCCACGGAAAGATTTCCTCTGATAATCCTCTTTGCTCTTTCCCCTGACTCTATCCTGGAGATTGAATTTGGTTCTCCTGTTTTGCTGTCATTGAAAGGCAGAATGCTCACCAGCTGCTCTCCTAAGATCTAATGGATGGGGGCCTTATCTGGAGTCTTAATGACCGAAACCTTTCATCATTCAGTAAAACTAAAAAAAAAGTCCTTTGTTTTTGTTCTCTTACACTCTTGTTACAAAATGAGTGCTGTTTCAAGAAAGTGATTATTCTGTCTTTTAAAGTGATCTGAATTTTCTGTCATGTTGCACAGTGGGGCTTTCCCTATTGCTGGTGGCTGCGTGCCTCTCCCTGCTGTGTGCATTCTGTCCTCTCATCCAGGTGTCTTTCAGAACACCTGCCATGCTTTCATAATGCATCACCAACATCTTCTCTTCACCTTCTGGGAGATCAGATTGCTTTCCCCTCTTGTGAGTACATGTTATGTCCGAACCGCTCTGTAATCACATTTATCATACTTTATTTCTATGCATACTATTATTTATTAGTCTATAAACTCCCTGAAGACTATGTTTTAACCATCTTCATATCCCTAGTGTCTAGCAGAATGTATATACTAGATGCCTCATGAAGTCTTATTATCTGAGCCCATTAAGTAAAAGGATTATGGACATGAAGGAGATGCACCAAGTGACAGCTAAAATTAAAGAGACCAATGGAGGCCAGAAAAAAAGTGTAGAGAAATAGAAAGTGACCTGAAAAAAAGGCTTTGGTTTGATATTGTAGAAGCATGCTGCCATAATTCATCATTTGGGGTCACCTTGAGTGATCTGAGGAATAATGTGCCTTTTGAGATCCCGTTATGTTGCTGGGAAATGTCACCTAAATATGTAGGAGTGTAGGTAAGGGTTGTGTTGGACACAATGCAAATATTGAATGGAGATATAATTGTAGCTTTAGAAAAATAGGACGAAGAAAATGGATGGAAGCAGAACATGAAGATACAATGGTAAAGATTAGCTCCCACGATAAGATATGTAAGTGTGTGGGTCCTCGGCACATAAAACACATCGGAAGTACTTGACTCTGTAAGCAGGGATGCAAATGTCTGAGTAGAATAGAGAGAGTGAGAACACAAGAAAGCCTGGGAATCTAAAGTCATGCATTTGAAGGGGAGTCAGAGGACAAGAGGTAAGAGTTAAACCAGATGACAGCTATATATAAAGACAAAGGCAGCCCCATTTCTAGAAAGCTGTTGACAAATGAAGAAAGATTGGAAGTATTTTTTGGTGAAATTGTGAATAAATAATTGGTCCAGTAAGATCAAGAGCACACTAACTTAATACCTTCAAATCCCAAATCACTGTTTTCTACACTTCAGTTGTTATGTGTTGGTATGTCACCAAGATCATTCCCAGGTGTGGGCATTCATGAGGACAGCCTGGTGTGGTGGGATAGGTTTACATTCCCACCAACATTGTAGTAGTGCTCCCTTTTGACCACATCCCCACCAATATTCGTTATTGTGAGTTTTCTTGATAATGGACATTCTAACTGGAGTGAGGTAGAATCTCAATGTTGTTTTGATTTACATTTCTTTTATGGACAGAGATGTTGAGTATTTCTTCATGTGTGGTTATTTTTTGGCTATTTTTATTACTCTTCAGATAGGTCTCTCTTTAAGTCTTTAGCCCACTTATTAATGGAGTGATTGTCTCTTTGAGGATTTATTTTGGGGGGAAAACATTCTGGAAAGCAGTGTGGAGGTTCCTCAAGAAGCTTAACATAGAACTCCCCTATAGCCCATAAATTCCACTTCTGGTCTTTTACCCAAATGGTAAAAAATAAGGCCATATTAAAGCTACCAGCACAACTATGTTCACTGCAGCATTATTTACCATAGTCAAACATGAAATCAATCCAGATGCCCCTGTTAATGAATGGATCAAGAAAATATTACACACACACACACACACACACACACACACACACACACACACACACACAATGGAATTCTATGCTTCCATGAAAAAGAATGATATTTCCCCATTTGTAAGAAGAGTTAGAAAAAAAATCATATTAAGTGAAGCAAGCCAGACTCAAAGAAACATAGGTTGCCTGTTTTCCCTCATTTGTAATAATTAGCATATGTCAAAGATAGTTCTGGTAGAAGATCACAATAGCTTAATAGCTATGTACATATGACCTTATAAAATGATGCTAGTCAAAATGAACTACAAGATATGGAAACAAGAGGTTTTCCTTGGTTGTTGTTTTAAATGTACTGGGTGAGGTCATTTCTTTTTCTTTCATTTTTCCCCCCTTTGGTTTATCCCGTGTTGTCATTGTGTTTGATTTTTGTACTGTGTGTCTTGTATTCATATTTATCTGAACTGGCGAAGGGAAGAAAAGACAAAATGGTGAGACAAAGGCAAAGTATGAATTAATGCAACAGTGATACTTGTAAAAAATATGTTGGAAATGAACTCTACGACTTAGAGAGGGGAAGACTGAGGAAGGATGGGAAAGTGGGAGAAAAATGAGGGAGGAGGCAACAACGTTTGACAAGAAATGTTGTAACTGCAGCTCCTCTGTACGTCACCTTTGCAATAAAAAAAGGAAAGCTTACAGCCACATTCACAAGTATGATTTATTATGACAAAGGGATTGATCTTAGTCATGAAGGGGGGTGAGGCAAGCCTGGGGAAGGCTTTCCAGGGTCTTCCCCTGGTGGGGCCGTTCTTCCAGCAATGAGTGGTGGCAGCACAAGGAGTATTTCCAATGAGGGCAGCTGGTTAGGGCTTGGGTGATCAGGGTTGGAAAGCTGGCCACATGGACATGCCCTTCCTATCCAGAAGGTTCACCAAGGTGCGCAAGTCCATATTCTCAGAAGAAAATTAGGCATTCAGCATGAACCAATTGTTCCATAAACATGTTAGACTCAATAATTCATACTTATCAATTAATGTTCGGAGCCTCCCTCTCCAAATCCAAGTCCTCAAATGCCAGCAAATGATCAGTACATAGACTGTGTGAAGTTATTTCCCTGCACAGGATCTTCTTATTTTCTTTAAAGTTCCCTGCCATAGCATATGACATGGCCATCAGTTATATTAAGCAAGTCAGAAACTCAAGCGTCATTGTTGGCCTCTTTCTGCTTTGGGCTAACTCCGTTGTTTGGGATCCAGAGAACATAACCAGAAAAGTTAGAAACACATCTGTACACAATATGTAGACATATATTTGAAAACTTCAAAGAGCTAACCAGGCAAAGAGTATTTCTGGGGCTAAGATTCAAAAAAGGCAGGGAAGGAAGAGAGAGGTTCCTGGCATTTGTGTCTGTTTTTGTCTATGTAGCAATTCAAAATCAGAAACAAAAGACACATTGGAGAGAATAAGAGTTTCTTAGGAAAGTTCCTCATGGTTTCACCAGGCTAGAAGAGCAAAAATAAGAGTGAAGGAACTAGAACTCCAACAGATAGCCCCGGTTTTCGGTTGTTGTGCTGAAGACCTGTACTCTGTGAGGGGAGGTTAATACGAAGCACTGTATTCTACACCATAGACCAAAAACTGATGTCCAACTGGCTCAGTCCTGAATGGCAGCAAGGTAATTGTCCAGTAGAAAAATTAACTTTACTCAGGAGAATAGCTTTATCTGAAGCCTCAAGTCACCTCCACAGTTTCTCGTACACAGTATCTGGCATGTTATAATCATAATAAAAAGCACAGGTATACAAAATGTAAGACTTGAAAAAAACACTCATATAAACAGACATAAACAGTAAGAGTAGTTATTGAACATGGAGGTTAAATATCTTAAAGTAATATGTTCATGAAATAAAATTGTGAGATAACCTCAACAGAAGCTAGAAAGCATAGCAAACAAATTCCAGTGGAACTCCTACAATGGAGAAATAAAAACAAGTGAATCTGAAATATAAATTAATGAGCATAATCTCGTGGTAGAGTGTTGTAGAGAAAAATCAGTGAGCTGAAAACAAATCACACAGAGAAGAAAAGAGTATCCTCATTGGAATGTAAGAGATGCATTTCACCCAGTGTGCACATTGGATGCAGGGGTAATAACAGTCTAGAAAGACAAAGATAATAGAAGCAGCACTTGAAGACACAATGGCCTTAATTTTTCAAAACTTTGGAAAGCATCGAACTTCAAAGTCTAGGATTTAAGCCTTGAATAGAATAAATACAAAGAAAACAATGGCTTTTATGTGTCACTGTCATGTTTGAATATCATTAAAAGCAGTTGAGAAATGTTGGAAAGGCAGATTACTCTGAAGGGAACACCAGGATTATCAGCAGACTTCTGATGAGAAACAATGGGGACCATTATACAATGGAACATCTTCCTTCAGAACCCAAGATAAAAAATAGCAGAACTTTGAATTCTCAGCAAAATGCTGTTTATAATGGAAGGTGAAACAAACAATCAGAAAACACACAGATAAGCAAAAATGAAGAGAACTATCCAGGCACTGCCCTTTACTTAGGGGTGGGAGTTGGTATAGCTAAGTCTCTTTCCATTCTCTCAGGCTCTCAGGCCTTTTGGTCTCTTGCTATTCATTTGCACTTCCTATTTCTCTGGGGAAGGCAAGAAGCACAGAGAGCCCTCTCCCGTCCTAAGAGGAAGGCCTCATTTCATTCTCATTCTCTTGTTCTCTTGTTTTTCTGTCCCCACTCTTTTTTTTTTTTTTTTAGCAATGACAGATAGCAAAGTAGGATTCAGAATAGAAAACTGTTTGGTGTCACCTCTGAATCATATTCTTTAAATCTAATTTTTACCAGAGAAGTTAGAAGACGCTTACTCCACCACGAAGAGACTGCCAGATCTCCTTGCAGCAGGCTTTCGAATGGCCAGAACAGATGAAGAGGACGTTGGCTGTTCATTGTGACCCCGGACTAACCTCATCACCATCAGAATGATGGCTAATTATATGATCATCCTCAAAACACATGTCTCACGTTGCTCTTCTTCCTGGGCTCCCTTCTGCTGAGTACCGAAACAGGAAACATGGCGTATAGCACCAAGAAGCTGAACACTGTTGGCTCTTAAACCACTCTTGATCTGTGTTCTTCCACTGCTGTCTTCAGGTCATGAGAAGGCCACACCTGCTCCAGAAGGTTGGCCGTGAGCGGTGGTGGGCTGTACTGGTTTACAAAGCACATTTAATGGTGTGCTCTGTGTTTATACTTCAGGGACAGTGGCTCGTTGTTTCCAGCACACACTGTTCAGAATATGAAGCTCTCAAACACTTTGGCCTCTGGGATAGGGAGGCGGAGGCTCTGTGCACATACAAGTGATTCAGGGCTGAGGGCTGCACCAGGATCCCCTCCTGTCACGTATGTGTTAAGTGCACACTCACAAGTGAATCTTTTTTCTTTTTCTTTTTTTTTTTAGAGAAAGAGCACCGTACAAGGGCTGAGATCCTGTCCTCACCTAACACAGAGTGCCTTTATGCACCCCGCCTCCCCGAGTGCAGAGGATTACGTGACAGACATACTCAAAAGGCTCTGTGCAGTCTGGAGTCCGATGGGGCCCTGGAAGTTGGCTCCCTTCCCCCTCCACCACTTTCCTGTGGACAAGGCCGACAGAGCAAGGGACTCTTTAACTGTGCTGTGCCCAGCCTAGATTCAACTTAAAGTTTTAATAGCAGCGAAGGTTTGGTCTCAAAACACAAACCTTCCCTACTCTTAGCTGGAGGATGCAGGGAATCTCAGACAGTGAGAAATGAGATGAAAAATTGGCTCATTTTTTTTTCAAACCTCACACCGAGAGATTTTAGCAAGCAAAATGAACTTGAAGGAGGCTATTGTCTCCTGATGGATTTGCCCGTCCCTTCTGGTAACCAGCTTGCACAGGCCTGCTTGGCTCTATCATCTGGTAGTCATTTTCGGGGCCGGTGAGACTCCGCAGGGAACATGCCTCTGGCAGGCAGCTCCCTGTTTGATTTGCAACCTTTGTCCCTGTGCATTTTTCTGCCACGTGAGAACCGCACGTCACATCATCGCTGAGCTCCATTCTTCCCATTATGCCTACGTGTGTGCTAGCTTGAGGGTGAGGACCCCTCTTGCCTGGCTGCACCTGGACCGTGGCCCACAGACTGTCATGTAGCAATGCTTCAGGGGCCAGGAAGGCTCTGCCCGAGCTGCTGCACGAACTCACCTGCTTAGGTGGGGAAGGGAGAACCCCCATATCCGAGGGCAGAGCACACAACGGTGTCCAGAGCACACAACGGTGTCCATCTTGCGTCTCACACACACTCATTCTGCCTACTTCTGAGCCTGCACTCCTCACCTGGAAACAAGTCCATTGGCTGTATTGTTTGCTGTCTCACCTTTTTCCCAAGACACTATGTTGGTTGTGGAAGTCCAATATGGGACAGAACTCTGGAGCAAGTACTTTTCCTTTAGCCAAACTCTCCCAGCACTTATCATACAAGTACTGTACTTCAGTGGATAAATACGTATTGAGTAGCTACTATATTCTAGCGTTGTTCCAAGCAATTGATTCATGCAATGATTCTAGGAGACAAAAGCCTGGCCTGCAGGGAACTCCTATTTTCATAGTGACCCAGGTATAAATGCAAGTGTAAAAGTGCAAACAAGCAGAGGTAGCAGTATCAGGGATTAGAGTTGTTGGAAAGAATTGGCGGGGAGGGGGGGGGGCTGTGGCCGAGTGGAGGGCAGATAGCCCCACCTGGGGTGTGGTTCTGTGCCACCATGCTGGTCCTTTACCTTTCATTCCAATAAAAGTTGAACATGTGGGGCCAGGAGTTTAGCCTAGTGGTAGAGTGCTTGCCTAGCATGCATGAAGACCCGGGTTCGATTCCTCGCTACCACATACATAGAAAAAAGCCAGAAGTGGTGCTGAGGCTCAAGTGGTAGAGCTCTAGCCTTGAGAAAGCCCAAGGACAGTGCCCAGGACCTGAGTTCAAGCCCCAGGACTGGCAAAAAAAAGTTGAACATGTGAATGTTTGACTGTTGTGTATCAATTGCTCGAGCGGAGTTCATTGTGACATGTTCACACATGCAGATAATATACTTGGATCATATTTGCTCATTGTATTACTCTTTCTTATCCTTTCTATTTTTAGTAGTTTATAATGGATTTCATTGCATAATTTTCTTATATTCATAAAATGCACTTTGATCTCATTCAGACCCCTCACCCCTTCCACTCTCCTTTGGCCCTTCCCTCTTTCCTGGTAAACCCTCAAATGTCCTCCTTTTAAAATCATGTCATTGTTGTCGTTAGATCTAGACCACACATGTGAGAGCAAACATGCCAAAAATGTCTGAGTTTAGCTTATTTTACTTACTTATGATGATGAAGTTCAGTTCCATTTATTTTCCTGTAGATGACATAATTTCTTTCTTCTTTGTGGCTGAATAATATTCCATGGTGTCTGTGCAGACAAGATGAATTTCTAAAGTATAAAATCTATATATTAAATATCAGAATTTAGATAAAAAGTTTGAAACATTCTTTATCACCTAAATCCAGAAAGTGACAAATAACAAAAGAAAAAAAATGATCTGTGACTTTATGACTTGGGTTTAACAAAAAAAAAATGTAGCATTTTCAGGTGACACTAGTCAGAAGAACAAGTTTCTGAGGAGGTATCTGTTCAGAACTTCCTGTGCTGGAAACACAATTGGTCAATGGCCCCATTTTCTTCATAACAACACCTGTATTTGTCTGGAAACCTTACAGGCTGTGATCAGCAAGCACATAGCTTGCTGAGAGGACTGACATGAAGCTCTTCCAGTAGGTGGCTTGGCTCAGGCTTGCCCATAGACATGGCCTGTTGTCTTCCTTCTGTGGGGGGCACTGGTTTCCCTGCCTCTTATCCCACTCCTTACGTAAAGTCACACCTGTCTTTGTCTGGAAGTGTGCTTTTTCTCCATACATATCCTTATATATCTAATTTCCAGCCGGTCTGAAATGACAGACGGTATCTGAAGGTTCTGATGGAAAGAAATCTTCTTTCCCAGACATGACTGCTTAGATTTTTTAAATAAGTTTATTATTGTTTCCCTTGGCTTGTGATTTGAAAAATATCTAGAGGCTGGACAGAGGACTCAGACTTTCAGGACAAATTGACTGAGCTTGTGTTTGAGGGGTGGGGAGGTGAGAGCAGAGGTGAGTGACATGTTTCACGTGGTAGGCACAACTTAGCCTCAGAGGAGGGACAGGTCGGGCTTATGGACTGTTAAGGAGGCATGTCTGTGCTAGAGGACAGAAAGATAGATGTCCTGCTTCTTGATTCAGCTGAGTTATTTGTTCAGCAGATCTTTCATATCTGCTTTATGCATTTCTGCTTTGGGTTACTTTCACCCTTGAGTCTCCTCCTTCTACTCATGGCTACAGACTTTACTTAAAACATACAGACACACTTCAGTCTCCCAAAGTCCAGAGCATTTCAGATAAGATATTAGATCCACAATATCAATAAATGATGGGATTGTGCACCTGTCACTTTAGCTCCTTTAATGCTGATGTCTTCAATAGACTTTTACTTGTTTAGTTTTTTTCACTGAATCATGTAAAGGGTAATAATTCCCATCCTTGCAGTTGTGATGGTGGCACTTAGATGTTGACCCTTTGCTCCAGTACTTAGGGGCTGTTCTGCAACAGTAAGGAAGTGGTTGTTGGTATGTGTTTGTTGATGATAACTGAAGCAGTGTGTTCAATTCTGTGGGAGAGGCAAGCAGCAGCTGAGGTTTTTAATGCATGTCTTTTTATCTAGACTCTACTCAGATGAGAGATGCAGGACAGAGCTATCGATACTCCTGAGTCAGATGACAGCAGATCTATGGCACATAAGGGAAGAATGCAATGCAGTAATCAATGTGATGTTATAATCAAAACCATCTGGGGACCTCAGACCAATCTGAACACCTGACACCTTAGAAAGAATGCTGAACGTTCTGTTCTTAAGTGGTCACCAATCTGCCCTACCACAAATAAAACATAATTTGTAAATGGAAGTGTCTTTTGTGGCTGTCAATTTCCTGAGCTTTTTCTTTCTGTAACCTAGCATCTAAGATACTGTGTTGTGTCTTTGTTTTTGTTTGACTTTTTGTGTGCGTGTATGTGACTTTGTCCCTTGAACATGTAGGAATTCCAACTGGAATTTATATAGTTGAAGATATTCAGGCAGGGGTCAGAGACCTTCGACCTGGGTTCCTTCTATGTGAGGCTTTTATTGTTCCTGGCAGGCAGGATAGGATCATTTTAATAAAATCATTTTGAACTGGAAGGGAATGGAATTAGTAAGAGACCTTTTAAGGAAAAACTATTATTATTGTCACCCATGACACTTTAAACACAGCTATTAAATCCATCTACCTCTTGGTGATTTAGCCATGAAAACTGGAAATCAGTGCCACTTCCTGTACCCAATTGTGCAAGATTTCATCCAGCGGGCAGAGCTGGCTACTTAGCAATTCTGGCTTTCATTTCTAAATCCAAGTCTACAAGAGATGTAGGTTCTTTTTAAATGAGCATCTTTGTTTTATTTTGAAATTTATATAATACATATCTATGTACATACACGTAAGTGCATATGATGTATACACAGTCTGGATTGGAGGATATTCTGAAGAAACAGCATTACTTTACAAAAGTATTTTGAATCTCTTATCTGTTTACCAGCAATCAGTGTAGTTTAGATTATTCTGATCTTGAACTAAATATAATCACATCGATGTATTCTTTGGTCTCTGAGTTTCTGCAAACTTTATGTACATGCTATGGGTGGCTTTGAAGAAAGCCCTAACCACCCCCCCTCCCAATGCCATGCCAGACAGCAAAGCAAGGAGAGACTCCCCTTCCTGAGAGGAGGAGAGGGGAGCTGGACCCCAGAAATGGTCTTTCCTAAATCAGCACCAGGACTAGGATGACATCAGACTCCAGACCACACTCAGTCTTCAGATTTTCCACAACAAACACTATTTTTTAAAGTTTTAAGTGTAGGATAGTATATTTTATATTTAATTTATTTTGTGCAAATATTTAGTTGTGAAAGGGGGTTTTCCTTTGTGAGAACAAAGCATTGTCATCAATGTCACCCCCTCTGTCAATCTCCTCTGTATCTCCCAACCCCATTCACACCTGGACAACTAGATAATTAGAAAGAAATAGAATAAGGAGGACGTTTTCAATTCCCATCAATATAAATTATAGGGAGTTTCAGTGCTGGTCCCCACTGTTGACTTCCACACTCCTCGTGATATACCTCTTTTCACCCTGGCTCTCCATTTTTGGTCACTCTGCCTCATTCATTCTCCCTCTGATCCTATTGTGTGCCCATTCACACACAAGTGGATGCTGTGTGATTCTCTACAAGGCTTTGTCTCCTAGGTGCAACCCTGCTCTCTCCACTTAGAGGACCTCAGGCTGTGCAAAGGCTCTGTGAGTATCCATTACTAGATGTCCAATATTCCATGGAGTGGAAGATGAGGCAAAGTCAAAAACTCCTTTCTTCACATGTCCTGCCTATCTCCCAGGCAAAAAGCAAAAGAATGAGTTTCATTATGTGTTTTCCAGTGCTGAAACATTTTCTGTGTTAGCCAGCTCAGCCAGCAGAGTGTGAGAAGTGTCATTCTCATTCTCTGGCCAGCATAGCTGCCAACAGGGTAAATGAGACATGTTCTTTTTTCCTCCTGGAAGAAGGAAGCAGGAGATAGAAACCACTAGTTCAAGTCAAGCCAGGGCTGAAAATCAGCATCGTTTGTCATGATCTGAAGCGCTACATGGGTGTCAAGTTTGGGAAGGAACCATCCTGTCCTCCTGGCTTATTTCCTGGTTGTCTCATCCTGGTCAGGATTTATGCTTCTGTGTGTTGCTGTAGATTACTCCTGAGGCAGATGAAAGGAAACTATTTATAATTGTTGAACATGTGTGTTCAGGTCAACAGATCCCACCTCCAAATTATCTGCCTCCTTAGGTATCCCAGCTCTCCAGAGATTTATAGGAAGTGTTGAGTTTCAATCACAGTACTAAATTCAGTGACCTTCAAGAGAAACAGGAGCAGATTACAGCTTCCTTAACTTGTATGTGCCAGCAGTTTGCCATTCATCTTGCTACCAGACAAATGAACATGCTCATGACTCTGCCAGGAAGAGTAGGGAATGGGAAAAAAATATTCTGGGCCATCAAAATGCATTTGGACATCCTTCTGATCTACCACAAAAGCATCCAGGGATATTCAATTACTTAGCTGAATTCTAACTGAAAAATTCAGAGTCCTATTTCCCAAAGTCCGAGAAAATTTTATATGTATATAAATAAGACTAGAGGCTAAGTTCTTTAAAATCTTTTATCTAAAATCTCTCAGAGGACAGGGCTTAGTTCATTATTGGAAATAAGGTTGAGACTGGCTATCAGTGACTCATGCCTGTAAATCTGACTATTCACTCAGGAGGCCGAGAGGTAGAAGACTGCCAATTCAAGGCCAGCTTGAGCATGAAAGCCTATGAAACTCAATCTTCAATTAAGCAGCAAAAGCCAGACTGGCTTCATGGATCAAGGGATATAATACTCGTTTAGCAAGTGCAAGGTTCTGAGTTTAAATCCTGGAACAGACTTTTTAATAGCTCTAGATCACATTCACAACATTCACAATGGATACTTGATCGATAATCAAGCCTTTATTTGAACTGCCTTGTCTTTTAAAAGGCAAGAAAATAGGCTGGGCTCTGATGGCTCATACCTGTATTTCTAGCTACTCAGGAAGTGAGATCTGGGGATGGAGGTTCAAAGCCAGCCTGGACAGAAAAGTCCTGTGAGGCTCTAGTCTCCAATTAATCACTCAAAAACCAGAAATGGTAGCTGTGGGTCAAGTGGCAGAGTGCTAGTCTTGAGCAAAAAAAGTCTCAGGAGTAGTGCCCAGGTCTTGATTTCAAGCCCCATAATGGACCAAAAACAGGGGGGCAAACAATAAACAGTGGTTGATGTTTATCGATGGAGGAGCTGCTGACACCCTTGATGTGGTGAGCAAAGTTTGGGGTCTTTGGGGCTCTTGGCTTCCAAATGTCACAGCTCCAGATAAACGTTTATATCCCAGTTCAGAGCTGAAGCCCCATCCAGTACTTAGTGGAACATGACCTGTTGGACACTGGCTTTGCCAGACAAACTGTTTTCTGTTGGGTCTGCCATGGTCCTGTACTTTCTGGCATTTTTTTTTTTTGGTTGATCATGGGGCTTGAATTCTGGGCCTGGGTGCTGTCCCTGAGCTCTTCAGCTCAAGGCTACTGCCCTACCCCTCAAGCCATAACCCCACTGTTTAGTGATTAATTGGAGATTAGAGTTTCCGGTTCTTTAGTGCCTGGGCTGGCTTTGACCTCAATCCTTACATCTCAGCCTCTTGAATAGTTAGGAATTCAGGCATGAGCCACCACTCCTGGCTCGCTCTCTCTCTCTGGAATATTCTGTGGATGATCAATGCAAAGGTTCCCATGGCCTGTCCTTTCTTTCAAAAGAATTCTGGGTATTTTTAGAGTTTGGAAAGTAACAGTGAAAAATAAATCCCAGCAGGAGAAATTACCTGTGAGATATATAGGCCAAGTAGATCAATGCCTGTACGATTTGTCTTTAGTATCTCAAAAAAGACCAGAATTAAAGTGCTTTGAAGTTGTATTTCTTGGTCAATTTTAGGCTTTTACATCTATAATACACACCAAAGGCCACCTGGGCAGCTTCCTGCGCTGTCTGTTGTCTAGCCATTGCAGGCTTTCAGACATCTAAGATAACTCTGGGTCAATACAGGTTTCCAGTGTAGGTCTGACATTACAGCAAGTGGGTTATGAAGATGGCAGATGTTGAGTGCATTCTCCTCTCTAAACCTATGCTGCTGGAACATGGTTTATGGAATAGGCTCTGGTGCGAAGAGCTTAAACTTGTATTCAACCCTGTGTATGAGACGTTTGTTATAGTCTCTCCGAGAGAGCTGCCATTTCTCCTGCAGCCTTCCTGGCAGCTGTGCAGGTCCCATGCCAGGAATTTAGCTGCTGCCTAAAGCCATGTTTTAAATTTGAACTCTATCTGAGATAGATGCCAACAGCCCCAGCTTGGATGGGGATGTTTCCTTTCAGTTCTTTCTCATCTTTCTGCGCTACCCTGACATCTAAGCCTTTGTAATTATGAACCCTGAAAGGAATCGGTGGGACAAATTCCTGTGTAGTCCCTGTCAGCAGAGCACCATGCTTATGTTGTTTGGGCTGGGCTGGCACCAGGTACAAGAGACAAATCTTTTATCAGGAGTGCCAACCTGATGTGCATGCTTGCTTGCTGGCATATTAAGACTTGTGCCCGTCTGTTTGGGTGGCGGGAGGCCTGCAGAGGATGAAGCAAGCCAATTCTGAGAAGGCCCATTTGCCAATGAACGAGCAGGGCTAGGGACACAGCCTGCTAGGCATAGCAGGTGCCAGTACACCTGCCAAGAGAACCTTCTGTTCGGCGACAGCACTCAGGCAGGGCAGGGCAGGCAACATCTGCAGCTGGAAGCTGGCGGGCGATGTGTGTCTGCCTGCGATGTTGCTGCGTGCCCACATCCAACTCTCTTTAGAGCAGGCTAACAATGAATGCCTCATAAAAGCAAGCCAGCATCGCCATCATTTATTCATTTGGAAATGTTTATTGAACGCCTACTCCTTGCAAGGCATTGATTGCCCTCGGTGCACTCGGATGTTGTAGACAAATTTGACACAGGCCCTGGCTTTAAGAGATTTGTGGTGGTGACAGAAGGGGACACACCCTAGACACAGGCAGATGGGGAATGCCAACACCTTGGACACACACACACACACACACACACACACACACACACACACCCCACAGAGTCAGAGAGCTCAGAAAGGGAGCCCTCCTCCCCACCTCAGGAAACTCTATGTGGCAGGCCCTTGAGGGTGGGAAGGATCAGCACGCGTGGTTAAGGTGGAAGAACCCCTCAAGACAGAGGGAATTGTATGTTCAGAAAGAGTGACAGTCCACGCAGCACGAAACTGAAACTCAGAATGAACGGCGAGAGAACTGAAAAAGGGGGTAAGGAAGCAACCAAGGACAGAGCACAGGGGACTGAGAAATCAGGATGAAGCTTGGATGCACAAAGCTGCTTCTAGAGTCAAGGAGAGACACAAGAGCCGCCACAGCAGGGCGTGGCACTGAGAACCAGCTCAGGCCTCTGTCAGTTGTCAGTGGAGTATGTAATACTTGGTCTCCCTGCCTTGGAGGGAAGGTAGATATATCAGGATATCTTTGCAATCAATACAACAAGGTAAGAGCAGATATTGGAATTACTTTTGAGCCTGGAAACTCACTAGAAGGGATATAAAGCATCTGAGGATCAACCAAAGAATAGTGACCTGCTGAGCTGGGTTACCTCGCTGTATCCCAGCCAGGTAATGTGAGGCAAATGACATCGCTTCTCTGGCCTCCTGTTCTCTTGCCTTTTGTAAAACATGTCTATGAATAGCCCCTGTTTGATAAGGTTGTTAAGAAAGCCCTCCAAGCATGCTTGAGCCTTCTTGGGCCTTGCTGCCCAGAAAATGGTGCTTAAGCCAGCATCCTTCTCTTTGCTGGATCTGAAACAAGGAGTGGAATTTCTGGCTTATCTCAATTGACTCTCCCTCTCTATGGGAGTGTGTGTGTAAGTGTGTGTGTGTGTGTCTGTGTGTGTGTGCATTTTTAATTCAGCCATCAGGAAAAATAATAGAAATGTGCAGAAACTTGCACAGAAGTGCAGTTTAAGACAAGTAAACAGCCTGGTATGGTGATTCACACCTGTAATCCTAGCTACTCAGGAGGCTGAGATCTGAGGATGGCAGTTCAAAGCCAGATCAGGCACTAAAGAATGTGAGATTATCTCCAGTTAACCACTAGAAAATGGGAATTGGCACTGTGGCTTCTGAGGTAGGATGCTAGCTTTGAGCTGAAGAGCTCTGGGACAATGCCCAACCCTAGGGGTAGAGTGGTAGCCTTGAGCTGAAGAGCTCAAGGCCCAGAGTTCAAGCCCCATGACCACCATCCCCCATACATACACACAAATAAAGACAAGTAAATAAAGACATGCTGATTAGGTAAGCACTGAACATTCTTTAAATATATTCTATTTTTATGGAAACAAGAGGTTTTTGTGATTGTTTTTAATGTACTATATGAAGTTATTTCATTTTTATTTCTTTTTTATTATAATTAATAGAAGGGTTACATTATATTCACCAGATAGAAGGTACATTTCTTAACAACCATTACTACCCCTTCTCATGTTTTGGTCCCCATTTTGCTCCCTTCCTCCCCTCATCTTGTTTTCCCCCTTCCCTATCCTATTTCAAATAAACAAATATTCATATATACAATATATCAGATAACAAGGTAAGATGAGAAATTACATAGTACATTAAGAACAACAGTCACACCTTATATGGCTTTTATTTCTATATCTTGGAGGTCCTTTCATTTAGCATCATACTATATGGCTTTATGCATCTAGATTTTGCCCTATTGTAATCCTCTGCTAGGAGAGTCCAAGGTTTCTACTGATTATGACAAATGAGGGAAACCATGGAGCCTATGTTCCTTTGAGTCTGGCTTACTTCACTTAATGTAATTTTTTCTAAGTCTTTCCATTTCCTTACAAATGGGGTGATGTCATGCTTTCTGACGGCAACAAAATTCCATTGTGTACAAATACCACATCTTGTTGATCCACTCATCAACTGAGAGGCATCTAGGTTGGTTCCATATCTTAGCTATGGTAAATAGTGCTGCAATGAACATTGTTGTGCTAGTGGATTTAATATGTCCTTGTTTCTGGACTATTGGGTAAATGCCAAGTAGTGGAATTGCTGGGTCATAGGGGAGCTCTATGTTTAATCTTTTGAGGAAACGCCATACTGCTTTCCATAGTGGTTGAACGAGTTTGCACTCCCACCAACAGTGTAGTAGTGATCCCTCCTGGCCACATCCCCTCCAGTATCTGTTATTAGATTTCTTGATCCTGGCCATCTTAACTGGAATGAGGTGGAATCTTAGAGTTGTTTTGATTTGTATTTCTTTTATGGCCAGGGATGTCGAGCATTTCTTCATGTGTCTATAGGCCATTTTTATTTCTTCTTCAGAGAAGACTCTCTTCTTTGGAGATTAGTTTTGGAGTGATTCAATTTTTGAGCTGTTGATATATTTTAGATATGAGGCCATACACACACACATAGACACAAATAAAGACAAGTAAATAAAGACACGTTGATAAGGTAAGCAATGAACATTCTTAAAATACATTTTATTTTCTCATGTGGTTATTGTATATGACTTTGTTACCTAGCATATTGTATATATACTTATTTGTTTATTTGAAATAGGAAAACAAGAAGATTGAGAGGGGATCGGGGGAGGGAAAGGGGGACGAAAACATGAGAAGGGTACCAAGGTATGAGAAGTAACATACCCATTACCTGATGAATGTAACTGTAACCCCTCTATACGTTATCCTGACGATAAAATACAACAAAAATATTTTATTTTATTTTTTTATGTTTATGCAGTACCAAGGAGTTGAACCCAGGGCCTTAGTCATACTAGTCAAACACTGTACAATTAAGCCACATTCCTTGCTAGAGCACTGAACACTTTTAAGGAAGAAGTGTGCCGTTAGTAAAGGCATGGTGTAGGAAGGTTATCTCAGGTGCTCTTTATATTAATCTAAAGGAGGGGCTGGAACTCAGGGCCTGAGCACTGTTCTTGGGCTTTCTCAAGGCTAGAGCTCTGCCACTTGAGCCACAGCACCAATTCCAGCTTTTTTCTATGTATGTGGTATCGAGGAATCGAACCTGGGTCTTCCTCCATGCTAGGCAAGCACTCTACGACTAGGCCAAACTCCTGGCCCCAAAGGAGAGGATATTTACAGGAGCAAATGTATAGAAATGGGGTCTCAGACAAGATGAACAAAGTTTGTTGGATGTCATGTGGAGAATTGTGTCTCAGAATGAGGAGAAGAGCAGTGTGGATAAGACATCACTGATGGCCTCCAAGATGCTCTCTCTTGGTCCCAAGATACAGGATCCTATTTACAAAGACAATATGCAGAAATTAGCCAGCACTGCTCACCATTTCAGGACTTTATGGGTATTTACTTATGGTTGACTTTTTTTCTCCTCGTCTTTATTTCTGCACCCAAAGCCTTTCTTTGTTCTTTAGGTTTTCCTTGGAAATCAGCTTCTTGGTTCCTATAAATCCCGTGTAATTATATATTTGTGCTATACCTTTTCTTCTTGTTGTTGCTATTTTAAAAATACTTTATTGCTTTCATTTCTGTACCTTCCTTCCAGTAATTGGTCCCAGAGTGAAGCATTATCCTCAAGCTTATGTTAATGTAAGAATAATATTTTTCACTTCATTTAAGTTTTATTTTAGCGTTTGGCGTTGCCCATCTTGTTTTTGTTTGTTTGGTTCTATTTTAGGTTCGTGTCTCAGATTGCTTCCTGTGTCTGTACCTCATTTTTCCCTAAGATATTTTTTGTTATGTTGTCAATAACCAGTGTGTTCACTAGTAAAATAAATTAGAAAGAATGCCACTAATATTTTATTGCACTGAGGATAGCACTCCCATGTTTCCTGATGCCATCTCTTGGTTGGTCCCTCGTTTAGGGGGAGATTGCAAATAGCTTCCTTGTATTTGGGACTCAGCCACCCTGTGCCACCTTTCTCCTTTCCTTTCCTGGCATGATAGCTAGTGCTTGTCTGTCATGGAGATGAGGTCCCTGGGGCCCAATTCCTTTGGGATTCGCGCGCCACATCTGGTGCTGTGCATCTTGTTCAAACGTGACCACTAAGACACACGGAGGGACTGCCTTATCTCTGGAGGGTGCTCAATGTTTTGTTTTTGTCCTGCCTTTAATTTAGAGCTTGCTGGAGACTAATTTCACTTGCAACTAATTTATTCAACACATATCACTAAATGCTTTACTGAATGCAAAATCAAGGTCTAGGTTCTGTACGTGAGGTAAAGCATAGCAGACTTTAAAATATATATGTTAATCTAATGTATTCCTTCAAGAAATTATATGTTAATCTATCAAGAAATTATACCAGGAATGCCCAATGCCCGGGCCAGTCCTAGGGTCAGGACTCGAGGAGAGGTCTGAATTCAATAACAGTGAAATTTGGAGAGATGGACATGGCTGAAATTTATTTGTAGGGAGTATATTTCAGTAAACAGTGGTAAGTTTTAGAGCTGGCTGCCGTCCATGCCAACAGACCATGCAGGCACACACACAATGGCGTGTGGTGTGTGCCCTGCAGCCAGTGCTCTAAAGTGCTCTGGAGCTTTCTGGAGCTCTCTGAAGGGGGGCTATTATTTGCAGCTTTCCCTACTGCCTTGGTGTCAGTGGAAATGACATAGCTCAATTATCATGGCTGATTTCACCCTTCCAGCCTTACACTATTATGTATAGTTACAGTTCAGAATGAAGGCCTCGCCTGTGCCAGCAAGAGCAGCACTCGTGTACCACTCGTGAACAACTAGCAATGTTCTTAAACATTACCATGTGTTCCACCTGGACTCTGGTAGTGAAGCAGTTAAAAAGATAAGGCAAAGGTGCTCTATGATTTCTATGGGCTCAAAGGGGTGAGAAACCTCATCTTTCTATTGGATTAAGCTTGCTACCTATTATCTTGGGGTGCAGACTGAGTGTGGAGAGGGGAGAAGACCCCTATCAGCGAACATGGTTCTGGGCTCCTTGGATCTGCAGAGAGCAAAATCCATGCAGCCTGTGACAGCTGGTGACAGAATTCGGTTCTGTGGTTTAATTGGGCCCCAGATAACACTTGATACTCGCTACTAAAAACGGGTGGCTTATTATTCATTATTCAAAATATGTTTATTATTATATCTAAGAGTGGATAAGAACAAGATCTCATGTAAAATATGAAGTGCCTGCTATGAATACCTAATGACGGTCTATTTTGACTTTTATCTCCCCATCGTATACTTTAATGTGGTGATACTTGTAGATATCATAATATGTGTACACTCCGCTCTTCTGTTTTCACCGCTGTTGTCTTATTTATGTCTCCCAAGCATCCTCATGTTTCGCATGCTTCAGTTTTTGAGGACTAATGAGGCCTGTGTGACATTAATGTAGCCAGATACAACCTTCAGATACGGATGTTGTGGGTGGTGATGAGAATACGCAAAGGCATAAAGCTGGGGCAGGAGGTTCTGTGGGAGAGGCAGCAGGATAGCCAGGACAGCTTGCAGTTTGGAGGGGAGGTCTTCATTTGTTTGGGCTGCTATAATAAAACACCCCAGGCTGCCTCCCTTGTTTATTTCTCACAGTTTGGGAGGCTGGACGTGTAAGAGCGATGTGCCAACACATTCAGTTCCTGCCAAGAGGCTGCTCTGGCCTGCAGTTGTTGAACTTGCTGTGTGTTCCCAGGGCCTTTCCTTGGGGTGTGCACAGGAGAGAGGGGAGGTGGAAAGAAGAGAGGGAGGAGGGGGAGAAGATGGAAGAGAGGGAGGAGAGCGAGGAGAGGGGGAGAAGAAGAGAGGGAGAGAATCTCTTTAGAAGGAAACTAATATTATCTTAGGGGCTCTGGCATGGTAAAGTAAGTTCATACAACCCCATCTCAACTGCCCGAGTTGGGGGTGGTGGCACACATCTACCACTTCAGCTATAGCATGAGGCATAATAAGAGGAGTTTAGGCTGGCAACTCAAACAATAATCAGAGCAAAAGTGATTGGAGATGTTTCTTAAGTGCTTGCTTGAGGTCAGTCCTAGGGGAAAGTAGGAGACTTGGACTGAACAATAAAGCAAAAAGCACCGGGGGCCTGGCTAGAGTGGTAGACCATTTGCCTAGTGAGAACAAGGTCTTGAGTTGAAAACTTCACCATTACCAATAAAATAAAAGAAAGGATAGGGTGGTCTGCTCTAGGGTACCTGCTCATGTCCCAGTAACACAGGAGGCTGAGGCAGGCTAATCACTAACTCAAAAGTTTGAGACCAGCTAGGGTAACATAGTGAAATCCTGTTTCAAAAAAATGGGAAATAAACTTATTAAAAGTCTGGAGAGTTTGTTAGTAGCAGAAATCCACTAAAACAATTCTAAAGGGAATTCTTCGGGACAATCCCTCCCCCAAACAAATATACAAATAAACAAAGAGCTGCACTTCCTGTGCCTGCCAAATGTGCTGAGGTAGGAGGATCTCAACTTCAAAGTCACTGGGCTTCCCAGGTAGTTTGTGATGGGTCTGGGATACATACTGAGCCAGTATCTCAAAAAAAGAAAGAGAGAAAGAAAGAAAGAGAGAAAGAAAGAAAGAAAGAAAGAAAGAAAGAAAGAAAGAAAGAAAGAAAGAAAGTAGAGAAAACACAAACTACATGAAAATGACAAAAATAATGAATGTTGACTGCATAAAATACCTTTGGATTCTAAAATTCAGTAGAATATGAAAAATTAAAATTAATGTGAGGTGCAGAGATGTGACTCAAGTAGTTGAGTGCCAGCCTTGAGTGAAAAAGCAAAATGGGAATGTGAGGATCCTGAGTTCAAGTCTCACCACTGGCACAAAAAACAAAAAGCAAGTGAACAACAACCCAGTGATTAGAAAGACATGAGGAGTAAATAGAGCTAACCCTCTGTAACACTGGGTAATGGTAAAAACCTCAAAAAATGTGAGGGAGTGCATGCTCTCATGCTTCTAGCTGCCACTAGAGATGCTGTATAACTGAAAAAAAAGTTGGGATGGGAGAAAGAAGATAGGAAATGCCTGGTGCTTGCATACACCTTAGCGTGCATGTCTCAGACGTGCTGTCTGGGCAGAGGCGCATGGTTCAAAAGTAGTGTTTCCCCATCAGGCCGGTGGCATCGTCCTTGTTGCTCAATCCTTCCCTTGGGCCCTCTTCTGGCTGTTCCTGTTGAGGTGTTGCAGCAAGCAGGCCCTTGCAATGTGCTTCATCTTCACGTCAGGGTAGCGAGGGGGCAGAGTCCGCAGTCTGCCACGTGGCCATCTCACGTGTTGCCATCACCACCCACCCAAAGTGGCTGCTGGGACCTTACACACGTGTTATGAAAAGAGAAAAATGAAACCCATTGATATTCTTTTTTTTAGTAGGAGTGAGGGAAGGGGGAATGAGAAAGAGTAAAAATGATCAAAAGGGATAATATGCGTGCCTGGAAAAATCACAGTGCCATTGTTTTACCCTGATAATATATGCTAATATAAAATCAATAAAAATAAAATCAAAGGTGTGGTCCTGATTGATTGGATTCGAAGCTCTTCTGGGAGGGCAGAAGTCTAGAAATGGTGAGGTGAGCTGACTTCAAGAAGTGAGGGGGTGAAAGCCCCTTTTCCCTGGAAATGTCATCACGAATCATTCACCCTGGGACACAGGCTTCATCTTGCACGGCGGAGATGTGATGCTCGTTGAATAGTGGAAGGCTGGAAAAACAGGCGGATCGCAATTAGAGTCTCTTCAATTAGTATGTAGTTACTGCAGTAGTTTTATTGCTACAAAGGTGTCATTACCTGGAAATTTCTGACAGCATCACTCGTGGAAATAAATACCCCTTGACCTGTCCTGTCAGCCTGAGAAGGATTAGGCGCATCCTTCTTTATTATCCATTCTGAGGGAGTTGTGTTCGTCCTGCAGTGTCGCGGGTCTCAATGCAGAGAAACAACACCCTCGCTCTACACTGTCAAGGGTGTTATGGTAGCAATTTGGGGTTTTGTCAGATTGCTGAAAGCCTCTTCTCCTTAAAGGGGAAAAAAGAGTAAAGGAGTCATAGACTAGATTTTTATTCACTCATGAGACCCACTTATCTTTCTTACAGACTAAGGCTTATCTTTGGTGTGTTTCATTGTTTTCTAAAACAAAATGCTATTATATAGTTAGCATTTAGGCATGAATCCTTTCTACTCTTTTTGTATGACCATCTGATTGTCCACAGTGTGGTCTTATGTGCTGCCTTTCTATCTCCCTCCACCCACACACCTCTGCCTGCAGCTGCACTGAGGCAGGACCCTCATACCCACCCCTGCCTGCACCTGCACCATGACAGCCCCCCCCCCCTCACCCCTGCCTGCCCTAGCACTGAGACAGGGCCCCAGCTCCTGAGGTCTGGCTTTTTGGATTCCTGCAATCCAGCAGTCTCTTTTTCCTCCTGTCTGTCAATGCTTCATTGCAGTAGTGCTCAGGTGGGCCTGTTTAATACTGACCATCAAGTCCTGAGTCTAGGATTCGATTCTGCCTTCCATGCACTTCTGTGATGACAATCAAGCTGAGGCTTGCACACAGTAATTCCAAGTCTGACCCTGAGCTCTGGCTTCAGTGTTTCAGATCTTTGGTTGAACTTGCTGCTGTTCTTTGAACATATCACGGGGAAAAGTGTTCTAAACATGAATCACTTCCTCTCTGAAGATCACCTTAAAGGAGGAAACTTACAATGCAATCATTGCATCAGGGGCCAGAGCATGGCTGAGTGGTAGAATGCCTGCCTAGCATGCCTGAAGCACTGGGTTTGATTCCTCAGTATCACATATGCAGGAAAAGCTGAAAGTGGTGCTATTGCTCCAGAGGTAGACCACTAACCTTGAGAAAGCCCAAGGACAGTGCCTAGGCCTTGAGTTCAAGCCTCAGGACTGGCAAAATAATCATATCATTACATTTTCTTGGTCTATTCATCTACTGAGGGACATTGAAACAGAAAGGTTTTTTTTTTTAATGTACCGTGTGAAGTAATTTTTTCTTTTATCTTTCCTTTTCCTTTGGCTTATCTCCTGTTGTCACTGTTTTTGATTTGGGTACCCTGTGTCTTGTATCTATGCTTATCTGATTGGGGAAAGGGAAAGGGATTCATGAAATGGAGAGACAAAGGACAAGACACTAGGCTGCAAATGATCTTTCCACCTGTGGGTGGGGGGGAGTGGGGGAAGGGAAAGTGGGAAAAATTGAGGGAGCGAATAACAATGTTCAACAAGAAATGTACTCATTACGTATGTAACTGTAACCCTTCTAGACGTACATCACCTTTACAGTTAAATTAAACTGAATGACAAAAAAAGCATAGCAAAGCTTCAGGGGAGCAAAAGTGTTTCTCTGCATTTAAGGTGTTCACTTCCTCTGTGATTGTCTATTTTCCTAATTGTAGATCTTGACATCTGAGGCGAATGTCAGGGATCTGTGGGGACCAGAAGCTGCATGTGCAGGTAGCCCGCACACCTCCAAAGCCCAGCAGCCACAGCTTCCGTGTGCAGCTTTCACTTCAGATGCTACTGAGGATGGAAAAATCAATGGCCCACCTGCAGAGGGTTGGGGGGAGTCTCATCTCCTCAGGGCATTCAGACTGAGCAGTTACATTGAAGAGTACACACTTTTCAACTGCATGGCACCTGCTTCTCACAGAGCTTGATCCTTCTCAGATCTAGATACCCGCAGACATTTCTAGAGAAGGGGGAACATGAGGCACAGAGGCAAAGATGGCCTGACCAGAGCTGAGTGCCACAATCCTGCCTGCCTGGAAATGCTTCCCGACTCCTGGACCCCATCCCAGACCCAGAAAATCCCAATTTCAGACCCCATGCCCAGTGACCTTTGTCTCTCAAAGCTTCTTAGGGTGACTCGTCTCATCGTCTTGGTTGGAGGCGAGAACTTCGTGACAGGCTGCTGCCTTTCCCCACAGACATGGCCGAGATTCTCATCAAAGCCCAGACTGGCTCCGAGGCAGGATCGGGCTGAACAGGCCAATCTGCAGCTCAGAAAAGGAGACGAGGAGGGATTCCAGGACTGTCTCACTCAGGGCAGGCTTTTGGTGTAGCTGTTTATTCAGCACGTGTTCATTTTGTATATACCGCTTGGCAGGCAGCTTTCGCGATGCTACAAGGATGTGTAATGTCTTTCCAGGACATGCCAATCATGAGGGGAGATGTATATCAAATGAGCAGCCTCTGGACTTCCTCACAAGGCAGGGTCTTGTGGTCAGAAAGCAGAAGCAATACCTCGGGTCTAAAAGGCATCTACGAAATGAAGACAGTCTATCAGATGGAGCTATATACCATGGAGGAAAATGGCATGAAGAGGGGCTAGGGGTCTAGGTGGTGGGAGTGGTTGGGAAGTGCCAGCTGGGCCTTGAGGGGCAGATCCTGAGCTTGGAAACTGGGTGAAGGGCTGACTGTCTACTCTGGTCACCAGACCCAGATTCAGTCCTCTCATGTAGATCAAAGAACACTATAGGAGGCCACCCATCTATTCCCTTCCAAAGGACCAAAGGCTCCCGTGGATCAAAGCATTCGTGTTATTCTTGTTGCCCACGTGTCAGCAGTCCTGCCCAGGCTGTCTTCTAGTTCAGTGTTATCAGGTGGCCTTGGCTGTTCTGTGGCCCTGTGATTCCCAGAAGATTGGAAAGCCCAGCTCAGTAATGACCCTTGGTGCACAGAGAGTGGTAGCTACAGCTTTCAAGGATGTGGTTTCCCCATCTTGGTGGCTCAATGTGTGAGCTGTGCATGTGGTGGGGCTGGATGCTAATCTGTCCACTCACTAAGCATTTGGATTTACCATCTACCGTATTTCAGGAAAGGGCTGGCATCCCACCATCATTAAAAATAAACCACAAAGAAGTTAGATTTCAGTCAACCATGCATGGATGCATGTATCCATCCATCCATCCATTCATCCATCCATCCACCAAATGTTAGTGCCACTACCATCTGTGGAGACAGATGGACTAAATCTTCTATCTCTTAGCAATGTCCTGGGGTTAATTCAACAGGACTTGCTCCGTGTCTAATTCCATTCATTCCAGTGAGACACCCACCTTTAGACTCCTCCAGTCCCTTCCCCAGGGTGGTGCAGATGTCACTGAGCAACACGTCACAAGTCCCCTGAGTAAAAGTCACATTATTTGCTTTACATTTTGTACTTGTACCCCTGGAATGTGAGGTCTGTCTCATAGGGTGGTTTGGTAATCTTCTTGATTCCACTCTTACTCAATGTATTTAACTTGCAGCCTCTAGACAATGAAGATGTCTAGAGGCCTTTAGATGTTAGGCCTCCTAAAATCCTGAAACATAAACAGGGGTCCTTGTTTTCAGGCCAGTTAGCCCTCTCTGGGGAATTTCTGGATCATCGTAGACTGAGGTGGAGGGCAAATGGAGGGGCTGCTTGTAGCAGTGACGTCAGAAGAGCTGGAGTTGTTGGTAAACACCTCACCATGCATGGGCCAGCTCCTTCCTGCTGCAAAGCCTACCTAGCTCCAAGGTCAATCATGTCAAAGTGGACACTTGAAGGGATTTGACAATGGCACAGAGTCTGTCTAATGTTCAAGCCGCCCTAAGTAACACATGCAGAATGGACAGTAGGATGTGATGAAGAACTTGTTGGACATCCAGTTATAATATTTTCCAGGTTCCTACAAAGTGGCTTCTCCTGCAGAAACCCGGGATCTGGATGTCCCGAGCTGCTTTCTTATTGTCGGGATAATGTACAGAGGGTTATAGTTACATTTGTCAGGTAGTAGTGCATTACTTCTCACACACTGATAGCCCTTCTCATGTTTTTTGTCCCCGTTTCCCTCCCCCACCTCCTCCCAATCATCTTGTTTCCCCTCCTTCCCTTTCCTATTTCAAATAAACATATATACAGTACACCAGCTAACTAAGTCAGATACAGTAACCACATGAGATAAACCAGAAGGGCAAAAAAAGAGAAGAAAGACAGTCACACGAGATAAACCTCTTGTCTCCATATCCTGGAGTTCATTTCATTTAGTCTCATCCTATATGACCTTAGGTACCTAGGTTTTAAGCTATTGTAATCCTCTTCTAGGAGAGTCCTAGATGTGGAGTAATCATATCTGAGCTGCTTTCTATAATAAAGAAACTGAGTCAAGTCTCAGTATCACAGTTGCGGTGCGGGGCTGCATGGGGATTTGAACCCAGCTCTCTGCCTGTCTGGCCTCACTCTTGGAGCCATGCTGGGGAACGGAGGAGGAACTGGCTGTCATGGCAGGGGCCTGGTGTGCCCTGTGGGCACCACTTCGATTCCTGGGGCCTCATTATAGCTCGGTGTCTGGCTATAAGACATCATTCACCATGTTGACATCCTGCTGAGAAGTGACACTGAGTTATTTTCCTCAAATTGGCTCTGCTGGAGGTTGAATGGGTGACAGCAAGCAATTATTCCTTTCCTTCATTTGCTGTGTTCTCTGGTCTTATTCATGGGCACAAAAGAAAACATTTCTCTAGCACAGAGTGCCAGCAATCACTATGAAAGGCTCCGAGCCATGTGACACCAAATAAATGGCAGGCTGGAGGTTGTGACTGTCATCTGAGGCTCTCTCTCCTTGTTTCGAGATGTGAATGTGAATGCTGTGGGGCTCCTTTGGCCCTCCGTGGAGAGGGGTTTCTGGTGGACACTGGCCTGGCTGTCCTCGTGTCCCCACACGTGTAGACCCCAGAAGGTCACACGCTGCTCTGTGTACTCACCTCCCTCACCCTTCATACACTGCCACGTGTTGTCTCTTGAAGCCTACACCTGATTCAGAAGAGGACATTTTACATTTTCTTTGGCATTTATGGGCTTTGGAAAGTAGAGGACAGATGTTTGTCCGAGCTATGGCTTTGCCCTTAGGAGCAGGCAGACAATGAATTTCTAACCTGTTGCTGGGCAGTTCAGGACTCGTGAAAAAGACTTAATCTCCAACGATTAAATTTAAAGTGCTTTCTAACATTTTAAACGTTGCGTTCATTTTATGATTGTGGAAGCAGCAGTTTTAAACTGGGGAGAGAGATGTTTACTGCGTCTTAACTTGTGCAGCAAATTGAATCTCCATCCATGAGATCTGCTTCTTCCCACAAGAATTTTCTGTGACCTTGTCTGTGAAAAATGGGCAGAGGTTTGTGGATTAAAAAAACAAAAACCAAAACAAAAGACGGTAATGCCAGGCCTGGTGGCTCATGACTGTAATCCTAGCTAACTCAGGATGCTGAAAACTGAGGATCACAGTTCAAAGCCAGCCTGAGCACTAAAGAATGTGAGACTCTTATCTCCAATTAACCACTAGAAAACAGGAAGTGGAGCTGTGGCTCAAGGAGTAGTGAGGTAGCCTTGAGCTGAAGAGCTCAAGGACAATGCCCAAGCCCAGAGTTCAAGCCCCAAGACTGACAAAGAAACAAATAACCCCCCTACCCCCACAGGGCTGGGAGTTTGGCCTAGTGGTAGAGTGCTTGCCTAGCATGCATGAAGACCCGGATTCCATTCCTGGGTACCACATATATAGAAAAAAGCCAGAAATGGTGCCGTGGCTCAAGTGGTAAAGTTCTAGCCTTAAGAAAGCCCTGAGTTCAAGGCTCAGGAGTGGCAAATTAAAAAAAACCAAAGTATTAACATTTATAGAGATGAAACCGTCAGCCCTATCTCTAATGCAGCAGATTAATTTTGACAGCCATCTTATAAAACAGGGGTGGGAGATGCTGTTTTTGTCCCCAGATAATGTCACAAGATGAAACTACACGAATGCAGTCTGTGCTGTTTACTTTGTAATATTTGATCTTGAAACATTTTTTTCCTTATTCTACAAATTTTTATCTGTGGGGGGTGAACATGTGATCGTAACTCACTCTGGGCATATTTCTACATTTGTCTTTTAGTATGCATGGATTTTCTTTTCTGGACATGCATAACCACACACAAGAGACACAAGTCATTACCCTTGCTGAGTTTTACCCAGCGTACATGCTGGGGTTTCCGTTTGTTCTGGAAGACGTGCATGTGTTAACTCACCCTCTGTGGTTCAGATTTCTGTGAAATCCAGGGCCTGGATGTCAAGGAAGCATTGGAGAGAGCACCAGCACAGGCCTGGCCCTAGACAGTGTGTTTCCTGCACACCTTACACGGGATGTGCGTTGTCTGCTTGATTTCCCGCCCACAGGACACATTGTGTTCTCAGAGGATCTGAAGACCAGCTGCTGGGATTGGGATTCTGGATACTGTGGAGACTAAAGGAGGGGGCTAAGGGAGGCAGTGTGCTCACTTCTGCAGTGAGCAGAGGGCCACCAGCGATGCTGCTGGGATGGGACTCATGCTGGGTCTCCATTATTTACTTGGAGAACCAGGGAAGCCAGTGCTATTGCCTGAAGATCTTTAAATGGGGAACTCTGGATTGGAACATAAGTGAGGAGCTCTAGAAGACTCAGATGGTATGGCTGTCTTGTGGGTTAATTTAATCAAACAGATCGTTGCAAAATACCTACTAACTTATTGATCCACTCAAAAAGTCGTTGCAACTACAGTTATGTTTTGATCCCATTGATTCTGTAAATTGCTTCTTCCCTAAGCAGAGCTGTCCATTTGGCAGAGTGATTTCTTTTTTCCCCTCTAAACATGCGAACATTTCTTTTTCTAAAGATATTTGCCCTTAATCTTGTTTTCCTTTCAGGGTATCATTATGGCATCTCTTTGTACATGGGTACAAAGGTCACCCAGATGTCTTTTTTATTTATCCATAAGTGCTAGGAAATTGTCTTATTTTGAATTCTGTGGATCAGAGAACACACAGTCCAGGTAGAGAAGAGCTGGACCCACTATAATGTGTAAGTCTAACTATGGTGCTGTCTGATTTTTGCAAAGGTGGGGGGCACATCATTTTTTGTGGCTTCTATGTTTTTTACCCTTTTAAACATGTCAGAATTAAAATGACATATCTTTAAGAATTCCTTCACTGTGTAGGGATTGTATGAGTTCTTTAATGTGTCAGAATTTTCTCTGAATAATTCTTGAAGAAAGATCTAGAGACCATTTCAGATGAGAGTGACAAATGTAATTAAGGAATGGGTAGGAAGACTTATGAAGAAAGGCTTGAAAAAAATTATTCTGTCTTGAAAAAGTAAATAAATACTAGAGGTTAGTATAATTCCAAGATAGCACAGAAATCTAAAGATAATAAATCTAGTAAAATGCTTAGCTTTTCTCTAAAACTGAAATGTTATTATTTGGGAAGCACAAAACATGCTCATCAGAGAAAAAGAAAAGAATCCAAAAGTTCACACACAAGCAAAAATAGAATTCTACAATTCCATCATCCTTATTTTTTGTCATCCTTGTAACATGATTTAATTTAAAAATGTTTTTTTTGGTTTTGGTTGTGGGGCTTGAACTCTGGGCCTGGGTGCTGTCCCTGAACTCATCTGCTCAAGGCTACCACCCTACCCCTTGAGCCACAGCACCATTATCTTTATTGTCTTAGTTTATTATGTCTCTGTAGTTACAAAAGGCTAAATGATGTTGTCTATTATATAATTCAGAGTCCTATTGTTTTAAATTTATATTAAATGAACATTCTAATGTGATTAAATTTTATTACTCTTGAAATTATGCCATAGTTTATATAACTATATAATCTTTGGTTGTCCTCATAACCCTGTGGGAAATATATACTATTCTCTATATTTTCACTGTCTCTATATGAATAGAATACTATTCCTGAGATTTCTGGGCCAATGCAAACAAAGACATTAGAGCTTGTTCATTACATTCAGTTGGCTTCTGGAACTTCCTCCAGTTGACGTCTGAAAGAATCTTCATTGTCACAAGTCACATTCCCAGGAACAATGTGCTCTGTCTCCAGAAATTATATTGTACTTGACAAAGTTTGTTCTATCTTTCTGTGTCTCTTCATAACCTTTGCTCTCTGATTTATTGACATTTTCATGGTTTTTAACTAATCACAACATGTTTTTTTCAAAGAACATGCAAACATGAGATGATTTTATGATTTCATATGTGTAAGAATTTGCCAGAAGAAAAATCTGTGAACGAACAGAGGCTGAGAAAATGCCACAGCTTGAATGAGTCATTTTGCTTTTCTACATCTGGGCTCAACTCTGCTAAAGATCAGACACTTTTGTGAGCATGAAGATGAGCTCAGGGAGCAGAAGGAAGAAATAATGATGAGCTCTGTAGTCTACTGGATGGAGACACAGAAATGACTTTATTTCTGTGTCAAGTGAGCATGTTAAGAGCTCTTTCAATGCAACAATTTTGTGGTTTCATACCTATGTGCTTGTCTGGATTGTATGTATGTATATATGTATGTATGTATATATGTGTATATGTATGTATGTACCAATAAATCAGTCTGTCTATTATCTATCTATCTATCTCTATCACTTTCTCTCTATCGCTCTACCTACCTAACATCTGTCATCTATCTTAGTCGTCATCATTTTCTTGTCTTTGATCTCTCAACATATCTGACTTGATCCAGCTATCCTTTGTTCACCCCTGTCATGCTTGATCACTGCTGTGTGCCCTCCACAGCTAAAGCTGTAGGTGGTCTCTACAGGCAGGAGTTTTCATGATCCCACACCTGTTGCTCAGTTAATGTCTTTTCTCTAGGCATCTGTTTTTTTAAGTCCTTATTTCTGGTGACATACTACATCTATTTTCTTTTCTTTTTTTCCTCCTTTTTTTGGGGGGGGGCAGTATTTGGACCTTGTAATCTGGGCCCGGGCATTGTCCCTGAGTGCTTCAGCTCAAGGCTAGCATTCTACCATTTGAGCCACAGTGCCACTTCCAGTTTTCTGATGGTTAATTAGAGATAAGAGTCTCATTGACTTTAGTGCCTGGGCTGACTTTGAACCGTGATCCTCAGATCTCAGCCTCCTGAGTAGCTAGGATTACAGGCATGAGCCTTCAGTGCCAGCTAGTCTATTTTCAATCTATATTTGCACTTTACCTCTCCATCTTGATTTCTGAAGGAATACATTGTCTAGGTTATGTGGGCAACTGTGACTTCAGGTCTGAAGAGACTTTTGTCTGCCACGACTGGACTCACATCTTTACCTCTAGCTGAGTCTTTGCAGATCAGGCTCCTGCCTGTCTACCAGGGTGGTGGGTACTCTGCATTTTACTCATTAGCAGAGGAGGGGTGGTTTCCATTTCAAGACAACTATTCAAAGGGCAGGCACAGTAGTTCACACATGTAATCTGAGCTATTTGGGAAGTAGTAACAGCAGAATTATGTCATTGTGAGGAGAAGTTAGCAGGAAACCCTATCTGAAAAACAAACTAAAAGCAAAAAGAGTAAGAATGGGAGTGGGCTCCCACGGGAGTGGCAGAGTGCTTGCCAGTGAAAATGAGACCCCGACTCTGGTCTTCAGTACAAGAATATACATACATACATGTACTCATGTTGACACAGGCCAGGGCCACTTAGTCTTAGTCAATGAGTTTGGTCTTCAGCAGGAGACCTGGAGACAAAAATGTCCTCCGCTATGATTGTATGGACAGGAGAAATCTCACTGACTTGAAATGTTCTCATTGGAAGGACTCGGTGGTATTTCTGGGTCCCCTTTCAATTGTATAATTTGTTTCTCCCTTCTAAGCCATCCATTTGTCATACAAAAGTGAAAATTTGGTCTTTATTGTTTTCATAGTAATCAGTAAAACCATGGATGAAGTCAAGCAAGAAATAGTGAGGTTAACATTTTAATTTCTTTGACAGTTCAAAATGTTTATCTCAGAGCTCTCTAGCAGCAGGTAGCCTTGCGTTTATGGTCTCTCTTTCCAACATATTTATCCATTTATTTCAAGTTCTCCACATAGCTGAGGGTCTTTTCTTATTGTATTTTATTGTCAGGATGATGTATATAGGGGTTAGGGGTTAAGTTATATTAGTCAGGTGGTAGGTATATTACTTCTTGAACATTGATACCCATTCCCATGTTTTTCATCTTCTCTCCCCTATTTCAAATAAACAAATAAACACATATACAATATACCAGGTACTAAAGTCATATACAGTAACCATATAAAGTAAACCATAGGGAAAAGCAAGAGAAAAAAATAACTTCACATAGTACAATGAGAACAGTAGATAATCCTCTTATTTTCTTTTTTCCATATATTTTTATTGCAATTAATAGAAGGGTTACATTATATTCACCAGCTAGAAGGTGCATTACTTCACAAACATTTATACACTTTATCATGTCATGGTCCACATTTCCCTCCCCGCTCCCCCCCCCTTCATCTTGATTTCCCCCCTTCTCTATCCAATTTCAAAAAACCAATTAAGCATGTATAGAATATATCAGATAACAAGGTGAAATATTGTAACAATATGAGATAACCAAGGGATGGCAAAAGAGATGAGAGATAACATAGTACATTAAGGACAACAGTCACTCATTACATGGCTTTTGTTTCTATAACCTGGAAGTCTTACATTTAGCACCAAACTATATGGCCTATGTCTCTAGGTTTTGCTCTATTATAAATCTCTGCTAGGAGAGCCCAAGGTTTCTACTGATTATGAAAAATGAGGGAAACCCTTAAGCCTATGTTCCTTTGAGTATGGCTTACTTCACTTAATACAATTTTTTCTAAGTCTTTCCATTTCCTTACAAATGGGGCAATGCCATTCTTTCTGAAAGCAGCATAGAATTCCATTGTGTATAAATACCACATCTTGTTGATCCACTCATCAACTGAGGGACATCTGGGTTGGTTCCATATCTTTGCTATGGTAAATAGTGCTGCAATGAACATCATTGTGCTAGTGGATTTAGTATGTCGTTGTTTCTGGACAATTGGGTAAATGCCAAGTAGTGGAATTGCTGGGTCCTAGGGGAGTTCTATGTTTAGTCTTTTGAGGCACTGCCACACTGCTTTCCATAGTGGTTGAACGAGTTTGCACTCCCACCAACAGTGCAGTAGTGATCCCTCCTGGCCACATCCCCTCCAGCATCTGTTATTATTCGTTTTCCTGATCCTGGCCATTCTAACTGGAGTGAGGTGGAATCTTAGAGTTGTTTTGATTTGCATTTCTTTTATGGCCAGAGATGTTGAGCATTTCTTCATGTGTCTATAGGCCATTCTTATTTCTTCTTCAGAGAAGACTCTCTTTAAGTCTTTGGCCCATCTTTTAATGGGATGGTTGTTACTTTGGAGATAGTTTTGGAGTGTTTCAATTTTTTTAGTTGTTGGTATATTTTAGATATGAGGCCTTTGTCTGTTGTATGGTTAGTGAAGATCTTCTACCACTCTGTAGGCTTCCTGATTAGTTTACTAGCTATGTCCTTTGCCATACAAAAGCTCTGCAGTTTAATGCAGTCCCACTTATCCAGCCTTTCTCTGATTTGTTGTGTTTCTTGGTTCTTATTAAGAAAGTTTCGACCTGTGCCACGGAGGCCTAGTGTATCTCCTATTCTTTCTTGTAAAGTTTTCAGTGTATCACCTTTTACCTTGAGGTCTTCGATCCATTTGGAGTTAATTCTAGTGCAGGGTGACAAAGAAGGATCCAACTTTAGTTTTGCGCAGCTGCTTAACCAGTTCTGCCAGCACCATTTGTTGAAGACGCTGTCTTTCTTCCATTCTATTTTTTTGGCTCCCTTGTCAAAGATTAGGTGGTCATAGGTCTGTGGTTTAATATCTTGGTCCTCAGTTCTATTCCACTGGTCTGCAGGCCTGTTCTTTTGCCAGTACCAAGCTGTTTTGGTCACTATAGCTCTGTAATAGAGTCTAAAGTTTAGTATTGAAATTCCTCCGGCGCTGTTCTTTCTGCTAAGATGTGTTTTTGCTATACGGGGTCTTTTATTATTCCATATGAACTTTTGGATTGCCTCTTCTATTTCTTTAAAGAATGACATTGGGATATTGATAGGTAATGCATTGAATTTGTAGATAGCCCTTGGCAAGATTGTCATTTTCACGATGTTGATTCTTCCAATCCAGGAGCATGGGAGGTTTTTCCATTTCCTCAGTTCTGCTTTAATTTCCTTTTTCAGGGTTTTAAAGTTTTCATCAAAAAGGTCCTTTACATTCTTAGTTAATTCCTAGGTACTTTATTTTCTTCAGGGCTATGGCAGAAGGAGTTGCTTTCCTGATTGTTGCCTCATTCCTCTCACTGTTGGCATAAAAGAAGACAGTTGCTATTTGAGGGTTAATTTTATACCCTGCTACCTTGCCAAAGTTTGGAATCAGCTCAAGGAGCTTGGGAGTGGAGTCTACAGGGTTCTTTAAATACAGAATCATGTCATCTGCTAAGAGGGAATGTTTCACTTCCTCTTTCCCTATTTGGATCCACTTTATGCTTGCTTCTTGCCTTATTGCTCTGACTAGGAATTCTAATACTATGTTAAAGAGGAGTGGAGAGAGTGGGCATCCTTATCTCATTCCTGATTTTAGAGGGAATGGCTTTAGCTTTTCACCATGAGTTACAGGGTTTTCATTGGCGGAGATGGGTGTTCAGTTCCAATTTGATGCCCTTGTTGTCTGAGGGAGTGCAGGGAATAATTTCAGTGTTTTTGAATCTGCCCAGGTTTGTTTTGTGCCCTAAAATGTAGTCTATTTTATAAAAATGGTCCATGTGCTGCTGACAAAAACGTATATTATGTTGTTGCTGGGTGAAATGTCTGTTAGATCTAGTTGGCCTGTACAGTTGTTCAATTCTTAGGTTTCTCTGTTGATTTTTGGCCTGGTTGATCTGTCCATAGTGAGAGTGGTGTGTTCAAGTCACCAATAATCACTGTGTTTTGATCTATGTATGGTTTCAGTGAAAGTAAAGTTCGGTGCTCTGGGATTAGGTGTGTAGATATTTATGATGGTTATGTCCTCCTGGAGGAGAGATCCTTTTATCAGTATGTAGTAACCTTCTTTGTCTTTTCTCACTAATTTTAGTTTGATTTTAGTTATCTGATATGAGGATGGCAATTCCAGCCTGTTTATGGGGGCCGTTAGCTTGATAAACTTTATTCAAACCTCCCACTTTCAAAAAATGTTTGGTTTTTTTTTTTGGCAAGATGTGTGTCTTGAAGACAGCAGAATGATGGATCTTGCTTTTTGGTTCAACTAGACAGTCTATGCCATTTAATTGGAGAGTTAAGTCCATTGATATTGAGAGTTAAGATTGAGAAATATTTATTAGTTCCTGCCATTTTTAGAAGCTTTCATTAGGGCCTGTGTCTTGACAGTTCTTGTGGTACTTAGATAGTATGATTTTTAGGTGCCATTTCTTTCTCTGTACTACATTTGTGTTGGTTTTCAATGTGTAGAACATCTTTGAAAATTTTCTGTAATGTTGGTTTGGTTCTACGTAATCCTGGAATAGAATGTTTTTATTGTTCCCTTAGTTATGAATGAGAGCTTAGCTGGGTACAATATTCTTGGTTGGTAGTTATTTTGTCGTAAGGGCATGACATATATCCTTCCAATCTCTTCTTGCTTGCATGGTCTCTGCTGAGAAATCTGGGGTTATTCTGATTGGTTTTCCTTTGTAGGTGATTGTTCTCTCCTCCCTGGCTGCTTTTAGGATCCTTTCTTTGGTCTCTTTTGATCCTGTATGGATTATAATGTGATGGTGGGATGTCCTTTTCTGATCAGGTCTGTTTGGGGTTCTAAAACTTTCTTGTATCTGGTTGGGCCTGCCCTTCTGGATATTTGGGAAGTTCTCTGAGATGATTCCCTGAAGTATATTTCCAATACCATTGACCTCTTTCTTCAGACTCTCCTCAATACCAATTAGCCTTAAATTAGGCTTCCTAATTGTATCTTGGATCTCCTGTAGCATTCCCTCATATTTCCTAGATTTGTTTTGACTCATTTTCTGTTCTTTCTCTATAACAACTAAATTATCTTCAACCCTGGAAATTCTCTCTTCTGCATGGTCTAACCTGCTATCAGAGCTTTCTATTTTATTCTTCATCTCCCTTCTAATTGCTCATTTTTGATGCCTTGCATCTCTTGTTTTAGATCATGTATGGATTTCTTTAACTTTTTGATTTCCATTTAAGTGGTTAGCTCAGCAATTTTATTCTCTTTGGACATTTGTTTGAATTTGGTCAGCTTTTTGTTTGTGGATTGTATGAATTCGTCCATTTTTGCTTGAAAAGCCTTTACTATGGCCTCCTTTATGGCTTCCTCTTTTTTATATATCACCTTGTTTATGTTTTCATCTCATTTAGGTATGGCTTCCTTCTGTATCTCTTTCTATATCTTTTCAAACTGTTCATTAATCATGTTTATCAATTGAATTTATATAGTACTTAGAGAACTCTCTAGTTTTGCCATTGACTGCTCCATTGCCTGTTTATATTGGGTGGGTGATGCTATTCCTTGATTTGACATTTTTCTTGAGTTTCTTGTTCTGCCCATTTGAAAACGGGGACAAGATTACAATTTTTAAAGATATAACCAACCTAGACCTCTTTAGCTGGGCAGACAATAGATGTTCACAATTTTAGATTGGTATTATCACTCTCTCTTTCTTTTTGTGCATTTACAGGCAAATCTAACACCACCATGGTTCACCATTTTATGACTAAAAAAATAAACCCCTCAATCCAATCTCTGTTATATTTAAGTCCCTCTGGACCTAGAGTATAATTGAACACCTAGATATACAGAATTGCTCAACAGCCATCAACTGTAGATCTATGCATTATAAGAGTTGAAGGATGCACAGAGGACCAGAGATAGTATGAAAGACAAGAGGGGAGCTAAGAAAATAGTAATGTAGGAGTGTAAGATTAATATAGTAATGAAGAAAAGGGATAGCATAAGGACAGAAAGGTAAAGTAGTTGAGTAAAAAGTTTAGAAAGAATAAAAGTTATGAAAACAAGAAGAGTAATAAGAAGAATATATAGAGAAAAGAGGAAGGTATATATAGGAGAATTCAATGATAAAAATTTTAAAAAGTAAAAATAAACAAAACAAAAAAAACAAACAAAAAAAGAAAAAGAAAAAAAAAAGAAAAAAGTGGGAGGAGATCCCACGGTGTTGTGAGTTCTTAGACAAGGAATACTAGGATTAAGAACCATCAGATTAAAAAGCAGGTGACTGTATCAATATAAATATCTTTTATATCCAGTCTGTACCCAATGCTGTCACTATGTTTCCAGGAAAGACCACAATGACAGAAGGAATGTGGGAAAAGAAAAAAAAAAAGGGAAAGGGTCATAACATTAAAAAAAAAGGTGTAGGTAAAATGGCAAAAAAATAAGAACACATAAAAATGCAATTGAAAAAGGGTAGAAAAAGAGAAAACAAAATAATAAATAAAGGGCTATTCTTCAGTTTTTTTTGGGGGGGTAGGATATAAAATTTGTGTCTCCACTAAATTCAGATGCAAACACTTGTAAAGATGTTTTGCTTTTGTGATTTGGCTTTGTGGTTTTTTGGATCAGTTTGCTTGATTGGGCAGAAAAAAAAAGAAACTGGAAGAGTCACAAGCAGCTTTGTTTACCAGGACTGTGGCTCTGCCTAGGGGGAGGAACTTCTGCTAGCACCTGGGGCAGACTTTCGGCTAAGCTGCCTCTGGGAAATCCTTTGCCCTTTGGAATGATGGCGCTGCCAGCACCACTTCTCAGGTTCCAGTTGGTTTGGCCGGGTCTTTGCCAGCAGTCAAGATGGCACTGCTCTCAGCTTGTGGGGGAGGGCACTCCCTCCCAATGCCGTTCCGCGAGCAGAAGTGGAAACTTCTCAGATGTACTCACAAGTTGCTGGATGCTCTGGTCCTGTGAAGCTGGCAGGTCCATGCACAGCCGGGTGTCGGCTCTGGGCTTGCGCAGGCTCTGTATGGCTCTGTCTGCCGCTGGCGTGTCTGCGCCGACGAGAAGCGCTGTCTGCTCAGATTCAGAACAGCAGCTTCGTCTCCGCAGTGGCTCTGAGTGGCTGGTGCCACTCCACGCTGTCTTCTCACGCCGGTTTTCTGCCTTTCTCCTCTCTGACTGAGCAGTCTGTGGTGCTAAAGCTTACTTAAGAGGGATCTTTGGGTATGAACTTTCCCCTATGATGCCAGAACTGGTATCTTGGCGAGAGCTCAGAAGGACTCACACTGAACCGCCGCCATCTTCCACCGATCTCCTCCTCTTGTTTTCTTATCCTGGCATTCATTTCATTTAGCCTTATCCTATACAGTCATGTTTATATAGCTTTGGATCTATTGTGATCCTCTGCTAGGAGAATCAGATGTGTACTAATTATTACAATAAGGGAAACCAACTGAGGGACATTTGGGTTGGTTCCATATTTTTGCTAGGGTAAATAGTGCTGCAATGAACATTTTTGTGCTAGTGGATTTAGTATGTCCTTGTTTCTGGACATTTGGGTAAGTGCCTAAGAGTGGGATTGCTGGGTCATAGGGGAGCTCTATGTTTGTCATTTGAAGAATCACTACACTGCTTTCCAGAGGGGTTGAACACGTTTACATTCCTACCAACAGTGGAGTAGTGTTCTCTTCTGGCCACACCCCCACCAGCATCTGTTATTATTAGATTTCCTGATAATCAGCCAAGGTTCTTTATCAGTCTCTAAATATTGCTCGTGTGAACCAGCAAATTTCCTCTGTACCTTTGTCTTCGTACCAGCAAATGTGCTCACAGGGAAAGTATCAGACAGCAAGCCGACATGTTAAACTGGGCCCCACAATCCCAAGCAAGACACAAACCTATGCCTTATTTTGGCATATTTTTTTTAAATTAAGGAGTGATATTTAAGGCTGATATGTCACCTCTCTTTTTAAATAACTTGGATACAAGTAACCAAATATAAATAAATAATAAAAGCAAAACTTGTAGCATTTAAAATTATGAACAGTTGTATGCAATGGTCTGGAACCCAACTACATCATTCAAAAAAAATTATCTCTCATTTCTGTATGATTCTATAAATTAGAGAATCATATACTTTTAGCTTTAAAAACAGAAACACGAGGTATAAGCTAACTTAAAATGCTACATACTTGATCCCAAAGATGAACTCTCTTTGCAAATTACTTTATGATCATGATCTAGTAAATAAACATTAATAATTAAGATTTATTGACAGCCTACTTCAAATCAGACCATATACCTGACACTCTGAGAGCATTGTATGTTATGCCCATAATACTGAGATTTCTGGTGCCCTGTGATAATAATTAAGACCTAAGGAATGAGTATAAAGCTAAGCACTTGGTTGGGCAAGAAAAAAAAAGAGATAAAGGAAACAGCTTTTCAGAAACATAATAATTTGAAATTTTAGAAATGAGTAGAGAGTTTAGTGAAGCCACATTTATATAGGAGTTAGTAAAAGACTGTATGATATAAGGCTTATATAAATAGGTAAAATAGATTGGAATAAAGGTGGTGGTGGTGGTTGTGGTGGTGGTGGTGTGTGTGTATGCCAATACTGGCATCAAGGTCTGGGCATTGTCCCTTGGCTATTTTGCTCAAGGCCAGCACTCTACCACTTGAGCCACATCTATGCTTATGGCTTTGGGTAGTCAATTGGAGATAAGCATCTCATGGGCTTTCCTACCTGGGCTGGCTTTGAACTGTGATCTCAGACCTTAGTCTCCTGAGTACCTAGGATTATAGGTGTGAGCCATTTGGCTTTTGCGACTATAGGTATGTAAAGTACTAGCTTCATTTAGAGAATGGCAGGTTGTCAGATGCTTGTTTGATGCTGGAGAGGGTTAAGTTAGGACAAATGGGCTTACTGGAATCATGTGGCAAGGAATAGTTATAGGCATATGAAGGCAGGAGAAGAGATGTCATGCGAAGGGAAGTCTGGGGCCTGGGGTACAGTAATACCATTCCTAACATTGCTGGGAATGGGGAGAAGAAGAGGAAGAGGAATGGGGACAAGAAAATGAACTCAATGTGGATATGCTGAATGTAGCATACCAAGGGTAGACAGTGAGAGATAATGGGTCTGTGCAGTAGGAGTATGTACATTCTGGAGTTCAACAGGTGCATCACAGCCAGGGATGTGACTGTGATCATGACACTGGAATGAGAGTGGTTATTCAACTAAGGCTCAAGGGTTACATTCCCTTTCCAAAAGAGACCGGTTCTGGGGCCAAGAGTTTGGCCTAGTAGTAGAGAGCTTGCCTAACATGCACAAAGACCCGATTCGATTCCTCGGTACCACATACATAGAAAGAAAAGCCTTGAGAAAGTCCAAGGACAGTGCTCAGGCCCTGAGTTCAAGCCCAGGATTGGCCAAAAAAAAAAGAGACCAGTTTTTAGTGTAACCAAATAGTGTCACCTGTTGAGGGAAAGACTTGCTCTCAGAAGGCTGCCAGCTGGTGAGTGGAAAGAGAATGGTAGGATTCATCACTATTTCACAACATGATAGCATTGGGTTGGAATGATAGGATTCATCAGAATTTCACAACATGATAGAATTGGGTTGGAAAAATCATTAGATGACACATGGCTGGGAGCCCACAAACCACAGTGTCGGTGTGTGCCAACCAGCACGGCATGTACCATCTCCCCATTAGTGTGACCCACAGACAGAGCATAGCATCACCCACACCTGTGATGTCATCCTCTCAACAGGCTGTAACATTGGGCCAAGACGGTAATGAGGAAGTCTAGCTATTGGAAATACCAGGGGAAATTGGCACCGTGAGTCGGTGGCCGGTTACTTTCTGACGGTGACACTAGTTGTGGACATCAGCAGGCTGGTCCTTCTTTAAGTCATGTTTTTGAGGAAAGTTTCTTCCAGATTGGAAGAGGCCTAAGAGCTGGCACTAGCAAAATACTAGTAGTCTTCATTGGCTCTGTCAGGTGGAGAAGACGCTTAGAGACTCCTGGAGAGATATGACTGTATTAAATACTACATGATTTCCAAAGTGACCGCTGGCTTTATGGGGATGACCTCCAAGTCGGTCCTAATGGGAAAGAGGCAGAGAGCAAGAAGGACTCCGTTCCTCCCCACTCTCCTTTTAGGTGGGCACACCACAGCTCCAGCCCTCACAAGGCTCAAGGCATACTTTCCCTCTTCTTGTCACACCAAGGTAATTGAGTTGTAGCAACACCATGCACAGCTCGTCTCTGGGTGTCTGGGTATGCTTTTCCATTCTCTCAATGTTGTCCTCACTCTGGAAGTGGCACTTTTAACACTCTACTGTGATTTGGCTCCTGTTGGATGAAGATGGAAGCAACTCCATTTGGAGTTTTAATTGAAATTTTAATTGGCTTTAATTTTAATTTCCAATCAGGGTGAGATTAGACCCAAGGAAGAGGAAAATGCTTCCTTTGCTTGTTTGCACTCTGTAAGGGTGAGTGAAATAAATCCTTCCTCATCTATGAGAACATCACAGTTAAATACAGTGTTTAAATGGATGCACACCATATCTGTAGGTGATTCAAATTCACATGTATCTGTTCTGTCTGTAGATGGGTTCAAATTTCATAGATCAGAAAAAAGTATCTGAAATGTCCTGAAAGGCCCTTAAGGGGATAATAGTGGGAGAAAAATCTTGAGAAATAATTGTCGCTATTTTACATTCCTACCAACAGGGAGTGATGTGTGTCTTTTGTATCATTCAGTCCTTCCAATCCACAAAAATAGAAACATCCACCATCCATCAAGTATTTTCTGTTCCTTTTTAAGTGACTAAGAGTAGTTATTTTATATGGCTCTGGTACAATTTTTGTTCTGCCTTTCCAAGCCCAGAGTTTTTGGTGAGTGGGGAGAGCCTGTCTCCCTCTGCAGTGTGGGGTTTGCTTTCTGCAGTAGCAGCTGCGACCAAGCCCTGCTGACTTTATTCCACCACTCTATCTTTTTTCTGAAGACTGTGAAGTTTGTTTTTTGTAGTCGCACAGTTTTTACAAATTTTGTTTGATTAGTATATATATATATTAGTATATATATATTAGTATATATATAGTATATATTTTGTTTGATTAGTATATATTTATTGTAGCATAGATTCTAACAGTCAAAGGATTGGAAAATTACTTTAATCCACCAACAGGGAATTGATTTGAAATGATAGATTTCCTTTGTACTATTATATATCTGTGAATATATTGTATACATATAAACTCCTGATAAACTTTTGCCTGAAAAGTAAGTTGAGCTATATACATCACATTGTTGTACATATTTTACAGAAATATACATATAAAATATGGAAGAAGCCAGGTTGCCCAAGAATCACATCTTACCCTAAGCTACTCAGGAGGCTGATATCTGTGGATCTGGGAAGGAAAGATTGTCACATTCTTATCTCCAATTAACCACCAAAAAGCTACACGTGCAGCGGTGGCTCGTGTGGTAGAGGGCTACCTTGAGTGAAAAAGCTAAGAGACAGTTCAGGCCCTGAGTTCCAGAGCCACTCCTGGCACAAAATAAATGTTGGAAACAAAAAGAACCCAAAACTTTCTGAGAAATACTAACACAAGGGTGCAATGGAAATCCTTCCAAGGCCTTTCATCAGGAAATCAGAAGGTCACTTTGAAAGCTGAAGGGCTAAGAGCGAGGCCGTTTGGAGGGGGAGCAGGAAAAGGAGGGATTCCTCTGTGTGGTCTAATCCTGTGTGGTTTGGGGGGCAGGAAAGAGCATGGCGTGCAAGAGGAAAATGTTGGTGTGGTCACTGGTGTGGTTGCTGGTGTTGGTGGCAGCAACGGTGACAAGGTGGTCGCTGCAGAGTCAAGGAGGACACCCAAAGGTGGCCTCTTCAGTGGGCCTCCAGGCCCCAGTCTTGGATGACATTTGCCAGAGCTGAGCATGTTTGCTACATTTGTTCTTGGTTTTGTCTCATAATAGCCAGGGAGCCTTGCATGTTCCATAAGAAACTGAGACATGGAATAATTTTGATATTGTTTTCTAACCCATAAAGGCTAAAAATGAGTGAGAATAGAACTAGAATAAAGTTAATCTTCCATCTCGTGCATCCCTTTTATCTTAAGAAAGGGTAAATGGTGGTGGCTCACGCCTGTAATCCTAGCTATTCAGAAGGCTGAGATATGAGGATTGAGGTTCAAAGCCAGTCCCCCCAACACTAAAGTCCTTGAAACTCTTATCTCCAATTAACCTTTAGAAAAATGGGAAGTGGCGCTATGGCTCCAGGGTAGGGTAGTAGCCTTGAGCTGAAGAGCTCAGACACAGTGCCCAGGCCCAGAGTTCAAGCCCCACAACTGACAAAAGAAAGAAAGAAAGCAAGAAAGCAAGAAGGAAGGAAGGAAGGAAGAAAGGAAGGAAGGAAGGAAGGAAGGAAGAAAGAAAAGAAAAGAAAAGAAAAGAGTAAATGATTATGGCACAATGGTTTACATTCAACATAACAAGTCACTAAGCAGGTCTCTGTAGTTTTACACTTCACTGCCCACAAAATAGCAACTCTGTTCAACTTCTTGTGGATCCTTCCAGAAAGATTTGACTCGACATAGACTCTTGTGTCCAGTGGTGCCCTCCGTGGTCTGTCCATGGTGTGGTTATGTCTTCTTTCCTCATTTCCACTGTGGACTTTCTGTGAGTGAATTTTTAAATCTCCAGACATGCTTGTATTCTTTTAAAGAAACAGTGGTGGCTGGGCTCTCACCTGCCTGGTTCTGAAGAGCCACGGAAGGCTTATTCCTTCACTGGTCATCCCAAGACCAAGTGTTTTTATTGCTTCTCGGCACCAAAGGAGGAGGTGGTTGCAATCCAGTGCTTGTGAGGAGAGAAGGCTAGGGGAATGTTTGTGGGTCACTCTCCAGTCTCTGGTGGGGTGAATCAGTGAGTCACTCTGTACTGTCTGATGGGGTGAATCAGTGAGTCACTCTGTACTGTCTGATGGGTGAATGAATTCCTTTTTGTGTCCAGTTAACAGAGGAGTGGCTTGGTGCTCCTAGCTGGACTGACATTCCTAGACATTCTGCGTGATTGTCTTTAGAACCAATGGACTATAGACTGAACCACAATTCTTGGCTGGCATTACTTTCCAGGTGTGCTCCTGTAAATCCTTACGCTGAGATAGGACCAGCTGGGAACCCCCCGGATTCTACCAGCCTCTCCTTTTCTGAACTTCCTTCTGTGTTCTCTCCATGGCTTCAGATTTCTGAATTCATACAGCTTGACAATAGGGTCATTGATAGGAAAGCAAAGGGCCAACCTCCCAGTGCTGAGAGGGTGGTTATGGATTTAGACCATCACAGTAATTAGTTTTAGGACTTTAGAACAGATATTTGAGCAATGAGAAATGACTTCTTGTGTTTATTCTTCTGTTTTTATATTCAGGAGGGCTGTATTGTTTCAGAGAGTTCAAGTTTGCGGGGAACTGAATCTTGGTTAGGTTATTCTGTCTGTAGATGCTATTTTTTAGGTGCAGGAATAGGCTTGGCTCTCGGTCCTAGTTTTCAGTGCTATTTTTGTACTTTTGGGGAATTGAAAGAGAAGATGAAGGACGTTAGGTAGGACTATTTAAAGCTAAGGCGATTATATTATCTTGATAATCCTTTCTGGCCATTATATGTTATTTTATTAAATAGACTTAATGATTTCCTATCACCAGGCATTGAATGCCTTTTCAGATTTCTGCTATTCTTATGAAAAATGAATGCTGTGAATGGTATAACATTTCCATAGGCTACACAAGGGACATGACCTAGAGCTGACCACGAGTGTGTCTTCATCTTATGCTTTGTTTTTCCTCCTTCCATGTCATCTGTCTAGAATATCGTTTGAATCCTCCAGGCTTTCTTCTAGAGACTTCCTTTCCATGGGACCAACTTCTGACCAATAGCACGTGAGTGAAAATGAGGTTTCTTGGAAGGATGGGGCTATTTGCTTTGTGCTTCCTCCCTGCTGCAGCCTTGGAGGTGGTTTCATGGCTGGAGTTCAGTTCACCTTTTGCCATGAGGTTGAGCCACAGTGGACATATGGCTTGAAAGCAGCAGCTCTTACATCAATTGATGGAACTGACTTGTTATGCCAGCATAAATTTCCATCTCTTTTCAGTAATTTTTTGGCTGTTGTAATTTGCAGTGGTATGTAATTCGGCCATACACATTGGAATGATATGAACTGGTAGAGTTTTAATGAGTGATTGGTAGATGGTAAGTGACTGAAATAGAGATCCTTGTAAGCAAAAAAGCACATGCCCATAGAAGCTTTCCAACTCCCTTGTTTTTTTTTTCTGCTGTGATGAGCTGAGGTTGTAGGATCTGCTTAAATGCATCTCAAACCCACCGAATCTTTCAGCACCTCTCTTCCCAACACCAGATGTGGCAGACACAATCAACTCATTCCTTACTTGATAAAACCAAACTCACTCAGACAAGCTGAGAGGCTAGCTAAAATTACAGGCACCACACAAAACCCCCAACCTATTTAATCCCGGTGTCTGAGACTGGAGCCCTAGAAATGTATGCAGTGATAGCTGGAATGAGCCTCATGTGCCAAGATACCTGCGATCTTCTGCCCACTTCTGAGTCCTGAGATGGCTGCTTTGTTCCTCAGGGACTTCCGCCTTTACTCTACAAAACCAAGTCTTCAGACAGATCTAAAGAAACACATGACGTGAGGGATCAGATCATTACATCTTAAAAGAACAGGGAATTCAGGCACATAGATAGTTTTTGCTTTAAGAACCACTAGTCAAACTCCTTCCCTGGACTCATAACTCATTTGAGAGGTATCATTGTCAGGCTTCTCTCAGCCATCCTGAGCCAAAGATAAGTCAGGGCTCTGACTCTACTTTCTACTGAGTTATGTCTCTCATGTCATGTCTGAGCCCTTGGGGCAAGGACACAGGAACAACATGTAGAGATGCATGACAATTTTCTTGACATGCTTTCTCTTAGTGACAGCCTTCCTCTTTTAGTAATAGATGACTTGGAAATCATTCAGCAGTTGTATTCCTATGCCCCTCTGGGAGTGTAAGCTCTGAGAGCCTTTGGCGGTGTTCTTGTTTTGTGTGTGTTTATGATGTGACTGTATTTTGGGGGCTGGTGGTAGGTTGCTTTCAATTATGGGCTATAGCATTTCTGTTCCTGGAATCCCAGTGTGATTCTGCCCCTTCCTATCTGAGGTGGAGCCTGTCCTCTGGTCTGGGCTGGACCGGCCCTGGGTGTGGATGAGGGGCCCTGCTGGTTCTGGCCTTTGGGGCTCTCTGCTGTTTTTATGGAAGCCTGCTGTGCTGCACACAGGAGCCCAATTTGCCTTCAAGGAGCTGTGGTCCTAGTCGTCTGCTATTCCTGCTCACAGTCAGCCAGCGGGCGCAGGCTTATCTGAAGAATCACTGAGCACTTGACTTTGGAGGCGGCTGTATTGGGCCACTGGGTTTTGTGATGGCTGATATTGGTGGATGGTAGAGGCATCATCTTGGGCTACAAGAGGGAGGAAGGCTGGGGGCAGAGTACTGAGGATGCGTCATCTGTAGGGCAATCTTGCAAGTTTCCAACTCGGAACAAGTGGAATACTTCCTGCTCTGTTCTGTATTGTTGTTGTTTGTTTGCTTGATTTTGGTCATTTTGGGCTTGAATTTAGAGCCTGGGTGATGTCCCTGAGCCTCTTTGTGCTCAAGACCAGTGCTCTACCCCTTGAGACACAGCATCACTTCTGATTTTCAAATGGTTAATTGGAGATAAGAGTCTCATGGGGACTTTTCTGCCTAAGGTGGCTTTGAACTGCGTTCCTCAGATCTGAGCCTCCTGAGCAGCTAGGATTACATGTGTGAGCCACTGGTGCCTGGCTATTTCCTGTTCTTATGAGACAAAGTAATGCCCCCGATGGAAGACCCTTCTACTTGTATGATCCCGTGTTGTTTTTCTTTTTCTTTTTCTTTTTTTTTGCCAGTCCTGGGCTTGGGCTCAGGACATGAACACTATCTTTGGGTTTTCTCAAGACTAGAGCTCTACCACTTAGCCACCACACCACTTCTGGCTGTTTTCTATGTATGTGGAACTGAGGAATTCAACCTGGGTCTTCATGCTAGGCAAGCATGAAGGCAAATTTCCAGCCCCTTCTGTGTTATTATTATTATTATTATTGCCAGTCCTGGGGCTTGAACTCAGGGCCTGAGCACTGTCTTTGGGCTTTCTCAAGGCTGGAGCTCTACCACTTGAGCCACAGCACCACTTCCAGCTTTTTTTCCCTTATGGATGTGGTATAGAGGAATCAAACCCAGGTCTTCGTGCATGCTAGGCAAGCACTCTACCATTAGGCCAAAATCCCAGCTCCTGTGTTATTTTTAAAGTCAGCTGTGGGCACAGAGGTGTAAACAGCACAGTTTCTCTTGGTGGGCCTGAGACATGGTGTCTCATCCATCCTCTGCATTTTGGCAGGGAGGAGGCACAGTGGTGATGGGACAGGCCTAACAAGACCAGCCCCAAATCTTTTGCTCTTTCTGCACTGTCTTTTAGTTTGGTTTGAAAACATAATTTATAAACAAGAAGGGTTCAATTTTTAATTTTTAAAATTTTTTCATACTCAATTGTATAGTAAGCAGTTTTATCATCATAGTTCTTTGCCGGGGCCAACCGGCAGCAAACCAGGGTTCGCAGATTGGGGTTCCTGAAATAGGGGACAAGGACTAGGAAGAAAAAGAAGAGAGACAGACACACCGGGTCCGGGATGTCCGCAGTCCAGGCAAAGACTGCCGAGACTGCCGCGTTTATTTTCCACTCCCCTTTCTTCCCTCCTCCTCTCCCAGGGAACCTCCAGGTGTTACATTCATATGGTAATTCTCAGGTCATTTACATAGAATAGGGCCAGAAAGCAATAAGACAATATAGCCATCATCTGATGCAAGTCAAGGTACAGTTTGATTCCACTCTGGCTCCCAACAGTTCTTTGCATGTGTCTCATGGAGTTTGACCTTACTCATCCCCTCTTACAAAGTCATAATTTACAAGCGTGTCAGTAAGGTCATCTGGTCACAAATACTGTTTAATTCCCACACACGATCATAACACCCCACTCTGTTTTCTTACTGATTTACTCTTTTTAGTTTGAGGAATGTCAGAGTTTAATTTTTTTTCATGGCCACTTCCGTTTGTGCCACCAAAAAACTATCTGCACTTATGAATCATGTTGAATTGTCATTAAAAAGTCAACTATAAGCCAAGTGCTGGTGGCTCATACCTGCAATCTTACTTACTCAGGAGGCTCAGATCTGAGGGTTGCACCAAAAAGCCGGAAGTAGAGATATCACTCAAGTTGTAGAGTACTAACCTTGAGCCCAAAATTTCAGGGGCAGCCCTGAGTTCAAGCCTCAGGATCAGCACAAACTATAAAAAGAACCATTTCCCAGCAAAACCAAATTATGAGATTTCATTTCCCAAATGAGAAATATAGAAAGCAAGTTAGTGCATAAATACAAAAAATAGGGCTATGTAAAATAAAATGAAGCCCATTCTCATTCCCATCTTGTGATGGAAGTGCTATGTTCAGCTTGCATTCTGCAAGAGCAGAAAGTACTCTAATCTTGCTGATAGAAAGGTTCACTCACAGAGAATCTACACAGGACAACATGCACTGGTGCCATGTGGTTGAATTTCGTTTTTTTTTCTGTTTACTTTGGCGCACTTTGAAATCTTATTAAAGACTCCAACCTACTCAGAAACAGCAATGTGATATAGTTAATGGAAATATTATGCACTTAGGAAGAATTTAAAAGAATATTAGAATTTTTGTTAAATACTCACTGAAAATATTAACTATGTGTTTTAGACAATTTGAAAGCTGGAGAGAATGAAATAAAAAAAAGAACTCTTAATTGGATCCACTTCAAGGTAACCACTGTTGTCATCTTACAATATTTCACTTAAACATTTATTTTACAGTATCTTAATGTGAACTTCAACTTTAAGTAGTATAGCAAGTGAATTAGATCATTATAATTAAAATATATCTAATATATTAGTAGAATAATGAACTGCCTTGATGTTTCTTGGCCCTGGTGCATTTTTGTGGATATTTCAGCAGAGACTTTTCAAAACAGGAAAGAGAACTTGATGTTTGGAACATCTCAGTAATGCTGCTTTTTATCACAGCAAATAATGAGATATTTCTCCCTGAAAATAGTAAATACATCGGTATTTACTATTCCTGAAAAAGCTACTTTTATGAATACAAGTCTGGCATTATCATGAAGAATATGTACTAAAAAGCAATAGATTTTTTGATGTAGGCTTGTGTGCAATGCAAGATTCTGTAATTCCAGGAATTATTTTGTTAGGTTTTAATTCTGTTCTATTCTTATTCAACACCACATACTTTTTATCTTCTCCACATATACTTTTAACAGCAGGTTTAGACCTTCATCATCTTTGAAAGATAATGAACTGAAGAACAATTGTAACAGCTTGTCATGCATGGTCATGGTCAGTTATTTGCAGTTAGCTTTTCAAATATGGTGTACCTAAGCAAAACAACACATAGGGTAAAAGCATATTTGTACTTGATCATGTTAAAAAAAAAGAGGAAAATACAGTGGAACAACTATGCAGCATAAGATATTCACTCCTTCATGAAAACTCGTGCTTTCATTTTATGACTATTTCAGTAAGGACACTCAATCCTTGAGAAAAGAAATGTACACTTTGATGACTTCATTTCTCTTGGTAATTTGTGACAGTGAGTGCCGTGGTCAGTGCAGAGGTAGGAAGCTCGAGTACCTGGGCAGGCACAGAAGGCTCAATAGAGGAACACAGCTCCGGTTTCCTTGGGTTGGCAAATTTCAGGAATACTAATGATTAAGAGAAGAGTGATAATTTCTCCTTTCAGTGCAAAGGGAATTACAGAATCCAGAGACTCCGAAGCCAGTCTTTGACAGAAGGTATAAGCAACTGGAGGAAATTTTTCTCTAGAGGGTCTATAGACTGGGATTTCTCTCTCTCCTTCTTGTGGTTTTCTAATGATGTCTTGATTTTTCACAAGTAACTGGAAACATAGACATATTTACTCATACATGCATAAAGAGGAAAATGAAAGAGAGAGAAGAAAGGGAGAGGAAAAATAGAGGCCATCACAGAGAAAGAAATAGAGAGACAGAGAGATAGTCACAGAAAGAGAAACCAAAAAAAAGAGAGAGAGACATGAGATGAGATGAGAGACAGAGACAGGGAAATGGAGAGCAGAAAAGAGATTGAGACAGAAAGCCATACTCCATTGCACATCTGATCCTACGGCCCTAGTGTGTTTGCTTCTTGTTGCCGGCCAGCATCTGACCCACATTGCTGATGTTTTTGTGGTTCTGGGGAGTATCTGGCTTGTACTGGCATTGACTCCATTCTGGCTGCTCCAATCTGGTCCTCGTCTCCATGTGTCACAGGATCTGATTTACTACTTTGATCAGTTACGGCTTCTTTTTTCCATTTCTTCTTTAAGGGAAGTTTATTTGGAAGGCTTTTAGGGAGCTTAATTACATTTCCTTTCATGCATTTGAAAATGAATTAAATAGCATTTCATTTACATGGCCCATGTGTTCACCATTCTGCCCGCCCTCCTCCAGACAACCCATGCACGGGAGAGGAGAAACACTGCATTAAGTTTTGTATTTCATGCACAAGTTTCAGAAAATGTCCTGACAGATTGTAGAAATAAATGCTAAACAATAGGAGTGTTTACACTCAATAATGAGATAATTTATTACCAAATGAATGGAACTTTGCCTTCCCAGTTCCACAAACGAAGAAACAAAGACATTTAGGATATTCCCATCAAGGTCATCTACTCTTTCTATGACAAGAGCCAGAAAAAGGAATAGTTGTCCCCATCCCTGTATTCTTTATGTTCTGCTTATTTTATTGAGTGGATAAATTTTGCAAGGAAGAATGAGTCATAGAGAAGATACTTACGTTAGTGTTGAGTGATTCAGATGTATCCTCTTTGCCCTTCATCTGAGACAGAAAGAGACTGTAGGAGACCAATGCCTCAGTGAGTGTTAACTTTGATCTGGAATATAGAATACCCGCCCTCCCCCATTTTCACTTTCCAAGGAAATGTGCTTGAGAAAATGGCTCAGGGACAGTGAAATAGATCATAACAAAAATGTTCAAAATTTTCTTTCCCAATATTCCAACTTACATAAGACTTGCCATAAACTTCCCTTTCCATTTTGTGTTCTACATTCTTTTAAAAATCTTTCCTTTCACTCCTATTGATTAAAAGAAGCCAGGCATACAGGTATCAATTAATAATGAATGTATATTAATATTACATTATGAAACGGCCAAAAATGTCTAGCCAAATCCCATTGTCTCTGCATTTTATGACAGGAAAAAGTCCCTTTAGGTTTAGACTGGACTGAATGTGCAGGTCAGATGCAAGAGTGAGGGTAGATAGGGATTTGGGGAAAGCACTTTGCTTGTAATGAGAAGGCTGGGTCATATTCAGTGGGTGTCCGGCTTGTGCTCAGAGGGAGTTAACTAGAACATGGTAGCTGAGGAGACAAGAAGGACAAAGCTTGCAAGAGTGGTTTTATTTACTCTGAAAATGAAGAGAGTAATGAGGCTGACAATGAAAGCCACGTTAGAATCGACACCAACAAAACTGGAGATTTTGAGGGAGGAGATGAACTTTAAGTTCTATAACATGGTATAGAGTATACAATAATAATGAGAGATCAAGTATGATTTCCAATCTTTTGGGAAGTTACATAGGCATCTCTTTACAGTTAGGAAATGAGTGGAAGAGGTATCAGTTTCCATGTAACTACAGCTACTGTCACAAAGTAGCTTGGGAAAACAATAGACCCCTCTCTTATCTATAATAGTCCAGAGGAATATAAATGATGCATGACTCTGCCAAATTCAACATTGCATCACCCCATACTACCACTCTGGAGAGCAAGCTTTCAGTACCAGACTCTTAGGGGGGTCACATGCAAACTTCAGTTCCTAAGACTCAGTCCCCAGTCCAGCACCCCCCTCCCCGCTATGGATGCTCACTTGTCTTTACATTGGAAATGTTTTTCTGTCAGCTCTGATTAGGCCATCAGCTCATCACAGGCTGCAGATGTCTCCTTCCCAGTGACAGGGTCCCAGATGAAACTATATTAAGTCTCGGCACAGTTTCTCCACCTCTACATGACTTGTATTTTGGGCTGGATCGCTCTCATGGGGCAGTGCTGTGCATTGTGGGATGTGAAGAGCCTCCTGGCTACCCCTCTGCTGGGCCAGTATTAATCACCCCATCTGTGACTATTAGAAACATCTGAATTCATTCCCAAAGGCCTTTCTAGGGACAAACTCATCCCTGGCTCAGGATCTCTATCTGGAGAAGCCACATTGAGGGGGAAGCAGGTCACACAGGAGAAGAATGAGGCCAGTTCTAAGGTCTACCTCAGCAATAACAACCTTTTGGTATGTTGCTCAATCTCTTCTTTGGTTTCAGATGGATCAACACATATTGAAAAATATTGCCTGGATTTTTTTTTTTGCCAGTCCTGGGTTGAGCTCAAGGCCTGAGCACTGTCCTTGGACTTTCTCAAGGCTAGATAGAGCTCTACCACTTGAGCCTCAGCACAACTTTCGGCTTTTTCTATGTATGTGATACCGAGGAATTGAACCCGGGTCTTTGTGCATTCTAGACAAGCATTCTCACCATTAGGCCAAATTCCCTGCCCCTTGCCTGGATTTTCTTATGATAACACAAGGCTTGCACTTGAACTTGTTATCTAAGGCTTTGCCTCATCGGCAGCATGCTGTCTGAGACACGCCTCCAGCTCTAAGAATCTTTTTTTTGCCAGTCTTGGCCTTGAGCTCAGGGCTTGCACACTCTCCTTGGACTTTCTCAAGGCTAGAGCTCTACCACTTGAGCCTCAGCACCACTTCTGGCTTTTTTTCTATGTATGTGATACCAAGGAATCGAATCCGGGCCTTCATGCATGCTAGGCAAGCACACTACCACTAGGCCAAACTCCTGGCCCATCTAAGAATCATTTTTAAAAGGCATTTTCCCTGAAACGCCACCAGGAAGTTCATGAAGCCTCCAGTGAGAGGAAAACGTGCTTGAAAACAAACATCTGCCTGCTTGTGGGATGCAGTGACAGTTCTCAGGATTTAGCACTTACGGTTTGGTGAGCTGAAACCTTTAGCTTTTCTTTAAAGTTTAACAAAACATACCGGGAGACGGTTTTCCTTTCTCATCTTCTCTTTGTCTAAACGTTTAATTGATGGAATCATGCCCCTTTATTTGGTGCTGTAGGGGCAGGGCTCCAAAGCATTCCAAGCATCAGTGAGTCATCGTGGAGGGAAAAGACACAGCTCGGTTGACCTAGTAAAAAGAAGTAATTAGACATTTCCAGAGAGCTACATATATTGTTCCTCATCTAGGATTCTCATGGAATGAAACATCATCTGTGTCATCAGAGTTGGCCCCACTGTATGGGATTTCTCAGTGTGGACTTTCTTTATCTCATCTCAGAGTCTGCATCTTCCTTACATGTCCCCTACATGTCCAGAGATGGATGACCTTGTTGGATGAATGGTTTTTGAACACAAGCCTTGGGCTTGCTTTCATGACCATTGTGAGAATGGGGGAGCTGTGATTGTGATGGGTCTCTGGTTAATTGGGTTGCATTGTGTGTGACTAAGTGTGGATGCTCACAAGTGAAAAAGGAGCATATTTGGGGATGTTCAGTTGGAATAACCCCTGAAAGTGCTGTGAGCTAAAATCTGTGCTTTTCTTTCTGTGTAGTGATGCGTGGTGAGCCAGGGAAGCAAAGCTGAGAGACATCTGGGAGAGGAGGCCTCTGTGGGCTGTGGGAGTGGGCTCTGAGTCACACTGTGTGTCCTAGCCATTGTACAAAGCAGGCAAAGCAACACTATCGGAAGGGATGAGGAATGTTCTTGACCATGCCCATCCTTCGCAGAGAAGCTGGTAGTACCAATGAGAGACCCAGCCCTGCTCCTCCTCTGGGGCTGCAGGGGACATGGTGAGATCCTCTATGTATAACTCCATTCAGTATGGATTGGAACGGGAACCTTGCCTCGTGGCTAGGGGGTTGAGCTGGAAGGCAGATTGCTTCAGTTACCCACCTGGTCCAGGACTTACCACACAACATCCACTCCATTCCCTAGAAATGAAATAGAAGTCAGCTATTGTAAAGGGAAGGCACGTGAGTGCTGTGGTAGCCTCTGCTCTTGCTACTCTGTGAACTCAATCTCTGAGCAAATAAGGGGTGACCAGATAGGAAAATGAGGAGCAAAATCAGTGCCTTGCCTCCAGTCATGTACTTGGTTAATTGATTATGGTAGCCGTGGCGCTTGGACATAGATATTAAGGTTGGTTTTTTTCCCCTTATGTTTTTCTACCAAATATTGGAGAAAAAAAGTCTTTTCAAATAAACTTAGCTGCTTTAAATGAATGGTTTGAAACAAATTTGGCATTGTGCAGTCATCATCATCATCCAGTCTGAGGACTTTTCCTGTAACCCCAGGAGACCCCCTATTGGTTTGCAGTCAGCTTTCTCTCCAGCCCCAAAAGTCTGTTCCTAACTTCCAGCAGTGACTAATCTGTTTCTTCTAGGCATATGCATTTTTAAAAGTCATTTCATAACAACTAAATTGTACAACATGTGGCGTTTTCTGTCAGGTTTTTCTCATTTAGCATAATGTTTTAGCCATGCTGTGGCATGAATCAGTAGTGTATTCATTTTCATTACTAAATAATACTCCACCGTGTACCTTTATACTTTTTCTGCTTATCAGCTCCTGATCATCTGGACCATCATTTTCACTTGTACTAGTGTGAACAATTCTGCAGGAGACATGTGTGCAAGTATTTTTATGGTGGTATAAGTACTGTGGATCTCCAAAGTACTTCAAAGAGTTTTATATTACACTAAACACTAGGTTTTAAAATTTTAACAGAGGGGCCGGGAATTTGGCCTAGTGGTAGAGTGCTTGCCTAGCATGCATGAAGACTCAGGTTCGATTCCTCTGTACCACATACAGAAAAGGCTGGAAATGGAGCTGTAGCTTACATGGTAGAGCTCTAGCCTTGAGAAAGCCCAAAGACAGTGCCCAGGCCCTAAGTTCAAGCCCCAGGACTGACAAAAAAAATTTTTTTTAAATTTAGCAGAGAGATAAATTACAAACTCATGGGTGGAGTTGTTGTCCCATCAACACTGTCACTGAAGACACGGACTGGCTTTTCCTGTTCCTTTTAAGTTGGCTAAAGGGCACTTTAGTCTCTAGTGTCCTATTTTTTCTTGGTATTAATTCATGTTATCTTCTGTATACTTTTTCCTTCTCTGAAGCAGTGATTCTGTGTGTCAGAGCAAGTGAGAAATGAGCTGCCTTGTTTTCAAACATCCCTGAGTGCTGTAGGGCCCGCCTCTGGGAATCATTGGCTTGTTTTGAGAGCGGATTCTCTGTCATGGGGAAGGAATGGGCTGTGGGAAGAGCTTTCCCAGCATCTGCCCACTAGATGCCAGCAGAAAATGTTGGCACTGTGACAGAGTATCCCCACATATTGACAACTGTTCCAGGGGGGTGGGGGAGGGAACAATTCCTTTCCAATTAGCTGGTTTGAGTATGGTGTGACCTTGCCCTCCAATGCTCCTCACCTAGGGCTGAGGATGGTGAGCTGGCCAGGCCCCCGCCCCACCCCAGGAAATGCTGCAGAGTACCCTTGGCTTTGAGACCAGGGGGATCTATCACTGAAACTGCTATCCATGTCTGTGGCAATGCAAACTTCAATGCAGTTGCGTGGGTGGTCTTGCGAAGGACCAGGTCCCAAGGCTGCTATGAGAAATAGATGGATGGTGATGCCACAATGTAAAGGAGAAAAGGCTTTGCATTCCACTCATTTGGAGATGATTGCTGCTTGAGTCAAAGATGGCCTCCCACCAGATGGCAAAGTTTGCCACTTAGCACAAATTAGTGTGGTGATTGGCCAAAAGAACCTTCTCTTCCCTTCCCTTCCCTTCCCTTCCCTTCCCTTCCCTTCCCTTCCCTTCCCTTCCCTTTCCTTCCCTCCCCTCTTCTCTCCTCCCCTCCCCCTTCCCTTCCCTTTCTTTCCTTCCCATCCTTTTTCCTCCCTTAAGCTTCTCTTAACTCTGCTCCCCTTTCCTTCCTCTTCTCTCCTCTTGTTTCTTTCGGCAGTGCTGAGGTTCAAGCTCAGAGCCTCAGACTTCAAGGCAGTCATCACTCTTCTGAATAATGCTTTCAGCTCAAACTTTTGCTCTTTTGAATAAAAATGGTGGCGGGGGACCTCAACCCACTGTATTTCACAGGCTTTCAGAGGCCACATCTTTACCACTCATTCCCTTGAGGTCTGGAGCTCTGAACACTTCCCAGGAGAGGACTTTTCCTTTGAAGGGCAACCAGACACCCCCATTTTCAAAGACTGAGAGGTTCTCAGAGCTGTCCACATTCCAGTGGCAGTTGGTGACTTTCCTCAGGAGAAGCAGTGTGACACTAATGTGTGACCCTGCTAGCCAGGACGCCTCCCAGTCCCTTCTCTCCCTGAAGCCACAAGAGCTCCTCACTGGCATGTGGGTATTAGGATCCCCTGCAAGGCTCATGTGCAGGGGTGGGGACTGTGAGTGAATCAGAGAGCTTTGCTTGTGGTGGACAACTGATGAAGACACATCTGTTCAATAAGCATTTGTGTGTCTTCTGCAGGATGGCACCAAAGTTAACTGATCCACTGTGCTGCACACTTAAAATGTGATTTAGTCACACCTTTAATATGGTCCATCAGTGTGTCTGACAAACGATGCTTTCCACTCCTTCATTGTAGAAAGCTTTGAGATCTCAGCCAGTCTCCGCCTTCTTAGTCATCCACCAGCTTCCAAAAAACAGAAGTTAGTAAGTTTAGCAAACCAGGAGCTGGGTTTGATGGGAGTGATGGATTCTAACTTCTCCAACAATGACTCCGAGAACAGGGCAAAAGCTGAAGTTTCTTTTCCTATGGAACACAAATCTTGCCATTTTACAACAACTTAGAATTGCAGCACACAAATTCGAGGGCTCCTGCTGGCATCCACCCAAGAACTGCATCTGTGCTCAAAAAATTATTCTACTTTGCCAGCACAGGTCTGCCCAGGTCACACAGGAACAGAGAAGGGAGGCCATGCCTGGGCACATCTTCTGTCCAAGAGAGGCTTCCCAGAGTCCTTCAAACACCTTCTGGCCTGAGAATCTGCCTACCAGTGTTTTCCTCTGGGAGGAAGAAGGGTATTAATACTTGATACTGGGAGGTGGGAATTAGCAAAACCCATGTGTTTTGAGCACTAACATGTGCGAGGAAACTGTGCGGGCCCTTCTTGTATTCAAGAGATTTTAGCTTTTGAAGCGGCTACGTTTTATCTCCAGCCTTAAGGGGAAAACACAGCCTGGATATGGAGTGATCTTCATTGTCAAGTACAAGGACACTTACAGTTACTTTGTGACATGCACAGGCCCTCAGATTTCAAGTGGACACAGAAAAGAGCCAGATTATAAATTGCTCCTAGGTACTATGCAGAAATGACTGATTAGATAAACCAGTGGACATGCCTTGAAACAATGAAGATATACAGTTTCCATGATTACATTATTATTAAAAATGTAATTTACCAACTCCATACTAAGCTAGGAAAGTTGTATTTTTTTACTCTCTAGGAAACAGAGGTCCTAAAAACAGGTGAAATATTGTACTTATTTTTTTCTTTTCAAATGACTGACAAAAAAGCAGAATAACCATAGTTATATGTGAAGTAAAATGTGAAAATGTGATGCTTTTCTGAATTTGTTGGAGGTATGCATTATAATCATTAGTATTTGTGTGTGTGTGTGTGTGTGTGTGTGTGTGTGCGTGTGTGTGTGTGAATTGCGGAGCTTGAACTCAGGCTCTGGGCACTGTCCCTGAGCTCTTTGGCTCAAGGTAGCACTCTACCATTTGAAGTCACAGTACCACTTCTGGTTTTTGAGTGGTAAATTGGAGATACAAGTCTCATGGGGTCTTTTCTGCCCTGGCTGGCTTCAAATCTTGATCCTCAGATCTCAGCTTCCAGAATAGCTAGAATTACTAGCTACTTAGCTAGGTGTGAGCCATTGGTACCCAGCTTAGAATTTTCTTTTAAAGACCATAGGAGAAGTTGTCTAAAAAAAGCTATGTACTTGAAATAATTTTTATTTAAGATCATGTTTTGTAAGTCTTTCCATTTCCTAACAAATGGGGCGATGTCATTCTTTCTGAAAGCAGCATAGAATTCCATTGTGTACAAATACCACATCTTGCTGATCCATTCATCAGCTGAGGGACATCTAGGTTAGTTTCATATCTTTGCTACTGTAAATAGTGCTGCAATGAACATTGTTGTGCTAGTGGATTTAGTATGTTCTTGTTTCTGGATGATTGGGTAATCATGTTAAGTGAAGTAAGTCAGACTCAAAGGAACTTAGGCTCAATGGTTTCCCTCATTTGTCATAATCAGTAGAAACCTCAGGCTCTCCTAGTAGAGATTTGCAATAGAGCAAAACCTGGATACATAAGGCCATATAGTATGATGCTAAATGAAAGGACCTCTAGGATATAGAAACAAAAGCCATATAATGAATGATTGTTGTCCTTAAGGTACTAGGTTATCTCTCATCTCTTTTGCTGTCCCTTGGTTATCTCATATTGTTACAGTATCTCACTTTGTTTCCTGATATATTGGATATATTTGTATTTGGTTATTTGAAATTGGATAGGGAAGGGGAGGGAAACAAGATGAGGGGTGGAGGGGAGGGAAATGGGGACCAAGACATGTGAAAGGGTATCAATGTCTGTGAATTAATGCACCTTCTATCGGGCAAATATCATGTAACCCTTCTATTAATTACAATAAAAATATATGAAAAAAGACCATGTTTTGTTTTAAATTCAAAAATTAGGCTGGGAGTTTGGCCTGGTGGTAGAGTGCTTGCTTAGCATGCATGAAGACCCAGGTTCAATTCCTTGGTACCACATACATAGGAAAAAGCTAGAAGTGGTGCTGAGGCTCAAGTGGTAGAGTTCTAGCCTTGAGAAAGCCCAAGGACAGTGCTTAGGCCCTGAGCTCAAGCCCAGGATTGGTAAAAAAAATTAATTTCAAGTTGTAAAGATGACAGATTCGCTTAATAGTAAGTTTTATAATTTTAGCATAAGTCTACTTCTGATTACTTATTATTAGCCTAGAAGTTGAACAAATGAATTTTATCAGAACAATCAACCATACTTAGAGACTTAAACTTAGTTAAATTCCTAAAAGCGTTTAAAAACTATTTCAAAATCTAATATATCTGAGACCTCATATCCATTGAGAATGCACTTAGAGAACCAGCAAGCTAATTACTTCTAAGCACTTTCCGGCTCTTATAAATATAATAAATACAGAAATTAAGTTCTCTTAAAGTTCAAACATTTGTACAGACATAAGTCTCCTATTGCTTTCAAGCTAAAACCACAAGCTTAAAATGTACTAAAATTTTCAAATCAAATCCCCATGCCAATATGTCACATGCTCAAATATGCTGAAATCCCACAGATGTTCAGACTTCATTCCTAAATTCAGTATAGAAGTTATTATGCCTCTTGTCCCATGACGGTCTCCATCCTAACTGGGACCTTTTCATACTTTCCTGATTTCAAAGTTGCTGGTACTTAGGGGCAAAGCAATCTTGAGATTTAAGTTCTTCTCATAGGGTCTAGACTCAGATCCAGGATCTGAAAATGGAGTCCGGAATGATCTGGCCTCTAAGACTTTCAGGACCTCATGTTTCATGTTCCCTGGTATTTTATGCCCTTTTCCCTACCTGGGTCAGAAGATCAGCAAGCTAATGATTCATAACTTCAGTCTTGACATGATGGATATAGGGACTTCCCTAGAGACTGGTTTGTAGCTGGCTTCTCTTCTGCTAGGCCAAGGGGTCTGCTGCAGACCAGTATACCTACTGGGTGCATAGACAGCTTCTGGGTGTGTTTATTTCTTGAGTCCTCCAAAGACATCTATGCTGTTTCTGTCATAAGAAGATACTCTCCTTGTCCAATTGTCCTTAGGCTTTCCTCATTTAGTGTATTCAGTTTCCTTTGAAGTGATCAAAGCTTGGTTTTCTCTTTGTTACTTGAGTTGAAAGAATGGCTTTTTCACTGATTATCCTGTAACGCCATTTTTAGGACTGAGTTGTTTTGAAAACAAAAATTCTCCAACATGAGTATCCTGTTCCCTTTTATCTTTACTTATTTTACATCATTCATTATTTCTCAAGCAGACTTCAACCCATTTTTCCTTTCCTTCTCTACCCATTGTGTCTTTACTTCTACTTTTCTTGTAGGCAGGAAAACTTCACAATAGAAGGAAATCCCTCATTTTCTGCCTTATGGGTCCTTGGTCTGCTAGTTGTGTTGAAGCCTCTCCTGTGGGTGTTTCTGGATTTTTTCCATGCTACATTTGTACACTGGCTTCAGGAAATATGTTTGATGCTGTCTATGAAAATGCTTGGAAATGTGGACAGGCTCTGAGCTTGCAACAACACAATCGTCCTCACTGCCAAGAGCGTACATGTGGATGAGAAAGGGAGAGGCCCCCTGCACTCAAGGTATTGTGCATTGAAGGAAAGAAAACCTGACTGGGGTAGAGGAAGAAAGACATGCAGAGCCCTTTCTCTGCTTCTTGCTTTTCATCTCCTACAGTGGAGCTGAAACGTCACATGGAGCCCGTTTCCCATTATAGACGGCTGTGTCCTTGTGAGATGAACAGGGCTGCCTGCTTCATCCACCAGTTGACAGGCAGGCGTGGTTGTCAGAGAACTTGCCAGAGGAGTTCCACCAACACCTGAACAAAAATTTTGGGTGCCCTGCTTCGCTAGAATTTATGACTTCTGGAATGAAAGGCCTTTTGTCAGTCCCTCAGTGACTGTGATGTTTCCACTCCAAAAGTCTGACTGCCGGTCACCAATGACTGTGAGCCAGTTCGAGGGTTGATCCACACTTGAGGTTAAAAGCCAAAAGCAGAAACCCATTTCCTGGAATAATCAGCTGGCAACCTCCAGTTTTAGTTATAGGTTTGTAGAGGGAACAGATAGTTCTACTCTCTTATCTTGACCCCTGACACATGAAGAGTCTTTTAAAGGGCAGACGTTCAACTATGTGTTCAAATTGCTCAAGAAGAACAGGAATGATCTCTACGTAGATCGATACCTATTACACCAGTAAGTGTACATGTATGTGTATGTGCATAAATGCCCATATTTGAAATGCTCCTGTTATACTCCTTTAGTTTCATGTAAAAACAAACATCAGAACGTACACATACACATAGCAAACAATGTCAAGGGGAAATTGGAAATAATGATAACAGTTAAATGTCTTGTGTATTGTGCTAATTAGAGGCAGTATATTTAGTGCTTATTTTTGGATGTGATTTTAGCCTTTTCTCACCGGGAGTTACACGATGTCACTATAGGGTGGGAGCAAATTGAAAGCAGAAGGAAAACTAAATTGGAATTAAATAGCTTCTCACAAGCAGAGTATTGGGAAAACATCAGCATTTCAAGTATAACTGCAACACAGTTATATGTGAAAAGTACACTATTGAATAAAGTTTTATTAATTTACTAATCCCAGGCCTTCTAAGGACTGAATAACAAAGCATTTCATTTTAGTTTTTCTACCTGAAGTCTGAAGACATCTCTTTACTATCCATAGTCAGTAACTCTTTAGAGATTATAAAATCATTACAAAAATAGTTATAAAAATCAATATAAAAATTAATATGCCATGCATCACTGTAGCACTTAATAAATTACATTCCATCAGAACGACTTTGTTACCCTCATAATCCCAGGAAATACTTTGAGTGGCAGGTATTATTTTTGAGCATATTTAACACAAAAAGTGCACTGAGCTTCAGGATACACAGATTAGTCAAAAACAAAAAAGACATGCTTGGTAGAAAGTGGTTCCATCCAGATCTTGAAACCTATGCCACAAGCTGAGACTTCAAGTTTGTATGGCTCTCCTAGAGAGCAAGAGCCCCACCAAATCAGACTTTCAGGTGGATTGGCAAGGTAAGCCAATGAAATCAAACCAAATCCAAGTGGTGCACTCCTTTGTTACCTGAAACCTGGCTCCTGCTGGCTCTATCCTCTGTGCAGCGCTTCTCTTCTTTTCTGCCTCTGGGACCTGCAATCCTCATTGAAAGTGAGGAAGCAGACTCATCTGCTCACAGGAGGGCTTTCGGCTCTGGCTCTGGTTCATGGAGCTCGGGGCTGGGGTTCCGTACCATCTGCGTGCATCAGGATGGGACAGAAGCCACACCCAACCTGCACACCAGCTACCCAGGAATGGCAGAGAGTTTCCAAGCATAGCGCATGGAGCCCAGGTGTCAGGGCTTTTAGTAGTTTCCTGCTATAGTTTGGATCTGAAATGTTCCTCAAGACTTATGTTAAAGGTTTAATGTCCTTCTGTTGGGAGGCAGCGGGAGCTTGAAGAAGGGAGGCCCAGTGGAAGGTAGTTGGGCACTGAGATTATGCCTCGAAGGGAATTGTGGGAATCAGTCTCTTTTCTCTCTTTTGCTCTGGTCTTTTGCTCCATCACCCCCTTCCCATGACTCAACAGCAGCAGGACCGCCCGGGCGATGATGGCTTACACCAGCATCTCAGCTACTGAGGAGGCAGAGATCCAGACATTGAGGTTCAACGCAAATAAGTCGACAAGGCTCCTATCCCTAACAAGCCAGAATAAGGCCCAAAGTAGAGGTCTGGCTCAAGTGGTAAAGCACCAGCTATGGGTGGAAAAAGCCAGATGGAGAGCAGGGGGAACCAAGTTGAAGTTGAAGTACACACACAGACACAAACACACAGACACACAGACACACAGACACACAGACACACACACACACACACACACACACAACTTGGTAGTATTACCAAGTATTTCAACCATGAAACAAAACCTTTGAAACCAAAGCCAAAATAAAGTTCACTCAATGCTTGTCTCATTTTATGTGAGAAGAGTCGACTCACACACTCTCGAGCTGATGGCACACACAGCTTGCAGTGAGCTATTTTGTCTGTCCCTGTAACTATACTGTCCTTGATGAGCAGAATGATCTTCCTGTTGCCTGCATGCTGGAGACACCAGATGTGGTGTGTCTCTCTCCAACTCGGGTCATTAGTACGTCTGTGTTGGGAAAGGGCTGAGCCTCCGTCCTTCCTGTCTTTCCATGGGATTTCTTCTACATGTCTGTCCACCATTTTGATGAGAGGCTGCATTAACAGGCCTCCTGCACTATGAACTAACCGGACCTCTCTTTCTTTAGAATTACTCAGCTTCAAATATTTCATTAAAAAATGGAAAAGTCTATATGCTGCAGGGACAGGCTGGGGAGGAGTCATCTGAACGTGCTCATGATCTGTGTGTGTGTGTGTCTACAATCTAGAGCAATGCGCTTTGCAGGGATAAGACTACTGGCATGACATCCAGCTTCTCTAACACCCAAAGGCTGTGGATTACATTACGTTTTATGGTGGATCTTGATCATAGTTCAAAAAATTTACCATCCCCTTTCACCGCTTCCCCCTCACCACGCCCTGTTCCCCTCCACTCACCTGCCCATGCTTTGGACCATGTACGGAACATTCTAAGTCTGAGGACTTGGTTGGGATCTGAGATTTGACAGCTATAACTAACTCCGAGTGAGTATCAGTAGTGCTTGGTACAGGTCCTATTTTGAGGAAGAAGGATGTTGAGCACTTGAGCCTAATCAACAAGTTTTATGTTACACCCCCACACACCATCTCTCAACAAGTGTACACTGTGCTTTGCTCTTAGTAGGAAGTGGTCAATGACGATGATTGTTCGCCCACTGAGTCAGGCACATTGCTGGCAACTATGTGGTTGCTTTTGATTGGTGCTGAAATATCTCCAAAAGTTACATGCTGTCATTTAAGGAATAAGGAAAAAGCCTGAAGACAGAGAGAGGCTCAGACTGATCTATGGTAGAATAATACATTGTATAGTTTGTTGTAAAGTGACCACCAGAGGCATCATGGTAGATTCTGATACTGACTCAACATATCCCCTGCCCTTCTCTGGCTCCCCCATGGGATCCCCTCCTCCGTGCAGCACCCTACAGAAGGAGCAAGCATCACATATCTGGGCTGTGTGACTTCTCAGGCAGTGGAATGGGAACAGAGTGGTGTAAGGGACCTCACTAGCAGAGGGCTAGTGCAGTTCTTCTGCACTTTCCCTTTGCTTTGCGTGTTGTGTGTTCCTGTAGAGGTTGCTCAGAATGTAGACTGAGGATTGCATGAGAAAGGCCACTGCCCATCTGCAAAAATACACCTCTGAGGAGAGAGGAGGACTAAACTTTCATTGTCAACCACTGGGGTTTGGGTGGCGCTTGTTATGACAGCATCACTTAGCAGAAGCTGTCTAACAGAGGCGATCTGAGGGAAAACCTAGATGAAAAGGTATTGTGAGATGCATACTGGAAGATTGCTGGTGCAGGATGACCAATGCAGGTAAAGGCTGGGGGACTTGGCCAGTCCCCTCCAGTAAGGAGTGATTGATGTGATCATGTATCCTGTCACTGACTGTCATTGAAGCCTCTTTCTATAGCTTCACGATGAGTATTTTCCTTAGTTCTTTGAAAAATGGAATTGTGTCTCACAGGCAATGATGCCTTAAAGTCCAGCAGAACAATAACTGGTCCTGTGATGACGCTCCCTGCTCTGCATGGGTCAGTCTTGTTCTGCTCAGTGCTCTGAATGCTTGTGTCCATTTCTCAAGAATTTTTACCTAAACATTTATCTAAGTATTTATTTATTTGAGGGAAGCTGTGAAGAAAAGGGCTTTGTATGCTTATCTTCCATATAAGGAATAAATGGTGTCATTTTTTCAAAGTGAAAGTCAAACTGTTCCTGGAGGGGCAGATCTGAAGACTCCCTTAGCCACCCAGTGTTTCAAGTCAGTACTTTGTGTCAGATGCCTGGAGGACTTGATATTCTGTATCAATGCCTCCCAGGGCTCAGGAATTGATAATTCTTTTCCCCTTTTGGATGACAGCTCTTTTAGAACAGTGAGTAACTTACTTGAAGCTGGGGTGGAGGTGGGGCAAGGTGGCTATCTCTGCAGTTCATTCTTCCAGTGCTTGCATTCTGAGTTGCTCCATCAAAGGAAACATATTATCCTTTTGAGAATAAGAAAGTCCAGACTTGGGGTATTTAGGTGTGTGTACAAATGGCAACATGGCTTACACCTGTCCACATTCAGTGAGTTAGAGAGGTTGTTATTAATTTATAAATAGCAGTTATTGAATTGATTATTAAAATGAATCATTAAATCATCATTGTAGATTGTGGAGGCAGAGAACGTCAGCATAAGACCATAAGTTGTTATTAATTTAAGCCCATATGTTTCTATTTTGTCTATGCTAGGAAGACAATTCACATAGAAAATTTAGCACAATAACATTTCATTTTTCTTTTGCAACCTCCACTCTGTATTCTTTTCTAAAGTATTCCATCTAATAGCTTCTAATGAGTTTACCATTGTTCAGTTGAAATCAGCCCACATGTTCTATAAGCCTTGAGTTTCTCTTGGAAATGAGATGAAAGACAAGGTGAAAAAAAACTATAATTTTCCTTCCTTTTGGTTCCCTTTTTCCTCCTTTATGCTTATGTTTTTTTAAAGAGAGATCTTAATAGAAGTCCTGCTACTCTTACTTGCCTGTTGGAAACTCTTTATACCCCAAGAATTAGCAATAAAAGATTTTTCAGGTCAGAGATAAGGGTCGGCAGACAGAGCAAATGACAGCAAAATAGCTGGAGGCCAGCACGGTTGGTTGCCCAGCGGTTTTGAGCTGTATTAGTAATGCTCAGTGGAAATGTTCAGATAGGGGCCATTTGTGCAGGCTCGACTTGATTGGCTCAAGTCAATGCCGTCAGTCATCCTTAAGCTTCCTATCAGGAAAAAAGCAAAACAACAACGAAAAAAATGTTCTGAAAATCATCACGTATGTTTGGACAGTGCACATCATCAACTGAGATTATATAGGCAGAGAGCTCCAGCCTAAACCCACCACATCTGAACCAGACACACATATGCTTCTCCAGGTGATCCTCCAGGAAGTCCCGGCTACTCTGAGCTTATCTGAACTAGAAAGGTCTGGATGCGATGCTTTTTCACTCTTTAAATGCCATCCACCCCACAATTACACAGCAGTGTCTCTGCTTGTGGCTGTCAACAGTCCTCCACAGGCTGGCTGTGCACCCTGCATCACAAAATCACCTGCCCTGTGCCACACAAAGCTTGACAATGCGCATAAAGCATCTGCCACTCTGCAAAGGCTTACTCAGAAGGCCCAGGATGGCCTACCTGAGGATGGCATCTTCACAGACCTGCCATGTGTTGCAGCCCTTCATCCTCTCCCAGAACTGTTTGCTTAAGGGCAAATACTCTCTGGGGGCCTCTCAGTCTGATGGTATTGTTTTTGTTTTGTTTTGTTTTGTTTTAGGTTCTGACAGTGCCTTTTGCAAAGTTGTCGGGGAGAAGCAGTGGTAGAGTGGCTCAGCATACAGGAGCTGTCAGAATCTCAGTTGTCTAGGAAGATGGTCGAGGAATACATGAGCAGGTGCTGTGTTTCAGAGGTGTCACTGATGTTTGGCCAGTGAGCTTGAAAAGGGCTGATTAGCGAGTCAGGGAGCATGTGTGACCGTGTGTGACGGGCGCTTTAGTCTTCCAAGGCAAAGGCACTACTTGCCTGAATTGTCTTTTATTTCTGCCAAACAAAACAATGACAACAACAGCAACCATAATAGTAGTGTAGTTACAAACATACCTTGGCCTGCCTTTGTTTTCTAAAAGAAGGGCAGAAGAAAAATATGGGAGCATATTTGTAGCATGTGTAAAATTCCACTGCCTTCTTTTTCATAACGTTCTCATTTAAGCTTTGGGGTATGATCATCAATGGAACAAATTAAGTGTGTTGCCTGTGAAAATGTAATTTCTCAGTGCTTTTGGTAAATGGCTGACTTGTTCTTCATAACGCAGGCCTCTTTCTAACTTTATCTCACAGCTGTCCATTGTCTGATGTGTCTCTATGGCTAAGGAATGAAACTGGACAGAAACTCACCCTTTCTCATCTTTGCTGAGGTCAGGAGGAAGCATCTGTTCCCATACGCTTCGATGCAACACAAGGAGTCTTTTCATGCCTGGTTGAGAAGGTTGATTGACTGACGTGGCCCACTTCACTTGGGTTCAGTCACTAAGACCAAACAGGAACCAGTTAGGAAAAGATCTCTGGAGAGGGGCAAACATTTCCAAAACAGCAAAAGAGAGGGGTGGCATATTTCTTGTGGAGAAAACATATTTAGGCTGCAGTAAGGAAGTACAATGAAGAATGTAGAATAAGGCTGGTGATGTCCAAAGTCCATGCCAATGACTAAAGGAAGTCTTGTTTCAGAAACCACTCTTCTAAGTCTTAGAAGATTTAAGCCATTTTACTTGGATTGTAGGACACATCTGAAGAGTTTTAATCCTTAATCCTTTTAGCCTTATTCCTCAGCTACATTCTAAGTCATTTAGACCTGGCTTCTAGAATACAGAGGTCAGCTGTGATAAAGCTACCTGTTCAACCCAGGTTTAAAATCCCATTGCTGTCTGTGCTGTGTGCAGAAGGGAAGGGAGGTCAACTCTGGGTACCACTGACTCCCTTTTAAACTCCATCCTTTCCTTCTTGTGATGATACTTCGTGATGTGTGCCCAAGGGATCACAGACAATCTTCAAGCTCACAGGCTGCCAAAGCAAACCACGCTGCAGTGAGACTCTCATGGAAAGTACTGGTCCAAGACTATCAAACACCCTCCAGAGGAAATCTTCTCTCTGAGACCATGAGCATGCTCCCAGCCTTAGTCACAGGACTTTCACAGGACATCTCTGTCCCCCCACCCCTCAGCCCCAACATTCTATCATCTACTCCCCAGTGCCTGGCCCAGTGGGGTATGTATGACATTCCTGTTCTGTTGTGTTCTTTACAAGCTAAATTGTGTGTGTGTGTGTGTGTGTGTGTGTGTGTGTGTGTGTGTGTGTGTGTGTGACACTAAAGGCAAGCCACTGGTTTTCAGTTAGTAAAGGAGGAAAGATCTCCATTGTTTTAGATTGCTAAAACTTCTCATTAGTTTATTAATTTCCTAGGCTTTGTTACCTTATATTCTTACCATGGCTACAAAACTTGGGAATGTGTGGTTTTGAGACTGACCATATATAGACTTAAGGCATCGAGTTGCCTTCCTGCAACTCAATGAGGTAGACAAGGAGAGTTTTGGGATATCAGGTGATGGAGTATGGAGTCTCGGCCTGCCCACTAAGTTGTATGCTGAGTTCTTTCCTCTCTGAGTTTCTCTCTGTGTAGGTGAAGACTCGGAGCTGGTTGGACTGGTAAACACTAACTAAACAGGAGGGCTTAGAAACAGAATACTGAACATAGTTCTCTGATCCTAAGATGCCAGGATTCCATAAACAGGAATAGGATTAGAATGAGGCACCAATGTCATTAGAACTGGACTTCAGATTCCTGAAAAATACTTCAGTTCCCATTCAATGGCACGTGCTTATTGAGTGGCTGTGGGCTGCAGATTCTGCACTGTCCTCAGTTTACAAATAAATAGGAAGGAAGGGACTCAGGCACCAATGGCTCATGCTAATATTCTAGCTGCGTAGGAGGCAGAGATCTGAGGATCACAACCCAAAGCCAGCCTGCAGAAGGAAGCACATGACACTTGTTATCTCCAATGAAGTATAGTAAAAGTCAGACATGATGCTGTGGCTTAAGTGGTACAGAGCCTTGAGCAAAAAGGGCGCAGGGGCAGTGCCCAGGCCCAGAGTTCAAGTCCAAAACCAGCAAAAAGTAAATAACTAAACAAATGAAGGGAGATTCCATTGTACATGGCTTTAGATGATCATTGTTGATTTATTGTTAATATCCACACTGCATAATAGTTAAAGATAAATACTAAAAATAGTGTGCTTTTGAGCCTCCTCAGAGGGCCTGGCAGTACTTTGTCCAGATGCTAGCTTCTATTGTCATGCACATGGTGTGTGGGACTTTGTCACAACAGTCTTTGGGAAATGAAGACAGACACAATTCTTGTTTGTGTTCTATCTTGATGACTTTATTTAGCAAAAGACTGTGAACATCTTTCCACATCATTAACGTTTCTGCTACGATAGCCAAAATTAAACTTTATTTCTACTTGGAAGGTATGATACATTTAGTCCATGTATGTTGACCTTATAAAAGGGAACTGAACATTTCTGCTGAAGAAGGCTTGTGTGGGCAGGCCATGCTTTGGGAAGGAGGCCTTTTCAGGACACTTGAGTGGAAGCCTGGGGCCCAGCACACAGGCTGTCTGTTTTCTTTCCTCCTGTGCCAGGGTTCAGTGTCACTGATGCTCTAAGGGCTCCCAGGCCTTGAACCAGCTGCTGCTGGGGATTGCAGCATGCCCCGGTGCCTGGGAGAAGTGAGCTGGCCCATGGCCCTGCGGCAGACCCAGGGTTGTGGCCAGTCCTGAGGCTGTTGTATCTGAGGGGACTTGGTGGGCCTTTGTGGTACCAGCTGGGACACTGGAGGAGTTCTCCTTACCCAAAGGAGCCCTAAAGACCAGACTAGTACCCAGATCAAAGTTCTCTTCATGGTATATTTTTTTGCCAGTACTGGGCTTGAGCTCAGGGCCTAAGCACTGTCCTTGGACTTACTCAAGGCTAGAGCTGTACCACTTGAGCCATAGCACCACTTCCATCCTTTTCTATGTATGTGGTACCAAGGAATTGAACCCAGGTCTTCGTGCGTGCTAGGCAAGCACTCTACCACTAGGCCAAACTCCTGGCCCAGTTCTCTTCATTTAGAGACAGTCAGACACTTCCAAGGGTCAAAATCTTCCTTCTTGCCCAGTGCTCTTTACATTTGGGAACATCATTGAGCCTCGCAACCCCTGAGCATCCTTGCCCTGCTGTCATCCTTTCTTTTACAGATGAAAAACTGAAGCACAGAGAGGTTCAGTCATTTTCCAAGGTCCTGAAGCCATAAAAGATGGGCCTGGACTCTAATCTAGGCAGCATGGTGTCTCCATGGGAGGTAACACCACCCTGCAGACCTCCACGGGGGTGGGAAAGGCCTCATTCTAAATGCTTTGCCCTCATTTACCATGCATGGTATCTTCTAAACTAGGAGGGTATGAGCTGAGGGTTGTGAGCAGAGGGATGCTTCCTAGGGCCCTCTGGTGCTGGGAGGATGCTCTGGGCTGAGTGCTGTCCTCAGGCCAGCAGGAGGTTCCATTGGCTATGCTGAGCAGATGCCATTAAGCCTGTCAATGTCACTGGCTTCCTGCATAACCATGGGGTTAAGGCAGAACCCTGGTGATTACCTTCGCAGTTGCCTGAGTATGATGACTTCAGTGTAGGAGGAGACACCATATAATAATCTTCCAGGTAGAGGGGAACTAGGCAAGACAAGCACTTAAATGGCTAGGTTTAAAAGTTAATGAAGTCTTCAAATGCCAATAGAGTTTGGCAAGCAGGAAGCAATGAGGCTCAGGGGTTTGAAGCCAGGAGACAGGCCCCTCTGCAGGCAGAGGAGAGAGGAAGGACAGAGGCAGCTGCAAACATCTGTCAACTCCAGCACCTCCCACCCCAGAGCCCAGACCTGCCCTCTCCTGCTGCTCAAGTGTCTGTTCTCCCTAGTTGTCCTCATTCTGAAACAGTTTCCTGGTTTTTACTGTAGCTTATAAACTGTTTGCCCTTTTGTCCCATCCATTGCCAGATAAGAATCTCTTCTCTTTACCCAAAGGATTTTTTTTATAAGTAGGAATAGTTTTACTTTATAAGGGAACATTTAGCTCCAGCATTAGAAAGACAAGAAAACAAAGCATATTGCCTTTACAAGCATTGTTTCAGTCACAGACCATGGAAGCTTGAAGTCTCCTATGTACAAGTTTTGGTCCCCAAACAAATATTCTCTTCAGTGATGGCAAGACAAGGTCCCCAGGACTGGAGGCTGATCAACAGACCGAGCCTGAGTTCTGGAATCAGAACTTGCTGGGGCACATGGAGGGTGATGTTGCTCCAACATGCTTGGAGGCTCCGGTGCTCAGAGCCTGGTCAGGACTTCCTGCGAGGATAGGAATTCACTGCTTCCAGGACACCTTCCAGGGAACATCGATTGGCTTGGTATGGATGGCAGGATCTGAAGAAGAAAGCAATGAAGAAAGCCTAGAGTAATATAGAAAGGGCAAGTTTAAAATAGAGTGCTCATTACCAAAGTTCAGAAATCTGTGCAGAAATCAGCTCACATGGAAGGAGAGGCTCAGGAGATTCTGTAGTTTTTAGGAATTGGCCTATTTAAAAACAACAACAACAACAACAACAACAACAACAAAACCTAAAAAGACCTTCACAGGTCACAGGAGCCCAGAGAAGATTTCCAGTGGCTGTCGTGTGCGGTGACTGCTGCAGGCAGCTGAGTCTCAGGATCAAGTGTCTTATGGAGCTTGACTTAATGTCAGAGAGGTGGGGAATAAGCAGGTTAGGAGACACATTCAATAACTGACTCCTTCACCCCTGAATACATGCCAGGTGTTACTCTGGGTGTGGGGAGATGTCAGGAAGATGGCCGTCCATGGCCTCCTGAGCGGGACCAGACGTTAGAGGGAATGAGCTAGGAGCCAGCAGGTGCCCAGGTGAGACAGCTCACGCATGGAAGCAGGTCAAGGAATTGCAAGGACAGCCAGGTGCTCTGGTGGAGTCTCTCTTGGCTTCACTGCCAGGCTGGGAAACTAGAAGGAGGCAGAATCAGCATGTGGGAAATGGCGCAGGCAGACAAAGAACTCCTGGCTGTGAGCTCTGGGGCAGAGATGTCTCCTGTGTTTCCACAACCTGGAGAGGCAGGTCCCACTAGGCCAGAGTGGGGGTGAGATGCATGCTGGGAGGAGGGAGGGGGTGAGGACAGTGGATTTTGTTCTGAGCACTGCTGGTTCTACTCATGTCGAGCTCAGGTTCTACATGAGGCAAGGAAGGTCCCGCATGTTGCTGGCTTGTGACCAGACACATGTGAGAGAGTCTGGAAGCAGCGGTGATGCTGGAACCAAAGACTAGGAGGTGAGGACAAGGGGTGCTGAGGGTGATTCAAAAAAATTGAAGGTGACAAGACTGAAAAGATGAAGTTGTCACCCAAGAAAATCCAAGGAAATAGAGATGACTGAGCATGAAGCACAACTTTAAAATTTTACATATGTATGTGCATGTATATATAATGTATATGTATACACCACACACGCACACACACACACACACACACACGTGCGCACGCACACGCACGCGCATGCACACACAGGAGAAGCTGTGGAGATGCTGAGGAGAAGCTGTGGAGCTGTGGAGAAGCTGAGGAGAAGCTATGGAGAAGCTGAGAAGCTATGGAGAAGTTTAAGAGAAGCTATGGAGAAGCTGAGGAGAAGCTATGGAGAAGTTGAGAAGCTATGGAGAAGTTGAGGAGAAGCTATGGAGAAGCTGAGGAGAAGCTGCGAAGAAGCTGTGGAGAAACTTGTATGGAAATTATGCTGTGGAAGGGACCCTGTGGATGGGATTTAGATCCATGGAAAGGAAGAGAAGAGAATGTAGGACTGAGCCCGAGCCTGCCAGTCTTTGTGGTTAGTAAGGGGAGGAGGAGCCGGAGGGATGGAGGATGCCAAGAAGGAATCCTGCAGCTCCTGGCTGCACCCGGGATCAGGATGCCTCCTCTCTACCAGTGATCAGGGGCTTCAGCCCCTGCCACCTCCTGAACTTCATCCCAACTCACAGCACCACTCTTCTGGCTCTTGTATGAACCTCCAAACATTAGGGGGCACCATGGATCCGAGTCTTTCCCGCCGTGAGGCAGGGGGTCCCTGCACAGAAGAACGCAGTCATGCTTTCCAGGCCAGATCTTGTCCAGCTCTTGTTCCGATCACCACCCAGACGTTGTCCTCAGTTGACAGCTCTGCTTTGGGAATGGACACTGAGCCAGGATCACAGCTCTATTAGGTATTAAGATCATACAAGCCAAGTGGGTTCTGGGGTCCTTCAGGGCAGGCCGGTGGGCCAGCCTCCACTGTGGGCTGTTTTTTGTTTGTTTGTTTGTAATTCCCCTTTCACCTTCTTGTATTTCTGCATGGTTTCCCTACAGGCAGCTTGCCATCTATTGTAGACTTGAGCCTTAGCCAGGTTCAGATGAAAAAGAAATCGAGATGCCTCTGTCACACATGTTTTGACTTCTTAGAGTAACTGAATTTTAATCTGTCAATATTTATTTAACAGTTGTTCTGCATTAAAATTACACACCAACATATTCAGGATTACTTGTAGAGCTTTTAGTGTCAAAATTTAAATGTTCCACTATGTTCCTTTTTGGAATGCATGATAAGGGTTTACTTTGAAAAAAAAATACACTTTGGTTTTTGTACTGTATTGCTGTATCAAATTTAACTATTTTATTTGGAGACAATGATGGATAAATCTGAAAAAGCCACATAGCATCCTGGCTATGAATGATTGCAGAACACCAGACAGGGGAAATGCAATTCAGATATAATATTAATGGGATGAAATGAAAACCTATTTCTTATTGCCCTAGGCCACCTCTATGTACATTTGACACTTTGATGCTTTTTTTCCTCGGGTAATCTAGTCCGTCCTTGTGGGATGTGAAAACACTGTTTTAGTGATATGGTCTAAATTTATTCCAGGGGCACTGATGTGAAAATCTGCTATCGAATTAGGCACTGGATCATTTATTCTTGTATTAGGTCTTCTATTATTTTCATCTCCGCGTCTTGCTGCTGTGTTTCTGCTGCTGTGATAAAGGGTTCCTTCCACTCGGTATCCCCATGCCATCCGACATCCATCAAAAGGAAAGTGGTTATCTGACTTGAAAGATCTACAGGACAGAGAGTCTGGGAGATGAGCCCTGCAAACAGTCTTCCCGTCCCCATGAGAGAGTAGAATTAGATTTTTTAAAAATTCTATCTTTAATTGACACACCACAGGTGCAATGTGTAACAGCCAAGTCAGAAGAATTAACACTCACATCACCTCCAACCTCCATTTCCTTGTGCTGGGCATCGTCTCCTTCAGAGATATAAGTTTCTTTGAAGTATTTTTGCCCTTCTATACTACAGAGCATTACAATGAACTTCTCCCCCCCTACAATATTTTGTTACCTGCTATACAGCTTTCTGACCATTCCCAGCTCCTGGAAATGAAACATCACGTGACTCTCTATGAGGTCCACTTGTTTAGCTTCCGCAGACAAGTGAGCACCTGCCACGCCAGTGTTCTCGTGCCTGGATTATTTCACTCATCACCATCTCCTTCAGTCTCATCCACATTGCTGGTGGTTGCGGGTTTCAAACTTATTTGTTTGTTTGTTTGTTTATTTGCCAGTCCTGGGCTTGAGCTCAGGGCCTGAGCCCTGTCCTAGGACTTTTCTCAAGGCTAAAGCTCTACCCCTTGAGCCTCAGCACCACTTCCAGCTTTTCTGTGGTACCAAGGAATCGAACCTGGATCTTCGTGCATGCTAGGCAAGCACTCAACCACTAGACAAAACTCCCAGCCTCAAACTTATTCTTATGGTTGCAGAATCTGTTTCCTGGCAGATCACTGAGTCATTGTATTTGGCTAACACACGAAGTTATACCTACCTTGGTGTTGTACTTGCCACTTGAAATGTTATTTTTAATTAAGTTATTTTACTTAATCCCATCCAATCCCAGAGGCATATTTAGAGTCAGGAATAATAGGTATTTTTAAAAATATAGTACAAAAATAAGTCGTAATTAAATTCACCATTGTTTAACTTTTTTTTTTACTTAAATGTAATGTTTAGACCAGTTCTATTGCTCTATAAAATACATAATTGTAGGGAAATTTTAATGGTGCCATTTTGTTCCTACTAGCCAGGAAAGCATTATTATTTGTTTAATGACTTACATGCTTTTCTTCTAGATACATATGATTTTAGCATAAATAGTTTGTGCTGTGAATAAATTCTTTACCCATTATCATTGGATAGTATATTTCAAGCATGTTCCTTAGCATGGTTTTTGTAAGTACTCTCATGGCTAGAACGTGATTTGTTTAATTTGGTTGCTTGGGATAAATGCTCTGATGGCCGACAATTTCTTCACCTGAATTTTAAGTGGGACTCTCAAAAATGTCATGCACCAGTCATGGTTGAAATCTCCCAGGCAGGTCCTTCAGCACCGGACTCCCTGGGTCCTTTAGCATACATTCCTGTTGGACACACCATATGGCGATTCTTCTCTCACAAACAACAGGATTTGCAAATGAAATGACCTGGTGTTTTTCTACCTTCTTTGAAGTGCATAACCTCATGGCATAAAACATGTGTTAGTGGACACATTTAACTTTTGTCAGAATTCTTATTTTCTTAGCAGAAAGGTCCCCTAGATTGAAGCTATAAGCTGATCAGTCAGGTTGGAAGTCTGGGTTTCAGTCTTTACAATATGTTCAGGGATTTTAGTGAGATGTTGAGAACTGTTTAGAAATGCCAGCTAGAAGACATTTTCATTTTGAAATTCCCTACTGTACCAGGAAGAGGAGACACTGAGCAAGGTGCATTGGACATAAACTGTCATGTACAGAAGCCCCTGCATCCAGTGTACTACTTAATGACCATGAAAACAACAACCAGAGGAGCTCTGTAAATACTGCAGAACTACGTATAGGTGTGGTCCAAGGCTCTAAGGGGCATAAATTGGCTGAAAAGTGAGTTGCCTTTGGGTATACTTTTGTTTAGATTTTAGAAGTTTTATTTCAGATTAGAGGTGATACAATCCTCAAAATTTGGGGAAAATATTGCTGAGTTTTGCATTTAATTCTTCAGATCATAAAGTTATCTTCTGTAGATTTGATATCATCCTTTGTGCTCTCTATTAAACACACATTTTTCTCCTTCATTTATGAAGAGCTATCCTCTGGAAATCCAGGGAGGGAAATGACTTAGGAGGTCATTTCAATTTTCCTTTCCGTTCTTTACACCTGTTATGTTATCCTCTGTGAATTGTGAAGTAATTAGGTTCTGGCATTATTTTCCTTTTTGAATTTCTGCACACATTAAATTTTATTTTTTTCCATATTGCTTTTTTTAAAATAGAGACATGATGTGTCTGTAGATTGCTTAGGAGAGCAGAGCAATTCATTTGGGAATGGTTTGTTTTATGTTTATTTCCTACGTCTTTTTCCTAGCAGAGTCTAATGCCCCATCACTAGGGTTTTAATGTCCCAAGTTGTTGGCTGAGTAGAAGTTTCACCATGGCTTCATTCACACTGCTTTATCTTTGTTCTCCTGAAGTTCTTCTTATTGTGCCCCCAGGCAGCGCAGATTTTCTGATATTATTGTACATCTGGTCCATTTATGATGATCATTTCTTATTATATGTTTTACTTTCTAGATTTTTGTTCTACCCATGGAGTCAGAATGAATAATGGTGGTGCTATTTACTTCCTTCCATTGTTTATATATTTATTTATATAGTCAATATTTCTAACACATCTCCTTCTGCTACGTTTCTTGATTCTACTTCAGTTGAATTTTTAAATTCCTCGAAATGAATTATCCAAAGATGACATTCAAAAGAGGCTTCAATATAGAATTTATTGTAGGAAAAGTGAAGAGTTAACTTATACCTGTACTTCAGCAAATATCTTCTGTTTCTTTAAGTACACACAGACACACAGACACACACACACACACACACACACACATATTCTGTGAATGAGTCATGTATAAACACCTGGAGTATTTTCTTTTGCTATCCTAATGTGAGTTTGTGGAAGAGAATTCCATTGAGAGAGGTATTTTTTTTTCTTTTCTTTTTGATAGGCATTCTCTAAAGAGAATTTTTTTCTGCTTCCAATTTAGGCAAAACCTAAGCTGGAGGAATTATTTCCTGAGTAAGGGAACTCTTACAAATCACAATTCATTCTCTATCCGCAAGAGGCTACGTTTGCAAGAGTCTCTTCTCAAGTAGTGTGAACTTTGTCACTCTTGTAGGTGTGAAGCCTACATTTGTTAGCAGCTTCTGTGTTATCTTTGTAAAATGGGGAATGAAAGGAAAAGATTCAAATCCTTGCAAATTTTCACACCAAGTCTTGTTCTGGAAAAGTGGAAGTTTCCAGGACAATCTGCCAGGCTTGTGTTGTAACACACTGGGTGTTAACCTCACAGGCTAGTGCGTGTGGCATAACCAGCATGCTCTCTGCTGGGGGTGTGACACCCTTCCCTTCAGATGCTGGGACATTTAACACTCTTCCTCCTGGGAAGCTGGTTGCATAACCAGGTTTTAGCCATTTTCACCCAAGGCTGGGAAGCTCCTGAGAGATGTAAGGGGTATGGATCCTGTTTGGGGACGCTGTGTATAGAATTTAATTAGCATTTTGCTTCTTTGGTTTGAGCTGAGTAGGCAGAGGTGGAAGAGTGCTGCTGTTTCTCTGACTGTCACCAGCCCTGGGCTGGAGCCAGGATAAAGAGGAGGATGTGCAAGCTAGCGGATGCTCTGCCTGCCAAGCCCTCTGATGTTTTGGGGAAAACGATAGAGGATGAGAAGGTGAGGAAAGCTTGTGGGACCCACAAAGGACAACGGGAAGGTCATGGCTCTTAGAGGCCCCACTTCTATTCTGCATCTCTACTGAACAGACCTGCGATTGGGGAATTTTGCCAGATTTTAGGAGTTTGCATTTGGATGAAAGCTGTTGGGGCAACGCTCAGACTTGGTGTGAACCCTTACCCCGGGTATCTCCACACTGGCGCCACGCTGCTCAGGACCAGGGTAGGAACGGCCACTGAGAGCCTCTGGTGAATGCCACCCAGGGTGCAGAGGGTCATAGCCCCAGGGGACAGAGTGAAGGTATGGCTATCTGTGTAGAAATATTTCAGAGTAGGGCAGGTGACGTAGAGAAAATTGCAACCATCTGTGGTTTAAACTGGATGCATAGGCAGGAAAGAAAACTACAGTAGTCTTTATGAAGGCTAACACAATTTCTTTCATCCTTCTCAATTTTTGAGTGATGGAGACAAGGAAGTCTTTCATTTTTTGATGAAAACACAAGTCCCTATTTTCCTTGATCAAACTATAAAGTGTTTTTCTTTCTGACATTTGAAAATAGCCATTAAATTTATCTCCCCCTTTTAGGACTTCTGGCCTTTACTATCTGCCTCTTAATTTCTGTTGCTCTTCTTTTGCAACTCTAAGAAATTAATGCATAAAGAAAAAGAGGAAAGAAAAGAAAAAAAACCGTGATTGTCTCACTCTGTTGAGGACTGTCCTCAAGAGAAGGTGACATTCCCTTTAGTTTAGCCACAGCCTTCTCAGAGTGACAATGCCCCTGAATTTGAATTAATGATTTTGCACAATGAAGTAAAAATAAACACAAAACAACTCTTCTTATGGAAGCAATTGCCTTTTGTGCACTAATTTGCTTTCAATGCCCTGGTCCTGCCCCTGTGCTGGAACTAGGAGTTATTTTGCAGGTCCTTGGAGATTTTCTGTGTGGATAATTATACCACCTATGAATGAAGACAGGTTCATTTCTTTCTTTTTAATCTATGTCAATGATTTTTCTCTTTATCTAGGCAAGTTCTCCACCACTGATCAAAACACTCATCTTCCCATCTGCTCACTTCCTCTCTCCTCTTTCTCTCTCTCTCTCTCTCCCACACCCACACCCACACACCCCACACACACAGTGTCGGGGTCCTTCATCCCCCTCTCGACTAGTAGGAGGGATGGGGAAAAACAAGCCCCGACCAGGACGAGCCTCGAGAGGAGAAGGCCCACTGTCCTCCCGCACTCAGCCTTCCTTCCCCAGAGCACGAACAGAGATGCCACGCAGCTTCACCAAGGCAGGAAAATCTCTCCCTCCAATAAACCCCCTCCCGAGGAAGTCCCTCCAGCGAATATACCCTCACTCTAGGTCCCAGCAGAGAGTGATCAACAATATCACATCTGTAACCAATGGTAATCAAGTCTTGCGCCCTGCCTCTTGCGCCTTGCCTTGTCTCAGCAGAAAGTGATTAGACATGGCGTTACTCGGCCCCCATCACACTGGGGTGTTAAATCCAGAACCTTGAACAATCCAGTCAATGTCTAATGACTGAGTGACACTTCCAGCCCCCTAATATCTTCCTTTTTCTTTTCCTCTACTGTAGCACTGGGGACTGAACCCAGGGCTTTGCGCAGGATAGGCAGACACTGTACCTCAAAATTAATCCTCAACCTAGTTGATTTTTTGAATTAGCTAAGTAATATTGCGAGAGGTCAATTGGATGAGTTGTCACCTTAGAAGAGATGTGTTGTCTTTTCTTGACACTGTTGAGCTGCCATGTTAGGAATATAAATATTTCAGAAAATATATCCTTATGAGAAGACACTGGGGACTTGTTTAACTCTCTCAGGAAGCATCGATCAAACCCATTTATGAAATAATTATGTACTCTACTCCAATAGGTCATTTATGCTCTTGCATTCCAATAGTCTTAGTGATGGTAATAAATTGACCACAATCATTAAGTTTTTGTCATCTACAGATAATTTGTGTCTTACTGGGCTGCTTCTCTGAAGACTCTGCCATAAGTTACAGACCTTAGTTAGCTCTAGCCTGATCTGATGGAAAAGACTATGGTGGTTCTCTGAGGTAGTGGTACCCCCAAGTATGGGATTCTTAGGGGCTTCTAGCCTCATACCATTTATGCACTGCTAAGCTCTCTCCTGGACTGAGGCAAGGGCACTAGATTTTATTTATTTCCTTTATTTATGCTGGTCAATATTTTATTTGTTTATTTTTAAAATTCTACAATGGGATTTATTGTGTTGCTCCCACACATATATATAATGTACTTTAATTACATTCACTCTCTTTATGGTGCGCTCTCTCTCTCTCTCTCTCTCTCTCTCTCTCTCTCTCTCTCTCTCTCTCTCTCTCTCTCTCTGTCTGTCTCACTAGATTTTAGTTTATAATGTGTTTCACTGTTCTGTTTTCATGCATGTGCTTAATGTGCTTGACCAGTTCACTCCCTACTCCTGCCCTGACCCCCTCCCCTCTCCTGCTGGCTTTCTCCACACAGCACCTCTTCTGTGTTCATTCCTTTCTTTATAATCTGTTTTGTTTTATTTTTTCAAAGTCTAGATTTTGCTTGTAAGTTCTTTCCCTAAATATGACAACCTTCAGTTCCAGTCACTTTCTTGTAAGTGACATAATTTTATACTTCTAATGAATAAATCCTACTGCATGGGTATATGTGCACACACATTCTTTATCCAGTCATCTATTGATGGGCTTCTAGGCTGTTTTCATATCTCGGCATATGACTGTGCTCTCAACATAGTGGTGTAGGTGTCTCTATTGTATGCTAGTAGGCACAGCAGGGTCATGTGAACCTTACTTTCAGCTTTTGTAAGGAACCTCTGTACTGATTTTGAAGACTCTTAAGTTATAGACCAATTGTTTTCTTAAACTAGGCCGGGTCCACCAGAGCAAACAACTGCTTGAACTTATGAGGAAGTATAATTTGATGCTTGGAATTTTGTTCATCTCTAATAGTCAGTTATGTGGACTCTACTTTTGTAAAGAAACACGAAACAGTATTAAATGATATCAAATTCTCACTACTCAGCTAGAATTCACCAACCCTTTACCAAATATCAATGTTTTATGGCAACACAGTTACTCTCATAATTAAATATGAATATGTCCACCTTTTGCCAGAATATAGTTGAATCATGCAAACTATATAAAGACTGTCATATTTGAAAGAATTTTTATTTAAGCAGGAATGACAAAAAAATTTTTTTGGTGGGTCATGGTGCTTGAACTTAGCCTGGGTGCTGTCCCTGAGCTCTTCAGCTCAAGGCTACCACCTTACCCTTGAGTGAAGCCCCACTTCCCATTTGCTAGAGGCTAATTGGAGAGACGTCTCAGGTCCTTTTGTGCCTGGACTGGCTTTGAACCTTGATCCTCAGATCTCAGCCTCCTGAGTAGCTAGGATTACAAACAAGCTGCCACACACAGCTAAAAATGTTTTAACAAGAAGGAATAAGCCGTAAAGTTCTCCTAGCTCTGGTCTAGGTTTTGTAGATTGTAAGGAAAGTCACTCCATTGCAGGTATTTGGGGGAAAAGAAGAATTAATTCATTTACATTTACTGGCATTACAAGTAAAATTTAGTGGAGAGAGTTGGCCTTGGTTTCCTTGCCTCTGGATAGCAAATAATAGAAGGTTTAAAAAGAAAATTCAATTTCCTTATGAAAACTTAGAAGCAGAAGTTAATTCTGCAGTTTTATTAATACCTCAGGACTACATGGTTCCCAATTCACAAAGCAAACACATGGTTAATTAAAACTCTTGTAGCACCTATGGGAATAAGCAGGCCAAACCTAATGAGACCAAGAGTTCTGAGACCAAGGTTAGTATTAGGAGATGGTAATTAGGATCTCTGGAGTAAGATTGTCAGGAAGAAATAAAAATGGGCAAAAATTGCAAGTTGTCCCATTTTGTTGTTTTGGGGCACGGAGCCCTCAGGCTCCAGTTTTCTGGTGGCTTCTTGGAGATAAGAGTCTCAGGGGACTTTCCTACCTGGGCAGACTTTGAACTTTAGTCTTCAGATCTGAGCCTCTGAGTAGCTAGTATTACATGTGTGAACCACTTGTGCCCCTGGCTAGTTTTCCTTTTAATAGAGGGCTGGGAGTATCCCGTCCTCCAGAGTTGATTCTAGAGTGGTATTCTCCTCTGGGTGTTTTGAATTAAAATGTATTACAACGAATGTGAATTTAAAAAAATGGACAGAAATTAAAATGACTTATCTATAAAAATGCAAATGAATTTGGTCTAGTAGAATGCAGTTGATTTCTTCCCTAGAGAAAGAGTGGTCCAAGTACCTCACAGAGACGATTTTTGGACCCGAGTTTTGAATCCATCAGTATAGTCATTTCAGCACGTAGGACGGTCTGCATATGTGTGCTGTTCACAGTTCCCCTGAGCTATGCAATGTGATTGTGCCACATTTGTACAAGATTTCGTGAATTTAGAAGTCATCCTTTTGGAAGATCATATCCCAATAGTTCAGAGTAAATCAGAGCCTGTGGACAAAGAGCTGGATCATTCAGAGAGTTCAGAGCTAGAACAGAAAGCCCTGGTGTTCATAGCCATGGCGGATTTTGTCTGGTGACACCGTTCATCCGGCTCATTGGACCTGCTGGGAGTGGATTCCATACTGGAGGACTCCATCCTACAGTTCTGCTTTTTTCCCTGTGTCATAGTGGGATCATGAAACCTAACTGTGGAAATCATCCATTGGACAAATACCACATTTGGTAATTTTTTAAGCATATAGTAGAAGTTACAGGAAAACCACAAGAGTCAATATTATATGGCTGATTCCTTAGCTAAGAACGCCCCGGTGGAAACCCTTGTTTGTGTGCCAAACCAATGTGCGTTCAACAAGAGGTCTGTGTTGGACAAGCAGAGAACACCAACAGTCAGGTGGTGACTGGGGAAAAGGGAGGAAGAACTTTTGGGTGTGTAGAAATTAGGAAAAGTAAGGGTGGAAGAAAAGCAAGTCCTCTGTGAGTGCATCTGCCCCTCATGTCTGTCTATGTCACTGCCAAGTCCAATGTTGATGACAGGAAAGAGAATAAGGCCAGTACTCATTTTTGGGTGGGAGCTATATGGTCAACATTTCTTTTAACTCTAAAGATGTATTTATTCCAAACGTGCACTTCAAATGCCAGGATGGAAAGCGCTCCTAGCTTAGCACAGGGCTTTGTTGGAAAGGTTTCTAACATCTGGTGGTAATGATCATTTTTAATCTTTCTTCCCATCCTTTGTTTCCATGGAAAATAGCTGACCATAATAGTCTTACATCCTAAGCCTTCCCAGATTTGTTTCTATATGTAAATTGAAGGTAGGAGAAATTAAGCTTTTCTAAGATGATCTGCAGTGTACTTCTAAGTATTTAAGGCGTAATTAGTCCAGGACTTAATGAGAATGCAAGCAAAACTGAACCTCTGGTTAATTAAAACAACTGGACAGTGACACCAAGAGCTGGTGGTTTAAGAACCTTAGGTCATTTAAGTCGGAAAGTTGAGTCCATTAGGAGATTTTCATAGCCATTTTACACTTTAGTCTTTGGACAAGAGTTTGCGCAGAGCAATTGCAACTCATTTAAATAGGTGTTTTAGGAAGCTGGCTCAAAGTTGAAGAGTTTAGTAAACTGTGTCTTCCATCTCCATCTCTAATTTTGCATATGGTCACTGGAGCTGTAAAGTAAAACCAGTAAGCAACATAGTGTTTCAGAATAAATAATGGAAGTAGGGAAAGAATAGGTCCTTGAAGGCAGATTATTTCTCTAACTCTCTAGAGCTGACATACTGGGAAGCTAGGAAGTAAGGATGTGTCTCCATATACCGCTACAAGCACCAGTCGATGCTATCTGTGTGCACACAGGTAGTTTCATTGTCTGATGAAAATACACACTCTGGCCTTTCCATGAGGGCAAAGACCTTGATGAGAAGACCTTGGGCTTGGGTTTATCTATGCTGGATTTGCAAGGACTGGATTGTAGCCCATAATCCAGTGGTTCTTTCTGTAGGAAAGGGTCAAGGGGACTGCTTTCTGTGCATGAGACCTGGTGATCCTTTCCATAAGTAAAAACAATACCTACAACATTCCTTAAAATAATTAAAGCCATAGATGACAAACCTACAGCCAGTATCATACTAAATGGAGTAGGATGGGAAGCATTTACCTTAAAATCAGGAACTAGACAGGGACGTCACTCTCTCCATTTCAATATAGTGCTGGAGCCCTTAGCCAGAGCAATAAGGCATGAGAAGGACATCAAAGGGATCCAAATAGGGAAAAAAGAAATTAAACTATCCCTATTTGCAGATGACATGGTCCTATATCTGAATGACCCAATAAACTCCATTCTCAAACTCCTAGAACTAATAAACCACTTTAGCAAGGTGGCAGGATACAAAATCAACCTGCAAAAGTCAGTTGCATTTCTGTATGCAAATAATACACAGACAGAAGGAGAAATCAAGAAAATGATCCCATTTGAAATAGCCCCCCAAAGAAGAAAATATTTAGGAATTATCTTAACCAAAGATATAAAGGAATTATTTAATGAAAACTATAAAAGCCTAACAAAAGAAATTAAAGAGGATACCAGGAAATGGAAAGACATTCCATGCTCATGGGTAGGGAGAACCAAGGTAGTGAAAATGGCCATACTGCCAAAATTGATATGCAAATTCAATGTAATCCCCATCAAAATCCTAAATACATTCTTTACTGAAATAGAAGGTGTAATCCAAAGGTTCATATGGAACAATGAAAGACCTAGAATAGCCAAAACAATTCTGGGCAAAAAGAGCAATGCAGGTGGTATTACAATACCAAACTTCAAACTCTACTATAGAGCCATAATGGTTCCTAGCATGGTATTGGCACAAAAATAGACCAGAAGATCAATGGAGCAGAATAGAAGATCCAGATTGAAACCACATACCTATAGTCAACTTATTTTTGACAAAGGAGCCAGAGATGTATAGTGGAAAAAACACAGTCTATTCAATTATTGGTGCTGGCAAAACTGGGCAGCCACATGCAGAAAACTAAAAATGGATCCCAGCCTATCACCATGCATAAGCATTAACTCAAACTGGATCAAAGACCTCCATATCAGACCTGAAACCTTGAAACAGTTACATGATAGAACAGGAGAGACACTGGAACTCATAGGCACAGGCAAAGACTTCCTGAACAGTGTCCCAGGGTCACAACAGATTGGAGAGAGACTCAATAAATGGGACTATCTAAAAATAAAAGGTTTCTGCACAGATTAAAAACATAGCTACTAAAATAGAAAGAAAGCCAACCAACTGGGAAAAGTTATTTACCAACAATACATCTGACAAATCTACAGGGAACTCAAGAAACTAATCCCCCCTCAAACCAACAAACCAATCACTAAAGGGGCAAGGGAACTAAAGAGAGACTTATCAAAAGAAGAGGTTAAAATGGCAGAAAAACATGAGAAAATGCTCATCATCCATGGTCATAAAGGAAATGCAAATAAAAACAGCCCTAAGATACCACTGTATCTCAATTAGAATTGCCAGTATTCTGAATGCAGACGATCACAAATGTTGGCATGGTTGTGAAGAAAGAGGAACCCTACTTCACTGCTGGTGGGAATGTAAACTAGGTCAGCCACTCTGAAAGTCAGTGTGGAGGTTTCTTAAAGAAGTGAAACTAGACCTTCCCTATAATCCCACCATACCACTCCTGGGCGTCTATCCTGAGCATCATAACCCAGATGTCCTACTGCAGATGAATGGATACAAAAATGTGATATATATATATATATATATATGTGTGTGTGTGTATATATTCATATACACATATGAATTCTATATAGCCAACAGACAAGATAAAACAATGGCATTCACTGGGAACTGGATAAAACTAGAGCAAATCATGTTGTGTGAGATAAATCAAGACCAAAGTAACAAAAGGCACATGGTATCCCTAATATGTGGATATTAGATCCAAACAGCATAAGAGCAATGATTCCATATTTGGGTATTGGAAATGGTCTTGGAGATATAAACAAAACTACATAGACATAAAAATCTATGATTGACTATATACTCTATAGACACAATGGTTTATTACATAGATTAATATGTATCTAGGACATACAAAGGCCCACCTTAATTTTAATTATGTTCTAAAATCTTTGTGCCAGTCCCTTTTTGAATACTTGTTTGTTAAACATGACATTTGAAATATGATGTAAAAATCAATAAATAAAATCTTAAAAAAAATAAAACCAAGTTGAATATCTAAAAAAAAAAAACCCAAACCTACCAAATACTCCCTAGTGTGTACAGTACTGACAGAATTTGTCAGATCAGAACTTTTAAATCTTGAACCAGTGGCCTCCGTTTACAACTAAGGAAGCAGAATGAGAGTGTGAGAAAGGATGCCTAGCGCATGTCTGTGTGAGCCTTTCCTGGTGCATGGTCTCATACTTTGACTGTCTGGTATGCCTGGGTGCTTCTGGTGGTCAAGACTGTGTGTCATGTCCATCTCTGCTGGGTTGTTTGACTCAATCCCCACAGAAGTATTCAAGGTAACACTGTATTTCTGTCCCTTTGGTGACAGGTGCACCATAGTTCTATGGAAGCTACTTGCTGGCATTTGTCCATGAGGACATAGCCTATCGATACAGTGAGCCCAAGGACTGTGCTGGCCTGCTTCTTCTTATGCACTAATGGTTAATCTCCTCTCACCAGAGTGAAAGGGCTGTCTCAATCTGATTGGCAATTTGGGGATTAATCTAGTAATTTTGTGCTTCATCACTGATTTTGGAAGAGTTCCAACTAGCAATCATTCCTAAAAGAAACTGTCATGAATTCTGTGCCATTTCCAACAATGAAAGTGGTAATGTGACCGTCTGTCCATAATAACCAAGTCAATCATGTCATAGGTGTTGCCAGATCTCTACAATAGACTCCTCACTCCTTTAGTATCAGTCTCTCCTTTCCCTTTCAGTAATTGAGAGGATTAACCTGTCACCATCCCATTGAGGTTAAGAAAGGAATGTATCTCACCCTGGTCAATGGTTTTGAGAGGAAACGATGTGAATGACTTCTAAGGCAAAGCATTTGAAATGTAGCTCATGAAAAAAGCAAGGCACTCAGGACACAGGATGAGTTTTTGCAACTGTGTTTACAATGGTGTGAATAAGCTGGGTTTTCCAAAAGGAAAATGCTGGTACACTTTGGTTTCAGCAATTGTGGAGTACACATGGTGTCAGAAAAAAATGACCAGGGAACCATGAGAGAGAAAGGGAGAGGTGGAGAGGGGGAGAGAGAGAGAGAGAGAGAGAGAGAGAGAGAGAGAGAGAGAGAGAGAGAGAGAGAGAGAGAGAGAGAGAGAGAGAGAGAGAGAGAGAGAGAGCGCAGAGGAATGGAGGGAGGGGAGAGGAGCAAGAAGAAAAGTAGGAAGAACAGGAGGAGGAAAGGAAAAATGACCAGGAGAAGGAGGAGAGAATATTGAGGTATGGAAAGAGCTTTAATTCCTGCCATTCCTCAGTGGTATTCAATTGGAGGGTGCTACCAGGACACCATGATCCCACAGAAGAGAGCCCAGAGGACAAGTATCCTGAACTTACTCCTGCTCTTGCCTCTCTAGCTGGAGCGCCTCCCTGCTATAATACCATGAGCATCCAGAAGACCAGAGAGTTCATTTGTGTTTTCCTCCTAGGTCAACTCCTGTGCTCTGGAGCAGGCTAGAGACTTCTGTCTACGTGTGAGGCCTCTGGAGGCACACAGGCTTATCTATCACAGAAACCCGCCAGTGTCCTCTTCTTCTCAGAGACCATTAGAGACCCCAGTGAAAGACTTGGACCCCACAGAGGTTGAGCACAGCCTGGAGGCTGAACCATAGTTTGGAGAACCCCTGTCTGAACGCACTGTTGCTGTCACAAATACATTTGCATGAGCAAGGAATAATTTCGTTGTGCAAATCCAGTGAGATTTTCTGGGTGTTCCTTTTTGACTAAAAAAAAGACAACTTCTCACCAATGGAATAGAACTGAGGACCCAGATATCAACCCATAGACCGATGGCCACCTAATCTTTGATAAGGGAGCCAAAAAAATAGAATGGAAGAAAGATAGCCTCTTCAACAAGTGGTGCTGGCAGAACTGGTTAAGCACCTGCAGAAAACTGAAGTTGGATCCTTCTTTGTCACCCTACACCAGGATTAACTCCAAATGGATCAAAGACCTCAAGGTGAAAGGAAATACACTGAAAACTTTACAAGAAAGAATAGGAAATACATTAACTCTCCTGGGCACAAGTCAAAACTTTCTTAATAAGGACAAAGAAACACAAAAAAATCAGAGAAAGGCTGGATAAGTGGGATTACATTAAACTGCAGAGCTTCTGTATAGCAAAGGACATAGCTAGTAAATTAATTAGGAAGCCTACGGAGTGGGAGAAGATCTTCACTAACCATACAATGGACAAAGACCTCATATCTAAAATATATCAACAGCTCAAAAAATTGAGTCAATCCAAAACTAATCTCCAAAGAAACAACCATCCCATTAAAAGATGGGCCAAAGTCGGGGCCGGGAGTTTGGCCTAGTGGTTAAAGTGCTTGCCTAGCATGCACGAAGACCCGGGTTCGATTCCTCGGTACCACATACATAGCAAAAAGCCGGAAGTGGTGCTGAGGCTCAAGTGGTAGAGCTCTAGCCTTGAGAAAGTCCGAGAACAGTGCTCAGGCCCTGAGCTCAAGCCCAGGACTGGCAAAAAAAAAAAAAAAAAAAGATGGGCCAAAGTCTTAAAGAGAGTCTTCTCTGAAGAAGAAATAAAAATGGCCTATAGACACATGAAGAAATGCTCGACATCTCTGGCCATAAAAGAAATGCAAATCAAAACAACGCTAAGATTCCACCTCACTCCAGTTAGAATGGCCAGGATCAAGAAAACTAACAACAACAGATGCTGGAAGGGATGTGGCCAGGAGGGATCACTACTACACTGTTGGTGGGAGTGCAAACTCATCCAACCACTATGGAAAGCAGTATGGTAGTTCCTCAAAAGACTAAACATAGAGCTCCCCTATGACCCAGCAATTCCACTACTAGGCATTTACCCAACCGTCCAGAAACAAGGGCAATGATGTTCATTGCAGCACTATTTACCATAGCAAAGATATGGAACCAACCCAGATGTCCCTCAGTTGATGAGTGGATCAACAAGATATGGTATTTATACACAGTGGAATTCTATGCTGCTGTCAGAAGAATGACATTGCCCCATTTGTAAGGAAATGGAAAGACTTAGAAAAATCATATTAAGTGAAGTAAGCCAGACTCAAAGGAACATAGGCTCAATGGTTTCCCTCATTTGTCATTATCAGTAGAAACCTTGGGCTCTCCTAGCAGAGATTTACAATAGAGCAAAACCTAGATACATAAGGCCATATAGTATGACGCTAAATGAAAGGACCTCCAGGATATAGAAACAAAAGCCATATAATGAGTGATTGTTGTCCTTAATGTACTATGTTATCTCTCATCTCTTTTGCTGTCCCTTGGTTATCTCATATTGTTACAGTATTTCTCCTTGTTTTCTGGTATATTGGATATAAGCATATTTGGTTATTTGAAATAGGATAGGGAAGGGAGGAAAACAAGATGGGGGGGGTGGGAAATGGGGACCAAGACATGAGAAAGGGTATCAATGTATGTGAAGTAATGCACCTTCTATCAGGTGAATATAATGTAACCCTTCTATTAATTACAATAAAAAATATATGGGGGAAAAAAAGACAACTTCTCTGAATTGCCACACTAAGGAAAGGGCTTTGAGGCCATTGTTCATGTGCAAAGAGAACAATCCCTGAGTCAGAGAGATGGAGGGGTGGAATGCACCTGTTCATCTCTTTGTGCATTTATTAAGCTTTAGTAGCCCAGAGGGACACCAGATAATTGGTACAAGCTGACCTCCAGACTACAATAAGTCATGGTGCCAGTGCTTCTGTTCATTCCTTTTGGAATCTTTCAGTGTCTAGAGACTTAATGCCTAAAATGTGGGCATGACATACATGATCAATAATTCAAATTTTGTCTAGTATCAGCCACAGCGCTGTGCCATGGTCAATTTTTCAGAGTTATTGATCACCCTTTTATCCACTTAACCTCTGTCCTTTCTTGGAGGCAGGCCTCAGCAGTTAAGATCTTGGCTTCACCAGGGTTGGCTGCACTGGGCCACTGTCCAATGCTGATGTCACGGTCTACATGGCAGCTGCTGTCTTATTGATGAGAGGATGGAGTCTCCCCCTGATAACTGCGAGTTCTTTCTGGCCCTTCCCTTTTTTGTGTGTTCCTATTCCAGTCCTCATAGTGAAATTCCATATTTCCTATACCTCCTCTTAGGTGTTTTGAGATACAATCCTTTGAATTTTGGAAATAGATACTAAGGAAAAAGCTCAAGGAAAAGGATAAAGAAAGGAATTTAGTTCTGTGGTATTAATGTTCATTTGTAATACAGAGCTGGAAAGCAGAACAGAGGGAAAGTAGATGGATGTGGAACAGTTTTAGGGTATGAGAGGCTCAAATACTGAGTTTGTTCACTCTTAGAAAGGGGACTAGAATTCTTTCTGTGTGTTATGAATATGATCTTCCATGATGATGAACAAGAAATACAATTGTCATTGCTCTTTCCATTGCTTCAACTCACTGGGACATGTCTTGGTAAGCTCACCCTCTTGCTGAGTTATAATTCTTGCCATATTCTTCTTTTCCTTTCTTCTTTTTTTAAGCCTCATTTCTTGAAAGAAGTAATCAACTTGTTTTTTTCTTATTTCTGCACCTTGCAATCTTTTACTTATGTCTACGTCATACTCTCTGTTCCTCTAATTCCACTAAAATATTCTCCCCAATTCCCTGGTGGTATGCAAAAGGCAAAATCAAATTGCCCTCCCTCTTCTTTCAGCTCCCAGGAGTGTCAGGTTCCTTGAGTGATGCCCATGCTGGAAATCATCTTGGTTCATTGTCATCACACCAAATTCTCCTTGTCTTTCTTTTTAGCTATGAAATCTTCTTAATTCCTCTTCCATTTTTTTCTCTTAAAAATGATGTTTCTTGTTTCACTAATCCTACCTACTTGGAAGGAGCGCAGTTTGAGGCAAACCCAAGGGTGAATGGTGCAAGAGTTCACCTTGACCAATAGCTGGATCTGTCTTATGGGAAGTGCAGATAGGCTGGTTTAGTCATCCATTGAGATCCAATCTCAAAATTAAACAACATAAACTTCTAGCAGAGAGACTCAAGTATGAGACCTTGAGTTCCAACTCCAGTGCTTCCATTTTTTTTTCCTCTTGCTTCTGCTCCCCAGTGCTGGATTTACAGGTGTGCACATCATACCTGGTATAAAAATAAATCCATTTTTAACAAGTGGATTTTTCCATGGTCTAGTATAGTTAAGAGACTTTAAAGTTAATCTGCAGCCTCACCACAACTGTATACAAATACTCCAAAGACTTAATAACTGAACCCAAATGAATAATGTATTTACTTGTGATGATTTACAAAGACTAGGTCAAGCCAGGAGTGTGGCCTAGTGGTAGAGTGCTTGCCTAGCATTCACATAGTCCCTGGTTCGATTCCACTGTACCACATACATAGAAAAAAATCCAGAAGTGGTGCTGTGGCTCAAGTGGTAGAGTACTAGCCTTGAGAAAGTCCAAGGACAATGCTCAGGACCTGAGTTTAAGCCCTAGAACTGGCAAAAAAAATCCTTAGTCAAATTGATGGCATGCCTAATCTTCTGTCCTAGAAGACATCTAGGTGATGTCCCAGCATTCAGCTGCTGTTTAGGGGCAAGCCACGGGCTGGCTGCTGCACACAAGTGTTTTTTTCAGGATAACCAGGTATCTACTCTTCTCTGACAAAGTTAAAGTCCAGGTTGGCCTCGAGTTCCTGATCCCTCTGTCTCTGCCTCCTAGCTGGCAATAGGACTATAGGTGCATTCCCAGCACACCCAGGCTCAATCTTGAATTCTTAATCCTTCACTAAAACTTTGAGCTGCACAGCGTTGTCAGTCTGTCTCTTCACATCCTTCTTTAAAAGGTCTCCAATGTCTAGACCCAAGGGCGCCACCCAGAAGCGTGTGAGCTCCCAGCTTTCCACCCAGTGCTCGTATGTCCAAGGAACTAGCCTGCTCTTCAGTACCCAGGAAGAAATCGTGTTCCCTAAACGCGGAGGCCATCTCTGTGTTCCCCAAATCACTACATTATGTTGTAAATGGAGAATTTCAATATACTAAATACTCTCTAAGCTGTGAAAAGGTGGAAAACAGTGTTTTGTGTTTTGTTTTGTTTGGCCTATGTCCTAACATGGTAACAGTCTTTACGATTCAGGTTCTGGATCTCTTGGGGGGGGGGCGAGTTGTAATTCTGCCTCTCACATCTATGAAGAGAATAGAGAAAATTCTCTGCCCTTCTAAAGCTGACCATCCATCCCTTTTTTTATTTCCACAGTCTAGTAATTTATTTTACGTAGGAGTAACTTCAAATTCCACAAAGCTGAAGAACAGCTTTGTTTGAATTCTCTCTTCTGTACACTCAGTGATCTAAAACACAATATCCAACATACACTAACCTCAGGGAAGGGTTAGTAAATACATACAAAAGTGGAATCATGGTGCTCTTTGTTCCTCAGTGGAACGGTCCCACAGAAAAAGCACAGGATCAGCACAACACAAGGTCACTGTTATATATGAAGTGGGCAAAGCACACTAGCATTTTCTATATGCGTATGGAGTAACCTGCATAGGTTAAAGGGCCTTTCATGTTCATTTAAAAATCAGGCAAGTTGTTTATATGCACTTTTCAAATAATCTGGAGAGCACTGCTATTCCAGAGAGGATATACTGTTTAGTGTTGTCTTTGTGGCATCGACAGTCTTGCATGGTCACATACCAGTATTTTCACTTTAGCTCTTCTTTGAGTAAGAGATTTAAATGCAGTTAGACAATACATATTGTAAGCTGCTTACATACACTAAATTTAAGAGATTCAATATTAGAGATTCTTTGTTCCTTTAAACACTACAGAGTGCAAACGAGGTTCTGTTTCTACTATAAACACTTTGATCGCCTATGTTAAAACCTTATTTCACATTTCGCATCATTTTAGAGTTTATTTTCAAAGGGGAATAGTATTCATGTGGCTTTTTCTTTTCCCCTGACTCTTTGAAGAATTGTTTAGTATTCATTCTGACCATCCATTCTTTATACTGCATTCAAGCTTGTAGTAAATAAGCTGTTTGGTTAGGAACACATTTCCCCAGGGCCGACTCCTGCCAACTCACTGTCCAGGTCTGAGGTGGGCACATTCTGTCCTGATTTGAGGTCTGCTTTCACCCTGCCTCATCCAGTGTTTTGCATTCCCATCTTCCTGTGGAACTCACAGACATGTTCACTTTGTTTAATGCTTTCTCTTACACTTTTAAAAGTTAGTTTTTATTGTAATGTATAGAGGGGTTACAGTTACATTTGCCTTTCTCTTATATTTTTAAGGGGTGCCTACAACCTCACTGCCCACATCTGATGCTGAGAAAATGGTAACCCTTAGGTCTAATGAACACAAATCTGAAGAATACGGAAGGCAGGAATAACGGTCTAGGAAAGGGTCAATGTGGGTGCTTTCCAGGGCATGAGAAGTTCAGAGCAGGGAGAGCAGTATGGCTTAGGGGGGAGTGGGAAGAGGGAAAGAGGGAGGCTACCTTAGATGTGGGAGAAGCGGATGGGCAGAGTGTAGCGGTCTTACCAAGTTGCCAACAAATTCTAACACGAATGGGCCAGGAAAGAGCAATGCAAACTTGGCCGTGTTGTGCTTGGCTGTGAGTGAACTGCATGATCTAAAAAAATATTGTCCATTGAAATTATATTCTGTGTAGGAAAGCACAAAAATGAAATTGCACATCTGCAGCATAAAAATTTGCTAGCACTTCGGTACCATTTCCAATTGGTTACAAACAGAACATGACTCCCAGCTCTCGCTTGTCCCTATCTTTGGAAACATCTCTCCGGAGCATCTTTCTAAATTTCCATCGGAAGATGGCAAACTTAGTCTGAGGAAAAGATCTAAGGAGCCCCTCAAAGCCAGTGCCAATTCCTCAGCATGAGCAATTTGTGACATTGCATAGGTGCCATAAAATATTCATATTTATGCAATTTTGTGTTGTATGATCCACACTCATTTGTATTTCCATGACTTACTGGAAATGACACTAATTATGCAGTTGGCAGAGAGGCGCGAAGTGACAGTGAAGATGATTTTGTCAACAGTGGGGCGTTTGATTGTAAACTGTTTCCATCAAGAAACCCTCTAAGTTAATTTATTTTTCCCCCTTATTGCCAGTAGAAAAAAATAGCTCTGCTCAATTGAAACTGGGAAACTCAGAGATTTCTCTGCTGTATTAGCAACAGCAGCAGAATTCTGGGAGTGGATAAAGGATTGACTTCTGGTGGTGGTCAAGATAGAGTAAGCAAAATCCACCCAGAAGTTGGCAGAAGGAAGGTGTTTTTCTGGCGTTTTTAGGTTGGAGACAATGAGAAGAAAATGACATCATTTTTCTGCATTACACCTTGGTTTTCCAGCATTACCAAATGGCCAGTGCTTCTGACTGGCCTGCTGGGATCCAGTTTTAGCTAAAATTATTGTTAGTTATTCCTCACTCTGGACCTTGCCAGCCCTCTCAGACTCTATTTCTCTTCCAGGTTTCCTTCTCTGATTCAGTTCCGATTTAGACACACACTTCTCACTTATCCTCTGTGTTTCTTTCTCCTCTACCATCAAGGGCTCCAGTCACCTTGTGACACAAGGACACTGAATTACACACCACAGAATCTCCCTAGCTGAAGAAACTCCCTTATCCAAGCCATCAGGTACCTGCAATTAGCATGGTACACGGTAACAAAATAAAAGATTCCAGTTAATATAAAGTTCATGTTGGAGGGGGTAAAATCCTATGCATTTTCTTTGGTTAAGAAAACCAACACTGGCCAGGAGTTTGGCCTAGTGGTAGAGTGCTTGCCTAGCATGCATGAAGGCCCGGGTTCGATTCCTTGGTACCACATACATAGAAAAAAGCCAGAAATGGTGCTGAGTCTCAAGTGGTAGAGCTCTAGCCTTGAGAAAGCCCAAGGACAGTGCTCAGGCCCTGGGCTCAAGCCTAGGACTGGCGGAAAAAAAAAGGGAAACTAACACTTTATCTTGCAGTATTTTTCACAGATATTTAATAAGACGTAATAAGAGATAACTGAGTGATAAACTTAGTATTTTGCCCTTCTGAAATGTTGGTACAAAACCCCATGCTGTTTCTTCTGCATGTCCTATGACCTGGGAAGTTGACACATGTGGTGTTAGGGAGACTGGGGTAACATGAAGAAATATTTTGAGAAGGGTAGTTGTTTCTTTCAAGGATCTCAAGCATGCATGTTCACATGGTGTTTCAAGGAGTAGAATTCAGGTATGTGTTTATTTCTACCACTGAAAATTCTGATTCTCAGCAAGTAAGTAAAGTGGATGAGCACTCTCTCTAGGCCTGTCCTTCGGGGGCTCATCTGTAGTAAAGCATTGAGGGGTGACAGGAGTTCTTTTATTCAACATTCTATTCATACTGTCCTGTTGTGTGGGGCAGATGAGGATTGCAATGGCATGTAGAAGCAGAGCCTCTGAGAGGAAGCTTGCAGGGGTCCCTTGGCTCACCACCACTTCCGTGTTCCAGGCAGAAGCTCTTCAGCCTTCTCTGCAGACTAGAGGATTTACCAGATTGTGCTGAAACTGAGAGGAACCATTAAGAGCCCAACTTTCCTGCCCCCCACAGGTGCCAACCCACAAATCATTTTGAATTCCAACTTGTAGGAGATAAAGCAATTCATTTTTTAAAATGCAAACCATGTTTGATTTGGGGATATTTTTTAATATTTGAAAATATTGTCATGCATTTTGGAAATGCAATTTTGGCAATCAGAATATTTGTCCCTCTGAGGAAACTGGGTGTTTTGCCATTGACCACTAAACCAGGTTATCCGGAGTCTATAGGTTGGACACTGGTTACTGTGAGAGCCTTGCAGTATTGCAGAGTGGACATTTTACAACAATATTGGGAGATACAGACAGAATGGACTAGCTGTGAGACTGGAGGAAATGTATTCATTTACTTGATTCAGTTTCTGGCCAGATGAGAAGGTTAAAGTAGATGGTCTCCAACTCTGAAGCTATCTTCATCTCTTCTTTTATAAAAAAAATTATCATTATAATTTATTTATATTATTATGTTTAGGTAGTTATACAAAGGATTTGTCATTTAACAAAGAAATTTATGAATACAATAACGTTCTCACCCATCCCTTACGCATTCACTCCTTCATGCACTCTTCCTAATTTTGTAGGCTATACATTGGATTTTTGACTTTATTTTCCCATTCTTCTCCTCTTTATTGGTCTCTCCTTTCCCTCTGGCCTCACCCCACCCCTTTCCTGGTGTTCTGTTTTGATGAACTTGGACTTTGCCTTCCTAAGGAATCAACTTTTTGAGTTCTCCCTTGAATTTACCATATTTCAGTTAACAGCCTTGTATACACTTGCATGCCACTCAGTGTATTATAAATCCATAAGTTAAACCTGGCTTTCCCATAGAAGGGAAAACATGGATCCTTTGTCTGTATGAGCCTGACATACAATCACTTACCATAATTTTTTCAGGTCTTTTCATTTCTTTTTTTCATATATTTTTATTGTAATTAATAGAAGGGTTACATGATATTTGCCAGATAGAAGGTGCATTAATTCACATACATTGATACCCTTTCACATGTCTTGGTCCCCATTACCCTCCCCTCCAACCCCCCTGCCCCATCTTGGTTTTCCCCCCTTCCCTATCCAATTTCAAATAACCAAATACAAATAGATCCAATATATCCGATAACAAAGTGAGATACTGTAACAATATGAGATAACCAAGGGACAGCAAAAGAGATGAGAGATAACATAGTACCATAAGGACAACAATCATTCATTATATGGCTTTTGTTTCTATATCCTAGAGGTCCTTTCATTTAGCATCATAGGTCTTTTCATTTCTTTACAAATGGCATGACACTATTCTTTCTAACAGATGAGTGGTACATATACACAATGGAATTTCCTTCATCTCTCCTTTTAATACTCCATGTCTGAATTTAACTGATTTGAAAGTTCTGAGCTCTCTGAGGAAGGTTGTGGTTGTTTTGTGCCCACCCTCTGGGACTTCCCATTAGCACTGATTTGTGGCATTTTAGTGGTGCAAATGATATGATGATTCTACCCAAGTGACAGAGGCTGGTTGATGAAGAATGGCATGGGAAGGGAGAAATAGCTAATTCCTGTTCAGATTTAATGAGAGGTTGCTTTGGGGCTAAACTCTGTTTACAATACGCGCCACCTGGGACCGAGTGTATTGTTAATAAATGTTCTTTTACTCCCTTGCCACCACCAGGATGCATCAAAAAAAAAACCAAAAACTAATTACTCAGATTTTTGTTTAATGGTGCTTATCTAAGTAACTTAGGAGCTTTTCGAGTGAAAACAATAAAAATGCAAATCATTATACTGAGTTGCAGTGTAATAAGGATATTTTCATAATCATGACTGAAGGTGCTGCCAAGCCAGCAGAAGCCCTGGTTTTGGGTGGTACCTTCTCTGGCTTTGATATATTCCAGGCTTTGATTGTCTCTGACTATCTTTTTTTAATGTGTTATTGTAAATATGATATACAGAGGGGTTACAGTTATATAGATAAAGAGTACATTCCTCTTTGAATAGTGTCATCCCTTCCCTCGCTCTCTCCCAGTTTTTCCCCTGTCCCCACCTACAAGCTGTATAGTTTATTTTCAATATAGTGTCTACTGAGTATCACTGCTGAATTTGTTGACCCTTTGTCCCTGCATGTCTGTGTCCCCCTTCCACCCTCCCAAGACAGATAAGCAAACATGACAAGCAACAAAGACATTTAAAATAAAAGCTCTTGTTTCCATTTCCAGGAGTTTGTTTTGATGAATATTATTTTGTATGATCAGATTCACATAGCTATTGCATTTTTTGTAATCTTTTTTTAAATTTTTTTATTGTAATTAGTAAAAGGGTTACATGATATTTGCCAGATAGAAGGTGCATTAATTCACATACATTGATACCCTTTCACATGTCTTGGTACCCATTTCCCTCCCCCCCCACACCCCCCACCCGTCTTGGTTTTCCCCCCTTCCCTATCAAATTTCAAATATCCAAATACAAATAAATTCAATATATCAGATAACAAAGTGAGATACTATACCAATATGAGATAACCAAGGGTTTTGTAATCTTCTCTTAAGAATATTCTCCTTTGATCTCATTAAAGCTACCAGCACAACCATGTTCATTGCAGCATTGCTTACCATTGCTAAGATATGGAATCAACCCAAATGCCCCACAGTAGATGAAAGGATCAAGAGAATGTGGTATATATACACAATGGAGTTATACTCATTCATTAGAAAGAATGATATTGTATCTTTCATAAGGAAATAGACAAAATTATATTAAGTAATGTAAGCCAGACATAAAGAAATATAAGTTGCATGGTTTCTCTCATTTGTGGTAACTGGAATGTGCCTATAAATCTACAAATAAATACACTGAATGATTGAAGGGAAAAAATAGAGTGGAACATATTAAACTATACTGATTGTCTTTTGACTTCTGCTCGCCACATTCTTCGGGCCCATAGGCTGGAAGATTCCAACAATTGCTCTAATGTCTGGGGAGTCATTTGGTGACAAATTCCACTGAACACCACAGTACAGGAAAGAATTTTGCAGTTTTGTAGTTGTTGATCTACAGTGTAAATTTGTTTCCCATTTCCACTAACTTGTGAGTTTTTAAGTTCTTAGGGAAACACATTAGGCAGAGATAATGATACCATAGTGCCCTATTTGTTTCATTGGTAAATGATTCATAAAACAGTGCTGTGTGGTAGAGTCTGGAACTATAATCAGGAGACCCAGGCTGTATTGCTGGTCTTGTTGCTTACTAGCTGGGATTTGAGAGCATCATCTCTTGGGGGATTTACCTCAGCAACTTCTATTTACCTGGAATGGGGAGAATCACTTCTAGGTCAAAGAAAGGAAGGAAATCCTAAAACTGTAATACTCTCTTGACAAACCTTCAGTTTCTCTCCCAAGTATGAATACTGCTGAAAAACTTTGACCTGCTATTTCCAAACATATCAAACACTAGGGACCCTGTGGTTAAATTCATTCACCAGGGAATTCCCCTGGGAAACATAATTCCACCAGTAGATTAGCAGGATGAACTTTCTGATAACTTTAAGAGAAATTGTAAACTAAATACAGTGCAAGAATTAATCTGCTTTCCAGACATCTTGAATAATAAATATCCAAGAATGGTATCACTGGATCATAGAGTAGTTAATTTTTTGAAGAATTTCCAAACTGCCTTTCAGAGTGGCCAGAGTAGTTTACATTCCCACCATCCATCAGGGTGTAGGATTTCTTTTTCTTCACATCCCCAGCAGCACTTGTTTTCATGTAGGTGATGCATTCATCCAAAAGATTAGATGTCAAGATACAGTAAAGATACCTGTATACACATTCATTGCTATGCTTTTTACCATAGCCAAGGTATGGAAACAGTCCAGATGCCCTACAATGAATAAATCAATTAAGAAAATGTATATGTATATATTCTAATATATATAATAAAGTTTTACACATCCATGAGAAAGAATAATGTCATTTTCAGGGAAATGGATAGACCTGGAAAAATGATCTTAAGTGAAGTAACTCAGGCTCGGAGAGAAAGAGTACTTATATTATGGTAGTTAGATCTAAATTATAAGCATGTATGGAAATATAAGCAGGGTCATATGCATATGTCTATAAACATAGTGTCTAAAGTATGGCATGTACAAGGAAATTTTGCAATGATATAACTCCTTTGAACAGCTAACTTATCATTTCACAAAATGAATGCCAGGAAGGGATATGTGTTGTTGTGGACAGTGAGTGTCAAAGTGCAGGAAGGCAGATGGGTGGAGAGAGAAAGGGTGAACAGACACAGTCATAATATTCAGTATGAATAAGCTGATATATTGAGTTGAAATCCTTTTGTACAACTACTTAAAGAAAACAAAAATATAATCTAACAAGATCTAGAATTCTAGAAAGACTAATGTCATTGCTGTACTTCATTGGATCTAAAATTCCATTGGTCGCAAAGTGCATTGTTCTTCTATGTACATATAGGAAAGAAGTGGGGTTCGTTCAACACTGACCTGGCTTGGATTGTAAAATGTGCCCTAATCTAAAGATAATCTTCAGTACCTGAGTTCAAGTCCCAGCTCACCAGAAAGTTTCAGCCCTGTTTTAGATCTAGTACGGACTTGGAAGGAACACTGAAGTGGTGGCTATTTAAAAATATTGTTTTTCAGTAATGGTTAGCTTTGTTAGTTTCATTTTAAGTGAGTCCGCATGGTGGTAGTTAGGGTTACTTAGTCCAGAGCAAGCAACTGCTCTCGTGGCAGGTGAAGTGGGTCTTCCCACATCAGTGTGGTCTCAGAAGCCCAGAGAGGACAGACAAGGGCTGAAGAGACCCAGGAGCCAGCACGCCGTTCACTCCTCTTAGGGAGACACTATAGGCCACAGTGACCAATGTCAGGGGAAAGGGCAATCGATTTGAAGTTTGGGGGATAAGATCGAGCTGCCCTACAAACAAAAGAGCAGCAAGTCGGTCTCTGGAGGAGAGTTTAGTGACCGAGTTCCTGCTGTTGAAGCAGCTAAATGCTGCCTGGTTTATGTTTCGTTTCTAGTTAGCTCTTTTCAAGACATGGGCAATGTCCCCAGGATACCACATAGCCAGAACAAACAAGTACAAGGATTTGGGTTGATGTTTTATAAAAGACAGAAATGATCATTGGTGGGGAAGTCTGGCTCTATGGGCAGGAGGTGGGGCGGGGGGAGGAGAGAAAAACACATTCGTATACTCCCAGGTCTTAGCATAATAGCATGCAAGGAGAACTGCCTCATGGGACATTTGATCTAATACCTATCTGTGCTGGGGTTAGTTTTCTGGGTGTCCACATTGGATTACTGTCTTGAGGCAAGACATTCCTCATGAGATGGCAAGGCAGAGTTGGCAACACGAAGATATTGAGGTGTGATAGCTCCTATTTCTATCGACACCTTGGCATCAATTAGTTCATTAACCCATGTGTTAGTCACTCATTAGTGCCCAGATAAAAGAGAAATGGATGGAAAAATTAAATAATTTAATATTCATTGCTAGATTGGCTGTGACAGAAAGCATCCCTGAGTTAAAGGTATCAGGAGTGGAATAATGCTAGGTTCCTTGAAGGGCCACAAATTAAGGAATGTGGGAGCCAGGGGAAAACCCCTTTTTTCAGGGCTCCTATCTCCATATCTGCTTGCTCCAGTTCTCTCATCTATTTGTCAGGAAATATGATAGCTGCCAAGTCTTAAGCTCGGGACACACAGAAGTTTCCCTCTGTCTCTTCACTCGCTCCAGCCTGCTGGTGTTTGGGTCAAGCGTTTATCACTAGGGTTATGGGGATGCTAAAAAATGTGCTATTTGTAAAATCCTGAAGAGAAAAATCTTACGACTTGGCTAAAGAGAAGGAAGAAGAAAGAGGAGAACAGAGGAGACAGGAGTCAGAATTGTGAAATCATCCATATTCTTTTGATCCTGAAATGAGGGTAACCAGAAAAACCTGGCCTACAAACAGGTTGCGGGGCAGTTTTAAAGGCGACTCCTAACCCGTGACCTGGGAGTGAAGGATAGGGACTTGGGGGCAGCAGTACCGGTGAATGGTGCACCATGTTGCACGTGGCTTTGACGTGTGAAGAATGAAGTGGTGAAGGAAAGGAATTTGACTTGTGCATTAGAAGGTTAATTGAGCATCTGTCCTGATACTCAGGAGGCAGCTGAGTCGACTCTGGTTAGATCGATGAGGAGAATTCACTGCACAGCTCCAGCCCACAGTGTCCTCTTCTGTTTGTCTACTCTGCCATCTAGCCGGAGCCACCACCAAAGATGTTCACGCAGCCCTCTCCTGGCTCTTGTCTCAGCAGGCTGGGGCTTACATCCCTCTGGTTCTCTTTCTGGTCCTCCCCTGGGTCTGCCTTGTGCCTCTGCTATAATTGACGTCTGTGGAGATGTCTTCGATGAGTCTGCCGGGTACTGTGTCAGGGTTTCCTTGGACACCCAGCAAGGCTTCAGGTCATTGGTGGTGGTGTTGTCCTTATTTCCAGATGAAGTGACTGGGCTGCAGAGAGGTTAAGTCATTTGCCCAAATTCACTCAGCCAGCAAGTGACAGAGGCTTGTTGGCCAGGTTCCAAAAGGCCCTTTGGCTATGCTGACTTAACTGCAGGAGTCAGCACCGCACTGTTAATGGGCGAACAGGAATCCGGGCCCTGGTCGGAGGCCAGACTGTGCCTGTGGGAGCACAAAGGAGCAGCTGCTCGCTCTCAGAAGCTGTGCAGTCACCACGTTATCTGCTTAACCTGTCCTTGTCCATTTCCATGACCCCATCGGGACTCCTGGACAAGGTGACAGGCTGAGGAAAGGAGAGTAAATGAAGTCCTCCAGGCCTGGAAACATTTTGAATGGAAAACACAAGTCAAACACAGGAGTCAACCGTGGCGTGGTTTTCACAAGTAGGGGGAGAACGCTAGGGTTAGGTAGGATTCAAGTCCCGACAGAATGTCAGTAAGGCGCGGGGCAGAGCTGGGCAGAGCCTGGAAAGTATGACTTCCTGAATATAAAGCTGTGCCTGAAGCAAAATCCCAGAACAAGCTAACGCTGTTCTGTAAAAACTGCAAACAACACAAGAAGCGTTTTGAGTGATGCACGGTGTGAGAGAACAGGGCAGGCACACATCTGCTAGTCTGAGCAAATGGAGCCGGTCAGGGACCCAGAGAAAGCTAGAGGCCGTGCAAGTGTCCTCATCTACTTCTGTCTTCCCGTCACCCACAGGAGGAAAAAGAGCCAAGGTTGTAAGGAAAGATACCAGCTTTCTGAGAAGGGAACTTGGTAGTTCAATTTTTTTAATTATATTTTTATTATCTTTAAGTAGCTATACAAAAGAACTACCATCCAACAAATCAGTCTGTAAGTCTGTACATCTTGATCAATACTCTCCATCCCTCCCAGCCCCACCTCTCCCTTCAGCTTCTTAGTTTTAGAGGTCACGCCTTGAATAGCTTAGTTGCCTTCTTTCTCTCTCCCTCTTCATTCCTCCCCCCTCCTCTTGACATCCCCCATTCCCCTCAAGTGTCAGTTTCCTGCTATTCGTTTTGTTGGTCTGAATGTGGGGTTTTCTAAGGAATTACACAGTTAAAATACTCCCCCCCCCCCCCACCACAATGATCAGGTAATCCATTTGTGTACCCTTTCGGACAATCCGAGTATGTTTACTTGTACATTTATAAATCAGTCTTAAAAAGCTTTATTCCTACATGACCATAAGGACCATTCAGGTGAGTCAGGAGAGATATAACTGTAGAGTTTGTTCTGTTGGAGTAGCCTTTGTGTGTTATCTTAAAATTAGTGCTACAGCTTCCTTTAGTGGTGACAAATAAGAGCTCTGTGTAGAGTTAGGTGAACCATATTTTGATTTCACATGGACAACCTGACATTAAAATGTGTGCATCTTTTAGGATTGCTATTTTGTATGTTAAATGCAGCATATTTTTTATCTTTTTTTAAATTTTTTATTGTGATTAGTAGAAGGATTACATTATATTTACCAGATAGAAGGTGCATAACTTTCGACCTGTGCCAAGAAGGCCTAGTGTATCTCCTATTCCTTCTTGTAAAGTTTTCAGTGTGTCGGCTTTTACCTCCAGGTCTTTGATCCATTTGGAGTTAATTCTAGTGCAGGGTGACAAAGAAGGATCCAACTTTAGTTTTCTGCAGGTAAATGCAGCATATTTTTTATAACATTTGATAAATAGTGTATTAGCAAAGTAAATCCTATTTGTCAAAGTGTTGTGGCTCTTTTATTTTAATCATGATTGATTTCATTTTACTTTGTCTTATAGTATCATGGATTTTCATGCAATGTTAAAAAAGTCTTTTTTAAAAAGAAATCATTCTCATAGAATGAGATTAAATGAAATGAACTCTAGGATATGGTTGAAACAAGAGGTTTATCTTGTGTGATTGTTGTTTATAATGTACTATGTTATTTCTCTTCTTTTTTTTTGCCCTTATGCTTAATCTTTTGTATGGCAAAGGACATAGCTAGTAAACTAATTAGGAAGCCTACAGAGTGGGAGAAGATCTTCACCAACCATACAACAGACAAAGGCCTCATATCTAAAATACATCAACAGCTCAAAAAATTGAATCAATCTAAAACTAATCTCCAAAGTAACAACCATCCCATTAAAAGATGGGCCAAAGAGAGTCTTCTCTGAAGAAGAAACAAAAATGGCCTACAGACACATGAAGAAACGCTCAACATCTCTGGTCATAAAAGAAACGCAAATTAAAACAACTCTAAGATTCCACCTCACTCCAGTTAGAATGGTAAGGATCAGGAAAACGAATAACAACAGATGCTGGAGGGGATGTGGCCAGGAGGGATCACTACTACACTGTTGGTGGGAGTGCAAACTCTTTCAACCACTATGGAAAGCAATATGGCAGTTCCTCAAAAGACTAAACATAGAGCTCCCCTATGACCCAGCAATTCCACTACTAGGCATTTACCCAATCATTCAGAAACAAGGACATATTAAATCCACCAGCACAACCATGTTCATTGCAGCACTATTTACCATAGCAAAGATATGGAACCAACCTAGATGTCCCTCATTTGATGAGTGGATCAACAAGATATGGTATTTATACACAATGGAATTCCATGCTGCTGTCAGAAAGAATGACATTGCCCCATTTGTTAGGAAATGGAAAGACTTAGAAAAGATCATATTAAGTGAAGTAAGCCAGACTCAAAGGAACTTAGGCTCAATGGTTTCCCTAATTTGTCATAATCAGTAGAAACCTTGGGCTCTCCTAGCAGAGATTTGCAATAGAGCAAAACCTTGATACAAAATGCCATATAGTAGGACGCTAAATGAAAGGATCTCTAGGATACAGAAACATAAGCCATATAATGAATGATTGTTGTTCTTAATGTACTATGTTATCTCTCATCTCCTTTGCTGTCCCTTGGTTATCTCATATTGTTACAGTATCTCACTTTGTTACCTGATATATCGGATATATTTATATTTGGTTATTTGAAATAGGATAGGGAACGGGGGGAAAACAAGATGAGGGGTGGGGGTGGGGGGAGGGAAATGGGGACCAAGACATGTGAAAGGGTATCAATGTATGGGAATTAATGCACCATCTATCTGGCAAATATCATGTAACCCTTCTATTAATTACAATAAAAATATATGAAAAATATAAAAAGAAATCATTCTCATAGAGTGAGATTAAATGAAATGAACTCTAGGATATGGTTGAAACAAGAGGTTTATCTCGTGTGATTGTTGTTTATAATGTACTATGTTATTTTTCTTCTTTGTTTTTGCCCTTATGCTTAATCTCATGTTGTTACTGTATCTGACTTTGTTAGCTTGTATATTGTATATACGTTTATTTGTTTATTTGAAATAGTGAGGGCAAGGGGGGGAACAAGACGATTGTGGGGGGAGACGGAGATAAAAACATGAAAAGGGGTATCAATGTGTGAGAAGTAATGTTCCTACTACCTTACAAATGTAACTGTAACCCCTCTATACATTATCTTGACAATAAAAATGTAAAAACAAGTACTCAAACAAACAAACAAACATTATTCCAGTTCAGATAGAAATTAATGAGTTGGGATATTTGAGTTAATTCATTTCTACAAAGTTGATTCCAGGTGAAGGTAAGGACTGGGCGAAGGGTTCCCATGGAGAAGACAAAATATTTTGGCCGGGAGTTTAGCCTAGTGGTGGAGTCTTTGCCTAGCATGCAGGAAGACCCGGGTTCAATTCCTGGATACTACATACATAGAAAAAAGTTGCTGTGACTCAAGCAGCAGAACTCTGGCCTTGAGAAAGCCCTGAATTCAAGCCCCAGGACTGGCAAAAAAAAATACACTCTCAACTCCCACCTGAGTTTCCAATCTGCTGTCTGTTCTATCACAAAGTAAGCTAATTCTTTGGAATAAATCTTTCTATATGCTGATCCCATTGGCTCTATTTCTCTGGGGAACTCTGGACTAATATAGAAGCCACGACACCTGAAGGTTTTTCTCACCCTGAATACCCACATTCTCCTTTGCTCAGTTAGTATCCTTAGTTGCTCATTTTTTTGGCAGGGGGAGGTGTTTGTCCATTGCTCTCCCCGTTCGTTCTGAGAAGGCTTTGTAGTGGAGTCCTCATTCACCTGCTAACAGAGCCAGCATCTCTGAAGCACCCCAGCCTCCTGGACTTGTCCCTGGCACTCACTTCCTCCTCCTTGTCCTGATTTCATGGTTCCATCTTAGTGCGGCCATCTATCGCTGCAGTCGCTGCCTGACACCCTCCTTCTTCACCTTCCCGTGAGTCAGGGCACCTGGAGCCTTAGAATCCACTCCCCACGTGCGGTACCTGCTGCGTTTCAGCCTCCTCAGTAGCTCCGGTTTCACTGAGAACACCATACGGGGCCCCCTGTGTCCATCTTCAAAGCGTGTCACACATCTCTTCCTTCCTGTACGTCAGGACACAGGCCCAGTGGACAAACCTTGGAGGGGGCTCACTCCATCCTGTTTCTCACAAGAAGACTGTCTGCAACAATCCTCTTTAGCCTGTGTGCTTCTAGGGTTTTCTATCTCTATTTTTATATCCTGCTGCAAGAGGTCTTTATCAACTGCTCCATGTTTCCTCCTGGTCTGCTCTGTCATAGCTTTGCTTGTTTCCCCTAAAACTTAGGCCCCATGGTCCCTAATGACTGCTGATTTGTCTGCACTCTGACTCCACACTAACATAAATCTCTATGAAGATAGCAACCTAGCTGCTCCACAGTTGAAACCAAAGCTTACCACGGTGCTAAATGCAATCTGGTAAAGGAATCAAAAGTGCCAACCAAACATCAGCCACTGAACCAAGAACAGGGTTGTCCTGGTTTGTGCAACCAGTCAACTCCTGACCTTCAGAATTCTGTGATCTTGTAGGAGAATAATCAACCATGGAGACACGAAAATATAACCCACCAGGTTCTGTGAAGACATGCAGATGGAGGGTATACAGCTGTGCAGGGGGTTTGGAACACATTCTTGAAGATGTGTAATGACCCCATATGAGTGATGAGTAGCAACTTATCAGGGAACTCGTGTTGAAGGAACATGTTAGTAAAAAGGCAATGATGGGTGCACAAATCCATGGAGGCAGAGGAAGCACGGCAGGCTCAGGCCCAGGCTGGCCACACGAAGGAAACACAGAGGGACTGGTGCGATGAGGCCGAGGGTGGCAGGGCAGGACCACATTTAGGAAGAGGAAAGACCCTGAGGAGAGAGTGTCACTCTAATCTGAGTTCCCTAAAAGGAGCATCTACATCCGTGTGGGGGACAGATGTAGGTTGGAGGGAGGAGAAGAGAGGCAGAGAATCCAGCAAGATTGGTGGCAAAGCTTTGCATGGAGAGAAATGATCAGAAGAGGGGATGAAGAAGCCAGGACTTCTTCACCCGGGCGTGGGGGATAAATGGGCTATGTGCCGTGTGGAGGAGGGAGCCGCCCTGGTTTTCAGGGAACATGGCCTCTGACTAGTCCCTAGGTATCAGCTAGGCTATGACGTAGTATCTGGGTCCAGACTTGTGGAGATTTAGAAGGAGAAGAGCTCCATGAACTTTTAGGCCATAGAAAGCCACTCACGTCCAGCCCAGTAGCTTCATACAGCCCAGATGCTCTGGAAAGAGCGTATGCCCAGACCCCCGCTAGCATCTGCTGGTCCTGCACCAGCTTGGTTTACCTGTGTAGGAGTGCCACACCTGCTTTTATTATGCAGTCATAGTGTGTGTAGAACACAATTGGTATCAAGCTTTCTTCGTTATTTCCAAAAGATCATCTTCTGAAGAGGAGGCTGTTATCTCAATTTTCCTATATTCAAAGCCAAGGCATAAATATCTTCCCTACCTGCCAAACTCACTGTGTGATTTCAAGAGATGTCAGTAATGTAGGATGTAAACAGGGGAGAAACTTCTGTTGTGTCATTTTCTCTTGCTTCTCTCTGGGCCTCCTCCTCTTGTTCCCAGTGACACATGGAATTTACACGTAGCCAAACCATCTTTAGATCTTCAACAACACTGATTTCTGAAGAGTTGAGGATCACTGACTCTTCTGACTTCATATCAATGTATTATCCAGTGCTTTTATAAAACACAAAAACATGGAGCCAAGAGACTCCCATGTGAATAAGCTCTTGATTTCCTCTGAGAATTTTGGAATCCTTGCTTCCTTTATCCATCTGCCCATCACTCTCACATTTAGCTCAGCTATCGCTACATGACATGAAAGGAAAAGCTTTGTGTGTATCACCACGAAAAGCAATGAGAAAGCTTCACACTCAAGAAACTGCAACTCAAAATACAAAGGATTTTGAGCTGCTCAGCAGCCGGGTCACTGCACTGACCCTTTTATTGGCAGGCACACTTGTTCCTTCTGTCAGGATAATGCTAACGTTGCTTTGAAATAACAGGCACTTGGCCATTTGTCCCTACATTTCAAAGAACCCCAAGGCATAGGTAGACTTTAAACAGCATTAAAAAATGACTTCATAGTTGGTAAGTGCTGTCTCTCTTTTATGTGTGCCTCATCCAGCCAGATTGTCTCTGTTCAGTTAAGAAAGCTCCTGTGCCAGCCTGGGTTTCTAGAAGGTTCTTTACAATTTGCCATGAAATGACGTCATGGGGGCAGGACCATGGTGTCATTAGTAGGGGCTGTATCCAAGAATTAATGGGGGCCTAGATTGTAGATAAAACAGGGGAGTGAAAGTGGTCAGAAAGGCAGAGCTGAAAACCAGCCTGGGCTCTGCCATCTAACCCTGAAGGCAATGCCAGGCTGGGTGGAGTGGTCCGAGCGTTCCTGTTAGAGTTACCTGGAGAGGAAGAAAGAGAGACAGAGAGAGAGAGAGAGAGAGAGAGAGAGAGAGAGAGAGAGAGAGACAGAGACAGAGACAGAGACAGAGACAGAGACAGAGACACAGAGAGACAGAGACAGAGAGACAGAGAGAGACAGAGAGAGACAGAGGAGAGGAGGGAGAGAGAGACAGAGACAGAGACAGAGAAGTGAGGATAATGTTCTTCTTTATAAGCTTGTTTTAATGTTTGCACCAGCCACCTTCTGCCAGATAGGCTCGCACACAGATAAGCCAGTGGGTCCTGGTGCCTCTGGCTGGGCTCAGCTGGGCTTCACCTCTGTAAAAGTTCTTTTATGAACTTTCGTGAAATGGATCAGAAAAGCGAGAAGCAGAGGTAGAAGTGCCTCTATGGCCAGGTGAATGCTGGGTATTCTTTCCTTCTCTCTGAACCAGAGGAGATCCCACACTGATGAGATGCAGACCAGCTGGTCTCTGCGCTGGGCAGATCCTGCCATGACTTCCAGGGGGCAGCACCCGGGGATTTTCCTTTTCCAGGTTCCCAGGAACATGAGGGAATCCCACTCACCCTCAGGACAGCAAGAGCTCCACTTGTCCCTGCCACTTCTCTCGGTGTTTGTGGGTTCTCGGTCCTGTCTCCCTCTCTCCCAGCAGCCCCCTCTGCTCACTGACAATGCATAGGCACAGGGGCTAGGGGCCATTGCTGGCAGGACAAGCTTCCACAGGTGTGGAAGGGCAGTGTTTTGCAGTCTTGCCTTCTTGCATACTTCCATGCCGGTACAGTGCAGTGCGGGAGCTCTGTCTCCTGTGTCCCACCGCCTGCACCCTGCATCCGATCACCTCCACGGCTCTGCAGAAAGTGCTTTATCTTACTCATAGATTTGCTTAAGGACAACAAAGTCTACATTTGCGATCCACACATGATAGAGTATGGTTTAGGGATATAGTTTATTCTCGGAAATAACATTTGAAGGAAAAGCCAATTTTTTTAGCATATTAAGGAATTTATATTCTATCTCATTACAAAACAAGATGAAAAGATATAACATTTTAACACAAGGAAACAAAGTAGAACTATCTAAGAGGCAATTTCAAGAATTCAAATAAAGGATGAAAAGCCTCTGAACCTTAGCCAGCGAGAAGAAAGACGGCCTGACTATATTATGGCGAGTGGGCCATGGTTTGATTCTGAACTTCATATGGCCACCAGGAGAAACCAATGTCAGTCAGAGGCGGACTTTGGGAAAGCTCACGCTTGTCAGCCTTGCAGGAAAACATCTGTTCCCGACACGGAGAGCAGATTTTCTCCCGCCGTCCTCAGGACAGGCCCCTTCAGAGCAAAGAGTGCCATTCCCAGCTGCTTCTATGCAGAAGGGCTGAGATACACTCTGTGACCCGAGCACTCTGTGTCAGGATTCCTCACAGGGACACAAGGGACAAAGAGCATCAGTGCCACTCCACTCTTCCCCTACCCACGGAACCTGTGTAGAAGTCCTCCTAGGCCTGAGAACAAAGCCAGCTGCATGTCTAGCCAGCTGACCACCACACAGACAGTGGAGCTCAGGCCTGGCTTGGCCATCACAGAGATCAGCGACCAGGAGACCCTGAGAAAGGCATGGTGGCTTCTCTGCCCTAGAGCCTGCCTGGCATCTTCCTGCCCCATCTTGGTACTGAGGACAGGCATTGTCCCTCTTCCCGGCACTCCACATACAGGAGTGGTCCTGAAGATGGAGCCCTAGAAGGGGGCATTTCTAGAAGGGGCTTTGGGAAGCAGTGGCAGCAGAGACTGACATTTGCCTCACTTCCTCAAGGTTATTATCTTCTGCTCATAAAATCAAGCCGTCTGGGCCTATGCGACATGATATCTAGGCAGGCAATGGGTTTTTTTCTTCCTGAGTCCACAGTGACCACATACTCTCCTCTGGAAAACATGACCAGCTTGGACTCATTGAATGGAGACTCCAGCCTCTTAGGTCTGTGCACTTCAGCTGCCTGTGGGTGAGGACAGACTCATCTTCATGACAGTGACACGGAGCCCATCTGAGCTCTTTCCAAGGTTGAAGAAACTGAAAAATGTCAATGACTCTGCATGTCTGCTCAGTAAGCTTGGAACCCCGGGGCAGCAGATGGTGGCATGCTCCCAGAAGCCAGAGGGCCCTGGACTGCCACACTTCTCCACTCCCTCCCTCCCTCTCGCCTCCTGCGTTCGCTCTGTCCATCTGCTGCAGAGGCTGGCTGCCCAGTCTTGGATTGGGCAGCCTTTGAAGCAGTGGGAGTATCAGGCTGCAATGGCTTCCGGGTAGTGGGCTACATTCTCTGCCCATTTCACAGCCAGAATGGCCTCCCCTGTGAAGGGCCCAGGCCCAGCAGATCCAACAGCAGCTGCCTTGGCTTCCTCTGGAGGGAAGGGGCCGGGCCTATTCCAAGTACCGATTACCCAGGTTCAGCTGTGACTATGCCGGCTCAAGTGCCTTTGACATTCTGAACACCAGGGACTGGTTTGTTCATGTTAGGCCAAGATGCTTGGGGAACCATGGCACATTAAACAGCTCTGGCAGAGGAAAAGAAGGCCATAGAACCAAAGACAGGAGCACTGGAAAAATGTGAGAATTTAAACTTTTGCTTTGCAAATTTGAGGCTAGCCCCTGATGCGATAGCTTCTTATCTTAGTCTTTTTTTTTTTGCATTATCATATCAGATGCAGGCTAACTTAGATGAAGAAAAGTAGTACATTTGATGCAAGATTCCTGCAATTATACCATTTGGAGCAAAGTGGATGAAACTAGTGTTTGTATGGAGCAAGCTGAGCACAATCAAAAAGCCTTATGACACATCTTTACTCATTTGTGACTAGGTATAATACACACATATGCATAGATACATTATATACATATATATGTCTTTTGGAGGAAAGAGAACAATAAAGGATGACAAATATATTGGAATATATTGCATCTGTATTGATAAATGGCTGGAAAACTGTTATAAAATAAAGAATAAAGACAAACTGAGGGATACTTTATCACTTTTTATAGTAGTATAGTATTCCATTGTTTGTTGTATAACATATACATGTCCTTGAACCTTCTAGTAACTTCCTATATTACACAGTTATAAATAATCATCTCCTAATGTGCTATAATTCATAACCTCTGTATATACATTCCCATTTTGCTGGGTTGCTTTTGGGATAAGCAGATTGCTGAGTGGCAAAGGCAGTTTTGCAATATGGTCACATTTTCTTCTAGAGGACTTTAATGCCAAGTTGAATTTCCCCAATAGTACAGAGAAATGGCTGCTTTTCCACAATTTTAACAGAGTATCAGTAAGAGTCTGCATTCCTGGCAATCTGGTGCTAAGAAGTGCTAGCTCAGAGCACTTGTCCTGTGTGCCCTCCCTCTGTCTTTCCACCTCTAATTTCTTTGTCTGTCTTTCTTCTCTCTCTGATTGTCTCTCTGTTTCAAAACCTGTCTGTCTGTCTTTCTGTCTCTCTGTCTCTCTATCTCTCTGTCTCCGTCTTTATCTCTGTCTCTGTCTCACACACACACACACACACACACACACACACACACACACACACACACACACACACACACCCTTTCTTATTCTGAGGCACAGGGGTTTCAATCCCTTATACTTGCTACTTCCTGCATAACAGTTTCTTCTCCTTTGCTTTTTACTATTGTTTGAATAGTGTCTCTTTTCACCACATCAGCCTGGGCTGCCGTCCTGTGTCTGCTTCTTACATAGCTGAGGTAGTAAGTGAGTACCACTGTGCCCAGCTTTTCATTAGTTGATGAGCTAGGGATTTTCAGGAACTTTTTACCTGAGTTATCTTTCTGTGATCCTTCCAATCTCAGCTTCCCAAGTAGCTAGGACGACATATGTGAGCTACCATAGCCACCTTCCTTCATCTCTTGTGAGTGAGGTGAAGCATCTTTTCATGTGGTGCTGAACCATGTATATATTATTACTATTGTCAGTCCTGGAGCTTGAACTGGTGACCCGAGCACAGTCCTCAGGCTTTTTCCTCAAGGCTAGCACCCCACCACTAGAGACACAACACCACTTCTGGTTTTTCTATGTATGTGGTAACGAGGAATCAAACCCGGGCCTTTGTACATACTAGGCAAGCACTCTACCACTAGGCCAAACTCCCGGCCCCTATACTGATTTTTGTACTTTGTAAAATGTCTTTGCTGATTTTACTGTAGGATTGTGATGATTTTATCGTTTTTCACAATGTTCTTTATTCAGCATTGACAATTAAGCCTTTTATTTTTTGATATATATTTTTTCCATTTAAAAAATTACTTACAGTGCACTTAGGTACCCATCTTTTCTTCTAGAATGTCGGACTTTTTCATTTTTTACCTTTATGACCCTGATCTCTTTGGAGTTTACTGTCATGAATGGTTTGGGAATGAATTACTTTTATCTTGCTCCAGACTGAAATTTCCTGTTCTCTATCTTTCCTTGACATTTTATCCTCTTCCTTTGATGTCTGAGCTTATGCACATGACAGTGCTGCTGTGTTTAATTGTGAGATGTGTATTATGTTTTAATGTCTGCAGGGCTAGTATCCACCTTCTCACAGCTCTTTCCAGTGTTTCCCTAGCGAGTTTTATGAGTGGCTTGCTAATTTCTCTCTCTCTCTCTCTCTCTCTCTCTCTCTCTCTCTCTCTCTCTATATATATATATATATATATATATGCTATATATATAAGCCTCTTAGAATTTTTTTCTTATTGGGATTGCATTCCATTTATAAATTAATTTGCAGTGAACTGACAGCTTAGTATTAGCACAACATCAAACCAAACACATTTGTTCAAGTGTTTTGTGTTTCTTCAGGGTTTTCCTTTCCTTCTCCTCACCCTTCTTTTCTTCAGGGCTCATCTTCAAGGGGTGTCACATGTTTCCCTTACACAGTCAGCGCCCCTTATCTGAGGGCTCAGCACCCATGTGTTTGGCGTTTCATGGATCAAAGCTATCGGAAAAGTGTGAATCTATACTAAACATGTTCAGATTTTTTTCTTGACACTATTCCCAAGATAATGCAGCATAATGACTATTTAGATAGCATTAGCATTACATTAAGTATTATAAGTCATCTAAAGATGGATGAAAGCATACAGGTACACAAGCTTTATGCAAATACCAGGCAATTGTATGTAAGGGATGAGCCTCCATAGATTTTGGTGTCCCTGGGGAAATAAGGGCTGGAAGAAATCATCCATGCATAGATTCTGAGGCTAGAGGAGTCTCCTCCCACCCAGGTATCTTCTGGGCCCATCCATTTCCAGTGCCTTCTCACAGCAGGGCTGTGCATCTCTGATTTCTGATTGGTGCTGTGTGTCATTTCCAGGTCACGGGGGCGGTGATCTCGCCTGCGCCTTCTCTGATCATCTTTTGGCTCCTCCTTGCCTCCCTTCTTTGCTCTGTGCAGCCAGAGGCTCTTCACAGGGGCAAGTGGGTAGGGATGAGCTGTTGGATGCTGTTGCGTCTTCCCCTCTGGTTTCAGGCAACTCTAAGATCACAGGACTGTCTGCCATCCAGTCATGATGAAAGTATGAGTTCCCTGCAGTGTGGTTTGATCTCTTTTCCTTTCTGATGCCCGTTTTGGGTTTGAAGTGGGGCCTAGGGTTCAGAAGCAGCCCCTATGGTTCTCTCCACTTTGGTGACTAGAGATTTAACAAGGTCGGCTTCTAGGCAAATCTAAAGCTGTGTGGGAGATGTTTGCCCCTTTGAGTGTGAAAAGGGCACGGCATCTTCTCCAAGATTTCAGAGCTGGGGAGGCCAGGCCTCGATGTGGATGCAGTTCAGATGACTGCAAACCCAGGGCTGTGCTTCAACACAGCGTCGGGCAGTCAGGTAACATCATAGGAATCTATTCAACCAAACCAGTTTCCGCTTACCACTCGAAATTGCTGGTAAAAAGTTCACCTGGGACCATGTGGGAAACACGATAATCTCTGGAAACTGTGGAGATGGTATCTTCATCCATTTAAGAGATGCAGTATCAAGCAAAGAGCATAGCTTATGGCCTCACAGGGAGGGAAACCAGCCAACCTGCCATGAGGGACCCATGCAAATTCCTGGTGTCTCAGAGGCTGCTGGGTTTTGACATGAAGCTGTTTGCACACACCAGGAAGAAATTTGAGGGAAATACTCCAGATTGCTGCCAGGCAAGCCCTGTGATGGGGAAGAGAAAGCATTTCCAGGTGTCTGTCCATCATTCCAAAGACAGACTGAGATGCTATGTTGGTTACATTTTGATATGGAAATATTACTCTAAGAGGCATATGTGGAGAGGTCTTCTACAAATAATTACATTTACAATGGAGGCACAAAAAACGTGTTGTTCATCGAGTTTCAAGTTGATTCTCTCCTCTCTTCTTAGTGATCTGCCAACATTCAGGCTAGCTGAAACAGACGTTGAGCCATGGGTTCCTGGCCAGACGATCATAAATGATGAGTGTTCTGTTATTTTAACTCCCTCTTCCCTCCTAACTGTACCACATTCCCATTCCCTCCCCGACCTTCTGACACATTCCCAGCTTTCATGAGCTTTGTACTTCACTTATTAAATTATAACAGAAATGGAGCAAAAGGACGAAAATATATTTCTCCGAAATACAGCTGTGCAAGCGACCTGCAGTGCATATGAAGTATGCTTCCCCTCCTCTCTCCTCATCACATTTCGGCAAATAAATCCGATTCTCTGTGGAACAATTTTGGTGTTAGCACAAAGTAATTCAAAACAGTGGGGGTGGGAGGCAGATAATTATGACCAGCAGAAGACGCATTTACAAAAGCTGTGCATGAAATGATTTAGTTGGGAAAAGGCCTTTCCAGAAGCCCAGGGAAAAAAATCCTCTTTGTTTCCCTCTAAATTACCGAGCATTTATTCTAGTCTTTAGCGATTCCCATGATAATTCTCTGAAACTACTTTCTTCTAAGATGATTCTGTTTATCCTCCAAAGTAATATTAGGTTAGAATTCATCCGTGTATATATTGGTTCATTGGTGGCTCTGCCCATCGCAGAAGTGAGGTGTTGTGTGGAGAGGGGCTGTGGGAGTGGCACTGCCATGGTGCAGGCCCCTGTGTGTGTGGTTTTGGGGTGCTCTGGACAAAGGGAGGTTGGGCAGAGTCCCAAACACCAGAAGGCATTGCTGCTCAGGGAAGGGATGGAGAGGACTCAGACCCAAAGTATAACCAAGGGCACAGCCAAGGGCACAGAGGACAGAGAGTGGTGCATTCTTTCTCCAGAGATGGAGACTTTGGAGAGAAAAACAACGGAACAAAGGGAGAGAAGGGAGGAGCAAGACAGATAATACAGATAGACAGAGAACAAGAAGGACAGAGAGATAGAGAGAGTGAGAGACAGAGAAGAGAAGAGACAAAAAGTGAGACCCACATAAAGAAACAGTCACATCAGAAAGAGGAAGTGACAGAGACAGAAAGCAAAAGATGGAGAAAGAGAGAGAGGGAGGAAGGGAAAGCGAAAAGAGGAAAAGAGACAGAGAAAAAAGCCAGAGATATACAGAAATGGAGAGAGAGAGAGAGAGAGAGAGAGAGAGAGAGAGAGAGAGAGAGAGAGAGAGAGAGAGAGAGAGAGAGATACAGGGAGAAAGAGGGCAGAGAAAAAGAGAAGCATTGAGATACACCAATGGTGAAACTTGGAAAGAGGAAGTGACAGAGAAACAGAGGGGACGAGGGAAGGAGGAATGGAGGGAGAAAGAGGGAGAGAGATGAGAGAGAGACATAGTGAAGGAAAGCCAGAGATAGATATAGAGGTACAGAAAAGCCAGATAGAAAGACAGAGAGAGACACATAGATAAGGGAAGGAGAGAGAGAGAGCGGAGATAGAGACAGGGACAAAATGAGAATTTAGGAATTCACTCATTTGATGTGGGGATGGGAGAATCCAAAGTCCAGCAGGCTAGAATTTCAGGTGAGAGGCGATGCGGCAGTCCTGAGTTTGAATTTCACATGGTTTCCCCTCGGAACAAATAATGAAGGCAAAGAAGAACAGTCTCCTTATCGCTCTAATTCAGAAATGCACTCCTGTCACACCTGCCATCTCCTGTTGGCACAAAGCCCCTCTGATGCCCCAGGGAGAGGGGCTGCACAGGAGTGCCTAAGGGGACTCAGCAGGGAGCCTGGGGACACAATGGGGAGCCCTGCCACCCACCCCAGCGTCATCGGAATAGAATCTGTGGAAAGGGGAGCTCAGTGGTAGGAATGTGTTAGATATTTGTTCACCAGAAGGATGATGTGGGGAATATGGCCAGCAGATAGCAGAGAAAACAAAATGAATTGAAATAACAATTATTTGAAACTTAAAATCAGGCCAGGTTACCTGCAGCTCATGCCTGTAATCCTAGCTACTCAGGAGCCTGAATATTTCCAGGAAAAAAAAATGTTCTATACTCATAAAAGAAGAGCCAAAGGATAAGATACTCTTTTTCAGATTCTCCCCAAATTGTCCTACTTTTGAATATAACTGTGGAAGAACTTGATGCCTGAAATCATGGTAGCTGTTCTGTGGTAATGAGGTACAGAGCACAGGTCCTAGGTGTTAGGTGACACTACAGGGCCATCAATTGGCTCAAGCACTTTCACAGAAACCCTCAATAGCTAAAGCATTTCAATCCCCACAAGTTGGGCATTCTATAACTGGCTGCTGAGAATATTGTGAAGAAAAAGAGAGAGAGAGAAAAGCATGACTTTCAAGCTTCAAGACTGAATAGATGCAATCAAAACCCTAAGTTTCCGTCTAGGAGGGTCCTTCCTTTGAATTTAGCCTGCTCGGACATCCTGGAAAAGAAGCTAGGCCATGCTGAAGGAAAGGACAGCGCGTGATTCAGTATTCTAAGCCTCTGTGTCTGAGGGAAGGTGAATAAATGAACGAGCAGAGTGGGGTAGAGGTCCTTCACCAAGGCAGCAGGCCGTGTGTCGGTTCTGAGAGGAAACCTCACAATGGACAGCCTGCGACAAGACCCAGTGGAGCTTTGACTCAGTGTGCATGCGAATCCACTCATTTCTGACTGTGCTAATTGTCATTTGCCCTCTTTTATATTTCTCTATAAAGCAACCTTTCCCAGAAGAAAATGGTACATCTGCTTTTGCAGCTGTCAGCCATGTAGGAGAGAAGAAGATGAAGTGATCCTGCTCTGTGGCAGGGTGCCTGTGCGGGAAAGCAGTGGAGGAGACTGGGGGCCAGATGGGGGCATCCCGTGAGCCGCTCTCCTGCCTTGACCCACGTGTCTGGGCACTTCTGACAGCTCATTTCATATGTGGAATGGTCCACGGGCCATCCTGTGAGTCCTCTTCGGACTTTGAAGTTTATTTCGGTTTTCTAGGCTGCCTTCAAACGGTGACCAGTAGAGGTAGACGATTCATATGGTCAAGCCTTCCCTTTTTAAACTCCACAGATAAAGTTTCAGACAGAAGCCTGGTGGTGTGTGAGCTCAGCCAGCCATGCAGTCTGCAGCCCACGGCGGAGAGTGGAGTTTGCAGGGAGAATGGGATGGCAGATGTGGGATGTGAGCCAGTGTGAACTGTCCCTGGGGGATCTCTGTTATCTGACATCACTGTCCTCCATGAGATGTACAGAATGTTCCAGAACGTTACAGAAAGGCCACACCGAGGAAGAAGCTCAAGGGAGTGCTTGGGACAGAGTCCATGCAAGATGCTGTGGCAGTGTCTCCCAAGGCCATCTGAGCAGATCTTTGGAACCACCTGTGATACCACTTAGGGTCCTGATGGAAGGATAGCCCCCACCCCGGCATGATAGGCCACCCCAGAGCCTTGGCAGCTGGGCGTTGGTGATCTTAGGGAACTGGAGGCCATGCAGCTCTCCCCCTTTTCCTCCTCTCTCCTGCTCTCCCCACCGGGGTAAACCCTTCCTGCTTTGAGGTGGCTGCACCTGGAGCAACCCAGAGCAACCAAGGCCAATAAGAATAAGAACCTGAAGGATTGTTTCAGTGTCGGTCTGTCCTTCATCCCATCCTTCAGCTCCTCTCGTCCCTCCCTCAAGGGAGGGGGAAACCAGCTTCTCTTAAGTGGTGCTTTTCATTTTACCCTTATATTTCGTTTTTATAATTTTGAATGTTTTGGGTAAAATGGGGATGTTTTTTTTTGCCAGTCCTGGGCTTGAGCTCAGGGCCTGAGCACTGTCCTTGGACTTTCTCAAGGCTAGAGCTCTACCACTTGAGCCTCAGCACCACTTCTGGCATTTTTTTTCAATGTATGTGGTACTGAGGAATCGAACCTGGGTCTTCATGCATGCTAGGCAAGCACTTTAACCACTAGGCCAAACTCCCGGCCCGAAACCAGCTTCTCTTTACACACTTGTATAATTGCATTGCAGAAATGTTTACAACTCTTGGCTGCAACTCTATCGTGAAATTCCAACCCTGAGAACAGTTATAGACCTTGTGTTTCACTTCATGCTCTTACACACGGGCCTGCAGTGAATAAGTTCACCAGCCCTTGTGTCTGCATTTACCTGCTGAATACATTGCTGGAGGCATATCACTAACCTCATAGGGCCATCCTTCTACATGTATCGCCATTACTTCCAAATCCCCCCTCAACTTCTGTTCCAGCTCGCCTACCCACCCAGAGTGTTAGCAAACATCTCTCTCTACCTTTGACAGAGAAAACAAGAAAGTACAGTTTGCTTGCATTACTTTTAGTTATGAATTATTCAGTAGCATGTCAGTCGGCTATGTGTCAAATATTTTTGTGTGTGAACTAATTTTTCATGCCCTCTGTTCATTTTTTTGTCCTGGTCCATTTTGAAATCTTCATGTTTTGGCTTCACTTAAAAAAAAAAAAAGCAGGGGCCAGGAGTTTGGCATAGTAGTAGAGTGTTTGCCTAGCATGCACCAAGACCTGGGTTAGATTCCTCAGTACCACATACAAAGGAAAAAGCCAGATGTGGTGCTGTGGCTCAAGTGGTTGAGCTCTAGCCTTGAGAAAGTCCAAGGACAGTGCTCAGACCCTGAGCTCAAGCCCAGGACTGGCAAAAAAAAAAAAAAAGCAGTAGTTTTAGGTTGACTTCACTTGATTCTTTATCGTGGATTGCCTGTTATTGTGCTTGGAGAGTATTAGCCATATACATTTAATACTTAACTCTCCATACGCAGCCAGCTCACAGCTCACAGGGGCTATTTCACATTACCAAATTAGATTTGTAATATCTGAGATTTTTTTTTCCTCTGAGGAGCTGTCACTGTAGGAAACAGATAAAGAACATGGATCAATAAAAAAAGAACGCCCTCCAGGGACGAGTAAGATTTCCAGGGAAGAAATTCTAATGCTAAAACTTGGATTGAACAGAACATTGAACAAAAATTAATCTCCTGAGTGCAGAGCTAAGAAGCGGAGTTTTGAATTTCATCCTTATTCTTTCTAGTTAGAGGAAATCATTACCTCTGTTTTTTTCTCCTTCATTTCTTCACTTGTCCCTCCGATTGTGGATTAATATTTCTCATTTAATTTAAATGGAACTCAGTACTGCCAAAAAAACACGAGACGGATTCAGAGTGAGTATTTTGTGTGATTTAACTACAAATCAGCTTTCTAACTTTGAATCCTGTAACATTGAAAGGCTCTGACCTAAGTAAAATCTCAGTCTTATTAGCTGTTCTCAGAATGGGAATTTTGCTTTCATAGTAAAAATAGCAAATGCATTTCATCTCAAATAATGGGAAGGGAATCTTCTAGCCCTCGGGCCGGCCTCCTCCTTTGACGGGGACACAGACAGACCTGGCACAGATGCAGCATCAGCAGGCCTTTGTGTTCTATGGGGAGACCTAGGTCTCTCAATGGTTCTTCTCAATGGCTGGCTCTCAGGGATTGGGCTATCTCATTCTCACAGGTGTTCCTGTGGAGTGACATGGTGGGTGACCTGTGGGTGACCTTGTACCTCGATGGTGCCCATTGCCCAAAGCGCCTGCAATGGTTTGACCACAGTTATCCTCAGGAAAGGTTCATGTGCTCAATTCTTGTCCCCCAAGGAAACAGAGTGGAGAAGGTGGGATCTTTTAGAGTCTGACCCAGTGGGAAGTGGGTAAGTGATGGGGCATCATCTTCAGAGGATTAATGCCCGTCTCTGACCCGGGTCGAGTCTGGTGATGCTGGGTTAGTATAGGCTGTCATAAAGTGAATTCACGCCACATGCTTGGTGTCTTCCACACCTGCTGCTTGCAGCACCCAAGGTGGTGTCATCATGTGATGCCATCTGTCATGCTGTGACACAGTGTGAAGCCCTGGTTAGAAGACACTGACTTGGTACTTTTCAGTCTCCAAAACCATGAGTCCAAATAAACCTCTTCTCACAGTCACAGAGATTTTATTATGACATCACACAACACAATAACTGATTTTTTTCACACTTCTATTAAGAAGACATAGGAAGCCAGCTATGGTGGTTCATGCTAGTAATCCTAGCTATTCAGGAGGCTCAGATCTGAGGATGCTGGTTTGAAGCTAGCCTGGGCAGACAAATCTGAGAGACTCTTTTCTTCAGATAATGAGCAAAAACTGAAAAGTAGAGGTGTTGCTTAAGTAGTAGAGTGCCAGCCTTGAGTGAAAACACTAAGCAAGAGAATGAATCCCTGAGTTTAAACCCCAACCCCAGCACACTCTAGCACACACTGCCATACCAGTATACACACACACACACACACACACACACACACACACACTTATTATTTTTGAATATTTTGATGTTGTAGTTATATCCAATAGTAATCTTATTCCCATGTACAGTGAACCATGGCCCTTGAGGAAGTCTTAGTCACTAAATGTGAGCTGTCTTCCTCATCCAATAAGTGGCATTTACCAGTTATTGGCTCATGGGTTTGTGCTTCAATCTTGTTTTATGGCCTTGGATCAGAATTCAAAGGATCTCCTAACTCTGGGGCCCCCAGTCTCTGCTTTGCCTTCCTCTCTGCTGGTGGTGGTAAAGGGGTTTTATGTCACAACACTTCCCATGAGTTTTTTTTTTTTGCCTCTCCTCTGTCATCGGACTATTTCCCTCCTTCCCTCTTGAGTTTTAAAAAAATGGTTCTTTAAGTATTTATACAAGGGAGTTGTCATTCAACCGAGCACATTATGAACACAGTGTGTCTTGGTCAATATCAGCTCTTTCAGCGTTCTCACCCTCTCTTCCCATGTTACCTCATTTCTCCTAGTTGTTATGTATGGCATCTTTTTCGCCATTTAACAGAGGAATTTACATATAGAATGCATCTTGATCTGTGTCATCCCTTCAACGTCTTCACTCCTTTCCACTCACCCATTTCCTTATTTTCTCACTTCTGTGGTAGACACCATTCTCTGGTGTATATTTTCCCCTCCCTTCCCCACTTCCTTTATGCAGTCCTCCTCCTTTATCCGCTCTCTTGTGAGTATCCATTTCCTGGTACTTATTTTGTTGAGCTTTGACTAATTCTTTCTGAAGAATTATCCTATGTGTGTTTTCCATAGAGTCTACTATATGTCAGTTAATTCACTTATTGCCACTTGCATACTGCCCACTGTGTTTGCTTGTAGATATACAGGCAAATTCTAGCTTCCACAAAGGAGGGAAACAATGCAACCAGTGTTTGTCTGGGTCTGGTTTACTTTACCTTCTTCTTCCTTTTCTCACTGTCCCTTTAAAACCTTCAACTTACCAGGATTCCATCCTGGTCCATCTCTTCCCACTTGGCACATCGTTGTGGATTCTCTTACCTGCACAGGTTATGTTAATAACCATGTACCACACAGCTATTGTGTTTCACAAATTCACCTCACACTTGAGGTTTGTTTAAACAGCCCATTATCCCACAGTTGACTGGTGGACAACTTAGGCTGGGCTCGGCCAGGTGCCCACACAGGAGCTAGATGAGTACTGCCCACCCTGGGAGCTGCAGGCAGTGTGGGATTCTTGTTGAGGGGCTGTTCTGCTCCTAGCAGGCTGACTAGCAGCATCCCACATCTCTACCTTCTAGATGCTATTTGCAAAGCCCCCATTTGCAAAGCCCGTGTGACCACTAAAGCATCTCCAGACACTGAAAATGCCCTGTGGTTGGCGTGGCAATATTACCCTGGATGGAAAAAACACTGGATTAGTACAATGCCTAGGATAGCAAGAACTTAATAGATGTGGAGTTCATGAGTGAATGTCCTTACACACAAAAAAACCTTCCAAAAGCACTCCTCCAGCCATCAAACAGATCTTGGTTAGGTGTCCATGAGGAAGGGCTTTTGAAGGTTAAAGGAAATAGAAGAAGAGGATGGCATCTAATTGTCTAGCCTAGAGGAAAGAAGGCCCATCCGTCGTGCTCTGGCTCAGTTCAGTCTGTCACATCTTTTTCAATTTTTTCTTGAGGCAGAAAATGTAAATTTCACTTTGTTTTCTGTGTCAAGTATATCTTTAGTCAGATTTATCCTCACAAGTCAGATTCGTTGTGCTCTGGCAGTCACCTATATTCAAGGATATTAAGAAATATTCTATGCTAATGTGTGTGAAATTAAATGAATGATGATGATAGAAGGAACTATGGTATGTAAATTTGGTTTGAAAAAAGGTTCAAAATATTGTAAAATGTGTGGGACATGTGAAAACTGATGTGGTAAGAACTGGAGAGTGTTTTGTAGCCTATAAAGAAATGTTAACAAAAATACTTAGTGTGGTTATACATGTTGTGATACTTAAAAATTAGTATTTGTCAAATGATCACTATTTTCTACATCTAGCCTTCAACGTTTGAGTCAGTGAGGGGACCACTGCCCCCTACTTCCTAAGGCACAAGGGGCCCTGGCTGCCCTCACCAAGACTGCGCCTGCGTGCAGGATTCATCCAGGTGGAGGTGGACTTTGGAAACACCAGCGCCACCCACATTTCATTTTTCTTGTCAGAAAAGCAGCTTTTCTTCGTGCAGTAACTCATAGTTGCTCAACCTAGACTTAGCTAGAAAAACTGTCATCCATCTTGTTGCTAGACATATGAAGAGGAGGAGTTTGTAGAAGGAAAAATGTAGAGAAGAAAGAGGGTAAAGGCTTTGTTAAAGGCTTGCTGTGTGTGTCTGCTAGGTCCCCCTTCAAACAAGTATGTGAAGACTGTGCATGCATTCACACACATGAACACACACACACACACATGCACACACGCAGCTCATGTTTCCTGTTTTCTTTCTGGAGCACCTACTCTGCCATCTGTGTTCATCAGTGTATGAAGGATTGACAAAGCCTGTCATTCCTCTGAGCCCTGTCCCACTGACCATGCCTCCTAGAAGACATGGGATCAACGATGTCCCCAGCCCCTACTCAAGTTCCTATATTAAGATTCTGAGTGCCAGCATCTCACAGTGTGACTGTATGTGGAACTGCGCCATTCAAGAACAAAGTGATTTACAAGGGGCTTTGTTGATAAGAGTCCTAACCTGGCATGACTGATGTCATGTTGAAGAGAGGATTGGAACATGGACATGCCGAAAAGAGCAGAAAGCCAAAAAAAAGAAAAGGAAAGAAAAGAAAAACATAGGAGAAGCGTTCATGTACAAGCCTGGGGAGAAGCTCAGGAGATACCAGCACTTCTGATTACTCATTGGCTTCTACCCTCCATTACCACGACCAAACCACAGGATCAGGAGTACTTTGTTATGGAGCCGAGCATGTAGTACTGCATCTTCTGCGTCTCACTGTAACATGGGCAACGGATTCGAGCCCCTGTGGAGGACTTTTCTACTGATTCCTGGCCAAGTGCTTGAGACAAAAATATAAGCAAGGGGAGTGGAGGGCAGGTCTAGGGGAGAATCTACATTGCCCCCAATCTATGATCAGTCTGTAACAGAACTCCCAGAAAAAATCACAAGTTTTTTCATTTGCAAAATTGGACCTGTAATGAAAGTGGACTAGACGCACAGCTTCTTGTCTGAAAACCTCATTCTTTAGGAATTATGGATTCAATGAATGATTCAACTTGAATGTTAAGAAGCATAAGCTGGATACTAAATTTAGGTTGTTTTTTTAAAGCAGCTCACTTCCTCTGTACATCACTTATACAATAACAACTTAAAAAAATGAGGGACTGCTGGTGGCTAATGCCTATAATCCTAACTACTCAGGAGACTGAGATGTGAGGATCATGATTCAAAGCCAGCCACACAGGAACGGTCATGAGACTTATTGCTCATAAACCACTCAGAAAAAGCCATCGGTGGCACTGTGGCTCAAGTGGTTAAACACTAGCAAAAGAAGCTCAGGGATGGCACCCAGGCCCTGAATTCAAGCCTCAGGACCAGCCAAAAACCAACAACACAAACAAAACTGAACTCACTTAGAATCTTCATGAGAAGACCACAATGCAAGAGATGAGGGAAGAATCTTGAGGTGTTCAAGGAGCCATGACGATTTGGCATTGCTTGGGTAAGGCAGTGCTGACTTGTTTTCACGTGCTGGGGTTCGGTTAAACATAATTTTTTCAGCATTGATAAAGACCTGAATTAGATCACATATGAAATAATGGAGTGCCTTTCTCTGAAGCACTTTGAAAAGCTCATTCTTATAATGCTGAGCCATGTGTAGATGTAGTGTTACGGGGGCCCCACAGAGGCACTTGTTGCTGTATGTTGATAGATGAGAAAGGTAAATTAGAACTTCAAAGATCCTCCAACCCTTTAGCTATCCATGTCTTTGGAGGGAACAAAGTAGTTAAAAATCAAGAACAGCATATTGCAATTAAAAGAATACAGGCTCACAGAAAGAAGAAAGGCCAGGGGGAGGTGGGCAGTGGGTGGAAACTCACCAGCCCCCATCAGGAATGTCCACATCAGAGACTTGATGGGGGAGCTCTCAATGCTGCCTGACTAATCGGCCTGCAGGGACCGTGTCTATAGAGACTGAGTGTCAGGTTCTAGTAAAGAAATCACAGAATCCCTGACACTGTGTGAGTTTTGGTGATAGAATCTGACTTCGGCTTTTGATGTGAATCTCTCATTTAGTGGTGGCTCAAGGGTATTAGGCACAAGTAATGAAACAGGATTGTATCATTTCAACTCAGAAATCTTCCCCAGAGGAATAGGCTGTCCTTAGAAGTCAGAGATGCAGCAGCTACATGTTAATGAGAGCATGAAAGCATCAGGGGGAATGGATTCCAGGCATGGGCCTTCAGCTTCTCCCTTTGATTCTGGCCCACAAAGTTAATGGCCATTCTGGTTTGACCTACATATTAGATCACTTGGCATGTGTATCTTGAGCAGATATCTCTAACTGTAGTGTTTATTTTATAGTATGTGGGTAACTGTGCTAACAAATTTATGCTCATGTGTCTTGCTGTTTGCTATTCTGACTTCACAATTTACCTTTTCTCCTTTGTGCGGTACCATTAGACCTTTATCTTCTGATCACATATAATGAGGAGTATGATAAAGTACGCTAGGACTTGTATTTAGTTTGTTACTTCATTTATAAATGTGTTTGTCTAGGGGCCGGGAGTTTGGTCTAGTGGTTAAAGTGCTTGCCTAGCATGCATGAAGACCCGGGTTTGATTCCTCGGTACCACATACATAGAAAAAAGCTGGAAGTGGTGCTGAGACTCAAGTGGTAGAGCTCTAGCCTTGAGAAAGTCCAAGGACAGTGCTCAGGCCCTGAGCTCAAGCCCAGGACTGGCAAAAAAAAAAAAATGTGTTTGTCTAGCCACCACGTGTCAGTGGTCCAGGCCTGTAATCCTAGCCACTCAGAAGGCTGTGATCTGAGAATCGGCTCAGTCAGCGCAGGCAAGAAAGTCTGCAAGCCACTAACCTCCTAGGAACCAGTAAAAAGCTGAAAGTAGAGCTGTCAGCAGGAAATGCACGATTTGTATAAGTTTATTCTTTTACATTTTACATCGTATTTTGTAAGGCCCAAATAAAACACACTGGACTCAAGACCTTCTTTTGAAGACCCTGGCTGGGTGAAGTCTTCCTTCCACGATCACTTTAGGGATGCAATCATAGAGACTGTCACTGCCTGGACTGTGAGCCTCTGGATCTCTCCTAGTCTTCTCCACATCCCTTTCCACACTGCACAGCAGAACAAACGTCTGTAAGGAGTACCAAAAGCCTGCCAACCTTTCCCTGAGCACTAACTGACCCCACTCATCTGTCTCGAAATTCTCACAATCTTCTTCAAGGTTGCCACAATAGATACATAACCCAGTTAGAGTTTATCATATTTTCTTTTGTTGCATTTTTCTTTATTTAAATATAATTTTATTGTTATTGTTCACGTGGTGTACTGAGGAGCTGCTATTTTATAAGTCAAGCAGCAAGTATATTTATGGACATCACCCCTTCCTTCAATTTTCCTGTTTCTCCCTCCCCTTGCAGTAGTATTTCTTGAAATAAATTTTCACATTTCTGCATGGTTTTGAGTTATGTAAGAACAAGAAAGTAGGACCTTCTTGGGGTGACTGAGAGATTCAGCCAAACCCATAAAATCAATAGTGCTGTTTACCACTAATTGCAGTAACAAGAGCAAAGACTGCAGTGATTTTGTTCTAAGCTTTCTACACGCACAGCCCCAGGCATGGATTACAGAATTGTTCTGCTTTATCTTCTCTGTGTGACAGACATCATTATTTCTCACTTTGCCCATAGGAAGTCTCACAAATTGGCCCGCAGCCTTCCTAGGTCACACAAGGAGATCACAGTGTCCCTGGGATTTGACCTGGGTGATAAGAATGGAATAAGCCCTGCCATCCATGAGCTGAAACAAGAAAGGCCTTTTATGTCAGTGGATGCGCTACCGCAGCTCAAGAGTAAAATGCTCAACAATGTCACAAATCAGAAAAACGTCCTTGAATGGTGAACTAATGAAAAAGCAGATACAATGTGGAAGGCCAGTAAACTCCACAAGAGGACACTGAGAAGGGAAAGCAATCCTTGTAATGACTCTCAGGGATATTAATGATTAACATTAAGTAGATTCAGCAACAGGAGAGAAAGACTTTGGAGGAATCATTTCATTGATGTTCAAGTCAGCTGCCACACACGGGCCTCTTCAATGTGTATGTTGTAACTGACTTTTTACTTTTCTTTCCAAGTATGATGACTAAGAAAACTGAATTTAAAACAAGACAATGGGTAAGACCACAAACTACTATTATACAATAGAAATCCAAGAGATACGGCTGTTGGAATGTTCCTTCCACAGATTACAGATGGTGACGTCGCTGTCTGTGTACGTCAAAGGCCAAGGGACACAGGAAAATGTTTAAGGCTGATGTCAAGAAGAACTTTATTTTATTTATTTTTGTGGGTCATTTTATTTATTTATTTATTTATTTATTTTGTGTGTGGGGGGGGTGTCATGGGGCTTGAACTCTGGGCCTGAGCACTATCTCTGAGCTCTTCAGCTCAAGGACCTACTGCGCTACCCCTGAACCTGGACAATGTCCTTAAACTCTTCAGCTCAATGCTACCATCCTACCCCTTGAGTCACAGCCCACTTCCCGTTTTCTAGGAGTTAATCGGAGATAAGAGTCTTGTGTTCTTTGGAGGTTAGTTTTGGAGTGATTCAATTTTTTGAGTTGTTGATATATTTTAGATATGAGGCCTTTGTCCGTTGTTTGGTTGGTGAAGATCTTCTCCCACTCTGTAGGCTTCCTGATTAGTTTACTAGCTATGTCCTTTGCCATACAAAAGCTCTGCAGTTTAATGCAGTCCCACTTATCCAGCCTTTCTCTGATTTGTTGTGATTCTTGGTCCTTATTAAGAAAGTTTCAACCTGTGCCAAGGAGGCCTAGTGTATCTCCTATTCCTTCCTGTAAAGTTTTCAGCAAAGACTTAAAGAGAGTCTTCTCTGAAGAAGAAACAAAAATGGCCTACAGACACATGAAGAAATGCTCAACATCTCTGGTCATAAAAGAAATGCAAATCAAAACAACTCTAAGATTCCACCTCACTCCAGTTAGAATGGCCAGGATCAGGAAAACGAATGACAACAGATGCTGGAGGGGATGTGGCCAGGAGGGATCACTACTACACTGTTGGTGGGAGTGCAAACTCGTTCAACCACTATGGAAAGCAGTGTGGCAGTGCCTCAAAAGGCTAAACATAGAACTCCCCTATGACCCAGCAATTCCACTACTTGGCATTTACCCAACCACCCAGAAACCCACTAGCACAACAATGTTCATTGCAGCATTATTCACCATAGCAAAGATATGGAACCAACCTAGATGTCCCTCAGTTGATGAGTGGACCAACAAGTTGTGGTATTTGCACACAATGGAATTCTATGCTGCTGTCAGAAAGAATGACATTGCCCCATTTGTTAGGAAATGGAAAGACTTAGAAAAGATCATATTAAGTGAAGTAAGCCAGACTCAAAGGAACTTAGGTCAATGGTTTCCCTAATTTGTCATAATCAGTAGAAACCTTGGGCTCTCCTAGCAGAGATTTGCAATAGAGCAAAACCTTGATACAAAATGCCATATAGTAGGACGCTAAATGAAAGGATCTCTAGGATATAGAAACATAAGCCATATAATGAATGATTGTTGTCCTTAATGTACTATGTTGTCTCTCATCTCCTTTGCTGTCCTTTGGTTATCTCATATTGGTATAGTATCTCACTTTGTTATCTGATATATTGAATTTATTTGTATTTGGATATTTGAAATTTGATAGGGAAGGGGGGAAAACCAAGACGGGTGGGGGGTGTGGGGGGGGAGGGAAACGGGTACCAAGACATGTGAAAGGGTATCAATGTATGTGAATTAATGCACCTTCTATCTGGCAAATATCATGTAACCCTTTTACTAATTACAATAAAAAAAATAAAGCAGAATGGGAAAGGCAAAAAAAAAAGAGTCTTGTGTTCTTTAGTGTCTGGGCTGGCTTTGAGCAGCAATCCTCAGATCTCAGCCTCCTGAGTAGCTAGGATTACAGGCATGAGCCACTGTGCCTGGCTAAGAACTTCATTTTATAAGTTGAATAACAAAAATCTCATTTTCTTATGGTTTTAAAATGAGTTCTAGAGGAAGATATTGTTTCAAGATTGCAGGGTTGGTCTTAGGCAGGAAGTCAGTTTGGGTCATTACCACTTTGATTTCTAAGCCTTAAAATTCAGATCCTGTTGATCTCATCTTGATTTCTTCCATAATTCCCTGCATTAAAAACTTGTTTTATTTCCTTTGTTTCAAGTGTTGAATTCTATCATCTGCCTTCTTTTGTCAACAGCTGCAAACATCTTCAATGCTACACTGAAAGGGGTCAATTTTGCATCTTAATTTGGGCAAAGGGGACCTAATTAGTCACAAATCTTCCCTTGTGAATCACTATGATGCAGTTTCCTGTGCTACCTCACACTGCTAATAGCTTTGTTAAATTGGATGCCTCTCCAGAGAAAAAAAATCAGAACCTCATTCTTCTCAATTTACCTTTGTAATTTCTTTGAAGATATACTTTGAGGTGAGAGTTATTGAGATATAATAGTTTAATTCTATTGAAATGCATTCGTTGCATTTTGAATTGATGTGGAGCATGTTAACTAGTGACTGCCTTTAATCTGATCCGTAACAGCCAACACTGAACATGAACCCATCCCCACACAGAGAGAGCATGAGGTAACTGCTAGCCGTGTGATAGCTTTTTATTTTTGTTATTCTAAATGGTAATATCGCTGGTTTAGGGCACTCAGTTTAGGGCATGGCATTTAGATTGTTGAGTAAGGAATACACATAAGAGAAAATTTAAGAAATGCATTTCTTTATTATGCCTCTTTAATACAGATAAGAAGAAGCTATGATGATGATAATGATGATGATAATGATGATAAGGATGATGATGATGATGATGATGATAAGATGGGACTTGAATGTAAAGGGAGGACTATCTGGGAAGACCAATGAGAAAGGGAAGAATTGATGCTGTGAGGTAAAGAGGATTAAATGATATATACATAGATATGTAGATATGAAGCACTATGTATAAAATATTATTATACATATGATAGCAGTTAATGGAATCAGCCAAAAAACTTTGGAGGGCTGGTAGAGGAGGCGGGAGGAATGCAAATGTGATTGAAAGGTGAATGTGTTCAATGTATTCTGTGCACGTGTGCGGGGTCATCACAATGAAACCCCTGCGTATTATTAATGTATGCTAATTTCATAACAAGATGAAAAATCTTAAAAGCCTACAAGCAGCCATTGTTGTCATCATTTTACAATGTCTTGATCTTTCTGGCTAGATTTATATGGGTAAGCGTACACCTTTTGTGTTGTGGATGGGAGGCAAATACCTGTCTTTTTTTAACCATCGCTGTTGGCAGAGCGTTTTGCTCAGACCATCATTTCCTTTAGTGATGGAGAGCTGCTTACACATGGACATAGCTTGACATGGGAGGTGTCAGCTAGAAGAGAGAAGAAGCACGAGAGAAGGAGATCATCCTGGAGTTAACTTTTCCATGGCATGGAGATGGTTTCTGCATTCCCACAACTCCATTAGGAGATGTTTAACTCTACTGTGAGTCAGTTGTGGGGTTCGTAAGTAGACCTTGGGGAAGTGGCTAGGATTAGACAAGTTTGTGAGGCTAAAACCCCCATCATTAAGCCCTCGTGGCTTTCTAAGAAGAGGGACAGAGACCAGAGAGGGGTACAAGGGCACTGCCCTCGCCTTTTACCATGTGGTACCTGTACGGCCTCAATATTCTCCCACCAGCTACAGGTCTTCGGCCTTGGACTTGCACAGGCATAAACTGGAATAACCCTCCTCTCTGTGTCACATGTCTGGTCTGGCTTATGTGTGTTATGAGAAACTTGTAATATGAGAAAATGGAACAATTAGAGAAAACTCCACATAAGAAGTCAAATGAGTTGATCCTTATCATGTATCCCAGATATCCCCAGTCACCATCAGTGGTCTTGGTAGTACGTGTTTAAGACAAGTGAGAACACTGCAGCCCTGCGTGACGGTCTACTCCCAGACCTGCGGCGTGGTTCCTTCCCCAGACAGTGGTACATGTGTTGGTGGCTCTGAGGATTAGCAGGACACGGTTCATCTCTGCCATGCTGCACCCCCACCCGGGCCCCCCAGGACCTGGCTGCTTCTCTGGCCTTCATGTCTTTCTGTCGGCAATAGGGCACGTTAAAGGAGGACCACTAGCCTGTATGGAGTGTGGTCTGGCTTCAGATGTATGGCTCCCCTAGGTAGCAAGAAGGATGTTTTCTGCTTTGTTCTGTCCTGGTTGTTGCTGTTTGTTTGTTTGTTTGTTTTTGCCAGTCCTGGGCTTGAGCTCAGGGTCTGAGCACTGTCCTTGTGCTTTCCTCAAGGCTAGTGTTCTATCCTGCGCACCACTTCTGGCTTTTTCTATGGATGTGGTACCGAGGAATTGAACCCGGGTCTTTGTGCATGCTAGGCAGGCACTCTACCACCAAGCCAAACTCCTGGCCCCAACCTGATGTGTTTTTAATGGCTTCTGTGCTCTGATTGTTGGTACAGGATGCCTGCATCCCAGGACACCAGGGCAGAGACATTGGTGCTACAGGCAGCACCCCCCCACCCCGGGCTCCTTGCTGAAATTGGCAATCAGCAATGAGTGTCTGAGACTTGTTTATTTCTCTGTCTCCAATTTTGAATTCAGAAGTCGAATGGTTGGTCAAGGCATGCATATCAACACTTTTAATTAAAAGTGAAGCCAGACTTTTTTTTTTTAATCGTGTGACAGAAATTAAGGCTGACTTGATTGGGTTGACAATGATGACTCATTTGGCTAATTAGATAACATGAAGGCTATTTTCCAAGGACTGAGTCATGTCTTTCATCCTAATGAAATATATTTAAAACTCACTTAAATATGTAAGTATGTATATATATAAATATATTTAAAATCCCTGATAAAGCATTTTAGTGCTATGTATTGCATATTTCTGGGGACTGGTATTTCTATGACAATCCACATCAATTCTTTTTTTTCTTTTTCTTTTTTCATTTCTTTATATGCATTTTATTGTAATTAATAAAAGGGTTACATTATATCTACCAAATAGAAGGTGCATTACTTCACAAACATTGATACCCTTTCTCATGTCTTGGTCCCCATTTCCCTCCCCTCACCCCTACCCCTCATCTTGTTTTCCCCCCTTCCCTAGCCTATTTCAAACAACCAAATAAATATATATACAATATATCAGATAACAAGGCAAAATTCTGTAACAATATGAGATAACCAAGGGACAGCAAAAGAGGTGAGAGATAACAGTACATGAAGGACAACAATCACTCAATATATGGCTTTTGTTTTTATATCCTGGAGGTCCTTTCATTTAGCTTCATTCTATATGGCCTTATGTATCTACGTTTTGTTCTATTGTAAATCTCTGCTAGGAGAGCCCAAGGTTTCTATTGATTATGACAAATGAGGGAAACCATTGAGCCTATGTTCCTTTGAGTCTGGCTTACTTCACTTAATATGATTTTTTCTAAATCTTTCCATTTCCTTACAAATGAGGTGATATCTTTCTTCTGATGGCAGCATAGAATTCCATTATGTATAAATACCACGTCTTGTTGACCCAATCATCCAACCCACATAACTTCTTTCCATTGTAGAGTTCACAATGTATGCAGCCAGGCTTATAGTCTTGGCCAATTCATTTTTTCAGTTATATGATAAAGCCAGGAATGGTGGCCTACCCCTCTATTCTTAGCTCTATGAGAGCTTGAGGTCAAGAGGATCACAGTTTGAGGCCAGCTTAGGCAAAAAATACTGTAAGCCACCCTTTTCCATTTCAAACAATAAAGTATATTGTGGGAAAACCAGTTCAGCTTGGGCAATAAGCAAGACACTGTTAAAAACATAATCAACAACAACAACAAAAAGCTGAAAGCTTGGCTTAAGTAATAAAGCAAGCACAAGACTGAGTTCAAAATCCAGTATATCTAAAATGAAAGAAAATTATTATGCTCTCATAAGATTCACAACATCTGGTTTTCTGAAGTGTTTATGACTATAGTGAATTAATCAAAATACCTCTTTCAAGTCAGTTGGTAAGTTTGATAGTGTTTTGGGGGTGCTCTTTTCAAGATGAACAAAAAGTGCTTTAATAACAAAATAGCAAACCATTTTTTCCCTTGGGTAGATCCTAATTTTTAGTTTTTAACAAAGGGAAGAAGATCCTAGTTCTTAGGTGATTAAAAATAACCTTTCATGCTTAATTGCTGAGTGGTTTGGGTAGAATAACGTAGTGGGGAGCATTTTAATGGAAATCCTTCTCTTCTCTGTAGCTTTTCACCATTTAGCCAATTCCTAGTTTAGTCTTGGCTAGGCAATATGATATCCTCATACATGTGAATAGTGAAACCAAAAGACTTTCACATATATTATTAGGAAATGAATTTGCAGTCTTTTGTTTTTGTTCGAAAGTAGTAAAAAAATGTTATTGTGTTGATTTGATCAATTTCTTATGATACAATTGTAATGGCTTAGCACAAAAATACATAATATTTTTCTTCGTACAATTAGAAGAAAAAAATAAGTGAACATGTATAAAACTTTATATGCTGGGTGTGGTGGCTCACACCTGTAATTCTAGCTACTCAGGAGGCGGAGATTTGAGAAGCACGATTCAATGCCAACCCACTCTGTGAGACTCTTATGTCCGTTTAACCTCCTGAAAACCAGAAGTGGCACTGTGGCTCAAGTGTTAGGGTAGTAGCCTTGAGCTAAAGAGCTCAGGGACAGTGCCCAGGCACAGAGTTCAAGTCCCACAACTGACCAAAATAAGAAAAACTTTGTTGTAGGGAGGAAAAATCTGGAAGAAAATGAGAGAAGCAGTGACACTGTTCAAAAGGAATAATCTCATTACCTTACTTATGTATCTATAGCCCCTCTGTACATCACCTTTGCAATAACAATTAAACTATGAATGCATTAATTTTAAAAACTTTCTTGTGGAGAAATGATAGAATAGACAAATAAAGACTTTCAGGCTGGGAAGTATATTGTTAAATGATGATAACAATCTGTGAATTCACATAACAAAATGGATGCCATAAATTTTCCAACTGTGAGAAATGCACATATTTTAAATACATACATATTTAACGGGATGGTGAATGGAGGCAAGCACCTGTCCCAGTGGTTGTCTGTCATGACCAAAAATCAGAATTCCTCAAATTGTTTACTTAGCACTCAGTTTCTAATTCCATCCTTCTCCGGTAATTTGATATGTCTGTGTTTTCAGCATGTGTCCAGGCCATTTCTGTGTGGTCCAATGACTGTACTTTGAGAAGCACTGCTCCATGGTGTTAGAAGTCCATTGAATTGTTTTAAAAGACTGATAAGTTGGAAACATGGGGACAATATTAAATACTATAAGGGAAGTTGGAAGGATGGATGAGAAGATGGCTAATAGAGATAGATAGATAGATAGATAGATAGATAGATAGATAGATAGATAGATAGATACCTGTTAGATTGATAGCATATAGAGATATAGAAATGGTAGGGTAAATGGAATAGCTTGATTGATGGATTGACTGATGGATGATAGAGAGACAGACTGATAAAGCTGAAGGCCTCTACTCAGAGCTGCCCTCACTCTAATGGCTTCTTGAGTCACCTAGAAGGCCCATGGCTTTTATTGGGCTCCTTAAATCTGCCTCTGAGCATACAGCCTGGCCTTGCTGGATCTTCATTCTATTCAGCCCAGCATCCTGCCCATCTTTGTGGGCTGTCTTATTGCAGGAGTGGGGGAGGGTGTGCCCAGGTCATGGCATTGCCCCCAAATCAACATTTCCAAGTTAGTTGAAAGCCAGTATTTATTGTCACAAATAGCAACAGTTCAGGGTGAATTTGCCACCAATGGAATTTGGGCAAGACCTGGAGATAGTTCCATTTTATTTGATTTCAATTCTAATACTTACTCTGATCCTTTAAAAAGTTTTATTATCTGTAAGCAGTTGTTCGGAGAGGCTTCACCATGTCAATCTGAGAGTGCCTTGTATCTTGATCAGCCCCCTTTCTAATTCTTCCTCTTCTCTCCCAAACCCATCATTCCCTCCAATTTACCTACTTTCATTTCCACATATACACACTGAATATTTTAAAATCATTTTAAGTGATGTTATTGTCTTTATTATGTTGTTATAACAGGCTAGATTCTAATAACCAAACACACTAGATTCTGAAACAGATGCATTTTACCAAATTTTATAGTTCTGTGAATTAGGTTTAAATCACATGCATTAGTGTATCCTGATTTGAATAGATAATATATAATAGGATATGTATTTGAATTGTATATTGCTGGCTTTATATATTTTTCTGTCGTCAATCAAAGAAATACCACAATTTAAAATGTTGATGGAATATTCTACATGTGATTAAACATAGATACAAAACTAATCAGAATTTTAAAATATATACGATTTTTAAGGTAATGTGTGTTTATTTGGAAAATAACAGGATAATTAATAGAGAAAAATAAAAACAATTCACAAATATTAAATTTGTTACTATTAGGTTTCACTTTTTTTTTTGTCGGCTGTAGGACATAAACTCTGGGCCTGGGCCCTGTCCCTAAACTCTTCAGGTCAGAGATAGTGCTCTACCACTGAGACATAGCACCATTTCCAGTTTTCTAGTGGTTAATTGGAGATAAGAGTCTCATGGTATTTTGTGCCCAGACTGACTTTGAACTGTGATCCTCAAATCTCAGCCTCCTGCGTAACTAGGATTACAGGCGTGAGCTACTGGTGCCTAGCTTTACATTTCACTTTTATAGACTTGCCTCTGCTGTAGTTTAAAATATAATTGTGACTTCTCTGGTACATACTAAATTCTTCTTTTAAAAGTTTACCATTTTGTTTCGAGGATTTCCCTATAATATTAAGGATTTTGCCTCCCATGCTCCTGGATTGGAAGAATCAACATTGTGAAAATGATAATCTTGCCAAGGGCTATCTACAAATTCAACGCAATACCCATCAATATCCCAATGGCATTCTTTAAAGAAATAGAAGAGGCAATTCAAAATTTCATATGGAATAATAAAAGACCCTGTATAGCAAAAACACTTCTTAGCAGAAAGAACAGCACAGAATGGAAGAAAGACAGCCTCTTCAACAAGCTGTGCTGGCAGAACTGGTTAAGCACCTGCAGAAAACTATAGTTGGATCCTTCTTTGTCACCCTGCCCTAGAATTAACTTCAAATGGATCAAAGACCTGGAGGTAAAAGCTGACACACTGAAAACTTTACAGGAAGGAATAGGAGATACACTAGGCCTCCTTGGCACAGGTCGAAATTTTCTTAATAAGGACCAAGAATCACAACAAATCAGAGAAAGGCTGGATAAGTGGGACTGCATTAAACTGCAGAGCTTTTGTATGGCAAAGGACATAGCTTGTAAATTAAATAGGAAGCCTACAGAGTGGGAGAAGATCTTCGCCAATCAAACAACGGACAAAGGCCTCATATCTAAAATATATCAACAACTCAAAAAATTGAATCACTCCAAAACTAATCTCCAAAGTAACAACCATCCCATTAAAAGATGGGCCAAAGACTTAAAGAGAGTCTTCTCTGAAGAAGAAACACAAATGGCCTACAGACACATGAAGAAATGCTCAACATCTCTGGTCATAAAAGAAATGCAAATCAAAACAACTCTAAGATTCCACCTCACTCCAGTTAGAATGGCCAGGATCAGGAAAACGAATAATAACAGATGCTGGAGGGAATGTGGCCAGGAGGGATCACTACTACACTGTTGGTGGGAGTGCAAACTTGTTCAACCACTATGGAAAGCAATATGGCAGTGCCTCAAAAGACTAAACATAGAACTCCCCTATGACCCAGCAATTCCACTACTTGGCATTTACCCAACCATCCAGAAACAAGGACATACTAAATCCACTACCACAACAATGTTCATTGCAGCATTATTCACCATAGCAAAGGTATGGAACCAACCTAGATGTCCCTCAGTTGATGAGTGGATCAACAAGTTGTGGTATTTGTACACAATGGAATTCTATGCTGCTGTCAGAAAGAATGACATCGCCCCATTTGTTAGGAAATGGAAAGACTTAGAAAAAAATCATATTAAGTGAAGTAAGCCAGACTCAAAGGAACATAGGCTCAAGGGTTTTCCTCATTTGTCATAATCAGTAGAAACCTTGGGCTCTACTAGCACAGAACTGCAATAGAGCAAAATCTTGATACATAATGCCATATAGTATGAAGCTAATTGAAAGGACCTCCAGGATATTGAAACAAAAGCCATATAACGAATGACTGTTGCCCTTAATGTACTATGTTATCTCTCATCTCCTTTGCTGTCCCTTGGGTATCTCATATTGTTACAGTATCTCACTTTGATATCTGATATATTGAATTTATTTCTATTTGGTTATGTGAAATTGGATAGGAAAGGGGGGAAAACCAAGACAGGGGGAGGAGAAGTGGGGGGGAGAGTAATGGGGACCAAGACATGTGAAAGGGTATCAATGTATGTGAATCTGGCAAATATCATGTAACCCTTTTATTAATTACAATAAAAAATATTAAAAAATTAAGGTTTTTGATGAGTAGATTTTAGCAGGTATGCTCTTCCTATTGCATGGGTAAAAACAAATGTTGTTTGCCGTTTTTCCATACCTTGGCCCTTCAGAAGTTATTTTCTTTCTTACTGTTTTCCTTTTCTTTTTCACTCTTCTGCTCTTCTCACCTTTCCTCTTCCTTTTCTTCTGTCTCTCATCATTTTCCCTCCTACTTGTAAATGAAGCTGCAGCAGCATCTGAGTGCAGGCCTGTGTATGATTAAGTACAGGTCCAAGTGAAGTTTCAAGGACATTTCCAGGCTCAATCATTCCAAGTGGGGAATCATCACATTCCATGCTGGACCCCCCCCCCCCCCTGGTGACAGTGTCCCAGCGACATGCTTGGGACAGCATCCTCAGTGCCAAAGCAACAGTCCTTTACTTCCTCAAAAAGAATGTTTTTCACGAGTCCTATTTTTTTTCAGTGAAGGCAGCTTTGTCTTGTTAGGGATACACCGGCTTCAGGGAAGTTATTTTATAAGTTCTGGAGGGGAGAACAGTTCTTGAGGAACTTATTGGGCAAATTCAATTGCAGCTTCAAAAATAGAATGGAAATGGTGCTATGTGCCTGAAGGATTTGCCTGTGTCCTGTAAATATAGTTAGCTTCGTATAAAAGACAATGTGCTACACACACCATCGCACTTGTGAGGGCATTTGTCAACTCAACAACAGCCATCACACCTGGCTGTGTGTTCTTCTGGGAGCCAAAGAGACCCCAAGGCTCATGGGGGAACTGGTGACCTCTCCTCTCCCTTCTCCTCTCCTCCCCCTTATCCCTCGTGGGACAAGCTGGCGGGCAGCAGGAGCAGTCTGAGACAGTGATTCTGTATACTTGGCTTTCCAAAGATATTTTGCCCAGTTTTAATTTTATAAATTTATAAACTAACACTATAAATATTCCGATATACTATGAATTAGAAATATTTGTAGTTCGTTCTTATAAATATATAAGCATTATATCTAGAGCTCTCCAAAACTCTTTTTTTCTTTAACATATGTGAGTCAAAATGTGTTATTTTCTGTTTCTGTGAGGTTGTGTTTTGTGGCCACTGAGTTAATTTCAAATGGTGAGAGTGCTTGCTTTCCTCCTGGTCTCAGTTTTGGTTGTTCCAAATGGTAGAGTGTCTCTCCAGCACGCTCACCAGAAAGGAATGAGTAACTGTCCAGAGGTTCTTTATTCTCTCAAAGCTTAGCCTGTGAGCGTTACCTTGATTCCTGTGGTCTCTGCGTTGTAAATCCAGATCCCTTCTGACCTCCAAACCCAGGCCTGCCCTAGGCCCACCGCCCTGCCCTGCTCTGGGCATCCTCTCAATAATCCACAAGTGTGGATTCAGCCTGGATGAACTGCCAGATGCCATGTGGAATGTACCAAGCTCCTCTTCTCCCAGGGTTCAGATTATGGTGGAAGAGAGAAGGCTGACCCAGGACAGTTCAGGTTTGCTAAGTCCAAATTTGAACTTGCCATCTGCTTTGTCCAGACCTGCTCTCCCGCCACAGTCCTACTTCTCAGACTTCTCCATCCACACATCCTTCCACTGCCATAAGAAAAACAGGCTTACCCTTGGCCAGATGCAGAAAGCTGATGGTAAAGAGCACAGAACTGGAGCTGACATTCAGAAAGGATTATGCCTAACAATAGCAGGGGCCAGGGAATCAGTAGCAGGCAGCTATGCCTGGGTGGGGGAAGGAGGGTGAGTGAAGGAAGTTTGCGTTTATATAGGACTGTGGAATCAGCCAGTTTTCATTTCATGTGCATGCGCCAATTGATTAAGGGTGCTTTCCTTAATCTCGTGTCTGCTGTGGTCAGTTAGTAACAGCTGCCAAGGGCAGAGCTAAAGGCACGTGGCCATTCGTTCTACAGACAAAGGGCCCAGGGGAAACTGGCCAGGGGTGGATATGTAAAGTCAAGAGGTAATTCTGGGTTGAAGTACCTGCCTTAAAATGATTATATCAGGAATCAAACTTTCTTGAAAGGTCCTTGTAAATCAGTATGATCGGAGGTAGCATCCTCTAAATTTCTTAGAATAACATAAGGTTTGAATCCTAGATATTCAATGGCTTTCAAAATAGCTTGAGTATGTATAGAAGATGACATTCCTTCTGAGTGAAGATTTTAATATATGGGTGATTATTATATTCTAAGCTATAATATTAGAATACATATGTAGTATGCCAATACATGTTATTTTATTATTCTATGATTGTGAGGAAAATAATGTGACATACGTACAGAGGTTCAGAAAAATCTAAGGCTAAATGATGCTTCAAACAAGGCTAAAAACCTTTGATATTATATGTTAGACTGTATTAGTGGATCTTTTTTGCAGCATTCTTAACATCATCCAAAATCCTCTATTAAGTGACTACTATTTCTTGCTTCAAGTTCATAGCTCCCTGGCTGGAATAGGGTGTCATTACATACCACATAATGTCATTTTTTCTAGTCAACAGAGAAGTGGCTAGTGACAAGGAGCCCTCTAGGAGGGATGAAACACCGGAGTGAGCGCTCTCCAGGCACTTTGCTGTGCAGTGGCCGTGGGTTATGTGAGCTGTGGCCAAGCTGCTGATCCTAGGCCACCTGCACAGCGCAGCGAGGCAGTGCAGATCGAGTGTGGCTCACGGTGGGGCATGGCAGATGTCCCATCCTGGAGGACGGTGGGGCATGGCAGATGTCCCATCCTGGAGGACGGTGGGGCATGTCAGATGTCTCATCCTAGAGGACGGTAGGGCATGTCAGATGTCTCATCCTAGAGGACGGTGGGGCATGTCAGATGTCCCATCCTGGAGGACGATGGGGCATGTCAGATGTCCCATCCTGGAGGACGGTGGGTCATGTCAGATGTCCCATCCTGGAGGACGGTGGGGCATATCAGATGTCTCATCCTGGAGGACGGTGGGGCATGTCAGATGTCCCATCCTGGAGGACTGTGGGGCATGTCAGATGTCTCATCCTGGAGGACAGTAGGGCATATCAGATGTCTCATCCTGGAGGACGGTGGGGCATGTCAGATGTCTCATCCTGGAGGACGGTGGGGCATGTCAGATGTCCCATCCTGGAGGACGGTGGGGCATGGCAGATGTCTCATCCTGGAGGACGGTGGGGCATGTCAGATGTCTCATCCTGGAGGACAGTAGGGCATGTCAGATGTCTCATCCTGGAGGACAGTAGGGCATGTCAGATGTCTCATCCTAGAGGACAGTAGGGCATGGCAGATGTCTCATCCTAGAGGATGGTGGGGCATGTCAGATGTCTCATCCTGGAGGACAGTAGGGCATGTCAGATGTCCCATCCTGGAGGACAGTAGGGCATGGCAGATGTCTCATCCTAGAAGACAGTAGGGCATGTCAGATGTCTCATCCTAGAGGACAGTAGGGCATGTCAGATGTCTCATCCTAGAGGACAGTAGGGCATGTCAGATGTCTCATCCTAGAGGACAGTAGGGCATGTCAGATGTCTCATCCTAGAAGACAGTAGGGCATGTCAGATGTCTCATCCTGGAGGACGGTGGGGCATGTCAGATGTCTCATCCTAGAGGACGGTAGGGCATGTCAGATGTCTCATCCTGGAGGACAGTAGGGCATGTCAGATGTCTCATCCTGGAGGACAGTAGGGCATGTCAGATGTCTCATCCTAGAGGACAGTAGGGCATGTCAGATGTCTCATCCTAGAGGATGGTGGGGCATGTCAGATGTCTCATCCTGGAGGACAGTAGGGCATGTCAGATGTCCCATCCTGGAGGACAGTAGGGCATGGCAGATGTCTCATCCTAGAAGACAGTAGGGCATGTCAGATGTCTCATCCTAGAGGACAGTAGGGCATGGCAGATGTCTCATCCTAGAGGACAGTAGGGCATGTCAGATGTCTCATCCTAGAGGACAGTAGGGCATGGCAGATGTCTCATCCTAGAAGACAGTAGGGCATGTCAGATGTCTCATCCTAGAAGACAGTAGGGCATGTCAGATGTCTCATCCTAGAGGATGGTGGGGCATGTCAGATGTCTCATCCTGGAGGACAGTAGGGCATGTCAGATGTCTCATCCTGGAGGACAGTAGGGCATGGCAGATGTCTCATCCTAGAAGACAGTAGGGCATGTCAGATGTCTCATCCTAGAGGACAGTAGGGCATGGCAGATGTCTCATCCTAGAAGACAGTAGGGCATGTCAGATGTCTCATCCTGGAGGACAGTAGGGCATGTCAGATGTCTCATCCTAGAAGACAGTAGGGCATGTCAGATGTCTCATCTTGGAGGACAGTAGGGCATGTCATATGTCTCATCCTGGAGGACAGTAGGGCATGTCAGATGTCCCATCCTGGAGGACAGTAGGGCATGTCAGATGTCCCATCCTGGAGGACAGTAGGGCATGTCAGATGTCTCATCCTGGAGGACGGTGGGGCATGTCAGATGTCTCATCCTGGAGGATGGTGGGTCATGTCAGATGTCTCATCCTGGAGGACAGTAGGGCATGTCAGATGTCTCATCCTGGAGGACAGTAGGGCATGTCAGATGTCCCATCCTGGAGGACGGTGGGGCATGTCAGATGTCTCATCCTGGAGGACGGTGGGGCATGTCAGATGTCCCATCCTGGAGGACAGTAGGGCATGTCAGATGTCCCATCCTGGAGGACGGTGGGGCATGTCAGATGTCCCATCCTGGAGGACAATAGGGCATGTCAGATGTCCCATCCTGGAGGATAGACTTCATGCGAGTCAAGCGCATGTCAGCTCTCTATCTAATGCCAGTTCTCTATGTAGGCATCTTTGCTGGAGATATATAATTCTCCTTCTGACAGTCAACACTTTGATTGCATTTCTCCTTTCTTGCCTTCTTTCCCCACAGTAGAGTTCTTGATGCTTCTGCTTAAGGCAGAAGAGGGTCGGGAAGAACTGACCATGGCTTTGGGACAGGAAGTGCGAGCACAGTTCAGGCCTATTGTGCCTGAGGTAGGTTCTGCCAGCCAGAGCTGAGTTTCACTCCCTGAAACTACCTGACACCTTCAGTAAGGACTCTATCTGACCAATTATGGACAAGTGCAAAGTAGCTGCTCAGCTGTACAGCAAAACCATGTTTTTGCAAACAAGCTTTGTCAGCAATAAATGTAATCCTTTCTACATCATCTGCCAGACCCTTGCCTTGCTCCAATTATTTTTCCAAATTTTGGCAAGGAAAAAATAGAGTGTTAAATATTAACCTATAAAAAGCATAAAACTTTGAAGCATACCGTCTCGTTTAATGTGTGCTTGAGCCAGTCATTAATTCAGTTCTGTTCCCATGAATGTCCTTGGATACAGAGATCACACTGGAGATAAAGGAAAAACAAATGGAACACAATCCCATCCTCAGCTGGTGTCTTGGCAAAGACACACGCAATTAAAAAATCAGGACCCTATGTACTAGGAATCCAAAAGAATGAAATTCTAGAAAGTGCATCCATCTAAAACTGTAATATAACTACAAAGGATCCTAAAGATGCAACTTTTGATTCTCAAGTTTGGGGTACTGTGAAGCTAGCCTGCCTGCCTGCCTGCCTGCCTGCCTTCCTTTTTTTTTTTTTTTGCCTGCCCTGGGGTTTGAACGGAGCCACTTTGTGCTCAAGGCTAATAATGCTCTAACACTTGAGCCACGGTGCCACTTCTGGCTTTTTCTGTATCGTTTATTGGGGATAAGAGTTTGCTGCCTGGGCTGGCTTCAAACTTTAATCCTCAGATCTCAGCCTCCTGAGTAGGTAGGATTAGAGGCGTGAGCTACCAATGACCAGCTGGTTAGCATTTCCATCAAGCTTTTAGATGGTTCATTTCAGACAACACTGAGTAGTGACTGAACGCATGACACTCCACAGGAGCCAGACTTCAGAGAAAGGACATCTGATGGATGAATTTTGGAGGGTGCGGAAAGACGCCGGAGATGGGACAAGCTGAATCTCAAAGATGAGTCATTTATCAGAAAGATGGGGGTTATCAGGCAGAGAAAACGCATCCAAAGGTGAGGAACTGCAGATGGATATTGTTTGGATTTTGTTTGTTGTTTTTTCTTGGAAGTATGACAAGTTGTTGTCAAGTGTTGAGCAGACTGTGTCTAAGAAAAGGAAGAAAGATGAGGTCCAGAGCTAAGGTCGGATTCTATATTGATCCTGCAATTAGTAGTAAACAAGGAAAGACTTAACAAGAAATCTGTCCCCTCTCTAAAATTTCTGTAGACTTATTCCTTAGGGCAGTTTGAGATCTGCAGAGTAATTCAAAAGATATTTCAGAGGCTCTCCATATATCACATAGCCATTTATTCCTTGAACTGGAAGGTTCTATTGGATACAATAAATGGCGCAGTATTGACACACATTTTTAAATTAAAATCTTCACATTACTCAGATTTCCTTTATTTTACCGAATGTCCTTTTTCTGGCCCAACTTCCCCTCCAGGATGCCATGGAGATTTAACCACCATTTTCCCTTCAGTTATGCTAATTGGGCACTTAAAAATTTCTTTGTGTTTTGTGAGTTGGGCAGTTTTGTGGAATTCTGGACAGACATTTTGTAGATTGTTTCTCTTTGTGAATTTTTCTGATGATTTTCCTCAAGGTGTGACTTTGCTTATGGGTTTCAGGAGAATGACCAGAGTAACAAATATTGTTATCATCATGTTACATCAAGGGACTATACTACAAGAATTATGGGTATGGCTGTTGACTTTGAGCCTTTCCATAATGCAGCTTTTGGAAGGTAGCGTGCTGTGCAGAAACAGGATTAATGTTTCTCTTCCTCAGCCAAAGAGTATCTACCCACATCATTTGGACTGTTTCTTCCTGAGAGAGCTGTCTCTTCTCCCCATTCATACACATATTTATGACTTGTTTATATCTGTGTGGAGTCCTGGGTATTAATTCTAGGCTGTTTGATTTGTTGTTTAAACTGCCCAGTGGGGACTCTCTTGGTAGATGCAATGTTTAACATGTTCAGTTGTTGAGAACTCTTTCCTGGCCATCAGCTCTCCGTGACAACTCCATGCATGTGGAATTTTCCTGGTAATACTTCCTGTCACCTCTTTCACAGGATGCTCAAGGCTCTGTCTTGGAATCAGCTATTGCCCTTGAGAGTCTTTCCTTATATCAGAGGGTGCTTTTGACACCTCAGCTCGGTATGCTCTGTGTGTACAGTGCTTCTAGGGTATGGGTAGATTTTTTTTTTGGTCTTTTCAGCTCACAGAGCATAGAAATGGGAGCGTATGGGAACCTTTTTAACTATTTACAAACGTGTTTAGGTAAAACCATTCTTACCTGAGTTTATACTAATGCCGCATCGAATTCATTCCCATCAAGGTGACTCTAGCATCCTCTCTCTGTGTGTCGTCTACCCTCCCACACCTGCAGTGAGAGGCTGGGATTCTACCAAGTGCCTTCCATTCACTAAACAGTTCAAGTTGTGTTTAATGGTATCGACTTGGTTCGTCTGTCTTTTGGCCAACATGTTCATGGCCGATGCATTTTTGCCTTTTGTTTTACAGACTATTCACTTCCAAAGTCATTTAAGTCAAAAAGCTTTTCTTTTCTTCCAGTGGGCAGTCTAATGCTGTTTAATTGATTGGCAGTATAGTTTGAGTCTCTCGTCAGCATCTGAATTATGACCTGGGATCTTCCAACCTCCTACACGCATCTTAAACTTTGCATGCACTAAGGTCCATCCTTTGAGTTCTAAGATTCTGTGACTTTCGACAAATGCAGTGTTTCTGATGGCCATACCACATATTGTATTACTGCCTCCAAATTTCCCTGGGCTTTACTCAGCCTTGCTCCATCCCTGTGACCTTGATATCCATTAATAATTATCTTCATAGTTTTGACTTTCATAGAATGTTACAATATGTTTGGGATCACATAGCAGGTAACCTTTTCAGATTGGCATCTTCTACTTAAGGTCACTCCATGTCTTTTGTGTTCTCCAGGTTATTAAATTTATTGCAGAGTATTATTTTATGATATGGGCATACCAATATATTTAATCCATTCACCTTTTTTTTAGTCAGACGTGGCACTTGAACTCTGGGCCTGGGCATCGTCCCTGAGCTCTTCAGTTCAAGGCTACCACCCTACCCCTTGAGCCACAGCACCACTTCCTGTTTTCTGGTTATTAATTGGAGAAAAGAGTTTCATGGACTTCTTAGTGCCTGGGCTGGCTTTGAACCTTGATCTTCAGATCTCAGCCTCCTGAGTAGCTAGGATTACAGGCATGAGCCACAGCGTTCAGCTTACATTCACCTTTTGAAGGTAATCTTAGCACTGATTCTTGTCATTTGTCATGTTAACTACCTAAAACAAATGCATACACATTTTTGTAAAGATAAACTTAAAAAAATAACTTGGGTAAATAAGAGCACCATTGCAGAATTCTGAGGTGATATTATAGTTAGCATGTAAGAACCTACCAACCTATCTGCCAGGGGGCCACACCACGGTACAGTCTCTACAGTGGTGATGGGAAGAGCTTGTACTCCAGGCTTGGGGCACTTGGTGTTGTGTGTTTGCTTTGGATTGAGGCCGTCCTGGTAGGTTTGTCATTGTATTTCATTGTTGCTTGAGTTTTCAGTTACCTAGTGACCCATGATGTTGAAAATCTTCATATTCCTGCTTGCCATCCTGCTTGTCTTCTGTACTGAAGTGTTGGTTTCAGTCATTCACCCAGTTCCATGTGAGTTAGAACAATTGAGCTTTTTTGCTTTTTTGGTTGGTCATGGGAATTGAACTCGGGCTGGGTGCTGTCCCTGAGCTCTTCAGCTCAAGGCTACCGACCTATCCTGGAACCAATCCCTACTTCCATTTTTCTAGAGGTTAGTTGGAGATAAGAGTCTCAGGTCCTTTTGTGCCCAGGCTGGCTTTGAACCTTGATCCTCAGATCTCAGCCTCCAGAGTAGCTAGGATTACAGGAATGAGCCACTATGCCTGGCTGAGCATTTTACTTCCACAATTTATTATGGTTGACCCTTGGTGACTATTTTATTTCTTCTTTTTCTTATATTTTTGCTCTAGTTAGGCCTCCCAGTATGATCGTGAATAAAAATAGTGTCAGAGTTGTCTGGGATTCATTTTTGTATTATTGGTTTCTCCACTGTGAGATGTGCTATGGAAATGGGAAAGGAGGTTGAACTTTAGTAATAGTTTAATTAATAAGTGATTTTTATAACTTTTCAAGGAGGAAATTTGAAGAGTGTTAACCATCTGTGGAATCTGGGAGGGATCCAAGATGAAGATGAGGATGAAGGGCAATGACTTTACGATGACCCCATGTAGCTGGCCTGGCCAGGGAAGCCCGGGGCGGGGGGGAGGGGAGAGGGAGGGGGAAGGGAAGGACACTATGTAATTACTTCAATTGATTTCACTTAATTTTCATACACTCTGTGAGGTAGATACTATCATTAGTTTCTAATTATGGATGAAGAACCAGGATATGTTATGGTAAGTAACTCTCTTAAAGTTTCCTACATATTCAGTAGAGACATTTTCATACATCATAAACATTTTTTTTAACCAGTGGTTGTGGGTATGGTTTGTTTTGTTGTTTGGGTTTGTTTTTTTTTCTTCTTGCTCCTACGCCTTCATTTTCAAATGGTTTATAGCTGATAGAGTAAGTTATTAGAACTGTGCCACTACTGGAAGGAAATCCTATCTAAGAAAGTGCATTTCTTTACAGAGCTGTGTCATACCATCCTTTGGACCTTCTGCTGAAAAATAGAATCAAGTCTCAATAATGCCCTTTTAATTGTATCCTCTAGTATTATAGACGTAGGACAGTACTGTATCATCCCTCTGTGAATATAAAATACCTTGTACCTGCTTTATGATATGTAGTGGTGACTGTGCTTTATCAGAGCTGTTTTTAATGATGTTACTCAAGAATGTTTTCTTTCCAGATGATGATTGAGAAGCTAATAGAAAAAATGGTGCCCGGTACCACAACAGTAACAGAACTTCGCATTTTTCTGGGGTTTTGTTTTTCATCTTTTTCTTTTTATTAATGGAGTGGAGTGTGCTGGATGTCTCATTTTGTTCAGATGACTGCAGAACCTGGAGAAGCTGTGGCTGCTATCGATGCATAACATACTGCTATTACTGATCTGTTTATATAAATATAAATATATATATACATATATATAATTTGAATTTTTGGAAACTTTAGCTGTGCTGTCAACTTTGGAAAAAAGTATCCCAGTTTACCGTGTTGAGTTGGCATTGTACAGAAATTAATAGCCATATTGGTCCAGAAACGTTAAACTTTTTTTCATTTGTACAGGGGTAAACACACTGTATTAAATATGTAAGGGCTTATCTATGTGGGTTTGATTACAGAAACTAATAAAGTATTCTCTAAATAAAAAAAATCATAAACATTTTTATACCAGTCCATATGGTCCCAGAATTATTTTCCTTACCATACTTAAAGCCGACACATATACTATACTAGAAGAAAAATTAATTCAGGTTAGACTTTGAAAATATTGAGTTGATCCTCCATTAGGATCTAGCATAACTGTCATGTAAAATACTGTAATGAAGAGACGACTCTATGTTTTTATTCAATTTATGTCTATGCACAATCTATCAGCCTTGAAAACAAGGGAAAGTTAGGCAGATTCTAGCAACTTTGAAGCAAGACCACACCATTCCTGAAGGGTCATCTTTGCTTGGAACTGATGACATAAATCCCCAATAATCATGACTCAGGCTAGAAGCAAGGGTCAGACTATGGAAAGTGGGCTGGAGCCATGGGCCACTGCACTGGGAGGGGGTGCAACAGAGCCACAAGCACAGGGAGAAGAGCCCTGTGAGAGTCCTGTGCCTGCCATCTTCATGACTGACTTTCCCTAGTGAGGCCTCAACTGGAAAGGCAGACCTCTGCTGACACCCAGTTTCCCCATTTCTCTCTTTTTCTTTTATAGTGAAAAACTCTAAAGGAACTCATAAAGATCTCTAAAGGGTTCATTTTTATTTCCTCTTACTGGTCAAGGAATGAAGGAAAAAGAGTAAGTTGGAAGTCTCTTTAAATGATTAATTTGAATTTTATGCCTTACTGAATTGTAGTATTATAAATTAAAGAAATATAGTGAGCATGGATTAAAGAAGAATTATGACAGATATAAATACCATATGATGACTTTATAGTGTTTACCAGTGCAGAAAGTATAAAGTAGATAAAAACATAAATAAAGCATGAGAAAAGAATTTATAATTCTGACACACACTCATTTGGGTTTCTTTCCAATTCATTCTGCTGAATGTATAGTGAAATTATAAGTATATGAAGTGATTTTATTAAGCTTACATTTTAAAAGCCCTGGCTGTAAAAATCAAAAGTACTAACTATACTTATTCTTGTTTTTTAAATCCAATTAAACATACATGTCTTATAACCAACCTGTGATCCAGAGTGTTTAAAAGATACATTCCTGTTACTTATGTGCACTTCAAATGTGTATTTCTAGTTTTCATCCCATGACTAAGGACATTTTACACGTTCATTAAATATTTGTGGGTAAAATGGACATAATAAATCAATAAAAACGTTTCATGCCGTAAGTTATTCTCCTCCTCCTCCCCTCCCCCTCCATGCACAGTTATCTATCTGCAGTGGCCTTTTTCAATTATTTTCAAAAACCTTTGTCCTGACTTTGATTTTGTTCATTAATATTGCTATCTCTGCGTTTCTTTGTTTGATTTTATTTGCCTTATATATTTGCCATAATTTTGTTTTTAAAAATATGTAGCATTTTATTTTAGATATGTCTTTCCCAGAATTGTGTATAATGGAATCTGATTTATGGTTCAGTGAATCTTTTGTTTTGTAAGGAGTTCAACTCTTACATTTACTGCCGTAACTGATGCTACCTCTGACTTCTGCTTTCCTTGCTTCTGTTTCCTTTATTCTTTTTTCTACCATCAGCAGATCTAGATTTTATTTCCTCTCTTCCCTCCTGCCTCAGCCCAACCCCAAACCCATCTAGTGATTTGAAGATGCACAGCTGATTTTCATACTACGAGCGTGAACGCTTGGCCAGCATATTTTGGTGTTTTCTGTGAGCCTCAGTGAGTTGCTCTTGCTTCCTATTTAACCATCTGGTAAGTTGCTGAGTGCTATTTCATTGGCACAACCATTTAATCTTCTTAAATATCACAAATAGTAATGAAAGTAGTTTGTAAGTGCTGGGAGATAGCTGGGCTTAGTCATAGTATTTCAGGGGCAGATATGAGTTCGTAGTGACCTTTTTGGCACAGGTCAGTTCGATGACATCGTCACTTTACCAAGGATCTTCCAACCATAAATCCATCTTAACTACTTCACCACCAAGGTGGGATTTTGCTTTTAACCAAAGCAGCTGCTTCAATAAGTACAGCTTTTCAAAATTTCTTATTTTTGAAAAATATTTCAGAAAAAAGAATCTGGAAAATCCTTATCATAATACTTTTCTTACTTAGTAACCTATGTGAAAATAGGTGCCATTTAAAAAAAAGTCATGAAATCCATGTTATATAATTTCTGAAATCCAATTAAGCACTCAGTTGATTAGTGAGTATCAAATGCATATAAATCATGTCCTCTACCCAAAAGTAAGTTGAAGTCTGGTGAAGATATGTCTTACAGCAGTACTTCCAAAGCAAATACTGTGTCAAAAATCAGCAAATACTTCTGTTTAAATAGTATATACAGGCAATTCTTTGTGAAAGGGTATCAATGTATGTGAATTAATGCACCTCCTATCTGGCAAATATCATGTAACCCTTCTATTAATTACAATAAAAAATATATGAAAAAAACTCTTCAACTGCTAATTTCTCATTATCCTAGTTTTCCTTTTCTATTATTCAAAATAACTTGTGCAATATTAACCCTGTACCAGGTCTTGAGTTACACAAACACTTTATACACCATCAGTGAATTAACCAAACAACTCAACAAGGTGTGCCCCCTCTTCACACACAGCAGAAGGCTGAAGACCAGTCCAGGCAAGGTGGCTGAAGTCTGTGCTCCTGGCATCTCCCTGTACTGTCTCCATACCATCCCAGACATGACTCAAGTGGGCTTTAGGGATGACACAGGGCATGAGGAAAAGATTGAAACAAGTATGTGTTTAAGGCCATTGTTTGTGACTTCCTGTCAGTGCCAATGGAAAAAGTCATTATGGACCTAAGCACAGTCTACACTGTCACCTTAAGGAAAGTGGGACAAGTACACTGGAGAATGAGGTTTTGAAGGTGTGTTTAGGCTTGCCAGACAATTGGTTTTAAGATGAGATTGTCCTGGATGGTCTGAGTAGGCCCAGTGTGATCACAAGAGCCCAGGGAAGCAGAGATAGGAAAAAAACTCAGCAAGAAGAACACGGTTAAGAAATGGGACCTCAGCCCTGTGAGTTTTGCACACAGGAACGATGAACTTGAGAGCAATTTCTTCCACAGACATTTCCAGAAAGAACACAACTTAATCATGCCTTTGCCTCATCAGATTGTGAGTGAGAAACCCCGTCATCCTGTGTAGGACTTCTGACCTCTGGCACTGTGCAGTTTTCAGACACTAAGTTTGTGAAGCTGTGTTGTTCAGCAAATCACACAGTAACACAGTGACTTGAAGTCAGCTTCTGAACAATGCCAAGTTGTTTTTCTCATCTGTGAAGAGGGGACAGTGGCTGGGCTGCTACCTGCAGATGAAATCAATACATAGGATAATTCTAGTATTGTGCCTGGAACCCAGTAAGAGTTCAGATCAATACGGCTGCATTTCTTGGGCATAAGAAATACATCAAAGCTGGACTATCATGCACTGTGGCGTGCTTGTTGAGTGTGTATGAGGCTTTGGGATCAATCCTCAGCACCTTAAATTAGAATATACCTTGTAAATTCAAAAGGGAGATAAATAAGGAGGCTGAGTGAGGGAAGTGGCATTTTCTCTGAACTCTAAGGAACAAGATTGAGTTTTGATAGACAATCCAGATTAATGTTTAGAATTTAGAGGCGAAAATCTCAGTTTATTCAGATCTATCACGTATTACATAAAAACATGCATATGCATGTTTGTAGGCTGGAGAAAATAACTAATATCAGAATGTGGTTTCTTGCAGAGGCAACTTTCAGTCCTCGAAAATGAAATAGGAGAAAAGAAAATGGAAGTCCATATAGAATACTTAAGGTGGTTTATAGCACCTACGTTCTCATGGCTGAGCTGATAGGGGCAGGGCCAAGGCAAGACTTGTTTTTCTTCCAACACCGCCCTTTGCATCTTGCATGTACAATCGGGAGTTTAGCCGTTTCTGTGTGACATGGGTCCCATCTCCATCTTTGTCGTTGATGCCTGTCTGTCATATTTGATGTAACAGGCTCTGGATTCCCATGGGGCCAGGCAAGGAAAAGCAGCCACTGAGATTTTAAACTGTGTTAAACCAGAGGCCGCAGATCTGCTATCTTTCTGGCCAGTGTCAGTAAAGCAGAGGGCAGAGGGGACAATCCTGACTGAGGAGGAGAGAGGGAGAAGGAAGGCCTAGGATGGCCCACTCACCATCCACCTACTCGACGATTTGAATCAACAAGAGCTTCTTTCTCTCCTAGCTCTGGAGACCTTTCAAGAGGTGAGCAGGGCTGGCTGCTTTCAGAGGCACCAAGAAAAATCAGCTCCATCCTCGTCTTGGGCTCTGGTGGCTGTGGGGATTCTGGCTGAGGAAGCGTGGTGGCTCTGCCAGCTCCTCTCCTGCCATGACTCTGAGGAGGGGTCTGGCCCCCTTGATGGGGCCTCGCAGAGACCATCTCACTTCCAGATGCCCAAGTGCCTTAGGGAAAGCTCTTCTCTCTGGGTCACCCCGAGTCCTCAAATTGAGACCCAGGGTCCAGGGGCAACTTCCTGGGTGCTGCATCCCAGGAAGACACAAGAAAGCAGGGTCATCCATTTCTGAAAAAGTGAGTGCAGTACAGGCAGCGGGAACACACACCACGCCTCTGCTTCTTCTCCCTTCCAGACTTGAGAGACCCTAAGAGAGGTCTGCCAAATTAAGAAAAAGCCATGTACTTAAAAGTTGTTATTTTTCTATTCTGTTAGATTATGAACATTTTATTCTTTTATTATTTGTAAGTACTTGAACAAAGAAGTTTTGATTCAACATGTCCATTTGTGAGTACAGTGTGTCAACGTCACCCCTCTATCATTCTCCCCACCTCTCCCCACCTCACTCATTTTTCTAGTTCCATTTTCACATTAAATATACATTACGCATAAAATATACATTAAATATGATGATTTTGTTTTCCTTACAATTTTTTAAATTATTACCATTGGCAAGTTTACCTGTTACAATTAGTGTTTGTGGTTGTTCAGTAATATTTTTCAAGTTTTTTAAAAGGATATATCGATAACTATATATATAGCTTGCAGAATTATCTTTAGTAAGGTTTTTAAACGATATTGAGCTAATTTCTTGATAACTTTGTTATGAGTTAATATGTATGGTTTACACACAAGCTGTATAATAGAATATAATATAGAATCATGTGGAAAATATCAAGTAGAAGTTCATAGGCTAAAGAAAGTTAACAATACCACATTTAATTTTAGTTAATTTTAAATAGCAGAAGGTTTAACAAGGGCTTAGACAAGATGGGGGGGTCGGGGAGAGGGTAATGGGGACCAAGACATGTGAAAGGGTATCAATGTATGTGAATTAATGCACCTTCTATCTGGCAAATATCATGTAACCCTTTTATTAATTACAATAAAAATATATTAAAAGACAATAAATTGCCTGTATCCATCCTTAAATACCACAGTTCTGAATCCCAAATCCATATTTAAAGGAATGATACTATGCTATGAACAAAATGACAATATGTTTTTAAATCCAATTGGTAGATAAAATCCTTACATTTCTGACCAAAGATAATTGGATATTGACAAAGTGAATTTGTTTTGTATTGTTATACCTGGAGCAAATAAGACTTCCATCATTTTTTTAAGAGAATGACAGCACTACCAATCTTGTGCCTCTTTCTAACTTAGACAGAGGAGATTCCAGAATACTGAGAGTTTCTGGATTGTTCCAAGTATTTGAGATATCTGCCTCTAATAGATTAATAAGATTGACGTGTATGTGTGCATGTGTGCAAATGTGTTGTGCTACTGATTAAATAACTGTTTACTCATACATGCATTCTCCTCTTTCCAAGTACCTATTAAAAAGTAATTCTAAGGACTTCGGAGACAGAGCTCAGAAGGATTGTGACTTAAGTCCAGCATGGATAAAAAATTAATGTGACTCTATCCCAACAAATAAGCTGGGCATGAGTGGATGCCTGTGTCCCCACCTACTTGAATACAGGTAGGAGAATCACAGTGTAAGATAGGCCCTGGACCAAAAGAGGGTCCCTATCTAAAAAACAAAATCCCAAACACTAAATAAAAGGGTGGGGTCATGGTTCAAGTGTTATGGCACTTGTCTAGCAAGCATGAAGTCCTCTGTTAAAACCTCACAACAATCATCAACTATAAAATGTCACCTGACTCATTTGGGCAGGAAACTATTTGGGAGCAAATCGTATTACCCCAGAAAAGAAGCACCCATTTCCTGCAGGACACTCACTGACATCTCCTTCTGAGCTCTAGTGACCAGCTCGGCGTGCTCTTCAATGTGGCGCTATCGCCTTCCTGCCTTTCTGAACCAGGTCTAATGGGAACAGAGCCCTGCACTCATCACAACAGATGAGCGATATGCATGAAGAAAGACCTTTGTGATCTGAGGGTGAGGATCAATGGGGAAAGTAGCTGCAGATTCCCCCTTCGCCGGGTGCCAGCCTCTTTGTAACGTCTTGCTGATCTTCTCATCAATGCAAGAGTCTCTTTCTCTGCCCTGTTGAAGTCAGGCTGGATTCGTGGCTTGAGGTGGTGATCTCATGGCTGAAACAGGAAGTGGACGCAGTTCTGGGCAAGAGCTTCTTGGGACCTTATCGACTTTGTTCCACCTACTTGTTTCCTGGAGACCTCCGTCTGGAGGCACGTCCTTAGGGAAAGACCCCTTGCAGAGGGGGCTCCCCCCACAAGGCCCGGATCAACCTCAGACCTCCAGACACAATGGCTCTGCACATGCCTGCAGAGCCTCAGGGGTGATCTCCAGCAGAACCTGCAGGAAAACCTACTGCTCCCTCTCAGACCTGCGAGTGAGAACTGTCCTGTGGTTTCGAGGCACTGGTTTCCATGATTTGACTATAGGAACGGACGATAGCGCAGAACAAACCAGCTGGTTCTGACTGGGGCATATGTGTGCGTTTGTGTACAGTAAAAATAGATCAGCACACATTATTTATATATATATACATATTCATTTACTCATTCAATTTTTATCTGCATACTATGTGAGGAATGTGATCCAGTTTTCACTTGGTGCACCAGGAAATGTAGATATTAATCGACATTGCCCTCAGTTCTATCAAGATGAACTCAGCAGATGGCTAGATTAAATGGGATATTTTTTAATGGACTTGAGGAAATTATTCTCTCCTAGCTGATCTCTTTTTAAACACGTGCTATCAAAGCCAGATTGTGAGGTTAGAAGATCGGTATCTTTGTTTTTCTTTCTTAATGCTGATGGATTCCACAATACCATTCAGTTTCTGCAACTGTGATTGAGTCCACTGGCATAGTGGGAAACGACAACATGAAATCATTTTACAGTTGTCTCACTCACCCCTGCCTGGACCTACCTGACCACAGGCACACTCAGCAATGACACGTTCACACAGGAAGGTTTGCACCGAGGGTTTAAAAATGTGTCTCTGGAGCAGGAGAGATGCTTCACAAGAAGGAACTATAGAGTCCATGCTGTTGTAAGCTGGTAGCTGTAAAGCATATGGCTGATGCAATTATTTGGAAAGGTTTTAATTAGAGAAGAAACTGAATGGGAACTGTGCATTAACTTTGGCATCATCCTAACAAGTAACAACCGAAAAGTGATGTCTTACAACAATGCAAATTTCTGTTCTTACATTTCTGTAGGCTGTAAGGATAGGACAGATCTCAGGATGAAATTAGGGTGTTTGCAGCACTGGGCTCCCTTCTTGAAATTCCAGAGTTAGCCTAGTACAGTGTCTGGGAGTGGTTTCTCCAAGTCTCCATTCCCTCACTGTCTGTCACCTGAAGGCCAGACTGTACCCCTGGGGCCTCGTTCTGATCCCTGCACAATGTTCTAATGTCTCAGAACCAGCCATCCTTGCCAAGTTCTTCCATCTCTGTGATTCATTCGTCTACCTTCCTCTTCTGACTTTAAGGACTCATTAATTAGCTAATTGAGCCCTTGATTGATTAATGAACTAATTAATATAATGGGACATACTTGGATAGCCCAGGATAATTTTCCCATCTCAATCACCTCTCCAAAGTCCTTACAGCTGTGTAAAGTGGCATATGCATGAATTCCAGGGATTGGGATGTGGACCTCTTGGGGAGGCCATGGTTTAACCTACCAGGCGACAGAGGGTGACAGAAGGAAGATGCCATTTGCTTTCCAGTGAACTTGTGGGTGGGAAGGTTAAGATATCCCTACCCATTGGTAGTTGTTAAGCAGGTGTTACTCTAGAGAAGCAAAAGTGAGATTTGTATCTTGTGAGTTTAAAAGTATTTCAACATTTTCCATAATTCCTAATATTTACCCGTAACATGTTGTCATGTGCCTCCTACTGTCTGTGAACTCCTTCCCAAATGAATGTCTGAGGTTTTCTCCATTTCTTTGCTTCACAAGGTTCACCCAGGAATGGATGAATCTTAGCCGTGTGAGGCTACGTCCCCACATAGACATAAACACAACCACTGAAGGCCTCCCCTTCTTCTTTCCCAGTTCCTGGAGGGCAGTGGTACTGGCTAAGGGTGCTTTCCTCTCTTCCATGGTAAACCTAAGCAGTGAGAACGTGCTAGCTACTGGCCATTTTATTCAAGCTCATCTCTGTGGAGCCACCACTGACTCCACCCTCTTTTGGTAGAATGTAGGGTCATGCAAATGGGGGGCAGAAAGAAAATAAGATCTGACTTTGGGTAAACTTCGTGCCATTTGTTTTTCCATTTATCTATGTATCTGT